>NC_134542.1:16688496-18068496 GCF_050624435.1 Tenrec ecaudatus | reverse complement strand
GAAGTAGGGCCAGCGTGTTTCTCAGAGACAAAGTCTCGTGCACTTTGAAAACGTTGGCAAGAAGGACCAGTCCCTGAAGAAGGACATGATGCTTGGTAAAGTAGAGGGGCAGTGAAGTAGAGCAAGGTCCTCCAGGAGGTGGATTGACACCATGGCTGCATCAATGCGCGCAAGCATAGGAACAACTGTGAGGATGGTACAGGGCAGGACAGTGTTTTGTTTCATTGTGCACAAAGTTGCTGTGGGTCAAAGGGACTTGGTGGCACCTAACACCGACAAAAGATTGGATGGTTGGTGCATAAACTTGAATAATAGTTGTATTGCCCGATTTTCTTATATTTGGATAGACATTATCCTATCAAAGACAGCAATGTACTTTAAGATAGCTCTTGAAACATCCTTTTTGACAATGAATGAGATGCCATTCCTCCCGAATCTCTTGTTGCTGGCATAGAAACCACATACTTTTCTGATTCAAACTGGTCAATACTGGTCCCTTTCATTATGTGTTCATTTTTGACAACTTCAAATGTTCTCGATTCACACTTCATACACTCCAAGTTCTGATTATTCAGTGATGTTTCAGCTTTTTTGTTTTTTCAATTTGGGTCATGCCCCATCAGCAAATGACGGTCCCAGGCTTTCCTCCTTCCACATCATGAATGCTGACTGTATTTTAAGAAGGCAGCTCTTCCACAAACATATTTTGAATGCCTTCCCACCTGAGCTCATCTACTGGCATTATCTCTGACAGTGTTCGGTTTCTATTCCTGAGGTTTCCAGTATCTGACAATGTATGGATGCTAGCCATAACGTTTTCAGTGGCGAATTCCTTGAAGTGGACCACCTGTTCCTTCTTTGTAATTTGGTTTTCATCGGGAAGCTCTGCTGAAATCTGTTCATTTGGGTGACCCTGCTGGTATTTGAAATACCGGTGACATAGCTTCCACCAACATTTCAACCCATTAGTCCCCACAGTAGGATGAACTTAGAGACAGGTGTTGGGATCTTTGGCTTAATAGAGTACTTATCTGCGGGACTCCTCAGTCACGGCCATGCAGTGGGTTCGGACTTATGGAGACCCTATAGGACAGAGGCAAACTGGCTCTCTGCATTTCCAAGACTGTAACTCTTCACAAAATAGAAGGTCTCATCTCTTTCCTGCGGAGTAGCTGTTGGGTTCCAAGTGCTCACCTGGCGGATTCAAGTCCAAAGCATGCCCACTACCTTGTGGACCACTGGGGTAGCTGTCATAAGTTGCTTGCACTTACAGCTTTATCTCAGCATTTTCTATGCAGAAACCTAACCTAAGATAAGTGATCGTTATTTTTAGTACTTAAATGGGCCGTTAGAAATGATGAAGAAAATATCAGGGCCCTTGGTACTTGAGGTGGCTGAAACAACCTCACAGGAGGAAGACACGGAACAGGCAAGTGGAGGGAAGACTCTCTTTAGACGTCTGAAGAAAAGATTGAGTTATTTAACGAGTTTGCTTCTGGACAAATGTTATTGTAGTTAGTGGGTATGTTCCTTAGTTCTTTGGATCTGTTTGGCTTATAAAGGTCGTTTTGGTGTTCCATTTTTGGAACTATGTCTTTAAACTCTTCTGCCCAACCTCAGAATGATCTGCATATGTGAGCTCCAATAAGCACAAGTTTGACATTTTCTCCCGAGACAGACTTTACAATCCCTGACTGGGTAGGCTACTTGGAAACATGTCTCAGAAATCATCTGGTTTGGGGAAACATCAATGTTTTATGAGGATGTAAACTCTCTACCAGTTAAGAATCTAGTCATTTGAGGAGCATATTATAGGTTTAGGTCCATTTGAAGAATTCTGTCTTTGTTTATGGATACACATACAGTAAAAGTTTAAAGCATGACTGGAAATGATAAACACCAAGCCAGGAGGGTGGTTACTTCTCGGGAAGATGGGAGGGACATGAGACTGGAGAGAAGTACATAGGGATTCAGTTATCTCCCTGAGTTTTATAAAACTTAAGCTCATTCCTAGGAACTTTTTTTAAACGAGTGTTCCAGATATTTTCAAATAAAGGGCTAGAGAACATGAAATGCCCTTTGCTTAACAAAGTGACTACAAGAGAAAAGCTATCCTGCTGCACATAATTTGTCAGCTGTGGAGCAGCATCATCCAATAGTCATGTCTGTGAAGGTGAACATGTCCTATATTTGTCCTGGCCAATATGGGATGTCCTGTCTGAGCCTTGGTGTGCCACCAACCTGGTGACCCTCCTCACTTGGATGCCTAATAAGCTTTGGAACTACTAAATTTAACGTATTACAATGAAATTCCAGATTTTCTCTGTCAATCTGCTTTCCTTAGAGCCTTCCAAGTGAATGGTAACTTCATGAAGTGATGTCTCTTCCCATTACTTTCTCTCACATCCCATCCGGCAGCCATTAGCACAGGGTCGCCCTTTCAACTACAGCGTGAGTCCGTTCTCTTTTGCACCTGCGGTATGATTGCCGATAATCCACTTCATAATAAATGGGAATGTATATTAAAGTTCCCAAGGATTTCATTTTACTTGTAGCCATTACCATGGAAGAAGCAATCAAGAAATTAAGTGATTGAACTATGGGATATGATATATGTATTAACTCCCCATTAAAAATAACACTTAGAAAAAGAAATGAAGTGAATGTAAGGCATTGGCATAACTACTGCAAAAGAACTCTGTAAGGTGCTTAAAAGCAAAAATGTCACTTTGAGGACCAAGGTTCACGTGACTCAAACCATGATATTTCTAATAGCCTCATATGCATGTAAAACCTGGACAATGAAGAAGGAAGAAAAAAGAAAAATCGATGCTGTTGGATTATGATGCTGGCAAAAAAAATATTATGCCGTGGACTGGAAAGAAGGCTCAAAGCTGCCTCAGGAAGTCTGCAGCCAGAACGTTCCTGGGAAACGAGTTCATCTCATGTACTTGGGATGTGTTAGCAGGAAGGATTGACGACAGCGAAGGATTTGCTTGGTAAAGCATAAGATCAGTGAAATGGGGGAGGACCCACAAAGAGATGGATTAACATGGTGGCTGAAGCAATAAGGTCAAACAGCAACCCTTGTGAAGGTGACATAAGATCAGGCAGTGTTTCATTCCATTGCACATAGGGCCACTTTGAGTCAGAATTGAGTTGATGGCACAAACCAAAACAAGGATCACTGTGGTCCAAGATACCATTTAGCAGTCGAAATGGTCATCCTGTATCTAGCCTTCAGCATGTGGAATGGGTAATTTATGGCTGTTCTTAATTTTAGCTTCCTTGAGATTGCTGAAATTTAGACATCTCAGCCTTACCAACATTCGTGTTTGTGTGAAATGATGTGGTTATTTTTTCTGAAAGTTTCTTTATATTTAAATTTTTGGTAAGAGGAACATACCCTTTGGAGCTCCGGAGGTAGAGTGGTCAAAGTGCTTCGCTGCTAACCCAAGAGTTGGCAGTTCAAGCCGACCAGCTCTTTGTAGGATAAAGACGTTGCAGGATGCTTCTATAAAGATTTAGAGCCTTGGAAACCCAGTGGAATAGTTTGACTCTGTCTCATAAGGTCATTATAATTGGGTATGCATGCAATGACAATGGGTTTTGTTTCTATTTACTATCCCTTTATTAAAATCCAAAAATCTCAGTGCCTCTCGCCTTGATTCTGACTCAGTAACCCTGTAGGATAGGGTAGAATGGATCCCGTGGGTTTCTTAGGCTACAATTCTCACAGGAATAGAAAGCCTTCTCTTTCTCCCTTGGAGGAGCTGGTATTTTTAACTGATGACCTTTTGGTTAGCAGCCCAGCATGCAGGCCCTGTCCCTCTGGGACCTACTTATCCTTTATTGGTGTTCTAGTATCCATTTGATTGGGAAATCTCTAAAGAACAATTCCCAACAAAATCCAGAAACTCGCTTAATGATCTTTCATTTGCCACACTCTTTGTCATTCAAAGATTTATGGTTGGAGCCAGTTGTCACCAAGAGATTTTGAGCCTAGTTTTAGCCATGGTTCCTGAATCAACAAAACTTGACTCATTCGGGGGGTATGGATACAATTCATTTGATCAGCAATTGAGCACCACATTTATTTAAGATGCGCAAAATAAAAGAAGAAAATAGCATTGACTTTTTTCTCAAAAATATACAGTGATAGCAATGTGTACAATTCACTTTCATATGCACGAACTACTCAAATATCAACATAGTTTCCAAAGACCAGTAGTGTTATATAAAAATAGAACTGTCAAAGGACATCACTACTGAAACAAAAAAAAGCTCAAATCCTTCCTACCATCGAGTCCATTTGGACTCTGCAGAGCAAGGCAGACTGCCCCTTTGAGTTTCTGAGATTGTTCTTATGTGTAGCAGCAGTGAGCCTCTCCTTTCTCCTGCTACGTCACTACATACATGTTACATGACATCGTTGCATACCTGCAAGCTCTTGAGACCTACGGTGCAGAGAAGTTGACACACAGCCTGCACCATCAGAGTACCATGTGCTTCCACGCTTGTTACTGCCAGGTGTCCTTCGTTAATGCACAGCATTGCCGTGGCCACAGAGGAGACTCTGTTTATTATTGTTGTGACGGTGAAATGTTGGTTAGCAACATCTACATGAAGAGAAGGACTGCTGTGCGAAGATGAGATTGACGTATCCAGGTAATTCCAAAAGGCCAAGCGGCAATTAATGTCCAATTAATGGAAAAACTAATGAGCAAAAGAGTCAAAATCAGAGTGCGTTTACGCTTTTCCTGATGAAAGAGAATGATTTGCCAATGTGACTAAAATGGTCTGATCAGACTGCAGGCGTTGAGACAGAAAGCTGTTACAAGAATCGGAATCTTTGCAATAAAGGAGAGGGCTTATGGGAAATCGAGCAGTTTACATGTTCTCCATATCCCTAAAGCATTCTTGATGGCAAGAACATCTTTTCCCTTAAAAAAACAACAAAACTAGTCATTTGCTAAAGAGAAACTCCACACTCACTGCCACTGAGTCGATTCTGACGGGTCATGTTCCTCCAGACCAGGACAGAAGAGCTCTGCGGGTTCTGAGACTGCAGCTCTTCATGAAAGTGGAAGCCCTCATCTTCCCTCCGTGGAGCAGCTGGTGACTTTGAACTACAGATCTTTCCGTTTGCAGTCCAACAGGGAACAATCATGCCACCAGGGTTCCCGTTTGCCGAGAGAAATGACCTGCAAGCAAGAGCTCGGGCTTAAGCTGTGGTATGCGTACCTCTTTCTCTGAGTCAAAAATCTCCGTCCTTCTCTTATCATCGGACCCTGTGTTTAGATAATGGGAGCATAGACAGCGCCAGAGAACCAGGGTGTGGGTCCTTTTGCATAGGGAGGGAGGGAGCCCTGATATCCAAAATTCCAAATAATGTCATTGATGAAAAAGCTCGCCTCATCTGCAGAGTTTACAACGGCCATAGAATTAATAAGGACAAATCTAAAAGAGAAAGACTATGAATATAAAATATTTTCCGTCTGATTTTCTTTCCTTTCTAAATATATTACACAGATGCGAGGGCACCTGGATGTGCTAGGAATCAACATTGTGACCGTCTCATGTGAAAATTCAGCACATTCACATGTAAAAATGCAATAGGATTTGCTTCCCTGCAGCTGTTTCTGATGCACAGTTCATTGTCTGTCTCAATTAGAAACTCATCTTTTGCAATACCATTTCCTTCTCTGTGGTTGATTTGATCAAACATCCTATTGTTTAAGCCAAAACATAGCTTTACCAAATCAGCCTGAGTATTGTTCAAAACTCATCATTCATTACATTATTCTTCATCAATGCCTCTGATACTAATATCTGCCCAGAGCCACTGAATCTCAAATGAAGCTTTCAAATCCACTTGACTAGAAGTAGTCTGGGAACAGATAATTTTCTGCTCCTTTTTGTTTTTTCACAAAAGAAAAGCCAAATGATGCAGCCTTGTATAGATCATGACAATACCAAACAGATGCAAATAAATATCCAAGTAATATGTTTTAGTGTTGGATCACAGCCCAAATTCTTTGCCCCAGAAAATCGCATGACTTTTGTAGTACACATGTGGTTTATATTTAAGGTGTAATGAGTCGTTCAAATAGAGAAGGGCAGGCAACCATATTAAAAATAAACATCAACTTTTAACGAAGACACATCCACTTAGTTTGCAAATAGCCCTAATGGTCTCAGTTCATTGCAGCTACTCCAGCATAGGACACCTTTGGTTGAAACCGCATTTCCAATTTCAAAGACTCCTAGAGTATCCGGAGGTTGCCACGTATAATTCTTTTATGGATTAATTACTCAACTGTGATCCCATTGCTAGAGTGATCCCAGCCTTTATTGAGAGCATAGCAGTGATTGTGAAGTCGGGGAAGCGAGTGCCATATAAATACATAATACTGTCTACCCAAGGCCACTGGCTCAGAATTCCGTCTAAATCTCTCTGTGGCAGGCATCATAATGGTACCTACTGACTCGTGCTATGTCACCTCTGTGTGTTCTGATGCCAGCAGCTTACACATTACTTTCTAGAAGCAATGGGTTTGTTTTCTTTGCCAGATTAGTTTCAAGATCTCTTTAAGATATTGCAAATACACCTTTGCTTGCTCTCTCCTTCCTTCTCTCCCTCGTTTCTGCTTTCTGTTTATCACCAAGCTTGCCATTTGGTACCTTATTTGCTTATCATGACAAATTGACGCAGTTGTTTGCCTCTGTATGTGGGTCTTTGTTTACAGGAAAATAACATGATGCTCTGCTCAACGGCATGCTGGGTGTTGGCTTTGGAAAAAGATATAGAAGTGGGATCTATGGTTTCAATAAACCCCTATGTTAAAGTTTATAGCTTATAAAATCTAAAGTATTACCTCTCCCAGGGGTCTTCCATGTTTCAAACAATAAAAAGCCAACCAATGTTGCAATGAAAGAACTAATTCCAGATTTCTCCATTGCCCCGGGTTCAGTCATCGACAACTTTACTGGCCCCCTAAGTGCCAGTGACTGGGGTGCACTCCTCTTTGGACCGAACAAAGAATGACTGAGCAAGGACCATTTGAATGGCAGATTTCCAACTTTACCGAAACAATTTGACAAGCCTGAACAAAGGAGTAAGATGAAATTGGAATTCTAGATCCTGCTGAGCAAGTCTCCAGAGAAGCTGGATGAAATGAAGAATGCAGCACCAGGACGGGAGGAGCGCTTCTGAAGAGCCTGTGCTATGCGGATAAAACACTGTTTCTTGCTTCAAGTGAGGGCTTGAGGCACTTGCTGATGAAGATCAAGGTTTTCAGCTGTCAGGTTGGACTACAACTCAATGTAAAAAACTAAAAAAAAAAATTCACACTGGACCAGGAGATAACGTTGTGATGACGTAGCCGAGGATTGAGGTTGTTAGGGATCTCATCTTGCTTGGATCCACAGTCAACGCTCATGGAAGCAACAGTAAAGAAATCCAACTAAGCACGGCATTGGGTAAATTTGCTCCACAGGAGCTCTTTAAAGTGTCAAACATTCTATTATCCGTTCCCTGCAAGTGGGGTTATAGAGTCACCTTTGCTATTAGCTCCCACCCCACCCCCCTTTGCCCCTCTTCTCTTCCTGTACCCTCAGGGAACCATTACCCTGTTACTGTTTCTGAAGGGTAATCTACCTTGGCTTTCATGCACTGAAAAGCTCTTAATTATGTATACAAATGAACTGATACATTGGATGGTATCAGATATAGCAAAATAATAATAATATATAATATAATGATAAGGGGGAGGGGTAGAGTGGAGGGGGAAGTGATAAAGGGGAGCTGATACCAAAGAGTTCAAGAAGAAAGAAAATGTTTTGAAACTGATGGTGGCAACAATTGTACAATTATGCTAAATCTAATTCAATTATGGATTGCTATAATATCTGTAAGAGTTCCCAATAAAATCATTAATAAAAATGTCAATAAAGGGTTGAAAATCAAGGAGGTTTCTTTGTGAGGAATAAGGTACACCTGACACAAATCATGGTGTTTTCATTCATCTCATATACATGTGAAAGTTGGGCATTGAGTGAGGAAGACTATGAAAGACTTGACGCACTTGAATTATGGTGCTGGTGAAGAATCGAAAGTACCATAGACTACCAAAGAATAAGCAAAGCTGTCTTAGAAGAAGTACAGTCAGAAGATTCCCTAGAGGCAAGGATGGTGCGAGTTTGTACTTTAGACATGTTGCCCTGAAAGACCAGTCTCTGGCAAAGGACATCATACTTGGCAAAGTAACGGGGCAGTGAAGAGAGGCAGACCTTCAATGAGATGGATTGACACAGTGGCTGCATGGAAGGGCGTAAGCACAGGAAGGATCGTGTGGGTTTCATTCTGTTGTGTGTAGGGTCACTATGAGTGATGGCACTTAACTATAACAGATCAACTAACACCAGTGAGTCCATTGATCAAACATTCAAATAACTGACCCATCCTCATATTATTTTTATTGTCATAAAAGTGAGCCTGAATTTGATTGATTATCAATATGATTTCAAAGCCTCCTCTTAGGCTCTTATTTTTCTTGTAGACTTTCCTTCCTATAAGATGCTGTTTGTTTTGAAGACCTGTCAATGAGACTTGGCTAACTAGCCGAAAGTTCTCTGATTTCTGAGAAGTACAACGAAAAGCTCCTCAAACACATTAAAAAATAACCTGGGGAAAAAAAATCTAGCTAGTTACCGAAGATTAATGTAACATCTGGAATTGGCTGGGACACACTTCCTGCAGGGCAGGTCAGTGAACACAGAGACGTGGAGGCAATCATTCCGGGGCTTACTTGTGGCGTACCTGCCTGCCTCTCAGATGTCTTGTAAGTAATGACAGTGTCTCAGGCAGGAAATTCCATTATTCGCTCCTCAATAGGGAGGAACCCCGGGTCTTCTGGGGAGTTTTGCATTTTACAAGGAGGTCAAAACTGGGGGTGGTACATTACAAGGCAGAGTTGAATGCAGAGAAAGGCAGAACATGGGGCTAGGGAGAATTAAAAGCCTACCCGGGGTTGGGCAGAAAGTCTGACAAGAGGTCAGCTAAAAGTAGAGAAAGCAAACAGACAACTAAAAAACTGTATGGAAATGTCACACTCATTTTGGAAAACTCATTTGTCCTGGAGAGGCTAACTGCAGAGCACGCGTTCCCATCGGATGGTACCCACCCAAAAAATGGACCCCGTAAGCTCACTGCTGGGCTATTGTTTCTGTTTCACAACCTCCTGGTGGCTGAGCGGTAAGAAGCTCCAGCCTCACCATGGGTTATGCGGAGGCAATCTTTGTGCATCAAATGTTTACCAGGGGAAACGGATTCGAGTCAGAGACTGTAACACACTGGATCTCAATTCTGTGTCCCCTGGGAACATTATATAATGATCTTATCCATGTACTCCCTTCCCTGCACACGAGATTCCAATTTAGGGGCTACTTGTGAAAACAGCTCAAGGTAATTTCATTTAATTATGACAAACCAGCAGAGGGGTCGTTTGATGTTGCGTCAGTCTCTTGTGACTGACAATAGCCCCAGAGGGTTTTCTAGTCTGCAATCTACGAGAATAAATCACTAGGTGTTTTTCCTGTGGAGCTGCTGCGTAGACTTGAACCAGCGATCTATTGATCAGGGGCTGAGCACTTAACCACTGCACCACCAAGACTGATGGATTGAAGGTCTGCAAAACTCCAGAATAACACTCCAGGGCCCCTGTCTAACGGTTCTTCAGCACTCACTCACAGTTTAGAAGCCAGGACGACAGTTCAAGCCCTAGAATGCTGTGGAACATCATCCTTCAAGTACAGACTCTTCCAGTGGCTGTGTCTGTGATAGACAACAAGGCTTCTAGACAACATGCCTTCAGAGCTGGATGGTCTGGATTCTCCATTCAGAACACAACCTGAGACCCATCAGGCACTCCTGCTGCGAGAGGGGGAAAGACTGCAGCTCTCAATATTTGTTCTTAAAATGTAAAGTTAATGGAGCGGCCTGACTAATATAATGTATTTATTTTGATCTATAACATATTGTTTGCTAGGTTACGATGAATTTTAAATCAGCTACAGTAAACCAGAAAGAAATGTAGTGAGATCATTCTAAGAATGGCTATTTTTCATATAGCAAGAATTATTTTTCAATTTGATATGGAATTCAGATACCAGTAGAAGGAGCTATATTGTTGGATGGTTCCGATGTATGAATAGATGCTTTGGGGGATGGGATTTGTGCGCCCTGGGTGTAGATTACTGAGCCATTTACAATTCATTACTGCTTTGTATGTAGTCATATCCCTTCCATTTTTATCACATCTTGAGCCCACAATTTTTTTTTTAAAAAGGTCATTTCACTTTCAAAAGCTATGAATTATGGTGAAAGCATTGTTCTTGCTTTGACTTTAATGTGCTCATTTAGAGAAAAGTTACAGGAAAATACTTTTGCTTAAGCTCTCAATCTGCCCCTCCTGCAATCCCTCACATAAAATACCTTGTCATTAATGACTTTTGGGTTTCTCCATGCTCATTGCTGATTACATAAATATTTTCTTAACCTCTGCCAGCATCCAGAGCAGAAAGATGTCTGTCAGCTTTAGAATTATAAATCAGATTGTAAAATCCCTGACACTCACTCATCAGAGCAATTTCAGATTGTGGAGAAACTGTTGACTCGATCAGAGAGGGCAGGGAGAATTGCACCTGGTATGTGTCAAGTTCAGAAAGTGAAGTCCCTTGGGTTTTCATTCTTGAAGAAGAATGAAATCATATATCGGCCTGTTGTGTTGTGGAGTAACTTTTGAGTCCTTCCTAGGTTGAGGCTTGACTAATGGTTAGTAATTTAATAGCAATCCAAGGAAAAAGTTGGGTACACTACAAATGTGAAGGATTTAAACACCCTATTTTTCAAGTTAGGGCCTAAATATCCATTTGTCTTGGCATTTCCATTTCTTAAGACAGAAAAGAAAGGACTAAGAGTAAGCAAGATGGATTGACTTGAACCACCTCATTCCTAGTAATAGTCATTAAAAATTATTTGTTGCCATTATGTGTAATGCTAGAATCCTATCATATGAATATCAAAATATCCTTAAAGAGGATATTTTGAAAAAGACGCTGACAATATAATGTTCATTGGAAATTGAAGGTTCCAACCACTATTTTCTGGTCAAATTATTACTTAGACAAGAGCTAAAATCTGTGGTCATCTTGGCTTCTAGATGGTTACATTTCATAAAACGGGTATCTCAGAATGAATACATACTGCAGAAACACTTATTCCCTGGACTCTAGTCCATAAAACATCTTTTTCATCATAAATAAATAATGGACTTGCTTAACTCTCATTGAACTATGACTAAATGGAAAATGGCCAATTCTGTAGACTCGCTTATTTAAAAAACAAACCCAGGGACAAGGGAACAACGCCAAAATCGATGGCAAGGAGGGTGTAGGCGGCATGGAAGGGCTTTATCAATGGCAATGTAACCGAGAGGAATTACTGAAACCCAAATGAAGGTTGAACATGATAGTGGGACAAGAGGAAAGTAAAAGGAAATAGAGGAAAGAACTAGGAGGCAAAGGGCATTTATAGAGGCATAAATGCAGACAGGTACATATGTAAATATATTTATATAGATGATGATGGGGAGGATCTATATGCATATATTTATAGGTTTAGTATTAAGGTAGCAGATGAACATTGGGCCTCCATGCAAGCACTCCCTCAATACAAGAACACTTTGTTCTATTAAACTGGCATTCCATGATGCTCACCTTCCCAACACAATCACTGAAGACAAAGCGGGTGCATAAGTAAATGTGGTGAAGAAAGCTGATGGTTCTCAGCTATCAAAAGAAATAGCATCTGGTGTCTTAAAGGCTTGAAGGTAAACAAGCGGCCATCTAGCTGAGAAGCAACAAAACCCACATGAAAGAAGCACACCAAGCTGTGTGATCATGAGGTGTCAATGGGATCAGTTATCAGGCATCAAAGAACAAAAGATCATATCATTGTGAATGGGGGGGGAGTGCAGAGTGGAGACCCAAAGCCCATCTGTAGGCAACTGGACATCCCCTTACAGAAGGCTCTTGGGGAGGAGATGAGCAAGTCAGGGTGCAGTATAGCAACAATGAAGCATACAACTTTCCTCTGGTTCTCAATGCTTCTTTCTCCCCACTATGATGATCCCAATTCATGTTTTAGGGGTTCTCAAGTCTCCCAGAATGGTTCTTTGCATAGGATTTCTCTTTACCCTGGGTTCTTCTAACCTAGGAAGCATGAGATACCTGAAAAACAAACAAAAGCTCCCCAAAAATGGTAGTGTAGGTTTTTGTCTACAGACCCAAATACAATGAAGTCAACTTGAAAAAAGGGCTGTTTTCTGACCTGAGTTTCTATTAATCACAAATTAGGAATTATTAGAAGGTCAGATTTGTGAACAATTTCAAAATACCATCTTATCTTTGGGGAGAGTGCTTTGTCTAAGTGTGGAAGCGTGGTTTCCTTGGACAATCTGTTTCAACAAGAAAACAAATGGAGACCAGCAAGGGAACATGTCAAGTACTGTGATGCTCTCCTCACATTCTGTTCAAGAGCAAGGGCAAGGTCAGGGGGCTCCGAGGCCAGGGCACGATGACTGTGAAAGAAACCACACCGAACACAGCCCTCAACTCTGAACACCCACTGTCCAAATGCTATGCTGCGCATCTAAACCTGGTCTGTAGGAAACAGAGCACACACTGTGGCCCTAAAACGAATTGGAGAAATTTTAAACCTGTGAGCAAGTCATCTTCTCTCCCTTAGTTAATGCCCTTGGAGAATGGCATGGCATAGGTGAACTTCTGTATATTTTGGATTTAACTGATTGAACAAATGTAATTCCACGCATTCAGCTTCCTGCACTTAGATGGTTGTTTGAACAATGGTTCTCTGTGTTTCCTCAACCTCTACAATCCCCGACCCTACTCTTTAGCCTTTCTCTTTTAAAAATTTCTTCCCACCTCCAAGAATAGAGACTCATTCTTGAAGATAGGAGTGAGTATGAGACACACGCCCAGTACTTTAGTATGCAGTAGGTTGTTGGACTCAAGAGCCCTGATGATGGCGTGGTTACCAGTTTGGTTACAAACTACGTACATGGTCAGCAGTTCAAAAGCACCAGCCACTCCTCAGGAGAAAGACGGGGCTTTCCACTCCTGTAAAGATGGACAGTCTTGGACACTCACAGAGTTAGTCCTACTGTGCTCTAGAGGATCGGTATGAGCACCATCAACTCCATAGTAGAGAGTTTCCTTTGGGGATGTTATTTGGGGTGTGGTTGAAACTATAGGGAGGTGAATAGCTAATCACAATACCTCAGGCTAATGCCCTGATGGATTTTAAATAGAATACTGTGCCAGTACACAGGATAACTAACTTGGATCTTTTTGGAGAGTGATGGGTGAGAACAGAGGAGTCAGAAAGGGTCTAGCATGAGATCTGGTGATTGGTGTGAACTTGGATGGATGAATTAACATTCTCTGAGCTGAGAAGGTAGAGTGGAGCAAGAACAGAGAGCCTCATTTGCAAAGACAAAGACACAAGCATCGTATGGTCCTTGGGAGTGAAATGCAGAGTGAGAGGGACGGGGAAAGAGGAGAAGGGACAACCTAAAGGTGCGCCTGATTAGAGCCAGTTGTCAGACCAGGTCTCCACATTATATAATGGAGATTCTCAGGCGGTTCATTTTAATCTATTTCTTACATGGAAGAACAAATATTAAAAATGTACATAAACGAAATGTATGGCAGAGAAAACTGTTCTGAAGTGAAGACCCACAAAACCACCCCCAAAGTCAGGAAATGGAAGTTTCCAGTGCTGTAGAGGACTGTCTCATGCTTCTTTCGGACCACAATCCCTTTTCCTCCTTAAAATAAACTCTATTTTGACTTTATATCATTACTCCCTTGATTTCCGTCACCTCTTGCCACCCCTCCCGCTGCCCAATGATCATGTCCTAATCCACTACACCTGCGCATAAGTTTCTTTACATGGCACAAAGGATGCTCTAGATGTGGCTATATCAAGAATCTTGAAATTGGGAGGGTTTGCTGCCTTTTCCAGGTGGATGGAGTCGAATCACAGGGTTCCCAGGATGAAAGTGGGTCAGAGGAGATATGAGGAAGGAAGCAAAGGTCAGAGTGATGAGATTCCTGGAAAGGGCCACTAGCCAAGGAATATAGGCAGGCAGCCCTTACAGCCTGGCAAAAGGAAGAATCGGATTCTTTCTGTATATGACAGAAGAAACACAGGACTGCTAATACCATGACTTTGGCCCTGTGAGACTCATTTAGGACTTTTGTCCTCTAGACTTATGCGATAACAGATGAATACTTTTTAGAAATCACTGTTTATGGTGATTCATCACAATAAAAACTAGAAATGAACAAAACATCAATTGTGCATTCCAGCACACAAAGTTTAGTTTGACTATAGTCTTTCCCCTCTCTAGAAGTGGGATCATTGGGGATGTTCCTCTTCTCTGTGCCTTCTCCATCTGAACTCCATATGGTTGAACTTGTTAGCTCCTGTTCAGTCAGCCACTGATTCCTCATGCCAAGGACAATGGAATGAAACAGTGCCCCATGTTGGACCATCTCCATGATGTGTTTTTATTGTCGTGACTCATAGGCCTTTTATTGTTTGATTTTAGGAGTTGATTGGGTTGTGGCCGTGCATGAGGAACAGTGGTTGGGGATTGTCCACGAGTCTCCTGCATGATAGCTGAGGATTCTATCACTGAATGATGGCTAGGAGCGAAAGGAAATCACATAGCGCACAATGTGAACATTCAGGGCTCGGTAGGAGTGTCCCCTAAACACAACAGGCACTGCAATTGACATATTCTTTTTAATCCATTTCTCTCTTCTTTCTAGAATTGCAGGCTCATGGAGGTAGAGTCAGAGAGACTACTTCTTACCTGTTCTTGTCCACCACTGTGGCTAGCCCCATTTTGCTCATGAGTCTGGTGGGCGAGAGGTTTCTTCTATAGATCTTTAGGAGTTCACCTTGATGTCAGTGTTTTGCCACCAGCATTAGGAACACAGAGGCTGGGTAGCAAGACACCACTGGAAATAAATGCCACAGATCTGGCAAAAAATGGCCAGAAACGGACACAAGACAGAAGCAGCCGAGAATGAGGAGGAGAGTTCATCACCGAGGGGAGAGTGGAACTCAGAACTGTTTAGGATTGATGTCCAAATAGAAACAAGAGACAAAACTGTCAAAGTATTCTAGCGGGTGCGTGGCAGATGGTAAATACAGGTTGAAGAAAGATATCATCAGGGTGGAGATACTTGAAGTTAGTGGATGCTTCTAGCTCTCAAGCCGTTCCACAGTCTTGCTGTTGAGTTGCCCTTTTGTGCAGGTCATCCAAATATCGAGGGGGTCTTGCAGTCTTTGATGAATGCATCCACTCCTACAAGGCCGTGGCTATGTCCCTCCTTATCTTCACTAATGGATCATTAACTTTGTTGTTCAATGCTGGTTAATTTCTACTCTCCCCATTTCTGCTCCTATCACATAATAGGTGCAATTACATCTCACATCCATGGTGATAGAATTAAATATTAGCCTTTGTAGAGATGCATTTCCAGAGAGTCTTCTGAGGCCACTGATTTAGGTACTTGTCAAGCTTATCACACAATAGATAAATGTTTTCTTCATGTAGCTTAATATAACAGGGTAGCTGCCTCTGAACGGGAGTGCTACGAGATAGCCCAGGCAAACAGTCTGTTTATTGCATCTGACAGGTTTATTGTTTTATCAGTTATTTGCTTAGGGAGGATTTTATTATATGTAAAATACTGACATAAATTATGGGGAGGAGAATTGATTTTTTTTACATAGGTTTGATTCATTTTTCATTGTATCTGACAAGTTTGATATTGTACATTTTCTCCTAGTGGATTTATTTAGTTCATGTTATTCCCCTTTTCTATAAGTGCTGATATTATTTCTTAATTCTTTCTTCTTGCGACTCTTCAGGTTCCTAAACTAAGTCACACCTATATTTAATTAATTTGTGTATTATATATAGTTGTATAGGGAGTATGTTATAAATATATATACTCCTAAAAACCTACTCCCATTGAGTAGATTCAGGCTCATAGCAACCTTATATAGGGATTCCAAGACTGCACATCTTTATGGAAGCAGACAGTCTCATCTTTCTCCCGAGGAGCAGCTGGTGGATTTGAAATGCATATCTGTGGTTAACAGCCTCGCACCTCACTTTTAGCACCACCAGAGCACTTTATAAAGTATCAGTGAGGGCACCACCCCCCAAAGAGGAAAGCTCTGTGCAGGGGAGCTCTCCTGATACCCATTTTCCCCACTAGGTGACTGTCGAGCAACTCACTCGGAGTTCAGACATCCTGTGGCATCGCCTGGGAAGGTTCTCCCTGGTCACAGTGAATCGTTTCCTACAATAACTTTCATTCAAACTTAGATTTTGGGGATGGCTCACTTCAGAGAATGGCGTGCAACTGTGACATTTTGTTTGCTGCTTAGGAAAAATGCCGCAGAAACTGTTGTGATAGTGAACACAAGGTGAAATATCCCTTGATGACAAACCTCATTCCCGAACAGATGAAAATGTTGACAGAATGTGTGCACTTGTGCTTGGAGACCGATGACGGACCTCTGAAGATATGGGAAAGTTACCTGAACTATCTTGGAGATCCATCCATCGAATTTTAAAAGAAGATTGGGAATGAGAAGGGTTTCTGTGAAATGTGTGCGTTGGGTTCTGACTGACCAGGAGGAAGAGTGTCGAGTGGAAACATGCCCGTGCTTTGAAAGCAACCCAGACTTTCCCCCTCCAAGGTCATGACTGGTGAGGAGACATGGTGCTATTCTAACGAGTCTGAAAGCAAACATCAATCAAGCCAGTGGAAGACGCCATCGATACTTCACCCCCAAAAAGCTTGTCAAGTGAAATCAAAGATCAAGATGACGCTCATTTGTTTTTTGGTGTGAGGGGGACAGTGTATTTGGAGTTCGTTCCACCAGGTCAGACTGTTAATCAATCTTTCTTTTGAGGGGTTGTGAAAAGAGTGCATAACAGCGCGCAACAACAACAACAAAAGGCCTGATTTGAGGCAGACAGCGCACTGTTTTGCCCCCACAACAAGGCACCTGCTCATGCAGCCATCTCACTGAGCCAGTTTTTGACAAAAACAGCATTCCTCTCTTGCCCCAGGCACCTTACTCACCTGACCTTGCTCCATGTGATTTCTTTTTGTTTTCAAGAATGCAGGGGAACATGAAAGGTCAACAATTGACAAAGAAGAGGTGAAGAAAAAAACAAGGGAGGTGCTATTAGCCATCCACACAGATGAATTTGAAAAATGTTTCCAAGAATGGAATTGCAGATTTCACAAATGTAATGAGTGTAGTGGAGAGTACTTTGAAGGCAGTAGGATGTTTTGTTAAAAAATAAATACATACATAGCTTTGGGGGAAAAATTCCAGTGCTCTCTGGGTATCTCTTCATATTGCAGTTAATAAAAATGAATATTTATTTTATTAAATAAAGTAACTCTAAGAAGGATTCTGTACTTCAACACTATGATGTATGGGAAGTCCACCTCCCTCCCCCTATTGAATAGAGCCTGGTTAGGGAAAGCCTTGTGAGTCATCAAGTTTAAGACATAAGACATAAGACGCACCCTAAGACCCATTCTTGTGAGGTCTAGCATGTGGAGGTCAGGATCTAGAAGAACTCTCAGGATCTCAAGTCAAACAGGTTAGGAATAAGAAAGCTGTGATGCGTTTGTTGTTGATACTAGTTTCCACCTGGTCTGAGGCAACTCATGGTGAACTTATGTATAGCAGGAGAAAATATTGACTAGACCTGAGCCATCCTTGATAATTTTAGTCAATTTTCTGAGCACTGTGTACCTTCAGACCTAAGAGGTTTATGCTCTAGGAGAGGGGTGGGATAGGAAGAAGGGTAGAGATTGGTAACCATGTAGGGCTGCTGGCTTTTATCATCTCTTTGACTATAGATCATGTACCTGATTCTAGTCAGTAGTCTTGCACATGAATGAGTTTTATATAAATATATACCCAGACTAACACAATGCTTGCATATATTTAGCTCAAGTTGATACGGTTGAATAGTTTTTTCAAAATGGTTCTATACAGACCTTAATCTATAAAAGAAGGCACAGAAAGTTCCTGAACAAATGAGAGCATCCTCTCCTAGAAACTGAGTGCGTGTAAAGAGCAGTGGTGGTGGATATCGCTATCCGCCATGGAGTTGCTTCGAAGCCACGGCAATGTATGTGCAGCAGAACGACCTCCTGCTTAGTCCTGGGCCGTCCTCATAGTTGCTGCTGTATTTTAGCCCCTGGTTGCAGCTACTGTACCAGTCCATCTCCTTGAGGATCTTCCCCCTTTCTCTGACCTTCTGCTTCACCAATCATGCTGTCCTTCTCCAGGAACCGGTCCCTCCTGATAACAGAAGTCTAAAGTAGGTGTGGTGCAGTTTAGATGATCTTGTTTCTAAGGAGCAGTCTACCTGTACTTCTATGGCAACCGTTCTATGGCTCCTCTGACTAGTCATGGTATAGTCAAGATACTTCACCAACATCATCATCCGAATACATCAATTCTTCTTTCATCTTCCTTAGTCATGGTCTAGCTTTCAGATGTATATGTGGTCATTAAAAATACCATGACTTGGGTCCAGGGTTACTTTAGTCCTCAAGATCACATCTACTTAAGACATTTCGCTGGCAGCTGATTTGCCCAATGGATTACATCATTTGATTCCTTGACTTCTGCTGTCGTGGCCATTAAGTGTGGATCAAGAAACATGAAATCTTTGACAGCCTCAATATTTTCTTTGCTTGTCATAAGGTTGCTTATTGGTGCAGTTGTTTTATTCATGTTGGGAATTACCCCGTAGTGAAAGCTGTACCCTTTTATCTTCATGAGGAAGTGCTTGCTTTGAACAACCATAACTATACTATCTGATGATTACAGCATGTTTATGAATCTTCCTCCAGTGGTTAGGTAACATTCTTTGTCATGTGAGGGGTCTTCAAATCTTTGTCATGTAAGAGGTCTTCAGAATTTTTGTCCTCTGAGGTGTCTTCATGGGAAATTAGTATTATCTATATATGAAATTGTGAATTGATTTCAATTATTTTTGCATCCAAATAAATGTTATAGAATATATGAACAATATCTAGTTTAAGTCACTAAGAAAGAGAAAACATACATTTGTAGAGCGCCCCTCTCAGAGTAAC
This sequence comes from Tenrec ecaudatus, assembly GCF_050624435.1. Taxonomy (NCBI): domain Eukaryota; kingdom Metazoa; phylum Chordata; class Mammalia; order Afrosoricida; family Tenrecidae; genus Tenrec; species Tenrec ecaudatus. The sequence goes on along the minus strand of NC_134542.1, from coordinate 18,049,194 downwards.
ATGAAATCTGCCAAAATGGAAGCAAGTACACAGAGCCAATTTATGGAGATGCTTGGGTGAAAGAATGGTGAAATCATGGATGCTTATGAAAGTTTGTGGGGACCATGCCCTAAAATAATCAGCAGTTTACAAATGGATAACTCCTTTTAAGACAGGATGTGACAGTACTGAAAAATGAAGCCCAAGGTGGCAGACAGTGTACATCCGTTCTCAAGGAAAACATTACTATGTTTTATGCCCTAATTGATTGTAAAGACGAGGTGATTTTTAATTGCCTCATATGCATGTGACAGTTGGACATTGGATAAGGAAGGCCGATGAAGAATACATGCATTTGAATCATGGTGCGGTTAAGACTATAAGAAGTACCAGGGACTGCCAAAAGGACAAACAAATCTGTCTTAGAAGCAGTGTGGCCAGAATGCTCCTTGGAGGCAAGGAAGGCAAGGTTGTGTCTCACGTACTTTGGATATGTAATCAAGGGACTACTCCCTAGAGAAGGCATCCTAATTGGTAAAGCAGTGAAAAGGAGGGAGATCCTCACAAGAGGGGTGGACACAGCTCCTGCGACAATAGGCTCAAATCTAAGAACAGTTGTGAGGCTGGAGAAGAACCAGGTGGTGTTTCAATCTAGGCTTAACCACTGAGATCCTGAGCACAAAGCACAATCAAAGCTTGTGCTTCCAAGAGCTAAAGCAGTCAAGAGCAAGGTCGTGGTAACAATTAGAGGGGATGTGCAGGTATTTTGTTTGTTGAGTTTATGGTTGGCCAAAGAACAATAACATTGTTTATCATGAGAGTGTTTTGAGAAAGTTAACCAAAGTCCAAAAACTTCACCAGAGAATTGCTCACCATGACAATGCTCCTGCTGATCCCTCTCATCAAACAAGGGCAATTTGGGGAGAATGATGGGAAATCTTTAAGCACCCACGTAATAGTCCTTACTCATCTCCTTCGGCCTACTTTTCCCCTAATCTTAAAAAAACACTTTAAGGGGTATACTTTTTTTCACTAATAAAGTATAGAAAGACAGCATTTACAAGGTTAAATTCCCAGAATTAATTCCTTAGGGATGGTAAGGTAAAGGTAAATGTAAGGTAAGGTGAGGAGCTTGGTGAAATTAATAGTGACACATTGGACTGATAACTTCAAGATTTGCAGTTTGAAACCAGCAGCCTATTCAAGGGAGAAAGACAGGGCTTTCTACTCAGATAAAGAGTGACAGTGTCTCAAACCTACAGGGGAAGTTCTACCATGTCCTATAGAGTCACTGTGAGACGGCATCAAATCAATGGCAATGAGTTGGGTATTGATTTTATCATGACTTATGAAAGTGTCTCCATTTTGCTGCTGCTTATGTTGAAAAATAAAGTTTATATTTTAATTTCTATCTTTTAATTCAAATTTTCACCAACTTAGAAAAATTAAACAAACAAACAAAAATTTATTGAAAGTTCATTTTATTGGGGGGCTCGTAGAGCTCTTATAACAATCCATATATCAATTATATCAAGCATATTTGTACATGTCGCCATCATTATTTTCTAAACATTTACCTTCTATTGAGCCCTTACTATTAGCTTATCTTTTTTCCTTCCCTCCTCCCTACCCACATGAGCCCTTGATAAATTATAAATTATTATTATTTTCATATCTTACACCGACCACTATCTCCCTTCCCTCATGGTTTCTGTTGTTTGTCCTCCTGTGAGGGGGGTGGGTGGGAGTTGGGAGGTGGTTATGTGTCTATCATTTCAATCATTTCCCTCTTCTTTCCCTCTTTTCCCCATTTTCCCATTAGCCTCCTGGTATTGCTACTTTTCCTGAATTCTGTGTGTCGTGAGCTCTTATCTATTATCTGTACCTATGTACATGTTCCAGTCTAGGCCGTAGTGAAAGGCAGGACTGGGGTCATGATAGTGTGGAGTGAGGAAGCCTCAAGGAACCAGAGGAATATTGTGTGTTTCATCAGTGCTGTACTGCACCCTGGTTGACTCATCCCTTCCTTATGAGCGGATGTCCCATTGTCTACAGATGGGTTTTTGGTCTCTGCTTCAACCCCCCTCAGTCTCAACAGTATACTTTGTTTTGTTTTTCATTTGTTTGTTTGGGGTCTTGATGCCTGCTACCTGAGCCCATCGACACCTCATGATTGCACAGGCTGGTGTGCTTCTTCCATGTGGGCTCTGTTGCTTCTCTGCTAGATGGTTGCTTGTTTATCTTCAAGCCTTTAAGACCCCAGAGGCTATCTTTTGATAACCGGGCACCATCATCTTTCTTCATCACATTTGCTATGTACTCATTGTGTCTTCAGCAATTATGCTGGATGGGTGAGCATCACAGAATGCCAGGTTGTTAGAAGAAAGTGTTCTTGCATTGAGGGAGTGAGCCGAGGCCTTAAGTCTGTCCACTACCTCAGTGTATTGCCTTATAAATATATATACATAGGCCAATACCTCTATTTTTACGAATTAAGGTATTGACATATGTCCAAACCCATGCTTAGACCTCTATCCATAGCTTTGCTTCCTAGATCTTTCCTCTGTTTCCTTTTACTTTCTTCCTGTCCCACATTATGCTTGCCCTTCTTCCATCTCTTAGTGTTTCCTCTCAACTATTTTGCTATTGCTCCGACACCCCCAGGGTCTCTACATCCTCCTTGTTGTTGATGTTAATTCCCTAGTTATACCCTGTCTATGGTGTTGTTTGCTCACAGCTCCCTCCCCTGGTCCTCCTTCTCCCCCCAAGACCCTCTGGAACCATCTGTCCCATTGCTTTCTCCTCAAGCTGGCTTCCCATATCTATCTTATATAAGTAGGCAAACCAACAATAACAGAGAGCGCAAACAGAAAAAAAGAAAACAAAGGATTGAATAAAAACAGAAAGGAATAAAAAACCCCAAACGATAATAATAACTAGCAAACAAGAAAAGAAACAAACAAACAAAAAAAACATACATAATTCCAGGTCTGTCCATTGCCCTTTTTGACTATCTGCCCACTGGTCCTGGTAGAATCCTGGGAACTGCCCCTGGGAGCCTGAAGTCTATTTTGGATGACTCCTCAGGGGATTTGTGACTTTGCTTTGTTCCCATTGATGATCTGTTATGGTCCCCTCTTGGTTCATATTGCTGTGGGGTATTCAGACCGGACCAACTCCCCACCGTGTGTCCCCCATATTGTTCTCTGTCGAGGTGTGCTCCAGTAAGGGAACATCATATCTGGAGCTGTTCTTGGCTCTACAGTTCTCTATGTCTTAGCAGCTCTGTACATGGACACCATCCTCTAAGCTGGGTGTGCAGATATGGGGTCTCCACTGTCCCTCTCTCTTTTTCCTTCTTGGTGTGCTTCTGTGTGGGTGTGGCTTGCCGGCCCCTCTCCCCGACCTATAGATTTGGTGTTGTCCTCTGTAGCACATACATGTAGGATGGGGGTCAGTTTGGCTCTGATTGGGGCTGGCCCTGAGTCCATTCTTTTCATGCATTGCTTCATCTGATTGGGGCTGGCCCTGAGTCCACTCTTTTCATGCATTGCTCCATGTGGTTACGTTGTCCTCAAGGTTTGGTGTGCTGTGGTGGGGTGTGCATGCACACTCCCAATTCTGTGGAGACAAAACCAATACTCTCCCCTTGGTGGGTTAGTGCCCTGCTCCCTCTGTGCCATCGTCACGCCCCCACACTTTTTCTCCCTCCCCTTTCCCCTTCTTTGTGTTAGAAGAACATGTACCTCCTTGGATTTAGTCTGAGGTCCACCTGATTGCTTATACCTCAATCCATAAATTGTGAGATAAGTGACTTTTCTTCTACACCTACTGTGCTGCTTATACTTCAGGGAACTCATGTTGTTCTTGACCTTTTGTGATTGACTAACTTCCTTGTGATTGGCATAATTTCCGCGAACTCTTCCCATGAGACTATGTGCTTCATGCAACCATCAGTGCTTTTTAGTGTTGTGTAATATTCCACTGTGTGTATGTGCCAGAGTTTTCTAATTCACTCGTCTACCATTTGTAATTTAGGTTGTTTCCAACTCTTTGAGACTGTGAATTATGCTGCAATAAACACTGAAGTGCAGATGACCGGTTGTGGTTTATTTCTTACCTCTCTTGAGTGTACACCCAGTCAAGAACTAGCTGAGACATAAGGTAGCTCAATTTCCATTTGCCTTAAATATTACCAGATCACTTCCACAGAGGCTGTATGAATCTACAGGACCACTAGCAGTGGAGCAGAGTTCCTATCTTGTCTCATGCCCTCCAATATTTGTTGCTCTCTGATTTGGCCTATCCTCAAGAGTATTAGATATTATCTCATGGTTGCTTTAATTTGCATTTCTTGTGACTAATGATCAGGAACATTTTCTCATACGTTTATTGACCATACAGGTCTCCTCCCTAGTGAGACTTCTGTTCAGATCTTGTGCCCACTTCCTCAGGGGGTTCACTGCTTTCTTCTTTTTCCACGCTAGGACGGTATTGTAGCTTTTAGTAATAAGCCCTTTGTCTGTTGTGTCATTGCTAAAAATCCTCTACTATCCTGTGAGTTCTCTTGTTACTCTGTTGGTGAAGTCTTTTGACACACACAAGTGTTTTATTCTTAGTATATCCCACTTGTCACTTTCAGGTTCACCTGTATATGTACCCTTCCCTATTACAATTAGCCTGTGTATTCCCTGAGCAAATGTTCTTAGGTTTGTCCCAATTCTTTAGTTATTGGTCCTGATAGTTTGGGATTTTACTTCTATATCTGTGATCTACCGTGAGTTTGTTCTTGTGCATGGGGTGAGGTAAGCATATTGTTTCATTTTTCTACAGGTGGATATCCATTGTTTCTAGCATCACTTGTTAAAGAGAGCATCTACCTCCCACTTGATACTTTTTGGGCCCTTTTTCAAGATCAATTGTCTATATGCTGATTGTTTTATTTCTTGGTTTTCTGTTCTTTTCCATTTATCTGAATATCTGTCACTATACCAGTACCAAACTGTTTTGACCACTGTGGCTGCACAGTAGGTGCTAAACTCAGGTAAAGTGAGCCCTCTGACTTTGTCCTTCTTCAGTTCTCTGATAACTCTGGACTTCTTTCCTCTCCATATGAAATTAGTGATCAGTTTTTCCCAATTCTAGAACAGAGTTGTTGGTATTTAAACCAGGGTAGCATTAAACTTACATGGTGCCTAGGGTAAGATTAACATCTTTATTATATTGAGTCTTCCAATCCACAAGCATGGAATATTCTTCCATTTGTGGAGGTTGCTTTTAGTTTCCTGTGGATTCATTGCTGTCATCTCGTATCTTTGTGTTGGGTGTTTTCCTGTCTCCCTTGATATCAGTGCACTGTGTTTGTGTGTGGTGTGTGTGTGTGTGTGTGTGTGCTTAATTATTTCCTTCTTTTTCCTCTGATGTCATGTTATCTTGGTAATTATTATTGGTGTGTTGGCTTCTGGGTGGAGTTGGGCTCTATGGTGATCTCCTACTTATGCTTGGCAGATATTGGTCTTCTGACCATAGTGAGTCAGCCAGGATTTTCTGCAGGGTTGGGTGCCTTTTAAAATTTTTATTAAAATATAATTTTATTGGGGGCTCCATACATCAATTTTATCAAGAATATTTTCACATATGTTGCCATCATTATTTTCAAGACATTTACCTTCTATGTGTACCCTTGGTGTCAGCACCTCTTTATTCCATCCCTCCCTACCCCCACCCTTGTGACCCCTTGATAAATTATTATTTTCATATCCTACGCCGACCACTGTCTCCCTTGCCCCTCGGTTTCTGTTGTCCGTCCCCCACGGAGGGTTTGAGTGTGTGGTTATGTGATTGATTTCCCCTTTCTCCCTTTCTTTCCTCTACCCTTCTGGTATTGCTACTCCCATTATTGTTCCTGGATTCTGTGTGTCAGGGGTTCTTATCTCTTAGCTGTACCTGTGCACATGCTCTAATCTAGCCCACAGTGCAAGGCAGTGCTGGGGACATGATAGTGGGGGGTGAGGAAGACTCAGGGAGCCATAAGAGCACTATGTATTTCACCAGTGTTTTACTGCACCCTCATTGACTCACCCCTTCCCTGGGACCACTCTGTGGGATGTCCCATGGTTGACAGATGGGCTTTGGGTCTCTTACCTGACCCCGTCCCCCCGCTTTCTCAATAGTATTGTTTTTTGTTTGTTTGGGTCTTCTGATGCCTGTTACCCGGTCCCAGCTAGTCTTATGGCATTTTCTTTGCACCAACTTCTGAAATCTAGCAATGTTTCCAGCATCTCAGATTATTTATTCAACATACAGATTGAAGAAGTATGATGAATGGATACAACTTTGATACATACTTTTCTCGATTATAAACCATTCAATGTCCCCTTGTTCTGTTATAAGGACTGCTTCTTGGTTCCACATGCACAGGTTTCACTGAGAACAATGAAGTGTTTGGAAATCCCCATAGGCTATTAGTACCCAGTCAGTTGTAATGAGTACCAGACGACAACAGAAATGAGAAAACCATGATTTCTAGGCAAATAATTAGAGGCTATGGGAAGGCAGGATTGTCTCCCAGGCTAAGATTTGGAAAAATCTCCCCCAAATAAGCAGAGACTGAAGGTACACATGAGGGAGGCAAGATTAATCTGGTGACCATTATCTGATTTTCACGGGCATCCAGCGAACTTTGGAACTTTGTTTAACTTTGAAAACCTGACCCTGAAGCGTGCTTCTTACCTCTGGGAAGATTTGTCCAGAACTGGCTACTGAGCAGGACAAAAGCAAGCTCAGGCAAGGGGAAACAGGTGATTTAGGCCAAGGATTGCACATTAAGGATCTTGGATTGGCCATAATCCATTTGGTCTGAGAATCAGAGATGTGGTTAAGAAACAATTTGTAAAAAGGAGTAGATAAAACCACTGTGGTTGTAATTGTTCAAGAATGTTCCTTATATTTCATTCTCCCCATAATTGCTCTTACTTAATGTCTTTAAGCACAAGGAAAACTTCTAGTGTGGTTTCCGCCGTATAGAATGTAGAGTGAGGAATTTGCAGACAAAGCCGAGACAATCACGAGGGACACAGTGGCCACAAAGAATCTTGATTCACCTCATGTTAAATCTAAAGCTCTAGGACTTTGAAGACCAGAAGCCAATAGGGTGAAAATCTGGGGAAATTTGGGGGAGAAAATATTAACCAATGGCAGGAACTGTCCAGGATAAAGAGTAAGGCCACGCATGCCACCCAGTGACCTTTCTCTCCTACCACACTTTTTATCTAAATCTGCATGTATCACTCTCAGAAGATATAATTAAATATATTTCCTTTTGACCATTATTCAATTATATCAGTTAGTGTCCATTGATCGGTGACAGAACATTACAATCAAAGGTTCAATTGCTATGTGCCTATAAAACTTATAGAATAGATAGAATAGATCAAATTCACAGAAGACGGCTTCTGTGGAATGGGTTTAATGAGATATTATGTGGGTTCATTCAATCTGTTATGACTGAGTAAGGGGCAGTGTTGCTGTTCCAGGGGGAAGTCTAATGTTTCTACACTCATTGGTGTTAAACATTTATTTTAAATCATTTCCCCATGAATTAGGGGGCTTCAAAAATGTATGGAGCAATGGAATTGGAAGATAATGAAATGTCTCCACAAACTTGCATTTGTGGAGCTCAATCTTTGAACTCAGTTGTTTCATTGATCTCTGTCTGTTTTTTGCTGATATCACATTGTCTTAATTATGTTAGAGTTAAAATAAGTCTTGAAATTTGGTCAAGTTAGCTATCTTACATATACCATTCTAGTTTATTTACATTTCTAGGTGAATCTTGAAATTAGACATTCAAACTATACTAAAAACTTGCTTTGATGTTTATTGGGTTTGTCTTGAGTCCCCAGATAAAAATGGAGAGATTTAGCATCTTAACATATTAAACCTTCTGATATATGACATGACATATTTTCCATTTAGTTTGATTTTCTTTATGTTTATCTCACAATCGTTGGTCTTTTCAATATATAGAGAGATCTTGTATAATTTTTGTTAGATTTAACCCTAAATATTTCATATTTTGATATCACTCTAAATGAGACTTTTAATTTATTTAAATTACTCAGTGTTCATAACTAGTCAATAGAAATGCAATTGATTTAGTATATTGATCATATATCAAATTAATAAACTGTATTATTAACTCTAGTATTGGGGGGAATTAGATTCCATTATTTTTTTTCTACAAATACCATCATATCATCTGTGAATAAAGACTATTTTTCGCTTGCCTTTCAATTAGAGACATGTATGCATGTGAGTATATATATGTAAGGAGCTCAGGTTGTGTAATGTTCTATACATTGAGCTTCTAACCACAAGGTGAGCAGCCGAACCTACCAGTTGCTCTACTGGAGAGATATGATGCTGTCTGTCCTATAAAGATTTCAGTCTTGGAACCCCAAAAGGGCCCTTATACTCTGTCTTATATGTTCGCCATGAGACAGAACTGACTTTATAGCAGTGATGAGAATTTTTTTATGTATATATGAACGTATGCCTGATTGCACTAGCTAGAACTTCCAGTATAGTGCTGAATAGAAGCAATCAGAACAGACATCCTCATGTGTTTTCTTTGCTTTCCCCCTACTGATCATAAGGGGGGAAACATTCAGTCTTTTAATATTAAGTACAATATTTTTTCATTATATCTTATCTTACACTCCCCGGCGTCTCCCCTCACCCACCTCCCCATTGCCCATCTCCCAGAGAGGAGGTTACACATAGATCTCCAACATCGGTTCTCCCTTTCTACACTCCCTTCCCTCCTGGTGTCGCCACTCCTGCCGCGGGTGTTGAGGGGTTCGTCTGTCCTAGATTCCCTGTGTTTCCAGATCCCAACTGCACCTCTGTACATCCTCTGGTATAACCAGGTCCGCAAGGTAGAATTGGGGTCATGATAATTGGGAGGGGAGAAAGCGTTCAGGAACCAGAGGAAGGTTTTGAGTTTCATTGTTGCTACACTGAACCCTGATTATTTATAAACTATCAAGGGACCAGGGGGAAGAGGGGAGCGGGGAGGGAGGGGGAGAGGGGAAAAAAGGGAAACCGAGCTGATTCCAGGAACCCAAGTGGAAGGTGAATTATGAGAATGACGAGTGCAACGAATGTATAAGGGTGCTTTGCTCAATTGATGTATGTACAGATTGTGATAAGAGTTTTAGGAGCCCCAATAAAAAGATTTATTAATTTAAAAAAGTAGGATATTTTTAATGCTATTTCCAGGTTGAAAAAATTTTCTTCTGCTCCTAATTTCCTGAAAGCTTTATGACAAATGGATACAAGATTTTGTTAAATGTCTTTATTGCATCTATATAAATGATCATATATTTTGTTTTCAGATTGCTAATATGGTGAATTACATTGATGATTTTCAAATGTTACATGAACCATGTATTCCTTGGGCAAATCCCTGTCGATTATGATATTTTATCCTTTTTTGATTACTGAAGTCAATTTTCTAAAATTTTGCTTAGAACTTTTTATGTTCATTAGAGATATCATGTGTTAGTGTTCTTTCCTTTAATATTGTCTGTTATTAGTAGCAGAGTAATGCTGACCTCATTGAATGATTTTTGCCAGTATTAATTCTGCTACAATTGCTTGGAAGAATTGATGACGCTTTTTCATTAAAAGTTTTATCCTATAAGTAAAGTCAGCCGGATCGGGAGTTTTTTTTGTGAGAGTTTTCTAAGTTTTCTTTTGAAAATAAAAGCTGTAGAAGTAGTGCTGCAGTCTCTTTTTCTCACACAAACTTTGGTAATTTGGGTCTTTCAAAAAACGTGTTGATTTTATTAAATTTATTGATATAGATCTGTTTATTATCTTCTTAATGTCTTTGGAATCTCTCGTGCTTTGCACTCTAATCTTTTCTGATATATAAGGGGGTGCCCAAAAGGCCCCCATAAATTATTTTCAAAGCTATGTTTTTAAACGTTTTATAAAACAACTTGATCACTTTCAAAGTACTCTCCATTACACTTAACATATGTGGCAAATCTGCGAGTCCATTCTTGGAAACATTTTTCAAACTCATCTGTTTGGATGGCTGACAGCACCTCCCTCATTTTTTTTCTTCACCTCTTCGACAGCATCAAGTCTCTGTCCCTCTTTCATGACCCTCTTCATTCACGGAAACAAAAAGAAGTTGCACAGAGTTGGGTCTGGTGAGTCTGGTGTGTGGGGCTAGAGAGGCATGCTGTTTCTTGCCCAAACTGGTACACTGAGATGGCTGTGTGAGCAGGTGCATTGTCATGGTGGCAAAACCAGTGCTCTGTCTGCCACAAATCAGGCCTTTTTTTGGTTGTACACTGTTATGCAATCTTTTCAGAATCTCTAAATAGAAAACGTAATTAACGCTCTGGCCAGGTGGAATGAATTCCAAATGCACTTCAAGCAGACATTTTCATCTGTTTGTGAAATTGATGGACATCCAGAATAAGGTTTGTCATCAATTGACATTTCACCTTTTTTGCAATGAGAAACCCATTCATACACTTCAGTTCTTCCCAAAGTGCTGTGCTTGTAAGCTGTGTTCAGCATCACAACAGATTCTGCGGCATTTTTCTTGAGCAGGGAAAAGAATAAATCACAGCCACATGCTGTTCTCTGAAATTGACCATCACAAAAAATGAAATTCGATGAGCAAAACTGCACTTATAATAAAATTCACGGTGACCAGAGTACCTTCCTAGACTATGCCACTGGGTGCACTAACTGAGAGTGAGTTGCTTGATGCTTGCCTCGTTGGGAGGAAATGCATAACACGAAAGCTCTCTCTGCCCAGCACAATTCTATTTTGTGGAGGAGGGTTATCCCCTCCCTATGTGTTTTTCTTAATCAGTTTGACTATGTAGTTATCAATTTTATTATCTAAAAGCATAAGCTTTACTTGGCGTTTATTTTCTCTATTATATTTTATGTCATTGATGTATTTTGTCATCTTTATCATTTTTTCTCTTCTGTTTATTTTACTCTTTTCCCTAATGCCTTATGGCGAGAGTAGACAATGTTGATTCAAAAGCTTTCTATTTTTAAACATACTTGCTTAATTATGATATGTCACACTTTTATTTTCATTCACCTTAAAATACCTTTTAACTTCCTCTTTGATTCTGTTTTGATCCATAATTATTTAGAGTTGTGTTATTCAGATTTCAAATATTTGTGGATTTTTCTAGAGAATTTTCTGTTGTTTATTTATAGTTAACTCCACTGTGGCCAGAGAACATACTTTATATGACTTGAATCCTTTTAAATATATTGAGTTTTGCTTTATGATTAAGAATGTAGTCTAAATTAGTAAATGTTCCATATGCACTTCAAATTAATATGTTGACTGCTCTCTGAGTAAAGTGGTCTATAAGTGTCTGTATGGCCAAGTTGGTTGATAGTGTTATCCATGTCTTTAATAGTCTTATAGATTTTCTGTGTTTTCATCGTGTTATTGAAATAGTGGTATTGGAATGTGATGATATATGCAGATTTGTCTTTAAATCTGTTCCTGTTTTTATTTTACTGTTGATTTAAAAAATCATTTTATTAGGGGCTCATACAATTCTTATCACAATCCATACATACATCAATTGTATAAAGCACATTTGTACATTTGTTTTCTCGTCATTCTCAAAACATTTGCTCTCCACTTGAGCCCCTGGCATCATCTCTTCATTTTCCCCCACGTTCCCTGCTCCCCCTTCCCTCTTGAACCCTATATAATTTATAAATTATTTTCTGGTCATATCTTTCACTGTCCAAAGTCTCTCTTCACCCATTTTTCTGTTGTCTGTCTCCCAGGGGGGAAGTTATATGTAGATCCTTGTAATTGGTTCCCCTTTCCAACCCACCCTCCCTCCACCCGTCCAGTATCACCACTCTCACCACTGTATTTGAAGAGATCATGTGCCTTGCATTCCCTTTGTTTCCAGTTCCTATCTGTACCGGTATACGTCCTCTGGTCTAGTCAGATTCATAAGGTAGAATTGGGATCATGATAGTGGGGGTTGGGGTTGGGGAGGAAGCATTTAAGAACTAAAGGAAAGTTGCATGTTTCATCATTGCTACACTGCATCATGACTGGTTCGTCTCTTCCCCACGACCCTTCCTTAAGGGATGTCCAATTGCCTACAGATGGGCTTTGGGTCCCCAATCTGCACTCCCCCTCTTTCACAATGATATGATTTTTTTGTTCTTTGATTCCTTATACCTAAGCCCATCAACACCTCGTGATCGCACAGGCTGGTGTGCTTCTTCCATGTGGGCTTTGTTGCTTCTGAGCTAGATGGCTGCTTGTTTACCTTCAAGCCTTTAGTCCCAGATGCTATATCTATATCTCTTGATAGCTGGCCACCATGAGTTGACTGTTGAATTTTATTAGTTTTTTTTTCTGATTCCATTGAGATGATCATGTGATTAGTTTCTTTTTCTTATTATTGGATTACATTGCTTTTCTTTTTTTTAAAAAAAAAAGCATTGCACTATTCTTGAATACTGTAATTGTGATATACAGGGAGTCCTGAGATTCAATATCACATTAAAATAATAATAAAATGAGGAGACTTCAAAAATTTCATGGATAAATAGAATTAAAAGATGAGATAGTTCCATAAACTTTTTGAAGCCCTGTTATTTTATTATTACCTTTATGTGAATTGGGATTTTATGGGTTAGGATTTTGTTTAGAATTTTTGCATTCAAGATCACGTTCTAAAATTCTCTCTTTTGGGGTCTTTGCGTATGTTAGCAGAGTTATGCTTTTTGCATAGAATGAATCCTTGACTTGACCATTGTTTTCCATGTTCTGGAATAGTTTGTGTAGAATATGTGTCACTTATTCTTTGAGTCGTTGGTAGAATTTGCCAGTGATGTTGTCTAGGCCAGGAATTTTGCTGTTGTTGTCGTTGTTGACAAGGCTGATTCAATTTTTAAAAATGATCTATTCACTTTCTTCTTGTGTTCTGGATCTGTTAAATTTTCTGTCTCTGTCTGTGTTAGTTAGATAGGCAATGTGTTTCTGGAAAGTTGTGTATTTCTTCTCAATTAACTAAACCAAACTGACTGTCATTGAGTTAATTTGGACACATGGTGTCCTTATAAGACTGGGTAGAACTTCCCCTGAGTATTGAAAGGATTATAACTCTTTATTAGATTAGAATGTATCATCTGGTGGTTTTGAGTTGCCAGCTTTGAAGCTAACGGTCCAAGATGCATTTTGTCTAGGTTTTAAAATTCATTGAAATACGGTTCTTCAGAGTACTCAGATTCTGCTATTGTCTTTATTTCTCTTGGTTCCGTTGTGACAGTGTTCATTTCATTTATTCTTTGTGTTGTTTCAATCACAGCCTTCTGCTCCTTTGTTCGGTTTGCTGGTGGTTTGATGATGTTATTAATTCTTTTAAAGAACCAACTTCTACTTTGATTTGATTGCTTATCTCCATTGTTTCTGTGTTTTGTCTAATTTAATTCTGCAACAGTCTTTACTGTTTCCTTCCTCTTGGGGACTCCAGGCTCCTTTTCTATTCTTTTTGCACCCGTTGAATCGCCTATTTAGGTTTTTATTATTTTTCTTGTATGATGTGTTGTTTATGATTATAAATTAACCTCTGAGCCTTTTACTGTGTCTCGGGTTTGTTATATTGTATTTGTATTTTCATTTGAGTCTAGGAAATTTTTATTTTATTTTGAAGTTATTCTACTACGGAGAAAATTTCAAAATGAATGTTAATCAGTTTTCATGAATAATTTTTAAGCTTGTTCCTCCTGTGATTGATTTTAAACTTAATAACATTGTGATCTAAGAGGATGCTTTGCACTGTTTCTATGTTTAAGTGTTTCTAAGGCAGGATTTGTGGTCTAGCATATTATCTGTTATCTGCATATTGTGCTATGGTGGGGTGTTCTGCATATATCTGTGCATACAACTGGGTTGTTTATATCTTGCATGTGTTTTTTGAGTGTCCTATTGTTCTATCCTTCACCAAAAAGGTTGGGTTAAAGCTGCGATTCTCAAACTGTCGGTCACGACCCCTTTGGGGGTCGAATGACCTTTTCACAGGAGTTGCCTAAGACCATCGAAAACCCGTATTTCCGATGGTCTTGGGAACCGAGACACCTCTCTGTCCATCTCCAGGTGGGTCCACCCACATGCAGATATGCTGATCTGGTGAGAAAGAAGCTATCTCAACCTTTGCACTGACGATGGCTTTTTACGCATAATGTCGCAAAATGTAGCAATGTCATTTACTGTTGTTATATTAAGACTGTTACCCATGCTATTCCATGCTTCAAGACAAAATTTAACTTATTTGTAATTAGAAATAAATATTTCACAATATGTAATTACATATTGTTTTGTGTTTAATCACTATGTTTTAATTATGTTCAATTTGTGACAATGAAAATACATCCTGCATATCAGATATTTAATTATGATTCATAACAGTAGCAGAATTACAGTGATGAAGTGGTGACGACAATAATGTTATGGTTGGGGGTCACCACAACATGGGGAACTGTATTAAAGGGTCATGGCATTAGGAAGGTTGAGAATCACAGTCTTAAAGTCTTTTAAATAATATTGTGGCATTGTCTGCTCTTTCAATTCTGCTCAAATATGATTTATATATTTTGGAGTTGTTTTGTTGCATGTCTAGATAATTAATATGTTTACTTCCTCTTGTTGGATTGACTTTTTATTCATTATATAAATTCCTTCCTTGCTCCACTCTTGCTTCTTTTTTGGGTGGGGGGTGTCTTTTTGTTTGTTTAATTCATGTTTTCTGCCCTTGGGTTTTCAGCTTATTATGATCTTTGTGTCTAATGGGTCTGTTGTAGGCAAATTTGATGGGCCATGTTTTCTTACCCATTCTGTTTATTTTGTCAATGTTCTTATATTGTTTTCTGGACTTCTTCTATAATTTTGTCGATGCTTGTCTTTTTCTCCTTTAATTTCTCTCTTAATCTGTTGAAATATTGGAAAACAGGGACCTGAGAATGGTAGTGACTAACCTCCTTTGACTTCACATGACAGAGAAGAAAACCACTATGAGCATCAGTCCTGGGCCAACACTCATGTGACTGAGCACAGACATGCCTCTCTATCATCTTTCAGCCTTCCTTCCCAATTCTGGAACCAGCCATTTCTTCCTCAGTGCTCTTTATTTCATGTCTTAATTAAAAAATCATTCCAATGACTGCACAGAACTTACAGACAACACTCAAAATTATGAGGTTTATTAGATAAGTTAGCAAGTTGTGATTTGACATTACAAACGTTCCAAGTAGAGTTCTTTAGTCTGTATAGCCTCTTCTCAACTGTGCTGGCCGACAGGTCTCTCTCTAGTCCTTGCCTCGCAACCTCACACTCCCACAGCCTAAGCTCCCCTCGGGCTCTGTGGTCCTGCGTTAATAGCCAAAGAGTATCCCATTCTGCTATCAACCTTAGCCCAACTGTGCTTGGCTCTAGCTCAAAGGTAGCTTCCCAATGAAGTGTTTGGAGACACCCTACTATAGCAAGGTATATGTCAGAAGACACTCTGAAGCTTCCTCTTGCTTTTAACATAGCTAAAGGAAATGGAAAAAGGGATGAAGTAAAAGAGTTGAATAGAATGCTTCAAAGAAGAGCTACAGAAGACAAAGGATTTATAATGAAATGTACAGAGACCTGGAGTTTTAGACACCCTAAAATGAAGGACCTGCTCAGCGTGTATCAAACTGATAGACTCGAAGGAGAAAGGCAAATTTTAAATTGCAATAGTAAAGATTGTGTGGGCAAAATAGTGAATGATACAGGAAGTATCAAAAAAAAAAAAAAAGCCAGCGAAGGAATGCAGAAAATACCTCCAGACACTTGACCAAGTATCTGCCTTCCACCTGTTTTTGGAATAGACAAGTGAGTATTTTCATTACTACGTCAGTTTTCTGGAACATTTCCATTGGTATTTCATCATCAATTCCTGGAGCCTGTTTTTCACTAAAGTCTGCAGTTCAACTTGCATTTCTACCTACTATGTCCTTGGTCCTTGGCTATACGCCCCTTCTTGATATGGTTGGATGTTGGCCAATTATTTTTGGTACAGTGGTACTTCTTCTACCTTTCTTCAATGATCACTGAACTATTCAGTGTTTTGCTCATAGAATTCTTCAAAATTCCAAGTTGAGGCTTGAGCCTTTTCTTCCATTGTTTTAGTTTGAGATGTGCTGAACATAAGCTTCTTTATCGGGTTTCTAACTCCAGGTCTTTGTCCATTTCATTGTAATATTTTTTGCTCACCTTTTTCCTCTGCCTTTTGACATTTCTGTTCAGCCCTTTCATGTCACCATTCCTAGCAATCACGCTAGCTACTCCATATTGATGAGTAATTTCACAGTCACTTCTTATTTTTGACGTATATTATCTCATTTAATCTTTATTTTTTCAGCTGTTTTACTGTCAAGTAATTTGCATATTATATAAATTCAATAGTTCAGTCACTCGATCCTATAACTTTAGAGCTTTCCCCCTCACCCATGATTAAATCACCTTTAAGCTGATTTATGCAATCACAATCCATTCTAGTGTTCCCTCCCCAATCCTGTCTTCATCAGTTGCTCCCCAAATCCCATTTCCCTCCCTGTCTTGCCTCCTCCCACCCCTCTATCCCGCAATCCCCTTGTATTCATAATTATTACGCATCCACTCCTCCTGTGCTTCAGAGCTGGAAGAGCCAACATAAAACATTAGAAAATACAACTGTGCTATGGTGGTAAAGGGAAGAAACACAGACAAAAATCCTAATAATGCATAAAAAGGAAAAGACCCCCAGCAGTAATCAAAATGCCAGGGAAGAAATTTCTTTCATGGAGCCAGTAAGAGATACTTCCGACATTCACCGTCATGCTTTCTTTATTTCCTGCCTTTTAAATAACCATTTGCATTCTTCAAGGAGGCCTGGTGGTGTAATTGTTTACTATTGAGTTGGTAACTGCAAGGTCAACAGTTCAATCCCCTAGCCACTTTGTGGCCAAAAGATGAATGCATAAGAAACCGAAAGGGACAGTTCTATTTTTATCCTAGAGGGTTGCTATAGACATAATGGCAGTGAGTTCCTTTACTTGCTTCTCTTTTTGCTGTCTTCAAATTTCTCAAGGAGCTGGATGGACACAGGGGCTACAACAATGAACTCAGGCACAGGAGCAATTGTGAGGCTGGCGCGGGGCCAGCGAGGTTTTGCCCTGCTGTGCATAGTCACTGGGTTGGAACAGACTGAAGAGCACCTAACAACAATACTTCATATATGGAGTTTTGGTTGTCATGCCCAAACGTATCTGTTCTTTGGTCATAATTGTTCAATGCACCAAATTTGTTCTTAAGATGGTCCCTAAATTCAGATGGAATGTACCAGAGTTTATAGTCTTGCTCTCATGGGCTGCTTTTAATTTTCTTCAGCTTCAATGTGAACTTGAATATTACCAAATGATAGTCAGTGCCACAGTTTACCCTGGTTGTTTTGCTTGATGATATTGATCTTCTTCACAGTCTCTTCCCACAAATATAGTCAATTTTATTCTTGTGCATTCCATTTGATGAGGTCCATGTGTTTGCTCATCATTTAGATTGTTGAAAATATATATTTGTCATAAAGAAAGCATTGGGTTTGCAAAATTCCATCGTGTGATATGTAGCTTGGCTTCTGTCACTGAGACCTGATTTTCCAATTACTGGCCCTTCTTCTGTCTTTCCAGCTTTCACATTCTAAATGCCAATAATTATCGATGCCTCTTGAGTGCATATTTAATCAATTTTAGACTGGCTGAAGAAATTGGCAGCACTCTTAAACTCCTTTATCACTGATTTTAGTGGATTAGGAGTAAATCTGAATAATAGTTGTATGAAATCAAAACAAATCCACTGCCATGGAGTCTACTCTGATTCATAGCAATCTGAATTTCTACAGGTTTGGAGGCTGTACATATTCACAGGAGCAGGTAGCCTCATTTTTCTCTCACAGGACACCTGGTAGTTTTGAACCACCAACTTTTCCGTTAAGAATAGACGTAGAGATACTACCACATGCCAAAGGTATCAATGCTTATGTGGGCCATTTAAGTTTTGATACTTCCAGTTTGCTTAGATTCATACTTTGTGCTTCCTTCATTATTACTTATTAGCAGCTTTTCTCAGTAGTTTCATCTTGTTTTGATTCATACCCCACCAGTACTCCTTATTAGGTAGTTAAACTAGTCTTTCTTCCTTGGACGATTATCTAGCTTTCTAGTTGGATTACTTTTTTGAGACATCTTATTTTGTTTTTTGGGAGATTTGAAGATTTCTATAGTCTCTAAGGCATTTTGGCATTATTACAATTGTTCATAAATCATTGATTTGCTTCACTTTGATTTTAAGTTTTGTTCTCTTTTGCTATATCCAGGCAGACCAGGCTGGCATGCTAATCTGGTCAGTAGTTTGGCAGCCTGGGGTCACTCACCACCTACCTCCAAGTTCCTGGACTTGGTAGTGGGTGGAGATGTTGGCATGAGCCTCTGAATTTTGGTTGTGTAAAACAAGTATGAGCAGGATTGGGAGATGTAGGTCACTGTGGGTGTGTCGTGGCTTCAGTGGGTTGGAGGGGATAGTGGCTCTCGCCACTGGATGGGGAACAAGGTGGTTGGGTAAAGTTGCTCGCTCTTGACTGATACAGGAAAGGAGAATAGAAAGAAGAAAGGAGGAGAGGGAAGAAATAATTAGAATAATTAGAAACAAAGCGGGGCAGAGGGAAGAAAAAGGGGGAAAAACAGGTGTGTTGTGGGTATAAGCTCTTGTTGCTGATCCACAGAGATGGTAGGAGTGCAATGCTCAATCCATGGAAGTGTGTCACAGGCTCCAAGGGTGGAGGCGGAAGGAGGTCACACTTCTGGTCAACATGAGGGTATCATGGGGAGGATACATTTCTCTGACCAGTAGACACTGACACTGTAGCCAGTGTACTTCTATGCCAGTGCAGCTAGTTATCTGGTTTCTACCACTAACCAATAAAAAGTGTGGGGCACTCAGAGTCAATGTTTCCAGCCACCATCCCGAAAGCTCTCCGTGCCACATGGACCCTCCACCCAAATAACCAGGGACCAAAGCTGTGTTCTCTTCTACAGTCTTACCGCTGGTGTTCAGGCTTCAGAGCTATTTCTGATTCACTTGTGTTCTCAAGTCTTTGTCGTAAGAGAAAGTAGAATGCTACTACCATTTTAAGCTCTTTCTTTTAGGCAGTGGTTAGTAGAGTTTTGTGATGTTATTATTATGAATGTCATCATTAGGAACCCTGAGATTTTTGACTCTTGGGTAGAATTTTCTGATTGCCTGCTACTCACTTAGATGGATGGATCTTCCTTATTCTTTACCTTGACCTGGAGCTACTGTCCTGCCCAGTATTTAAAGTTGAATGTGCCCTGCGTTGAACGTAAATCTAGCAGACGTGTTTTGTTTTTAATTCCCAGATACAAGAATGGAAAGAGAGCAATCTTAAGGAAGATCAGAGCAATGCCCCCATTGCTCCATTCAGTAGTTTATTATCCACGGCTACGGTCTATCCTTACTCTCTATTCTGCACGGATCTTTGAGAAATGCCAGAGTTTTCCCTTGAATCGAGGTTGAAGAAGCCTAGGATAGGAAGTAAAATGTGTGAAACAAAACTAAGTGGAGTCTGGCATTCATTCCGTTGGCTACATACTTATCCCTGTGGGGAAAGATTTGTTAGACACGCTGGCTGTGTTACATAAGTTGTTTCAAAAGCCATGGGAAAATAGATCTAAATAGATCATCCCAATATATTTATGTGATATAAACATAAAACCATTCTTTGATACTTTGGGCATTGAAAGAGAATGAATTTATTCTATCAACTAATAATACAATAGTTATCCTATGCAGGCCATTGGAAAGTTACTCTTTTTCCCTACAGCATGCAATGTTTATCTCGACGGTCAATATTTGATGCATGTTCACTGATAATTCCTCATATTTAATCAAGAAGTGAAAAGGTGAATTCATCTCCCAGGGACTGATCAGCACAGCTTTTATACTGTAGCATTAGAAGAAAGAGAGATGGTAGGAGTCTATATAGTTGAACAGCCATTCAAACTAGTTAGATGGAGTTGGAATGGTCAGAGTTGCGTTTTCAAAAGTGCCACATTGTGTTGCTTCGTTAGGAGAGTCAAGGACACTAGACACACCTGTAAGACAATAAAACAAACTCTGCTAGTTACTTTAAACACTGACTAGATGTCCAAAAAGTGTGTACTATTTGTTCTCTTGAAAGAATACCACTTTGAAAAGCCATTTGGGTTTTATTGGAGCAGGGAATTATTGAATGAATTTGAAGTTTAACAAATGTATGGCGTCCAATAAATGAGATTGGAATTTAATGTAAGGGTCATGGCTAATGGCAGGTGAGAAAAATCAGGGTCCTTAGCAAAACTAAGACTTGAAGCAGTTTTCTACCAAAGTCACATCTGTTTCTTAGGAGAAGATTTTCCAGATTCTGTATGGTGGTAGTTACATAAATCCATGTCAACTGAATAAATAAGCCTAGGGGTGGAGTCTAATCTGTCAATCAGGTCACAGCCTGATAATGCTTCCTTGTGGGCATGACCTTCCAATGAAGCTTTTGAAATTTTCCTCTCTTTTTCGCTGAAGATGGGCCACACTTTGTCTCTTTCTGCTTCACTTTCCTGTTGAGACACTCAGAGATGCTTCTACCACCACTGGATCCACAAGACTTTTCACCCACCAGCTTGTGATCTTCCTGCATTCAGCATCACATATTCAGCATCATTGCATGTGTTTTGCTGTGTGAATCTGAAGAGGAATTTATAGACTAGTCTAAAGGGATCTAAAGAAACACAGGCATTCATGAGATCGAGAAAAGTTAGTATAATTACAGATATTGCGTGCAACCTGAACATGATCATTAGTCTCAAAGGTAGCCTGGGGTACTCTGGGAAGGTAGAAATGAGGGGCTGTTTGGAGAAGAAGGTATAGTCTTTGTGCTCAAAATGGGTCTTAAATGGGTGGTATTTCTGTTTATTGAGAAACTATCAAGTGTATTACCGGCTCCTAGAACATTACCTATCAAAAGCAATAAACACACGTTTTCATGAGATTTAATCCTGGAGAGATTGATTCAACTAGCTATTATCTCATATGCTAAAGGCAGGGTCGAAGAGAGTACAATTTGAAAAGAGAGGTCAGCAAGCCATACTTTTCAAGCAAATAGTCTTTCCCACAGATAAAGAACACCTTGCGCATGTGGCTGCTGTCGGTGGGTGCTGTGTAGTCCCTTCTGACTCGCAGTGAGCCTGTGAACAACAGAATCAAAGGCTGCCCGGTCGTGTGCCATGCGCACAATTGTTGCTTTGTTTGGGGCCATTGTTGCAGCCACTGGTTCAATCCATCTCCTTGAAACGCTTTCTCTTTATCACCAACTCTGCACTTACCAAGCATGAAGTCCTTTTCCAGGGGCTTATCTCACCTTGCACATAGTTGACATTTTATATATAAATGCTTTGTGGACATTGTGTCCCTTCCCACTGAAATAACCAGGAGCAAGTTATTCTCCCCACTGACAAATGAGAAACAAGAGAGTCAGTCAGAATCTGTTGTTTAGCTAATGGGAGGAATCTTAGAATCAAATCTACTTCTGTCTGATGTCAAGAATTGTAATCTTCAGTATGGATTACAAGACTAAAACCTTCACCCCTGGACAAATAGGTAACGCCACCCTAAGTAGGGAAAAGATGGAACTTGTCAGGAATTTAGTCTTGCTTGCATCTATAATGAATGCTCATGGAAGCAGCAGTCAAGAGATGAAATAATGCACTGCTTTAGGTTAATCTGCTGGACAAGACCTCTTTAAAGTATTGAAAAGCAAGGAGGCTGCTTTGAGGACTCAGATGTATCTGGGCCAAGCCATGGTATTTTCAATTGCCTCATTTGCATGTGAGAATTGGACACTGACTAAGGAAACCCTAAGAAGAACTTATGCACTTGAATTATGGCTTTGGGGAAGAATATTGAAAGTACCATGGACTGCCAAAGGAACCAACCAATCTGTCTTGGAAGTATAGACAGAATGCTCCTTAGAGCCAAGGACAGCTAGACTTCATCTCATGTACTTTGGACATGTTGATAGGAGAGACCAATTCCTGGATAAGAACAGCATGCTTATTAAAGTGGAGGGGTGGCAAAAAAGAGGGAGGCTCTCAATGAGATGGGTAGACACAACGACAACTGTGAAGATGTCTCCGGACTAACCAGTGTTTGTTCGGCTGTACATGAGATCGCCGTGAGTCAGAACACAGTGAGTAGCACCTAACAACCGCTGAGACCAATGCTTGTGTCCTTTTCATAACACTGTGGCCTCCATGTTTGGGATCCTACATTTGTTGGTCCCCAATGGTCACCTTCAAGCCAGGCTCATGAACGTCCACATACTCTGACTCCTTTTCAAAGGCATCACAGATATTAAAGGCTGAAGTCATTCTGCACCATTGGGCAAAGAGGATAAGACAGGGGCGTAAGGAAAACAATAGCTGGATAAGTGGAGCATGCCCTGAACATGTCTACAGAACCAGGCTTATCCCTTCCTCTCCCGTGATCCCACTGCCTGCAGGCACAGCGTCGAGCGGACTTGGCCACGGCTCATTTGGCCCCAAAGGCCCTCTAGGGTTGGTTTGGATGGTTCCTCAGGAAATGAGGCTCCCTCCTGTCAGTGGTTTGTGGAACAGCGAGGGTGATTTGGAGCCACGCCAAACATTTCCAGGATCGAAGTGGAGAAGTTCCTGTGCTTGTATTAAAATCTCAAATGTAGGGCATGGGCCAGGGACTAGTTTGAGTGCTTGCTCTTTATCCAGAGTGCTGTCTGACTTGACTGAACTGTCCACGTGCCTGTCTAGGATGTATTTAAACTTTTCGATGCAGACTGTTTTGTCTGTCCAAGGGAGGCAGAAGGGACTCTCTGGCAGAATGATAGGGGTCTTGCTCACTCCGAATCGTTTCTTTCTCCCTATTCTAGCTCATTGCAGGGGAACTGCAGGACAGCTTTTGGGAAGCTGGTCTTCAAAGGACCCAGGAGGCTCCTTAAACTGAAAGGAGTCCCAGGACTCGTAGGAATCTCTCTAAGAAACAGTAAATGTGTGACCTTGAGGGCGAGGTGTGCTTTCATGAAGAGAAAAAATTAACTCTCATGGTAGTTGGAAAGACATTGGAGCCGGAGAAGTTCGACGGTGGCATTGGCTGGGCTGTACATCCTGGACATTCACCAGCCCCCAGAGCTGTAGGGTCCCTCCCAAGGTTTGCTTTGTTTCCTGTCAGTGGTGCTAACAGCCCTGCCCATGCGCAGCCATTCTTCTGGGAGGACAATGAGCAGAGAGAGAAATCAGTGCAGTATTGTTTTATTTTTATGCCCTACCCAGACAGAGAGATCGCATCTATTCATTGTAATACATTTGTCATTTTTTGTCTGAATAAGTTTGAGGCTATGAGAAAATGCTGATAGCAGTTGTCACAGAAAACTATTTACAACGGGCCCTCCTTCTTTCTGCAGGCATTTCATTATAATCGTTTCAGCTTCACAGAGAGATGAACAGAACTCTCGCACAGAGGATAAAGTGGGCGGGTGAACTACATTGATTGTGACCTTCACTTTTAAGGTGAACAGTGTGAACACCAGCAGAAGAGAAAACTCCAAGTGTTGAGTTCAGTGTTGTGGTTAGTATTTTCTTGGAGGAAAAAAAATGCCTTGGAGTTGAAATTTTCTTTCTTTTCTCTTTATATCTCATGGGACTGGATCGCAGACGAGACTTTTCAGTTCATTTGTTCATTCCTTCAATATGTACTTAGAAGTATGTATTGCTCTGGGCAAGACACTGGCTCAGGAGTCTCTAGTAAGAATGGATTTCAAGTGCTTCCTGTTGCCTCATTAGGAAGATGTCTTTTCAGAGGAAGAGGGGACCCTCCCATCAGAAGCAGGGTCTTCCATCACAAAGGAACAGAAAAGGATGGGCTAGATCCCTCCCTCTCACTCAGTTTTCTGCATCCCTCAGCTGATGGTCCTGTGAGCTTCACGTTAGTCTCTGGCTTTTGTCTGCGGAACCGCCTTCTAGTCGCACTCAAAGTACACTTATTTTTCTGAGTTTCCATGTAAGCGCCTTTGAATGGAATGCAATGCAGGACAGGAATCAAATAGCATCAAGTCCTTCGTCACTGGGTTCTGTTGAACGGCTTTTGTGCAAAGGAACACTGATTGGTTTAATTAATAGCAAATATTATGAGCCACCCTAAAATAGATCTTGAAACATCAGGTCATTTTTTTTTCCTCAGGAGCTTAATACTGATTTAAATCTCTCTATTTTTTTCCCCTGCTTCTTTATCCCTAGACTCGAGGTTCCTTGATCCCACTGTGTGGCTTTGGCACAAATCTCTTCTCTGCCAGCATTTCCCCAATTGCAGACACTTACGTGGAATTGAATCAATTGTTGCCATAGTCTCAGATGATGGTTTATCTTCTTCAGTCATTTGCTAGATCTGGGTATTGCCTCTATGGTCATCTACATAATATCCTGTGTACATCGTTTGCACTTTTCTAAACTCTAAAGCAGTTTATCTCACAAGCAAATGCTTTTTTTGTTCGTTTGTTTTAATCATTTTATTGGGGACTCATGCAACTCTTATCACAATCCATACATACATCAATTGTATAAAGCATATTTGTACATTCATTACCCTCATCATTCTCAGAATATTTGCTCTCTATGTAAGCCCCTGGCATCAGCTCCTCAATTTATCCCCTCCCTCCCCTCTACCACCTCCCCCATGAATCCTTGATAATTTATAAATTATTATTTTGTCATTCTTACACTCTCTGATGTCTCCCTTCACCCACATTTCTGTTGTAAGTCCCACAGGGAGGAGGTTATATGTAGATCTTTGTAATCGGTTCCCACTTTCTACCCCACCCAGCCTCTACTGTTCCAGTATTGCCACTCTCACCACTGGTTCTAAGGGATGGTCCATCCTGGATTCTCTGTGTTTTCAGTTCCTATCTATACCAGTGTACATCCTCTGGTCTAGCCAGATTTGGAAGGTAGAATTGGGATCATGATCATGGGGGAGAAAGCATTCAGGAACTAAAGGAAAATTATATATTTCATTGTTACTATACTGAACTCTGACTGGCTCTTCTCCTCCCCAAGACCCTTCCGTAAGGGGATGTCCAGTTGCCTACAGATGGGCTTTGGGTCCCCAATCTGCACTTCCCCTCATTCACAATGTTATAATTTTTTGTTCTTTGATACCTGATACTTCATCCCTTAGACACCTCGTGATCACACAGGCTTGTGTGCTTCCTCCATGTGGCCTTTCTTGCTTCTGAGCTAGATGGCTTTCAAATCTTTAAGACCCTAGACACTGTATCTTTTGATAGCCAGGCTCCATCAGCTTTCTTCACCACATTTGAAAAGCAAGTGTTTTATGATTATCCTGACTTAAAAATAAATTTTGCTTAAACAGAATATAAAATAATTGGAAAAATAAGTCAAAGCATAAACTGACATTGACATTTCTAAGTTCTCTGCTGGTCTTCTTCAGGAGAGACGGATTTCTACCCCCTCAGAGTTCACGTCTGAGAACCTCACAGGGCCAGTGTGCTCCGGGGTGACAACAACTCGGCGGTAGTGAGTTCTGGTGCTCTTAGAAGACTGACAGCGCGTCCTCTCGCTGCTTTGTTAGAAGGAAATAGGGCCCTCGTTCGATGAGCATGAAGGAAATGCTCAAACGCACTGGAGACTGGTCGCCGAAGAAGTAAAAGTAGTACTTAGATTCAAGGTACATAATGTTTGATGCAGGAGTTCCTGGACAGAACAGCTAGTAACATGCTCAATTGCCAATGGAGGCAAAAGTTAGACGGTCCGGTTTCTCTGAGATGCCTTGGTAGAAAATCGGTCATTACAAACCTCTTGGCACAGTTCTACATTGACACTCACAATTTCACCAGGAGTGAGAATGGACCCCCAACATCTAGTTCGGTTTTCCCCCATAGGTATCTCAAAAGGTCGCTTTTGGAGGCCTTAGAGCAGCAGTTCTCAACCTGTGGGTCATGACCCCTTCAGGGGTCAAACGACCCCTTTCACAGGGGTTGCCCAATTCATAACAGTAGTAAAATGACAGTGATGAAGTAACAACAAAAATAATGTTATGGTTGGGGGCTACCACAACATGAGGAACTATATTAAAGGGTCACTAGTCCACACTACAGGCTTACCCAGGAAGCGCATCCACACACTCATGAAGGAGGTTCCCAGTTTCTTCCTTATAAGAAGGCCACACTCCCAAAATGGCATGATCAGGATGTGATTGGATTGGCAGGTTGGATTCCATCCCTACATTGTCATCCATATTCAAGTTGATATAAAATCATCCAACAACTACACAACATTTATTTGAAAAGTCTCCTTCTTTACTCCATGATTTATAATAATTGACTTCACCCAAATATTCAGAGATGCAAAGTCATTTAAGCAAAGGCAAATGAGCATAAAGCAGAACACGTAATCTGAGAAACTAAACTATATGAAGAAGAACGAAGCATCGGGATTGGAAGACGACTCTTTAATGATGTGTGATATGCAGATGATCCAATCTGAGCAGCTGAAAGTGAACAGGACCTGAAGCCCTTACTGAGGGTTAAAGACCTGAGCCTTCAGGATAGATTACAACGCAAATAAAGAAAATGAAAAATTTTGCAATTGGGCCAGTATGCAACAGCAGGATAAACACAGAAAATACTGACATCAAATATTTAATTTTATTTATATCTATGACTGCCTATGGCAGCAGGAGTGAAAAAATCATATGCCACTTTGCCAGGATGAAAGTCGGCTGCAAAGGATCTCTTTAAAGGGTTAAAAAAACAAAGATATTCTTATGCACCTGACCCAAGTCATGGCATATTGAATAGACTCGTAGGCATATAAAAGCTGAACAATGAATACAGAAGACCAAAGAAGAGTTGATGCCTTTGAACTGTGTTGCTGGAAAGGAATGTTGGCAAAGGATAGCGTCTGTACTCTGGACTGCCAGAGGATGGACAACTCTTTCTTGGAAGAAGGACAGGCAGCAGGCTTCTTAGAAGCACAGATGGTGGGACTTCATCTCACATATTTTGCACATGTTCTCAGGGGGGACCAATCTCTGGAGAAACCATCGTGCTTGATGAAATAGACAGTCAGTCAGTGAACAGCAGGATGACCCTTCCAAAGCTAGATTGACACCGGGATCAATCATAGCAACACCTGTGAGGAAGACAGGGCCAGTCACCTTTCTTTCTGTTGACATAGGGTTGCTAGGATGGGGAAATAACTCAATGGCATGTCACCTTCTCAATAGGCTTTGTCACCTGCAGGCTGTTACATCCGTCACCACCTTCCTGTATATGTATCCTATATTAATTATTTCTCTCTTTAATTAATGCGTGGATTCTTACAAATAAACTTTATCGGATTTGAGTGATCGTTTCCAGTCAGCATCACAGAAGGCAGTAACCCCACATCACCGCTGAACTCCCTCCAATAATATCCTACTGAGCAATCATGACAACGGGAAGTCATTTATCAGGCCTGGGGTTCTCCCATTTCATCTAGAAATATAAATATCCTATTTTTAATAGAGAGAAAGATGAGCTGGGAAGACGATGATGGATCAAGGGGATGACACCGTGGACCAGCCAAAGCTTTTAAACATGACATTTTTCAATTCATGGGAGCAGCAAAGAGCAGAGGGAAGAGGAGGAGAGACTATCAAACCGACGCTTTAAAGAGCAGGCTAGAATGCCAAGCTCACCCAGCGTATTCTTCACCGAGTGTCAGCGCAAAGCTGGGGGTTCTTCAGATGCATCCATCCTGTGGATATTGCACTTTGCAGAGAAATGGACTTAAGAATCACGATTGATTGTCTGTTGGGAGTGGAAGGAATAGTCGATGCCTTACTGAAAATTCATCATATGGTGTTTTCTTTCTTTCTTTCTTTTTTTAATAGAAGGGTTTTTTGTTTCAGGAAACTCTCTAAGTGCAGAGAAAAACTTGCTAGGGATGACCCAGGTCAAGAAGAGAAGGGCTACCTAGGTATGTGCCAGAGCACTGCAGGGACCAGAGTGTCAGAAAACGGGACTGCAGAACACCAAATGTCTCCTCCACGCAGCCCTGAGGATTGCACATGGATCTGCTGTTTGTTTTTTCTTGCAAAAGAAGTCTTTCTTGAGGAGAGAGCAATGGATTTCTAAATGTTTCAGCTGTCTTTTTTCTTCCAGGATTCTGGTACTGAAAAAAAAAGTACACAAACAAAGGAAGAAAAAAAAGTACACAAAGGAATAAAAATGACAATGGGAGTGGATACGAGTTAGTCAATGGACACAGTTCTAGGGATCAATCTCATTCTACCACTTTCCATACTTTGTCTGCTTCTAGTTTGCCAATAATACAACCACTTAGCAGCTTCACCTGGTCTACAGACTTACTATACAATGGAGGATAAAGAACATGGATAGCCAGTTATAGAAACCTTCATGGGTAGGAAGAAATGGGGGTGCTCCTAAATTATGGAGTTTTTTTATAAGGATGCTCTGCAAAGCTCTTGGTCAGAAAAACAGCCTCAAGCTAGCAATGCATTTTACATACAGGAACCCTTCCCAGGAAGGATGGTTATGAATTTAATTATAAGCTCTTCTTGTTGCATATATTTGGTTTAGTCTAAATAAGACTTGAAACACGGAACAATGTCCATGGAGTACAATTCACCAATTGTTACTTTTAATTACGTTCACATGCATAATTCATAAATACATTGCATGGACAAGAGGAAAGAAAAGATAAGACTGAACAAAAGAGGTGCATTTTCCATCAAACAATTACTATATAAATAGACAACATATTTAATACATTAGTTAGCAAAGTGATTCTTTGTTCTTGCCAGTCTGGGCCTTTAAAATGTTAAAAGAATCCCAAACATAACGATGTTACATTTTTCCAATGTCTCTCTTAAATGAAAGAAAGAGAGATAATCATTCTTTTTGGAAAAAGAAAACAAAATCTCTAAAAAATGGAAATGTAGGTATGGTTGGCATTGCATAATATCACAATACATCATATTGTAATAGATTATAGTGTAGGTGCTTAATATATTAATGTGGAAATATTGAAGAATGGCATTATTTCCTCATTAGTGGAATAGAGTCTTTTTGAATATATAAAACTCATTTAATGATTAAATCTACCAAAATTGGAGATAGTTAAAATAATTAGGAAGATAATTGCCAGCACATTCAACACTGCCCTACACATAAAATGCTGTTAATTTTTTTTTAAACTTTAAAAAAAATCTGGTTTTAAATTTTTTCATTTCATGTCTCTACAAAGTGCTTGCTTTGTGTAATCTTCGAGTTATCAGTATTTCCCTCCTCTCAGAAAAGAATGGAGTGGTACAAACAGGTGTGGAGAGCAGCGTCAGAGACCAAAGCATTTCCACAAATGTATGTTGTAAAAATATTAGATCTTAGATATAATATCAGTGGTTATAATATCACTGGTAGTCTCACTCCTGAGATTCAAAGGTTAGGTAAGATATTGGTTAGTAAAATTATATGCTCAATACAGAAGGAAACTCTCTTTATACAGCGCAAAGTCTTTTTTTTTTTCTCTTGTGGTTCATAGTGCCGTTTTTAGGGAGTCCAAAAATTAGCAGTCTGTTTCCATGGCCAATTTCATAACCACTGGGAGCTAGACAAGAAGTCAGCACATGGTGACCAAATGTCAGTTTCATTCTGACGCCGCTGTTGAAAACTGGGTCCAAATACGTGGTAACGATGTGGAGCCTCATAGTTAGCCAAGTTCACCCACCAAGACACAGGCAGCACTCAGGCTCCCCTCAGCCCCTCAGTGGGGCCCACTCTGTCCGATGGAGTAGCATGTGTGCAGTCTGTTGACACCATCGTTCCAAAAGGAAGAGCAAGGAGCCAAGCCACTCTCACGCAGATCCATCGTCCAAACCCTCCGATCCAAGTCATCATGCTGCTTACTACGGCAGAGGAAGGGCGTGAGGGAGGAGACACAGTGACCCGTCAATAGAACTTCCTCCCGAATGAAGTGCCAGCTTCAGGTTGTTCCCCCGAGCTGGCATCGCATCCTTGACCACGCCTCTGTGTCTCAGAGTAGAACTGTGCTGGGGGCTGGGTGGGGGTGGGGGGTATTCAGAGCTCATTTTTCTAGAAGTAGATCAATTGGCTTTTCTTCTCAGCTGCCTCCGAGTGGACTGAACTCCCAGTCTTTCAGTTTAGCAGCACGAGGACCTGTGTACCCCCCACAGGCTATAAAAATGCTCAGCTGCCCCTGCCTGCTTTCAGATGGGAGCAAGCAAGGTGGGTGTAGATACGTATTTTATCAAGTAAGGGGGTATTTAACCCAGATCACCCTACGAGAACCTGGCTTTATTTAGAAGACAAAAGGCTCGACATACTGCATATGTGAGTGGGAACTTTCCACATGGCAACAGCGTGGGGCTCTTTTGGCGATTAGCGGCCGGTGCTGCTGGTTCTTCACTCAGAAGTGGCGAAAATAACAGCGTCTCCCAGGGTTCGTGCACGGGTGGAATGGAGTAGTGCACGTGCATGCTTTGAAGAGTGTCCATACAGAAAGGAGCCAAGACATATTAGCTGCTCCTGTTACCGGTGCTGTCATCTTCACAGACTCATCTCTATCATCATCATTTTGTCGTTCAGCTCGGCCTGTGAAGAGAGATCTAATGACAGAGATGGCATCCCTTTGAAGACAGGCTTTCTTTGCACGATTTGACCAGTAAGCAAGTATGACATGTGTGTATTTGTTGTAAGCATGCAGCGACACACACGCAAGCCCAAGGTTGACAGCTAGGGACCCAGAGCTTATCCTGCACGTGATTGCTTGGACATTTTAGCTGACACGCATCATAATGCTTCCGAAAACAGAGCTCTATGTGGGCCCAAGTATCAGGGATATTTTGAAGGCTCTTTGTTCGCCCTGGAAAGTTGGGTATGGTGTGTGAGCGAGGATCAGGGATATTTTGAAGCAAATGAAAATACTTGAGTGATTGTTTGACATTGGCCTTGAACTCTGGAGCAAATGTCAAGCTTAAAGCTTCTCCGGGGCTTGCAAGGAGTGGAAGCTTTGCTTTGTCCTTCTTTCCCTGCCCTCCCATGCATGGGTCCCTTAAGCTTGACCTCTGGCTGGTCCTCACTGTGGCCTGAGCACAATCTGATTCCCTTCCATGCCTGTGCGCATGCTCTTCTCCCAAGCTAATCCCCTTCTTGTCTGCTTTGGAAAATAGTATCCTCCTCCAAGGGCTGGTTTTTAAATGTTTGTTTGCCTCCCTTGTCTCTCGTGATTTATCATCTATTAAAATTTGCTGAGCCGACTGCAGCCATGATCACTTCTCTTTCCCCTGAACTCATAAGAACATCATCTTCACGTTATGAATAGACATCGGGTGATAGAAAAGGAGCCCTGGGGTGCAGTGAGCTACAAATTGAGCTACTAATCACGGTCAGTGGTTTGCAATGCAGAAAGGGGTGTGTCAGGGCTCTCTGCTGAGCAGATATTCTGCATGCTGGGACATAGTGGAGAGCAGGACTGTGGGATGAACTCATCATCAGGATTGGAGGGAAGCTTTAGAGCCACCTTCAATGCACAGAGGACACAACGTGGCTTGCTGAAGGCAAGGAGGACTTTAATCACTTGCTCAAGCAAAGCAAAGACTGTCGTCTTCAGTAGGAATTACAGCTCAATAGAAAGAAGACTAACATGGGGCCAATGAGAAACAAGAAAAAAATAGAAGTTGTCAAGAACTCATTTTGCATGGAGCCACAATCAATGCTCATGGAAATAGCCAAGAAATCAAAGGGCACATTGCCTTGGGAAAATCTGCTGCACACGTGATAAAGATCAAAGGTGTCACTTTGAAATCTGAAGGGTGCCAGGGATTTCCAGTCAGTTCACCTGGACACGGAATCTGGGAAGAAGTGAAGGAAGGCCACAGCAGACGTAATGGATCTCCACGGTTGTGTTGATCAATAATATCGACTACGCCCTGGGCGGCCAGAAGAACAAACGTCTGCTTGGAAGAAGCACAACCGGAATGTCCCCAGAAAGCAAGGGCTCGAGACCGTGTTCATGTACACTTTGGACACATGACCAAGAGAGGCTAGTCCTCTGAAAAGGACATCATGCTTGTTAAATTACAAATAACAATAAAAGGAAGACCGTCAAGGAGCTCCCTGGACAGCAAGGGGCACCATCAGAAGTACTGTGAGGCTGGCCCAGGGCTGGGCAGTGTCTTGTTCTGTTATACACACTGTCACTAGGGGTCACGACTGATGAGAAGACACCCACGGTCATCAACAACACATGTCTCGATCCACCACCTGCCTGTCGGCCGGCTTGTTCTATGGTGGTGACTTCCCTGTTCCTAGGAGGCTGGACATTACACCACTATTGTTTCAAATACCAGCAGGGCCATCGAGGGTGGACTGTTGTCCGTGGCGCTTGCAGACTAAGGTACAATATGAAGAAATGCTTGAAAATCTACTGCCCAAAACTGTCCAATGAAAACTATGGATCCACTCTGAAATATATATATACACACACGTATACACACATACATGTATGTGCACATGCATGTATGTATACACACATACATGTATATATACACATGTGTATACACATAGGCGTATATATACGCACATACATATACACATATATGTATATACACACACACATACACACACTATACATATAGTGCTGCAAGAGGAGCCCCCTAGGTTGGAAGGCAATCAAAGGGTCCCCCGTCACAGCCAGGAACTGGAGCATCGCATCGGGATCACGAAGGTGGCACAGGGCCAGCCTGCGTGGCTCTCTGTTATATATTTCCAGGTCACGATGAGCTGCAGTTGACTTGACAGCAACTAACAGCAGCAACATCACACTCGGTTTGGTTGGTTTTCTGTCCTCAGGCTTTTCTATTATGTCGCCTGTGCTCTTACTACTCAGCGTTTCTTTCAGTCTTCTCTACTTGTGTGACCTTCAGCCCAGGAGAACAGGGACTTCATGCTGGCCTATCCCAGGACCCTGTCAGTGTAACCACAGCCTAATCTGCTGTCCCAGATGCCCATCACTGGCAGTGTGATCCGTGTCTCCCTAACCCCTCCCCTCACGCCCCAATGCTCTCCATCTCTGCCTCACCCCCAAAGCACATGTGTCCTGAGCCTTGGTAAAGCCTTTCGCACCCGATGGGAAAGCATTAGTTATAACAGGAGCAAGCACAAAAACAGAGGCTGCCTCTGCCAGTGTCATTTGCTCTCCTTCGGCAAGTGTGAAGCAGCTCGGTGGAGCAGAGGGCAGCAGAAAAGAAGCGCCTACAATCTGGATAGGGCCTAAAGTGCCAACTTCTATCACACATTGATGTGTTTATTTCTTCGGTGTTTCCGCACAGGGAGTTGCTTTACCCTTTGGGCACCAAGCACTGTCAGAGTTTCAGAGAGTTTTGTTTTTAATGCCATATCCTTTTGGTGCCAATTAGAGATAATCTCCTTGGGCTCTTCAGTAATTTGCCTGTGTAATCTCCGGCAGAGTGAAAGAGTTACAAATCCTTTGCTGATCGGAAGATAAAGTACAGACTCCTCAGGCACAGTGAGAAATTCATAAAACCTTTGAAAGTCAATCTGATGTCTCTTTTTATCCATATTTTTATCAAATGAAGATTTCTGTACAGATAAATGCAGAAATTAAATGGAAAACCACGTCGATGAGGACTTTTGTTTGAATTTGTAGAACATACAACACACGCGCACACACACACACACACACACACACACACCACAGTTACATAATCTTTAATGGACCCACTGATTTTTTTTCCCAAAGGAATTAAATGCCTCGGTTGAATTTGAGGTGCCTTCAGTTATTTTTAGTTCCTTATTACCCCAAGTATTTAATATCCATTGCCTAGGATTTATTAGGAATTCTACTTCCTGCTCTGGGGAGAAAGTTGAGGCTTTCCACTCCCATGAAGAGTTACTGTCTCAGAAGCCTGTGGAGGCAGTTGTCCCCTCACGTCCAGTGGCGATGAGTCAGAACTGACTCAAAGGCTGTGAGCGGAGCTGAGTCCCTACAGCGGGACGAAGCCTTCCGTAGAAGGAGCAGGCCTGACGATCTTAACTAACTCTTGACTGACTGTCATCATTATATCTTCTCACATCAACTTTATTTATTATTTCAAAGCACCTGGAAATGACCCTATCACCATTTAAATAGAAGCCCTCACAGTACAGGGAGGATTAAAATTTCATGTTAAGTAATTAGGGGTCTTTAAATATTTTAGAAAGGCCAGGTTGACTAATCTTATACGTGCCAGCAAAAGGTGAGCTACGGTATGAGTGGCCCCCACTAAATGTTCCACAGCTAAAAAAAAAAAAAGAAAAAAAATGTTCCACAGCTAATGTCCTTCCACGAACATGCTTCTCCTGCTTCTTGAAGACCATAAGGAATGTCCTGCACCCAGCTCGTTCCCAAGAGGATGGTGGCTCCAGTCCACTCGAGGGCACTTTGGAAGAAAGGCCTGGAGATCTATTCATGAAAAATTAATCACTGGA
Source organism: Tenrec ecaudatus (assembly GCF_050624435.1). Lineage (NCBI taxonomy): Eukaryota > Metazoa > Chordata > Mammalia > Afrosoricida > Tenrecidae > Tenrec > Tenrec ecaudatus. Next base: position 18,014,461 of record NC_134542.1, on the reverse strand, counting down.
AACTCTGTGGAGCATAGGGCTACTTTGACACCCACGGAGTCGCCATGAGTCAGCGTCCGCTTAAGGAAACTAGGTTTCAACTAGTATTGACCCTCAACCCCAGCATACAAGTTTTTGGCAGATTTGTTTGGGTTGAATTTCTTGTTGCAAAATTTGAATTCACCTTGCCTTTGGGTCCTACGTTGCTCAATACTAACAAGCTCCCCATTTGCAAGAAGATGGATTGACACCATGGTTTGAACAATGGGCTCGGGCACAGGAACGCTTGTGCGGATGGAGAAGATCCAGGAAGTGTTTCCATCTATTGTGCATCAGGTTACTATGGGTAGGGACTGACTCAGTGATATCAAACAACAACAACAGGGAGCGAGAAGGGGAGGGAGGGGCATGGCTTTCTAGAAAGGAGACATATGCTAATTCTGATGATGGGAAAGAGAGTGTGTGGGAAATCAATATAACTTGAATGAAGTCACTGAGAAGTACCCAAGGTACAAGTTATAACATATGACTTTGTAGCAACAGTAATACATGAGATCTATATGCATGTATGCTATATAAGGTGGGAAAGTGGGAGTACTTTGCATACCTTTTGGGTGTCTCTGTGGGTATATGCATATATACATTTGTATGTGCTGCAAATATATCCATCTTTAAAATAAAACACATGGGGCATAGTTATGGATATTTCTAGATTGATTTCCTGAGTCTGAAGGTTCCAAACCATAACCTGTGGAACAGCCAGGGCAACTGGCACAATGGTAGCCATGGACACAATGCTGTTGACGCGGCTCTGGGGAGTAGCCACTGGGTCTTAACAGTTTGCAAGCAGTCCCTTAAAACACAACGATTGGTCCTTTCCTCTCTGGGGTAAAGAGGGTGAAGGAAATCTCTGACTCAAGGACAAATGGGTCCATGCGCTGAATGGCTCACAAAAACCAGAGTCTCTTCTGTCTGAGGAGCAGGGAGATTCGACGAGGCCCTGCTCCCACTCCTGATCTTCATGACCAGGCACAATGGAGACCATCGCCCCAAGATAACCCTTTGAACTAGGACTGGAGCCTTCCCAGAGGACAATTTTAAGTCAAATCCTAGAGTGTCCTATAGACCAAATAGTAACACCTGTGAGTAAAGTATTCCTTCAAGTAGTCAACTGAATGAGACCAAAGACTCAGCAGTTACTCAAAAGCAACGATGAGAAGACAAGGAGGAGCAGAGAAAGCAGATGGTTGGGAACAGGCCAGCTGGGGTAGAAATGGTGAGAGGCCCCACACTGTGTGAGACATGGAACTGAAGTCACGGAACAATTTGTGGCTTCATTGTTGAATGAGAATCTAATTTGTTGTATAAGTTTTCACCTAAAACCCAAGAAAGGATTGAAAAAATATATAATGTCCTTCAAATACCCTTGATGTAATTAGTTCAGATCAAAATGGAAAGATCAGATGTGCAAACTATAAAATGCTCAATAGAATACTTCTGCCAAAAGAGTTCAAGAACTTGTAAGCATTTCCTCCAAACACTAAAGAACTTTACTGACCGACTTAGATCAAATAAATACACAGAGAAACATTGTAGATGGTAAGGAATGAACAGTGTCAGCATGCAGAGTTCTTTTAACATAGTTATCAATTTTGTTGCAATTCCTGTTAATGATGTGAGAATATTTTGATTGCTGTATCGTCCTGGCAAATTAATGTAGCGATCTATCTGTTATGGGGGGTGATAATGGGGGAGAAGACTAGGAGGAAACACTGATATCTTGACAGTAAAAAAAATTTAAGCCTCACAGTTCCTAAAATAAAGCACATTTTTCTGTATCGTGTTATTTTCTGATTGCAAAAAGCTTTTGAGGAAGGAAGTACATATCATGGGCACAATACCTTTCCGGGGTTTAGATCTCTGAAACCAGGGCAGAGACCTTCGCTAATGAAGGGAGGCTGCAGCTCAGTTGGCATTGCAGGTGGGCCAACGGCCCTTTGGGTGCTCACTGAATACATGCACTGAGTTGGAAGCAAAGGGTACAGAAAACAATGACACGCTTCCAGATCAACCTTTGAAGAGAAGCCTCTCGCGAGAGGACAGGGGAGTCAATAAGGATGGAGGAGCGACTTAAATCAAAGAAGACTTCTCTGTGAGTTACGGAGTTGAAATAAGAGGGAGGTGGAGAGCATTACTCATTCCCCAAGTCATTTGCATAGCTATAATTCTCTTAGTGGCCCTTGGGAAATAGGAACCAAACAGCTGAAGGGACAGCAGCTCATTCTTCACACGTGTGAGTGCTACCATCTTGTGCAGAAGGAAGATGTGCAGGAGGGAGGGGCTGGCTGTGAGCTGTGAGGTATGAACGGGCAAGTGTTCCAAGCTTGGTGAGTTTGCCTGTTTTTACCTAGAAGCCTTTAGCTGTGAGCGGACATGAAGGCAAGATATTTTTAGGTGATCAGACTTAAAACAGTTCGTATACAGACCATGCTTTGATTATTTCTCATTTGAAATGTCATTAAAAAAATAACTTAGCTAAGTAATGAATTTCAGCAGCAATTAATTGAAGGAAGAAAAATGGTCTGTTCTGAGATGTTCCACTCAAGAGAGCATATCACTGATATTATTTTGAAAGACAAAAAAAAGAGAATCAATTTTTCTTTTCAAACAAACTAAACAAAAACAATTTCACTCTTGAGTTGAGATGCTAACTGCCAGCTCCCCATGTGAAGGTAAGTGATCTTGGCGATGATGTAACTTCTGAGAACTAAAATTCAAAATAGAAACCCTGCCCTGCTTCACGTCTTCGGCCCAAGCCACCTCTTCCCATATTTTACATCTACCCTTTCAGGCCATCTGAAAGAAGAAGAAATTACATTCATTTTTTTTCTCTTTGGGTTCCCAGAAAACCATTTGACATTTTATAATGCAAGAACATTGCTCGCTGGGGTGGGAAATCCTCATAGCTCAAACAGGCTACCTCTTTGGGATTTGTAGCACTGTTTTAGATTTCGGCTTCCTGCTACACATTTCTGCTTCGGTTTCCTGACGTCTCACCAACACACTAAATGGCTTTTCAGAACAGAGGTCTGTTTAAGCACTTTCTTTTATTAAATGTGGTGCATTTAGTATGGCTGGGTCATATTACATAAAACTATGTTGGTGAATTAATTACGAAGCAGCGTCTTGTCGTGGCAAAGGTATAAGCACACCTATACAAATGCAATAAATCATTGGCATGGAGCAAATGAGTTGCTATAAAACATGTATGTCTACAGTCATAGCAGTTGTAACTACTTTGTCATCATAGACCTCTTAGGTCTACTCAATAGCACCACAGCTGGCTAGGCCACTAAAACACACACACACACACACACACACACACACACACACACACTCACGACCCTCAACACTAGTCATGACGTACACAAAACACACAATCGGGTTAAGTTTATCCTCATCCACCATCCCAAACCTACCAGTCTTTGCGCTATATATAGAAATGACAGGGGATGAAGGTTCACTTCTCTTTGCAAACTAAGACTTCTGGGAGGGGTGTACCCCTTTTATTTTCCATTTCTTTTTGTAGTAAAAGCATTTTCTGTATTTTTAATCACCTCTCAAATTGGATCCTGGATTTTATTTTATACTTCTTTTATGATACTTTCCCCACCCCTGATATCCAGGGACTAAAGATAATCATGTAATTTTGAAAATGACACATGAATGATAATTACTTCTTAAAGATATTTATAAGAGCAATTACAATGGTCCACACTTGAAAACAGGTTAGCTGAAGTCCAGGGATTGATGGGACAGCAAGTGAGATGTTTCTGCAAACCCAAATCATGGTATTTTCCGTTTCCTCCACGCTGGATAATGCTGGAGCACTCACTAGTTCCTGCTAAGAAATTTGGAAAAGAGCTACCTTGCCAACAGACAGGAAGCGATCCATTTCAATGCCTACTTAAAAGGAAGGGGTTCTCGCAGAATGCGGAAATTACTGAACAATATCATTACTCTCACACCAAATAACATTTTGATGGAGATAATTCACAAGTGGTTTCAGCAGTACATTGCCAGGCAACCGCCTGAAATCCGAGCCAGATACGGAAGATGTTGTGGAATGAAGGATATCATTGTTGAAATCTGATGGATTCTTGGCTAAAAGCAGAGAATACCAGAGACCTCATGACCTGTTTTATTGACTATGTAAAGAATCTTAACAAATAATGGGTAAAATTGAGAAGCCTGAGATGGCCGGATTCTGCATTTTACTTATATGGAACCTGTACATAGGTCAAGGGTCTTGTTTTCAATCAGGGAAGGTGTGCTTCAGGTGTCTCACTCTGCATGTTCCATCTACACATTGAGCAAATCACCTGAGATCTGGTCTATAGGAAGGATACAGGCTGAAGATCAGAGGACAGCTCTGCAGGAGGTAGGTGACCTCAATTGTTCCTGGTCCTACACAGATGCACCATGCCAGAAACTCTGTCCAGGCTCTCTGTGAGTGACAATCCTCTCACCGGCAGGGGGAGTTCGATTGGGGACTAGGGCAATATCACCCATCAAAAGGTGCCATGGTGGTGGAGTGGGTTGTGTGTTGTGTTACTTTGAACACACCAGTGGCTCCGGGGGAGAAAGATGGGACTTTGTGTTCCTGTAAAGATGTCCCACCTCAGATACCCTGTCCTATGAGGTCCCTCTGAATTGGAATTGGTAGTGGGACAGTAGGGTCGGTGTGGCTCAGAGAATGCGTGGGAGTCTCTGAGTGGTGCTAATGGTTTATATCCTCAGGTACTAATCACAAGGTTCCTGGTTTGAACGTACACACAGGCTCCTCAGAAGAAAGGCCTACTAATCCAAATCCCCCTCACCCCCCCAAAAAAATCAATGCTTGAAAACCCTAAGGAGTCCAGTTCTATGCTGACCCAGGTGGAGTTGTCATGAGTTGTGATTGATGATATATATATATATATATATATATATATATATATATAATGTGTGTGTGTTGCGAGGGAGTGATAAACACAACTGTTTGTAGACCCTCTGGGATGAAGAATCAGACATCGATCGAGTACCTTAGCCCAGGCCACACAGATAATGAGAGGTGGGGGTTCAAATTTAGTCACAGAGAGTCTGAACCCAGAGCTCTGCCACTTAATTAAAAATGACCTCCACCATGAAGTCCAAAGAGCCTGGGGGCCCTTGGACCATGTGTTTGGGTTACACACCTGTGCGCGCTGTGCTGGACACATGCTAGGAGCAGAAGGGATAGCGAGATGAGGTGACTAATTAACCACAGAAATAACTAGCCTTCCATAAATCAGAATTTAATCTCTATAACTATCGTCCTGGGAAATCCGTCGAGTTTCTTGGATAAAATGTCTATATCTTTTAATAAAAGTTGAGAAATTGCTTATACTCATTTAAAATAGGGAGAGAATCCATAGGCAATAAAACATGAGTGTTAGCCCTGGGGCTGGCGTGTGGATTCCCCAGCCTGGTCAGGACTGCTTGTTCCCTGGGATTCCAATTTAGAGATTTTTTTTTTCAAAAGCAACACACCTTGCTTGGTAGACAAAGACCTTTTGGGAACATTTTCCTCAGATTCAAGTGCAATCAGAAGTCAAGCGTTTTATAGGAGTTTGTGAAAGGCAGTAAGGTGTTGGCTCTGAGCATGAGGGGATAAAGCCTGGAAAGACAATAAAGATTTCAATGGTATCACACTTATCATATCAGAGGAGAGAAGGTTGAAAAACAAAGTCCGAGGGCATTCTGCATTTGAAGGGAAGGAATAGGAGAGAACATTTCCCATGGTTTTTGCCATGACCTTGTTAGAGCAGGCTTTCTGTACAAATGTTACCTACACTCCTGACCTTGGACTGGTCCTGATGAGAACCCCTTGGGCCATGCTGCTGAGATGTGCCATTGAGTAGTGATCCAGTGGGACAGCGTAGAAGGACCCCACAGAGTTTTCTGGGATGTCTTCCTTGGTAAGGCCGATTGATGGCACGTCTCTCTCCTGTGGAGTCACAGAGTGGTTTCAACTTTTCTGTTAACTGCCAAGTGCTTAACCATTGTGTCACCAGGCCTCCTTCCTTAGGTAGTTACACCTTTTCTCTTCTCTATGTTTGCCGTTGTGTTAGTCTGGATGGACTAGAGAAATACATTCATCGACACTCATATGTGTGTAAGAGAGAACTTTGTATCAAAGAGTAGTTATACATTAAGAAAACATCCCAGTCCAGTCTAGTTCAAGTCCAGAAGACTGATATTACCCCATATGTTGCTACTAGTCCATAAATTCCTCTTTAGTCTCAAGCAATCATGCAATGACGCTGAATGCACGGTGGTCACAGGCCAGTTGGTGCAAAGTCTAGTGGATTCAGTGGTGGTGGAAACATCATCTCAGCAGTGGCATGGGTCTCCATGTGGCTCTTCCATATCCAGGGCTCTGGCTGCAAATCAGAGAGTGTCTTCCACCTCCAGGGAGGAGTACAGGACTTCCCAGAATCCTCAGGTGAAGGCCATGCTCACAAAGAGGCCCTGATAGCTTGATTGATAGGCTAAGCTCCACCCCTTCACAAGTTGACAGGAGATTATGTAACTGCCATAGCCACTTAGCTCTTTTCATTTTTCAGTCTGTGTTGACCTTTGGAGGCTGCCTAGAAACGTCCCTGACCCTCCACTCCTCAATTCTTACCTCTTCCCTTGCTGGGTCAGAAAGATCCAAGGAAGTGCTGGGGTTAGCCAAACTAGTTAGAGGTGAGGGGTGACGTGATGGTGCGCCCCATGAGGCCTGCCTGCTCTTTATTGTCGTCATAACCTTGTCCCAGGCTTAGTATCCCCAACAGCTCTCTCAGCTTCAAACCATCGTCTCTTGCTTCTCATATTCAAGGACCCCTCTCCATGCACCTTCTAGGACCTGTCCTTGATTGCTACAATTATATACCTAAAACTGTTCAGCCTGAGTCTGTACCTTTTCATCCTCTGACATCTACTTTGCTCATCTCAGTAATGTATCTGCAGCCTGCAGAGGGAAAGACCGTATTGTTCTAATCCTGTCACCCTTGCAGGTTTAGGGCTCAAACCATGACTAGCACCGTCGCATTTGTAAATGGCAAAGACTGGCCTAGCATGTGCACATGGAAGGAGAAGGGAGGTTGACCAACATGCCTCACCTCCAGCTGACCATGGGAGGAGGAGAACCCAGGTGGGAGCATGGAAATGCAAAGAGGGAAGAGCCAGATGACACTCAGGGAAATGCACTTGGACTGAGACTATTTCTCCCAGGTAGGGACAGTCTTTATCCTTTTCCTGGGTTAAGTGTAATTGATTAAGCCCGGGTTTCCTCGCTACTCAGATTTCCCCTCCACAATATGTCTCCTCATGTCAGGTGACTCTAAATAAATCTCCACTTCCACCCCTTTTCACTGTTCCAATCTGATGTTCTTTACTTCAAGGGGATTCCTCCACATTTTAAAAGATCCACATTCCTTAAAACCAGGATCTGTCCTGATGGAAGAACTAGGAATTTTTTGATATTACAGGACCCACGACATCATGCAAAAATAAAAACAAAACAACAACAAAAACAAACTCACTGCCATTGAATCAATGTTGACTCATAGCTCTGCCCTCCAAACTCCACCCCCCCACCACCTCCACCCCTTTGGGTTTCTGAGACGGTAACTGTTTAAGGGAGTAGAAACCCAGTCTTTCCTCTGGGAAGCAGCTCGGGATTACAAACTGCCAGCCACAGGGATCTCACCCCAACAAGGAACCACTACATGACCAGGGCTCCACGCAAAACTGAAAAAGCCGAAATAATTCCCGATCTGACACCATTCAATAAAAATAGATACATAGCATTTATATTTTTCCTTTTACTGATTACTATATCATATAAAATACTCTATCTTTTTTGCAGACGAGCAGACTTATTTATATTCATGTCACCAACCGTGACCCAACATTCCTGTCTTTTGTTAAGCACTCCATTGTTGTTCAGTCTACAGACTGTCACAACCGCACCCTTTCCGTGAAGAGGTTGAGTATGCGCTTTATCTATCTAGTTGGGGGTCTAGTCTAGAGGTGTGCTACTCAAAAGGTGGTCCATACATCAGCAGCATGGGTGTCTCCTGGGAACTTGTTAGAAATTCAGAATCTTCCCACCCAGTTATAATACAACAGAATCTCCATTAGAATGAGGTTCCCAGGTGGTTCGCTGTACAATAAGCATTGCCTAAAATAACTGCCCCCTCGTTTTTTCTTTTTTGAAGTGCCAAAGAGTATTGGAAAATTGGTTATTTCTTTGGATTTAGATGAATATAGTCATCTTGGTATTGGTGGGCAGTATAAAATATACCTTGGTCTGGACGATTGTGTTTATTGTATCAGGTGGAATTCTTGGTTAATCCCGGACAGTTTTCTTTCCCCTTGAACTTCTGGTCCTGTGTGCTTTCTGTGGGATATGAATGAGTTCTCTGAGGTGCCACTCTCTCAAAGACCCGCTCCTTGCAGATGAACACCAAACATGCCCGGTGCACGTGGGGAACCTGTGTCTGCCCCTCTCGCAGCTGCTGTGACAATTGCCCACCAATGGTTTCTGTGACCTCTGGCACTTTCTCTTTCCCGCTTCCAGTTGACAACAGAACATTCAAAAGTTGACACGTGCAGATCACAGGGCTGGGCACAGCAGTTAGTTAAGAGACAGGAGTTCATTTGGCATCTGACTCATTCTGAAATTGCCGCTCTGACTCCTCTATGCTCCCATGCCGTATTGTTGATCCCTCTCTTAGGAAGCCTATTTCCCTCGGTCTCCTGTTATATGCCTATCATCAACCTCCCCAAAGGGACTAGAAACTCCTTGGGAGTCTAAGTAGTCCAGATCCATTTTTATACCCACCAGCACACCTAGATTTAATCCTTAATGAATTAATGTATCCTTAGTGAATTAATGTATCAGGATTTTACTAAGTATGTGTATCTGTGTGTATGTAATCTATACATCGTGTGATATATATTTGTATATATATACACAGTCTAACTCTTTTTAAAATTACATTTGTTGTCAGTGAGACATCAATGGTCGTGATTTGTGGATCAGGGTAGGAAGTGGATAATCAGTCTTGGTTATTGTCGGGTGGAATGCTAAAGCTATATTTCCACAGTCCCTGCTCTAGCAGATGGACTATAGCACTCTCAAATTTGATCTAGTAACATTCATTAAAATCTGTGAATGAACCAGATGGTAATGAGTTGTACTGGGGAGAATGGGCTTAGATGTGATAGAGCAGTAAATTCTGATAACTTGTCCCCTCTCTTCTAATGGTTTGACCTTGCAGAGAATCATTTGGAACCTTTCATCCACTAATTCACATCATCCATGGTGACGAAGGAGACAGGATCACGTCTTGGGTTTGAATCCGGCCTTGTGGCTATTTAGCGCTGACACTGCTCGGTGCATCCATGCCTTGTTGGGAAAGAGGGATCATAAAAATGTTTCCTTTTAACCAAGCATTAATTGAGACATAAAGCAGTACCTGAAGTGTAGTAAGTGATACATGCTATTTGCTGTTAGTACTATCCTGCAATTGAAAGACTAAAGAAAAACAAAATGCCCTGCAATTCACAAGAGAGGTACCAAGGCTCCCTTATTTTGTGTATCCATGAGGTTGCAGTGAAACCAGAGATACACAGTGATGAAAAATTCCATGTACTCGATCAAAACTTCAGCCGCTGGAGGGAACACCATTTCCCTTCATCTGGAAGTGTCTCTGAAGGCGTTCTGCATAGATGACTGTGCTTGGGTTTCCATGACTATTTTTGTTTGCTGTCCTGCCATTGGCAGATGAGATGGACAGACTCTACAGTGACTTCCTATCATGCCCTGCTTTCTGATACCCACACATACGCACATGCCCTTTATTGATTGTGCATGGAAATTCCAGGGTCTGGCAAAGGGTTTATGAGACATCATGTCTGTGATCACAGCGCGCTGTTTTAGCAGGCTACAGTGCTGCCGCTTGTTGCCTTATGGAGGGTGTCACCAGGCAGGCTGTCATCATGGAACTGTGGGTGGCATCTAGGGCTGGGGCAGTCTCCAGACAACAACCAGCAGTATGCCAGAGCCCTTGGTTAGGCAATTCCCAGGAAATAAATACCATTCTTTCAATATCTAAATGAGGGCCCTAGCCTGGATGGACCACTGGATGAGAAGCTGCCCAGAAGACACTCTTGATCGTAGTCTTTCAAAACCATGAACAGAGACCCGGAGATTCCCAAACCCACAGGAGCTGTGAGGAATAAGTGTAGATAGTTTGAAGTTCCTCCATGTGGGATACTTTGTTACACAGCTGTAGAAAACTAACACAGCAGAGCTGACAGTGTCTATGTAGACTTCACACTGGACACTGCATCCAGCAGCCTACGACCTTTTTGACTGTGTGTATTCAACGGATTTTTGGTGGTTGCAGAACCTCTAAGGTAGGCTTGCTTGAGCTGCTTCATTTATGTATAGACCCAGTGTCACTGGAAGCCAGCACTACACTAGTTGTAAGCTTTTTAGGTTTTAGCCGCTAGCATGTATGTCAAGCACTCGCATTGTTGGGGTGTCATGGTTACACGTTGGGCTGCTATGAGCCAGGTCAGCAGTTCAAAACCATGGGTCACTCCATGGGAGAAAGACACGCTTTTCTACTCCCATAAAGGCTTATGGGTTCTGAAACTCACAAGGGGTAGTTTTAGCCTGTCCAACAGGGTCGCTGTGCGTCTGCATCAACTCGGTGGCAGTGAGTTTTGCTTTGGAGGTGGACCAAAAAGTCATGATGGCACAGTCGGTCCAGGGTTAAGATTGAGGGTCCCACGCCATTGATTGTTTCACAAAGATGAGGATTCTGCTTCTGTTACGACTTAGCACTTTGGAAGCCATATGGAGCGGCTCTATGCTGTTCTATTTGGGCCGCTGGAAGTTAGAATGGACACACTGTGGACTTGGTGTTGATTATATTGTCCATCACTGCATACACTTATTTATCATCTGTGAATCTTCTTTGGTAAGCGACCTTGTTCAGATCTATTGTGACCATTTTATAATTAGGTTGCTTATTTTTTTTTTTACTATTGAGTTATGAGTTCTTTATGTATTTCAGATACAGGTTCTTTATCAGTGGGTTTGAACAATACCCCCCCCCTTGCCCCTCTATGTGGCTTGTCTCTTCTTTTCAACAGTGTCTTTCTAAATCAGAACAGAAATTTGAAATTTTTATTAGAAATGTACTTTTTACGGGTTCACCACTGGATTAAAACAACCCTTGCTTAGAGGAAGTTCCTGGTTTTGAGAGCAATGGGCTGTTGCTTCGTCCTATTCCTGGTGGTCTGAGTCAGAGACTTAGATCATATGTGTAAGTACATGGAAGAACAAAAGGTTTTTTTGAGACTCACAATGGATGTCTAATATGATACCAAATCCCCAAACAGCAATATATATGTAACAGTTAATTTTATGCCTTCCCAAGGGAATTTCGTCTCATAATTCAGCTGCAACATGATCAGATGGAGTAAAACCACAGATTGCATTTCTCTGTTGTCAACATTTGAATGATTTTAGGTTGTTAAAGTGGCTATGAAAGAGAAATTTATTCACTATAGACTCATTTATGTTAGAATAATTAGAAAGACATTATAACACTAGGGTGTGGTGATTGTTTATTTGAGAGTTGGACCTCGAGATATTTCTTTTTCTTAGCTGAAGCAAGCAGCCAAGTATGATCAGGTTTACTCCTTCATGTAAGTTCCAGACTACTTTTGATGGCGAAAGAATTTCTTTAGGATTCGGCCGTAATGCTAGCCCCTCATCTTATTACCTTACTACTCACACTCTGTATGCAGTGTTGGTGGCACCCGGATTTCTCAGTTATACTTCATAGTTTTCTATTGTGATGTTTCCACGGCCTGAAATACCTTCCAGCTATTTTTACTTCTCCTAGAAACTCCTGTTTATCCTTTAAGAACCATGTCAATGAGTACGTTAGACTAGATTAATCATTTTTGCATAGTACTTGGCCCTATGTCTATTATGTCTTTGATCCCTTCCTTGTTGATTTCCTGTCAATGCCGTCTCCTGGAGAAGAAGCTCTTCAAAGCAAGGGATCGCTTTGTATTCATCTTTGTCTCTCCAGCATGTACAAGACTGAGCTTATGGCAGCGGCTTGTTGGAGCATTACAGTCTCGTCCCACCTATGGCAGGGGAAGCATCTGCTTATGCTCTGGGCTCCGGAGGTCTTCAGGAATGCCGATCACAGCAGAAACAAAATATATTCCCATGATTACTGCTTGTATATAGCTGGAGAAAAGGAGGACAGATTATTTTTCTCTTTCTTCCAGTTGTTCAGCAGATGTTAGTCAGGTTACACATGGATGACAAAGGCATACCAGTTGTTTACTGTTGGATAATCTTAAAAGGCAGAAGAAGAAACTGAAAATGATGACTCGTCTCTAGGGACCTTTCTGATTCTTAGTGACATGCTGCTATGTAATTTATATATATATATAATTTTACTTTCAGGAAAAGCAGTACGGGAGACAATTCCTTCTTAATGAATCCTTTTAATGTTAATAAATGTTCTAAACATCAATGTACTTCACTGTAATATCGTGAAGATACACGTGATCCTAGTCTTGGCTATCTCATAGTTTTGTGCTTGACATTACATATACTCATAGCTATCTGTGGGTGTTTATTGAGTGAATAAAGGAACAAATACAGAAGTGGTGAATTTAGAAGAGTTCTTCATCTGCTTCATCCTTTCTCACCAAAAAGAACCCTTTCATGGTCCCTAATGATAACATATGGATTTACCCGAGAAGCTGATGATGGAGAATATTACTTTTTGGGTGTCCATCCTTGCGTTGTGAATTAACTTTAATGTTCAGTGATGAGGGTGTGTCGTGTTAGCAAGCATTGTTGGACTGGCTGTATTCATTCATAGGCATATGCTGAGTTCTGTATCCAGTCTCTGTTCAGTCTTTTGAGAGGTACTCCAGTTTTCAGGATGACACACTGTTACTTTTGCCCCGTGCTGATCATCTAGCCACAAGGGAACAAAATGATGTGTGAGATAATGGGACCTTCATTGCAGGAATGAGAAGGGTGTGACAACAGGGAAGGTAATCTGATCAATACGCTCCTAGGCCTACACATTGCACTAATGGCCCAAAGTCACTAATACCAAATAAACGTAAGTTAATTTAGTCATTAATTGTTCATTCCTAAGAAAATTTGAATCGGCCAATAGGTAGTCAGTCGTTTAAACCCACGAGTCACTCTGAGGGATAAATTTGAGGTTAGCTTCTTCCAAACCAACAAACAGCCTCAGAAAAAGTAGCAAGCGGTTCTCATCTGTCCTTTGGGGTCTCTATCAGTCAGAACCGACTTGAAGGTAGTTGAGTGCATTGGGTATTTCAAAGATTTTTCAAGATGCAGGAAACACAATGGTAAGTATAACTTGATCTTACTTTTATAAGCAAACAAAAAACAAAACCCAACTTTATAAATAAATATAAAATCACAGCAGTGATAAGAGCTGCAGGGAGAGTAATAGAAATAAGACTATGTCCCATTTACCTTTGACTTGACCACTCTGGTCCAAGGAGGTCTTGAGTATTGCCTGCGGTGGAGACGATGCTGACTCATAGCTACCTGACAGGACAGAATAGAGTGGCTCACAGTGTTTCCTAGGCTGTCATCTTGATGACAGTAATTCTCACATCTTCCTCTGCTTAGAAGTTGTTGAGTTTTCAAATATCTGACCCCCACCACCCCTTGTCCTTTAGACACTTTCATACAACTCTTTATCCATATAAAATTTTCAAACAAATAATGATAAAATCAAATCTGTACCTAATAGGATAAAACTACAATACATACAATTCAAAGGTGCCACCCTCATTTGAATATAACAGTTTATACGTGAACAAAACAAAAATATCCAATGCCTATTAATTGCAGCTAAGTAACCCCTACACTTTAATCCTACAACCCTATGAATACATTCCAGCACCTATAAAAGCTTGTAAGGCAACCTCTTCATGCTTTTATCCTCCCAATTTTGGGTATCCAGTTGCTATACTGCCCACTTACATCAACCTAGTGCTCTGAGGAGACAATCATATCATTTGATGTGAAGAACCTTCATTCCAGTTGAAACATTGTGAAGTCTGCATCCATAAGCAAAGTCAAATCAGAACAGGTTGTCCATAAACTCAACAGCAATACACACCAGTTCACAGGCTCAACTATCTTCTCTTCATTTGGTCAGATTCTGGTCAACTCAATGTGGGCTGCCTCATATATCCTCACCAGGGTGCCCATTTGACTGCCTTGCCTTTAGACCAGTGGTTCTGAACCTGTGGGTCATAACCCCTTTGGGGGCTGAATGACCCATTCACAGGTGTTGCCCGATTCATAACAATAGCGAAATTACAGTTATGAAGTAGCAACTAAAATAAGTTTATGGTTGAGGGGGTCACCACAACATGAGGAATTGTATTAAAGGGTTGTGGCATTAGGAAGGTTGAGAACCACTGTATTAGACCATGGGCTCATCATAAATTCTCAACAAGCCTAGCCACTTTGTGCTAAGACATGAACTCAGACCAGTCAACCTATTCTCATCTTCTCCTTTAGTTCCTGTAAACCAGGTCCTGGGGTGTCAGTGGCCAGACTCAACTTGCCTCTCTATTGCTGCTTTCCTCCACCTTCCACTCAACAAGTGGATCTAGGTGGTCACCTAGCAAGCATTTCAGGATACCCATTGGCTCTCTTTAGCACTCAGTCTTATAGACAAATTTTCTTCATGTTTCCAGATTTTTTTCCAGCTACTGGCACAGAAACCACTAGAGTTCGAACTTTAAAAAATAAAATTATTAAGGGTTCATGTGGGACTGGGGAACAGTGAAGGAAGGGGGGAAATGAGGAGCTGATTCCAGGGGTTCAAGTGGACAGCAGATGTTTTGACAATGATGATAGCAACAACTGTGCAAATATACATGACACAATGGATGGATGGATGGATTGTGATAAATGTTATAAGTCCCCCAAAGAAAGATTTAAAAAAATAAAGTTAAGCTACAGCATAACTGACCAAAAAAAAAAAAAATCAAACAGTTCCTTTTTCATTAATCTGTCAACAATGGGCCCCTTAGGCAAGACTGTTCAAATACAAACATCCTGAGTACTCCAAAGCTCTGGGTGGGGCTTATCTGTTCAGAGCCTTCTTTGCAGGGATGTCCTAAAGCTATCTAAAGATCAAATTGATGGATCAAGGTAAGTGGGCTTATAACTATTTTCATACTTCCCAAAATAATTATGTAAATTCTTATATCAACAATAATAATCAGAAGAAATCAATATAAACAAAGTAGAATCAGATAATTAAAACTCAGTTCTTAAAATAGCTAAATTCAATCCTTATTCTGCTTACTTAAATCTTTATCTATTCTATTGATACAAAATATGAGATTAAGCCTCTGAGAGCATCAAACCAGAGCCAGGCTTTCTGTCAGCCATTTTGAACTTCTGTCAGTCATTTTCTATAAGCAGCATGGTTTAGGAGAAATTCAAATGGCAATTTCTGCCTCTGAGGTTGAAATATATATTAACAACATTCATTTTCACCATTTCACACAGGAAAAAACCAAAGACTACTATCAAACAAAATAATTAAAACTTTAACTTCCCATATTCTTTCCAGAAAACAACCCAGTAAACTACATGGACATATCTGACCTCTGGCTAGAGGTAATTTTTTCCATGAACTTTTGGGCGCCACAGAAGAAACACTACCATGAGAGAAAGGTAAAAGAAACATCCTCTGTCCATGCTGTGATTTGCTTCTCTAGCACCCCATTCCTGGCACCATAATGTGCTAGTCCTGGTAGACGAGAGTAACAAAACTAATAGACACTCACATGTGTCTGAGAAAGAGGTTTATATACAAGAGCAATTGAATATTGAGAAAACATCCTAACCTAGTCCAGATAAAGTCCATAAGTCTGATATTAGTCCATATGTCAGATGCCAATCTATAAAGTCCTCTTCAGCCCCACGAAATACATGCAATGATGCCAAATGCAGGAAGATCACAGGCCAGTGGACTGGAAGTTTTATGGATCCAGTGGTGTTGTAAGCATCTCAGATATCTCCATGTGTTTCCTTCAGCTCTGAAACTCTCACTGTCTCAGGTAGCTTCATGTGACTTCTCCTCAGAAATGTCTTGCAGGGAGTGAGTCTTGTCAGTAGAGAGTCTCCAAGGGATTAAGTAGAGAGAGTGTGTTTCCCGCCTCCAAAGAGGAAAATGTAGGAGTTCCCAGAATCCTCAGGAGAAGGCCATGCCCACATAGAGGCCTTATTGGCTGTGATCTGATTGACAACCTAGACTCCACCCCTTCACTCTTAATCCCCTCAAATTGACAGCAGATTATACAACTACCACCACCACCCAGGCTTCTTCTTGGTGTCCAGTAGGTACTGAAATGGTTTTATCAATAAAACAAAAGATATCTACCGTTGTGTTGATTTCAACTCGTGGCGACACCATGTGTTTTAGAGCAGAATTACAGTTTTCAATGGCTTATTTATTTATTTATTTTTTGGAATGAGCTATCTAGAGCTTCCTTTCAAGGAGCTGGACTGTCTTGACCTTCCATCTCTCAGGGAGTAGTCTACTATGCTCACCAGTTGTACTACTTGGGGTCTCCTCCAAAGGCTGCAGAGATGAATTATACCCAGCTTCTGAGGAAAGTGGCAGAAAATCCAATTTACTTGTCTAGCCATCCATGTTTTTTGAATGATTGCTCACTCTGATGATTGTAGGTTAATAGTGTTTTAATTTATCTTTAAGCATTTTTAATTAATGATGAGACCATAATAACCAAGTCTAGTCAAAACTATTTAGGTCCAGACTTCGGATTTAAATCCTTACTTCTGCTTTCCTTAAACTGTGGCACATAAGAGGCAGTGTGCTTCAGAGGGCAGTGCGTGGTTTAACATTTAGCCCGGAAGTTTAACTCTGAAGCCCTACTACAATAATAATCACCCGATCTTCTGCAATTGTGAGAGTCATACCATCTAATGTAACAATTGCATTGCACACTACTATGTAATCCTTGTATATATAGCATAAGTGGTAAGAGTAAAGCTGGCCAGGATGGTTACAAATAGAAGAATGATAGAAAAAGTAAATGTGTAGATTTTGATTAGATGCATCATTCTGAGGTTTATGAGCCTCCCACAGTCCAACATAAAAGGGGTCTCCAAAAAGTTTGAGGAAAACTCCATTATCACTACGTTCCACTTTTCCATGAATTTTTGGAAGCCCCTTGTATTTCAACCAATTTTTGTATGGAGGACACAACTCTTCCTATTTACTGCTTTGCATCCCCCAGAGACGGGCACGTTTATGTTACAGGTGATTATTTTAGTGCTTACTTTCATGTTGCTTGATATAATTCCTGAATTTTCTTTTTCCAACTTGAGGCATAATATAATTAATTCCCTCTTTGGAGAATCAAATTTTGAAAATTTTCTTCTCTACCACCTTTACCCATGCATATATTTGTCATTCTACCTTCTCTCTAGAATAGTCATATTTTTGTTAGACTGGTTTCATAAGTAAGCAAATGCCATTTCTCTAAAGGTAGTGATGGTTCACTGATAGAGTTTTTAATCTTCCATGCAGGAGACCCAGGTTCAATTCCTAGCCAAGGAACCTCATGCATATCTACCATCTAGCTGTCAAGGGAGATTTTCATGTTCTCCTGATGCTGAATAGGTTTCTGCAAAATTTCCAGCCTAAGAAAGTCTAGGAAGAAAATCCTGGTGATTCACTCCCCAAATTAACCAATTAAAAACTCTATGGATCACGATGGGCTGATCTGCAATGGTTCATGGGGATGATGCAGGAGTAGGAACATATTTTGTGCTGTTGTTCATGGGGTCTCCAGGATTTGGGGTAAATGAGGCAGGAACTAAGGAGTTCTGGTGGCACCATTGTGGAAGCATTCAAATGCTAGCAACGAAGGTGGAGTTCCAACCACTAACTGCTCCAAGGGAGAGAGGTGACACTATGTACTTCTATAAAAATGTACAACCTGGGAATTCTGCATCATTTCACTGTGAGTTGGAATCACCTGGATGGCAGTTGGTTTGGTTTCTTGGTTTGAGGCATCAGCTAACAATAAACATGTTATTTGTAGTATAGTCCTGGATTTTATATTAATTTCTCACCTTGAAAAATAATTTCACTATTAATATCCTTCCATATAATAAAGAGATTATATTGCTTTTATAGCTACAAGACCAAAAAGTTCAAACCATATCTTCTTTCAAATTTAAATTTTGCCTCCAAATTTAAACATCTCATGGTTAACAAAATAAACACTTTTAAAAATAAAATGTCTTTTTAATTTTCTGAAGACTCATTCCTCTCTGGGACAGAATCCTTGGCTTGAATGGGAATGTGACCTGGAGCTTTGTGGGGAATGTCAGCATTTAGGTTACATGTGCTCCCTCACTCCCCTATCCTGGGGACACGCCTTTCACTTCCGCATGGTCTGCAGCGTTCCACTCTCTGAGGCTCTCTGCTTTGACCCCTCAATGAGTAGGGAGAGACAGCAACCCATTTAAGGAGTGTGAGGTAGTGGAGGCAGGTCTCTGAGCTTTTTATTACTCCTTTGATGGACTCTCAACCAAACTTCTGTACTCTTTCCCCTAACTTCAGTCACTGAGGATCTCATTTGAACAGTTTCTGAGGCTTTTGGAGATTCTTAGATGACAAACTAGTTGTCATGTTTTGTTACTACAGGTTTAGGTTTCTGCTTTAGATTGGCCATCATTTATCCCTGGCCCATTTGCTTCCAGCTCCCAAGAACTGTTGCCATGGTCTTGTATAATTATAGTACTTGTAGATTTATGTCATATATATGTGTGTGTTTGATGTATATGTTATATATATTTACAGATATATTTTAAACACATGTATACACATTTCTATCATTTTCATGGAATTTAAAGTGAATGAAGTAGATGGGTGCTGTCAATCAGTCATCCTGATATAAATTAAATATTTACACAGGCTAGCTTATTGGTTGCATTTGCATAAGGCAATAACATTTCAAGCATAGCGCTTGAAATATACTTGTTGGAAAAAAGCAAATATTTTGTAAATTATAGTTGAGCTCAAATGTTCTGCTATAATCAAACATATTCAAACCAGTCCAACAGGATTTAAATTACAGCAGGAGTCATCCGAAAGTTCCTGGGTAAAGGGGAATCAAAAGATCATGGAGCTATACGGTGACTTTTTGATGTTCCTTCATAAATT
This sequence comes from Tenrec ecaudatus, assembly GCF_050624435.1. Classification (NCBI taxonomy): domain Eukaryota; kingdom Metazoa; phylum Chordata; class Mammalia; order Afrosoricida; family Tenrecidae; genus Tenrec; species Tenrec ecaudatus. The sequence goes on along the minus strand of NC_134542.1, from coordinate 17,995,091 downwards.
TCTAGATTTGTGTAATGTATTTCCCAGTTTTTATTGAATGAAGGTTTTGGATGGGCTACCTCAACCTCAGTGCTATTGCCATTTTGGGCCAGTTTCTTTTTGTTTGGGGTGGGGGGGCAGGGGTGCTGTCTAGTGTGTTGTAGAATGGTTATCAGCCTTTCTCAGCGCTAGTGGCCAGGATGTCAGCAGCCCTGACCAACCCGTGACAACTAAAAATATCTCCAGATTGCCAAGTGTTTGCAGGGCCAGCTTGATGCTGGTTGAGAACCACTGTGCTATGGCACAGGCGTCAACACATCCTTTGTGTAAAGGGCCAGCTAGTCACGATGTTTGGCTCTGTGGGAAAACGGTCACTGCCATGGCTCCTCAGTACTACAATTCGAATGTGAAGGCAGCGAGGTGTCCATGAATGAACGGGGCTGTGTTCCATTGAAACTCTATTCACAAAAATGGTCCACGGGCTAGATTCAACCACCGGCCGAGTTGGCCCACTCCTGGAATAGCACAAAGAACCAATCTTTGGAGCTAGAATGGAATGTAGGGCATTTGCTGCTTAGATGATCTCAGGGACACTCAATAAAATTAATCATGCCTGTTCCATGGGGTTTTAATGAGGATCGGAGAAACCCAGACATGGAAAATGTTCTAACACACAGTCATATCATATACCATTCCTGGTCTTTGGCAAGAGGTTCCTCACTGAAATCATGCTAACAGTCATCAGCAATCCCTTTCGATTGTAATACGACCTGCCTGCTGCTAAGTCTGATAGTGGGCTGTGGTAGGTGCCAAGGGTCGGGTACCACTCACAGCGACCCCGCGCACTACAGAGGACAGCAATGCATCAGTGCATCCTGGTCAGATGTCCACGTCTCTGCACAGTGCTGCTCTTTGCTGGATGCTCGACAAAGGCAGAACTGACTAGGTCTTCTCAAAGCGCAGTCTATTGAATGTAATGTGATTGTCTTTTTTTATTTGTACCCAAACTGGTTCTTAGGGAGAAGCACGCACTACTAAGCCATTTCATAGTTAAATCGTTGCTTTCCACACGAATAGGAAATATTACTAGATATGAACAATTGCTTCCCACGCTAATAGATACAATATTTTTTCCTGAAAAGTTATAGATCACACAGTTTCACAAATACTTTTCAGAAACATTTTGTGCTTTCCTACTGCTTGCAAAGGAGCTGAAATGTAGCATTATCTTTAAGTGTGCACTATGAAGGGCACTAAAACACAATGATCTAATTTTGATAATAGTAGAATCAAATATCATTTAGCATATTAAAATGAAATTATATGCCACATACTGCTGACTAAGTGAGTCAACGATAGTGAAACTGCGTCATGGGCCAGAAGACTTCGGGATTCCAGGATAGGATGTGAGGCATTTGGGGTATTGTGAAATCATGCAAGATGTGGGTGGCTTCAGTAGGAAACAAGTTGGCAGGACTCCCTAGTGAGTGGCGTGCTCAGTCCAGAGAGTACCAAGAGAGTGCTACCCTGTCTTGGGAAGGAGGAGAAACTTGAGGGTAACTTACTTTTCTGAAGAAACCCTGCTATTTCTGAGTTCCTAAAAGTGGACCGTTTTGATACTGCTCAGACCTCCTGGTTACTGTCGTGAGACCTGTGAAAGAAGAGAATAAACAATAGGTTGGAGAAACGTAAGCTTCCAGGAGTCAAGCTCACAGCAGAGAAACATGGACTGCCTAAGGAGGAGGCAGGTCCTGGCTGTTTGAGGCACACGCCAAGCAGCCTCTTGGCACATTGAAACAGTGATGGCGGGGAGAGAGATTGGGAAACGCGGTGCCACGTTATCTCCTGGTGATCTCTCTGTACAGAGATATTGGTATGACTCACTGAAAGTGTGCAGTATTCCTTTCCAAAAATGTAAGTTTTCTTTCTCTGTCATTATCTTTATCTCACAGGAGTCCTGATGGCAGAGTGGGGTACTCATTGGGCTGCGAACTGCAAGGTAAGATGTTTGAAGCCACCAGCTGCTCTGAGGGCGAAAGGGGGGCTTTCGACTGCCTTAAAGAGTGACAATCGTGAGATTTCACAAGGGAAGGTCTACTCTCTCCTCTAGGGTTGCTATATCCCCTACGTCAGATATCCCTGGGACGCTGGAATTCAAGGAGTTGGTGTTGTGGGTATCACGATTGCGTTCAAAGAAAGAACAAAGATGCTCATTCCTCACAAATCCCTTGCTCAAGAGTGAGCGTCTGCCCATGGTTATACTTCCACATTACAAAATATTTTTTATGCACACAGGGTGTTAAGCATTGGATTGCTAACCAGCAATGCTGGTGGCTAGAATCCACCAGCCTCTCCACAGGAGAAAGACAAGGCAGGCCACTTTCATACTTTCAGATGTATGATCTTGGAAATCATGTGGAGCAGATCTACTCTGCCCTGCTGGGTCACTAAGAGTCCGAATGAGCGAAATAGCAGTGGGCTATTTTTAGCATGTTTTTCCATGAAACTTTTCAAAGTACCAGTCTGTACCTAAAGGTCCCTTCTTACATAACTTGTTCTAGTCTCCTTCTTCTTAGTGCTGCCTTTTCTGCTTCCCATTTGAGAGCCTTTGACAGGAAGACTATCAACACCAGCAGCAACCATTCCTCAACCACTACACTAGGTATTCCTCCTTTGACTCACGACATCAGGAAGGATTGATCACTCTTTCGATCCCGTGTCTTTCGCCGCCACAGGAAGCTGCCTACTGAGAACGAGCATCTGCCCCAGGGTTATAGTTCCACATTTTAAAACAGTTTTCAATAGCAAAGTCAATAAGGAAGTGCAGTCAAGGGGCTGCCATTGCAACCGCGCCTTCTGATGGCAGATGTTCACGCTTCTGGTCAAAGAGGTCCACTGCTCCCATTATGGCTTGTTCTGCACACCCTATTGGGCAAGGGACTTGGGAGGAACGCACAGCTTTGTTGTTTCTTTTGATAATCTTGCTATCCCTGGGATTGTAGAAAGAAAGCTTGCAAAACTCATCAGGTTTACTGTCTCTCACCCTTCCATATACAATCTCAATTCTTTCGATTGTTCACACTGCCAATTATCTTTCTTCTTCGGCAGGTCTGATAGCCCCGTTCCTCCATGCTTGGACTCTGCCCACGTTGGAGAGGGTCTTTTCATGCCTGCTTTCCATTAAATGCCAGGGCATGCAAATTGTGGAAGAAATGAGCCCATGAGACTGGTACCCAAAATGCATAGTCCAAGACCATACAATGCATTCACAGTGGAAGAGAGATGAGGTTTTGTCCCTGCTGTTTGCTTCCACAAGGGATATCAAACTGGGACACAAAGTCAGTTTGTGAGTCCCTCCAACACCATTCTAGGTTCCTCTGCTTGAAAGACCTTCTGGGCATGAATTAATTTAATGATGATGAGTACTTGGTTGTCACCATGCTTCCATTAACTGCTGTGGCACTTGGTGGCACACACACTTCCTTTAGGCAGCGATGGACAGCAGGGTGACGTGGCCCAAATTGCAAAGCCAGTCATAGCCCCGTTCTCTTTCAGCATAGTCTTTCAACCGCCATCTCAGAGTTCTTGGTCTGTTCCTTGAATGTAGCTGTAGTTCTCAGTTCTGAAACATGCAGTCCAGTGGCTTCTGATTTACAGCCACCCTATGGACAAGCGATTGGAACTCTGCCTGGCCCTGCACCATCCTCACAAGTATTGCTATGTTTGAGCCCATTGTTGCAGTTGCCATGGCCACCCATCTCATCAAGGGCCTTCCTCTTTTTCACTGCCCTTCTACATTACCAAGCATGATGTCCTTTTTCAGGGACTGGTCTCTCCTGACAACATATCCAAAGTATGCTTCTAAGGAGCATTCTGGTTGTACCTCTTCCAAGACAGAAAGACAGATTTGTTTGTTCTTTTGGCAGCCTATGAGACTTTCAATATTCATTGCTGTCACCCAAACTCAAATGCGTCAATGATTCTCTGTTCTTCCTTATTCAGTGTCTGATGTTCACAGGGACATGGAGTGATTGAAAAATACCATGGTGTAGATCAGGTGTACTCCAAAGTGATATCTTTTCTCTTCAGTACTTGAAAGAGATCTTGTGCAGCAGAATTACCCAATGCAATGCATCTTTTAATTTCTTGATTGTTGCTTCCGTGAACATGGATTGTGGATCCAAGAAGACTGAAACCCTTGGCAACCTCAAGTGTTTCTCCATTGATCATGATGTCCTCTAGATGTCCAGTTGTGAGGATTGGGGTTTTCTTTACACTCAGTTGTAATCAACATTTAAGGCTGCAATCTGTGATCTTCAGCAAGTGATTCAAGTCATCACTTTCAGCAAGCAGGGTTTGTCATCCATATATTACAGGTTGTTAAATAAGCCTTCCCCTTTCTTTATAAACTCCGAGTTCTCTGGTTTTTGGCTCAGCATACAGATTGGATAAGTATGGTGAAAGGATACGCGCCTGATGGACCTCTTTCTTGATTACAAAACATGTAACACTCCCTTGTTCTGCTCAAAGGACTAGCTTTTGATCTGAGTGGAGGTTCTGCATGAGCAGCATGGAGCATTTGGGAATTCTGGATATCATTGCTGATGCCAGATGGATCTTGATTGAAAGCAGAGAAAACCAGAAGGCTGTGTACTTGCGTTTTACTGACTATGTAACTGTGGATCTTAACAAACTACAGATAGCATTGGGAAGAACGGGGCTTCTATAATAAGTGTCTTGTCCTCCTGTGGAATCCGAAGCTGTATCAGGACCAGTAATTTGCTCCAGAAAGGCATCTCTACCCATCACGATGTGCACAATGACTGCCTTCCTCTAAGGTTGTCGTAGACCAGTTCCCAGTGATCTTTTAATCCCCTGCCCTCTGGAACCTGTAGCAGGTTCCTGGATGGCATGGCAATCTGCCTAGTTCATTATATACTTCCCAACTTTTCTTGCAAAAATACAGACTGAAAATAATCTGATTTTTTTTCCTATATGAGCCAAATCAGGGTAAACTTTGCCATTTGTGATTTTCAGGCTTTGAGACATTCCCGAACCATTCCTCTTTATCTCCTTTGCTTTCATCCTGGGCTCACTTTCTGCTTTATTAAGCCCTCCCCCTGTCTGATCCCTCTTCTTCATTCTCAGCTACTATGGCGGTGCTGGCCCTGTCTTTACAGTGCAGTGAGGACGGCTCACAACTGTTAAGGTCCCGAGAGGCATCCTCATCATATTCAGGCAGAGTCCTCCTTGTTGCTGAATAGAGAGGAAAAATACTCTAGAAATGCTTTGGTGAACCAGAGTGTCTGTACCATTTGGCTCAGGCACAAGAAGAGCCATCCAGCAAGGTGGCTGGGTAATTGGCAGCTGATGCTGCAACACGTGCATACAATCGGTGGCAACCTGAGAAGGCTTAGCTCTGTTTCTTTTGTCTGTAACAAGATTCCCCTCTGTGTCTTTGAGGGTTCAACTTGGCATGGTGACTTTCTAGAAAGTAGTAGAAGTTATTTCCGTTTCCTGTCTGATACACAGGTTTGTGATATTCTAATATCTAGGACCTCAAAGTATTTGTTATGAGCTATAAGGCTCTATTATTAAAAAGATGCAATAAACTCATATATTTAAATATTGAGATAGAGAGTAAGGAAAAGTGGCTGGGACATGGAGTAGAGGCTGAATCTGGAGAAAAGAATAGGGGTCACGGTGAGGTTTCCTAAGACTCATGTTTAGCCCAGAGCATAACAGGCATTGAGACCTCAGTGAAGAAGGGCATTCTGTGTCGAGAAAGGGCTGACTTTCTGTGGCTTAAGTATTGAGAGCCCAAAGAGGGGCACCTAGAACTGAGCTGATACAGAGAGAAAGTGGAGTTTGCCTTGGAGATGCACCCTTTTAAAGGACTGCATTGGCTGGACAAGTTTCTGGGTTTTCTTGGCCACGATGGAAACCATAGCTCAGGAGGGATCAGAGATTTCCTGTGCAGGAAGGAAAGCCTGTAAGAGAACCTCTTTGGGTATCAGCCTCTGGAGTCTCAGTCAATTGGAATGAGAGAGACGGCAAGAGTGATTCTAGATATCCCGATGCTGTGATGGATGGGCTTCTAACACGAGAAATGGATTACGACCCCAGTGTGTACTGTGCATGTGGAATAACCCGTGCCTATTACACCTAACCGATGGGCTGTAAATTGGTCCTGCTTCTGCTGAGATGAGCATTGGCCTAAAGTGGAGAAAAAAAAAACAAGCAAAGAAACGTTCTGGTCTTAGTGGTTTAGATTGGTTGCCTAGTTTGAGACTTGACATGCTAGGGAAGATACAAGGCAGATGTTTGAGTCTGGTTGGCTGTAGAGTTGGCATCAGCTGAAAGTCAGAAACCAAATAGTGTAAGGCAGGTGGTCTTATTTGCTGAGGGGTGAATCACTGTAGCACCCATACTCTGTCCTATCAATACACTTAGGAAGACACCGCACCATCCAGAAAACTGCACAGAAAACACAAGAAGCTCCAGGAATTTGAAAAATGCCTCACTGGCATGAAAACCAATGTATTTGAGATGGATCCTCAGACAGCACACAGGTGAACTCTCTGCACCCTGAATCGAGCCTGCAGCCCGCTCGCAGCTCCCCCACTCCCCAGAAGCTTGCCTTCACTGAGGGCTGCGGCATCTCCTAAGATTTTGCTTCTCCTACTTGGGGGGAGCCTGTGGCCAGTGCTTACCGAGTGCAAGAGAACCAAGTCTGTCTTTCTGGCAAACCCATCATACCTTTTCTGTCCTCGTTGCTCACAGGGCTCCTTTCCAAGGTCACACTTCAATACATTGCATGCAGCGGACCATCAGGGTTTTATAGATTTGTTCTGTGGAACGGCGATGGCAGTGGGAAACAGGAGTGGTTTGAGGAAGACTCCCCTAGTTTTTAGGCGTTTTGAGATTGGTCACTCGCTAGCAAGAACAACTCTCTTCAGGGTTGGAGTGGTGTGTTCATTTCCTAGAGCTGCTGTGATAAAGTGTCACTTGCTGGTGGCTTACAAGAACAGAATAGATTGTCTCACAATACAGTCTAGAGGCAAGGAGTTCAGCATCAGTATATCGGCCATATTGATCCCCAGTGAAGGTTCCGAAGGAGACTCTGTTCCATGTCTCTCTCTGAACTTCTGCTGACAGCTGGGGCTCCTTGGTTTGAAGGTCATCCAAGTCTTTGCATCTATCCTCACATGTCCATCTTCCATCCATCTTTCTCTGTGTCTTTTCTCCTTTATAAGGACACATAGCTAGTATGTTAACCAATGACATCTTCAAAGACTGTTTCTGAACAAGGTACTCACAGCAAGTACAGGAGCTCAGTAGAGCTGGACTGCAGCGCTTTGGGGAATGTAATTAAATCTATTCCAAACAGTTTAGAGGAAAAGGTCATTGTAGGGACTATGCAGTTGGACAACTGTGGCTAAAGGCCAACAACCATGGTTTGGAGAAAGACGGTAAAAGACAGTGAAAGGCTTAAGAGTGATTAATCAACAATACAAGATAAAGTATAGAAACTACAAGGTTTCCCTAGCAGCATAAGGAGACATTCTAATCTCCAGCTCTGCTGTCTTTAAGAGTTCCCAGGCCCTCGTGTCAACCCTGTGTACCATAGAATAAAGCACGGTCCATTCCTGTGCTGCCCTTCTCTGTGTTATTATGTGTGAGGTGTTTGTTGGAGTCACAGTGTCCATCCACCTCCTTGAAGATATTCCTCTCTTTCAACTCACCCACTACTTTCCTAAGCATGATGTCCTTCTCCATATACTATTCTCTCCTGATACCAAAGTACTTGAGGCAACGTCTCACCATTCTTCCTTTTAAGGAGCACCTTGACTGTACTTAATCTGGGACCAATTTGTTTGTTCTTTTGGCAGTCTATGGTAATTTCAATATTCTTCACTTATATCACCACTTAAATGCATCAATTCTCCTCCTTATTCATTGTTCAGATCTCACATTTATATGAGATGATTAACAATAACCATGGTGTGGTTATTAAAATATTAAAAATTGGAACTTTCTGGAGGAACTTGGGGGAGAAGGAGGGGGTTGGAAGGGAGCTGTGAGCAAACAATTCCACAGACAGGGGAACAACTAGGGAATTAAAATTAACAATGAGGAGGATGTACAGATCCTGGGATGTTGAAGCAGCAGCAATCTAGTTGAGAGGAACTACTAAGAGGCAGAAAAAGGGCGAGCATGATGGTGGGGCAGGAGGAAGGTAAAAGGAAACAGAGGAAAGATCTAGGAAGCAAAGCTAGGATAGAGTTATAAGCATGGGGGTGTCTATATTACAAATACATTAATTCATAAAAATAGATGTATTGCTTAAAATATCTATATATAGATATATACATATAATGGTGTGATTCAGCTTTAGTCCTCAAAGTGGTTTCTTGATTTTTTTAACACTTTAAAAGAAGTCCTTTGCAGTTGTTTTTTTCAGATGAAATACACAGTTTATTTTATTGTCTCTTATAGCTCAGGGAATATGATTATTAAAAGGATCATACGTTGGACTTTCTGATAAAATTGGCAGAGTTCATAATTGTTCTTCTATGTCTGCACCAGGACTCTAATTTGGTACCCTATGACTTGGAGAGGCTACATCTAAGTGGATTGACCCCAAAGTTCTTATTTCGTATTCTCCTATGAACGCCTTGTGTTTGTCGGAGTGGCTCACTCCTCCACGCCCAAGGCTGGTTCTTCCAATGTGTTTTCATGTGATACAGTATATCCAGCCCTAGAGATACGACAAGCAACCCTTCAATCTGTTTCTGCCCGCTTTTCCTGGCTACCAGCTTCCAAGTGTTGGCCTAGTAAAGAAGAAAGGGCTTCTAACACAAGTCACCATCAGAGCTAGTCCACATACACGGATACAAGCCGGAGAAAGTACTTACAGGCCTGCATTGTGAGGGCTGGGGTGAGGAGAACGGGCCACCCATTTGGATAAGAGTTGCCGAATCGGGGAACATGTTCCTATGATGTCATATTTGACCCTCGGAAAAGGACCCAGTGAGGGTGAGGACTTGTTGCTTAGAAGGAAATATGTGAGACTGGAGTATAAGCAAATAGATGAGACTGGATTCTGCAGGCGCTCCATCAAAGAGGATGTGATTGAATGTTAGTCGAAGGAGAATTTCTTGCTTTGGGAACACACTCCTTTGATGCAGGATTCAGCACGGGCTGAAATGCCAAAACCAAAATCACAAACTCACTGTCATTGAGTTGCTTCTGACTCAATGTCCCTGCAGGACAGGGAAGAACTGCTCTTGTGAAGTTCAAGATTAACTCTTTGCGGGAGTAGAAAGCACTGTGTTTCTCCCATTGGCAAAGATACATGAGATATTAATTCACTGCAGGGCTTCTCCTGGAAAGAGTTGGAAAAACGTTGACTCACAAAGAATTGAAGTCGAAATGCCAAACTGTTGTCTGGATGAGAGCCCGGTGTAATGCATAGCTATGTGGGGTGAGAGACCCCTCCGGATGACTCTCTTACTGGAAGGCCCAGAACCTTTGTTATTGATGAGAGCGGCTCCAGTATTCTCAAGAAGCTTGAAGAGTTCTGGGAGAGACATGACTGCTGTGTTAGCATGAAGGCAGGGATGAATTTATTGGGGACCAGATAATGTTGGCACACCTTTATCCATTTGCTGGTAACTGGACAAATGCCCTGGTTTGAGAAGGTCATGGCAAACCCGGAGTTTAGACCTCCTCAGTGATGAGAGCTTGGGTTCCTCCGCCATAGAAGTCACCAGAACTAAAAGAGGCACAAAGCAAGGGTGCACGTGATTGAAACCAAACCAAACCCATTGCTGTGAAGTTGATTCTGTCCACAGAAACCCCACAGACAGTGATCTTTGCAGATGCAGAGTGCCGCATCTCTTGTGGCTCATGGACTCAAACTGCCCACGATTTCTGCTTAGCAGTCCAAAGCTTAACCTCTGAACCATCAACACCTCAAACCCATTGTCATCACACGGATTCCAATTCACAGGGACCCTATAGAAGAGTGTAGAAGTACTGCATTGGGTTTCCAAGGCTGTAAATATTGATGAAAGCAGACTGGCATCGATTTCTCCTTTGGAAGAAAGTAGCTAGTGAGTGTGCATTGGTGATCTTTGGGTTCACAACTGGATATTTCAATTTCCAGACAACCCATTACCTCTGCACCATCTAAAGTGGGTCACCCAGGAAGGCAATGCAAGAAGGAGAAGCGCTGGTTGCAGTGGGGCAGCAATGTATCCCATAACCTCTTTATGATACGTTTCCCATACAAGACCGAAGCAAGGCCAGGCACCATCCGGAAGCAGCCATTGCAGATGAGGTGAGCTCAAGCTAAGAAGTAAGTGGAGTCCAAGGGAGAGAATGCAGTAGGTACGTGTTTCACCATCCAGATGCCCCTGCAGGACGGTAGGCTTATGATCCAGCTGGCATAGAGTTAGCACCGATGGTCCACAGCTTAGTCTCTCTTCAGGAAGCAGTCTCCCATTCTGCCCTGTGTAAGGCTAGACTCCCGGCGTAGAAGGAGGCACGTCCATGGACTGGCTGATGCATGGAATTGGCTTATGTCTCTCCCCCAAATTTATCACAGTTCTCTTTCTCTCTGCGCCTACCCCCGCTTCTCTCATAAAATACCAATCCTCCACATGCTCCCCAGTCCACTTTCCACACGCAAATCTACATAGGTTGCCCAGGAAACCTAGCTGTGGAGAGCTAGTAAAAGGAACTTTTGAATGTGTTTGGAAGAAGCGTTGGAAATGTACCTATGCCAGGTACCTCCACCCTCAATAAGTGTGAGTGACTAATGCTATCTGGTTGTGGGTGGAGGGAAAACTATGAAGTGAAATGCACGTCAAATAAAGTTAAAAAATGACAGGTTACTCTCAGGAAAATGCCTTCATTTAATCACAAAGAAAGAGGAATATAATTTTCAACAATTGACAACCCGTTCCTACCTCAAAATGAAAGTGAATCACTAGTAAGGAATGTTGTACTGAGAGATCATAAAAAAAAAAGTGAGTCTGTCTAGGTCAAAGCCATGTCTTGCCTTTGGCTTTGGGAGAGGTTTATGAACCCCACCTATTAGGAGCGAACTACCAAAGACGGGGGCCTGAAGGATGCTGATAATAGAAGTGAGGGGGGTCTGAAGGACGCTGATAATAGAAGTGTGATCCCAAGGTTCCAAGAGTTGGATCCACATCCTTCCTTTCCCAGATTCCCCTTGTGTCCTTCCTCCTCTGTCTATGGGTATTTGTTTTTACAAGGAAAGTCATTCTTAAAACCTGTTTCCATTGCTGCCCCAGAATTGGGCTCCTGAGCTTTCTTCTGCCCATCTCCTGACTGGTGAGCGGTACACACAGCTCGGTGAAGAGGACTCCTTTCTGTGGTTCTCTAGCTGAAGTGTGTCGCATGAAGGAATGGGGGCAGGGGGAATTCAGCTCTTCATGGTGAGGGGGCAGTGGTGGCAGTTGTTCCTGCTATTTGATTTCCTTGGTTTCTTCCTCGTTCTCCATTCCCAGGGCTAGACTCTCGTCATTTCTGTATTCTAATAGTCTTCCATGAAACACCCGTCTCTTTGGATCAACAGGATCAGAGTTGTTTTTCACGACACAGTTATCTTGAGTTATTCAGTTGTCTACTCATCTGCTGCTCCCTAAAAGGAAGGTTACCCTGAAAAAAGACCAAGCATGATCCTGACGCAGTCCCACTCACACAGTCCCAAAGTCTATAGGAGAGGACATCCCTCCTAACAGTGTGTTGATATTGAATCACTAGAAAGCAGAATGCGTGACCCAGAAAGTTCTAGTCACTCATGCTTACGTATGTGGATTTCCCGATTTCAAAGACTTCAAAAACAAACAAACAACCCCACCATGATGGTTGGCATATATTGTACCTGAAGTCTAGAAGAACTTGAGGGACATCACTTTCCACATAGCCTCACGCCAGGAAAGTGGCTACCAGGATGTCTGAGAAGATTGGCTCATGTGTTACTGTGTTTTGGATGTTGCCCGGATATTGCTTTTTGAAGATGTTTCTCATGATAGCTTGTTTACTTATCATGTGTCTCATTCCTGTGAAAGAGGGCAAACATGCAAAAATGCTTTCAGCTTGTGTGTTTGTAATTGTTTGCAAGCTGGGTAAACGGTCATGTACCGCATTTTATTTTCTATGGGGGACACGACTGCTTCTTTCAGATGTTTTGGTCATCTGTTATATAGTACTCAGTAGAGAGCCGGAGCCACGCCTGGCTTTTCCTCACACAGCGATCCCCGAAGGAAAGTGTCTCCTCAAGAAGGATGTGAGGACACAGAGTGGGAGGGAGGGGCCAAGAAGCAGGCTCCGAAGTATGTTTCTGCACCCAAATGGGAAGGACTCAGAGACCCTCAGAAGGTCAGCTCCACTACTGGCTTCTGAGCCCACAGGTGGGAAAATAAGGTTTATCGTCAGTGCACTATGGACCATGGGGAGCCAGGCTATTTTTAAACTCCGCGATGATATCTGGCCCAAGGGAGCTTGGAAACCAATCTTGTCCAATGACCTCCTTTCTTCTTAGTTTCTGTATTTATCATCCATCCTAAGTAAGCTCGGGTAAATAAAGCAAACCCTGATCTGAGTAATTCCCGTGTAGAAACCACTCTGTGGGTGCCTGGGAGACATCCGTGTGCAGAAGCCACTGTCCTTCCAGGGACCGCCCCCGATCGCCGTGAAGCCACAGACGGTCCTGCAGGATTATTGTGAGTTGGAAAGGCAAGTCTGCCTTCTTGAGATTGGCTTATGCCCTGGGAAATTCTAGATCATTCCATGGTCATCAGGAATCACGTTTAGCATATGATGCTTTAATGCAGCGGTTCTCAACCTGGGGTCGCCACCCCTTTGGGAGTTGAACGACCCTTTCACAGGAGTTGCCCGATTCATAAAAGTAGCAAAATGACAGTTATGAAGTAGCAACAGAAATAATTTATGGTTGGGGGAGTCACCACAACATGAGGAACTGTATGAAAGGGCCACAGCATTAGAAGGGTAAGAACCACTGGATCTATGTGTCTTATTTGTCTATCCCTAGCCAAAGCTTTCTACTCCCTGAAAGAGTTAGGTGACGAAAATTCACAGGGATGGTTTTACTCTGTCCTATAGGTCAGAATCAATTTGTTGACGATGAGTTTGCATTTGTGAGCTGAACTGTATACACTTCGGCATGGGAGCAAGCAGTGCTAGTGGCTGCATTGGGTTAGCATTGGGGTGCTAACCACAAGACCAGCAGTTTGAATTCACCAGCAGCTCCCCAGGAGAAAGAGTAGGCTTTCTACTCCCATAAAGAGTTAACAGTTTCAGAAACACACGGGAGTAATTCTACTCTGCTCCGGTCACTGCGAGTCGGAAGTGACTCCATGACAGTGAGAAAAATGGAAGCAAGAAGTCCTGGTAGTGTAGTGGATGGGGGTTGGGCAGGTAACTGCAAGCTCAGCAGTTCGGACCACCAAGCCTTTCTATTCCCACAAAGAGTTGCCCCTCAGAAACCCACATGGGTCCGTCTCCCTGTCCTACAGAGCCCCTGTTCTCTGCAGTCGACTCAATGGCAGAGGTTATTTTGTTCTGTTTTTTTTTTCTTTTCTTTCTGTTTCTGAGACGTGGAACTGTGGTGGTGGAGTAGGTGGTGCTCTGGGCTGCTGAATGAGAGCTCATCAGGTGGAAGTGACCCGTGTCTCCACAGAAGGGAGATGGAACAGTCTGCGGCTGTAATTGTGTGCAGCCTCAGCAGTCCGATGAAGCATGTCTGCTCTGCCCTTCAAGATGATCTGAGTGGAAATTGACTTGATGGCAGTGGGTTTAGTGTGGGGTTTATTCTGGGTATCACAATTTCTGCAGCTTCCATAGGCAACAGAAATACATTTTTTTAAAGAATTCCCAACATCTTGCCCCTTTTGACTTTAAGAAAGAAGATCACATGTTTAGGAAAATAACTGCTAGACTCAGTGCCGTCCTAACCAGGAAGAGAGAGAAATTAGGTTCTTTTGTAAAATAGAATAAAAATATCCATTTAAAAAAGAGTTGCATGGGCATCTAGTTTATATATCATCCAGTGTACCAGTTCAATCATCTCAAGAAGGTTTGTGCAATCAATACCAGAACGTCTTCTATTACTCATTCTTGTTGGCTCCCCACCCCGTCTTCCCTGCCGTGCCCTTTAGTGGAGTCAGTGCTGAGGCCAACCACCGACAGGACAGAGCAAAACAACTGTGGGTTCTGTGACTGTAACTCTTTGGGGGAGTAGAATGCCTCCTTTATCCACTTACTGCCACTATACCCCAACCCACACTGAAGTTCACATACAGAAAATCATGCAGAACAAAAACCACAAAAAGAAACAAACAGACAACATGCGCAAAACCCAACAAGAATGACAAACCAAAAAATAGAAAAGCCTCAACTGGATTAAAAAACCCGAGAAAACATTAAAAACTAAAGCAACTTTAAAATGACTCCAAAGGGATATCAAATAGCGAGGTATTAACATTTCTACCTAACTACATCTGCCATAGACAACTTTGCAATGCACTCTGTTCGACAGCAAAGCTATTGGCATCCCTGGGCGATGGTCAGAGGGGGTTCACAGAAGGTGCAATCCACGTGGGGACCCTGCCAAGAGATTTGGGGCTTCCGTTGTCATCCATAGCCTTCTGTAACTGGGAGGTCAGAAATTTAAGAGTAATCTTCATGAATTGAATGAGCCCACCTGAGTGGAATGATGTAGCCTGTTTATATCAATAACTCTGTACACATATTAGGGTATGAATTGCCATTTATAAATAGGTGCAAAATGAACCTTCGAGGGTGGATAAAGGGTAGGTTGCTGGAATCCCACACAGCCAATTCACCATCTTTTCTTTCCTCTTTCTGGGAGTTCTCTGATGTTGCCAGTCAACATTCTTGCACATCACAAAATCCATGATGCTCTGAAAAAGGATTTGAAGGATTCTGTTCTAGCTCAGTAAAAATGTCATACATTTGTTGTCCCCATCATTCATTCTGTGAAGGGTTTAGACAGAAGGCGCTTTCTGGAAGGTGTGACTTGAGGAATGCCAAAGATTTGGTGCCTCTTAGGGTCCTGCTATCTTCAAATCACTTATTTGGGTTAAGGAATTATATCTTCAAATGGACTTTCCAACACACACACACACATATGCGCGCGTGCACACCACTGCTCTGGAGTTTATTCCAGCTCAAAGCTACTTTATAGAGGGTTTCCATGACTGAATCTTTATGAACAGCTAGCCTCATTTTTCTCCCATAGGGTGGCTGGTGGGTTTGAACCACCAACCTTGTGCTTAGTAGTCGTCTGTTTACCCAATGGTGCCACCCAGTCTCCTTTAAAGGTCTTTGGGCAGAAATAAACAAGACAAAATAAACAACTTTGTGATAGCTACATAACCTGGTGTCCACTTGAGACTATTAAGAGTGAAGGGGTGGAGGTTAGCCTGTCAATCAGGTTGAAGCTTGATAACCTCATTTGGAAGTGAAATGGGGAAAAATAGCTCACTGGAGGCCAGATACACTAACTCCCTGAGAGACATTCCTGTTGACAAGCCACATGGAGCTGCGCCAATAGAGCCAGAGCCCTGGAGCTAGGGGAGCCACATGGAAACCCAAACCAGCACTGAGATGCTTCCACCACCACTGGACCCACAAGACTTTCTACTCACTGACTTGTGATCGTTTTGCATTCGGTGTCATTGCATGTGTTTCATGGGTCTGAAGAGGAATTTACAGATTGGTATCACAAATATGGGCTAATATTGGACTTATGGACTTGATCTGCACTGGCCCGGGATGTTTTCTCAATATCCAAATGCTCTTGTATATAAAGCTCTTTCTTATACACATATGAGTGCCTCTGAATATTTTTCTCTGGTCAACCCAGACTAACACAACTTTACTGAAAAGTATTACCACATTCTGTTATCAAACTCAGACTGGAGATTTTTCCATAATGATGCAAAGCTATGAATGATATACCAGCTTCACCAACAGAGATGAGTGTGGAAGCTAGGGACTCTCTTTAGGTCCTGTCCCTGGGAGGTCAGTCACTGGACTGAGACGTTGATGGAGGACAAGGATGGGAGCACAACTGAAATAGGAGATTCTAACTAGTCCAGTGCATCCCACAGCTGCCACAGGGCAGTTCACATAATCAAATGGTTGGAGGAAGAAGTACCGTATATACTCGTGTATAAGCCAAGTTTTTCAGCACATTTTTAATGCAGTTTTGTGGTAAATTAGGTGCCTTGGCTGATATTCGGGTCAGCTTATACTTGAGTATATGCGGTAAACAGTTCTACTGCTAGAAATGAGTCCATCCCTGACTGGGGGAAATGGTGAGCGCACTTGGCACTAAGCACAAGGTTGGACGTTTGAGAGCCGCCCTGGTGGTGCCAGAAGAAAAGCCTGGTGATCTATTTCTAGTGAACACAGTTCTTGTTGGACACGTACGGGATCCCCACGAGTCAGTGTCAGTGAAATGGCAATAGCATTCCTGTTGGAGAGCTGAGAGGAAGTTGCAAAAAAGAAAGAAAGAAAAAAAGATGGTGCTACAAAGATTAGACTCTGCCTTTATCACGGCTGTTCAAAGGGCGGGCTGACTGCTGTCCAAGCAGTGAGTGGAATTAGTGGACTTGACTGAGCTGATTTGTCACTGAAGCCGGGACAGGCACGGTATCGCCCGTTTCCCTGTGAGAGAGAATGAATGAGAAGAAGCGGCCCCCAAAATGCAGGAGGGTTTGGAAGGCATGCCAGATAGTTAATCAAATATTTCAAGGTACAGATTTAGTAGATTTAGGGTAAGAACTAAGATTATTCTGGGTCCTGTTTTAATATTTTATCTTTATTCTTTTAAAACAGTTATCAAATTTGTTTCCTCGTGTCTGTCTTTATTGATTACAAATGTTCCTGAAGCTCAAGACCATGGAAAATGGCAACAAACTATCAATTCCTCATGTTAACAAGTACCACATTGACGCCAAAGGATCCCAGAGAAAAGGAAGAAAAAGGAACCACCACACAGCTGACTTGAATCACATAGTTTATAAAGATGTCGTGAAACAGTCTTTGGTTCGGGTATACACCGCCTGGATTTGAATTTAATTTAAAGATGGACAGTTTTTCTCTGGAGTAGGCATTTTGTCTTCCTGAAGCCAGAATAGATTCCATCCAGATGCTTGGTGGTTTTTTGCCCTGAGAGAAAACGTTACATGGGAACCGAGCTGAGGGAGCCGAACAAAGCAACCTTATAAATGCTAAATTTGGATGATTGCATCATTGAAGCCCTAAACATATTAAGAGTCAAATCCAGCTTTTATTTTTATTGAGCATTTGCAACTCATTCCCACTGATCAAAGACAATTTCGTCCCCAACCCCACCCCCCACTCCCCTTTTTGAAAATGTTGTTCTCTTTGCTTCTTGAAGGAGGACAAGGGAATCCCCCTTCTTTTCAAGAGTGCTTTTCCTGCAGATGGGAAAGCCAATGCATTTGGGGAATCCATTCAGAAGCTGTCTTCAGTAAGTGCCTGGAGGAGCTAGTGTAGACCGTTTTGTTAACACAATAATTGGTAACTCTATAATGATCAGTATTTGCTTTTGTCTGGAACATTTGATATTATGCGTCTGAAAATTGTCTACCACTTACACTGACAAAAATATGAACTTCTTGGTTGTAGTTATTGATAAAGCATGTGGGGTGACAGAAGCCAGTCCTTGTTTGTGTTCTGGCTTTGTTTTTTCCTGATTAGGTTTTAGGGAGGAAAGAGTTAGGGCCTGGGAAGGCCACCACTCTCCTCTAAGAATGTTACCTGAGGCTCTAACTAAGCAGTTTGGATCCAGTCCCTGGATTCCCGAAGGCCTTTCATTCCCTTGGCTATGCATCACAGAAGCCCCATCAGGATGATTGGTCAGGAGTGATTGTTTTGTGAGGACCACAGCTAGCAGCAATACTGTCTGAGATAGGACTGGAAGATACACCTCCAGGAAGCTAGGAGGTCACTCAGAGCACACAGTGGCTGTGGCACTTCCTCCAGCACAGCAGGAATCGGGAAGATGGTGGCACAGGAGTGGCCATTGTTTTGCTGTGTGATGCAGAGAGGCCATGAATGAGGCTCAGCTGGATGCCAACTAACAGCAACTTACATATTTTCAGAGGCTCCTTTGAAGCCAAAGAGTACAAATCCTTTGCGAATTCAAATCTGAACCCAAGTTTGGAATGGGTCTCTGCAAGGGAAGACCCAATACGAAAAAGCTGTGTGAACTTCAGGACCCGCGCAACTCTGATCCTGCTAATGCCACTCCAAACAAAACCAAACGCAGTGCCACCTAGTCCATGCCAACTCATAGCCGCCTCTGAGTCGAGGGGAAGACTGCCTGCTTGAGTTTCCAAAACTGTGACGGGAGTGGAAAGCCCCATCTTTCTCCCACGGAGCAGCTGGTGGATTCAAACTGCCGACCTTGAGGCTCACAGCCCAATGGATATGCCCCCAGGGCTCCTGCTAATGTCACAAGGGGGAAGAAATGTTGCTTCTTGCATGTCGCTCTGGGAACTCACAAGCAGCAATGTTTTGTACTGGCTGGGTTATCTCTCAGAGACTGATGGTGAGTCAACTAGAGAGGGCAGTGACCGCAGATCCCTCTGTAATGACAACTGCTAGTTGCCACTGGATAGTCTGTGATATTGTCCCAGCCTGAGCCTGAGCCATCCTCTGTAATTCTGGAAATGCAAAATTGACATGACAATGTTTAGACTCAACTTCCCTCAGCAGATATGATCATATGTTTTGCACTTTAGACACCAAACCCAATCCAAACAAATGGATTTCCACAGAAAGGAACCATATAGAGCATTGTAAAACAGCCCCATGCGGTTTTAAAGGCTGTATTCTTCATGAAAGCAGATCACCATATCTCTCACCTACAGAGTCACTGAGTAGGCTAACATTTCCCACCTTGTAGTTAGCAGCCAAGTGGCTGACCATTGCCCCACTCAACAAGCTCAAATTCCCTGTCACTGAGTCGATTGAAGACTCATAGCGATCCTATAGGGCCGAATAGAACTGTCCCAAGACTATGACGTTATTGGGGGGCTCTTACAGCTCTCATAACATTCCATACATCAATTGTATCAAGACTATTCATACATATGTTGCCATTATCATTTTCTAAAAATTTACTTTCTTTTTGAGCCCTTGGTATAAGCTCCTCATTTTTCCCTTCCTACCTCACCACCCCATGACCTCTTAAAATTATAAATTTTTATTGTTTTCATGTCTTATGCTAACCACTGTCTCCCTTCATCCACATTTCTGTTGTTCATCCTCCTGGGGTGGAGGCAAGGATTATGTGTGGATCATTGCAATCAGTTGCTTCCTCCTCCCCTCCTACTGCCACCTTCCCACTAAGCTCTGGGTATTGCTACTCTCATTTCTGTTCCTGAGGGGTTGATCTGACTTGGATTACTTGTGTCATGAGCTCTTACCTGTACCAGTATACATGCTCCGGTCTAGCCAGAACTGAAAGGCAGCACTGGGGTCATGATAGTGGGGGGTGAGGAAGCCTAAAAAAACCAGAGGAATATTGTGTGTTTCATCTGTGCTATAATGCACCCTGGCTGACTCATCCCTTCCTTGTGACTCTCCTGTGAGGGGATGTCCTATTGTCTACAGATGGGTTTTGCATCACTGCCCCAACCCACATCGTTCTCAACTATATGTTTTTTGTTTTGTTTTGTTTTGGATCTTCAGGTGCCTGTTACCTGATTCTATTGACACCTCATGATCGCAGAGGATGGTCTGCTTCTTCCACGTGGGCTTGTTGCTTCTCTGAGCTGTGGCCTCTTTTTTTAACCTCTAGCCTTAAGACCCCAGTGCTATATCTTTTGATAGGCAGCCACCAACATCTTTTATCTTTCTTCATTTGCTTATATACCCATTTTGTCTTCAGTGATTGTGCTAAGAGGGTGAGAACATGACAGAATGCCAGGTTGCTAGAACAAACAAAGTGTTTTTGTTGAGAGAGGGTTTGAGAAGAGGCCCAAAGTCTGTACACTGCCACCGTGTATTTCCATATAAAGACGTGTACATAGGCCTATACCTCTATCTTTATTAATTAATATATTTACATAAGTGCATACCTATGTTTATAACTCTATCCATAGCTTTGGTTCTTAGATGTGTACTCTGTTCCTTTTACCTTCCTCCTGCCCCACCATCATGCTTGCCCTTTTTCTGCCTCCTAGTAATTCCTCTCAGCTATATTGCTGTTGCTCCAACACCACCAGAATCCCTAAGTCCTCCTCGTTGTTGCTTTTAATTCCCTAGTTGTTCCCCTGTCCATGGTGGTGTTTGCTCACTGCTCCTTTCTCTGCTGCCTCCTCCCAATAAGTCCCTCCAGAACCGTCAGGAGGGGACAGAACAAACTCAAGGATATGCGTGTCATTCCAACACAAAGAAGGGGAAGGGGGAGGGGCAAGGAGGGAGATGATGGCAAGAGGGGAGTAGGGCACTAATCCACCCAGGCGGAGGATATTGTGTATGTCTCCACAGAAATGGCAGTGTGAGTGCAGACCCCACAAAAATGCCCCATACCTTGAGGGCAACATAGCCACATGGAGCAACTCATGAACAGAGAGGTCTATAGGACCGACCCCAATCCGGGCCAAACTGATCCCCCCCCCCCCCCAGCTCCCCTATATATGTGCTACAGAGAACAACACTAAACTTACAGTTTGGGGAGAGGGGGCGGCCGGCGACTCCCATACAGAAGCAAATCAAGGAGGAAAAGAGAGAGTGAGGGACTAGACCCCATAATGGCACACCAAGCCCTGAGGATGGCGGCCCTGCCTGGAGCTGGTAAAGCACAGAGAGGATGGTAGGGCCCACAACAGCTCATGACTTGATGTCCTTTCTTTGGAGCATTCTGTGACAGGGGACAATACTGGGGACACACAATGGGGAGTGAGTCCAGTCTGACCACCCCCACAATGAGACTAACCAAGAATGGAACATAACAGATTAGCAACAGGAGCCAAGTCAGAACCCCCCTACAGCATCCTCCAAATAGCCTTCAGGCTAGGAGGGGCAGTTTCCAGAATTCCCCAGGACCGGTGGGGAGATAGTCATAAAGGTCAGTAGATAGACTTGGAATTATGCATACTTTTTTTGGGGGGGGGTTGTTGTTGGTTTCTCCACCCCCCTTTTCCTATTCAATCTTTTGTTTTCTTTTTGTTTTGTCTTTATTATTGTTGTTTGCCTACAAATATAAGATAGACATGGGAAGCAAGCCGAAGGAAATGACTATACCTTTTTACAGAAGTAGAAAACTTTGTTTTTCTCACACAAAGCAGTTAGTAGTTTTATGGAGTATGCTACCAGGGCATGCTCTGCTCTAGAGATCCTTACATCGGACATGGAAACAAACAAACAAACAAACAGACTCACTGACATAGAGTCAATTACAACTCAAATAAACCATGTAAGGCAAGATAGAACTTTCCCCGTGGGTATCTCAGACTAAAAGTCTTTATGGGAGTAGAAAGCCTCATCTTTCTCCTAGAGATTGCCTGGTGGTTTTGAATGTATGGTTTGGTGCTTAGCAAGCCAACGAGTAATGCACTACTGCACGATGGGTCCTTAAATCAGACATATTCTTGTTGTAGGTGCCAACTAGTTGGTCCCACCCCACAGGGAACCTGTGCACATCCCAATGAAACACTGCTCTCTCTACCCTTTCCTCCTGGTCCTTTAAGCGCTTGAGCCTATTGTGCTAGCCGCCGAATCCTTCCATCTCAATGTGGGTCTTCTTCCTTTCCATGCTCCTCCACTTCACAAGCATGGCGTCCATCTCCAAGGACTAATCTCTCCTGACAACGGGCCCACCATGTGCAAGTCACCTGTAATTCTCACAGCACTCCTATGGGCCCTTTCAACCACAATTTACCAACGTGGAAATGCTGCTACAGAGAGATTGAGTGACTGGATCAGAGTCATGGAGTGAGGGAGAGAACGGACTTCCTTTGGACCTGCTCTGCCATGCTCTTCTTGGCCAGCCTCATGCTGGAGAGCTCTCAGTAGCCTGTGCGAGTTTCTGCAGGTGGTTGGAGGTCTCCAGTTCTCACTGGTAAACTGGTCAGCCATCCAAAGTAAAACCAAACTTCTTGAGACTCAAGCACACAACATGATGGACTGCAGCCTCCTTTCTGCCTGGATAACTGCCTTTGAACTGGGGCTAAAGGAAATCCAGACCTGGAAATAATTGAACAAGAAACAAGTTCACATTCCTTGGGCTACGAAACAACCATAAG
Organism: Tenrec ecaudatus; assembly: GCF_050624435.1. Taxonomy (NCBI): domain Eukaryota; kingdom Metazoa; phylum Chordata; class Mammalia; order Afrosoricida; family Tenrecidae; genus Tenrec; species Tenrec ecaudatus. The sequence goes on along the minus strand of NC_134542.1, from coordinate 17,972,748 downwards.
GTGATTACAATGACTCTCTCAGAGAGTGATGTTCTAAAAGTACTCCTCTATTTTATTATTGTTCAAAGAAGTATAATCTATGGATTTCCAAACAGATGAAATTCCCTGAACGGTCATTAATAAGAGTGGATGACCATATGAGACACGAGGGTTGAATCGTGGATGAAAATTATTCTTTTCTAAAGGAGACTCTGGCTCAGAATAAGGTTATTTTATAAAGAAATTGCACTTTCCCCATAGTTCACATTTACTTTTTGTACACATTTCCACCACACACACACACACACACATACACACACACACGCACATCTTAAGCACACATACAAAAACAATCTTTACAGATGGTAGTGAACACATTAACTGTGACCTAATAGTATTTGACACTTAAGCTTCTTCAGAGTCTGCTCCAATCCTTGGGCCGGACTGAAATCCTTGTTCTCACTGCGCCATCTCTATCAACCTCAGACTGAGCAACATGAACTGGTCTGGTGGAGACTAGCATGTGTCTGTTCTGCTCCACATCCAGGGTGAGTGAATACATATTTCGCCTTTGAAATGATTGCGGACTGTAGTTGCCCTCCCCGAAGGTGGCAAGTTGCTAAAAGTAATTAAGTCAAGGCTTTTTTGACATGAAGGTTTATGGAAAAGAGAGTAGATCTGACTGTCTCAACTGCTTCGCAGCCTGGAATTGACACCAAACTCACTCCTATCCCTGCATCTCCCCTGAAGCAGCTTGGAAACCATCAGTGTGCCGGGGCTGGCTTGGAAGACATTGAACGAGGCCTGTCATGGGGCAGCTTCTTCAGGAGGTGGTGGGGTATGCGCTGACATCATGTAATCAAAAGGAGAAAAAAAATACACTGTGTGTCTTGCCTGAGAAAAATAGACTGCAACGTAGCAAGCTGTATTTCATGCTCCCTGCACAGAGCTGCAAATCCTGCCTTTGGTTGCTGGTGGAGCAGCTGTTTAATGGCAGAGTGGTAGTTTACAAATAATCAAAGTGTGGGGCTGCTTTGTGTGCCTCTAAAGGCATCGGCCCTGGTGGATCAGATACAAATCCATCCCACCCCAGCAGGCACCAACTTGTTTAAGAAAATCAGCTGTCAACAGGGAAGAGAAACTCAGGAACCTCAGCACGTTAGTCATTCCTTTGGCAGGTCCTGAGAAATTCACCACTTGAGTTTGTAGCGAAATGGGTGGCCTATCAAGAGAGTCAGCCGCTTTCCATCAATTGGGAATCGATGACGAAGCTGATTGGGGTGTTTGTTTGCTTTAAATTTACCCAGACACATCGAGACTCCCGGAATAGCCGAAACCTTAGAGTCATCTCAAAGGGCCACCAGGGGGAAGGGATGTGGGGCGAAGGGGTTCCCAGGTGAGAATAAAAAAGGCCAGGAGAACTGAGGATTCTCTTCTGTCTTGAGACTGCAGGCTGAGCACTCTCCCCTTCTTATCTTCCTCCCTGCAGGGCCTTCCTCTTCTGATTGAGTTTGTCCCTAGCTGGGTTACCTGCAGGGGTCAAAGCTTTGGCTGAGATGCCCTCCCTGCCTGTGTCCAGCCTCTCCTATAAAAACCCTTTCTGGAATATGTTGTTTCAGACCTGCCAAATAATTACCAAGTGCATACGCCATGGGCTGTTGCTGACATTGTCCCTAATATAGTTTCATACATCCTGTGGGTTCCAAGGCCTTTGCTCTTTCTCTGGTCTCTGTTGAGTTTGTTGCAACTCATGACAGCCCCACGTGTACTCAGAAGGAACTACACCCCACAGCACTTGGATGGCATGGCCTTTCCCCAGCAGATCTCCAGGGCTGGCTTTGTGGGTGCCTCTGGGTGACTTGTACCACCAAACTTCCAGTAAGTGCCTAAGTCCTTCCCTGTTTGTGCCACCCAGGGGCTCCCGTTGGTTCTATAGGCTTCTAATATGATTCATTTGATATTCAATTGCCTTGCTGAGTCTCTGCCGTAGAGTTGATGCCGACTCATAGTGATCCTGGAGTAAAATGGAACTGCCCCTGTAAGATAAGATTTGAGACCATGCCTTTAAAAAAAAATCTTTTTATTGGGGGCTCGTACAGCTCTAATCACAATCTACCCATCCATTCATCCATCCATTGTGTCAAGCACATTTGTACATTTGTTACCATCATCATTTTCAAAACATTTTCTTTCTACTTGAGCCCTTGGTATCAGCTCCTCATTTTCCCCCTCCATCCTTTATGAACCCTTGGTAATTTATAAATTGTTATTATTTTTTTATATCTTACACCGACCGATGTGTCCCTTTACCCAGATTTGTATGGTAGAATTGGGATCATGATAGTGGGGGTTGGAGGAGCTTTAAAGAACTAGAGGAAAGTTGTATGTTTCATCGGTGCTATACTGCACCCTGACTGGTTTGTCTCTTCCTTGTGACCCTTCTGTAAGGGGCTGTCCAAAGACCCTGACTCTTTATGAGCGTTGAAAGCCCAGTCTTTCTCCCGTCAGTGTGGCTGGTCGTTTGAAACTGTTGGTCTTGTGTTTAGCAGCCCAGACTGTAACCAAAAGGCTAAGAGCCCAACATGTAAGCAAGATGCCCACAAGTACCCACTGAGTACTTCTGTACTGTCAATAGATGTTCTAAATCGGGGTTCCTTGTGAAGCATACTCACCAAAAAGTGGTTGAAACAATGACATCAATATTTTCTTAAGGAATGTGGAAAGCTTTTCAATAGGAATCTTCTACGGATTCTTGGGCTCCAAACAAGAGCTATTTCCCCTTTTGCTTTTGCTAGTGGGGAGGAGGTGCCTGGGAAGGGGTGAGGAGAAAGTATAATTTTGATTAGACTTATCTGCTCTCTGAGTGAAACGCCAAGTTCTTCTCAGCATGGCATTTGCCAAGTTGGTGTGACGTAGCTTGGAAAACCAGGATGGCAGACTTTTCACCTAGAACAGAACTGTACCTAAGCTGCAGCCACACCCACTTAGACAAAATGGGACACCTTCTTCCTGCACTGGCCCTGGATTAAGCCAATTTGAGGAGAAGCTGGATTAGGCCTAGAAACGTTATGGGAAAGAATAAGAAGCAGGGTATTCCTGGTGGCATGGTTCAAAATATTTGCATTATAAAAGGCTCAGTAGGAAAGGTTACTCCTCAGTAAGTATTAGCTGTATGTGTCCTGGGCTCATATTGCTTCCCTTGGGCTCTTTGTCTTGGGGCCATGATGGCTTGTGGCTGGATTTCTTGTCACACTCAACTCGTCTCTTCTGATTTTATTTTACATAAGAAGTCTTCAGTTCAACAAACATTCTTTGGCCAGTATTCACTCTAGTGCTTCCTCCTTGAAGTTCTAATAACATGAAGATCAGTTACATTTGCAACTTTAAACTTGATCTTGATTTCCCATGCATGGAAGTCTGAGACCTCCTTCTTGACCCTCCACAACTCTAAGAGTGGGCGCTGGGAGTTTTGGGTCACCCTTCCTCTCAGGCTTTTGCTAATCCGCAAGAAGTGCCTTCCAGCCAACTGCTTGCATGTTCCTTTGTATGGCATCCTTTTGTTCTGAAATCATGATTTCCTTCTGCTTCCTTAGAATATCCCCTTCCCTCTCTTTACTTGAAAGAAAGTGCATTCTTTTCTTGACAGCACTTGGGGGAGGCTGTGCTCTCACAGCATCGTATTGACCATTATTTGACCACTCTTTGCCTTGATGACTCTTTATCTGGGCAGAAAACTAGGGTCCCAAGTAGGTGTCATACAGTTTGTGGAGGAGATTAAGTCACAGGTTCTGGGGATGATGGTACAAACTAGTCATTGCTCAAGTGCTAACCAGAAAGGGTGATGGTTTAATTCAATCCGGGGCTCCTAGGGGGCAAGACCTGGTGATCTTTGCTCAAAAGGATTAGAACTGAGGAACCCCTCTGGAGTTCCATTCTAGTCTGAAAGTCACAGAGACTGCGACAAGTAGGAATCACCTTAAAGACCCCAAGAACCACCACCGAGGCCTTAGGCAAATTACCGTATATACTCGACTATAAGCTGACCCGAATGTCCGCCGAGGCACCTAATTTTACCACAAAAGCTTCATTGAAAATGTGCTGAAAACTCAGCATATCCTCAAGTATATATGGTACGAACACTTGCTCTGCTCTCATTTTCTCACGTGCTAAGGTGGGCTGTCTATGGGGCTGCAGCCCGCATTTTAGAAGGCCAGGGCATGACACGGGTGTTTTGCATTCAATGAAGCGCCCATAGACTTTGTGTGATGGTAAAAGCGCAGTCTGCTCTCTTCAAGGGTGGGCAGTCAATGACAGCCCATCCCTAGGGGGCAGAAGAATGAGAAAGGATTAGAACCTGAAGCTGCGGTGTGCAGAAGGAAAAGGTGGGGCAGGCACTTCCTGCGAGAGGCAGAGTAGGACAGGAGGGTGAAATAAGACATAGGATCCTGATTGGGCAGTGCTGGGAATCCTAAATTATGGAATTCTTCTCTCAACGGGGTGTCCTTTGAACATTTTGGACTAAAGAACAGCTCTGGCTTTCAGAAAGCTAACTTTGGGAATCATAGGCAGGACAAACTGAATCAGAGAGACCATTGAACTGAGAATCCAATTAAGAGACTTAGCTGCCCTTGTTACTTTTTTTTTCTTTCTTTCTTCTCCATTTCTATCTCCCCTAATTCATGTTTTTTTTTCCCTCCGTAAGAGGAGTAAATATTTTTAGCGATTCCCATTGATTATCACTGCCAAGGCTCTTGGTGGGCTTTGAATCTTCCTCTATCAGACATGGCCTGCTCGGTTCACGTAACCCCCACCGATGCATTCAGGAACAAAATGGATCATACCATGTATGTTTTATGTATAAACCTCAACTCCCATAACTGCTGACCATGAACATCATAGAGCTTTGGAAAATCACTGTCTCCCTCTTCCAGTATGCATGTCTTCTCACTGCAGTGCCCGAATCCCATGATGAATGCTAGATTTACACTCGGAAAAGGATAAAAATTGCTGAGGAGAGATTTGGAGAACTATCAGCTTCTGGATCACCATAGATGCGCGACCTTGGGAAAGCGGATGTGGTGTTCTGCTCTGGACCGCTCAGAAATAATAACCCTCTTCACGCCCAGTGCAGTTGCAAGAGGCCAACTTTCAATTCCGGTAGGTGCACCACCCGTGTCTACTGATGACCTTTCAGCCGCTTGTCAGCATCATCCTATTAAATTCTCAGTCTGCTTAAAATAGAGCGCCAATCCTGCCGGGCACCTCACTTTTGAAAAACAAACTAGACCATCAGATAAGGCCATGGGGATTGGGCTTTATCTAAGCTACACACTCTTTTTAAAATTGATTCACTTTCCTGCCAACCCAGTAAGTCCATGAAATAGCCTCGCTGCTGCTACAAGAACAATTATTATTCCGCCTGAGGCGATTCTCTTGGTCTCAAGGCCCCGGGAACATCCATTTGTACTCAAGATGGGTCGGGGATAAAGCAGACACGAGTGGGCACTTCAGACAGACAATGATGGTCAGACATGCCACATTGTGACAGCTGTCGAACTACCCTGTGGCTGACCAGAGAGAATGTGCCCATGGCTCCCAGGGACTGGCCAGTAAGCCGGAGGGGAGCTGGATTTTATATTAAGATCTGTAAGCACCCCAAGAGCCCCCAAAGGCCCTCGCATGTGAATCGTCTGAATAGACCGACGATTCTGACGGCAGGAAGCGAACAGAGACGTCCTCCTGGAAACTTCAGCTCACTCGTGTGGTATTTCCCCCTATAATCTAATGTGGAGCTGCAATTAAATGTAATTCAAGATAGACATAATTGCAACTCATCCAGAAGAGATTATTTTTTGAGAGGTTCAAAATGAGAAAATGCGCATATTCCCTTTCAGGTCTCATTAAAGCAAAGCTGATTTAAATAAGTTCACATGAAAACAAGCTGGTTTCAAACGAAATAAAAGGTCCTAGAAGAATTCCATCCTCTTTTCTTCCATGGTTTTCCCACCCTGAAGTCATTGAAACGCTAAACACAAAATGTATTATTGACATTTCTAGAGATATACATGCTAAGCTAGCAGTGGTATTAGCTAAATTTAGAAATACCATTTCTGTAACCTGTGAGTTGTTTCTATACAAAATTCTGACAATTTCTCTATAAGTTTCTCGATGAAACATTAGACCTTCTAAGGCTAATTAGGTATTTATAGGTCTGAACCATAAAGGAGGCGTCAGTGAATTCATGAAAAAAATTCCATTAGCTTTTAATTACATTTTCAAAACATGTCCTGAGACTTCCTTGTCTATATTTACATGGTATGAATCCCACCATCCATAAGCACCACATCTCTGCAGGGAAATACATATTTACATCTGAAGCCATGCGAATAGAAAGTCTGCCTTTGTAAGAAGAAAGCAGGTTGAGGAAATTTCAATATTTAAATTTTATCCTAAGAATGAGTTGTAAGGAGCTTGTGCTCCTGGCCTCTGCAGAGCTACGGGAAAATAACTACAGAGCTGTGTCCTCCAGCAAAACGATGAAAGACAAACACAGACACTGTCTCATCAAGACGCTTACTTTGTTTAATAGTCAAATGGATTACTTCAACAAAAATTTTAAAACGATCATTAATCTTTGAGTTTAAATTTGGTAAGGATTATCAATCTTATAGACATACTCACCCCCCGCCCCCCGAAATCAATGTTTCACATTTAGCCGGTGAAAAAGGATAATCCTGCTTTGTAGCTAGGGAGTCCATGTGTAATTTGCAAGCGCAAGATCACGTCAAGTTTACTTGTTCACAGATGTCAGTGAATCCTGTGGATTCCTTTTGTCACAAAACAGAGCATCACAGAGAAATGACTTCAGAGGAACAGAGACTCGATCTGACCTCAGCACTCAGTCCCCAGCTTATTTGGGGCCTTTGCTTTAACCTGGGGACTTCATTGGGTCTTGAAAGAAGGGGAAGGCCTTACTCCACAGTGGGAAAAATCCCAAGGCAGTTGATTTTGATTTAGGTCTTTTTGAAAAATCCAAAGGTTTTCAGTGGTACCTAGGGAATTCCCAATCTATTCTTGATATGAGATTTCCAAGTAGCAGGTCTTGTGGCTGGATGAGAGCCATGGGAACCATGGGCCTACGTTACTGGGAAGAGCCCCAGAAAAGGTCCAGTGTTTGGTTTACATCCATCTGCACATGCCCTCTACTTTTAGCCTGAAGAGTTGACCTAGTTCAATTTTGTTCCTTGTTCGCAGTAAGAACAGTTCTTGGACTTCGGCGGCATCTGCCAAGAATTAGATACTGAATGAAATCAATCTCTCCATAATCCCACATCACTTTGCTTTGAAAATTTATGTCCTACTCATTTATTTCTTCTTTCATTAGTTTAGGAACACAGATCTGATCATGTAATCTTCTTCAATCCATCAAATCTCCCTAGCTTGGCATTTAATAAATTTCCTAATCTGATCCAGGCATGCATCATTGTTATTTCCTTTCCCTATTCCCCAAACACTCAGTTTTCCAGCAGAAACAGACAACTGTGTTTTCCACGTGGACATCATTGTTTGTGCTGTCCCCTCTATCTGCTAAACTCTACTGCTAGTGTCTATTTTATGACCGTTGCCCTCCTTTCAGGACCTACCACAGCTACTGAGGATCCCTGGTAGTGGGATACACATTGGGTTGCTGATTACAAGGTCAGCAGTTCAAAACCACCAGCTGTTCTGTGGGAGAAATATGAGGCTTTCGACTCATATAAAGAATTACAGTCTTGGAAACACACAGAGGCAATTCTACCCTCTCCTATAGGGTTATTCGGGGTTGGAACTTACTGAATGGCAGTGAGTAAAATCCCTTTGGCTGTTACTACTTGATACTTTCATCGGAGTACGTACCACATTATACCTAGTGGGGCAGTAGAGCTTGTTGTCATCATTGTCTCCTCTGTTTTAGGCTGCATTCTTCCATCTGCTTGGATAGGAGATTTGGGACGGACAAATCAGGACACTGGATTATCCTTCCCTATGCACGAGAAGTTGTGGTGGAGAGGAAGCCTGGACCGACTGTGACCTTGATTTGTAAATGAGCACAGCACATCTCTAGAGTGTGAAACTGAACCCAACACCAACCAAACTCACAGTCATGGAGTCAATGCTGGCTGATGGGAACCGCTTATGGGAGTAGAAAGCCAGTCTTTCTCTCTCAGCTCTGGTGGTGGTTTCAAGCTGTCGATCATGCAGCCCAACCCGTAAACACTACATCCCCAGGGGTCCTCTGTGAGCCTCAAGGGAACATGGATTTTAGCAGCATGGCATCTGTTGTTGGACCATCCCGGTGACTGTCTACAGATCAGACAGTGTGCCATGGGGATCCGTAGTACTTTTATTGGTGGACATTCTGAAGGAGATCTCCAGGTCTCTCTCCCTAGAGTTTAGCAGGACGTCGCGGTGCGGTGGGGCATCGTCCTGTTTTGACACGCAGGTTCAGAGTTTGAATTGATTTGGTGACAACTGATTTTTTTTATGAGGGATGTAGGAGACCAGAACCAATGGCTAGAATGAGGAAAGATGCCTGATATGGGATTCATCTGAGTGTGAACCACAAAGGCTTCCTTTATGTGTTCTGTAAATAGGTAAGCAGTTGACGATTGTCTGAAAGGTTAGTGACCTTAAGCCACCCAGAGAAGCCTTGGAATCAAGCGATCTGAATCTAGACTTGGAAATGCCACAGCGGGACAGTTCCACTCTTCATGATGGTGTCACCAGGAGATGAAATTCATGTGATAGCACTTGATTTGGATCTTGATTTTGACACTTGTACAGACACCAAAGAGATATGCAGCAAACAAATGGGGTGTTGGTTAAGACAGGGAGTGAAGAGAACATTCTAAGAAAGGTCAGGAGATAGAGGGGGACCGACATGAATTGGGGTTGGTGGCAATGGTAATTTTTGGAGATAGGGGAACAGGTATGACCAAGGAATGTACGGAGCAGGATGAAGAGGGAGCCTAGGAAGTTCAGATGTGTAATGGTAGCCCAGAGAATGTTGGTAGGGGGCATAAATGACTGGTCTTGCTGGCTTTATGCTGTGTGAATGTACAAGTAGAGTGTCTTCCATGGCCTCAAATGTTCACCCCATGCTATGGTGGCTTGCAGAACCGTGACCTTCTGAGACTTCTTGTGTTGGTACTTTGTGGATAGGACTTACTCCTGCCTCTGGACCTGAGGAACATGTATGCATATCCTAAATCTAGATGCAGTATAGATTCTTCTACATTTTATTCAAGAATAATGAATTAAGCACTTAGTATATGTCTCTATGTTCCATGGTGGTGCTATTGGGTGAATGTTAGGCTGCTAACCACAAGATTGATGGTTTAAACCCATCAGCTGCTCTCTAGGAGGAGAATGAGCCTATCTGTCCCCCTGAAGATTTACAGTCTATGAAACCCTCTATACTGTATACTATAGAATCTATAGGGATGTTGTAAGTCGGAATCTACTTGATGCAGTGGGCTATGTGTCCCACATTGATGAATCATGGAAGAAATGGATACATTCTCTGCTCTTTAAATTCTTTCCAATTATTGTGAGTGGTGACATATGCTTAAGAAAAGACAGGCAGCTGCCAAAATCCTGCCTTCAAAAAGACCCCACACTCACCCATCCATCAGCATTCACTTTTTTCCCCCTTAAGGTTTCCTGGTATCTTATAAGAGTTAATTGGATCGCTAATGTCCTCATGGTTTTAACACTTGGAGAATTTAGTCAGAGGTTCCATCTGAAATACCTTAGCCTCAAGGTAATAAAGTTTTTGGAATGCCAGAGATGGAGAGGGATAAATATGTGTTGAGTTTCCTTTTCTGCTTTCCCTGGACCCTAAGAAAACTCCAGGGTAGGCGTCTGAGTTATATTGTGCTGCTATGTAGCAGAAATGCCAAAGGGCGGGTGACATTAACAAACACATGTATGTCCTCACTGTGCAGGAGGCTGGAAGTCCAAATTGAAGGTGCAAACTCTAGGGGAAGACTCTTCAGTGAATGGGGGCGATGCTAGTTTCTTTCCAGGTTCTAAGAGGAGAAGTTCCTGGAAAAATGGAATGAAAATATAGTGGAATTTTCCCAAGAACATTGTGAAGTTTGCCTTGTATTCCTTAGTGATCATTTGTCATGAATCTTTCCCTTGCTGGGGCATTGCTTGCTTGCTTAATCTGGTTTCTAGAGCTCAAAAGAAATTGACTTAAAACACAGGCTACTCTAAAACTGTGTCACTAACCTAACAGGGAGAATCCATTCCCACATGGGAATGATTGCCACAGGTTTAGGGATTTGAACTCAGATCACACATGTTGAAGGGACACCATATAATCCAGAGCAGTGCGTAAATGAAAAAGTATTTCTGGATCCCTGTGCAACAAGAAAGGACACCATGGAATTTAAGATTTCCCCCATGAATTGTGCTTAGATCACTAGACACTTTCTTATGAAATCATAGCAGAGAAACCGTAGGCATGTACCAACAGATCCTTGTTTTTAAGCCAGACTCAGAGAGTAATTCATTGTGTGACCTGGGAGGTGTCACTTCTTGTCACTGGGCCTTCCTCTTGGTACAATGAGTGGTTTGAACGAGGTTCATTCTTTTTCAGCTGTGATGCAAAGGGTCCATCTCTGAAGTGCTGTGATCAGAGAAGTCTCTGGCCGGCTTGGCATTCCGAGGAATTGTGAGTGAGTATGGTACACTCTAGAGTGTGAGTCTCCAGGGAGCTGTGTTTTTAGCAGGAGGCCAGCTGCCATCAGTGCCGTCCCTGTGATCGCCCATAGAGCAGACAATGTGCCCTTGTGATCTCTAGCGTGTTTATGGGCAGGCAGCTTCTGAAGTAGATCTCTAAGCCTCTCTTTGGCAGGGTCACCGTGAGTTTGAATTGATTTGATGACAGTTGATTTGTATGAGATCTGAAGGAGACCAGAGGCAAGGAGCAGAATGAGAAAAACGATTAAATAAGATATGGTACTCAGATTCAGCATTGCCCTTTTTTTTAAAGCACAACCTACTGTTGAGATACGTTTTTTGGGGGAATTAGTTTTGTTCTCGGCCTAGACACATTGGGTTAGGGATGGAAATGTGGTGAGCAAAGGAGCCAGCTGCAGACTGGAATAATATCAAGGGCTTGTTTGTAAGGTTGTGTGGTTCACTTTAATGCACATACTTGAGTTTCCAGGAAAGCTCAGGAGGAAATGCGGATCTGTGTTTCAGAAGTGGCTGAGGATGGATTCGAGGCCTGGTGCCTACGAGGAAGTCTGCGGCAGCGTCCTCGCTCGCCTGGCGGTCCGCCATATCCCCCGGGCAACCCATCCGTTACCCATCTATTAGGAAAATGCTCCCAGGGAATGTGGTGTCTATTTGGGTCACAAGGGAAGGGTTTCTGCCAGGATCTGGTGGGTTATAGTGAAAGGTCATTTTCATTGGCTTATAGTTGCAGATGTGTGAGCAGAGGTTTGATCCATTCCTGTGTGATGCGACTGTCTAGATCCTTCAGTCTTTTGTCTGTCATGTAGTTGTCACTGGGGCATGGGGAGAATCGGATCAGGTGATGGTGGTGAGCTTGTTGTTAAAAACAATGCACATGTTGCCGATTGCAGACAGCCAGTCGAGTCACAGTCACTAACATGATGTTTCTTTCTTAAACCTATGAAGATAATACTTCTCCATTTGCCAGATTGTTGTTTTTTTGTATTTTATTTTTTGGTCACCGCCATTTTCTGAAGTATAATTAGCTCCATCTATTTCTAGTAAATTTGCCAGTTTGGTAGCTTTGGATAATATTGGCCCAAGTTTCCACAAATCCATTCTGAGCAGGACCCTCTGTTATTGTTGGAACCCCAGAACATTAATCGATGTTTGCAGCTGCCAAGACTTTACCACAATTGAAGCAATAACCATGCAAGTCAGACTTACACCTGAATTCCCGCACATTTGTTCATTTAAATCTGATCCTCCAAATATTTGCTTAACTCATTATGCGACTTAATTTGCCTAAAATAAATCAGAATCCAGTCAGCACTGAAGTCCTGGGGTAATTGGAGTTTGGGGGTCAGTAGTAGTATTAGCATGTATTTCATCTTGAGTGCCTGCGATTTCCACCCTCTTTTACGGGAAATGTGAGCCAACAGAGTTCTTCTTGCCTGCAATGAAAAACATTATTTGGGGGTATGTTTAGTTCATTTATATATGGATATAACATGCTGCTATCTAATAGTGATAACAAGCTACTTGTTTACATATGTCAACCTCACCTTAAGAAAAAAGATAGGGAGTTGATGGGGTGAATATATTTCAATTCATCACACAGGTAGATGTATAGTGCCTTTCAAAGCTAATAAGTGATCTCTGATGCAAAAATCCTACAGAGAAACAAGCGTCAAATATAACCCATAGACAAGTTAATGTCTAGTCTGACACAAAATTTCAAGGGGGCCTGGTAAGAATAAGAAAATAAACTGATAGGAAACAGAGAACAAATTTGATTTTTGCTTGATTGATAGGTTGCTCAAGCCTTGACAGTATTTTGCTATAAAGAACTGCTAGAAATCAATACATTGCTTTTGTTGCTCGGTGTCGTTGGGTCAGGTGTAACTTGCAATGGCCTGAGGGACAGCAGAGTGAAACACACTCAGCTCTTATACGATCTCCACCTGCATTGCTGTGTGAGCTCCTGCTACCTCTGTCTCATTGACCTTCTGCTTTACCAAGCATGAGGTCCTCCTTCAAGGACTTGTCCCTCTTGGTAGCAGGAAGTTTCACCATGACGCTTTCTAAGGAGCACTCAGGCGGTGTCTTCCAAAAGAGATTGATATGTTTTCCTGGGAAACCTAACCCAAACCAAGTGGACTGCCATCAGGGTGATGCTGACTCACAGAGACCGTCTGTAGGGCCTCCCAGGTGTTGTGACGATTCGCAGGAGTAGACAGTGGCAGCTCACTCCAGCTGAGTGGCTGAAGCATGTCAACCACCAACCTATCACAAAATTTCTGCCTAATGGGAAAACCACATTGTTATTTTTGCATATCATCAAGTTAATTAAAACTCACAGTGATCCCATGTGACAGAGAAAAACTACCACATCAGGTTTCCTAGGCTATAATTTTGTTTGTTTCATGATTCTCGGTGGTTTGGCAATTATGCCATTCCTCCATCATAATGAGAAATGATATAGGGCAATTGCCTCTATGATGATATTTGAATGTAGTTTCATCAAGGGTATGAACAGCTTCCTATATATATGGACACTCTGGAAAAGCTCTCTTGCTTTTTGCTGGATTTAGATTTTGCATCTGGTTTGTCACCTCATTTCCAAGTCCTTTTATTTGAGCCTGTCATATTGCCTGCTAATTTGGGAAGTGATTAACTTCTGAAGCCTGTAAGTCAGACAACTGCCCTCTTGCCTGCCCATCTTGTAATCATTTGCGATAGTAGCTTCCCAGTCTTGGTTTCAGCAGCCTCTGTATCTGTGAGGCAGGAGACGCCTCCAGCCTGAACCTGACTCCATGGACTTAGACCTCATCAATCTCTAAAAGTGTGGGATCCACTTTCTTCCCCCAGGCAAATTCCAATAACTATTGGAATAAATCCTGAATATATCTATTGAGTAATGATGGAAAGGAGAGTGGGAATTTGTATTTTTGAATTCATTAAGGTATATTTTAGGTTTCCAAGGTGACTGTGTTTGGGAACAAATCATCTAAATCAAAAATAAAAATGTCCTCCAAGAATACTGAGACACCCAGTCTCTGTGTAAACTCTTCTGGTAATGAAAAGTTGCTCACTGCTGCAGACAATTCACTCCATACAATATTTAAAACACTTCCTTAAGTTACTGAACAAAAAAGTGTTGTATTCTTACTATGAGTCAAATACTGTGTATGTAAGAACACATGTTCTCTGTAGTTATTATTTTCTGTTGGTTTTGAATTGAAAAATGTGACTATTCTCATTATAGATAATTGGGGATGGGGGGGAGAAATCCAACAACAACAGCAAAATACCCATAAGTAAAAAATTTCTCTTCATCTTAGAGGTAGCCCATGTTAACATGTGGTGTATTTTATTTAATGTTTCTTTCTGTTTAATATCACTTTCTTTATCTACTCTGGTCTTTCTTTTATTCTTTGTATAGTTGGGTTGATCCACTGTCATTAAGTCGATTCACACGCAAGTTGACTTGAGTTGCCATAGTCTCCAAGACTGTGAATAGTCACAGTACAAGACCTCCTGACCGCAGTCCTGCAGAGCAGCAGGTGGTTTTGAGCGCCTGACTTTGGGGTTAGCTGCTCAAGACCTAGTCAACAGCCCCACCTGGGTCCCTACTTTTGGATTGCGAAGTCTTTTTCAACTTAAAACATATAATGAATATCTCTGTGCCAATGGAATTTATTTCAACTATGTTTTATAGCACAGTACTTCAATATAGAAGATTATTATATTCAGAGATTACCTGATAATAGCTATTTAGGTCAATCTGAAATTTTTACTGATACAAACATCACTGCAGTTAATTGCCTGAGATGTAAATTTCTTTTTCTGTGCTTTTAGTTATTCAGTTAAGTGCTTATAAGTGGAATTTCTGGATAGCTAATATAGGAATTTTGCATGTGAAGTCTTTTGAAAAACGTTGTCAAATTGCCTTTCCAAAAATCATGATCTATTTCTGTAACATTTAACTAGTACAAAAATAATCTATTTTTTATACCATGGGCAATATTGCTATCTCATTTTTTTAATTAAAAATCTCTAGTTACTAGAAAGTTCTTTCTTACACTAGGCTGAAATTTGCCAATCCAAATCTTTAAATTATTAGTCTGGTTTTTAATCTTCTGGAGCATTGTGGAGTAAACTCAATCCCTTTCCTTTAATGTGGAATGCAAGACAGTTAAAAATATTTAGCATGCCTCTATTGTGATCTATCGCTACTTGAAATTTAATTTTCCCATTCTATAATGGGAAATTATAACCCAAATTTTAGTTTCTCCACAATTCTGGCCTCACTGTTCTAGATAAGCTTTAGTTAATCAAAGTCTTTCTCTTAAAACATGGTGTTAAGGACTAAACCAAGGCCTGTAGCCTGTCTCTGTCTCTGTAGAGGACACAACCCTCTTAGTTTTGAACACTGTACATCTGACTGGTGCACTCTAAGTAGACGTCAGTTTTTCTTGGCAGCCATGCCACACCATTTGCTCCCAAAGAGATGGATATCAATCAGAATTCCCAAACACTTAAAAACCAATCTTGTGCCTATATTAAGCATCATCTATTCCACTGATCCTGTGTTTTCTGGGGCCCAAAGGTAGGGCTTTGAGAAAACCCAAAACAATCTTTAATTATACTTCGTTGAGTTCGTTTTGAAAACTGATCTCATCACTCGATGTGTATCTTATACAAACTTGGTAAGTATATATTTGATTTGTAGCAATGAAGAAAAAATACTAGGTGAGGATTACTGCAATCTTGCCCCACCCGACTAATCTATAATAGACTTTAGGTCTGTTTTTGCATGCTCCTGTCCCCAAGCACATATAGAGAGATTTGTAAAAATAAGCCACAAAAATACTTCAAAATTTCTGAAATAATAATCATAATAAAATCTACATGCACTATTTTTTATGACTTGCTTGTCTATGAATCCCGCCCCTCCCTCATTGCGATCTTAAAGTAAGATGAGTTTGGCTTGACCAGTTGGTCGTGCATATTGGTTCCTTATTTTCAGTCTCACTCTAGAATATGACCAAATAAAACATCAAACTCAGATCGATGGATCGGGTTTCTAATTCTAACTGCATTTCTCTACTGTGAAACATTGGTGTATTTGCCCAGATCTCACAGGCTCACACATCAGCCTTTATAGCAACATACACATTTTACAATTTATTATTATTAAAATAATTTCACTATTATTATTTTAAAAAGGGTCTAGGGGATAATTTATTTGGATCAGCTTTTTTATTTACTATTTTTTCCTAAAACTTCTGTTTAAACATTCATACTTACTATTTTAATATGTGTTTTATTTTTATTAAAAATGGGCCTAGGATAGGATTGGTTTGGATCTGAGGTCTTCTTTTCATTTCAAGCAAAGAGACCTTATTTACTATCTTTTAACATCTTTAACTCCATTGGTGCCAGGGGCCTTTGACTTGGGTTTGTTTCTTAGTGGCCTCAGTAGAATGAAGCTCTCTCTGATCTGTGCTACTTCCATAACTGTTGCTACGTTGGATCCCATTGTTGCAGCAAATGTTTAAATCCACCTCATCGAGTGCCTTCCAGTTTTCCCTGACCCTCCACTCTACCAAGCATGACGGCCTTCTTTAGGGACTGGTCTCTCTTAATCACGTGTCTTAATAATACGTGAGATGAAGTCTCTCCATCCTTTCTTAAATGGAACATTCTGGTTCTACTTCTTGCAGACAGATTTGCTTGATCTTCTTGGGCCCATGGAATAGTCACTATTGTTCCCAGCACTGCAATTCACATTCATAAACTCTTCTGTCCCACTAGGCCCCTGTGCAGCTTTTGCTCCCAGGTGTGAGAAGATCGAAAAGTCCTTGGTTTGAGTCAGGCTCACTTTAGTCCTCAAAATTCCCTGATTCCTGATGGTGACCTATGGTTTTCCATTTTAGTCATTCTTCTTGACAGGAGAGATAGAGAAGATGGTCATTAAAAAAACACAAAAATCAGTCTGTGATACTCACTTTAATGAAATGGTCACTGACGATAAGGGTGCTACAGCAAAGTGTGGTGAGGAAAGCAGATGGTGCCCGGCAATCAATTGGAATAGTGTCTGGGGTCTTAAAGGCTTGTATCCAAACAAACAGACATCTAAGTGAGGAGTTAACTCTGTCCACACAGAAGAAGCCCACCAGCTTGTGGGATCCAAAGAGGACAAGTGCAGAATTTGAATATGGCGAGGAGAAAGCCATCAGAGCAAAACTTAAGAACACTCAATTTGTACAGGGCTATGGGAGACAGTGGGAGCCCAAAGCCCATCTGCAGAGGATCTAGTCAGACTGAGCCTCTGGCAGATCCACTCTAGCCACAGGCAAGAGTCTCCATCAGCCTTACTATTAGGCAGAGATCATTATACTCTTGATTATGCTGTATCAAACTTGATACTTAGCCAGTCGTCCTCCCTATAGACACAACCTGCGTGTGCTCTGGGTGTAAATATCTCTTACTGGTTGCATGACAGAAATAGTTCCCTGGCTTTTTGAATGTTTGGGGGATTTTTTTTTTCATTCATATGCATTATTGGTATTTCTCTCTTTTTGTTATTATGTTTGTGTCCTTACCACCTTAAAGTGCGATTTTGTTTTTTATTATTTTTGGTTGGGTCTCCCAGCTGTGAAGCACAGGAGTGGATACATAATGATAACAACTGATAAAGGGGGATGTAGGGAATTCAGGGTGGGGGGGATGATAGGGAAGGAAAGGGGATTTGGGGAATACATCATGAAGATGGGAGTGGGGGCCCTAGAACAGATGGTGATTACATAACTCATCTTAAAGGCGATTTAACCATGGGGGAGGGATACTCTAAAATTGATGTGGTGGTAATTGTACAATATGCCTGGATGTGATTGAATGATTAACTATTGACTTATATGATATGTAAGTTATTTGCCAATAAAACCGCTGGGGGGTAAAAAAGAAGTCTAGGAATTGTGCTTTTCCGCTATTTTCTAATAATATGTTAATTCTTCCAATTTGTAGATTTAAAACTTCCTCCGTCTTAATATGGTGAACATGATTTTAGTGGCCCATATTGTGGTTCTTAACATTTTTTCCTACATCTGTGTTTTAATGTAGATTTTATCCTCGTGTATTGAATTCATTAGCCTATCAGAGTTGATCTGTACATTTCAAACAATTTAGGTTACTGTAGAAAGAGTTCGGCTCGGGTGGCAGGTATCTACGATCACATCAGTTACAGCACAGACTTGTATTTCTCAGTGCGTGGTGGTTTTCAGTTTTCAAAGCACTTTTGTGCTTTTTTAACTTTTGAAATGTTAAACACTAGACACAGCCCTAAGATTACATTACGCCCTAAGTCTAAGTTACTTCCTAGCCAATGCAATATGAAAGGTGATAAGTACGTTCCAGGTCACTACATACTTTTTAAGCACATAAACTATGTATAGGTATGTGTGCTCTGAAGAGCCCTGGTGGTGCAATGGTTAAAGTGCTCATCTGCTGATTGAGAGAGTGATAGTTCAAACCCATCAGGCACCCATGGGACAGAGATGTGGCTGTCTGATGCTGTGAAGATGTGCAGTGTTGGAAACCTTACGGAGCAGTTCTACTCTGTCCCATAGGGATTTTATGTATCAGAATGGACTTGACCACAATGAATAATTTGCACTGTATTGATGAATATCGTGCAGTGAATTACTTAGTGTGGTTCTTCTAGCCTAATCTTTGTGACTCCAACCAAATGACTGGGCGGAGCCTTGCAAACAGGGTGTATGGAACTTGATCATGGGGATTGGTCAGTTTTGCCATCCTGCTGGGTTGAAAATGAGCTGTCTCGTAGGCAGAAGCTGGGTATCTTGTTGCTTCTAAGAAAGAAGAACCCGGAATGGAATTCATTTTTTGGACCCTGAGGTTCCCTGTTCCCTTTCACCCAGGAGATAGAACTGTGGCCAGAGAAGTGGTGGCTGCAGAGACACAGTAGCAGCACCAAGAGCATAAGACAGAGTAGTGGGCTTCGTGGTGCACAGAGTAAGGATGCTGAGTGGATTGGGCAGGATACTCACTTGCAGAGTCAGTTGTCCAGGCACTTGACTGGGGGAGTAATGCTCGCTGACCACACAGCTGGAGTGGAGTGCCTTCGAGCTGAGGCTGAGGGCAGAGTGTACTGCCCTTTAGGCACGTAACAACAGCCTTATAAGAACTTTACCACGTTGCCTGAGCTGGGCAGAGGGCAAGGGATCATGTGACCGAGAAGGGTGGGACAAGAGAGAGTTGTGCCTAGGGGTATGTCTGAGCAGAGTCTTTCTGGGCCCAAGTGCTATATCCTGAGCATTTCTGCTCCTGATTTGTAACCTATTCGTTTCCCTAATTAGCCTCAGCATAATGAGACATGATAGTGAGGATTGTCTTGGAGTTCTGTGTGACCATTGCAAGGAGTCACTGCACCTACCAGAGAAGTAGACAGCGACGTAGGACTAATGGTTGGAAAGGTTGGAGGGTGGAGGCATGACTGACCTTGCATGACCGAAATTGGCCTTGGGCTGATGCTGAATTTGATTCTATCCCACCTTGTGAAGTCAGGAAGTGAGACAAGACTCCGCCCCATTTGTTTCCATCAGTCTACACTGTATTTAGCTTGCGTAGCAGAAGACAAATTAACTTCTGACTAAATATAAAAAGGGCAACCGCTTCAATGTTAGAGACATCTGAAAAAAAGTTTAATTTAATATTTGATTATTTTTTCCCTAGGGTGACCAGCAATTCCTGTGTGCCTAAGACTACCCAGGCAAATTGTGGCCAATTAAACACCCTATCTTCCCCATAATCCTTCCCAAATGACCCCCATTTTACTTAAACTTAAATGGTTCACTACCTTTCCATTGTCTTTTTTTGGCCATTTTGCTTTCGCCAGATACTATTGATTAGTCTGAATGATGTTCTTCTGTGAATTGTCCCTTCTCTCCTCCTCCTCCTCCTCCTCCTTCTCTTTCATTTCGCACGCATTCTTCCCTCAAGAGCAAGCCACCAAGTTCCTGCTTACTGTTCCAATATCAGGTTAGGATTATGAATGGTCATTAAGACAGCTCTGGATAGTTGATCTTCACTTTCACTGTGGAATGTACCTTCTTCCTATACCAATGGCCCATGCTTTTGTGATTTTCATTACAAATTGAGGCACTACAAAGAGGAAGCTTAGTTTTATGATGTGCTTTCAAAGATCCTGACTCTTCAGCACACCAAAT
This sequence comes from Tenrec ecaudatus, assembly GCF_050624435.1. Classification (NCBI taxonomy): domain Eukaryota; kingdom Metazoa; phylum Chordata; class Mammalia; order Afrosoricida; family Tenrecidae; genus Tenrec; species Tenrec ecaudatus. The sequence goes on along the minus strand of NC_134542.1, from coordinate 17,952,787 downwards.
TTTTGGAGAGGTGGGATATGACCTTGGTTTTTATTCCCATAGCTGTTCCCAGAGCAATGGACTCATCATTGGGCTGAAAAAGCCCAGGTCCACCTCCAGGCTGGCTCCAGCCAGGGTTTACTACAGGTCACTGAAGGTAATGATGCAGGATTGCCATATAGGGGCTTATATACCAAAAAGTTCACAAAACAACCATATCATGTATTGTGTACCACCTGTAAGTGAACTCTGTGATGGTCAAGTACAACTTCCCCATGTTCCACTTGCAGAAATGCAGTCCAAAGAGCTGAAGCGACTTTTGTCATATCACACACTCAGTAAGTGGAGGGGCTGAGATACCTTTCAGGTGGGCATCCCAGCTTCCTCCTCCAGTTCCCACTGTTAAGAGACCAGAAACAGTGAAAACAAGGTGAGAAAGCTGAGTTTTATGGATCTGACCACCGCAGAGTTGCGAGTGGAGAAAACAGGCCAGAAACAATCCACCTCTTCTTTCTTTCACCTGGGCACTTTGCAGTGCAAGGAGCTTCCCCGGGGCCAACACTGGGGACACCGAGTCTCATAGTATTATTCCTGCTTTTCATTTCCCAGATTGAGCCTAAACTCCATGCCATACTTACCTCTCCGCCACACATTCCCTTGAGCATACAATTTTTATCTCTGGAAGCCCCACCCCACCTCTGTTTAAGAAATGCCCAGAAAAATTTTACCTAAATTGCAAGGCAAAGAAAGAGAAGACCATCAGCACCTTGAGAAATGTAGGCGTCCCCTCTTCAAATGCTCCTTCCTTTCTCCCGGACCCACAGCCCTGTGCACCATGCCCTGGGACATCTCTATTCGGCACAAAACCTCTCGGTATCAATCACTGCTACTCGGTTGAACACAATACGTTCTGAAAGTTCGGCTTCCAGGTCTGCTTGTTTCACAGGTTTCCTATAAGGTATGGAAGGATATCTCATGTCTGAAACATTCCCTGGGAAAAGCATGCTCTCAAAATATATTCATAAGATGAAACCAGAGCCCGTCATATGTGCAAACGAAACTTTATTTTTGAGTAAGTTTACATTTACAGAAAAGTTACAGCGATGTCACAAAGAGTTATCCAATACTTGTCCCCGCCCCCCGCCTCCACCCTAGCAGAAGCATTTTACCTCACCATGGTGCACTTGTCAAAATTAAGACATGAACGATGGTGAACTGTCACCAATTGTCCCTCTAATGACTCCCCCCCCACACCTAACTTGGGGATCCAACCCATGGTTCCCCCAATCTATTTAGTCATCATGCCTGAATTGAATCTCCTTTGGTCTGTGAAAATTTAGAAGTATTTCTCATGATCTTGACTCGGAAGAGCACTAAACAAATATTTTGTAAAATATTCCTCAATTTGGGATTGCCTGGTATATTTCTCAGGATTCAATCTATTGTGTTCAGCCTATTAACAACGATTGATACTGAGAAGTTTTGTGCAAATAGAGACCGACTAAGGCATCACTCAGAGGGATGCAGGTCAGGAATAAAGGAAGAGGCATGTGGAGAAGGGACTCCTACATTTCAACAGAGGGAGGATTGCTCTATAGATAAAATTTCAAATCATCTAGAAACTCTGAATGTCTACTTTCTTCAGCTTGAATTCTAGAGCATTCCACTTCTAGATGGACCGAATGTATCCTAACAATTCCCAACCCTGCTTTCTTCAGCAGGTTTTCACTTCCCTCGTATTGGAATTTCAACTTCCTCACTTTCTGCATCTCTTTTCAGGAGCCTCTATCCGGTGCCAACCATTTCCATTTGAAGAAACTTAACGCAGCATGCATGGTTACTTATTTTTCCTCATTCCCTCAATTTTGAGTTGAGCAATGAGGTGTGTTAGTTTAGGCAGCTCTTTGTGAGGGAAAAGGTTTAGGTTAGACCTAATAGAAAAAGAAATAGCCCAGGATCTCTAAGAAATTAATATGTGACAAAATGGATAATTAGGAATTGTGATGTAAACATTCCAAGGAGTTTCCCAGGAGATACAATTACCTTTGGATTGAGAGTACTTCCTTAATGACCTATCCATAGACATCTCCTGTAGGCTCAGTGTTATGTGTTGGGCTGCTAACTACAAGGTCAGCAGTTTGAAACCACCACCCACTGCTCAGAGGAAAGATAAGGATTTCTACTCCTGTGAAGATTTATAGTCTCAGAAACCTGGAAACAGGGCTATGTCTACTCTACCCCTGTATGATTGCTATGAGTCTGGGTTGACTTGATAGCAGTAAGCTTTGCATTTTCTCAAGCATCATCTACGATTGGCACAAGTAACATACTCAGTATTGTTAGTTTTGTTATCATGGAGATATGCAGACATGGCCTGCTATTTTTGTTGCTGTGTGTGATTGAGTCAGTCTGTCTCCTCGTGACCCTATATCAATCCTAGAGGAGAGGGTACAACTGGACCATAGGGTTTCCTAGCCTAAAAATGTATACAGTTTTCTCCTTTGGAGTGGCTGATGGGTTTGAACTATCAGATTTTAGGTTAGCAGCCAAGAGCTATTAATGACTACATGTATCAGCAGGGCTCCCACTTGTCTTGGCCATGGTTAATAGGAAAACAAGCTCATGGCTAAATTTTTGCTTTTCCTCCTAGAAATAGGACAGCTCCAGACAGAAGCTGCTTCCTGATAGAGTTGCCCCAACCTGGGACCTTCAGAGGCTGACTCGTTTTCCACGATGCAGATGATCTCAGCAGGGCCTACATCTTTATCAATGGAGAGCTTTATCTAGGCATTAATCTTGGATTTTTCCAAAAGACAGATTAATTAAACCATACATCTTTACCAATTAGGCTTCTTCCTCATCGGCAAGTATGGTCATGCATTATTTGTGGACAGGTTCTGAGACGAGCTACCAACAACTCTTCTATACAGTAATTTAGTTAGTGAATTAAAAATACAGTGTGCGACTACAAGTAGCTGATCCAGAAGAACTGCTGAGCCGGGCTGCCATGCATTAGCTTCATTATGCAAATAAGTGTCCCAAGGGGGTCATCCCAAAGCCTATTAGCCTCTTTCACCTATAATAACCTAAGATCTCTGTTCGTGATGTGTGCAGATGAAAATATGTTCTGCCTGTGGGTAAAGGTGTTATTAATGCATAATTCTTAAACTTCTCTCTCTCTACACCGGAATTCTATTTCGGAAAATCTCCTGGGTTTGACTGTCAGAGAGATAAAAGTCTGTGGGTTCTGAAGTGGGATCTTTGAGTCTCTGTAAATGTAGAGGACCGGGATACTCTTTATTTGTGAGTCGTACTCCCATGTTGTAGAATTGATATGGTCTATACTGCAAACACTCTAATTGGCCCTCGTTGGATTGAAAAACTTTTAAATGTGACCCTTTGTTTCTATGTGAAGATGAACCGAAATTGCTGGTGGGTTTCAGACACAGCGAGTGTCTCAGGAAAGGCTGATTCACAGATGCTAAGAGTTCGATACACATACTGCTTGTGCTGTCACCTGGAAGAAAGTCAGTCACAGCCTGCATCAGCCCAAAGGAAACACCCCAATTCTTACTTACCGACGATCTTGTTATCCAACCTTTCCCATATAGTATATGACACTAGTGAAAAGTCTAAATTCCGACTATTTGGCCCAGTAATGATATGCATTTGTTTGCAATGCATGCCAAGATCCAAGGCAGGAAATACACTAGAGTGTGTCAACCTGGTTGGGCCATGCTTCTCACTGGTTTGTCAGTTAGGAACGGGTGAAATCTGGCCGTTGTGTCATGATGTGGTCATCCTCCATTTTGTGATATGATGTGGTCCACCTCTAGTTTTGCATAAGGCAATTTTGCATTTGACCTAGTCTTTGGAAATCTATTAAGTCAAAAATTAAAGAGTGGGTGTGATAGGTTCATTGTGCCAACCTGGCCAATAGGAACATGTGGGATTAATCAGGTTGCAGTTTGATGGGGAGGCAAAAAGATAAATTCCTTAGCAAGGCCCTCCCCTCTCTCTCTTGTTCTCTGGTGATCAGAGAGTGCTAGCGTATGCCTCAACCTGTGAGCTACACTACCCGAGGGTCAAGCCAACCCAAGGATCTTGTCCCCAGAGCTTGAAGTAAGATCTGCTTCATAACACATCTGGTGCGTACACCGCTTGAGCTTGAGGTTGGTGGATCCTATTATCTTGCATTGAGTGATTTGATATCCCAGCTTAGCTTCCCTAAGCGCCCAAGCTACTGACTGTTGGTGATCCACCCTGCTGTTTCCTGCCCAAGGGAAGACTCTGCTTTCCTCATCTGAGGGAAGACTGTACCGGCTTCTTCCTTGACCTTGCACCCAGCAGCCCACATGAGTTGAAGGACATCCAGTATATTAACTGTTCCACGGAAGTGAGTTGAACTGAACCTCTGTACTGCTGTGTAGACTAATTAGCTGTTATATTCCTTCTTGGTGTATAAATCTATCTATCTATCATCTATCTATCTATCATCTATCTATCTATCTATCTATCTATCTATCTATCTATCTATCTATCTATCTATCTATCATCTATCTATCATCAATCATCATAAGTGTCCTGGTTTTGTTTCTCTAGAGAACCCTGCCTAATACAGCAGGCATATAACTTCTTAGGGCCTAGTGTATTCACTTCCAAAGATGGAATGCAACCTTGTAACCTTTTGAAAAGTTATTTGTTTGATGCAGTTATAGTATAAAACAATATATAACATTGTGAGGGTGTGATCATGCTTAGTTCTGAGATATTTGCCATGTGTAACCCCAAATGTAAATCATCAGTATAAGATGGCAGATTTAAGAAGTGACAGTCAGAGTGAATGTCAGTCCCGATGGGCAGGATTTTCTGACTTTGGTGAGATACTTGTCTAATTAGTAAGTGATTTATAAAGAAAATCAATTGATTTCTTTTTTTAACCATCTTTCCTGTCACCCAACTTTTTGCCAGGTAGTCTTTGAATCATGCTTTTGTGTTGTGTGTGTTGCTGGTGGTGGGGTTGCAAGCAAGAAAACTGCCAATCCTGAGAGTTTGGCTATTCATCTTACCCAAAGTCCCTGTAACCCGACTCTCTCATGTGAATGGCAAGATACTGTTGAGCAGTCAGTTACTGGAAGATGTGCTAATTATGCTTGTCCAAGATACATTAAAAACATGATAAAAGGTCAAGGGAAAGAAGTTCGCACATGCAAAAAAATCCTCATCTCTGGTCTCAATTTCCCTCCTGGAAGCTCATGATTCTAGCCCTGAACTTCCCTCATCACTGAAGCGCACTGCTTCGGAGTCCATGCTGACTCACAGTGACCTTACAGGACAAGGTAGATCTGCCCCCTGGGAGTTTCTGTGAGATGGTAACTCTTTGTGGGAGTAGAAAGGCCGATCTTCCCCCTGCTGAGCAGCTAGTGGTTCTGAATTGCTGACCTTGCAGCTATAAAGTCAAAAGCAAAACCAAACCCGTCAGCTGGGAGTTGATTCCAACTCATGAAGGTGCTCCTGGGTAGAATGGTCCTGTAGAGTTTCCCTGGCTGCAGTCTTTACTGTTTGCATCCCCCAAGGCCCTCTGACTAGACCACTATACATGAAGGTCCAAGTCTCTGGAGCAAATGTCATGGCATCCGTCAATGTTTTTGTGAGGTTTGTCCTGAGTCCTTACTTCCCTGATGGAAATATGTGAGGGGAACCTAGCATAGGCTTTGGCTTCAGTACTTCCTGATCTCTCTTCTGGAATTTGGAATTCAGAAAAACTGCACTTGTAGAAAAGGTCCAAGTAGCTAATGACAAAGCAAGCAGAGCATTATTTTCTAGCCAATTAGCTTTCTCTGGGCTTACTTATTTGTGGTTCACTGGTTCAATTTAGTGTCTGTAAAAAGGTTGGTGAGGAATGAGGCATCATAGCTCTAGCTGTATTTAGTTGACATCTGTTTCCTGGGATATATTGTCTGCAATTTTCCCAGCATAAAAGTGAGACCCACCCAAGTACTCCATGGGATATTTCAATACCCAAAATGATTTTTATTGTTTCCTGAAACTGTAATAAAAGAGGTGTTATCTTCTTCATTCCCCTCACTGGATTTTAAATTTAGATGAAGAGCAGTGCATGCATCTGACAGCCGGAGGTGTAAAGCAAAATCTATTTGATATCAGAATTGAAATGAATCATGGTGATAGGAAACAGCTATGAATATTTCCTTGTGGGGAGAAAGTGTTGTCAGATTTAACCACTATCATATCAGTTCATGTATAAAGTGTATGTCCCAGCTTAGGAATTCATAGGACAAGGGCAGAGGCATGGTGAAAAATGGGTGTTAAAGCAATTTCCTGGTAGAGAAGGATGCAGAAGATTGCATTGAATCTTGGGAGATTAAAAATCACTTCTTAATATTATTTGTCTTTTCCCCCACTTTCGGTTCCCCGGCAAACAGCTTTTTGGCTTGAAAAGTTATTTTGAAAGGTCTATCCTTGGAAGCGTAGGGAGGTTCTGCAAATGCTTGCATCGCTCAGTAGCTTGAGATCCGGTTTCCTTTGGGATCCTGACTACTTCCACCAACTGTGAACAAAGCCCATGGAGAAGCCCATCCCCACTGGCACCGAGTTGATACTGAATCATTAGAGACCTATAGAAGTGCTCTATGACTGCATATATTTTTGATCTTTCTCCCGCTGACCGACTAATGGTTTGAACCACTGACCTTGTGGTTAGCAGTTGGATGGCCAAGATTCAGGGCCAGCAGGGCTCCTTCTGAGCCTGGCAGCCAGCCCTAATCATACCATTTTAAAGCAGTGAGCCACCTAAAGTTACTCTGCCAGCCGGGAACTTCTCCCCAGCCTGACTGGAGTCCAGTACCAACGTGGTCTTTCCTAAGCATCCTGGTAATCTCAGCAAGCCCATTTCTGGAAGCCCACCTTCTTTGTACCTTCTAACGACTCCACATGCCTCAAAATTAGGTTGCCTTGTAAAACTGCAACATTTCTAGCTAAGATTTAGCAAACTCACCAGATTTCCTTTAATACAGACTCCAAGACACTCAAGCACAGGTTGCGAAGGTTAGGTCCAAAAATTCAGAGACGGAGTCCGAGTGGCCCAGTGATGAGGTGCTCAGCTACTAACTAAAATCAATTTGGTGATTGGAAGCCACCAGCTCCTGCACAGGAGAGAGTAGCGGTCTTCTTCGGCCTGTAAAGACTGAGGCGTCCGAAACCCTGTAAGCTGTTCTACTCTGTGCTACAGGGAAGAATGAGTCAGAATTTACTAGATGTCAGTGGGTTTAGGTTGTGTTTAATGTTAAAAAACGTACAGAAATGATACTCCCCCGAACTTGAAAACCCGTGTATCTATTCCTCTTGTGGCCACATGAACTATGAGCAGGTTAGAATGGCCCAGTAGCAGAGTCTATGAACTCTGAGCAGGTTAGAATGGCCCAGTACCGTCTGTCGGGCTGATCTGACCTCCCACCACCAACCCCCAAGGACTCCCTATCCAGATGTCCGCCATGAGAAAAAGAATAATCATTCGGAAATGGTTGGAGACCTTCGCCATCAGCTAGGCCATCATCTGTCCTCACACACATTTCCCTGTTGTCCTTCTGGAAAGAGAATTTCCACTCCGGCCAAGTTTTCTTCCCATCAGGGAAGATGGATTGCCTGGCTCTGCTGGAATTCTTTAGCAGTCCTCTGTGATGAGAACCTAACCATTATGGAAAGTAATGGAACTTCTGGAAGGCAAAAGAACGTGCATCTTACTTCCACTCGGCTATGTTGATGCATTTGCCTTACCTTCAATTTTGAAACTCCTAAACTGCCAGCGAAAGCTTGTTCTTTGGCTTTGGTAGCGAAATGGATGCTGTCTGAGAGGTGATTTTTAAATTCCCTGGATTCCAGGTTAGGCATTTATGAAACATCACATTTGAAAGAGGATTGTCTTAGCACTAGAAATGCTACTTCGGTTGCAAATCTGGTTTGAAAATGCACAGCGGCTCCCAATAGAGTCTAAATGAGAAGCCTTCCATATCTTACACTGGGGATTGCATTACTCTACTTTCCTTCCCTCGTAGAATTGCCTGCTCTTGAGAATGGCAGGCATGCTGTGTGCTGGGAACCACGGCTACATTGCAGAGCAGCCCGCCTGCCTTTCAGCGGCATGCCAAGCAAAAATCATTTTAGAAGACTTCAAGTTTGCATCCATTAGACCTCCTTTTCCCTAATGAGGACATCTCTGCACTTTCTAAGTCTCTTCCCTAAAATAGATTAAGTGAAGAATGATACCATTATTAAATATAAGCAGATGATTGATTAATCACAAGATGGAAAACAGGGTTGTGGCTCTTCAGTGTGAAGGTAAATGGAACAGGGCCCTTGGGCTGTGGCTCTCCCCCTTGCTCAGGTGTGAATTGTGTTCTCTGAACGTTGAGCCCGAGCAGGTGCCCCTGGTTGAGATAAGCATCTCAAGGTCCCAATTCCCTTACCAGGAAGCGTTTTAGACCTACTTTCATGTCAATATGGTAGAAACGTGTAAAGACCAAATTCACGTAAGTCATAGATTATAATTACAGAAATTGTCAGCTCTATGCCGCAAGGGAGTATCAATGGTTTATGTCATGTATCTGTTCATTCATTTGGTCAATAAATCTCAAGTCACCATTATCTACTCATTTTTCAAGGCCCAGGACTATGGCAGTATGCCTGGGTAGTCTAATTGGCTAAGTGCTTGGCTAGGAACAAAAAAGTTGACCATTCTATTGACCCAAAGGCTTTTTGATATTTAGAAATTGAAAGCCCTCTGGAGCACAGTTCTACTCTGAGAGACAGGAGACTGTCATGAGTCAGAATCCACTAGAAGGTTACTGAGGGTGTGTGAGAATGTAGCCACAAAAATAAACTCTGCTCTTATGAGGCCTTTGTGTGTGTGTGTCTCATAGACTCATGGCCATCAAGTGGATTCTGACTCAGAGAGATCTTTTTCTTTATATTGTAGTCAGAAAATAAATAAGCCAGGGCCTTCCAAAAGGATGGTTGGAAATTCCATTATCTTTAATTTCATTTTATTCTGGATTTTTGATGCCCCCATATGATGATGAGGGCAGTGTGCCCACCCAAATCCATGGCCTTTATGCCCATTCTTACTCCTGCTGACCCTGTGGAGTGCAGTTTAGAAGTAGCAGAGCAAACGAACAGTGGAACATGTGGGTATTTGGGTTAAGAAGAACATTCCAGGCAGTGGAATGAGGAAGATTTAGCTCAGAAGTCAGGACTGAGTTTAATGCCTTCTCAGTGCAGTCCAGGAGAACTACAGTGAGAGAAGATATGTGATTCAAGTTTTTAAATTTCTAGCAATCATAATAAAAAATTAAAGAGAAATGAGTAAAATTAATTTTGATAACATATTTTTTACATTTAAGCACATAATTAATGTAAAATGATGCATGTGAAAGCTTACATTCTTTCAAAATTTTACATCTCAACTCAGAAGTTAAATTTCTATCCAAAATATCAAATATCTGATCTGCATCCTGATGTTATATAAACTTTTCAGTTGAGAGACTAGATTTGTATTTTCATTTTGTTTCATACATGCTTAAACATTTTCTGATCATTGAATTAAGTATCTGATGTGTTTAATTTACATATTAATTAATAAAAATTAAATTAAATTAAATATTCCTTTTTTTTCAGGTTCATTAGTTACATTCCAGCCTTATTAACAACTTGCAATCTACAGACAGCACAAGGTTGCTGGCTGAATATGAGGAGCACTTTAAGCACTTGGATTATAATTCAATGTAAAGAAAGCCAAAATCCTCATAACTGAACCAACAGGTAGCTTCAGGATAAAGAAAAGAAATATTGAAGGGGTCAAGAATTTCATCTGGCTTGGATGCACTATGAATGCTCATGGAAGTGTCAGTCAAGAGATCAAATGATGCATTTCATTAGCTAAATCTGCTGCACACGACCTCTTTAAAGTGTTGAAGAGTAAGAATGTGACTTTGAGGACTGAGGTGCTCCTGACCCAAGCCATGGCATTTTCTATCCCTTTGTATGCATGTGAAAGTTGAATACTGAATAAGGAAGCCTGAAGAAGAAACAATTCATTTGAATTATGAAAAATATGAAAGGATATTCAAAGTACCATGGGCCACCAAGAGAAAAAAATAAACAGTTCTGTCATAGAAGTACAGCCAGAATTCTCCTTAGAAAGGCAAGACGTCATCTTACATAGCTGGGACATGCATGTGAAGAGAGATCCGCTCCTGGAAAAGAACACTGTGCTTGGTAAAGAAGGGAAGTAGAAGAGAGGAAAACCGTCAGTGAGTGAAGGGACTTAGCAGCTGCACCGGGAGACTCAACTGGAACAAGAATTGCCTGACGGTGCAGGACCGGGTAGTTTCCTTCTGCGAGAAGGAGGGCTGCTACCAGTTGGAACTGACTCAACGGGACTAACAACAATGTAAGTTTTTCAATGATTGCGATCTTTTCTACTTATATCACCAGGCTTTTCTTGTGAGTGACCACTGGGGGGATTCAAAGCCCCAACTTTTGGGCTAATTGTTGAACACTTGAGTATTTGTGCCACCCAAGAACTGTAGGAAATGTGGTAAGGAGATTAGAAAAAAACTGTTTTCTTGATTCCTATTTGGGGTAATGGAAGGGTCAATTGGGAATAGGGTGGGAAATAAACACTGAGACAAGTTTACCTTCGTAGGATGGTGCCAAGCTCAACAAAAAGCCAGTCTATAGAGTAAACATCTGGCAGAGTTTTCTGAATCAAGCAAAGGATACCGACTGTGGTGCACACAAAAGATGGTCTTCTGGTGACGTGTGAAAGACGCAAGAGAGCATCCCTCAAACAAGGGTGTTCTGGGAAAAGTTGGCTCTGAATGGGTCTTTATGAGACCATTTTCCCTCTTATTATCTCATTGAATAAGTACAGTTCTCAGGCTGTCACTAACAGATGCAGTGAAGGCTACTAGTTGAATGTATGAATCAGGTCAGCATGTCGGGTCCAAGGGCAAGTTATTTAACCTCTCTCTGCCTCAGTTTTTGCATCTATAAGAATGGGGCTATGAATTGCTGTCACCTGACAAATAAGATTGCTTTGCACGCTGATGAACCAGTATTTCTAATGTACAGAACAGATTGTCTAAAACATACCCAGAGCTGTGTCACCAGCTGGGTCATTTCCCAGTCCTGTTCTCTCGTCTTCTAGTTCTTCATTCCACCCAACCAAATGTCTCCCCTCATGACTCCTCATCAGTGATGGCTTTTCAAAGTGAGTTGACTTGTGTCAAAAAAGGGGCTTGGATATCAGAGAAGTTAGATCAATTTCAGGGTCTACACCTGAGGTCTGTACTAACCTCTCTGATCTCAGCTCCACTCATGGGTGCTGATGATAATAATGCCATCTTTCTGGTAAATCTAATAAGATGCTGTGTGTATGAGAGAATGCCAAAAAGCTGTGGGAACATGGAATGAAAATAGAATATCGCTGCAAACACCCTATGTAAGATGACACGACTATAGCAAGGGCGTGATCAAGGGTAATGCAATGAAGAGGTATTGCTGAAATCCTGGTGGGGACTGTGCATGATAGTGGGACAGGAGGGAAGTTAAGGGTAATAGAGGAAAGAGCTGGGAGGCAAAGGACATTTATAGAGGTCTAGACAAAGACATGTACATATGCAAAATATATTTATATAAGAGGATGGGGAAATAGATCTATGTGCCTATATTTATAGGCTTAGTATTAAGGTAGCAGAAGGACATTAGACCTCGCTCCACTCAAGTACTCCCTCAATGCAAGAATACTTTCTTCTATTAAATTGGCATTCTATGATGCTCACCTTCCCGACACAACCACTGAAGACAAATAGTAAATAAGCAAATGTAGTGAAGAAAGCTCATGGTGCCTGGTTATCAAAAGATATAGCATCCGGGGTCTTAAAGGCTTGAAGATAAATAAGTGGCCATCCAGTTCAGAAGCAACAAAGCCCACATGGAAGAAGACACCAATCTATGTGGTCATGAGGTGCTCAAGGGATCGGTTATCAGCCATCAAAGAGCAAAAAATCGTATCATTGGGTGCACACCTCATGATACGATCACTGAGGACAAATGGGCGCATAAGCAAATGTGGTGCCCAGCTATCAAAAGGTATAGCATCTGGGGTTTTAAAGGTAAACAAGCAGCCATCTAGCTCAGAAGCAACAAAGCCCACACGGAAGAAACACACTAGCCTGTGTGATCATGAGGTGTCAAAAGCATCAGGTATAAGGCATCATCAGAACAGAAAAATCTTACCATAGTGAATGAGGTGGGGAGTGCAGAGTGGAGACCCAAAGCCCATTTGTCGGCCACTGGAGATCCCCTTGCAGAGGGTTCTAAGGGAGGAAATGAGCCATTCAAGGTGCAATGTAGCACTGATGAAAAATGAAACTTTCCTCTAGTTCCTAAATCCTTCCTTCCACCCCCCCACCCCTCACCCCTAAAATCATGATCTGAATTCTACCTTGCAAGTCTGGCAAGACTAGAGGATGTACACTGGTACAGATAGGAACTAGAAACACAGGGAATCCAGAGTTGTAGATGCCTTCAGGATCAGCGGTGTGAGTGGCGATACTGGGAGAGTAGAGGGAGAGTGGGTTGGAAAGAGGGAACCAATTACAAGGATCTACATGTGACCACCTCCCTGGGGGACGGACAACAGAAAAGTGGGTGAAAAGAGACATCAGACAGGGCAAGATATGACAAAATAATAATTTATAAATTATCAAGGGCTAATGAGGGAAGGGGGAGAGGGGAGGGAAGGGAAAAAAATGAGGACCTGATGCCAAGGGCTTAGGTGGAGAGCAAATGCTTTGAAAATGATGAGGGCAATGAATGTACAGATGTGCTCTACACAATTGATGTATGTATGGATTGTGATAAGAGTTGCATGAGCCCCTAATAAAATGATTTTTAAAAAGGGAAAGGAAGTATAAAATAAACCTAATGTTGCTAACAAAAATAAAACAAAAAAAAAATAAGAGAGTGGTGAGCCAACTCATCGGAGCTCTCTGGCAGCCTCCAAATCACAGGAGGCCATGCCACGACCACTGCCCGACGTTCTACTTAAGGTATCTCTAGAGCCACGTCTGTCATTTACCAAGCCTGAGTGCATAGAGACCATGAAGGTCTGCAATCTATTAAAGGTCTGGACTCCTTCTGTCATCCCCTCTCATGATGAAGCACACTCATCCATTACATGCCACACCAACCCGCCGGAGTGCACATGAAACGACAGTTTTTGTAGGCGTGCTCAGTGACTTCCAGGGTTTGCTCTTTGCCACATCATTTCCCTGTGCTTCCTCCTGCCCCACCTTAATCTTCCCACTCTCCCCTCCGTCACCTTGCTTAGACTCGCATTTACGCACCACCTATGACTCAATGTTTTATCTCCATGGAGTTCTCCTTTCCCTTTTGCACATAGAATGAAAACAATTGCTTCATTCATAACTCACCGCATGTCTAATAACCCCCCCCCCCATCTACCAATCCACAAACATCACCAGCACCATTGCCATTGAGTCTATCTCAACTCTGAGTAACCCACGATGACGGAACAGAATGGTTCCACAAGATTCCCAAAGCTCTTGCCCTTTAGAGTAGCAGAATGCCACCTCTTTCCTCTGCAGAGTAACTGGAGGGTTTGAACCCCCAACCTTGGGTTTAGCAACCCTATACTTAACCCATGGCAGCACCAGGGTGCCTGCGAATGTCTATTAGTCTTCAAATTTCCTTCTACCTATAATTTGGACAATTGGGTGAAAGCCAAAACTGTTAGCTTGCCCTCCATAAGGAATTTTCTTTGAAAGTTGGAGGTAGGATTCCATGTTATTTATACAGTTAGAGTCCCCCTTATCTTTAAAGATTGCACAGGTTTTCTTTTGTTGTCTTTTTTTTTTCTCTTCCTGGCATTCTAATTCATGGTGAATCTCTCCATTTAAGTGAGTTGGCAGTTGAACGATGAAGGCTAGAGCCCAGAAGAAGAGCAGCAGGGAATTTTGCTAAAGAGAAAGTTCCGTGGGCTCTTCCATGGCACGAGGAGGCTTTCATTCTGAGCACCCTCAGTCTGTCTCCCATTTCGATGATTATGATGTACTAACACATAAGTCACAGTTGAATTCATAGATTCCAATAATTTATTGTAAAGAAATGAACACGGCAATATGTTTTCTATGCCTTTCCAATTAGAGTTGAGATCAATTTATCTTTGTGAAGATTCCGCCTCGTTGAATTTTTTAAAATATATTATGACATGTTATTGGAGCCAACTAGCTGGAACAAAGGTTCCTGAGACTCAGCACTCATTATTTCGCCATTTGTACTAATAACCCTTTATATCCCACATGCCCCCTACTCAGATGTGAACAGGGCTCAGAAGCACAACCTGTTTTAAATGTACAACGCAACAATAATTGCTTATGACAGAGAAGAATGGCCTAGAAGTTCATCCATTTTCTCCCTACAGGAAGACAAATGACTGGATTTTTCTTTTTCTTTAAGAGATGACCTTCTTCCTCCTTTCTTAGAGGAAACATTAGTTTTAAGACAAAGAAATTCAGAGATCATAAACCAAAGAAAAATGGATCCGGGGATGCACACGGCATGATGGAGTTGTAATATGAAAGTGGCGGGCCCTTTCCCACCGAAAGGCAGAACCAATTGATTTATGATCACAACTCTGAGCTGGCTTCCTTCTCCTCCTTCTCCTTCCTCCCCCTCCTTCCCAGCAAAGGACTGCCGAAACAAGGTGGCATGTCCCTTTTCATTTGTCGCACTATGTCTTAATTATCAGTGCTGGGAGATCGGACCGTCGTATTTTCTAACTTCAAAGACTTCAACAGCCTGAACAGCATGGGGGGCATCAGCTGGCCGGGGTGCTGAGTGACAACAATATGGTGTCTTCGTATTTTAGGAATGCCAGCTCATCTTTTTTTATTTGAGGCACATCAAAGTGAAAATGAGGACATGGGGAGGGTTTTACTCTTTGTTATTTTCTCCTTAAGTGACAGAAATGCCTTCCAACTCGGCCCAGGCCAGAATGCTGAAAGAACAGCTCTTTGGAGTGTATGTGCTTAAGTGTCTAGAACTCAAGAACAAAACAAATACCTCATTGCCCCCACGCCCCAAACAAACAAACAAAAGTGTAGCCACTGTTGGTTGATGAACTGGGACTCAACAATAATGAGCTTGTTGAGGCATTAGATTAGAGGTCGCATGAGGCTGTGAAGAGTTAGCTGTGGTAACACTATATTGGTGAGCATAATGGTGTCAGTAGTAAAAGTCGTAGGAATTGTAGTCACAGCAACAGCAGCAGGAACACAACGGCAACAAGGATGGATAGTTGTTGCATATGGACAGATTTTAAGACACCGCTCAATCACTTTTATCGCTGATCAGAGTGAATGCAGAGAGATCAAATAACTTGTCTTCTATGGTGCATTTAAAATATGGTGCTAGCAAAGACTATCGAAAGTATCATGGACTGCCCAAAAGAGCAAGAGGGAAAGACTTCGTCTCACGTTCTTGAGACATGTTGTCAGGAGAGACTTGTCCCTGGGAAAGGCAGTCGTGCTTGGGAAGCCGAAGTGCTGTGGACAAGAGGAAGGCGTTCATGGCATGGGTTGGATTGCTTCCGTGTCTGCAACAATGACTTCAAACACCAGGCATCGGTGCAGGTGGGGCAGGTTGGCAGTGTTTCCTTCTGTGTGCGGGTCGTTGTCAGTCTGAAAGGACCTGGTGGCATCTAACATGGACAGTGGTTGTGAGGCACTATGGAGCAGTTAGCCTTGTAACCCAGGCCATCTGCTTGGAGCCCACTGTGGTACCCCCAAGGCTTTCGTAGATGACCTTTATTCCTTTCTGCACTCAGTGCATGGGGCACACATCTGGACTTATCAAAATCAACCTAGAAACAACCTAACGTTTTCCTTCAAGGGAAGCAGGCCTTCTCATCTTGTGGTCGAAATTGGCTTGAAGGCAGTGGGGCTGGAGAAGGCTGTACACAATTCCGCAGTAATGCTTATCATGCTGTGTAGTCAACAATGCACGGTAGAAAAGCCCACACTTAGAGGACTTTAAAGTACAGAAACAGATGTCGTTGCATCTGCATATGTTGTATTGCTGACGAATATGAATGTGCTAAAGAGGACGATACTAGAGGTGGGTTGGTCTCTGCGAAAGGACATTCCATATTATATAGATTGTAAGTGTTTCCTTCAAATAGATCCATGCCTTCTTTCCCGAGGAAATATGACTTCCCTTCTAGTCTAGGCTTTGGCAAACTCTGGAGAGACCAAGGTACTATGTGGTTCAGAAATAAGGATTTTGGGTGATTATAAATATTAGTCTGTGCTCGAGCCTGTCCCCCAAATGTTCTGTTTAAGCCTCAAAGCAAGTCTGTGTGCTTTCTTGTTGTGGTTTACAGGCAATGGACTCCAGAGATATCAATCAGTAACCAAAGTCACCGAGACACTCAACTTGCCAGGAAATCCCTGACAATCCTGCCCCCTACTCTATGTTTCTCAGGTAACAAGCATTGCTCCCTCTACACAAGGGATGGGTTTGATACACTGTCATTAGGAGATCAGGTGCTACCCCGGGCTCCCTTGGGACACCCCATATGTGACAAGGTGAGGAGGGGATAAAGGCAGATCATGTTCAGGAAAATGTTCTATCTTGTCCGATGTTATGATGAATTATGCATGCTGGCTGCATTGAATATTCCCACTTGCAAAGAGAGGCTACCACGTCTCCGCATCCAGAATGAGAAAAGGGATGTTGCTCTTGGATGTCATCACTGTCAATTATCCCTGGCATAAAAGAGGGAGTCCTGTCTCTACTGCCCCCCCCCATTCTCCCTGCTCCCCAGGGATACCGTGAGCAGGTTGGATCCACGTGATTAAACAAGTTTTGCTTTCTTTTCCGCCCCTCCTAATTAGGTCAAGAAGGGCTTCACTCTGAGCTTCTGAAGCAAAGGGAAAGGAGCCTCGCAAGCAGAGAGCTGGGCATCCTATTGGATTCTTTCTGCACACTCTCTTAGAAAAGGAACTCTGGAAAAATCTGTGTGCCCAGTGACTGCTCCTCAGCGTTTTGAATACTTCACTCATGGCCTGTTCTGAAGAACCACTTAAAGGTGTCAGACAGGGAGGACATTGACCAGGATGTGCCTGGGTGTTTTGGCTTCTGATTCACAACTGTTTGCTCTGCTGCTGTTTTCTGCAGTTCCTTAGGGCTTCTCCAGGGGGGGCTGCAGCCATCACTCGGGGACCAGTGGGGGGCGCCACTGGATGGAGCTCCTCCCTGAAGGGCATCATATTCACCAAGATGCCTCTGGAGGTCACACTCAGTACCTATGCATTGAATTGCCTTACTGGGCACTTACCTGTGAAGGGATGGTTGGGGATTTGCATTTGTAGCTACCAAGCAAACCATGTTTTGATCTCTCTTTGATTAACCTCGTGTCTTTGTGTCTTGGAAGAAGTACAGATAGAAATCTCCTTAGAGGCCCGCATGGGGAGACTTCATTGCACGCACTCTGGACATGTTATCAGCAGAGACCAGTGTTTGGAGAAGGTCATCATTCTTGGTAAAGTAGAATAGCATCAGAAAAAGATGAAGGCCCTTGATGAGGTGGATGAACACACTGGCTGCAACCGTGAGCGCAGACACAGCAAGGAGAGTACAGATGGTCCAGGCCCAGGCCCTGCTTTGTTCTGTGGTACATGTTAGGATTCTTAGGGGCCACGGAGTCAGTGCTGACCCAGAGAGACCCCTTGCACAGCAGAAGGAACACAGCCCACTCCTGCGGCATGCTCGCCCTTGTTCCCATGTTTGAGTTCATTGTCGCACCACCGAGTCAAGCCATTCAACTTTATCAAGCACGGTGTCCTTTCCCAGGGACTGGTTGTACACAGCGTCACTACCCATCAGAACCGACTCTGTGGCACCTAACCACACACATAAGTCAAGAGTACCCATATGTCATTTGTCATAGCGTGGTGGATGGCACGTTGCTATGATCCTAGAAGCTATGCCACTGGTGTTTCCAATACCAGTCGGCCTGGTCACGGTGGACAGGTTTCAGTGGGACTTGCAGACTAAGAAAGACCAGGATAAAAGGCCTGGTGATCGCCTTCCGCAAACCAATCAATTAAAAACTCAATGGTTCGCCATCAAAGACTGTTGTTGATATACCTCTCACTGGAAGGCACTCACAATACACAGGGTCCACAACAAGGAGTGTGGGCATATCAAGATAGCAGAGGACCAGGTAACAGTTTACCCTGTTACACATGTTAAACATGAATCAGAGTCAACTCTGACTCAATACGTGACTCCGTTCCGGGCACAATATTATTGGCAACATTGGTCTAAAGAAAACCCTTTCTCTCTTTTCTTTGTTCATCATCCCCATTCCTCCCCCCTTTTCTTTGTTGTTCACACTCACTCCAATATCTTCTAAAACAATTGTGCTATGTTTTCCATGCAGACGTTTAAAATTTTTTTATAAATGGCATTCAATCACGGACCTCATTTTGCTTTCTATACTGAACATGATATGGTTTGGAACTTTCCATTTACTTTTCTCTGCTCCCCTGTCTTCTGTGGAGTTCATTTATCTTATTTTACCTCTAGCTCTGGCGGCATAGTGGTTATAGATTGGGCTGCAAAAGGTCAGGAGTTTGAAACACCAGCAACTCTGTGGGAGAAAGCGGAGGTTTTCCACTTCCTGGAAAGAGTTACAGTCTTGCGAGCCCCCAGGGCAGTTCTACCCTGTATGAGTCGGAGTCAATAGATGGCAATGAGGTTTGGTTGTTGTTGTTAATTAAAAAATAATCAGATATAGAGTTTCTCTGGCATCCGTCTTTTCAGATTGCCTATGCCTCTTTTTGCTCTATACAACTATACAACTGGGAAAACTGGAGTACACGTCCTCCCCGCTGCCTCGACTCTAAAGGGCTCAGCAAGACTCAACCAGTTCTGGGTAATGAAAGAGCAACACAAACGTTTGCTCTGGGGACAGATGCTCCTCCGGGAGCTTGAGTGAGATTTCTGATGGAAACTCAATAGCCTTTTCTCACCTTCTATGCCCTCCCTTGAAATACAGGGGCTAGGGAATTGGAAGCGATTTTGCTCAGAATTTCCAACACCAGGGTTTCTATTTAGAGTTAACCACCCCATGAGATTTTAAAGGCAGAAGAGAAACAGCAGCAGAAGATACAGAAGAAGCTTCTTCCGTTGGTTCTCCAACAGAAGCGGACAGCTACCTAGACTTGGGCAGAGGAGAGATTTGCTGGGGGCCTGTGGTTATTAATTTAGACTCATCTGCTTCTACTCTGGGCAATATAGTGGTGACCAACCGTTGCCTGCAGTTCCTACAACTTCTTAACCCCTTGAAACCGAGCTACAAATTCAGAGTCACTGGTACCTAGATTAACTTCCACTGTTCCAGGTCTCTCTATTCTGCAAGGACTCAATTCCAGGTATGAAAAATCCCTTTCCTGTTTAAAATGTCAAGAAACATTATTCATTTTCCTGATCAACCTGGACTAATGGCACACACACAAAAAAAGATGTCAGGCTCTGCCAGTGCCATCTTGTAAGCAACCCGAAAGCAACATTCCAACCTCCTGAGCACATTCAGACAGAAAGAGACTGGGTTTGGGATGGCGTAGGTGAGACCTAAAGCCCCAGACCTGAACGGCCTTGCCTTTGTGTTACTCGGTAACACAAAGAGAAATGAAATATATCTGTTTAGGCCATTTCAGTGATTTTTTTCCCTTTTCTTTGTAGCCAAAGTGAAAGGTGGCTAGATAGGGACATAGGGGGGGGTTGTCTCTCCCAAATGCTAATAGAAAATTAGCTCTCTGTCCCCCAATGAAGGGGTTGAAGGGGGGTGAAGCACACTAACGGGAAAACCCAGAACCGAGCATGTGACAGGACATCACACAGGGGAATCTAAACTTAGCCTGTAAGATCGGTCACTACCCCTGCCCACGCCTCTCCCCACCCCCTCCAGCAGCCAGTGGGGACAGGAGGACATAAAAGCAGCCCATGGCAGGCAGCTCTTTGGGCGTGCTCTGCAAACAGAGGGTGGGAAGCTCTCCTTAGTGCCCTGCATGTAAGCACCTGAGGGCCCTCTGGGCCTGCATTCCCTTGGCCTCAGGGGATTTCCTGCTCTTGGTTTACCCAGTGCGGCTCTCTTTTCATGTGGTTTCACATGCACTCTCCTGTCTTGGCCATCTTCACTCCTGAGCTCCAGCACAGTCCCCTCCGTGCCTTGTACGCGTTCCAGAAACTACGTGTACTTTCTTGAAACTGTACTACCTGAAACTTTTCTTTCCATCATTAAAGTCCCTCGGATTTACAAAAGCGCTTCTGCTGCGTGAATTCTTTCAGCATTCCTAGCTCTCACGCTTGGTTTCTCCTTGGTCAAACAGGTGAGGTTCAGCATGGAAAACACCTGTGTTACTTGGCATATAAAGTCACTTAAATGCTGCTGATTAATAGGGAATCCTTTCACGGACCCCCCCATAGAAAAACAAAGCCCCGCCTTTCTTCTAATGAAAGGAGGGCAGGTCAATAACATAGAATAAGCTTTTCCAAATTAAAGCCTCCGTATTCTGATAAATTAGTTGACACCAAAATAGCAATGCCTTGGATGATGATTTTGGGACAGGTAGTGTATTTGCCCAACAGTTTTATTGGCATGTCATTCACCTATCATGCAATTCAATAGTGTACACACATGGAGAAGAGTTAGATCATCGTCACCACTGTCCGTTTGTCATTCTGGTGCTCTTAGTTATTAGCATTATTAGCTCCCCATTTCCCCCCAAGCTCCCGTGCTGGAGCCCCAAGGAACAGACAGGTCGAGTCAGTGGGTGCACTCTACAAGAAGCCAAGTGTGAAGTGCCTGCAGGATCTGAAAGCACAAGGGAGAGAGTGGGAACTGCGATAGTTCTATGCAAGGTCAAGAAAACAAACTAAGACTCCGGGTCAAGCGTTCTCTCCTAATGGAACGCTTTATAAATATTTCTCATCTAATAATAACTTATTTTAAGGGTGACCGTGTATACATGCTCTGTTGGAGACCAAAAAGAAAGAAAGAAAATGTTGATGATATCTGGCCAACAGAGGGGAACCAGGAGGTCATTATGCTTCTTAATGTTTTATAAAACCAGGACTCTGATCAGCGCTTTGGTTGAGAAAATCTATTTTCCTCACCCAGTGGTTTTACATACTTAGTGTCTTTAATATGGAAAGGTATTTGGCTTGTCCAACTTTTCTAGCTGTGTTCATAAATCAAGATAATCAGTATCAGCAGAACAAACAAGAGGGAAATATTATGATAAAACATAAGTGAGACGTGCAAGGATATTTTCCAAAGGTACAATGCTAATGAAAAACATCAAACCACTATTATTTTTCCCCCAAAGTGATTTATTTGCTCTTGAAGAATACTTCCAAATTTGTTTCACTCCCAGGAGACTTCAGGACTACAAGGCTGTATTCATCTTCTGGGCCCCAGTGTTACGAATATGAAGCATCACCTTCGAGAACTCTTGAATTTACCTGCATTTTCAATCACACTGCTACCTGGCTTATGGTCTCTAAAAATAAACTTGTTCTATGAAGTGACGGCCTCGGTCTTCTTCCTTATCTTCACATCGTTGCTGTAATCTATAATTTCTTCCCCAAGTTGGGGCTTTTTCAAATGTGATTTAAATACCTGCTAGCGGCAATATCAAATGTGCTTAAGTGGCTCTCTTTGTATTCTCACCACCTTGAACGCTTTTCTGGTCTCGGCGGACTGACACCAAATTGACAAACCACAGCAAAATTGCTCCTACGCTGAACCTGGGAGATAAAACAGTTGATTGACAGGTGGGACTAATCAGTTCATAGGTAAAAATCAAGATTGGATTTGATGAGGGGATTTCTTGGTCCACGGTGGATTCAATCCTCTTTTCAATATACCGAAAAGCTAATTTTTGCCAAGTCTGAGTCTGATGATTCCGTGCGCCCTGAGCCCCGGCAGTGTTCTGTGAGTGGGCACCCCTCACCCATACGCTTCGCCTGACTCTCCACAGAACCAAAGAGCTGGAAGGGAAGATTCAACGAACAAAAGGGTGACAGGAAAATTTAAATGGCTGGGATCCTGCAAAATCCAATTTGGAAATTTTCTATTAGTTATGCCTTAGGTTAGTTGTATAAAACGATAAAAAACGTGAAGACACAAGAAAAAGAAAGCAAAAGCTATGCAGTGACTTGACTTCCAGGCCGTCTTGTGACGTTTAATACAAACATAACTACGTTTTGCTTCTGGTCAGCATTTACCTGATTGGGAACAGTAGCAGAGAGTGGGGAATCCTTGTAATCTTCAACTCCATCCCACAGAATCAGGAACCACTAACTCTAGTGGTTGTTCTGTTTATTCTCCATATCAGAAATTCTCAGCGAAAGACACTGCTGAGGAGCATTTCCTGAATAACATGGTAAATTATTGCCCTGCCTCTTTTTAAACAAACAAACAAAGCAAACCCACCACCATTGTGTTGATTCTGACCCATAGGATCCCATGGAACCAAGGAGAACTCTAGAGGGTGTTCAAGGCTGTGAGTACATAGGAAAGCAGAGTAGCTTGTCTTTCTGGTATTTGAGCACCAGGCCTTGAGGTCAGCCCAACATACAGCCCAGCCTCTTTCAAAACAATCCACTGCCATCCAATAGATTTTGCCACTTGTGAGTGGCACCTGGTCGGCCATGGCAGAGGTGCCCTTTTGGGGTTGGGGAGTCTTGAAATAGTTACAGAAGTGGAGAGCCTCCTCTTTCGCCCACCAACCTTTGTAAGGCACACATCATTTGCACAGAGAGTTGGCTGTTGGGACTCACCCAGAGGCATGTCTCTCAGAAGACAGGCTTTGTGATCTGACTCCAAAAGGTCCTTGTCGTGAACACTCTCTATGGAGTACGACCTTCCTTTGCCCGCATAGACGGCAACGCACATCCGCCACCAACATCCCAGCAAAAAAGGAAGTCAAGAAACCCACTGCCGTGGAATGGATTCCAACTCCTTTCAGAGCTGCAACATGTCTGTTGAGCTGCACGTGTCTGTGAGATCCCACAACCTCGGCACTCTCCTTTGAATAGCTTGTGGGGTTGAACTGCCGACCTTGTGGTTAGCAGCCCAGTGATTACCTGACTGGGCCACCAGTGCTCCCAGCAAACAGTTGTTTTCATTTTCTACTCAAGATCTCACTGTCATAGAACTTCATTTATTTAAGTATTTAACCAACACACCAAGTGAAGAGCGTTCCAGGCAGTGTGCAAAGTAGATTAGAAATATTAACTCACTTCTCATGACTTGGTAGATATGATTAAGTTAAAGATCTTGAGATGGGATGATTAACATGGATTATTGGCTAGATCCAATGTGATCTTGAGGATTAGTAGAAGAGGAAGGGAGTGGCATCGATTTCAGAATCTGAGAGAGGTTTGAAGATGCTTCCATGCCAGCTTTGGAGATGGAGGAAGGAGCCATGAGCCAAGAAATGCAGGCCCCCTCTGGTAGCTGGAGGAGGCGAGGGAGCCTCCTGTGGGTCCCACAGAAGAAACCCAGACCTGCTGATTTATCTGGACTTGAGGCCCATCACACACATTACAAACTTCTAACCTTTAGGACCATCTACAAATTTAAACTGCTAGGCCTAAACTATTTTTTTTCATGATTACACATAAAGACCATATTGGACCTAGCCCATAATCCAAGATAATTATCCCACCTCAAGATCTTTAATTTAATCCCATCTGCCAAATCCCCTTTGCCAAGCAAGATGGCACATATCCATAATATCTGGTCATTAGGACACAGGGAAAATTATTTTCTTATCATTTTATATACACACACACCACACAGGATAGATTTTTATATTTAATACCATATAATAATGACCCATTAGTCATCCTCCAATATGGATAGATAGTATATTATTTTTGGCATGTATGTGATTTTTAATACAAAGTATGTCATGCAATATACATGTTTATGTGGTCAACCATTTGCTTTTGAGCTTGCTCTCAGTTCCTGACTTTTAACATTTGAAGGCCATCCCATTGAGTAAATGTGCGACAGTTTTGCATGTTCTAGATTCTCCAGTTGTCTCTCTTCTTAAGAGGGATGTTTGAATCACACAATGAAAGAGGCTACTCCTTTGTCTAATGTTCTTGTACTTTCTGCAAGCTCCCCCGCCCCTGCTAAGAGTCTTCTTCACCAGTGCAGGCCCTTTGCATTCATCTCAAGCAAACAACAAGGGACATCGAGATCCAAAGGACCCTGCTGGCACAATGGCCCAGAGCTCACGCTCAGCTGCTCACCGAAGTGTTGACGGTTCTTATCCAACCAGTGACTACATGTAAGTAAAACCTGCCAATCTACTATTTTAAAGACAACTGCCTGCGACGTATTGTGGGCCAGTGCTACTCTGTCCTGTAGGGTTGTAATGAGCCCAAAGTGACTCAAGGGTACTTAATAATGACATCCAGTTGTCTGGCCCACCACTTGTGTAGTGGCAGAATGGGTCTAGCCCACAAAGGAGGCTGTAGCCCAGTTGAATTGGTGTAAAATCAGACACCAGGCAATTGTCTGGGGCATGCTTTGAGCAAACTAACTCAATCACAAAATATAAATAGCAGTCATCTGGATTTCTAGAATGGTTTGTGAGCAATAGCTAATTAAATAGGTTGTAAAGCACTTGTTTCATTTGCAAAGTGGAGAGAGTAGGAGAGGGAGAGGGAGAGAGAGAAACCGAGACTAGCATGCCATCAGCACAAGCTTGTCTTCTCAGGATACCAGACCTCATCTCGCAATTCACGATGCTGTGCAATTTCTAATTTGAGGGCTGGTGCAAAGATGTACAATCTGTTGCTCTGTCCTGTCCGTGGCTCATACAAGCAGCCCGTCTGCTGCAGCGAGGAAAGACGAGTGTATCTCCACCGCGCATTTTCATTTCGGTGTTTAGTGTTTTCATTTCGGTGTAGGTGTTTACAAACAGGAAGTCAGTACCAGTAGTCACATTGAGACGAGATTGTAAACGTGTAAAGGCAGCCTTCATGATTAGGCAAGCCAGAGCAGCATTGTGAAGATGTTCTAGTGGCCTGGCAGGTTTAAAGGTAAGACAGCAGACCAACCCAGACACAGAGGGCAGAGTCTGGCAGGTTGGGGTCATGGCTCTCAGGATTGTGGAGACAGCAACATCCTCCTATGGGATTTTCTGATCAGTCTCTGGCTTTCGCTTTGTGGATTCCTGTATATTTTGAGACACTGTACGCCATGACAAGATGCTGTTGTGCCCAGCAATTTGAATTCTCCGGAAACACTTTCAGGGAGTATGGAAGGAGTTGGGGTTCATCTCTTGGGCAATGTATTTCTTCCCCGTAGCTTGGGAATATGTCAACAAGCTGAATTTCATCTTTTGTTTTCGTTGCTGCTGTTTGCAAACAGATGTTCTTGTTAGGTGCCATCGAGCCTGCTCTGACTCATAGTGACCCTATGTGGCTCAGAACGGAACACTGCCTGGTCCTGCTCCAGCCTCACCAGTGTGGTCGTTTGAGCCCTTTGTCCGTCCATTGCCTTGACCGTCTTCTTCATCTTCGCTGACCCTCGACTTTACCAGACATGATGTCCCTTTCCAAGGGCTGGTCTCTGCTGATAACGTGTCCAAGGAAGCTGAGAGGAACATTTGCTTCCTTACCTCTCAGTAACACTCTAGAAATATTAGAACACGGACAGAGAAGCTTATAAAATATTTTTTGGGGGGTTAGGTTCCATTGAGTCCATTGTCCTCATAGGGTTTTCAAGGCTAAAATGTTTCTGGGAGTTCGTGGGCAAGCTTTCTCCTAAGACACCACTGACTGGTTTTGATCTGCCAATCTTGTGATTAGCAGCCCTGTACTTGACAGTTGAAGAGCCGGGTCTCCGTATAGGCTTAGCATTGTATGTACATGTGCGTGTTTGTTAGTGTTTATGTACCTATGCTTTTTCTTTATCAGCTTACCAGTTAGTTGATTCAGCCTTATGGAGATCTCGTCTATTTATGGGTAGATCTGAGCTCCGCAGGCCTTTCCTGACCGCCACTTCGGGAGGTAGTTCACCATGAGTTTTTGCCAAGATTCCTCGGGGTAGATCTGAGTTACCCCCTGCTGGATGGGTAGCTGAGCGCTTCATCATTTTCTTTGTCCAGGCATTTCTTGCCTGTGTTAACTCCCGCAATACAAAAAGGGAGGGCCACACGGTAAAATGTATTTTTACCATGAGCTCAGATTTTGATGGAGTTTTGACAGTGGTTTCGAGGATCTAAAAGTAATGTGAAGAGGGAAGTTTTGTTTGTTTAATTAACAAATGGTTGTCGTTTGCTCCTTCTAAGTCACACTCCTAGTAAATACAAAGTTGGGGTAAACAAATGGGCTCTGAGTCTTTGGGGAGCGTTCAGTTTCATGGGAAGTTCAAAGATAAATAATCACACCCACAGATCTGTCATGTTGAAACTGGGAAGTGATCTTGGCTACTATGGGATGAACCAGAAGTAGGAATTGTTCAATCCAGGGAATGAGGAGTCACTTTGAACTTGAGAGCTGCAGCATGAGTGAGAGGCTTAGGTGGACCAGACAAAGTGAGGAAGCTAGGAGGCATGGGAACCTGAAGGGACAAGACACATAACAAAGCCAAGAAGAGAGGCAGTCGACTTGGTTTGGGCGCTGGGAGCAGCCCTCAGGCACTAGAGGGCTGAGAGGAGAGTGGATCAGACAAGGCGGGGCCGGGGGACAGGAGGACCGCAAGAGGGAGTAGGGCATGGCCTCCACTGACAGGCTAAAACACAAAGGTCCTTGAAGCCTTTTTGCATAGAGACTTCTGGTTTCAAGATCAACGCACAAAGAGGTGAGAGGGGCTAGGGAGACCACCAGCTGGCAGGCTTCTCTATTTGTCTAGGTGAGAATTATTAGACATCTCAACCCACATAGACGATGCTGAAGGAAGAATTAGAGTAAGGAAAATAAAGACCCAGACACACATGCACGGGAGAGACAGAGAGAGAATATGTGTGTGTGTGTGTATGTGTGTGCGTGTGTGTGTGTGTGAGAGAGAGAGTGTTAACACAGGGTTAAAAGTCTAGCACAGCCACTTTTTATTCAGGTGAACCTAAGCAACGTCCTTAAATATCTAGGTCCCCTGTTTCTTCTCTGCCCTGGGTCTCAGCCCTCTGAGAGGGTAGAGTGAGATACATAAGGCACTTGGCCACTGCCTGGATTTCAGCATTTACTCTACCAAAGTGAACTACTGATGTTCAGAAGCGAGGAGGGCTAGGCTTGGACTTGCACTAGAAAAGGACAGCCTAGCTGATGAAGTGGAGGGTCAGGGATCAAGAAGGAAGCCTTCACGGTGATGGATAGACACAGGACTGCAGCCATAGACCGGAGCGTCCCATGAGTTTGAAAAAGGCAGGGGCGCCAGTAACGTATTCTCCTCCCAGTGCCGCTTTTCTGCTGGCTGACATCTGGCTAATCTGATACATTCAGCTGGTTAATTTTATAAAGACTATTCATTTTTATTAATTGTTTAATAAATTAATTTCTCCCAGGTAATGCATTTGTATTTGAATCAGGGTCCTCTGGAGAGGGTATGCTAACCCAACGGAAGGGTTTTTTAGTGGAGCGAATCCAAGTAGCAGTCTGCTCTTTCTAGAGCTAGGAAGAGTAAGAGGGTGTGAAACCAGTGGTCCAGTGGTAGAATTATTGCTTTCAATGCTATAGGCCTAGGTTCAAATCCCTGCTAGCCCTGCAAACTCACCTCTCTTGTCACTCAAAGCTTGGACATTGCTATGACACTGAACAGATCTAACCAAAGCTTCCAGGATAAGTCAGGCTGGGAAGAAAGACCTGGCTATTCACTTCCCAAATATCAGCCACTGCAAACATCATGGATGCCCATAGTCTGGTCACATGAACTAGGGCTTGACTTGGTGACAGATAACAGCGGTGAGAACCAGAAGGAGAGACGCCTTGGGTTGCTGCTGCAACCCCACCGTGAAGGTGGCTACCCATCCCTTCCACCGTTTTCCTGGGCTCAGTCTACCTTTTCATGACCATTGTCTTCCTAAGATTGGCTGGCTCTTCCGCCGCGCTGTGTCTCTGCCCTTCTGCACTGTGTCATCTGTGGAGGGGGGGTAGCATCTTGGAGCTGAGAGTCCTCATGTGTCCACGGCAGAGTTATGGAAGGCTTGAATGAATTAGCAAACAAACACAGACAGACTCACTGCCATCAAGTCCATTCGGACTCATAGCACCCCAAGAGGACAAGGTAGAATTTTCCCTGTGGGCTTGTGACTCTTCATGTGAGTAGGAAGCCCCATGGTTTTCCCTCAAAGTGACTGGTGGATAGACGTGCTGACCACTGTACCACTTACGTTCCTTCCTTTAAACGGCATCCATAAAAGGCCTGGTACTTGTTGCCAACACCAAGCCCAATGCAATGCTTTCAAGTTGTTTTCAATTTACAGTGGTCCTATAGAGTAGAGCTGCCGCAGCGACTTTCCAAGGCTGTAAATCTTTATGGAAGCAGACTGCCAGCAGTGGGAGCAGCTGGTGGGTTAGAGCCACTGATCTTTTGATTAGTAATCAGATGCTTTATGCACTGCGCCACCAGGGTTCTTGGCATTTGCTCCTCATTTTCCCATCCTGAGTACAACCTAGGTGTCTCGTGTTTAGGCGTTAGAAATACGTCCTTTCAGCCTTTGCAAAATGTGTTCCTTGATTTAGAAGAGAAGACCCCTCTCTCTCTCTCTGTCTGTCTGTCTTAATTACTTCATTTTCAATAAATTAGCTAAGAGAGAGAATGATCGGCATGAGAGAAGACAATACAACGTATCAGCGCTATTAGAAAATGTCTAATCTATGGCTTTGATTTCCCACAGGGAGTGCAGACCTTGAGCAGCTATGGCTTATTCAGGGCCAACTGAGGTCTCAATATTTGCAAGTCTAGAGTTAGGAACCAGGCGCCCAAAGCCCCCACCTGTCCCGAGTCGACAAGCAAGCAAGCAAACAAATAGCACCCCCTAGTCCCCGGAGCTTCCATTCTGGATCAACTGTCAACCTGCAGTATAGCAGGCAGAGCTTTGTCCAGAATCCCACCAAGACCGGTAAGGTTGCGCAGTCCCTCTTATTTGTGGCCTGGACATGGTCAAGTGCTCGCATACACTTAATGAAGCGAGACACGAGGTCATTGTCCCCTTGACTGTCACTTAGCATCTGCTGCTTAAGCCTGCTTCTACAACTAGCAATGAAATTTGCCTTCATCACATGCATTATGGGATAAAAACCGAGCTTCTGCATGTTGATGGTGTGGCTCTGGGGAGGCCGACTGCCCACTTGAACTTTAAAGAGGCTTCTTACAGCTTAGGCTGTGTCTCCCTCC
Source organism: Tenrec ecaudatus (assembly GCF_050624435.1). Lineage (NCBI taxonomy): Eukaryota > Metazoa > Chordata > Mammalia > Afrosoricida > Tenrecidae > Tenrec > Tenrec ecaudatus. The sequence goes on along the minus strand of NC_134542.1, from coordinate 17,923,281 downwards.
CAGCCCCCCTCCACCCGCTGGGCAGCCTAACAAGAAAGGAGCCAGGCACAGCCAGGCACAACGGTGTCATTAGCCATCGTATTTCAATTAGGAACTACCAGGTGGGCTAGAGGTCCCTCTTCCACCCTTCGCTCAGCCCCCACCATCCCTCCACCCCATACAACTGTTGTGTCTCTCCTGGCTTCCGATGCCCCACCCTCCCTTTCAAAAATGACTTTCCGTAATTACTACAGCTCAAGGATGCTGTCCAATCTAAAATAGCTAATGAGAACCAGTCCTTCAATCTAAACTGTAATCAGCTTATAACAAGCACCCCTTTCCTGGGTTTCATTACGGTGACACAATCTATTTTTCATACCTCGGCATGATAAGGCGGAGAGTTGGTGGGGATGGGGGGGTGGGGGGTAGAACAGCAATTGGGATCCCCAAGCTTGCAGGAAAGAGAGATGGGCTTGCGCATGCAGAATTGATTTATTTGCATCCTGCCATTGCTTTGGTGACTGCATCGTCGAACGAAGTTAATATCATCGTTTTCATTTGGCCCTAAAGAACAACAGGGCCTGACAATCAAGCATACTTATTACAGCCAAGGGGGAGGAGGAGGGGGGAGGAGAGTGAAAGAAAAAGTAACCCAGCCAAACTCAAGAGCAGCCTGATTTATTTGGACTTACGCCTACTTGAAGCAGAAAGTATTTTAAATTCTGTTCTGGGACCTCACAATGCTGTCTTTCTCTGTGTGTTTGTTCTCCGAGAATTGTGTCTGATTGCTACCCAGATCACCACCAGCAGCAGCTTACCTGCCTGCCTTTTTGTGTTCCTGCTTAAAGCTGTCATTGTTTATTTTCCAAGACAGCACATGGAAGGCATCGACCACCAGGATTCTCCCTGGAAATTTGGGGAAGCTGCTTGGCTAATATTACACAATCTGTTGATAAACACCCTGGCTACTTTAATCTCCTTTCCAAGTTCTCCTCCTGAATTAATTTCAAAACCGTCCTATTCTCTCTCTCTCTCTCTCTCTCTCTCTCTCTCTCTCTCTCTCTCTCTCTCTCTCTCTCTCTCTCTCTCTCTCTCTCTCTCTCCTTCTCTGCCTGGTGTGATTAAAGCTCCACCAGCATCAACATCAGTCCCCATCCTCCTGGCGTGATTTCTTAGGCATTGTGGCTGTGGCAGCGTTTGCCTATTAATCCCACCCTAATGATTAAAGCGTCTCAGAAGCTGCACCATTTGATGGGTTAATACCGGTAGCGGAGTCCTGGGCTTTAATCCACTCCGTCATCACTTTGAATGAGACATTTTGATGAGCTTCACAGAGGCTGGGCTGCTGCCATTGTCTGTTTAAAAATCCCAATTTGGTGGAGGGGCTGGGGGGCTGCGGGGGGAATTGCTCTCAAACAGCTAGAGGGGCTCTGGGAGCATGTGTGTCAATAACATAAAGATATACAAATGCAGAGTGGGGCGTCTTTGTTATACAGCTGTTAATAGGCAGAAAAACCTCACAAGCCCGCCCCCCATATGCATGATTCTATTTACCTCCCTGTGCAAAAGGAGGGAGAGGGGGGTGGAACTAGACCCCACTGGCCAGTTTTGAAAAGTTGTTTTCCCCTGCTTTTGTCTAAAAATGCGTAGAAGATGAAGCTAAATTAGAAAATCTTTTATTCTTTTCTTTAACCCAGTCTCTTCATTTAGGCAAAAAGAGAGGCAGCCAGCACGTTCAAAGGGGGAGGCTTGTGAATTTACGCATTAGGCATGAGAAGCAGTAGTTGGTATGTCCTGGCTCCAGGGAATCTTGATGAGGCGATCACAGAGGTGGATTGAGGCAGCCTCTCCATCTTTGAGAGCGCTGGGATCCAACTCCCTTTTCAAAGAGGAGGGTGCCAGAGAACTCAGACTGAGCATCTGTACTTCAGGCTAGTCCATCAATTAACTTCTATTACTTACGGCATTCTGAAAGAATGACGCTTTCATTGGAATTCATGGTCGGCCTGTTTCAGGAATGTTATGTAACCAGACCTATGAGACTGGGAGGGGGGCGAGGGGAAGAATTTTCTACCTCCAACGTTTTGCAGAAAGGAATTTTTCTGGCCAAAGTGAGACCTCCAAATCCTGCCCACCCCCTTGTTGAAAATGACCATCTGAACACGTGTAATATGGCATACCGTTTACAACTCGATGTCAGAGGACAGAATTCACAGGCTCCTTCTCACTGTCCAAGCCAGTCTTCCCTTGCATGAATGTCAGTGGAAGGGGACAGGAATCAGCAGGCAGGATTGATATACATGGTTGGATCATTTTCCTAAGGGACATTCATTGTCAATATTCAGAGGCCCTACCACCCTTTCCCAGCAGGCACCGAGCATCACAGTTCTGAATTGTACCACTAGGCCAAACCCTAGTCCATGTTTAGGGTGTGGGGGTCTTTGCCAGAGCTGAAAATGGAAGATCCATGTAGTTTCTGGAATTAGAGAAACTTGGAGCCCCGGACCGTTACTTTTATCCTAGCTAATGTGTGCATAACACCAAATGCAGAGAGTCTCTCAAAACACAGGATGACACCTCCTCAGCGGAGTCCTGGTGCTGTGCTGGTTCCGAATTGGGCTGCTAACTGCAAGGTCAGCAGATCAAAACTACCAGCCCTCTCCTTGGGAGAGACAGGCCTCTCCACTCTTGAAAATAGTGACAGTCTCGAGACTCACCGAAGCAGTTCTAGCCTGCCCTCTAGGGTCGGTGTGTGTTGGCATTGGCTCAATGACGGTGAGTTTTTGTTTTTTTTTTTTTTTGGGGGGGTGTAGATATTGAACAAGGATGCTTGGCAGTGGTACATCAAGGATGGTAATGGCCTGTCTGAAAACTTGTGGCCTCAGAATTTCTGAACAAATGGCTTTTCCTAGAAAACACTCTTTCACATAAAAGGCAAATAATCAACACACAGAGTCTGCTATTGATGGCCTATTTTTAAAAATCTTATTATTAGGGGTTCATGCAACTCTTATCACAATCCACACATACATCAATTGTGTAAAGCACATCTGTACATTCATTGCCCTCATCATTCTCAAAACATTTGCTCTCCACCTAAGCCCCTGGCATTAGCTCCTCATCTCCCACCGACCCCTCCATCATCAACTCTTGATAATCTATAAATTATTATTTTGTCATATCTTGCCCTGTCCAATATCTCCCTTCACCTACTTTTCTGTTGTCCACCCCCCAGGGAGGAGGTCACATGTAGATCCTTGTAATCGGTTTCCCTTTCCAACCCACCCTCCCAGTATTGCCAATCACACCACTGGTCCTGAAGGGATCATCCATCTTGGATTCCCTATGTTTCCAGCTCCTATCTGTTCCAGTGTACATTCTCTGGTCTAGCACAACTTGCAAGGTAGGATTGGGATCATGATAGTGGGGGAGGAGGGAGCATTTAGGAACTAGAGGAAAGTTGTATGTTTCATTATAGCTACATCGCACCCTGACTGGCTCGTCTCCTCCCTGAGACCCTTCTGTAAGGGGCTGTCCAGTGGCCTACAAATGGGGTTTGGGTCTCCACTCTTCACCACCCCTCTTTCACTATGATATGATTTTTAGTTCTGATGATGCCTGATACCTGATCCCTTCGACACCTCATGATCACACAGGCTGGCGTGCTTGCTTCTTCCCTGTGGACTTCGTTGCTTCTGAGCTAGAGGGCCAGTTGTTAACCTTCAAGCCTTTAAGACCCCAGATGCTATATCTTTTGATAGCCGGGCACCATCAGCTTTCTTCACCACATTTTCTTATGCACCCATTTGTCTTCAGTGACCCTATCAGGGAGGTGAGCACACAATGATATGGTTTTTTGTTCTTTGATGCCTGATTTCAAAAACAGCTTTCAGATTCTATTATGGGGTTATGTTTCTATTATTGATATTAGATTTACCATTTAAGGCCTTTCAAAGTACACCTGGGATTTGATCCATAATTTTAGACCTGACTATGGCTAACAAATTCCAAATCTTAGCACCCATGTCTAAAATTTCTGATGCTGAAAACTTTTATGAGAGCAAATAGCCTTCACTCTCTCTCATGGAGCATCTGGTGGGTTTGAACCACGGACCTTGCCATGAGAAGTCCAATGCTGGGCCACCAGGGCTCGTGAAAATGTGGGTCATTGTTGTTATAACAAGCAAACAAAGCCAGGGCAAACCATTACTGCAGAGTTGATTCTGATCTAAGGCAACCCCTTAGATCAGGAGAAAGATGAAGCTGTCTACTACTGTAAAGATTTAAAGCCCCAGAAACCCACCGGAGCAGTTCTGCCCTGTCTTCTTGGATGTCTATGAGTTGTAACCGAACTGATGACAATGAGTTTGGGTTATGGTTATTTTTCTAATATCCATTCTTCCAAGGCACTTGGAGGCAGATTTAACTCCCAACCTTAAACCAGTACAATGTTTCCCAAAGTGGAGGAGACCATCTCCTGGGATGGGGGTGGGTCCCCAAACCATCTACCTACACCTGATCCTGGATAATGGTCTAAAGTACAGATGGTTTAGATTGTCAGAGAGGTGCTGAGATTTTTGTTTTGTTTTATTTTTCTGAAAATGAAGTGAGTATGGGTGGGGGGTGGGGGGTGGGTAAGCCAAATAAGTTTGGGAACCCATGAGTCAGCAGGTGAGTGTGTTAATTCTTTACATTCCACAGGTATTAGTCAAACAAAACAGACTTGTTGTAGGAAGCACATTAATTTCTCCAAAGCCACACCAAAAGGACAAGACTGATATGATTGCTAGCATGATCATTAAGAACACCTCCAAGGAAATCTTTGGGATTTAAGTGCGTGAAAACTCAACGTTCCTTGACATTTTCATTCAGTCGATTTCTTTATAGAGGGTCATGGGTGAGTATTCTAGAGAATGACTCGATGAGAATGGGACTTTAGTTATGAAAAATGTATTCGAGAAATTCCAAAATTATAAAAAGAAGCCCTGGGGTAAGACAGTGTGGAAAGAACTCTGCTAAAAACTGAAAGGTGTGTGTCGTGAACCCACCAGCCACCACGGGAGGAGCTGTGGCAGGCGGTTTCCATAAAGCTCTGCAGCCTGGGGAACTCTGTGGGGCAGTTCTACACTGCACTGTCTTCTAGGGCTGCCATGAGTTGGAATTGACCCGAGGGCAGTGGATCACAAGGATCACAAGGGGCAGTTAGCATACTTGGGCCTTATTAGTGGAATGAAATAGCCCCCCCCCCCCCATTGCCTTTTCAATCTGATAATAAGGTCTTGTTAGGGTTTTTCTCCTTATCTTCCATTTGGTCTGTTGGCAAAATCAGCTTTCAGATCATGCTGTGTCTGACACTGTAATGAGAAAGACAATTAAAGATGTATTACTCATTGCTAACGTCTTTAATTAGCTCAATGAATTTACATGGAGATCAAAAGTGGATATGGGAAATTATTGTAAGTTGGGGTATCCACACCAGTGCTTTCCCACTTTGCAATGCCAAAGCCAGCCAGAGAGGCCCGAAACATGGGGGCAGGAAATGGCCAAGCAGGACCCACACAGGCAGGAAGGGAGATGACCCCCAAAGAAAGGCTAGTGTTTTAGAATCACACCAGAATGAGTAGTGCTAGCAACAAGAACCATATTAACCACACTAGCTAGTGACCCCTAAAAAAGAAGAGGAACCGATGCATTCAGTGGTGTTGGGAAAGAATCCAGAAGGACAAACAAATCCATCATGGAGGAAACGCACAAATGCTCTTTAGATGTGATGCTGCTGCAATTTTGGTTGCCTTACTTTGTACATCAGAGAAAGGCCATGTGATGCCAAGGGGCATCAATTTGGATAGATGATCAGCACAGACAGAAGAAACCCAAGATGAGAGAAAGTGAGGCAATAACCACAGCAATGGAACCAACCACACCCGTGGTCAGGAAGTGGCCACAGGAACTAAGAACACAGGCAACCGGTGCCACCAGTCCTGGCGATTGTGGAGACATGGGAGTTTCATGGAGCTGGTGGTATGTAAGCTGAGAAATAAAGACAGCAAGGATGTTGATGTACGAAGACAGAATGGGCATTTCCTATGGTGTCAACAGTAGATGGCAAAGGAATAGGCTACGTGGCGTGTCCAAATGACAAATTGTGAAAAATACCTAATAACTACATTGACTGTTTCTCATTGATGATGCTCTGAGACTGTTTTATGTGGACAAACAGATCTAGTACAAAGGAGCCTCTCCGGGCACCTATTATTTTTATCCATGACTGTTTTCCCCCTACACTGCTTGAGCTGTAGGTCCAGTAACAGCGATGAATATTATTGAATCAGAAAAATGGCTGGTAATTAGGTGACAGACAGCAGACTGGAGGCTGTCAGGACAAGCAACGGGATTATGAGAGGTTTGCAACGTTTTCAATGACCAGTCCTCAACTGGAAAAAAATACATTAAAAAATTAGACACAGCCACACTGATGGGGGATTCTTTTAAAAAATAAGAACAAGAAAGCAATTCCGTCCAAATCGGTCAGAAACATCGCAGCTCGTTATCCTCGTTCAGTGTAAAGTCAATCCATCTCAGGGAGGACAGGCACTATCTGAGTCACGCTGATCAAACACGCTGAACAGAGGTGGGAAGATGACACAGAGCACTGTCTGCCCCCTGGGGGGATGAGAATGGGGACAGAGAGAAGTCATGTTTCGAAATGTCTGATTACAGTTTTGAATTCAAATAAGCTTGGGATGCTTGGCAAGTGACCACTCTTCCTGAAAGGCATTTTCTCGCCATGTAGCAACTTCTCACCACCCTTCCAGTCATTCAGTGGGAAATCGTCTTCAGCCGTCTCAGTTTAGAAAAATTAAAATGAGTAAGTAATGCTGTTTCTGACGGTTGTTCCCAGGGAGAAGTGTATTCATCTTTACGAGCCACATTCCTCTGAGCAAAGCATCGTGCAGCATGTCATGAAGATTACAGAGCTTTATGTCATTTATTAAAAATCAAATGCTGGCCTTCCAGGGCAGAAGGAGCTCTGTGTGGGGAGAGTAGGGGGCTATTGTATAGACTGTGCTGAGGGAACATGATACCTTAAGTTCTGTGGGAAGAGGAGGGCCGTGACCTACTGCTTCTGGCTCAAAGGATCCACAAAGACTGCTTGGAGGAGGCCTATCTACTTGTTTAGGGTGTGATGGCCCAAGATGTAAATGAACGAGATAGCCAGTTCGTCTTGGCCTTGATTTCGTTATGATTGTTGTCTCCCCCTGACACATGGTGGCCCCTGGTGGGTGCCCACGTACCAGTTCGTATACTGAATTGTGAGTGGCAATTCCTGTTAGTGGTGAAAATGAAAATGCTCATTTGAGATTAATAAAGGATTCTATACCATGCGCAGGTTTTGACACAAAATGAAGCAGACCTCATCACACCACACTCTTATCCATACTGAAGGAAGCCATCAAGGAATCAAGCATTATTTCTTCTAATGTTATTAATACGCATCGGTGAAGCCCTTCATCAAATCAAAGAAGTACCATAACTTAGTGATAGCTGCTTTGAATAAAAAAGGCCTAAATATAGATACATAGTAAGATTCCTTAAGTATCTAAGTGAGCCAACATATTCAAATATTATTAGTAGAGAATAATAGTACCCTCTAATGGAACTTCTGGGAGCCCTGGTGGCATAGCATTTAAACACTCGGCTGCTAACCAAAAGGTTGGCAGTTTGAACCCACTAACCATTCCTTGTGATTGAAGAAGATGTGCAGTCACTTCTGTGATTATTTACAACCTTGGGATCCCTGCAGAGTAGAACCATGTCCTACCCTGTCTGGAGTTGGCATGAGTTGGCATTATTTGAAAGTAATGTGTGATGAATTCTCTAGTGATCTGATTAATTCAAAATGTTTTGCACACGGGGATGTCATTTATTCTTCTTTTAGCACCATTCTTGTGTTTGAGAGCACTCTCGGCCCTTTAATTTGTATAGGCTGTATGTCCACTTGACTTCCCCTTTCCCTTTAGGAAGCTGTTTCCAGACACAAGTGCAATTCCTGCTGATAATCTTGCTCATTAAGAATATTTCCAGCACGAGAAGTGAATGATGCAGCAAATACCTCTTCATTTCCAGCATGGCAAATAATCTGTCAAGACAACACCCTAGCCAATTGTCTAATTGTATATCAGGTTTAGGTGACAGAACTTGGATATGACATGACAAAAGGCCTTAAGAAGAGTGATCCGTCTTCCTTGCCCTTAGAATAGCTGAGTCTTCAATAAAGACATCTGTTAAGTCTTTATGTCCTCAGGCACATCAAACCAGCCTCCTTACCTTTCAATTAGTAATGGATGAACTTCAAAAAGGTAAGGTTCTCATTTTCATTTCACTATTGCTGGCAGGTTTTAGACAGTTGGAGAACTCAATGGATTCCATGCCATCTCCTTCTCTGTTTCTTTGTGTTCACACCCTCTGGATGACTCCCATTAGTTGGAAGTCCATTGGTTTCCTCTTCCTTGCATGCATTTTGTTATTTTCGAGATGTTGGCTGGGAGAGCAAGGATAGAATAGCTTTTTGTTTAGATAATCTTCTGTTTGTCTCTTAGTCTTTCTTTTTTAATAACGGCTGTCTTTTCGACCTGTTGAAGGGATTCATTTGAGGTACAACTTTACCCATCATCACTTCCAAATAAATACTTCTCAAGTTCAATTTCCCAATAATTTTCATTAAAAATGTGCTCAAGATGAAAGAGGGTTGTTTGTATTAATCCTACTTTTAAGATTGGATTCAATTTAGAATCTTTTTTTTCTTCAGATTTTCTAAACTTTTTTTCTTTTCTCAAACTGAATGTCAAGATTATTTTTTTTTCTCTTACTCTTACTAACGTAAGGACATTGGAAGGTCTAAATTGTGGAATGAAACACTTCCTTGTCCAATGTCATCCCAATAATTGGCTTTGGATCTTATTGTTGTGATCTGTATAATTTTCCTTGGATTAATTTAGGAAATATATTGTCAGGTCTTTCTTTCTAGTCCTAGTCTGAAAACTACATTGAGATCTGGACTATATCAATAGCCCCACACAACGCAGAACGGATATTGTGGTGGTGATTGCATGTGAGGTGCATAGGCCAGGAATCAAACTCAGACCTCTCTCAAATAAAATGAGAATGTTGCTAATTAACAAAATCAAACTGACTAGGGATTAATATTCCATTAGCACAATCCTAAAATCTAAAAAGCTCTTGACAGCTAACACTTTTTTTCCCCTCTTATAACTCTGATTCAAATTCGTTTGGTAAATCTTGACTAGAAATGAAAAGTGGCTATTTGTAATCTTTATTTATCACAAGCAGAGTGGACGTTTTTATGTTTTATAGCTTACGGTCTCGCTCAAATTTACGAAAGTCTGCATGCTGACAAATATCTGGCTCCAAGAATGGTTTTTTCAACTCTTTCCACATTTTTGTTCATTGTGTTTGGCCTTTGAATATATTCACTTGTGCTTTCGTGGTGGAAAAGGTGGGTCTTCAGTGAAGACCGTGAAGATTTTGAATCTAAACTAGGTGGAATGATGAAAGGAAACTGTTACTAATTGATGGTCTCAGAGGAAAACCAAACCAAGCAACAACTTGCCTCTTCACTAACCCATTGCCTATGGAGTTCGATTCCTGCTCCAACCCTTGGACTGAAGATTGTCAGTAGGAGAGATGCATTGACACTTTCATTCATACACAATTAGGTTAAAAACAAACAAACAATCAAAGCCATGCATTAAATCTTACTATTTGTCCCACTGATTCCTCTTGTCGTAGCCATGGAAGGGTTGGTTTGAGTCACAGTAACACATCTGGTAGGCTGTGTGATCCTCCATGGACTAGGGATAACTGGAAAGTTGAGGCTCAGGAGACGCCTGGTCTGAGAAGGAACCTGACAGTACTATTTCCAACAGCTCAAGCTTGGCAAAAACCTCTCTCTGCCACATTCTCCCGTCCCAGTTTGGACCTGGCATCATTCAAGAGGGTTCCTCTTCTTGGAGAGCTGGGAGGGATCCTGCTGCTTGTACAGACTCTGATGGCTTCTTCCTGATCCCCAGGAGTCCCTCTGGGAGCTGAATGAAAGCCACGGGACTTTGGACATTCCCCCCATACTTCCCATGTAAATCTTTAGATTCCACAGAGCAAGGAAAAGCGGCCCTTACCCCACAGCTAATAAAGAATCCTTGATATACAGTCCAATGGCTGTAGTCACTGACTCTGAGGCCCCTGGAGGAAAATACATATCCTCTTGATCAAACAATAAGTTCATACGAGAACTCAGCTTAAATCCCACATGTAGCTTGCGGTTCTTTCCGCAGTGTCAGGCTTGTGTGTCCTCCTTCGATTTATTGCCTTATTTTGATGTCTAAGGTGCGAAAAGATTTTGCTTCTCTGAGCATATTAAAATCAGCATCAGGTATGGGTGTTCGGAGAATGCAGACTTGCCAGTAATGCTCCTTCTCTCCGTTAGGAATTAGTTATGGTCCCACTTCCACTTCAGTTTCCTTTTGGCGATCCATCACACCAACCTCCCCATGTCCGCCCAGGCTCTCCGTGGCTGTGACCATCCACTGCCTGCTGACACTTCACTATCTGGAGTTCTGTACTGGCAGCACCCTCTGCTGGGCCAGAGCCTGGGCCAGCTTAGGCAGGAACACACGTGAGCAGCTGTCCTTTGTTCTGCACTTGCCTGCTGGCTCTGGCCATGTGCTCCAGGCAGGACCCGCAATGAGGACGCCTGAAAGAAAGGAGCAGATTGGCACTCTCTGTCCTCCGCCGCCACCAGCAGGGCAGAGCGAGGCCAAATGCACCGCCCCAAGTTTCACTGAAAAAGACTCTCTAAGGAAAGAAAACGTGGCATCTCAATGGCAGGTAAAGAATGAGAGACAAGGGAAAGATGTCTGAAGGGGGGGGGGGGGGACAAGCTTCTTCCCGAGGTCATCCACATGTCCATACCAACGTAGCAAGAGGAGTAGCTTCTAACCGTTCCATGAGGCAAGGTTAAGGGCTGCAGGCCCAGGTGAGCGGAAGCTTCTGACTTTTTACAAGAAAGGACGAGTCACTGACTGGCTTCAAAGGGCAGCCAGTGAGAGCCGGGGGGAGAGGGAGGGCTGATCTATCTATCCGGGACCACTGGGGGTGCCATCAGTTGGGGTTCACTCTATGGCAACTGGTTTTATAATCACCCTGGATACAATACATGCTACCCATTTATTAGTATGCCAGACTCTAAGTACCATCAATATAGGGGTTGGGGTTTTGTTGGTGCTGGATGCCTGACAGTGGCAAACGGCCTGGGCTTTGGATCCAGAGAAAGCCAGGTTTGAGTCGGTCCTTTTGGTTGGGTCCTGGATAAATCATTCAACCATGTGGATGCTCATCATCTCCCACTCCTAGTGCCAGTAACCTGCTGCAGGAGACTTTTAAAGAATCAGCGTTCATAGGCAAAAGAGTCTCAACATGGTACCCAACACTGGGAGACTCTATAACACAAAAGTTATTTATTGTTGTTAGGTTGTGTGTTAGACTGGGTACTTCAGAGAAACAAATCCACAGAAACTCATGTATAAGAGAGAGTTGTATATAAAGGTTAAGTGTACATCAAGAAAACATCCCAACCCAGTGCTGCCCAAGCTCACAAGTCCAACATAAACCCATATGTCTGATACTAATCCACAAAGTCCTCTTCCATCTCACAAAACAGATGCAATGATGCCGACTGCAGAAGGAAAGCTGAGTCAGTGAATGTGTAAGCATGTCAGTGCTGGCAGGGGTCTCCACATGGCTGCTCCAGCACCCAGGGCTGCATCAGGGTAGGTCCATGTGGCTTCTCAGAGATGTCTTGCAAGAAGTGAGCCTTCCCAGCTGAAGCAGAGAACTGGCTAAGTCAGCTGCACCCTGGTCTGACCATCAGAAAGCAAGAGACCCAAGAATTGGAAAGGTGAGGCTCACTGAGCCATTTATCCCTCCGCCCTTCAAATAACCGCACATGTGTTTATAGGTCAGGTTGACACAATAAACTACCTCATGTTGTATTCATTGGCTGTTACAGGGACTATGCCTTTTGTGTGTGAAGGAATATGTGAATGCATTGTCTTCCAGTTAAAGACAGATCCCCAAGGGGACAGACTGGGAAATTGCCAGTTAGAAAACCCAGGTCAAGATGTGCTGAGAGATGAGTCTCATGTTTTGAAGAGTTTTGACAGAGAAGAGCCTGTTATTTTAATTGGTACCCAGTGAGATTCTGTCACCTTCTTATAATAGAACACAATGTTGCCCCACCCTGTGTGGTCTTCATGATCCTTGGAATGTTCCACTTTATTGGTATCAATTCATCTCTCTGAGTAAACCAGGATCACTGCCATGAAACCAATTCTGACTCATAGACCCTACCGACCAAGTAGAACAGCCACTGTGGGTTTCCAAAGCTCTGAATCCTTATGTGAACAGAAAGCTTCCTTCATCACCCTCGGAGTGGCTGGTAGTTTTGAACTGCTGACTTTGTAGGTAGCAGCCCAATTCATAGCCAACTACCCTTCCAGACCTCCTCTGTCAATGCTGCTGTCTACAAGACACGATGCCTTTTTAAAATGATTGGCCTGAGCTAGCGATGTGTGCAGAGTAAGCCTGTTAAAGTCTTGTCATCCTTGTTTTGAGATTTAAATTTCTAGAGGCACAGTGGGCTGCACACTGAGCTGCTAGTTACAAGGTCAAATCCACCAGCCACTCCACGGGAGAAAGATCAAGCTGTCTATTCCCACGATGATTTAAAAATCTCTGACACCCGTGGGATCAGATCTGCACTGTCTTATGGAGTAACTGTGAGTTGCAGTCAACTCTACCGGAACGAATTTGTCTTTGCTTTTCAATTCCAAGGTTATTGTTTAATACATATCTGATCCAGCGATTCATGTTGTTATTTTGATGGTCACACTCAATCCTGGACACATACACACACGTACTATAAGCACACATCAATAGATAGATGAAGAAGTGGTTTTCCTTTTGGACCCTTTCTTTGGAAACAACAAGAAAAAAATGCTTAACAAGTGTATGCATGGGAGCACATGGGCATACACCACATGTACACATACACACCCCACCCAGCCTAGCCATATTCTACACACACACACACACACACACACACACACACACCCTACCACCGCTTGCACAACCACACTATTTCCTCCCTTCATCCATTCGACAATGAGGAAATCAGGGGGATTTGCCTCACCTTCTCTTCTGTCCTCTCTTCACCACGTTCTTTGGCCTCTTGTGTATCGGTGTGATATTGTGAACATATTCTTGAGAACTAAACACACAATTCTATTAGATGAACAAGGTGCCAGGAGTGTCCTGCACAAAGGTACTTGCATCTGGTATTCTAGGCAGTGGTAGCCAAGAGTTCAGTTACCCTCATGTTCTTGCCTATTGCCCCAAGACCATGGCCACCCTGGTCAGCCAGGTTGTTCATAGTCTGATACTACTGCATGGAGCTGGCCTCAATGAAACATTCTTTGCCATTATTTTTCTCTTTTTAATGGGCAGCTTATTTAACTAAACAACCACATTAAAATATAGAAGAGCAATCATCTTTTAACATTTCAAGAGAATTTGCCACAATGTGGGCCCGAATATTATATAGATTTGGGGATTGGAAGTATTCATCCTTAATGTATTGTCTTTTAAATTTTTGAATATGAAAACATTCAAGCCCACTCCATGGCTCCTTAGACTAAAGTCCTGGATATCTAGTCCCATAGGGAAAACCATGGAGTAGTTCTGTTCTGTCATATAGTCTCTGTGAATCAGGAATCAACTTAAGCAACCAACCCTAACAGCAGCACCAAAGCAGCAGAGTCCCACCTATGTTCTCTAATTCACTGCCACAGAATCAATTCCAACCAATCTCAACCCTCTAGGACAGAGAATTCCCCATCTGGGTTTCTGAGACACTAAATCCTTCTAGAGTAGACAGCCTAAGCCTCATCTTTCTCCCACTTAGCAGCTGGTGGGTTCAAACTGCTGACCTTGGGGTGAGTAGATCACTATGCAGCCCACTATGCCACCAGGGCTCCTGGAGTCACTTTCTGGATCCTATAAATTTAATTCTTTACTAGAACTTACAGTCCTGACAAACACCTGCTTTTAATCCAATTTTTATGACATTATTATTAAAGATATGAATCATTTGAAGAAATCGTTTGATTAATGTTTAGCTGTTCCCATAAAAAAAGAAAAAAGGGAAAGATTCTCCTTTAAAACTCATACTTTTGGCTGCTGGGGAGAAATAAAAATACTTTGGAGTTGGTACAGGATGGACAGCATTCATAAAACCATTTAAGAGCTATTATTTTATGTTTATAATTTGTGTGGGGTCTCTGAGCACTGGATGGTGCATTATATACATGAACCGGTTTGGGGAAGTAGGGTTGGATCCCAGAACAGAAAACCACATAATGAACTTGTCCTTACTAAGCCCTTGTAACATGCAGGCCCCGGACCCAGTCCTGTCCTCAGCCTGTTAAAGCTGCTGCTTCATGACTAAATGTTTCCGTCTAAATCTGCTTCATCCCTGATGCCTTTAGCCCTATGGCAAGGTCCCCCAGCAGGTGTTCCATTTCCAGTTACTCTTGCGGAAGGCTAATTTAAACGACCTTTATGGCAAGGGATTGCCTGCTCTTGGGGAAAATTCCCTTTGAAGCGACATTGGTTAGGAAATCAGAATGCTTGGGTTCAAGGCTCAGCTCTGCCTCTTTCCAGCTATTGAGCCACTGATAGATAAAGAAACTATACTTTCCGAGTCCGAATTCCCTATCTGACCATCCACACAAAACTTCACTTACATGAAGTTCATGCTGACCCATAGCGAACCTACAGGACAGGGTGGAACTGCTAGTGATTTTCAAGACTAACTCTTTGTGGGAGTAGAAAGCCCGGTCTTTTTCCTTGGAAGAAGTTGGTAGTTTCGAGCTGCTGAGCTTGTAGTTAGCAGTCCACATGTAACCACTAACCCACTGGGACTCTCTCCATCTTAGTATTAAACAAAAAGAAACCTACTGCTATCCAGTCAATGCTGACTCATGGCGAGTCAATGCTGACTCATGGCGAGTCAATGCTGACTCATAGCAACCCCTTGTGGGTTTCTGAGGCGCTAACTGTTAACGGGAGTAGAAAGTCCAGTCTTTCTCCCACAGACCTTCTGGTGGTTTTGAACTGCTGACCGTGCAGATAGCACCCCGACTCATAACCACTATGCCACCAGGCCTCCTCCATCTTTGTGTAGGTGTATGGTAATACATGTGCTATTCCACGGGAACTGCAAACAGCAAAGCCTTCTGCTGCTAACCCAAAGGACGGCCGTTTGAATCTACCCAGAAGTGTATCCGAGGGAAAACATGGCTGTCTCCCTCTGTAGGGTCACGGTCATTGGGAACCCTAAGGAGCACGGGTCCACTCTGTTTGTTTTAATCATGTTGTCTCGGAGCATTATTGTCAAGAGTAACTCAGACAACATGTTAAAAATGTGTAGCAGTATATGTCAAGATCTAGCAAGTAGTATATGATACTCTAGATTGAGTAGTAGACGAGCAAGCCGAAACCTATAGCAAAGTAGAATTGTCCCTTAAGGTTTCTAAGATGATAAATCTCTATGGAAGCAGACTGCCACATCTTTACTATCTGGAAGCAGCTGCTGAATTTTAACTACCAAACTTCTGGTTGGCAGCCGAGTGTTGTAACCAGTATGCCACCATGACTTTTTACATAATATACTCTGATTAGAATTTGGTAATGAGTGCCCTGTTGTATAGATTCCCCGGGGAAATGATTAATTGTATGTCCTGTTGGATCAATACAGATTGGAAGTCAGATAGTCCAAACCCCATATTATCCATGCTTTGGTCATTAAAGACCCCCTAGATAGAACAGGAGGACCCCTGAGGGCAGTGCCAGGTGAGCACTGGACCGCTCTAAGGGAGATAGCAAGGCTCTCTGTTCCCATGAAGGTTTGCAGTCTCTGTATCCTTTGAAGAGTCGCTGTCAAAGGGAACTGACTCAGTGGCCATTGGGTTTGATTTGGGGGTGGATGGAATATATTTGTTCTTTTTAGACCTCAACTGTTTCTTAAAGTTATCATCAAAATCATTTTAAAGTTCGATAGCTTCACAGTTTTAATTCTTGCCATTTTGATCCTTTTTTTTATTTGCCACAGAAAGGAAATCTGTCACTGAGATCTGTTGTGTTGGCACCACAGCATTTTAAGATAGTCAACAACAGATAAACAGAAAACGAAAACAGAAAGGTCGGCGTGCCCTTTGGGAAGCTGGCAACCAGCATGGCGCCAACCCTTTTTCAATTATAGCCAATCTGGGGGTTGAGATGCAGATGATTTCACTTAAGTTATTGACTGATCCAGGCCATGTGTCCCTAAAGTGTCCCTCTGTGTCACCAGGGTTTCATACCCAACACTGAAGTGGCAAAGCAAGCTCTCCTAAGGACTTTGGGGGTGTCTCTGGACTACTGGGTGAAGGTGGGGTTTCTCACTGCGACTGCATACTGACACAGCACAGCTGAAACCCTATCAGGAAACTGAGGCCACCAAACGTACTCAGAGACTCATGGGGATTTACCACTCATTGTCCTCTGAAATCCCTTTATAAATGGTGTGGTTAGGAAGGGTAGCTACCTTGTCCTATTCAATGAGGAATTGGAGAGTGCAGCTCAGTTAATTGAGCACTTACTAGACATCAGACATGATTCTTTATTTCACATCTGTTATTTGATTCGATCCTCCCCACAGCTGTTTGCAGATGACACTGTTATCCCCAACCTCATCCATAGAGGAAGGGATCAAAGAATGGGAGCGGGTGGGGTGGGGTGGAGTAACTTACTCAAAGACACACGCACACACGCATCTTCATCTTCATCTTGATTGAATGAAGGGGCAGAGTAGCAGACATAAGTCCACTTTTAACCTGTCTCCAGTGTTACATTATGTCGAATTATACACAGCCTGTTTACCAGTAGGTGCATACCTGCGTGAAGTATGGCACTTTATATCGCCAAGTCCTTACCCAGAAGGCTCCTCCATAGCAGGGTGGCAATGACCTAGATTTCAGCCAGCCCTGTAACCTGTTGCTGATTTTCCTCTCCTCCAGGAAAGAATAAGAATGACTGTTTCAAGTTACCCTAATCCTAAAGGGGATGAGAGAGGAAAGTTACTCCTTTCGCTTCCCCTCTCATTTCAAGTTTTAGGACACACTGAGTGGAAACTGATGATAATACAATTTGATAGTTCAATCTTCCCCCCCCCCCTTTGAGAGAGAGAGAGAGATAAAAAAAAGAGTAAGACTAAATAAGAGAGAGAAAGATAGAATACACCCAAAAGGTTATTTAAGGGAAGAGTGAGTTTGGGGGAAAAAAAACCAACAAACCAAATAGAATAAATAGATTTCCAAGAATGTCACAGAAGTTTTCCAGTTATATCTAGATTGCTATTTATTTCAGAAAAGTGGGGCAGTCTTGCATTATGTTTAGTATTTCTGATGCAGAATGGAGAGAGACTAGTGCTCAGGATTAATCGTAGCTGTTATTTCATGTCCTGGGAGTGACGTCAATATAGCTCGAAGCGGATCTCTTTAAATGGGGTGTAATCCTCAGGGCAGTAAGAGTTGATCTCACCTCAGTGAAAAGTTTACCAAAAAGCTCCATACAGACAGATTTTAACCCTCTAGCATATTGTTTCAAGCTGACTCTAAACCGAATGCCTTGGGAGAACTTGTTTCCAGTCTTGGTACACGGATTCAGTTCCAGGGAGGTAGGAAACGGGATCTAATTTTAGAATGGAAAGGAGCCTTCACCAAAGCCATTTGGTGTTGCCACTGTGGGAGGAGGGCCTACAGGACTGAGCGTCATTGCGGAAAGTCCTTCTGCCTTGGTGCCTTGATAGCTCAGCTTGCACAACTCCAGCAGGCAGCACCCACAAAGAACACATCTACTTTCCTTGAGAATGTCCATATTGCCTGGGCAGGGTGGAGATGCGGGGGATTAGAGGACATGAGTGTAACAACATGCTCTTTATCAGGAGGATTGACTAATCGTTCCTTTTCTGATCCTGATCATTCACAAAAGTATTTCTCTACTCCAGACTTCTCTGAAGGAGAGCTAAGGGCCTGTCTTGTGGGGATCCCAATTCCAATGTGTAAATCCTCCATAGCTATCTTCTCCCCTCCCCCACCTGCTTTCTAGCTCAGCTCATTGTTCACCAACTCTTGTTAAAGATGGTTTGACCTCCTTTTACGTGTTCCTAATAGCTGATCGATTAGCTATTCAAATGTGGCCATGGTTCCTTGTAAACATCTTCAGGTCTCCACGGCAGTCTCTTTGACACTGCCAGGACCTTCTTATCCACGTCTCATCTCAGATTTCTGCAGGCCTCTCCATTCTACATGTTCAAAGTTACTCATAACCCCACCTACAGAGTTATCATTCTGAATGACCATATTTGAGGGCTACTCTTCTGCTTAAAAATATGAGGGGCTTCAACAAGTTCGTGGAAGAATGGAAGAGTAATGGGCTCTTTCCAAGAAGTTTCTGAAGCACCCCCCTCATACCTTCCTAATGAAATAATATAAGGTGTTCCACAGCTGTCAACTTTTCCTTACCGAATAAAAAAGATGAGAGAAGAAGTGATGCATTTGAATGATGATGCTGGTGAAGAATGTCATAAGGACCATGAAATGCCAAGGAACAAACAAATCTGTCTTGGAAGAAGTACAGCCAGAATGCTTCTTAGAGGCAAAGATGGTAAGACTCTGTCTCATACTTTGGGCATGTTTTCCAGAGAGACCATTTCCTGAAGAAGGACATCATGCGTGGAAAAGTAGTGTGGGTCAGCAAGAACGAAGCAGGCCCTTGACAAGAGGGATCGACTCCTTGGCTGAATAAGACACGATGGCATAGCAGCTGCTCCTGTTTTTGTTTGGTGCTCAGAGGGTCCCTGTGAATCAGAACCAAGACAAAGGCACCTACCAACAGTCAGCGCGGATGCCTGGCCACCCCGTAGGTTTCAGTGTAGAACTGCATTCCGTAGAGTTTCCTATGGCTACTTTATTGGAAGTACACCCCCAGGTGTTTATTTCCTTTTTGTCAAGGAGCCTTGAGATGAACTCAAACTCTCAACCTTCCAGTGGGCAGCAGACATGTGAACCGTCTGCCACGTTGCAGCCACAGAGTGGCGTGTACCTTCTGGGATTGTGTGGGTTCTAATCAGGGCCCTGCCTCCTGTTAGCAATGCTGCCTTAGACGGGTTCCTTCTCTGGACCTCAGTTCCATATCTGTATTGAGAGTAACAATATGCCCAAGTCATTAGGAGGTGTCCAGGAATAAATGAATTCATTTCTGGAAAACCCTGGGTCACCCAAGAAATAAGCAGAAACACTGTGGTTTATCATTAATAAAATGTATATGATTGAAAGGGAACATAAAACTTTGGGTTCTTTCTGTGCTGCCGTTAAAACCTCATCTGATGCCACTCCTTCCTAGCCAGCCTCTGAGCCAACCTAGTAAACCTTTGTGATTGATTCATGAACAAAGCTGGCTCAGCCTTGGCTCATGCAGAATTTTTTTTTTGCCTAGAGTTCCCTCCACATTATACCTGTGTCCTTACCTAGACATCATCTATGGCACCCCTCATAATTAAGCTGGAATCTCCGTGGTTTTACACTTTGGCACTCGATCCTCTTCCTTCCTTCCCTTCATTGATGGATTAATCAGGCCATTTCTATGTCTTTTTACCTAACAGGGCTCAGGACACTCCACTGGTCGCCCAGGGCTTGGAATGGATGTACATCCTCTTTGATGGAGGACAGAAGTAGCCTTCTATATCTTATTTGTCTCTGTGGACCTCGTGCCTGGCCCATGCTCTGTGTTCAATAAATGCCGTTTGGAGTAATTACGACTCCTCTGGGAAAACACAAAGGGAGAGCATTTCTCATGAGCAATACAAGGTCAGCAAACTCGGAGCTCTAGCACCCTGTGTTTTGGCATTCCCCAAGTGGAGTTTTTCCCAGAAGACACTCTGCCTTTCTTCCTCTGCTGAGGGAATTTGGGGACTGGCGGCAGGAGGGTCCTGGCTGATCTGAATCACACTGACAGTGCCTAGGGAGAGACACAATCTTTGAAGCGACCAGGCGGTAACCTTTATTTAATTGGCAAGATGGAAATCAATGACACATATGGCATTAACAATTTTAGATTCTGGATACGTTTCCCGTGATGGCTGCTGATTTTTTATAAATTATAATGAAGATTCAAATCCACTTCAAGCCATTTTTGTGTCCAGGCAAATGTCCCAGTGTCCTCATGTTTCTTAATAAGAAATGAGATCTTTAAGCTTGGATGCCACAAGAAAACTTTCAGCCATTACATAAGCCATTCCCTTTGCAAAAAGAAAAATGCTTTAAATAGATTTTTAGGGTAGAAAGGAACCCTGGTGCACAATGGATTAATCATCAGGCTACTAACCAAAAGTTCAGAGGTTGGAACTCACCAGCGGCTCCACAGGACAAAGATGAAGCTGTCTCGAGATGAGAGATTTACAGCTTCGGCAACCTCTGCCCTATGGAGCTGCTCTGAGTCAGAATCGGCCTGACAGCTGTGCAGTACAGGCTAAGAAATATGACAGCTTGTCCCTACCTTGGCCTGATTGAGGTCTATTATTACCTTTGATTTTCATTTTAGACTTTTAACACACAGGACAGACAACATATGGGTGCACACAACTTAAGAACCCGAGAAAAACTTTCTCCAGGCAAAAATAAAACAATGATTTATGTTAGTAATTAACTGTATCATTCAGATTTCAGTAGAGGAAATAGAAACCACCTTAGGTATATTAAACAGAAAGGCATTTAATACAGGAAATTAGGGACTTAGAAAACAGTCAGGCAGGCTGGAGTAAGTGAAAGTCAAGGGCCACCACTGGGACACCAGAGGAGGTGGTTCAGTGACCAGTATATCATTACAGCACAGCTGCTGCTCCAGCGATCCTGGAATAGTCCCTTTGTCACCCACTTCTCCCTTGACCTTACAAACCCAACACACCCACCGCCATTGAGTCAATCTTATCTCACAGGGACCCTAAATAGGATTTCTGAGACTGTAGGTAAGACGGTTTCTATTTTCTCCTGGGGTTTGAAAGAACAACCTACAGTTGGTAGCTCAGCACTTAAGCCACTGTGCCACCAGTACTTCCTCTATGGCCTCACCTAACAATAAAAACGGCCATCATAGACGGTCTTAGCTGAAAAGTCAATAGGATGCCACTGTTAGGTTCCATCACGGAGTCTGCACTGACCAATAGCTACCCTATGTACCACAGAAATAAACACTGCACGGTCATCTGCCGCCATCACAATTGTTCCTGTTCCTGAGCCCATTGATGTAGCCACCATGTCAACCCATCATGTTGAGGGCCTTCCTCTTTTTCACGGCCCTTCCTGTCCTTCACCGAGGACTGGTCTCTCCTGATAATATGTCCAAAGTATGTAATATGAAGTCTTGCCATCCTTGCCTTTAAGTAGCACTGGGCCTTACCTCTGCCAACGCAGATCAGTTTGTCCTTTTAGCAGTCCGTGGTACTTTCAATGTTCTTCTCCAGCACCACAATTTAAATGCATCAATTATTCTACCTTCTTCCTTATTCAATGTCCATTTTTTGCATGCCTATGATGCCATGGAGAACACCATGACTTGGGTCAGGCACACCTTAGTCCTCAAAGTAACATCCTTGTTCTTTGTATTTTGCAACAGATTTATCTAATGCAATGCATTGTTTGACCTCTTGACTGCTGCTTCCATGAGCATTGATTACAGATACAAGTAAGACAAAATCCCAGGCAATTTTATCATGATGGTACCTATTGGTCCAATTGTGAGGATGTAGGTCTTCTTTACATTGAGTTGTAATCCATATGAAAGTCTAGAAACCTTGATCTTCATCAGCAAGTGCTTCAACTCCTCCTCATTTGTTGCAAGAAAGGTTGAATCATCTATATGTCGTAGGTTGTTAATAAGCTTTCCTCCAATCCTGATGCCCATTCTTCTTCCTATAATCCAGCTTTTCTGAAGATTTGCTCACCATACAGATTGAAAAAGTATTGTGAGAGGATACGAACCTGGAGCTCACCTTTCCTGATTTTAAACCTTGTTCTGTTCACACAACTGCCTGTTGATCTATGTACAATTTCCTCATGAGCACCATGAAGTGCTCTGGAATTCCCCTTAGTCTCAAGATTAACCACAGTCAATGAAACACAAATTCTCTGCTTGGAACCAAAATCTATCTGGCATCAGCAGTGATAGCCCTTGTCCATGTCCTCTTCTGCATTCCACCTGAACTTCTTGCAGCTCCCTGTCAATGTCCTGATACACCTTTGTTGGATGATCTTAAACAAAATTTTACTTGTGTGAGATTTCGATGACATCATTCTAGAGACTGAGCATTCTGGTAGATCACCTTTCTTTGGACTAGGCATACATATGGATCTCTTCCAGTCAGTGGCCAAGTAGGGTGTCTTCCAAATCTCCTGCCACAGATGAGTGAGTATCCTCAGTGCTGCTTCAGCTTTCTAAAGCATTTCAGTGGACATTCCATCAATTTCTGGAACCTTGCTTTTTGGCTAATGCATTCAGTACAGTTTGAACTTCTTCCTTTAGCACCGTTGGTTCATGCTCACATGTGACCTCCTAAAATGCTTGAATATCAACTAGGTCTTTTTGGGCCAGTGACTCTGTGTGTAGCTGAACATCCAGTAGGATAGAAACATTAACAATAAAGCAACCTGTGGCATCTGTGCACTTTGTCATATGAACCTTGAGGAGGAATCTCCAGATCTAGCCCAAAACCCATGTATGGAAAATCCAGAAACTAAGGCCCCGTGCTGTCTGACAAACTTTTAATCTGAGAAAGAGTAAGGGGTCTCAAATCCTACTGTCATGAATTATGGCTCTTTTCGAATGCAATCCATAGCAATAATTTCCAAGAGATGGCACTGGAAAGGCACAAGCAAAGCCCACGAGAGATCTGGTGCACTGCCGGCAGTTCCTCATCCTTCCTGTCCTCATTAAGCACATGCTCTGGCCCTCGTTGCACTTCAGGCAAGTGAGGGCTCTGGCTGGGTTACAAAGGCTGTGAACGCAGCACAGAGCATTTTGCTTATGAAATGGATTGATTTTATACTCTAAATGCTCATTTACGAGGTGTTTTCGAGAGAGCCGTGTATTTTAAATACACAGATCCTAGGGTTTGAAAAGCCCTAAACCAGGAATATATTGGCAAAAATGCAACAAATAAAGACTCCCTTTCTAGACAATATTAGGACTATATTTACTCTTATAGAGGTAGTTCCATTGTGTGCTATGCACTGAACTGCAAACTACAAGACTGTGGTACAAAGCCACAGCTCTGTGTGAGCAAGATGAGATGAGACTGTCTAGTCCCATAAAGAGTTACAGTCTCAGGGGCAGGATCCTGCTCTGTCCTATAGGGTCACTAAGAGTAAAAAATCAACTTCATGAATTTTGAGTTGCATGTGGCAAACATGGCTAAATCAGGCCAATGGAGCTGATGAAGAGCTGCCTCCCATCTGTCAGTGATGGCTTGAGTGTTGCTATGATGCAGAGTGAGTTAAGGCAGGAATTCCAGACTGAAGCAGACCAGGAAGAAAGGCCTGGCAATCTGGCTCTGGAAATCGGCCAATGGAAGCTCAATGGATCACATTTGGTCCACTCTACAACAAATTATGGGGATGATTAAGCAGCATTTTGTTCAGTTGTGCAATGATTGCCATGACTTCCAGTCTCTGGGACAGCAATTAACAATGACGATAATTGTGCCAAAGGATATGAACTATTGCTTTATAATTATTTGATGTAGTAAAAGCATTCTTTATAGTGCCTTGCTTGAATCAGCCTTACTTAATCTTATGTAGTTCTTTTCATGTAAAACATTTCACTGGAATTTCCTTAGCACTTACTATCAGCTATAATAAGATTAGATCCTCATTAACACCTGTACATATTAATTTTTCTGATTATCAGGTGGAGCTCACTTGAAAGTGAAAGGAAAAGGTTTCAAGGTTACCTAGTGCTGTAGGCTAAGCATTCGATGGCTAACTGCAAAGTCAGTGGTTCAAACCTACCAGCCACTCCATGAGAGAGAAATAAGGCTATCCACTCCTATAATGATTTACAGCTTCAGAAATACCGTATATGGTCACCGTGGGTCAGAATTGAGTGGATGAGTGGTTGGATCAGGGGAAGGAGTAGAACATTTACTGATTGCTGGACCTATACCACACACAGTGATAGAGTTGAGTCAGAGTCAAAGAACTCCTACAGGATCGAGTGAAAACAAAAACACAACACTCACTGCCATGGAGAAGCTGCTCCTGTGTGTTTCTGAGATGGTAACTGTTTACAGGAGTAGAAAGCCCCTTCTTTCGCCTGTGAGACACCTCGTGGTTTTGAACTGCTGACCAGGTGGTTGGCAGCCCAATGTATAACCGTGACATGATCAGGGCTCCTATAGGATGGAGAAGAATTGAATAATGTGGTTTCTAAAAGAGGATGTAAATCTTTAAGGAAGTAGACTGCCTCATCTTTCTCCCATCGAGAGGATGGTGGGTTTGAACTACCACACTTTTGGTTAATGGCCCAATACCTAACCTACTGTGCCATAGAGGCTCCTCACGTACCTCTAGGTATGGCTGAACTTAGCGCCCTAAATGATAACTTCAGGGTATTATCTTTTCTAGTTTCTAGAATCAACCACTTCCTGCTTTGATGGTATCCTCTTCATCTTGACGGTCATCAAGTCCCTGACGATTTCTTACTTAGTAAGCAGTCTCCCAGGCAGTAAGATAAATCTTATGGTCCAACAGCGCTCTTGCATCCTCTGGACTCTATGTTACAGGATTCATGCCTGGATCACATGTTTGTCCCTAAGCCATCATGATAGCTATCTATCCTAGCCTCTTAAAACCAACTGCTCTCCTGTAAGACAGCAACCCTGCAGGATGGAGGTGAAGTGCCCCGCTCCATTTGTGAGCCTGTAAATATTTACGGGAGCAAACAGCCCCATTTTCTTTCCTGATAGATTCAAACTGGTGAACTTGTGTTTAGAAGCCCAACCAATAACCCACTAGACCGTGAAGGCTCTTTAAGAGTCTCTAGTGTGGACTGAAATACCAAAGTAAGAGATTTTCATAAACTGCAATGGGATTTATTTAGTTTGGCTCTTTTATCAATAGCCTTTGCTACTCCCACCAATTGACCTCCTGGGTAAGGTGGGGGGGGGGTAGAGGGGAGAGAGGCTGATGCTTAGATGATATGATTCAGCTGTGTTTGTGTGTTAGGCCGGGTTGACGAGAGAAACAAATCCAAAGGCACTCATGTGCGTAAGAGAGAGCTTGATATTGAAAAGCAGCTGTATGTTGAGAAAACAGCCCAGTGCAGAGCGAATCCATAAGTCCAGTATTTGCCCATATACCTGATATCGGTGCATAAATTCCTCTTCAAACTCACACAGCACATTCAATGATGCTGAGTGCAGGAATATCACAGGCCTGTGGGTGAAAATGTCTTGTGGATCCAGTGGTGGCGTATGTGTCCACGTGGCTCCTCCAGTTCTCTGAGTGTGGCTCCTCAACAGGAAGGTGAAGCAGAGCTTGCGTATGTGTGGGCCGCTTCCAGGAGAAAAAAGAAGTTCCCAGAATCCTTATGAGAAGGCCACGCCCACAAGGAGCCATCATCAGGTTGTGATCTGATTGACAAGCTAGATTCCACCCCTATACTTATTACGTGAAATTATGTGACTACTACAGTTTGTTAACAAAGTTCATTGAGATTGTCATCTTTAAGCCAGCTATCAGAAGCAGGAAGAGGGATCTCATTATCAGCAAGAGACACCAGCCAGAAATGGAGTGTGTCCTTTGGAGCCTGAGGTCCTTGACTATTGGGCCTCCTTGATCCAGGACATACTCGTGACAGCAGAGGACTGGCAGAAGAGCAGCCCAGTGGAACTAAGAGCCAGAGCACGTGGCCAAGGGGGACCCCCAGTTCACAGAAGTCTCTTATTTTGGGGCCGGAGGCTGGTAGGGTGCCTCTGGGCACTTAACTAGGACAGCTGGGTTTGTGACCCAAGAAGCTGCAGCTGAGTGCCTCTGGTTGAGGCTTATGGCAGGTGGTATGCGTGCCCTTTGGATATCTATTAGCAGCCCTAAATGGATTTTGTGAAATTGCCTAAACAGGACATAGTCCAGCCCAGGAGGCTGAGGGTCGGCTGTGGGCACAAGAGAGAGAGAAAGAGAGAGAGAGAGAGAGAGAGAGAGAGAGAGAGAGAGAGAGAGAGAGAGAGAGAGAAAACAAAACAAAAAAACTGTCTTGACAACAACTATATTCTGAGCATTTATTACCCAAATATAACCTTTGAACATCCTACTAACCATTGTGAGCATCGTCTGTGAGCTCTGTGCGGCCAGGGCAATGAGTGATTGAACCAAGGAGGAACGCAAAAGGCCACGCGAGGAATGCTTGGTCTAGGGATGGAGGGTAGAGGCCTGTATCACCAATCCCACCCCAAAGTGTAGCAAGAAGCTCCAGGAGCCAGAGGAGATCAGGTAAGGCCCCCACGGCGTTTTCACACAAACAGAAATTTATGTTCTCACAGTTTAGGAGGCTAGACTTCTGGATTTAACGTGCTGCCATTGGGGCGTGGTTTTCTCTCCCTGGAAGGAGCCCTAGTAGGGTAATGGTTACAAATCGGACTGCTAACCGTGAGGTCAGCAGTTTGAAACCACCAGGGCTCCATGGGAAAAAGACAGGACTCTCTACTGCAGGGTAGTTGTGTTGTGCCTGGTAGGGTTGCCGTGAGTCGGAAGCTCGTGGTGACTCCATGGCGGTGAGTTTGTTTTGTTTGTTTGGGTTTTTTCCCTCCTGGTTCTGGAGGAAGGTCTTTGTGTCTTTTGAGCTTCCGCTCCTTGGTTCCTTGGGGACCGAGTGGCACCACTCTCCCCGAGTTTGCCCTTGCTTGTATCTGAGTCTGAACTCTCCCATTGGATCTCAAAAACCACTGCTTTATACCACATCCTGCCCTGCCTTCTGGACCAGAACGAAAAAAAACCCTACTTCCAGGTGGAATGAGAACCACATGCATTCAGGATGTACAACACATATTTTAGTGGGAATCAGGGTGGGGAGGGCTGCAATTGGATCCATAATACCACCTAATTGCTGAGGCCCTGGAGCTGTCGGCAGAGGGAACCGCGAATGAGTTTTACCCAAAGAAAATCCAGCCTTTTGTTATCGAAAATGAAAGGACAGGCATCTGGGGAGGCCAAACAAACAGACAAATAACTCACCATATGTTCACTACCGTTTCTGTTGATGCCGATATTATATTTTAACTGGCGCCTTCCCTCAATGAAAACATGTGCATTTGCACCGATATTGTCACATTTCATAATCCAGGCACTAGCTGCGTGCCGTCGAAGACAGAGGAGCCATCAGTCTCCAAATCTTGTTGAAGAGTGCTCGTGAACATGCCTCTCCAGGGGAAAGTCCACCTGCTTCTATCTCGGAGGGATCATGTACGGATCAGCCGGCACTTCGAATACAAAAAGAACGATTCAAGTGCCTCCCTTCATTATGCTTCCAAGAAGAATACAGATTTCCTCTCTGCCAGGAATCACTTCAGGTAGCAGAAACAAAATATTATGGGAGAAGCCCAAATCCATCCTGCTGGGGCCGCGTAAAAGCTGGAGGCAAATGTCTAGGCACAGAGTGACTCTGTCACTTTAGCCTTGGAGACAGAACCAAAATCCAAACAGGAATGCGACCAGCTTAACAATCGACCAAGTCCACTTTCTTCACAAGCATCTTTATGGATGGGGAAAAAAATGACCTTTAAACTACCTTGAGAGATAACAGCTGACTAGAAAATTACAGTTATTAGCAGGATAACCAGAGATTAGAGTATTTAGAGTATTGTAAAAAAATACTAAGAGACAGATGTTACCAATTTGAAACCTCAAAAGACAGCTACAATAAAACCGTATATTGTTGTGTTTCTAAAGGCTTATTGGAGGATTCACGATAGCATCCTGTACCTAGAAATCTGAATATGGATAAGGAAAATTACCTTTTATTTTTTTACAAGTTCCTCATAAAAGCTTGATTGGAGAAGACCCCGGAACATCTTTAATTATATTTATTAAATATTCATCTCTGCCCTAGAGGTTTTCCAGTGTAAATTTTTTTATTATAAACAACTCAAATATACATTTGCAGTGTTTTGAGAGGCATTTCTAACAGAAAGGGTACTCAGTGATTATAGTCTGTTCACTGTTAACCCTTCAGAAGAAGGGCAGCATGAACTACTGGTTAAAACTTTAAATTGATGGTTTGGAGTCTTGAATTACACATCACCGTTCATTCCTATTTGATCTTGAGACACTCATACAGCAAACATTTTTCTGCTCAGAGGATCGCTCCAGCCGAGTCCTTTTCTGGGTGGAAATGGAAGGAAGCATGGAATCTGGTTCTGCTGACCCTGGGGCTTCTCAACCCCTGGCCTCTTTGGCAGGCAGCATGACAGCGAGGCTTCTAGTCCTCCACCACCAGCCTGCTGGAGTTCAAGGTCTGGTTTAGGTACTTGTTATGTGACCCACAGCTAGTTACTTAACTTTCTATGTCAGGGTTTCGTCACATGCAGATAAGACCTGCCATGGGAGTGCTGAGAAGGAAAAAGAATTAATACTTATAATGAATAACTAATAAAAACAGCTAGAACAGTCCCTGGGACTGATAGAAGCCTTTGCTATGACACCAATTAGCCACCAGTTGGAAACTTGCACTCGCCAAATCTCAGCCAACTTGTTTCTAAAAGGGAGTTGGATCCTGAAGTTTTCTGGTGAATGACGTTTGCTTTCAACTGATGAGACTACTCTATGATGCTCACTGGATCTGGAGAGATCCTGCCAAATGGCACGGCTGGCTTCCTGGGTCAATGCCCACATTTCGATCTCGTCTGTAAAATATCTTCCTCTCACCACCGTCACCAGAATACCTTCCTGCTTTTTATGGATTCATAGTAATTCACCAAACTTCCAGTCAGACGCTGCGCTGGGAGGCTGATGGGAAAAGGCAATAGCACACGGACAGACAATTACTTGACATCTCTACTAGAAAGTTCTTTATGTGTGTGTGTGCCCATCCAATCTGTTCCTCCCCATCTGCTCCCTGCATTTGTCAGTGAAATCACTGTCCCCTGTTCCCCAGGACCTCTTCCTGTCCCTGTCTTCCCTAGGCAACCAACAGCCAAGCCTTGGGAAATTCTCTCGGGAGGGCATATATATATATATATATATATCCCCACTGCATATATCCCACAGATCTGCACCATCTTTTGTTCAAGATATTGGTACAACTGAATCCCCTCTTCCTCAACCTAGCCTTCTTGTGTTTTGTCCCTCTCTTCTGCTGGTCCAGGGAATCGACAGGATGCTATCCAGACTCCTCTGAATGATATTGGTTACCACGCTATCCTTCCAGTAGTTTCTTACCTTCTCTCCCTGTGCATATCAAATGATCCACTCAACCTTCCCTTCCTGGTCTTCCTAGTCATGCTTTTATTCATGGTGATTTCCTTTTCCCTGGGGGCTACTTCAAAGCCTATTCTGTTAGGTCAAGTCTTCTTTGTAACCTTCACATCTTTCCTTTCTCTGTGTTAAAATAATGTTCTTCTTTTCCGAACTCTTACATTCCACCTTTATTTCTCTCGTGCCACTTAAAGTTCACCTGCATAATATTCATTTTTCATACCTGTCCTTCATTCTGCACACTGTAAGTTCCTGGAGGATAAAATATCAGTTGATTTATTTTTTATAAGTTAAAATTCTATAAAAATATTTAAGAATGAAAATGCCTAAAATATTTTTATGATTGAAACAAATAATGCCTTGCATAGTACATCTGGATCATCAAACATGTGGGTTTAAAAATGGATGGGCTGGATGGGGGAAAATTACAGCACATACCCTGCAAGAGTTAAGCATCTAGTAGACCCAACAAATATGCATATATACTAATTAAGATACAAGGCTGATTCTGAAAAGGCAAAAAACACTTGTGCAATATCTGGAGAGGCAAATGTGAGCAGAGACATATTTAACTCTGGAAAGGAAATTTGGAAGTGTGTATCTTAGAGGAGGTACACTTGCAGTTGAATATGCAAAGAGAAATAAAAATATAAGCATTTTGGAAACAAGACTCTGTAGCTATCCGGCTGGACCGGAGCATGTACACTGGCACATATAGGAACTGGGAATCCAGGGAATCCAGGACAGATGAACGCCTCAGGATCAGTGGTGAGAGTGGCGATATCGGGAGGGTGGAGGGAGGGAGAGAGAAAGGGGGAACAGATGACAAGGTCTACATATAACCTCCTCCCTGGAGGATGGACAGCAGAGAACTGGGCGAGGGAGACATCAGTTGGTATAAGATATGATAAAATAATAATTATTTATAAATTATCAAGGGTTCAGGTGGAGTGGGGAGCGGGGAGGGAGGGGAAAAATGAGGAGCTGATACCAAGGACTCAAGTAGAAAGCAGATGTTTTGAGAATGATGATGGTAACATACCTACGAATGTGCTGGGCACAAATGATGTATGTACGGATTGTGAAAAGAGTTGTATGAACCCCTAATAAAATGAATTTTAAAAAAGACTGTAGATTGAGTCAATAATTTGAGCCAGGACATGAAGGCAGGTAAGGACAGGGCTGTGTTCAGGGAACAGTGCCTAGACTGGTCTCGTTGCCTGTCCTTCCCAGGAACTTAACCAAATCTTTTACGACCTGGGACAAGGACAGTTTCATTCACTCTGGATGATCTTCTTTCTCTTCAGCATATAATTCCATACACAGATCTAACATGATAGAATCCCTTTCTTAATATTATCTGGGAAACAATCTATGGAAGGCTAGCTCTTTTTGAATGACAAACTAACATTCTCCCCTTACCGGATATAATTGAGAGATATTAAAGGAATGTGGGAAGAGCAATGCTCATTTCAATGTTTTTATTACTCACCATTTTGTTTCATGAGGGCAGAGTGAGCTGCACATCAAACTGAATATGGATCCATATATTCTTTAGTGGTTCTCCAGATTGCATTTTAAAAGAGCTAATTTCTTTAAGTGTGACGAGGGAGCTTGTAGACTGACAAGCATGAGATGCTAACTGGTATAAATCCCTGTACATTAAAAAGGTTCTTAATAAATATCGGCTAAATTGATCCAGGATCCATACATTGTCTCAGCACTGTTTCTCTACCCATTCATCCATATGATGGCAGTAGAGCCACCAGGTTAGACGGAGATATACACCTGGTTCCTTGGGCTTGGGTTCTGTAAAAGGCACATGTTGTTTAATGCCCTCCCCCCTCACTTTTCTTTAAATAATATTTGAACCAAAAGGATAGGATGCATATGGTGTATCACATTCTTTCCTTCTATATGTATGTTTTCCCTTAGATTAAAAATAGGTATTTCTACATCGCATTCCAGAAAAGCAATATTGAAATGGTACCTATAGTAGTAATTTTCAAGTTGTAGCAAGTTTCAAAGATTCTATGTGTTCTCTCTCTAGGATGAAATATTGCTCCTTAAATCATGTCATCGAAGATGAAGACTGTGTTTCTCCTTCCTCTTTGACCGATTGCATCAGGTGCCACCAGTCTTTTGGATTACCTGAGAACTCAATCTCTAGTCCTCAATCCTCAGCTCTATGGATGTCAGAGTAGAACCACATCCTATATGATGTTTAATGGCTGAGCCTTCCAAGGTACCTCTGAGTGTATTCAAACCACCAATCTTTGGTTATTAGCCAAATGGGTAGCTAATGGGTCCCCAATCCAAAAAACACACAAACAAGCAAACATACATACACAACAGTTTGCCATTGATCCTGGGTCCAGTTACATCTTAGTGTCTCTGTTGTTTGGAGTTGGAACTTTAAATTCTAATAGTAAGTGTACCTCCAATTCTGCTTAACTTTGTTGGAGTTGGGTGTTTTTCATTTGGGACCAGACTAAGTAGATGGTGCAATACAAAAAACTTCTAGCTCCGTGGGGTTTGGAGCATTGATAGCAGCGATGCCTTCGCAAAGACAAGTTCAAACTAGAAAAAACAACCTCCCTGACCTTGAGTAAGATCTAGAGGATTGTAGGATTGGATCATCAGAAGGCAGGCACTGGGAAAGATCGCTATCCTGGGATTAGAGTCGGAGTCTCAAATATGGATGACCCTGCTCCTGGATGGGAAGGGCTGTTGAAGATCCTGATATTTCAGAGCTCTCTTCGATCAGAACCTTCCTCCCAACCGTGCACAGAGAAATTAAATGCAGATATGAACGAGGAGGATATGTAATCAGGGAGTGCCAGAGCTACTTTGCCCCTCTCATACCTCAAAATACACGACTGACCGTCACCCAGCGTCAGTGCGGTCAGACGGCGACGGCCATTGTTGAAAACTGTGTCCTGTAAGGAAGCGAGGTAAAGATCCATGTCACGTTCGTGATCCGATTGGCTCTCAGGTTGAGCCTTTATATTTCAGGAAGTGCTTATACTAAAGAAACAATGCAGATCAGTCTAGAACATGACCTTGAAATCATACAAGCCAAACTATTTGCTTCATCTAGATTCTTCTCTGGAAGTTCAAGAATCAATTATCGCAGTGTCTCAGGCAGAGCTTCTTAATTTATTTTCCCACCTGTGACTCCTTTTTTTTTTTTTTTTTTGCCAAGGATGTTTGCAGCACAGGCAAGCTTTGCTAGAAACGCTGCAGATTTGTTACCTATTTGATTTTAGATTGATTCTTGGTCGTGGCACCTGCAGAAACTTTCTCTTAGTGCCTGACTTTTCACGTCTCTCACATTCACTCATGTGACCCACATGGGGTCACGGCCCCCTTGAGTCAGATGCTTTGTCCTAGAGTATAAAAGTGGAGACTATTTTGGTAATGCTCAGTCTGACAAGATGACAGAAAAAGTTCAAGTCATGAGCTACAAATTTTGAAAGGTTCTGTGGACAAAAAATTGAGCAGAGAGGGAAGAGCCCAAAGAAGAAGGAAGGGATTTGCGAAATCACAATCCAAAAATAAAGTTTGCTCTTCAGTCAGTTCGGGAGGTAGCATAGGATGGTATGAGGATGGCAATGAAGGAAGAAATTGAAACCACTGAAGATATTGGCAATCAACATGACTGCAAGGATTGACAGGATGAAATGTTTCAACAAATTCATTCTGTCAACAGAATGAAATGTTTTAACAAATGCATATAACATTGAAACCATCACTTTTCTCTGCCAGGAAATTTGAAAACGAGTTACCTAGTCAACCTACTGGAAGAGATCCACATTCGTGTCCATTCCAAAGAAAGGTGATCCAAGGGAATGTGGGAAGTATCCAACAACATCATCACTATGACAGCCAGGGAAATCAGGGTAAAGGTCATTTTAAAACAGTTGCACCTTGACAAGAAACTATTGGAAATTCAAGCCAAGTTCAGAAGAGGACATGAAAGAAAGGATATAATTGTCAATGTTAGATTTGCATCCTAGAACTCTTCATTGTGCTAGTCTGGAGCGTGTATGCAGACCAAGAAGCAGTTGTGCAAACAGAACAAAGGGGTTTAAAACCATGAAAGGTGTGAGTCAGGGATATATCCTTCTCTATATTTACTCAAACTGGACACTGTGGAAATCGTCTGAGGAGCAGGGCTATATGAAGAAACACACAGCATCAGGATCAGAGAAAAGCTCATCGGCAAACTCAAGGGTGTAGCTGACACTACCTTTCCTGCTGAACATGAAGGGGACTTAAAGTCCTTACCAATGAAGATCACAGATGGCAGTGCTGAGGATCACACCCAACATAACGCAAACCAAGTCCTTCCAAGTACACCAATAAACACCGTGATCAATGGAAGAAGGATCACAGTTGAAGAGGATTTCCTTGGACTGGGACCCACAGTCAATACCCATGGAAGCAGCAGTTTTGGAATGAAAGGACTTACTGCTTTGGGCAAATTGGCTCCAAAGAAAAATGTCACTCTGAGGACTAAAAGGATGCACACCGCTGTATTTTCAGTAGCCTGGTATATGGATGGGGAATCTGGACAATGACTTAGAAAGGAAGGTGGAAGAATTGCCGCCTTTGACTTATGGCGTTGGCGAAAGACATTCCACACCCCATGGGCTGCCAGAAGATTGAACGAAACTCTCTTGGAAAAAGTACAGTCAGGATGCTCACGTCAAGGAGGGAAAGACATATTTGGGGCACAGAGGGACCAGTGCCTAGAGAGGGACATTGTGCCTGTTTAAGTGGGAGATGATTGACAAAAGAGTCCACGTGGACACTGAGTGTTTATTCTTGGCTCAAGGCAGATCCACGCATCAGAGGGGCGATAGGTGTTTGACATGTTTTAGAAAAATTAGAACTGCTCAGTTGCACCATCGATTGATACCGAATTATGAAATACTTTATGATTTCATTCGGCGGATCCTGCCAGAAACCTATCTCCTAAAATTCCCATCTTCCACCTCGAGAGTTGAGGCAATGCAAAGCTTTTGAAGATGGCAGGCTTTAACTTTTCCTATCAGTTGACTGCAAATCTATATACATCAAGACTATGGTTTATTCTTCACTGTGGTGGGCATTTCTCTGTCTGGCGGCATCCTGGGGTGGAAGACCTTTCCCCTACCCCAGATGTGTTCGGAATGCTTTGCTTCACTCTCTCTCCTTATCACTAATTGCCTTGTCTCTTAAAATAGACAATTGCGAGTTGAGTGCCTGGGAGGATGTGGCTGTGGGGCCTTGTAAAGCCCGGACCGGTCGGGTTAGAAGCTGTGGCATAACTTATGTCTACATTTCTGACCCAAAAGCCAACTTTACAGTCCCTCATACTCATTATGATTTCACAAAAATTTCATTCTGCCCCGCCCTTTATATTTAAACCAAAGAAGTGTTTGAAAACTACAGTGTATTGAGATGTGCCAGTTTGCTGTTTGTTTGAATGGCAAAACCATGTGTTCACTTCTATCCCATCAGTCCATTGCTCATATATCAGGAGGAATACCTTTGTGCACTGTCTTTGAATCACCCTTTCTACAATACACCGAAGCTAAGCCCGTGATAATTAGAAAGTAAAACAAGAAAAGCGAAGCTGTCTTACCTATCATTTGTGTATGGCTAGCACACAAAGTCTTTCACATACATCACTCACAGCCACTCTGGGAGGTAAGTATTAACTTGTCAGGATGTGCAAGGCTGCTTTATCATGGTGGCCTCAGGCAGGAATTATAGAGTTACATGCATCTTGCATTCCCCCCAGGGGGTACATGATAGAGCTTAAGCTCTATACACACACATACATACACACACACACACATTTGAGGTGAATTAGAAGCCTATTAGCCTGCCTCCTACAGAGGAATCTCTGTGCTGTGCAAACGAAGGGGTTGCGTTTCTGCTTTTATGAATCATGAAGCAGGCACATGCTCAACCGGCTGCAACCTGCTTTGTGAGGGAGTGTACATTCCTAGCACCTGGTCTGCTTACAGAAAGTTCTTTCTAGCCCTGCTTCCACTTAGGGTGGCTCAGAGTGAGGGAGCTCACACCCAGTCCTGTGAATTCACCAAAGGATCCGATGAGTTGGGTCTGAGACGCTTTCTTCTCTGCAGGTGTCTGCGGAGTGGCCGATGCTTCTGAGGGGAAATGACTGCCCATGTGGCTCTGGGAAGGATGGATCCCTGATTCCACGAAGCAAGGCAGTGATTGGCTGGATCATTCTCTCTTATGCTGCACATCCCCCTGGTTTGTTCTAAGACCGCACAGAGAACGCAGTAGGACCGCAGCTCCCAGGCCTCAGAAGCATAGCTTCTTCACATGCAGAATTCCTTTGCAAGGACCGTGATGGATAACCAGATCAGCCTGCCAGTCATAAATCGCAGTGGATAAGGAGGGAAGGCTTAGGTTGACACATCACCTCTGGAGGACTGGGTTACAGACTCCTCACTGATTTATTGGCCCATTTCTCCTCATTATGAAAGAAGGAAATGGTTTAGCTTAAACATTTTACAGAAATATTTGGTCAGGGTGAACCTATTTCAGGGGGGAAGGAACTCCTGTCTTTGTTTATTTCTCACCAAAAAGCCGTTGTCCTTTGATGTAAAGTGATCCACCAGGCCTCCATTAGCGAGCTTTTTTTTTAATTAGAAACTTAAATGAAACCCTGGGACTTATTAAACCCTATGCGCTTTAAGATCTCATTTGTTATGTGTAACTCGGGGACTGGAAGCCCAAGGTTTTCTTTGAGCTCCTTGTGAGGAATCCAACGGCACAGCCAAAAAACGTCTCTGAAAATCTGCTGCTGTGAAATGACACGAATCATGCCATGGCACCTACTGCCTAGAGTTGGCTGAGTGCAGGATGCTTATCATGTTGTGAGTGCTCCACTATATAATGCTTACCATCCATCAGTGTCACTCTCCCCGTTCCCACAGCATGGACTCCAACCCTGTGCTAAGGAGATGCTGATTCCGTAAGTACTCAGGCAGCGGAACACTGTCTCTCTGGTTTGGGCCTGGATAGATGTGGTGGTGGGTTCTGACTCATAGCGACTGTATGTACATCAGAAGGAAATACTGGTGGACCTGCACCATCCCTATAACTACTGTTAGGTCTGAGGTCATGGTTGCAGCAACTGAGCCAGTCCATCTTGTGGAGGGCCTTCCCCTGAGTCCTGCCTTGTGTCCATTATTACTAGCCACTTACAGAATAAAGTATCATATATTATAGATATAGCTATTGATATATGAAGTATACAAGAATCTACAAACCTCTGCACCCCCCTGATACTATCTCAAAATCATTCTATACAAAGATAAAAGTATTTGCCTTTTCCTGCCAAGCCCCACCTTTGTGCCTTTCTCTGTACTGCTTTGCTGCAATATACTTTCCAGTTTTCTTCTCGTGAATTTCTATTTATAATTCAAAATATTTGATAGGTTGGTTTATGTATGCTGGCTTCCAACTCTCCGGCTGATTTAAGCAAACTTCCCGTGTGCTTTTTAAGCAATCTGAACATTTCTTGTGAGATTATTAAATTGCTATATTTTATTGAAATGATGTGCCTGTAAGTCTACTTTTCCTTCTGGGCCGAGAGCTGTCCCAGAGCAGGTGTTGCCTTACCTGAGCCCCGCTGAGCAAGACGCTCTCGTTTTCCAGGTGGTTGGGAGAGGAGGAGATATGGCATAAGCTTTCTTCAAATAAATGGATACCGGACAGGCAAATGGTTAATATAATTATAGATGGCTACCTGTAGAAACATTTATAGGTTGTGTAAGTTTGAATACACACATATGTATCTACTAACATTTATTTTAGTTTGCACTGTTAGCTCAGCAAAGGATAACTGGCAGTCCTGAGAATTAGGCATTGGCTTACTAAGGGCAAGGTTGTCAGTTCAAATGCTGTAGCCACTCCATGGGAGAGAGATTCAGCGGCTTCTCACATAAAGATTTATAGTCTTGGAACCCTATGTAGTGTAGAAGTCCTTTAAAATGAAGGACATTAAACCACAATGAGAGCCCAGCTCCTGCTTTCTACTATCAATTGACAATAAGGTGAACAAGGGCTACTTGAAGAGATCGATCCCAGGGCTGGGAAAGGACATAAACATGGTGAACCTGGAGCACCAGGTAATGCCAGGAAGGGAGAAATACTTAAGTAAAAGGTCAACCAACCAAACAAACATCACACTAAACAAACATCACACTAAACAAACATCACACTACTGAGGTTGTGCCAAAGGGTCATAGAATTAGCTGACACCACAGGCCAAAGCTGCAGCCATGTGAGCAGCGAACTAAGGAAATGAGCATCGCATTTCAACCCACTGTCTGCACCAGGTATCCACGCGTCTGCACAAATATAAGTACTTGAATATGCTAGTCATGAGAATTTATATCGCTTCTTTGTCACACAGGAATCCTTGTGGCATAAG
The DNA here is from genome assembly GCF_050624435.1 of Tenrec ecaudatus. Lineage (NCBI taxonomy): Eukaryota > Metazoa > Chordata > Mammalia > Afrosoricida > Tenrecidae > Tenrec > Tenrec ecaudatus. The sequence goes on along the minus strand of NC_134542.1, from coordinate 17,885,145 downwards.
GGTTCAACGATCCTTGCTAACTTATGAGTTGGCGGTTCAATCCCACCAGCCGCTCCGTGGGAGAAAAGACCTAAACCTAGTGAACGTTTACCCACAAGGGTTATGACCCAGGGGACCCTATGGCTCCTTTCATCTGTCTTATAGGTTCGTTACGAGCTGGAATCAAATCAACCACATACAACAACCCTCTCCTCTGGAGCAAGCCTCCCTCCTCCTCACGTGTGAACTCCTCCTGAAGTACACAGTGTGAACGGAGATGAGGATCCATTCATCGCAACTTGGCAGATACTCCTTCCTGTAGCCGAGGGAGGCCACCATCGAGAGCCATCCACAATGCTGACAGAGTGCTCCATATGATAGGATGACAATAGGGCGTTATCTCTGATGATCTTCCTCCCTAAGGATTTCCCGCTTCTTAGAAGAAAGAGGAGTGGCACTACTGCCAAGCTCGAAGGCAGCGCCTTCTCCGCCGTATCTGCATGGTCCCAGGCAATCATTGGTGGCAGGCAGTGTGACATGGAGAGAGGAGCCGTAAGTAATTGATTTCACTCCCGTGCAGGAGGCATGATGACTAAATGTGATAGAAGACCCCGGAACATTTGATGAAAATAAAGGGGATAAGTAGAGACTTCAGTTACTAGTAATGTCTCAAAATTGGTTCCTTCATGGTAAGAAATGTACCACGCTAATGCAAAATTGTTATTCACAGGGACAATTCTCTCTGTGTGTGGTGTTGTTGGTCGTAGGGCAAATAAGACTTTGTCTTGTTCTTTCTCCCCCTCAAATATGTACTTAAAAGAACATTTCCTTCTCAATTTAAATCTAAATTCAATTTAGATCTCAAGTATCAAAAGGACCTAAAAATAGTCTAGGCCAATGAATAAGTGAAAAATAAAAATTTAAGGATTAACTAAGTAATGTGGAAGTGATGCATCACCTTTCTTAATTCAGATGCACTTAGTCCGACCAGAGCTAGATGGACTCAGTCAATGCCTCCATTTTTGCTTCATGATACATATATCAATATATATATCAATCTATATCTATATCTATATCTATATCTATATCTATATCTATATCTATATCTATATCTATATCTATATCTATATCTATATCTATATCTATATCTATATCTATATCTATATCTATATCTATATCTATATCTATATCTATATCTATATCTATATCTATATCTATATCTATATCTATATCTATATCTATATCTAATCTCTATCTCTATCTCTATCTCTATCTCTATCTCTATCTCTATCTCTATCTATCTATCTATCTATATTGACAGGAGTGGATCGGAAGATGTACTGAATGGAGTTCTCTCCACTCAAAAGAAGAAGAACACATTCTACCCTCAGCTAGGCTTTTAAAGTCAGCACCATGACTTAAATACACATGCACTGTAGTCCTTGCTGAGCTCAGACAGGTATCAGAACCAGGCGGGTGGATATCCCAATTTCCTGAAAAATCAGCCATTGCAAGTCCATGGAGCCCTGCTCTGCTCTAACGCTCGTGGGATTGCCGTGAGTTCCAATCCACTGCTGGGGAAACACGAAGGAGGATGAGAGAAAGCCAAAGTCTAGCATGCTTTTGGCTAGCTTAGGTAAAGTGCTGTCAGTGAGTTCTAATACATAGCCAACATGATCCCAATTCAACCTTACAAATCTGGTTAGACCAGAGCATGTATAAGGGTACAGATAGAGCTGGGAACACAGGGAATCCAGGACAGATAACCCCCTCAGGACCAATAAAGAGAGAAGTCATACCAGGAGGGTAAAGGGAAGGTGCGGGGAGAAAAGGGGAACTGATCACAATGACCTACCTATAACCCCCTCCCAGGGGGCTGGACAAGGAAAGTGGGAAAAGGGTCAGTGTTAAAACATGAAAAACTAATGACAATTTATAAATTATCAAGGGTTCATAAGAGAGGGAGGTTGGGGGAGGGAGGGGGAAAAATGAGAAGCTGATACCAAGGGTTCAAATAGAAAGAAAATATTTTGAAAATGACGATGGCGACAAATGCACAAATGTATGTATGCATTGTGCCAAGAGTTGCATGAGCCCCCAATAAAAGATTTTTTTAAAATGAATGAAGGGGTGGACTTTAGCCTGTCAATCAGGTTGCAGCTTGATGACATTTGGAGGCGCTAAGGAGATAAATAGCTCATTGGAGGCAGGACACACACCCAGTCCCTGTGAGACATTCTTGTTGATAAGCCACATGGAGCCAGGCTGATGGCAGCCAGAGTCTTGGAACTGGAGAAGCCATGTGGAGACGCCTGCCAGTGCTGAGATGGTTACAACACCATAGGATCCACTGGACTTTCTTCTGGCCTGTGGTCATCCTGCATTTGGTATCATTGCATGTGTTTCGTGAATCTGAAGAGGACTGTATAGATTGGTTTTGGACATATAGGCTACTATTAGTCTTATAGACTTGATGTGGACTGGGCTGGGATGTTTTCTAAATATTCAACTGCTCTTGTATATAAAACTCTTTCTTACACACATACACACACGCGCACACACGCACACACACAGATTTGTTGGGGCTTCTTCTGGATTGAGATGTGCCGCCCAATAGCTACGTTCTCAAGGCTTCCCCCTCTGGATTCTGGGAACATGACCTTTTTAAAAAATAGCATCTTTTAAGACGCTCCCAGTTATGCTAATATCATGTCCTACTGGAGTAAAAGATTTTCAGTGGACAATCCCTCAGAAATGGACAGTCTCGGAGTCCTTCTCCACAGTCTCTTCTTAGTCTGGAAGCTCCTGCTCAACTTGAGCGAATGTGCCAGTGTTTGAAATGTCAGTAACTCAGCTGACAGCCTGCCAGCGACACGCAAGCCACCCCAGCAGGACCAGGTGCCGAAAGAAGGCTGCTGCACAGAGGCACGTGGTGAGTCCGAACGGACTCCACTCACTTAACAGCAACCCTGGCTTCTCACACGACATCACTGATGTCTTTATAAAAGAGGAGAAGAGACCCAGACAGAGAACGGACGGTCATTCCAAGAGGCAGCTGTAAGTGAAAGAAAAGTGGGAGACATAAGAAAGGGTATTTCCCTAGAGACTTCGGAGGGAGCATGAGCCAAGGACACGCTAGGATTTGGATTGCCAGTTTCCAGAATGGGAAGACAATGAGAGGGCTTCGGATCATTTGGGGGCAAGTGCCATTGTCTTCTCATTCCATTTTCCATGAAAGGGTTTGAAGCTCCCTGGCGCGTTTCTGTTCTTGTGGGCCTCCCAGTCTGTGATCTTGAATTAGGGCACACCTAGGAACCCACACCGAGGCCTGGCAGGGAGTGCTGAAGAGACGTGCCAAAGGATCAAAGAGTTAACTTGCGACTGTCCAATGACCATGCTCCTAGACTCCTGCTTCATCTTACAGACATGGTTTTCCCACTCTTGCTGAAAGAGCATTACAGCGTCGTCCTTTTGATAAACTGTGCTGTGGGAGGATGTCTGCAAGACAGGGCGGTCCAGGTCATTAAATTGATGTTCCCCCTCAGAGCCAGAGCTGGCCAAGAGGGATGGCTTTGACCTTGAGGGTATTACACCAGAGGCCTGCAGAGGTGGTCCACCATGGAGAAAGCAAAGGGGAAAAAAAGAGGAATACTAAAGTATTTTTGATAGAGTTATTGGATACATTCATGATCCTGTGTAAGTCCTACAATTCATTCCCAGCCATATACACAGAATCCCCAGGTGCTTGACTTAATGCTTTTAATTAAAAAAAAAAATTCGGAGCTGGAAGGTAAACATATCCTGAGGTGTGAGAACCTTTCATGAAGACTTTATCTAGAAAGATATATTTTTCACGCCTCCATATTCTATTCCTACTCTTGAGCAACTTCAATTTTCCAAACTTTTGTCCCCCAACTTATAGCCAGCCTCTGCTTCCAGTCTGAATTCCAGCCAGGGTCTTCTCCCACTTTTCTTCAGGAAAAACAATAGCGACAACAAAAACATATCAGTCGTAGTAACTGTTTATATCACCTTGGCAAAGGGACCTGCACAGGTAGTAATGAAGGAGAGTCGCAGGTCCTGGGCAGGCCCACCTGTGTATATCGCAGGGCCCAGTGTAAAAGGGACATGGGGTCTCTTGTCACAAGTTATTGAGGATTTCAAGATGGTGAGCACAGAGCATGTGAACAAGCCCAAGGCCGTATCTGACTGCCTAGCTGAGTGTCCACGAAGCCAACCCCAGAGCATGCAAAGGGGTTCTAATCCTGGGTCGACCTCTTATCAACTGTGTAGCATTTCTTACATTCTCTGAACTCCTGTCTATCTATGAAATGATAGTCAGAATCTTTATTTTTAGCATGCCGTGTCAGGAGTAAACCATTGAAAACATTATGCTCGGTGAAATGAAGTCAGTGTATGGTTCCTACTCACTTGAAATATCTGGGACGGCCAAGTGCGTAGGGCCCAGTTTATTAGGGGTTGCTGGCAAGGTATGGGCAAGAGGAGATAAGGGTGACTCACCATTTGGGGAGCATTGAGATTATTTGGAAAGTTATGGAAAGATTTAGACATGAATAACTGTACTGATTGAACAATATGAAAAAAAATAACAAAACCCCCCATATGAAGAAAGTTTATCAGGCAAACATGATTCATTTGTTTTACATACTGATAGCCATAGTGATAGCAAGAGATATGATCGAGCTAGAGATATAACCAAGCCAAACCCAACCCACAGCCATTAAAGACGATTCAACTCAGTGACCCTGTATAGGACTTGGCAGACTAGAAATTTTGGCTGGAGCAGACAGCCTCATCTTTGTGTCAGCTCTTGACCTTGTGTCGAACAGTCTGGTGTCTCACCTTCGGCCCTCACAGGGCTCCATCTATTTGCCACCCAAACGCACACTAAAACCAACCCCCTGTCTGAGAGTGGATTTCAACTCATAGCAATTGGATAGAGCAGAGCCAAACGACTCCCTAGGGCTTGGGAGGCTGTTAATGTTGAAGAAGAAAGAAAAGACTCATGTATTCTCACAGAGCTGAGAGGAGTGACGGGGCGTGGGGGTGGGGGGAGGATTTGAACTATTAGCCTTGCGATGAGTCGTGTGACACTTAGTCAACCACACCACCAGGGCTCCTTGGATTTGTGAAAGTGAATCATGAAGGAGCCTTTGTGCAGGAGTGGGCGAACGCAAGCTACGGCACATACTGTACTGCGCAATCGGAATTCATAGCATTGGTCACAGCAACGTATAGTCTGAGGAGTATAAGCAGGAAGCTTGGGGCAAGAATCAGGGCGTGGTTTGAGGGACCCCTCCCACCTTCACCTCTACCTTCCCTCCAGTGCAGATGCAGTGGGGCAAGAGGAACTGCTGCCCCTCCGCAGCCTCAACATGCCCACCTCAGCTGGCTGTCAGAAAGGGCCACCCGAAAGGGCCCTATGGAACTGGCACGTTACCCAACTCACAGCACAGAAAAGGCCGGCGCGGTGAGGCCAGGGAATCGCTATAGTGGTCACCTCCTTGACTGGGCCATGTGTTTCCATTTACCGTATGTCGTCTTGTTCTTCCAGAATCCCAGCCCCACACCATGGTCGGAAACTTCCTGAGGGCCCTTGTGCCTGACCCCCACACCTGGGCCTGGTGAGTGGGCCTTCTTCTGTTGCCGCCGCCTGCCCTCCCCCCTGCCGGTCCACCCCCTTGTTGACCTCTGGAGGGTCAGACCTCATAGCGTGCGTGCCCAGTGGCCGCCTGGTCTCTAAACGCTCTCTGACCTGATGTCATGGCGTCTGCATTTGCCATCAGGCTGCCTGCCGGCTGTTTGTGGCCCTTGTGCATCAGTTGAATGACCCTCAGTTTAGGGCCCGGGCCCAGCATGGTGACCCTTAGCTGCCTGGACCCTGTCCAACAATGCCCAGAGTACATTAGCGAAGTGACTCCTTAACATGGCCAGCCTTGCCCACTCCCTCAGCGGTCTCAGAGCAGGCAGTTTCCAGGAGAAACTTCTCCGCATGCCCCAATCTGGGTAGGGCCCAAGCCCGCACCTCAGTGACACTGCAGAGAACTCTTCTCCCTCCACGGAGCCTTCCTTGCCTGCCCTGCTTCAAGAAGAGCTGGGACATTTTTTCCTTGGGGCTCAGTGGCACTTCTCAGGGAACATGGTCCTTTGTTCCTGATAATTTGACTATCTTGGTTTAAAAAAAATGCTTTTCTAAAGTAAGCTTAGTGCAGAATTCATCCTTAGGGATTATATTAGTTGAAAAATCTTTGCTATTCAACCCATTATCTTTTATCTGTAGGTCTTTGCTATTCAACCCATTATCTTTTATCTGTAGGTCTTACAGTAGCTAGCTCCATTACAGTCAGAAGGTTAATAGTCTACTTGCGTGTCGACGCTGTTTAATGTTGTGCTGGGGCAGCACCAGCTGTCCTGCTTCACCCACAGGTGCACGCAGTCTAGTGGAGGCAGCCCAGGAAATCTGCAGACAGGTGTCTTTGGGTGCTGGAATTATTCCAAGACAAGAAGAGTGAACTGATTTTTAACGTGTTGTGAGGACAACCTGATGTTTTGCAGGTAGAACCCATAACCCTCCCACATTGGAGTTCCGCAGAGAAGTAAGAATCTTAAAACCTCTTATCATCTACATGATACAGTGGTCCGTGTCCTGGACTGCCTGAAGTCTTTTCTTCATCCACTGCGACAGTTTCTGAATTCTGCTTCTCCTTCACAGTTTTCTTCTTCTCCTCCGGCTTAGCGCTCCAAATGTTGCCACACCCAACTCCCTTTGAGCGGGATACCTGAGAAAGGATTGGACAGAGAAGAAGGAAAAGGAAGCAGGTGGCCAATTTCCATGGGATGCTGTCAACTTGTAAATTCTAAGGTCAACAGGAAAGAGAATCTGTGATTCACGTGGCTGTTCTACCCCATCATTTCAGACGGCAGTCTATCAGAAGAACAGCGGTCACACAAGCGTGTGGTCGGGCTTTCCAGACCCTCAGACTTCAAGTGCAGTTCCACTCTTGCTTTTGAAAAGGTGGGAATGGGCTGGGCATTCCAATGTTCCCTGTGTGTGTTAGACCTGCAGAACCCCGGGACCCACTCCAAACTCACTACATGAAACGCTGTGCTCAAACGCAATACACAAGGGATCTGAAAAGCCGGAGAAGTCCTGAGCTAGATTCCTTACCAGTTGCATACATTTGGGAAGTTATTTAACTTCTAGGCCAACTGTCCTCTTCTGCATGGTGAGGGGCTGCTTGCAGGGTTATAGTACCAACTCACCATGAGCCCTTCTGCTGGTTACAACACTTGGCCCAGGGTTCACAGATGCTCAATGGTCTTGAATTCCTTTTCATGCTAAAGTGACAGCATGGATCTATAAATGCTGCTGTAAATACCATCCCAGAGCTGTGCTTCTGGGCCACTTTGGTAAGTTCCCAAATGGATCAGAAACAGAGAACAGGGTATATCTCTTATCATTTACCAATGCTACATACAGCTTCTTTACTCTGAAAACAAGAAACAATCAACTTCTGGGCCCAGTTTGGTTATTTTATTGAGAGTTAACCAATACTGGCTGGATACCAACGGTATGGACAAATCTGTGACTCATGCAATTGTAGACTCGGAAGATAAAGAACAAATAAACAAACAAAAGCTCTGTCCTGGGTGAATTTATAATGGTGGTGGTGGTGGCTGTCTGCCACACTTGAGTTGGGACCCAGCTCATGACAGCCTCACGCATGACATGCTTCCCAATCCGGTACCATCCCTGCTTGTGATCAGTTATGGACCGGACAGTTGTGATCTACAGCCCTTTCATTGGCTGCATTTTGGAAATAGATTGGTAGGCCCTTTTTTATGTCTATATGCATCTGGAAGTGCCACGGAAGCCTCCACTGACAGACAGATGGGGGGCGGGGGGGAGGAGGGTGCATGATGGCTGGACACTGAGCCGGTGTCACCTGCATGGAAGATTGGAAGATGATTATCCTACCACCTGTCTCTATAATACATTGTTGTTGTTAGATGCCATCCAGTCCATTCTGACCCATAGTGCCTCTATACACAATACAGAGAGACTTGGCCCTGGCCCTGCACCATTCACACTCATTCCTGTGCCCTAGGGCATGGTTGCTGCCACTGGGTCAGTCCATCTCCTTGAGTCTTCCTCCTTTTCTGCTGCCCCTGTCCTTTACTAAGCATGATGTCCTCTTCAAGAACCGCTCTCCTGACAAGGTTTCCAAAGTTTGTGAGATGTACTCTCACCATTCTTGCATTTAAGGGGTGTGCTCTGGTTGTACTTCTGAGACCAACTGAATGTCCCTTTTAATATTCTTCCCAACACCAAAATTCAAATTCATCGACCCTTCTTCAGCTTTCCTTGTTCTATGTCCAACTTTCCAATGCTTAAGGGGCAATTGAAAATACCATGGCTTGGGTCAAGTGTAACCTAGTCTTCAAAATAACACCCTTGCTTTTCCGTACTCTAAACCAGTGGTTCTCAACCTCCTAATGCCATGAGCGACCCTTTGATAGAGTTCCTCATGTTGTAGTGACCCCCCCCCAACATAAAATTATTTTCCTTGCTACTTCATAACTATACTTTTGCTACTGTTATGAATCGGGAGACCCCTGAGAAAGGGTCGTTCAACCCCCAAAGGGGTCGTGACCCACAGGTTGAGAACTGCTCATCTAAAGTGGCCTTGTGCGGCAGATTTACCCAATACAACTTGTCATTTGATCTCTTGATTGCTGCTTCCATGAGCACTGATTGTGGATCCGTGCAAGAAAACAATCCTGGATAGCGTCTACCTTGTCCCCATCGATCGTGATGTTGCCTCTTGGTCCGATTCTGAGGATTCAGGTCTTCTTTATGCTGCGTCTCCATCCATACTGAAGGCTGATCTCTTTAGAGCACACAGGAGAGATTCATATCTACATGACACAAAACTTGGCAGATATAACATAAGTCACAGATTGAGAAGAACCAGGCACCAAAAAGGAGACTGTAAACATTTCCTTTTTTAATATATTAAGTCCGTGGTTATGAATATCCTACTTAGGGACAACTCCAACTTGCGTTTTACTGTGATATAAATCTGTCCTCGCATTGAAATGACTGAACCAACTTCTACTTGCACAAAATTCTTCATTTCAAGCCCCTTCACTTGCTGCCCGTGAACCGTTCAAGTCACTGAAAAACTTTCACTCCTTTTTGTTTTGTGTCCTATTGAAATAAGGCTCAATGAGAATTATATGCACCAATTCTGACTTATCTACAGATTCCATTTAAAGACCTCTTCAGGTAGGCATCTTGTTGGGGACTGCTTGTTTATACTTTGTTTACAAAGTAACTGTTGTCTCAACTTATTTCTCATTATTGAAATTAATATTAATAAAAGCTACCCAGGTTTTCCCTGCAGAATTAATGTTCACATTTTACTGTGCTTTGGTTTTGAGCAAGATTTATTCTCTTTCATATAGTTGGGAAAAAAATAAAGGAATTTATATATGCATTCTGAACAGTTCAATTTAATTACTACTTTAAAATTCAAAGAGAAACATCATTCAATATTAATAAGCCAATCTGCAAAAACAAATCTCTCTGGAAGTTTGGCTGAGGTAAATGGGGATTTGAGAAAGTATGACGGAGCTTAAGAAATAATAGAACTAAGAAGTTCAGCCTCTATTTCCTTATTCATAAAGCTGAGTCTGAGAGTAACGATTCTAACTATTCTAGAGGCCTGTGCGGGTGGTCACAAGGAAAAAGAGCTACCAAATGAATATCAATGAACGCTTCTGATATGATACACAAGAGAGAGCCCTGGGGGACGGTGGTACACTTGGGTGGTGTGGGGGCTGCTTTGTGTCCATCACTGAGGGCCAGCAAATATGCTGTCTGGTATGCTCAGAAACGCTTTGCAAAGAAGGGTCAGAAATCCCGATGTTTTGTGTGAAATCTCCTAGCTTGGTTTCTGTGTTTTTTGAGTGGCTCCATTTTAAATGTAATTCACAGCAACCCATGTATGTCGCTACACTGACCGAGGCCCCCAGGCTTCAAGCTCGCCATGTCTCCTCCTACACCAAGTCTATGAACAGTTCATGGTCAATCGCAATTGACTAACCAGTCAAACTCAACACTGGGGCAGTCAATTTAGTCAAATACTCGCCCCACCTGGAGAGCAGATTACAAACAGCAGTGTGGGATCCCATCTACACATTCAGAGCGGATCCCTCTGTTCATGGTCTCTGGCTTTAGGTATTACGGATATGATGAGGTGCAGGTGAGTCCACCTCGACTCATCGTGACTCCACGTGGCAGAGCAGAACCACGCTATAGGGTTGTCTAGGCTGTCATCCCTATAGGAAGGCCCCCTGGTGGCTTAGTAGTAAAAGCTCTCCTATGCTGACCTGAAGGTGAGAGGTTCAAGCCTGGGAGAAAGATGCTTCAGTCAACATTTCCTTCATTCAAGATTGACAGCCTTGGAGACCCCGTGGGGGGCAGTTCTAGCCTGTCCTGTAGGGTCCCTGCGGCCCATGGGCTTAAATCATTTTCTACTTTGCAGGAGCAGGTGGCCAAATCTTTTGTGCGTGGAGCTGCTGGGCGGGTTAGTTCCATCACCTTTCACTTAGCAGCCAAGTGCTTGATGGGTGGACCGCCTGGATGCTTACAACGCAGAAAGCGAGCTTCATGTGCAGCTGGATTTGAAGACCACAGTCTCTAGGGAAGTCCCTGGCGGCCACAGCTGCCCTCTGCTCTTCAGAAACTTCTGGGCTCCCCAGGACTGCTGGAGGCCTTGGTCTTTGTCCCTGAGCCTGCATGACCACAGGGATGGGGAGAAGTCACCCCTCTCCCACTTGCTGAAGAAGCTTGCCCCTGGGGCTCAGGTGCCGCCATGGCCGCCTTGCTCCCAGCGCTCTTTGACGGTAGGTGGGTTCCGGACTCACAGCTTCTCAGCAGCTGCGGAGCAGAAGAGGGAGCCACCGTCTGGAGGTCCTCTTGCGATTTTGCAATTTTCTGTTGCCCAACCAATTCACCCTGTGGTGAATCTCTCATTTACTAGTGTTGCCGTTTCTCTCCTGTTTGGGTGTGTACTTTTCTGTTTTTGCTCCCACTAAGTATGGAAAGCAAATTAAATTCAGCAAAATAGAAGATCCAGGGAATGCAGGGAATAATTATTCCTGCCAAGCATGAGTATTTAGCACCTGCATGTTTGGGAAACATTCAAATTGGTTTGCTTTGTTAATGCGGCAAAAGTGCTCCCCGGAGCTAAGGAAATCTCTTTTGGGCTTCCTTGTGATTTATGCATTCATTTGATTTTGAGGATGTCAGCAACTGGGTGAATTCGGTGAGGCTATGGGGTCTCGGGGTGCAGCCGTGAAGACTGCATTTGGTCTGAAGCTCAGATTCCAGTCAGGTCCTGGGTTATTAGTCCGTGGGCCGGGGCGGTTATGAGAAAAGGAGACTTTCAACACTTCCCTATGACTCATTTTTGTCACACGGCCTTATTATTTCTCAGTGGCTAGCGGTTCACCAATGGCTCATAAATATTTTGTGGAAGAAGGTTTGGAGATGATCTTTGTCATGGCTGGAATGAATTGATAGGGACAGGGGAGGAAGCCGGAGAGGGGGGAAGACAGGGAGGGAAGGGAAGGAAAGCGTGCCGGCAGATTTTCATTGCCCCTGCATACCGGGGAGAACTGATTTAGAGGTCTGTGTAGTTTCTCCTTAATTACTTCAGAGATGGCTTTGGAAAATGCAACTCTAACTGGAGCGCAGGATGATTTATGGCACTGTTTTACGAGACGGAATTAAAAATTCAAACCAGAATATGCCACTGTGGCTGTGTGAGGCTCCTCATTAAGCAGCAGTGAACGCTGCCATTCATGCCACTGCACCTGCTCAGGGAGGGACCCACGGATGCCTGCCTCTTCGCCTGGGCTCTAAGCAGGCACAGAGTCCCTGATCCCAGGGTGGAGAGGAACTCCTTATGGGAGATCGGGACACACTTCCCAATTCCTGAAAGGAGAGCCATTCGTGGATCCCCTAACACCGTGGGCGGTCATCTGGGGAATCCTGTAACTGGGAAGGGAACACTCCACCCAGGCAATGTAGGAACCTCACTGCGCCATCCGGCACTTGGGGATGGCTGTCCACCCCTGCACCGGCTGTCCTGTCACAATGAAATCAAACCACACGGCGGGGAGACAGGACAACAGACTTGGCAACAAGTGGGTTGTGACTTGGGCAGCCCCCGGTGGGACAGGGCAGAGGTAGCTGTTCCCTGAGGTTTCCTTGATGATGTACTTTATGAAAGCAGAGAGCCAGACCTTTCCTACACGGCGCTACTGGCGGCTTGGATGCTGAGGTTAGCAGCTGAGTGCAAGCCGTGGGCTCTGCCCCAGAGACTGTCAATGTAGGGGAGGCTCTGTTCATCTAGACGTGCTGGTGTTAGTTGCCTTCAAGTCGGCTCCAGCTCCCAGCAGCTCCATGAACAGCGATCTTTAACCGTTCCCACCAGGGCTCGCCTGCTCCGGCTCATCGAGGTGACCACGGGGCCTTTTGAGCACTTCCAGCCTAGGGGCCCTTCTTGCAGCACCAGGTGGGACAGTATTCTATTGTTGTCCATCAGGTTTTCATTGGGTGACCACCCACCCCACCCCCACCCCCGAACTCCCTAGAAATCACCACACCTTTCTTCCTAGTCTGCCTTAATCTGAAGCTCTGCTGAAATCTATCTACCATGTCTGACTTTTCTGGTGTTTGGAGAACATGAAGCAAAACAGTTGGTTCACAGCTTGGTTGGAGGTACAGGTCGGTTGTGTGTGGAGGCAGGTGGTGGGGCATGCAGGGGCCAGCTTTTTGACCAGAGGCTGAACGTCTCCACTTAATGGTGTGGGTCGTAGGCTGTGAGCACCGACTATGTGCTGGCTCTGTGTTTGCTGTGCCCTCCGATGGAGGAAGAAGATACTGCCTCCTCCCTTCCTCGGTGCTGGATCTCCTTTCCTTAGGATCATTCTCCTGCTAAGCCGGGGGGAAATTCAGGTACGACCTACGCCTGATGCAATAATTGAAACTATCCCTGGGAGTTCTGCAGTCTATAGGTGCAATGCTGGGTCCCTCAAGATCCCTAGTTTGTTTCCCAGCAGCACCTCCCCCATAGCTTATATGACCATAAGGCAGGTCACACGATGGGGTTCTAAGGACCAGCAGTGTCCCCAGACTTCTCTGCTACCTGGGTGATAGCCTGGCCTACTTAACACCGACCGGCATTTGTGGCTGTTATAATTGTAATCTTGTCTCTTTGATCTCATTGGGTTCAATAATCTTCGGCTGCTCTGTGGCCTCACCTAGGCTGGTTGGATCCTCTTTGAGTCTTAGCTCTCTTCCCCTCCACCTGTGATATAGGTCTGACACAGGTCCCTTCTCCCCCACCCCTTGCCCCATGATCAGAGATGTCCATTGTTTCTCAATCAACTGACTCTGTACTCAGCCCTCAACATGCCTCCTTCATCTGATTCGCATGTTGGTGTCTTATCTGTTGTTTCCCATGCCATGGCCCACTTCTCTTGGCCAGGATGGAGCAGTGTCCATTTGCAGTTGTTTCTCTGGACAGTCTTGCTTATCTCTGAGTCATGGTCAGAAAGGAGCTGGTTGGACTCATCTTTGCTCCATTTCATGTCATCCTCTGATTTCAGAGAATAAGCACGTGGCCTGGTTGTCATGGGTATACGGGGAATCTCAGATACGCTATGGGAGACATTCGAATTTTTGAGTGCTCCAACTTTTTTTCTGGACAGGTAACATTGTATTAACCTTTAGATGCATTGTTTGTTTGCTTTTTTCAGTCCCGCTCCTACTCCTAGATGCATTGTTGACAACAAAACCTGACTTCAGGATCTGCTGTCTTCCGGAAAAATCCTATGCCTTGCAGGCGGGGCTGTGTCAGAGCACATGTGCAGGTGGAAGAAATGCAGATTCACCAACCCAAGCTCGCAGGAGTAGAGAGAGTGTAAGGCAGGTGATGGAAGGAGCAAGTCTAAAGATGTGCGGACACACTAAGGAAATCATGCTCTGAATGCCAGAAACGACGGACATTTTCAGAATTTCTTCTTCTATTCAAAGGATATTTACTGAAGGGCAAACAGCTGCTGGATGCATCTGCCTTTGCTCTCGATCAGGGGTGGGGAGTGGGCTTTTTTTTTTTCCTGCCAAGGGCCATTTGTATATCTATAACATCAACCACAGGCCATGCAAAATCATCACCTTAAAAATGATCCTGCTACATTTAGTCAGACATTTCATGAACTCAGAGTAATGTGATGGCTGTATCTTCTTCCCTTTGGTGAGGCAGGTGATGTTAGCTGGTATTGATGATTTCTCAGGCTTTATAAAACCTGTGTGCCAGATGTGCTCCACCCTAACTCTAGGTAAATCGTCTGAAAACACCATCCAGCCTTACCAAATAGTTGTTCTCTATTTGGGTGGGACTCATAGCAACCCTGTGCACCTAAGAGTAGAACCCCAGACCTTTCTTCTGAGCCTTATCTCAGAAGATTAAAACCTCTAACCTTTTGGTTTGCAGGCCAGCATTGGCTGCTTGTACCACCCGGAGATTCTAGTAAATAAAGCAGGCCAAATTCCCACTTCCAATAAGCCTTTATGCTGGGGTGTCTCTGGAGGGGGTGTTGGTGAAAGGATAGGCAAGCGACTCAATGAATAAGTAGCATAAGCATGTGATGTAGTGGCGTGTGGAAAGGAAAAATAATAAGCCAAGACAGTGCTGGGCTCGGGTGACGTCCTTCCTTAAAAATGTGACATTTAAACAAGACCTGACAGAAGTGAGAAAGCAAGCCATGAGGATTATCTGACAGAAGGTCACTCTTGAGAAAGTCATACATAAAAAATTTAAAAATAGAAGCATGTTAATATTTCTCAAAATATTCCCGTGACCTTAACATCACTGATCCCAAAAGATGATGGTTGGTCTTAGGCAGATAAATCCAGGCTGCACATAAGTTGCAAACTGTTCTTAAAATATGACAAGAATCATGTCCCATCCATATCGAAAAACCTTCAGGGAGTCTTCATTACGCATATGACAAAGGCATTCGTTTGTTTATGAAAAAAATGAATTCATTGCTGGGGATTAACTTTCAAAGAACTTTTGATGAATTAGGAAGGATAGACTTGATTAGAATAGCTTGTAGCCAAAGCAAGGTCTTCGAGCAAGAGAGGAGGCTCCTAAGACAGTGGGAGTCAGGGAAGAGGAAAGGGCTAAGCAGAGAAAGCAGAGCTTGAGCTGAGTCTTGTGGAAATTCCATAAGCAGTTCCGTAGGAGAAGGTGGGGTGAGCCGAAGGGATGACTTCTGTTAGCGTGTGCATGTGGGGAGATGCAGGCAGGAGAAACACAGCTCGCAGCTGCTGAAGGAAAAAGCTGGACAGGTGATGGAGTGGTGAGAGGCTGGAGATGTGGACAGATCAAAGGGACGAGACCCAGCCATATGACGTCCGCTTCCTTCTCCAGGCATT
This sequence comes from Tenrec ecaudatus, assembly GCF_050624435.1. Taxonomy (NCBI): domain Eukaryota; kingdom Metazoa; phylum Chordata; class Mammalia; order Afrosoricida; family Tenrecidae; genus Tenrec; species Tenrec ecaudatus. Next base: position 17,869,628 of record NC_134542.1, on the reverse strand, counting down.
CCTGATCTAGCAGGATGCTCCATTCACCAGGCATTTGCCCAGCAGCTCCATCAGCCCAGCCTCTGCTCTACTTCAGCTGTGCTGGTTGTCCATGGTACCCCGCTCTCAGGGTGCTAACTTCTCCAAATTGTTTTCATCTCCTGCCTCCTAATTGCAGCCTTGGGACTCTTCTCCTTACAGCTGCCGAGTATGATCTGATAAAAATATTGTCATGTTCTGTTAGATTCTACTCCTTTCTGTTTGGTCACTGTGACCATTTATTGTTATTTAAATGTTTCAAGGAATTGATCTCCTTGTTTTAGATTATTAATGTGAGGCCTTTCTGTCTGCATAGACTTAGTGTCCATTAAGTTTGGTGGAAAAGACTGTATGATCTGCACAGCCAAATATGGTGGCCACTAGACAAATATTGTAACATCCGTGCTTTTCAACACTTGAAAGAGGTCTTGTGCAGCAGACTTACCCAATGCAATGCATCCTTTGACCTCTTAGCTGCTGCTTCCAAGAGCATTGGTTGTAGATTCAAGCACGGCAAAATCCTGACAACTCCAATGGAAGGCCAACCCAAGGCCTGGGATTTTTATTGTGGCATGTGCATGTGAAAAGTTAAATGTTGAGTGAGACAGAGCAAAGAAGAATCAATGCATTTGAATCAGGGTGCTGGTGGGGGATGTTGAAAGTACCATGACTGCCAAATGAACAAACAAACCTGTCCTGGTGGAAGTACAGCTAGAAATCTCCTTAGAGGTAACGATTGTGGCAGTTACATTATCTCTTGTCAACTTGTGAAGGGGTGGAGTTTAGTCTGTCAATCAGGCCAGAACCAATGAAGCCTCTGTGTGGGCATGCTCTTCTCCTGAGGATTCTGGGAACTCCTGACTGTCTCTCTAGAGGGGATGTGCTCTCTCTTCTTGTCATTCCTGATGACAAGCCACATGGAGCTACACTGATGAAGCCAGAGCCCTGGAGCTGGAGGAGCCACGTGGAGACCCACACCAGTGCTGAGATGGTACCACCACCACTGGATCCATAAGACTTTCCACCCACTGGCCAGTGATCTTCCTGCCTTCAGCATCACTGCATGTGCTTCATGAGTCTAAAGAGGAATTTATGGACTAGTATCAACAGATGGGGTAATATCGGGCTTATGCACTTGATCTGGACTGGGCTGGGATGTTTTCTTTTTGTACAGTTACTCTGATGTCAAGTTCTCTCTTACACACACACGAGTCTCCCTAGAGTTGTTCCTCTAGTCTACCTGGACTAACACCATGATACTTGATCTCATGCACATGTTATCAGGAGTGACCAGTCCCTGGAGAAAAACACAGTGCTTGGTCCAGTGAAGGGTTAGTAAAGAAGGCCTTCAATAAGATGGATTGACACAGGGCTGTAGCATTGGGCTTGGACACAAGACAAGTGTAAGAATGGTGCAGGACTGAGCAGCGTTTCGTTCTGTTGTGCATAGAATCCCTTGGAATCAGAATTGACTCGATGGCACCTAACAACAACAACAGCAACAATAAGCCACATATGTCCATCTAGTTGCTTGATTTCATTAGCCACATTTAAAGTGCTTAATATCCCACATGTGACTGATGGTTACTACCCTGTGCAGGACAGGGAATATGTTTACTGTCACAGAAATTTCTATTGGCTTTCACTGCCTGAGAGTATTTTTCAATAAAGAATTTTCACCTGAGAATTACTTCAGGTTCCTTTAAAATCATATCTATAAACTGTCAAAAGAGCACCATTCAATTCTACTCCCCACAAATGTTCACATTATTGATAAAACATTATAATTTGACTCCAGTTCATTTATTTTTACAAGCTTGGCAGTACACAAGATGTAGATAGATATTTATGGAAGAAATAAAAATAATAGTGCTCTATTGATGTCTCTATCTACTCTTCACCAGGACGGACGGTGGTGTTACATCAGAAGGTAGTATGGGGGAGGAGGGTGTGGTTGGTCCTAATAAGTCTTAGGAACTGAAAGCTAAGGCTGGATGGACAGGTAGAAATAAGAACTGGTTGTGTGGGTCCAAAGCTGATGGATTGTCCACCTAGGTGAGTTCATAATGAAGGTGTCTGACTTACCACATACAGGATGCTAAACCTACATGTAGGCAAGATTGGTGAGCACGGTGCTAGAGGATCAGGGTCTACAATGATTTCCTGGGGAGGATCTTAGTGAAAATGGTCATTCTGCCTGGCTCGGCCTTTACTCTAGTTACCAGTCTGTTTCTTAAAAGAGAATTTCTTCCATTGAAATTAGTATAGTACAAGACTGTCAAGAGCAACACTTCTAAATCCAACAGGCAGCTCCACCAGCATCATCAGGGGTGGGGGTGGGCAGGCAGAATTTGGGGTCTGAGTCCTTTCTGTTGTTGTAGGCTGCCATCTAATCCCCTGCCCCCCACCTTCCCCTGGCTCACGGCAGTGCTGTGTGTTAGCGCGTTACAGAAGAGAACCGGTCCACAGGGTTTCCTTGGTTGTCATGTTTGCAGAAAGGAACCCTGGGGCATGTAGACAGTTAACATGCTCACCGGATCATGGGCGTTTGAGTCCAGCAGGAGGAACTTCAGAAGAAAGTCCTGGTGATATACTTCTGAAGATCTCAGTCACTGACACCCCTACTGGGCATCGTCCTACTCTGACACACATGGCTGCCATCCCTTCAAGCCAACTCAGTGGCCACTGACTCATTCTCTCTTAACCACTGTGAAATGAGAGCAATCCTAACGCCTACCACACAAGCCTTTGGGGAGAAAAACATGGAGAAAGGTACCAGGTAAGTGTTCACACAATGCCTTTGTCGCCTCTGGTGCACCATGGGTAAGTGCTCTTCTGCTAACTGAAAGGTGGGTGCTTTGAACCCATCCATTGACTCTACAGGGAAAGGCCTGGTGATCTGTTCCCATAAAGTCCTAGGGAATGGTTGTACTCTTCCCCTTGGAGCACAAAGCAACTCAATTGATAGCTGCCAATAACCAAATTACACCAGCCTACTCAAGGTGATTTGGCTCCTAAGGGTCAGAAACTGTGACCTCATTGATCACTATCCCCCTTGACCCCTACAGCTGGGAATAGGCATCATTTGGTGCATGTCTGCTCCCACAGGGTTAGCTAACAGCAGCAGCTCATTGTCTCCTTAAGGTCCATGGAGGGCACTGCCTCATTTTCACATGCATGATTCTCTTTGGTTACAACCCACCACTTTTCACTTCCTGCACAGGACAACCCACATAACCTTTCTTGGGCTCAGTTTCTTTATCCATAAAGTGGGACGAATAGAGCTCTTAGTAAAATTAAATCAGTTCATCTTTAAAGTGCTTAGATAAGGGCCAGGCACCTACCTATAGGCTTTTCTATCAATATGAGTTGCCAAAACAGGGAATAGAAACTCACTAGGTGGTGCAGTGCTTTGAGGTCTGCTCCTTGATGTCAGGTGATGGGAACAAATGGTATCTCCGTCACTTTCTGGATGCATGGATTTGGAAAAGTTACTCAAGCCACAGACCACCCTTGTCAACTGGGAAAAGTCATGACACTTATCTCCCAGGGTTATTCTGAGGACTCTTGGGATGAGACAAGCAGACTTCATCACACAGCACCTGATAAGGGAGCCTGGTTTTTATCATCCCTTCACAGGATCCTTTGCACGGAACTGCTGAGTTGACTCCTTGGGACAGTAGAACTGCTCCTTAGGGTTTGCGACTCTGGAGATGCTTACAGGAGTAGTCACCCTCACCTTTGACAAATCATTTCCCCAAGGTCTTGTCAAATTTGGGATGACATTAGGGTCAAAGATTGGAGTGATTGCTACCCTAATCTAATGGAATAATCCATCGGGAGATAGTCATGAAGGTCAGTGAACAGACCTGGAATTATGTACTTTTCTTTCTCCTTTAAAAAAAATCTTCTCTTTCTTTCTTCTCTTTTCCCTCCTTTTCTTCTTTAACTCTTTTGTTTGGTCTATATCGTAGTTGGTTTGCCTACTTATGTAAGAGGGCATTGGGAGCAAGCCCAAGGAGAACACAGTGGAACCAATGGTCTGGGAGGGACTTGGGGAGTAAGGGTGTCAGGAGAAGGGTGTGGGGAGAAGGCAGTGCATAGACAGGGAATAACTAGGGAATTAGAGTCAACAACAAGGAGGAGATAGAGATCCTGATGGGTCGGAGCAACAGCAACTAGCTAAGAGGAAGTTCTATGAGGAGGAAATAGGGGGAAGGTGTTGGTGGGGCTGGAGGAAGGTAAAAAGAAACAGAGGAAGGACCTAGGAAGCAAGGCAATGGATTGAGGTATAAGCTTAGGTGTGTACATATATAAATATATTAATCCACATAAATAGAAGTATTGAACATATATTTATTTGGCAATACACTGTGGTAGTGGATGGACTTTGGGCCTCTGCTCATGCCCTCCCTCAGTACAAGAACACTTTGATCTAACAAATTGGCCTTCTGAGATGTTCACACAATCGCTGAAGACAAAACGATTGCCTAAGCAAATGTGATGAAGAATGCCGATGGTGCCCGGTTATTAAAAGATATAGCAGCTGTAGTGTTAAAGGCCTGAAGTTAAACAGTGGCCATTCAGCAGAGAAGCAACAAGTCTACATGGAAGAAACACAACATCGGTGCGATCATGAGGAGCCATCGGGACTGGGTAATAGGCATCAGAAGACACATAACAAACAAAGAAGCTAACACATTGTTGAGAATGAGGGTGTGATGGAACAGAGACCCAAAGCCCATCTGTAGACAATGGAATAATCTTCCTACAGAATGGTCACAGGGAAGGGATGAGTCACCAGGGTGCAGTAAAGCATTGATGAAACACATTATATTCCTCTGGTCCCTTGAGGCTTCCTCATCCCCCCACTATCAGGACCCCAGTACTGCTTCTCAATTCAGACTTGACCGGAACATGTACACAGGTATAGAAAAGAGATGGGGGCTCACAACACACGGAATCCAGCAACAGGAGTGGGAATAGCGATACCATAAGGGTAGGGATAAAGGGGGGAGGGAAAGGCGGATAGAGGGCATTGATCACAATGATGGACACATAACCATACGTCCCTCTCTAGGGGTAAAGAAAAACAGAAAACAAGGGGGAGTGTAGACAGTGATTGGTGTAAGATATGAAAATAATAATCATTTATAATCTATCAAGGGGGTATGTATGAAGCAGGGGGGAGGGGAGGGGAAAATGAGGAGCTGATACCAAGGGCTCAACAGAAATGTTTGAAAATGAATGAAGACAACATATGTACCAACATGCCTGACCCAATTAATGTATGGATTGTAACAAGAGATGTAAGAGTTCCCAAGAAAATGATAAAAAAAGAAACTTTAATTCTCAGCCCTTTGTCTGAGAAGTAAAACCTGCTCACAGGGCTCTAGAAGAACCCCCTGGGCTTCTTGCTGAAGACAGGATCCATCATACCTACATGTGAAGGCGCTGGCACGGTGTGGGATAGATAACCACTCACTGTGAGATGTGACCACAGCCGTACCACCTCCCCTCTGTGGGGTTGGCAAGAGGAAGAGAGAAGCTGTCTCCTCTCCATCGTGAGTTCATGGCTGTTGTTTCTCTCATTTCTTCATGGGACTTGGACTGAGCTGTGACAGGGGAACTGAGTCGACCGAGATCATGGGTGGGCCTGCCACTAAATTCGGCCCGTAAGTCAAAACCGAACCAAACCCAAGCAAAAAGTACTCTGGAGGAAAAGAAAGAATGGAGGGGGTTGAAATCATTTTAATCTTTTAGAAGTCAGCTGTAATTACAAGATAAAACATCAATATCACTGCTGAGTTTATCCACCCAAATACAATCTTCACAGTTGATGAGCTTTGTTCCTATTCATTCCTGGCTCTCCCCCACTTGCTGGATATGTCCTCCTCACAAATGAATTCTTAATGGCTTCAAATCAAACGAATTACAGCACAAAGGTCACCGTTTAGTTTGTAAATGACATTTTGAACTCTAATGTCCTGATAAGAAAATGTGCTCCTTCTAGATTGGGTTGGGTGATGAAGGGTCCACTCTGCTCCAAGCTCCAGGGTGACAATGTCACCGGGTAGATAGTAAAGCAAACCATGGCCCCAGAGTAGCCCTAGGCCCAAGTGTGTCTAATGACAGGCTACAATTTCAGGCACAGAGATCTGTATGTAGCTCAGCCCCTGAGGGCCGGTGTGAGAGAGGCTTGAACGCTGTTCACAAGACCAGATTAACAATGACTTCAGTATGGCGAAGGGTACAGTTTTGGTCTCCTTCAAAGCCATGCCTGTTCTTTGGCTCCATTGGAATACACAGACCTCAGAGGTCCAGGTTCCTTCCCAGCCCTCCACGTGCTCAGTCACGTGTGATATCCAGCCAGTGTAACCAAGGGTTTATCATCAAAGGTCAGGGCCTGGAAGTGGCAGGCCCCATTTGATGGCTCGAATTTTATGGGTCAGAACTTGGTCAAATGGGCATGCCTGACTGTAAGGGTGCTGGGGTATGTAGTCCTTATTCCGGGAAGCAAGGTATCCTTTGGTGATGGGATCATTTAGCTAAGTTTTTATGCATAATGTATGAAAGTTTAGTTTATAATTCACCCACGGTCAACTTACGGTGACTGTAGAACAGAGTAGAATTGCCCCTTTCTTAGACTTTAACTCTTTATAGGACTCACAGCCTCGTCTTTTTCCATTAGAGTTGGTAAGATGGAACTATTGATCTTGTGCTTAGCAGCTCAGTGCATAACCAGTGTTTCAAGGCTGAGCCAGCCTCCAAAGCTCCACACACTCCCAGTGGCCTGTATACCCTATTCATGGCAGAACGTTACACCGAGCAGTGGACATTAAAACTGGGGCTGGGGAATGGTTGGCCTGTGGCCCAAATAGGCCTGTTAAATCACCATTACTGGCGAACATCATCCGCCTCGCCCAAAAGAAGCAGTTCTAGCGATCACATTGAGGGTGCCTTAATTAAATGCTTGACCAGTGTGGCCCACAAATGGTGTGATAAATATTCACAATGGCTCTTGGCATGAAAAATAAAGGAGCTCCACCTTTATATTAGACAGTTCTCATAGGTCTCCAGTTTTCAATCTTGTCTAGAGAAGAACTGAAGGAGAGAAGACCTATTTAATTAAATGCACAGAAAGGTAAACGGGCTACAACAGAGACTCTAGGAAAGCCTCATAGGAGACCTAGTGGTATAATGGTGAAGCGTGGGGCTGCTGATTGCCAGGTCGGCAGTTTGAAACCACCAGCCGCTCCTCGGGAGAAAGAAGCGGTCTCTGAGATTCACAGCTCGACCCTGTCCTAGACCCCATGGAGTCTCTAGCGATGGCATCGTCGAGGCTCTGATGGATGACTTAAGACACCAGAATATAAAGACTTACTTTCCAGGGCTTATTCCAGATCTGCTCTGACCCCCACTTTGCAATGAGTAGCTATGGATAAAGCTCCGTGATGCTAATGTTGAGCTGTCAGGGGCTGGCTGGAAGGTAAGGAGACCCTGCTCTGAACGGAGTTCCCACGTGCGTCGGCGTTTTCACTTGGCTAAGATACAGGCAGTGAGGCTGAAAAATAGCAGAGAAGAATGGAAAGGAAGGCAAGGAGGACTGGGACCACCTCGTATGTGGAAAAATTAATGTTGGTATAATATTTTCCCAAACAGCCATTACTAACCTTGGACAAGGATATGGGACCGCACTTACAAAGGTCGCTCGCAAGCAGAAAATAAATAAACAGACTGTGTCCTGCATAGGGTTGAAAAACCGGCTACTATAAACCGTGTCAAGCAGTGTCTTCCCCCAGGATCAGTACCAGGCAGGAAAGGCAGTGGAAGAAAACTGCCGCGCACTGTGTTTTAAGGGGCACCAGAGCTTTCTCGTTAATTTCCCCAGAAAAACAACAGCGATAACATTTCAAGATATTAAATCCAGGTTTTTCTTGGAGATTGACCATCACTGCAGTTTCTCTTTGGCCTCCTTCTTCCTCCCTCTTCGCCCTGAGATACAGGACTGTGGAGTCCTCATGATGTAATATGTGCAAAATGGCTAGGAGACAGGCATCTGCAACTGACACACAGGGCTGGTCTCTACAGAGCCACAGCCTTCTAAGGGGAAACAAATGCTTATGACTCGTTCACACCGTCGGTGGGAGTGAGAATGTGCAAACGAGAGTGCATCACGGTGTGGGTAGTCAGTGAAGCGTCAAGAATTCGATGGCCGCTTACACCGATAACACACAGACAAGGGGTGGTGTCGATGGAAGGCTGATCTAAGAACGGAAATTAGTTGACTTTCTTCTTCTGGTAATGGCCTTCCAGTTTTCATAGGACTTAGTCGCAGAGATGCGTGACAGTGTATATGTTAATGCTGATTGTGCGTTAGGTGAGGGTGTACCATTCCGATCATCACTTTTGTATTCAGCAGCTTAAAGAACTTATTAAACCTTCCAATAGCTTGCCCTGACGTGTTTTTGCCCCTCTTCTTTCTCTGTAGACCATTATGCTCACCTCGCTCAGGTTAGCACCTTCTGCCTTCTAACCTCTCCTTCCCCTTCCACCCCTGGTAACTATCGAGGTCTGTTTCTTATGACCCAGACCTCTGTACCTTGATTTCTCCCTGTCCTATAATGGACGGTGGTCTCATACAATAGTTGCTCTTTTGTGATGAATTAGCTTCCCTCAGAGTGGTGTTTCATACCTGCATCACCCTTCTTTAGGGATACATAGCATTCACTGGGTGTCTGCACCAAAGTTCACTTATCCCGATTTCCACTGATGGGCAAATAGGCTGGTCCATCTTCTTGCTGTTGTGAGCAGTGGTGCCGTGAACCTGGGTGTGCAGGTGTCTGCTCTCGCTACAGCTCTTCTGTAAGGGATAGGCCAAGTAAAGGGGTTTCCGGGTCAGGGCCATTTCTGCTCCTGGTTGGCGAGGAAGCACCGTAGCCCTTTCCACAGTGGTTGGGTGAGTTCACAGGGCCACCAGCAGGGGAGACGCATGCCAGTATCTCCATTTATTCCAACCGCTACCTCTCCCTCTTATTCATTTCTGTTTTTTTAACTTTGATATCAATGTCTGTGTGAGGTGATATCTCTTTGTTGTTTTGATTTGTATCTCTTGAATGGCAACCGATCACAAGGTTTTCCTCCTCCTACTCCTCCTCCTCCTCCTCCTTCTTCTTCTATTTCTTCTTCTTCTTCTTCTTCTTCTTCTTCTTCTTCTTCTTCTTCTTCTTCTTCTTCTTCTTCTTCTTCTTCTTCTTTTGCCACATGATAGTCCTTTAGTGAACTGTTCAAGTCTTCTGCCTGTTTTCTTAAATTAAATTATTATTATTTTTTCTTGTTGAAGTGTTACAGTTTTAAAAATAGATTTTAGAGATGAATGCCTTGTCTTATATATTACTGGTAAATTTTCCCCTGTGTGTGTGCTCTCATTTTGTTCTATTGATTAAGCCTTTTGATGCATATGTGTCTTATTTTGGGGAGGTTCCAGGTATCTAATTTACCTTCTGTTGTGTGTACTTTTTTGTGCTTTGGAGTGTGTTATTAGGGCTCTGGAGTTTGTTCCTTCAAAGTTCTAGGTCTACATTTAGGTTTTTCAGAGTGAGGTATGGGCCATGTTTTATTTGTCTGCAAATGGAAATTCGATTATTTCAGCTTTTAAATGGTCTAGATAACATCAGCCTCCTGTGGTTGATATGTGAATGAATACAGCTCAATTATAAATATCTAGTTCTTGTGGTGAGTAGCCTTGGTGTTGTAGCAGTTATGTGTTGAGCTACTAACTCTAAGGTCAGCAGTTCAAAACCACTATCCGCTCTGTGAGATAAAGACAAGGATTTCTATTTTTGTAAACAGTTACAGTCTCTGGAACCCACAGGGGCACTTCTGCACTGTTCTGGAGGGTAGCTATGCATGAGAATCAATTCCATGGCAGTTAGTGAGTGAGTGTGTGTGTGTTTTAATCATTATGGTTGCTATGATTATCCAGTTTTAAAAATTTGTTTCCATAGTTATTAGAATATATATATTAAAATTTAGTTAACCCTAATGATAGCTGTCAGACAACACAATACAGATACACAACAGTGTGGCTATTGGAAAAGAGGGCTTAAAAGGGAAATAAAAATAACTTGATTCCTGTTGTTAATCTTAATGGCTTGAAAGTATGAATTAATTAGCTCTTCTGCATTTATTTGCCACAGATAAAGAAGGAATATTCTAAATGTATTCTAACACAGATCTTTAATTCCATCTTTTTATTGAAGAAGAGCACTTCGGATTTTCCAGACTCATGTTAGTCTATGTAAGGACATAGCAAGAAAAGAGGAACTAGAAATGAGTTCACAGGAAGCATTGGTACCTGCTCTAGTTTTCTCTAGGAAGGTACTTAGAAATCTACAACTACCCAAGTACAAAGTTTTTGTTGTTTTTTTTTTAACTGTGACCTCAGAGGCACTTTGGGGAAAAAAGAACAACAAGAAAATTGACCTACTTGTGCAACAGTATGACACATAAGATACCTTGGAGAACTTAAAATATCTTGAATCACTGGAATTCTGAATAACATACAATAAAAGAAAACAGTCATGAGATAATCAAATTCTCAGCTGGGTATCTTATTTCAAAATGAGCAAAATAGATGCCCAAAGAGTTTACCTAGTGAAAGTCTGTGTTAGTCTGGGATGACTAGAGAAACAAATCCAGGGATTCTCATATATGGATAAGAAAGAGCTTTATGTCAAAGAGTAATTGTATATCAAGAACACATCCCAGCCCAGTCCAGATCGAGTCTATAAGTCTGAAAGTAGCCCACATGTCTGAGACCAATCTATAAATTCCTCTTCAGACTCATGAAACACGTGCATTGATGGCGAATACAGGAAGATCACAGGGCTATGGGTGGGAAGTCTTGTGGATCAAGTGGTGGCAGAAGCATCTCAGTGCTGGTGTGGGTCTCCACGTGGCTCCTCAAGCTCCAGAGCTCTGGCTGCCATCAGCATAGCTCCATGTGGTTTGTCAGCAGGAATAACAAGCAGAGAGAGTGTGTGTCCTGCCTCCAGGGAGGAAAACAGAATTTCTCATAATGCTTAGGAGAAGGCCATACCCACACAGAGGCTTCATTTGCTATGGCCTGATTGACAGGCTAGACTGGACCCCTTCATTCAAGTTGATAGATTATGCAACTGCCACACACCCAACCAATAGTTCTAAACCCAATGAAACTATCTTCACAAGAAGGGGGTAAAATAAAGACCTGCACTATGCTTAACGTGAAGATGTTTATTACTTAATGACTATTCTATTCTATAGGATATAACTCATGGGGTTTCAACTCATATTGAAGACAGAAAGTGAGATATGAGAATCAACGACAGACACAGATATTAGTAAATAGAACTACACAACGAAACAATCTTGACTATTTAAAACAAGAAAAATAACAAGATGTTATTTTGTGTAAAAGAAAATAACTTCAAAAGAAGTTACTTTAATAATAGTAAAAAAGAAATCATCACTAATTAATTGGAGCACAATAGTGTAATTATTTAAAAAGAGTGAACAATCTCCAATTTCAGTAAGAGTATAAAATAATGATCACCTTTAAATTTGATTAGTATTTGCATTAACATAATGTTGGTAAGAGCTGTATTATTAGATATACAGTGTATCCTTTCCAAGCAAATGGGAGTAAGTAGAGTGGAGGGAATGGAATTAGAAAATGAATATGAATATGCAGAGCTTTAATCATGCGGGTGAAGTCATTTCCCTAGAGGATGACCGAGAAGCCTATCAGGAGGGCCCCTAGTCCATCACCATGTAGAGGAAAGCCAGATTGCAACTTGGTATGTTGTCCTTAAAATGGTTTCATCCAAGTACCATGAGCTCTTTGTCCTTTAAAATTTATCATATTTTTCTTTCTTTGGTGTCACTTTTGTCTGTTAAGTTTTATATATCACATATAAACCATATATACATACATACATACATACACTCATACACAAAAGTCCATAGAAAAATGCAATTCATAGATACTGGAATTTTTTCTTTCTTTTGATGATGGAATTTTTATACAAACTTCTGATTGTTGGATCCTCTCATTATATATGGTGTGTGTGTGTGTGTATCTAAACAAACGTACTTCTAGTGAGTTGATTCTAACTTATAACAGTCACATATGTATGCAAAACTGTCACAGCTAAGCAATATATTGGTTATAGATCTATACAAATTGTAATACTACAATATTACAAAATTACATGATATACAGGGTGCTAGTTACCTCCAAGGAGCACGGTGGGAGACGTGGGAGGCAGTCGGGGCTGTTTTTAAACCTAGTGGTAAATGCGTGGTTGTTCATTTTATTATGTAAAATATATTGTACTGCTTTATAGGGTACTTTTCTAGTTGGAAATACTTGACAATTAATGAGAAAGCAGAAAATAAGGTGGAGGAGAAGAGGTTCAAGATGATTCAGTTCTTTAAAGTACCTGTGAGGTCTTTGCCCAATTGCTGTAACTCCCTGACCCACAGCTTCCTGACCTTTAAGAATAGATTTTATGGGATTCAAATTCTATAAATCTTCACTGTCTGTACTTTTCTCTCTCTCTTAATAATCCTAAACATCATAGTTCATAGTGTGTGTCAACTTGACTGGCCCAGGATTATCAGTGGCTTGTGCTCTTCTAGCTACCTATTGTTGTAATCCCCTATAATGAGACCTAATGTGATCATTTCCATGACAAGATCTGTCCTGAGCAGCCAACCGATTGAAAGGGGATTTCCTTCGGGTGTGACCTGCTTGCAATATGTGTGATGCTCAGGCCACGTTTGCTTGATTTTTGATAGATGTGGATCCTGTTTCTGACTCATCATCTAACCCCCGGTTCTTTGCTTGCCGGTTCTGGGAGTCATCAGAAGCTTGTCATCTTACTTGTCACCCTTTGATTCGTGTACTTCTGCAGCTATGTGAATCAGGACAAGCCTACTGTACAGCATCTGACCCATGGCATTACAACTTTCCCACCTCTGCAAATGGGTACCACTTATATATGTATGGGAGAGAGATAAATTTATCTCTCTCACATTTATTTACATCATAATGTATGAATAAGATACATAAATATATCACTCTCACATACATATATAAACTTTGTTGCTTTTGCTTCCCTAGAGAACCAAGACAAAGAGCTGAGATTACATGAACATTTAGCTAGTATTCAGAATTGTTAATTAGAAGCATCTCCATCATTCTCCAGAGCTTTAAAGAGAGTGTTTTGTACATTAGGGGGCAGAAAGTAGGGAGTCACGTAAAATGAAATCAGGTACAATTTAGATAAAGGTTTTCAGGAAGTTACCAGAATATCAGAAGTCGATGTGGTTAAAGATATATGTCATTTTGTTTTTCATAAGCTGGATCTCAAAAATGTGCAAGCATGTTCCTGAATGGTCTTTTGTGTTTTGGTTTATATGTTATTTGGTTTTCTTTTTATTTCTTAACAGTTTTAAGGGCATATAAGCCATATATAATAAAACTCAACAGTTCTTCATATTAAGAAGAGTTATACAAAAATCACCATGACCAGTTTTAGAACATTTTCTCTTTTTTTTGTATTCCTTGTTCTTATTTTCCAATCACCCTCAACCCATGCAACAGCCCCAATAAACCATTAATCCAGTTATTATCTTTATAGATTTACCTGTCCTGGGAAGCTGATTTTATTTTAAATGCATGTATGAAGCATTAAATTTTAAAAGTATACAAGCTACTTAGCTTCTCTAAACTTCAATTTTATTTTCTGTCAATGGGGAATTTACAGCATTAGATTTTTTTATGGCCTAACTGGGTTAAGAAATTGTAGTGCTCAGAATGGTTCCTAGCATCTGGTTAGTGCTCAATTTGTGTAAGAGTGAGGCTGCTGCTGCTGCTGATGATGATAGAGGAGGAGAAAGAGGGGGGATGATGATTAAATGGCAACTTCTACATTGCAAACTAAACAATAGGATTTGTTATAAAATACTTGTATTTGAAATGTATTACACTATCTGCCTGACTGAATAAAGCAGGATAAAAGTACCCAGTGTCTTTGATTTTCAATTAAAAATAAAAAGACTCCCATGGAGTTGATTTTGACTCACAGCAACCATATAAAGAGGCCATCTTTCCGGGCACAAACAGCCTCATCACTATGCGGCACAGGGGATGGTGGGTTTCTACTGCTGACCTTGGAGTTAATGACTAACACAGAGTGCACAGGGTCACCACTACGTTCCTACCTTGGTGGCACTATTGCAACCCCTCCAGCTTGCCAACTGTGCTCTGATCTGGAGCCCTGTGGTATAGAGGTCCCTCCTTGGTCTGTGATCTTTATGGCCAGCAGTTCAAAGACACCAGCAGCTCCTTGGGAGAGACCGGGCTCTCTACTCCAGTAAACAGTCACGGTCTTGAAAACCCCCAGCGGTCACGAGGAGTCAGCATTGACTCGGCAGATAGTTTGAAGGAATAATCAAAAAAGACCTTTGTAGCTTTTCTTTTTCATTCATTAACAAGATCTCTCTTAAAGATGTGTTTATGAGTGCTGATGATACAAATTGTTGTATTATCAATAAAACCTCTTTATTTTTCTTCTTTTTCTTTCCTTGTAATCATCATTTTCAACCACAGTGAGCAGTTTCTCCTTTCTGTTTCTCTTCAGCACTTTCCCTTCTTGCCTTGTTCGGGTTCTTTCTTCCCTCCAGTCCATGTGATTTCTAGGGGTGTGACTCATCCTGCACCATTCTTCCACTTACAGGTGAAACCGCAGGTAAGGCCCTGACCGAGAAAAGAAATGCAGTTCCCAGGGCACCAATGATTTAAGTATACGTCCCAATCAGAGACTTGTCCACATTTGTGATTTAAAATCTATAATGGCATCGCTATTCTCATTATTGGTCCTGAGGAGTTTATCTGTCCTGGATTCCTTGTGTTTCCAGCTCTTATCTCTACCCATGTACATGCTCTGGTCTAGCCAGATTTGTAATGTAGAATTGGGGTCATAATAGTGGGAAAAAGGAAACATTAAAGAAGTAGAGGAAAGTTGTATGTTTCAGTGGTGCCATACTGCACCCTGACTGGCTCGTCTCTTTCTTGTGACCCTTCTGTAAGGGGATGTCCAATTGCCTACAGATGGGCTTTCGGTCTCCACTCTATGCTCCCCCTCATTCACATTGAAATGATTTGTTCTGGGTGTTGGATGCCTGATACCTGATCCCATCAATACCTCATGATCACACAGGCTGATTTGCTTCTTCTATGTGGATGTAGTTGCTTCTCAGCTAAATGGCTGCTTATTTATCTTCAAGACTTTAAGACCCCAGATGCTATATTTTTTATAGCTAGGCACCATCAGCTTTATTCACCACATTTCTTATGCACCCATTTTGTCTTCAGAATCCTGTTGGGAAGGTGGGCATCACGGACTGCCAGGTTATTAGACAAAAGTGTTCCTACATAGAGGGAGTACTTGAGTAGAGGACCAGTGTCCATCTGTTGCCTTAATATTTATATAAATATATGTACATAGAAGGTAGGGGAGGATGAGGGAACCATTCACAATAATCTACATGTAACCCCCTCCCCAAGCGATAGACAACAGAAAAATTGGTGAAGGGAGATGTCGTTCAGTAAAAGACATGGAAAAAAATAATGATGTATAAATTATCAAGTGTTTATGAAGGAGGGAGAGATGGGGAGGGAGGGAAAAAATAAGGAGCTGATACCAAGGGCTCAACTAGAAAGAGGATGTTTTGAGAATGATGGCAACAAATGTATAAATGTTCTTGACACAATGGATGGATGTATGGATTGTGATAAGAGCTGTATGAACCCCCAATAAAATGATTTCAAAAATAACTATAACTATATATATTTCAAAAATAACTATATATATAATGGGCTAAAACATGGTGATAATTAAGGGTGTGGTGGAGAACTGAGTAGTGCTTCATTATATTGTACATAGAGTCAATCTACATCAACATTGACAGGGCACGGCAGAACAACAAGAATAATAAGTTGTGAAAGAAGGAGACTCTCTTCTTTTATGATAAAAAATGTGTATTCCTTTTTGTCTCGATCACTTAGAAGAAGGGCCGTACAGAAGCAGAGAGAAAGGCCAAGGCAAGAACAGAGAAGGAAATGGCAGGGAGAGACTAAGAGAGACAGTGTAATGGAATAATCAGAAGGATCTGATCCTTTCTTAATACTTGAATTTAACATTTCTGAACCATACTTGTGTGTAAAGTATTTCACGATTAAAGTATATCTAAAAATGAATTACTTTGAGTTGGGTTTCTGTCATTTGTTGCTGCTGTGGGCTGTCCATTGGTGCGACTCATGGAGACGCTGTGTACAAGGAGCCATACCTAACCCAGCTCTGTATCATCCTCCCAGCCATCGATGCTTGAGCTCATTATTGCAGCCACTTTATTAATCTGTATCATTGCGTGTCTTCCTCTTTTTGATTGACTCTCTACCAGGTTTCTATCATTTACACCCAAAATATTGGGGGGATATGAAACTAAGGAGATGAATTAACTTATCAAGGTTAAAGGTGGAATTGCTAGCATGTAGATAAATGTGTGTGTGTGCGTGCGTGTGTGTGTGTGTGTTTCTCTTTCCCTCAGAGCACTCTTAGTCAACATGGGGAGTGAAACCAACTAAAGTTTTTGCACTGGTCCCAAGAAACCATGTTTTGTAGACAACTGAGAGAGAAATTCTCTCTCGAAAGTTCTCAAACTTAAGTTTTCTTGCTGCATGAAACATTTTTGTGAACAATAACATCTTGACACTTTTCTATAGAAATTGTGGGGGATGAAAATATTGGTGTAAGAGAAAACCAAATATTTATCATGAGTAGTATGAGTGGGCTTGGAGTAGGCAGTCTATTTGAAGAAAATAAAGAAAGGTAACGAAATCTGTTAATTTTCACTTGATTTTGGCTTCATTAATTAAAGAGAACAAAGTGATTATGGTAAATATTTTACACACGTAAATACTGCTATCACAACTCTATTAATCCTGTAGTACAACACTTAATAGTCACAATTAAAACCCTTAATTTTCCTGCTATCATTCCTATCGTCCCCGGAGTAATTACTCTCTTATTTTCCTAGATAACTTATTTAGGGGGGAAATAAAATAATGAAATGATGTTAAACTGAAGAAGCCTGAAAATAGTGCTCTTATTTAAATTACAATCCTTCACCCTCATCCGAGGTTTCTTCATCTCTGCAATAACGCAGCTGTTCTCCTCAGGGTCTTCTCACAAGTTCAGAAAGAAAAAAAAATTGTTATGAGCCTTCTGAAACCCCAAGGAAGGCAGCTGTGTTTTTGATAAACTGGGCTACAGTTTCAACACTTTAAGCTAGAGAGGAATTTACACGGGAACTTTCTGCATTATACATCCATGAGCAATATATTTTCAACAGTGACGACATACACGGTATTTGGTTAAAGTTTTCACAGCGAAGTGGCCGGTCTGAATGTCACTAAACTAGAAACCTGGCCTCTGGCAGAAGATTCAGTCCTGAAAGGACAGGCTATAGTCTCTAGCCGGTGCCCAAACACTACCGAAATCAGAGGACCAGGAAGAGATGCTCTGACCTTTCCCTTCAGACACCCACCCCTGTGTCACATTTTTCTTCCCATTCAGTGCAAGGGATACATCATAAATCAGGAGCCAAAATCAAGGGTTTTAGTTAAGAAACAGTTTTTGTTTTTCCAGAGATTGAGTGATTGGAGGCTTGGGACTCACAGAACCCCAAATTCTCCTGCTGTGGGATGCTGAGCTGATTCCTGCTCCCCCAAGTCCTGCTGCTGATGCCCAAACTCTTTTCTCTTGGATTTGGGACAAGGAAAGAAACATTCCCAGATGGGGCATATTTTAAAGTTTTTGGTGTATCTTTATAAGAAGTCCCCAGCCCATGGAAAGAAAATGTACAGAGAAAACCCTAATCACGGTGGTCAGTTGTGAAAACCACTTGCCTTCCCTGACCTTGTCCTCCTCCCCCCCCATACTTTCAGTGGCCTTGACTTCATATGGAGGGCCTCTTGGATCATTCCTGCAGGCCGACTCATCATTCTCGGTCAAGTTTAATCTCCATTCAGTCAACCCACATCAAGTCAGTTCCCGTTTCTTTCTTTGAGCTTCACCCACCCTGCCCGTTTCTCTTCTACTTTTGCGCGCTATCTTAGGCTTCTGCAATATGGCCCTTGCAACAAACTGCTAAAACAAGTCAAACTTCAACTTATCCTGTGAAGCATCTTTTGAATGAACTTATTATTGTTCATGTCATTTAGTTGACTGTTCGACTTTTGAAAGCGTCAGTACAATATTAAGAGTGACTTGTGGTAGAATTGGTTATTAATTGATGACTGCGTGCCTTCTATAGTAACTATCCTGAAGGAAAGAACTGCAGGACAATTTATGGATTCCTGGATTCAAAAATCTATTAACCTGTGTTTGTTCATAAAGTGTTCAGTGACTTGAACCATATATATGGAAAATATAGGACAACTTGGCCTTGAATTTCTCTGATCAATATCCCAAATGTTTGGTGACTGAGAATTTGAAGGAATAAGGTAAGTCATAAAGATGCAGCCCTAGTACCTCAGTTCACAGGGTGAACCATGGCCTCATTCAAATGCCAGGGACAAATTACATTCTTTGGGTAAAGCTGATAGTAGGGGAAGGCCTTTCTTTATCAGTCTTCTGTAGCTTCTGCCCAAATTATGCTACTAAGAATGGGTTTGTACAGGAGGAGAGAGAGCCATTCTGGTCTACCCACCATTCTGATATGAGGTACTATGTGTGTAATTTCAACAAACAGCTAGCATTTTTCAGAAGGATAGAAAGCAACAGCTCGATAAGTGTGTATACCGCTATGTGGAAAACAGGCTAACTTGTACATTATTATTAAATGAACGAATGGATGATTCATGACAAGGTGCCAAAGGCCCGCATGATCTTTGGTATGAGGAAGAACTGGGTCTTGAGGATTAAAAGAGACAATACTTGCACAGATAATGGCAGAGGAATGCTGTCTTCTCTCATGCTCTCTGCCTTCATAACCATTCTGATGCCGGGGCTCCGGGCCCCTGTCATTGTGCATCTTGGCTTAGACTTCCTGGTTCTATTATTTCTAGCCCCAGTCACGTTTGCTCTGTGGTAAACTTAATGAACTGGGCAGAGTAAGTCCTACTTCAAGTACAATCATAACTTCCTCCAGTTTGAGGGAAGAGTAACTTTATTAAACACCAGCCCTTTGAAGACTACGATTCTACCATCTTGAAGCAAATGAGCGTACCCGCCGAAACCAAGCAGCATATGCCGCTGTAGAGATCAAAGCGTGCGTGGGAGTGACATGCTCACCCATTTATGTCTCTCGTGGTGCATGTTAGAGCCTTAACCCCACTTTGCAAGCGCCTATGCCTAATGTTGCCAGTTTTATTCCTTCCTCTTCTAAATTGGCCTGTGAACCAGCTGGCCCTGCAGGCATATGCACCAGTTATGGATCTTAGGAACTTTGGATCAGGCAGCCATTGCTCTGGTCTGATGAATCCTTTCTCCATTGACACTGATCTCCTCAGTGATGTCTTTTCTGGGTCTTTCTGTCTACCAACGGACATGGATGGGGCCAGAGAGTGAAACAGATATCCCTTGTCGGCCCCTCTGTTATAGCTTACCGTATATACTCATGTAGAAGCCAAGTTCTTCAGCACATTTTTAAAATACTTTTAATGGGGGCTCTTAGTTTTTGAGGTAAAATTCGGTGCCTCAGATGATATTCGGGTCAGTTGTACTCAAGTATATGTGGTAAATCCTTTTAAATGAATGAGCTGCTTAAAACCAACCACACAATATAGTAAGGCCTTCGGTTGGTTACCAGAAAGAGACACTGATTTAGCATCACATAGGCCCATCAGATGTTGGAAAGTTTCTCTTTCCCTACCAGCATTACAGGTATCAAATCTCTATAAAACGTTTCCTCTGGTCAAGAAATTTCTTACAACTTTTTCTCCTGATTTCTGCTCCTGAATCTTTTGCTACTAAAACAGGGCCTTCATTTGAATACTATTCAGCACAATTACATAGTCGCAAAGTATAACTGTCTTGGCCCTACTGCCTTGATCATATCCAGAATGACCTTCGTGTATCATGTGGAGTCTTTGGCACAAAGATTCGCTTGTACCACATTATCAGATTACATGCCAGTATTTGAAAATGCAGCCACCAAGATGAGAATGGAGCTTGATTTATTAACCATTAGGAGGTCTTGAAAAGCTCAGAGCTGAATCTTTACAGCGGCCACTACCACCACAAGCAGTCTCTGTCTCTAGATGCTTACTAAGGAACCCCCAAATGTAGAGAAATGCAGCTTTCTTTTCTCCCCGCCTCTATTCACCCACATTCCACGTCTTTCCTGCCATCTTGGCTCCCATCAGGGACCACTGACATCAGTGAAGAGGATCACTTGGTGGTGTATGAGTGTGGGCACTGTTAGGCACAGTTAAGCTTCTTGGTGTATTACATTTGCTGAAAGATGTACTACTTGAAATGCCACTATTCATGTAAAAGAAAGACTGGGGAGACATATGATAGTAAAAGAAAAAGCCTGTGACATTATAAAAATGCCACTCTGTAAGTGGGCCATTTTCAATGGTGTCTCCAGATCCTCCCAGTGTATCTGGTCATATTGCTCAGGGGTTATTGCTCATATTGCTCTGGTCATATTGCTCAGGGGTTAGGGATCCTGTGGTCGAAAGGATGGAGAAGGTTTGCTTTACACAAAGGAAAGTTACTAAGATAAGTAATAAGATAAGTTATGTAAAGTGAAGTCAGAGTTGTCAGGCATGTTCTATTCAAAGAGGTTAATCGTAATAATAAAATAGCACGACCTGCTGAGCCAGCTACCCAATTTGTGAGACCCAAAATTAAGCAATGTGGGGCCCTTATTCAAAAGTGATTAAGAATTACAACACTGCAATGGCAGAGCATGAAACCAAGATCAGAGTCCTCCTGAGCTTTGGGCCTCGTGCCATGATACATGTGGCAAACCCAAACAACTGGTCCTGGTTATGTCGTTGCATGAAGAGCTGCCAGATCAAACACAGGATGTCCAGTTACATTTGAATTTCAGATACACAACAAATGATTTTTTCCCAGAATATGCCTCAAATATTGCATGAAAAATACTTATCCTGAAGAAAGATTGTTTATTTGAAATTCAAATTTAATTGGGCATTCTATATTCTTACTTGCTAAATCTGGCAACCCTAGTATATATAACTTTCCAAAATAAATGTACCTCTCCCAGAGAACCTAGCACCAATATAAATTTAACTGAACATATACTCAGACTGAGATGTCCTGGCAGCATGGGGTGAGCTTATTTAAATGGAAGCCTTGTCTCTTAAATGGATGCGTGATTAGTCTCTGAAATATAATCTCCTCACTATTCCACAAAATGTCGTAGAAGAGAAAGATATATCAAAACTATAAGTGTCTTTGTTTGCACCCCAGGAGTAAAACTGTATAGCTTAAAGTATAAATTAATGCCATATTGTTTTATTTTGGGTGTGAGGTGGTGACTTCCCAGTTGAAACTCCCTGGGTGGACACATGTTTTGCAATTGGCTACCCTGAAAGTAAGCAATGCATTGGAAGAAAGGCCTGGTGATTGCTTCAGTAAAGATTCCAGCCCAGCACAACAGGTGGAGAAGCTTTATTCTGTAACAAATGGAGTCACCATGAGTCTGAATCATGGTGGGAATGGTTGTATTATTGAGGCTGTTCTCCCCTGAAGACATTGAAAGAGCCTAGTGCTGTTCTTTGAAAATGATGCCTACATTCTACTTTTGCAACCCAGTCTGGAATCATAGGTAAGGTCTTGGTTCTAGGGAAGTGACTCACTAGCAGCCCTTCCTTGGAAGTGGGGCTGACCATTCCATAGAAATATGCCTGCCCAGGACAAGTTCCCTGCTCCAGGGCAGACGTGCTGTCTGAAAGCCCATCTCATAGCTAGCTCTAAGCAGAGGGCTGAGATAATGGGCTAATATTTCTAATTTACAAACAATTTTAGGCTTTGGTCTGCACAATTCCCTCTTCTCCATGAGATCAGCACATAATGAGAGATCGTGACAAGGGAGACGATAATATCATTTTCTCATTATAATAAGTTAGTTCAGAGAATAAGAACAAAATATCAAATGCAGGTAGAACTATGTGTAGCTGGGCAAGAATGAATGCTCTTGTTGAAGAACAATATGAGTTCAGGATGTCTCCTACCTCCCATCCTTTACAATGTGGCTCTAAGCAGGGAGTAGAGGCTGTTTTTGCTGCAAAACCATAACATATGGCGAGGGAAATTGAAATGAGCTAAATGGCAAACCAAGTACAGCATATATATTTTTTCTTTGTGATCCAATGTAAGTGATAAATTGCTAAAAGAAATAGGATACAGAGTATTTCAAACTTAAATATAAGGAAGATATCCTTTCTGAAACATAGTGACTGACATTGGATACAGAGAAGGGGATTATTTAATGGAGTATGAATTTAGTTAAAGGCACAAACATCATTTCCTCCTGGTTTGGAACATACACAGAATATAAATTGCCATAGCCAGGGAACTTATAAATGGAACAAACTCTTCTGTTCTCAGATAAACTGTAAAAATAAATGAAGTCATCAACAATATCAAGTGTGATTTAATAATAATTTTTCATTCAACATTTAATCATTTCCAGATGGCTCGAGGTTTCTCCAAAAATAAAAAAAAGTAGTAGATACATTTATACAATGAAAGCAAAGAGTTAATTATTTTTCTAGGAATAAAAGTTAAAAAAAGAACTTTTATGAAATACAATTTAATTTTATCAGTTATATGTATCAAAACTCATGTTGCTATTGTCGTTAAGTAACTTCTAGTTGGTTTTGACTCATAGTGACAGAAGAAAACACTGCCTGGTCCTGCACCATGTTCACAATTACCACCTTTTTTAAACCCACATTACAACAAAGGTGTCAATCCATCTTCCTTTATTTTCCTGACCTCCTACCAAAAATGATGTCCTTCTAGCTGAGAGCATGTCCAAAGTATGTAAGTTAAAGCCTACCTAAGTCTGGTCCAAGAAGCCTTCTGTCTGTGCTTCTTTGAAGACACATTTGTTTGTTCTTCAACCAGTGTACAGTCCTTTCAATATTCTTCACCAACATCGTAATGCCAGCACCTTGATTCCTTTTGGTCTTCCATATTCTTTGTCCAACTTTCACACACATATGAGGTGATTGAAAATGTTCAGCTTGGGTCAGGTTCCCCATAGTTCTCACAATGACATCTTTGTGGTTAAACAGTTGGAAGAGCTCTTGTACAACAGATTCCATGCAACGCAACAAGCCTATTGATTTCTTGGCTCTTGCTTCCATGAGTATTGATTGGGAATCATAATGCAATGAAATCTTAGACAATGGAAGCTTTATTCAGTTGATCATGGTGTTGTTTCTAGTTCCAGTTGGGAGGATTTGGTTTCCTTTATGTGCAGCTATAATCCATAGTGAAGGCAGCTGCCTTTGATATTCCTCAGTAAGTACATCACCTCCTCTCCAGTAAGTCAAATGGTATCATCTGTATAGTGCATGTTTTTAATAAGTCTTCCTCGAATCCTGATGGCAATTCTTCTTCATACAACCAAGCTTCCCAAATTATTTGCTCAGCATACAGTGCAAATGCATATGGTGAAAAGATTGGACCTTGGCACACACGTAGAATTTTCTGATCTTGAATTATTCCCTATTCATTTGTTTGGTACAAAGGACTGCCTCCTGGTCTGTGTGTAGGTTCTGCATGAACACAATGGAACTTGCTGGAACTCCTCTTCTTTGTAATGTTGTCAATAGTTTGCTAGGAACCACACAGTCAAATGTTTGTCAATAAAACAGCAGTGGACATCTGGATGTATCCAATTCCATGACTATTCGTTCTATGCCTCATCCTGTGCTCAATTTGGCTTGAATGTATGGCAGCTCCCTGTCAGTGTTCTGCTGTAGCATATTTTGAATGATCATCAGCAAAATTTGACACGCATGTGATATTGCCTTGCTGCTTTATCATCTGCATTCTCTTACGTCACTCTTTTTGGGGAATGAGCACAACTCTTATCATTTCCCATCTGTTGGTCAGGTAGCTGCTTTCCAAATGTTTGACATTTTCAATGCTGCATCATGGAATGTTCGTGGAAACATGTTCATTGATATTGTGTCAACTCCCGAGTCCTCACCTTTTGGCTAATGCCCACAGGAAACATGCAGGTATTCCTTCAATCCCATTGGCTCCTGATCACATGCTACAGCGTGAAGTGGTTGAATGAATGGAGAGTGACTGCACAGGTTCATTCCACCCTCTTTTCATGCTTCCTAATCATTCAATATTTTGCCCAAGGAATACATCATATTCAAACCTTGAATTTTTCTTCCCGTTCTTTGAGCTTTAGAAATGTTGAGCATTTTCTTCGTTTTTAGTTTTCAAATTCGAAGTCTTTGTGAATTTCATTATAATACATGATTTTCTCTTCTTGAACTGCCCTTTGACATTTCTCTCCTCTTTTATCATAGCTTCTGTGGACTTTAGCTTGTCTTCATTCAATATCAAGTTTCATTGTAGATATTATATAAAATAATATTTAATCTAGATATTCATTCTATTTTCTAGTAAAATTTTACCTCAATCATAAAATTATTCATTTTTCTTCTGCTTAATTCTCTCCTTTCTGTACACATTATTCTATTTGTGTAGCATATTTGTGTTCTATCATAAATTCTTAGATGGTATTAAAGAAAAAATGCATTGGATTTTTTTTGTCCTGAATACCATTTTTAGAACATGGCTTTAATTAAAATTGGTAGGAATTTAGAAAATGCTTGCATGCTGCTAAATCCTGTTATTTCCTAAATGCTTTAAGATAAGGGGGTTTAAGGAGGGTATATTGTTGTGTTTTCTGTACAAACTCCACTGGGAGTGAACAAAGAGTACAACACCTACCTCAGCACTATTGTTGCAGCCTTATTCCCCCCTCCCCCTTTTTTTTCTTAGAGTCTGGGTCTAGTGATTTTTCTGAGCCCCTAACTGTTTGTAATCTAGTTTAAAGGCACCTATATTCTACAAAGGCATAGGATTTCATGAGAATGAACAATAAACAAACAAAGAGAAAACTCCCTTAGCGCAGTAAATGAATAATGGGAGCTGATCACATCTCCTAGGGGGTCTCGAGGCTCTGTGTTAGAATGAACTGGAGAGATCTAGCAGGACGCCCTGTCGGACTGCTAACCACAGGATCATCTGATTGAAACAAAGTCCTCAAGAGAAAGGTGAGGCTTGCTACTTTGATTGAGCTGCAGAAAGCCACAGGGGCAGTTCTACCCTGTCTGTAGGGTGGCTATGAGAATCAACTCGATGGTAGTGAATAATGTTCTCAGCCTCACTCTTGACCATCTCAATAAGAAAATAAAGAGGACTATTTGGTGTAGAAAATATTCCAAGACAGACTTTAGAACAAATCTTTAAATAAGCTTTAAAAATATTAAAGTAAAAGGAAATAGAGGAAATAACTAGGAGGCAAAGGATATTTATAGAGGTCTAAATACATTCATGTGCATATGTAAAATATTTTCTATAGCAATAGGGACATAGATCTATGTCCTTGTATTTATATGTTAAGAATTAAGGTAGCAGATGGACATTGGGCCTTGACTCAAGTACTCCCTCAACACAAGCACACTTTGTTCTAATAATCTGGCATTCTGTGATGCTCACCTTCCCAACAGGATCAATGAAAAGACAAAATGAGTGCATAAGTAAATGTGGTGAGGAAAGCTGGTGGTGCCCAGCTATCGAAAGAGATATCTTAAAGGTTTGAAGATAAACAAGTGGTCATCTAGCTGAGAAGCAACAAAGCCTACTTGGAAGAAGCACACCAGCCTGTGTGATCATGAGTTACCCATAGGATCAAGCATCAGGCAGCAAAGACCCAGAACGAAACATCATATCAATGTGAATGAGGGGGAGCACAGAGTGGAGACCTAAAGCCCATCTGAAGACAATTGGACACCGCCTTACAGAAAGGTCACAAGGAAGAGATGAGCCCATCAGAGTGCAGTATAGCACCGATGAAACATACAACTTTCCTCTAGTTCTTTAATGCTTCCCTTCCCCCCACTATCATGTCCTCAGTTCTACCTTACAAGTAGGATTAGACTAGAACACACACACTGCTACAAATAAGAGCCCACAACACAGGGAATCCAGGAGAGATAAATCCCGCAGGGCCAATAATGAGAATAGAAATACCAGGAGGATAAGGGGAAGGTGGGGAGAGAAAGGGGGAATAGATCACAAGGATTAACATATAACCCTCTGCCAGGAGAAGGAACAAGGAAAAGTGGGTGAAGGGTGATGGAGAATGATGTAAAATATGAAAATAATAATCTATGATGCCTTATCAAGAGTTCATGAGGGAGGGAGGGCGAAGGAGAGAGGAGGAAAAGATGAGGAGCTGATATCAAGGGCTCAAGTGGAAAGAAAATGCTTTGAAAATGATGATGGCAACATATGTACAAATGTGCTTGACACAATGGCTGGATGTATGGATTGTGATAAGAGATGTAAAAGCTCCCAATAAAAGTATTTCATAAAAATAAAACATGACCCTAAAACATCAACAACCATAACAAAAATATTGATGAGTGTATGTCTTCAGATAATAATGGGATTAAATGAGAAACCAATCAAAAGAAAAGATTTGGCAAGTTCTCACAAATTTGGAAACTAACCAGCAAACTTCTAAGTAACACAAAGGTCAAGCAGAATGAAGATGAAATATGCACCTACCAGACTTGAAGGGCACAGCTAAGCCAGTGCTTACAGAGAGATTTATAACATCAATACTTATACAGAAATGAAGACAGGTTTCAAATCAAGAACTTAAACTTCCATTTTAAGGGCATAGGGCAAATTAAACTCACAAGAAAGAAGGAAAATAAATTGTTAAAATAAAAAATTTAAAAAAAAAGAAAGAAGGAAAATACTAATAATGAAAAGAAGATCAGGAATCAATAATATTAAGGCAGATTGACAAATGAAAAACGTAAAACAACACTAGGCACATAAATTTAGGAACTTAGATGAAATTTACCAATTTCTTAAAAGCACAAACTTCTAAAACATGCTGAGAAAACGTATCATTTGAGCTCTCCTATATGTATTAAATAAGTTTTCTTTGCCAGTAACAACCTTCTGAAAGTGAACAATCTAGGCCCAAATCTGGATGATTTCACTAGTGGATTCTACATAAAATTTAAGCAAGAAGTCACATGTATCCTTAAGAAAGAAAGCATGCCCCTAACATGAAAGTCAGAGGATTCACCTCTGATAAAATTCAGGAAATATTTTAAAAAGCAGGGCCCATACCCAGAATTCAAAACTGGTTGAATTTCTGATGCAAGTCAACATAATAAGACTGAGGAAAGGGGGGAAATACCATATTACCATCTTAGTAGATACAGAAAACATTATTGGATCAAAAGTTCAAACTACATTCTAGATAAAAACTAAATACAAAGGTATTTCCTTAAGTTAATAATAGACATGTGTCAATCTGGCCCTTTTTATTATATTTTTATTGAGATATAGCCATGCTTCCAACAAAATGCATAGGTACTAAGTACTCCTAGCTTTTTGGATAAATGTATATGGATGTAATATCAAGAATTGGAAATATCTATCATCCAGAAAGTTCCTAACCCCACTCCCAAAGACAACAGGTGTTCCTATGTTTTACCATTGCCAACTAGTCTTTCTTGTTCTAGAACTTCAGATAGGAATAAAATGTGTACTCTGGCTTTATTTATGTATAATGAATTCAAGAGTAAAGGATGATTTTGGATAACTTATGGCTGGTTCCTTTTGCTTTTGTGATGTCCTCCGTTGGAGCCTAACACATATGTAACAGGAGGACTAACGCACACGTGTTCATGCATGCACACACATACACAAATTAAGGAGCCCTGGTAGCATAGTGGGTTATGATTTTGAGGCAAACCTCAAAATCAGCAGTTCCAAACCATCAGCCACTCTGAAGGAGAAAGATGAGGCTTCCTACCCACTCATTTTTTCATGGTTTAATGTGGAGTTTCCCAGCGGCGGAGTGCAGGAGGAGTGGAGACACAATGATAACCGACACAAGGTGTTACAGGAGATCTAGGGGTGGAGATGGGTGATAGGCAGGGGGAAGAGAGTTTGGGGGTAACTAATGAAGGAGGGAGGGAGGGGAGCACTAGAGCTGATTCTGATTGGACAGCTCATTTTGGGACTGAGTTCACCGTGGGGGAGGGAATGCTCAAGGACGGATGTGGTGATTGTACAATTCCCCCTTGATATGTTTGAGTGATCAATCTATTCACTTCTATCATATGTAAATTATGTGCCAATAAAACTGTTAATAAAAAAGAGTTACAGTTTCAGAAACCCACAGGAGCCGTTCTATCCTGTCCTATAGGATCACTGTGAGTCCAAATCCACTTGATGGCATTGAGTTTGGTTTGGTTTGGGTAGCACAGAGCTACTACCTGCTAGGTCACTAATTTGAATCCATCAACCCCTGTGGGGGTGAGAGATGAGACTTTCTGCTTTCATAAAAATTTACAACCTTTGGAAACCCAAAAGGGACCATTCAACTCTGTCCAAAAGAGTACTGTAAATTAGGATCAACTTGATGGTAAAACTATTGGTCTGGTTATAAGCTCTAATTGATAGTGTTTGCTGATTATCATGATGTAAATACTCACACCATAACCAGCAGCTAGCAGAGATCAGTCAATTTGAAAGGTCTTGAATATTAAACAATCAGCTCGGTGAGCCTGTGCGAGCTGACATAACCCTGGTCATAATTCACTGCCCAAAGAGGGCAGGATGTGGCTTCTCAGTTCTACTCTTGATGTGAACGTGTACATCATCTCTACATCTGCATTGTTTGTAACTGAAACCCCATAAGCATCCTTATATATATGGGTATTCATATCTTTCATTTCTCCTTTAATTACCAGATATGTAGAAAAAGAGTAGAAACCATGGTGGGATAGGGGGTTATGAATTGAGCTGCTAACCACAAGGTCAGGGGTTCAAACCCACCAACTGCTTCATGGGAAAGAGGTGAAGTTGCTACTCCCATAACTGGTTAAAATCTGGAAAACCCACAAAGGCTGTTCTACGGTGCCCTATAGGATCATTATGAGTCAGATTCAACTTGATGGCAGTGAGTTTGGTTTGGTTTGGTAGGAGAGTTGCTTAGGGTGGATATATGGCACCCTTAAAATAACAGCCAAATCGTTGTCCAAAAATATTGCACCACCTTACACTGCTAGCAAGATTTGAGTTCATGCATATCTTTATCATCATTTTTATTGTCAGTTTTTTTAATTTTAGTCATTTTGTGCCAACCATTTCTCCCTTTGTTTTTCCCCTGATAGTGAAGGATGATGAGTCGGATTTTGGGTGCCCACCGACCATTTGTGTCTCTTCTTTTGTGAAGTGCCTCTGTGATATTTTGAGTATTTGGATTGCTTTCTTTTTTCCTCTTTCATCTGTTGTAATTGATTGTCAGAGTTCTTTACATAAGTCTTTTGCCAACTACAAAGGCAGAAACCTTTCAGCAGGATATAACTATTGGATTTGGGGGATCCCATGGGACTAATTTGATAGATTCTCTCCAACAACATAGGACAGTCATAGAGCTTATTTGGGAAAAAATAAATAAGGAAATTCTATTAGAATATTGAAAACTGCAAAGGACCAAGGCAGTGAAGCTGAGAATGATTGTAGCCCACACGGCAGTCGGTCTGCTCAGGCTGTAGGGGTAGCAACGCCTGGCATAGGAGAATTTTGAGGGGAACTCCACTTCACCTCACCCCCAGCCACCCTGACTGCACCTCCAGCCTTCCCAGACTCAAACCACATTCAGCAGAAATGTAATTTGAGTCCGTGGAGGACGTCAAAGCTGATGCCCGAAATGTGGCTTGGACTTGGTGTAAATCAAAGGATGCAGAGTTCATTGAGGGAAGTTCGCAAATAGAAACACTGCCTTCAGAGGCGTGCAGACCTGGGTTGAGAATGTGCAGGGAAACAACAGCCGGACAAGTGGATATTTGGGTCAAGGAAACATGTCTATGATTTCATAGCAGTCCTTTGCAAGTCCTCTAATATTTCTCACTTCTAGAATGTTCATTGGATTCATATTTTAATCCCCAAATACAGGCAAGATATTTGTGTGTACACCTATATAGTGATACACTTCTATCTCTCACTCTATTTTGTACATATGTAGGTATGTGTCCCCACACATAAATGAACAACCAGGCAACAGTGTGGTGTGTTGCTTGTGGCTTTTTCTCTGTTTCTTAGTAACCTTTTCATGCTTTTTAATATTAAAAACCAAATTTTCATTGAATGCTGGTAATTAGGGATAGTATTTTGTGGCAAATCTGACCAGTTTTAAAACTTTATGATAGGTGGTAATGATTTATTTTCATATATTGATCCTGTCAGTGCTTAGTTTTAAGGTTAATTAGATTGGATCTCTCTCCACCAAGAATGAAAGCCCCAGCTTCCTGCCTGGTGTGGATTCCTAGTCAGAGGGACCTTGTGGGACAGAGTAGAACTGCCCCCGTGATTTCCAAGATTCCAGATCTCATGGTTATGAATCGCTGACCTCATGATCAGCATCCTGACATGTAATCGCTTTCAGTACCCTTTAGAGCAGCGGTTCTCAACCTGTGGGATGTGATCCCTTTGGGGCTAGAACGACCCTTTCACAGGGGTCGCCTAAGACCATCGGAAAACACATAAATATCTCACAATATATAATTACAACTTGTCTTGTGATTAATCACTATGCTTTAAGTATGTTCAATTTGGAAGAATGAAAATACATCCTGAATAGCAGATATTTACATTAAGATTCATAACAGTAGCAACATGACAGTGGTGCAGTAGTGATGAGAATACTGTTATGGTTGGGGAGTCACCGCAACAGGAGCAACTGCATGAAAGGGTGGCGGCATGAGGAAGGTGGAGAACCCTGCTCGAGAGCAACTTTATTTAGAGGAACTTGCATTGTGGGCCAAGTTGTTAATCCCGAAGACATTGTCCTTACATGGCCTCTTCACTTTGACCAATAGGATGCTAACAGCTTTGAACCCCTGTGACCTCTACAGACCTTCTTCTGCTCACAAATCCTCGTTGTTTTTACATACTCTCACCCACTGCATGTACGCTTCTTTTATACATCCCTGAATACACCCATATCTGTATGTGCATATTTACAGAACTATAGGTTGCTTTCTGGGTTTAGTTTACACACGCGTGCACGCACGCACGCGCACGCACACACATACACATATGCACTCTCAATTAGGCAATCTCAGGAGTGTTGCATGTATATACCTGTATGTTTGGCCAAAGGGAGAAGGACAACACAATGTAGATATTCACAGCTGCCTCTCTGTTCAGCCTTCTCCTCTTCGTTAACCTGATTCCTCACACCCACTACCTTGTTAGCTTTGGTGCTCTGAGCTCCACTTTCTCTGAACAGCTCATTGATGCTATCTATTTGATTCCCCCTCCTGTTACCCCATTTAAAATGTAATCTTTCAAAAAAAAGCTTCAGTCTAGGTTGGCCTCTTCTTCTGTATATGCTTTATCTTAAAGGTAACAGTTCTGGATTCTGTTTTTCAATGCTTAAAAGCATGGCTTCATATGTTTTGCCCCAGATTATTCATAGTGGAAGGTTAAATGTCATTTTCACTCCTTTGTCAAAGCCAAAGATAGAAATATGCCAATACCTGTACATGCTCCCCGCCCCCCCAAGATAAGACATTTTATGGTTGTTTTCTGAGAGAAGCATACTGCAGTCATGTCTTTTTCCCCCCTCATTACTTATTCTGGTAGAGCTTCAGGAGTGTCTTTCAATATTATGCCAACTTCAAGTGACATCTGTGAAATTTTTTGTTCTCTTTCTTATTTCAAATCTTCCAGATAGGCTGTAATTCTTCTGCAAATTGCTCCCTTACACAATGAATTTCTCTATGAACTTGCTTTCTCTCATGCACACAGGTTTCTGAGACCTCGATTGTGATGAGCACATTAGGGACTGCGCAGCAAACTCATTAGGATTTTAGTATTTTCACAGAACCAGGAAGATAAAACCTAGGCGAGAGAAGCAGCTTGATAAAGTATATTCGACAATTCCTAATTTTACAGAGCTATAATGGGATTTAGTGTAAAGCTCCATAGAACACAATTAATTCAAGTCTGCATAGACTAAATAATTGTTTTTTGATAGGTTTACTTGACTCTTTAAACAAGTAATTGGTGCAGCATAGAATCGGTTTAATGGCAAACTGATCCTACTTCTTTGTTTTTCAAACCCAAATTTCTGAAGAAGCAGATGAGGTTGATTCTATGTAGAGAAAAATCACAATTCATATATCACTTATTGGAGAAACAGTTTTCCCAATAGTTTGGAACACCTTGATAATTAATTTGAACCGCTCTATTGTCAGTTCTCAAATACAGGGACCCAGTGATGGAATGTCAATTAGATATTTTAACAAATGGATGCAATGCAGGAGGCTCTCACTTATCTATATTAAGAGATTGGCATTTGGAAGCCAGCTATCTTGTCAACTAACTGGAAGAATCTATATTTGTACCCATTTAAAAAAAGAAAGAAAGAGGGACCTCCAGGAAGATGGCCACCAAATAGATAGCTCATGCCCAGAGCTCCGAGGAGATCGGTCAGTGGGGAGAGTTGGGGGGCGGAGTAGGGGCATCAAATCTGTCTGTTCCATTCCCAAGACCACTCAGAGCATCTCTCAGACCCAGAGGTGGATCCCCAACTGATCGCCAGGGCTCCGTGTGGACACCTGTGATCTCTGGTGCGGCGCTCAGGGTGCCACAGGGAAGCCAGGTGCACGGCTGAGGCTATGCCCACCTCAGCGCTATGTGCAAAACCGCCAGTCAGTAACCCCACCCCACCTCGTGGTGTCCAGGGTCCGTGTGTATGCTCCAGCCCGCATAACCCCCACCCCTAGAAGATTAGGGCCCCACCCAGACCCCCTATCGGTCCAGTGGGGAAGACCCTCCCACCTTCTCCCGGGAGGTGCTCCCCAGGTGCCACAGCCAGACGGCAGGCAGAAGCTGCAGTCCTGCCTTAGTGCTCTGCACGAACCGCCAATCAGACTTGCTGCAAGCTCAGAGGTCTCAGCCCAGAGGTACCCACCCCATCACTGTGCTCCTTGCAGATCCGCTGGCCATCCCCCTCCCTGGGCCTCCGCCCCAACCCGTGCCCCTATGCCCATGCACGCCCGTTGGTGCGCGGGGACACACACACACACACACACACACACACACACACGCAGAGTTTCCAATCCTCCCACACCGCTTCAGGCCTGCCAGGCAGAGGACCCAAGTCTGGCAGAACTTTCTGCAGCTGCAGCATAGGAACCCAAGCCATTGGGCTAACTCACTGCCTTCACCCTTCTCCCTGCTCACTCTGTCCCACCCTTTGGGCTCCAAGTGGTGCATCTGAACACCAGTTGCGGCCCCCCTCCCACCTGATTACCTGAGGGAAGTACCCCTAGCTAGAAACAGATCACCCAATTACCAACCCATCCCCTAAATATGCTCCCCTTCACTGGAGCCAATACTTTCAATCAGACCGCAGCGTGAACGGTTGCAAACAGCCCCTAAGGGGAACTAGATGTGGCTGCAGCACAAACCATAGGCCAAGGCAAGAGGGAATCCCCAGGAGGGGGAAGGTGAAATTCAACCCCGTGACAATTGGCTGAAGGCAACCAGATGAAACACCAACACCAACTTCCCAAAGAGAGTGCCCAGGGCTCTGAGATACCCAGGAAAATGGCACATATTTCCAACAAATTGACCAAAAACCAGCAAGCTGCTTCCACAGTTTCAACAAGAAAAGAGAAACAAAATCCAATGTCAGAGGACAACCTGGACCTAACAGCGGTCATAGAAAAGGCAGAGGTTGACCTCCCACAGAAAGAAATCTTCAGAATGCTGCCTGAAGCCATACAGGACGTGAGGGAAGCATTACAGAAAAAGGATGAAATGATAGAGGAAATAAAGGCCCTGCACCACAGGGAAATATAGGAGTTAAAGGGTGAGATAACAAAAACTAATAGCAAACTCACGGACTTCGCCCAGAGAATGAAGGAGGCAGAGAACCGCACCAGTGACCTAGAGGATTTGCAAGCAGAAATTAAAAACGTGAGAAAAAGTCTAACAAGTCCATCAGAGAAGCTTAAGAAAACCTCAGAGCTATGTCTGATGCTATGAGAAGGAACAACATCAGAATTATCGGCCTGCCAGAGGAATGCACATCAAGGAAACCAGCATCCAAAATAATGATGGAATGCTTGGAGGAAAACTTCCCTAACTTAATGAATGAAAGCCAGGCAACTATCCAGGAGGAACACCAGCTAGACTGAATCCCCCGAAGAAATCACCAAGACATACAGTTGTTAAACTATCAAACTTTGAGGAAAAGGAGAAAATTTTGAGAGCAATTAGAGGAAAACAGGCAACCACATATAAAGGAAAGCAGATAAGAATATTCTCAGATGTGTCAGCAGACACTATGAAGAAGAGGAGACCGTGGAGCAGCATATTCCAAAAATTGCTGGAAAATAACCAGAACCCCAAAAGAGTCTATCCGGCCAAATTATCTATCAAAATTGAGGGAGACATGAGAGTCTTCCCAGACAAAGAAATCCTCAAAGAATATGCTAAAAGGAACCCAGCACTACAAAAGATCCTGACTGACCCAGTATGGGCAGAAGAACAACAGTCACCAAGCACATACAAGATACCACCACACAGAACAATTCCACCCAGAGACCATCAAAGGGAAAACAGCCCCCAAGATAGAACTGACTCAACGATGGAAAGAAGGCAAGAATGAACCACAAACACATATATGCATGACCCACAGAAAAGAAAGAGAGGTAGGAAAATACCCAACACATGAGTGATAAAATGACATCACAGGGTTCACAGATAGATGTAATAACTCTAAATATTAATGGTTTGAACTCTGGCCTTAAAAGACAGAGGCTAATAGACTGGCTTGGAAAACACAAACTCTTGATCTGCTGCCTACAGGAGACACATCTCAACATTACAGATAAAAATAGACTGAGATTCAAAGCCTGGAGACGATGATATCAGGGAAACTCTAATTCAGAAAAAGCAGGGATGCAATCCTAATCTCAGATAAAATTGCCTCAAAGTGCAAGCCATTAAAAGAGATAAGGATGGACACTATATAATGCTCAAGGGAACATTACATAAAAAATCAACAAGCATTCTAAACATTTGCTCACCAAACAAGCATCCAGCAGAATATGTTGAGCAAATACTGCAAAGGATGAAAAATGAACTCACAGCCTCAACAATTATAGTAGGTGACTTCAATATACCGCTCTCTGAGAAAGATAGATCACTCAGAAGGAAACTCAACAAGGAGACTAAAGATCTAAACATTATAATTAGACAACTTGACCTGATAGATCTCTACAGAGCTCTCCACCCAACCCCCCCCCAAAAATTCACATTCTATTCAAATCCACATGGTACAATTACGAAAATAGAGCACATGCTAGGACATAAGTCGAATCTACATAGATTCAAGCAGATTGATATCATACAGACCTCTCTCTCTGAACACTGTGCCATAAGGTTGGACACAAACAAAAGGAAGATAAAGAAATCAAGGGCAAACCATTGGAGACTGAATAACTCTCTATTGCAAAAGAAGAGTGTACTGGCTCAGATCAGAAATGAAATGAAGAAATTTCTAGAAACCAACGAAAATGAAAACACGACATACCAAAACTTATGGGACACAGCAAAGGCAGTCATCAGAGGAAGTCTCCTAGCATTACATGCACACATAAAGAAGGAAGAGAGGCTTATGATGGATACACTGGCACAAAATTTACAGCAACTAGAGCGGAGTCAGCAAGAAAATCCAACTAACAGAAAAAGAAAAGAAATAATAAGAATTAGATCTGAGATTCAGGAGAGAGAAAATAAGAAAAGTATGGAAAAATCAATGCTGCTAAAAGTTGGTTCTTCAAATGGATAAATTGAATTGACAAACCTCTCTCGAATTTGACCAAACAAAGGAAGGAACACATTTCAATAACAAGGATGAGCGATGAAAGAGGGAATATTACAAGAGACCACAGTGAAATCAAAAGGATAATTACACAGTACTATGAAGTACTGTACTCCAATGAATTCAAAAACTTGGAAGACATGGATGAATTCTTGGAAAAACAATCCCTCCCTAGATTATCCCAAATGGCCATCAAGAACCTCAACAGACCTATATCAATAGAAGAAATAGACAAGGCTATCAAAGAATTACCAACCAAGAAGACACCGAGACCAGACGGATTCACTGGTGAATTCTATCAAGCATTCAGGGAAGAACTGACACCAATCCTACACAAACTCTTCCAGACCATAGTAAAAGATGGCAAACTCCAAAATTCCTTCTATGAAGCTAGTATAACTCTGATACCGGAACCGGGCAAGGATCCCACAAGAATCGAATACTGTAGACCAATTTCCCTAATGAATATCGATGCAAATATCCTTAACAAAATACTAGCCAAGAGATACATAAAACAAATAATTTACCATGACCAAGTGGGATTCATACCAGGGATGCAGGGATGGTTCAACATACGAAAGAACATTAGTATTATTTGTCACATTGAAACGAAGAAATATAAGAACCACATGATAAAATCAATAGATGCAGAAAAAGCATTCGACAACACCCAACACCAATTCATGTTTAAAACACGCAAGAAAATAGGAATGGAAGGAAAATTCCTCAATATAATACAAGCCATATATGAAAAACCAACAGTCAATGTGGTAGTCAATGGAGAAAAGACAAGATCAATTCTTCTGAAAGAGGGGACTAGACAAGGATGTCACTTGTCCCCACTCCAATTTAACATTGTGCTGGAGGTCCTAGCTAACAATATAAGGCAAAGAAAGGACATCAAATGTATTCATCTGGGGAAGGAAGAAGTGAAACAATTCACAGATGATATGATTTTCTATATGGAAAATCCTAAAAGTTCCACAAGAGGAGTACTGGAAGCAATAGAGGAATATGGCAGAGTAGCAGGTTACAAGAACAACAAACAGAAGTCTATCTCACTACTACACACATCAGACAAGGACACAGAAGAGGAGATCAAAAAGGGGGTACCCTTCACAACAGCCAAACACAAATTGAAATATCTAGGGATATACCTGACTCAAAACCAAAAGTTCTGTATGAGGAAAACTATAAAACACAATTAAAAGAAAGCAAGGATGACTTCAACAAATGGAAGGAGATCCCATGGTCGTGGATTGGCAGACTCAATATTGTAAAGATGTGAATTCTACCCAAGGTACCATATAAATTCAATGCTATCCCGATCCAAATCCCAGCAACTTTCTTCAAAGATTTGGAAAAATAGATTACCAACTTCATATGGAGAGGAAAGAAACCGAGAATTAACAGAGAACTTGTCAAGAAGAAGGACCAAGTTGGAGGCCTTGCCTTACCCAACTTTAGCACCTACTACACAGCCACTGTGGTCAAAGCAGCATGGTAGTGATCTAATGGTAGATACTCAGACCAATGGAAAAGGATTGAAACCCCAGAAATAAAATCATCCGCATACAGACAACTGATCTTTGATAAGGGGCCCAAAAATATCAAATGGGAAGATGCCCTCTTAAATTCATGGTGCTGGAAAAAATGGATACGTAGCTGCAGAAAAATGAGGCAAGACCTTTACCTCACTCCACGCACAAGAATAAACTCAAGGTGGATCACGGACCTTAAGGTAAAACCCCAAACTCAGGGCCATCAATGAGGGAATTGGAACAAACCTGAGAACCTTGGCACAGGGGTTACATAGGCTATCAGAAATTGGGAAGGACACCAACACAGAGGAGCCACAAATTGACCAATGGGACATACTAAAAATAAAACATTTATGTACATCGAAATAATTCACCAAGAGAGTAATAGGAGAGACTGAAGAATGGGAAAACATCTTTAGTAATGGCACATCAAAGGCCTTATTACTAAAATCTACAACACACTGCTAAACTACAACAACAACAAAAAACCCATTTGTCCACTCAGGAAGTGGGCAAAGGCCCTGAGCAGGAGTTTCTCAAGGGCAGAAATCCAAATGGCCAATAAATATATGAGAAAATGTTACAGATCTCTAGCCATAAGAGAAATGCAAATTAAAACAACTATGAGATACCACCTAACACCCTCAAATATAGCCCAATTCAAGAAATCAGAGAGTAACAAGAGTTGAGGGTATGTGGAGAGATAGGGACTCTTGTCCACTGCTGGTGGACCTGTAGGGATGTACAACCATTATGGAAATTGATTTGGCGATATCTAAAACAGTTGGAAATTGAGCTACCTTATGATCCAGCAATCCCCCTACTGGACATAGACTCAGAAGAGACAAAAGACAAACCACGGCCAGACATCTGTTCCCCAATGTTCATCGCGGCACACTCACAATTGCAAGGAGTTGGAAACAGCCCCAAATCCCATCAACAGATGAATGGATTAAAAAAACTCTGGTACATACATACAATGGAGTACTATGCATCCCTAAAAAGCAATGATGAACGCATGAAGCACATCACCCCATGGGAAGAACTGAAGGAAATTATGCTCAGTGAAGTAAGCCAAGCACAAAAGGACAAGTACTACATGAGCCCACTGAGGTAAGCTGAAAACAAATTCAAAAGGGGCATAGGGAAGAAGATGCTGTATACATATGTCCGTGGAGTGAGGCCCAGGTAATATGGCAGGGGCCAGACTAAACTCAGGGATACATATGGTAGCCCATTGAAAGGGAGGATGGATAAAGGTATGGGTAGCCGGGGAACAGGGCACTAACCCACACAGGGGGAGGGTCTTGATTGTGTCTCCACAGGGAAAGAGAAACAAGACTTCAACCCGGAGCTCCAAGACAAGAACGCAAAACACTGACATGAAGCAGGGAACCGATAGAGAGGCCTGTGGGGCCATCCCCATTACCAACTAAGTGTACAGGACCACCCTCTCCCCAAGAATTCACTTCAGAGGACAGCACTGATGCTACCGCTCAAGGAGAGGGGAAGAGGGACTGGTCTGGTCAGAGCACAGGAGACAATGAGGGGGCACAGGAAGGAAAAAAAAGAAAAGAGTGACGCACATCCTGGCTCACCAAGCCCTGAGGACAATGTTCCTGCTCAGAAAAGCAATGCACAGAGATGACCACAGGGCCGGCCCCACAATGGGACACAGCATTCCTCATTGACCCATAGCACCATTGGGGACAACACTAGAGACACACAGTGGGAATTGTGCCCGCCATGAGTTCACCACACCAAAGTCAGCCTCTGGGGGCATGTAGCAGAGCAATGGGGATAGAGGCAGTGCCAGGGCATGGTACCCCGGGGATAGAGGCAGTGCCAGGGCATGGTACCCCATCAGACTTGACTGGAAAGCACCCGTGAAGGAAAACAAACAGACCCTGAACTATTCATACCTTTATGTGTGTATGCGTGTATGTTGTTGTTGTAGCTATTGTTTTACTTTCTGTGGTTGCTTCGTGGTACTCAGTCTTGTGATAGTAGATAGCATGTCTACCTGGAAAGGATAGGTGAAATAAATAAGCCAGAAGAGAAAACAACGGGATGAGAGTTACGGGGGGCACATGGGGGTAGGGGAGGTGGGGGAAAGGAAGAGGGGCTTAACAAGCCCAGGGACAAGGGAATAACAAGTGATCCAAAATCAGTGTCAAGGAGGGTGTAGGAGGTCTGGCAGGGCTGGAGCAAGGGCAATGTAACCGAGAGGAATTCCTAAAACACAAATGAAGGCAGAACATGATAGTGGGACAAGAGGAAAGTACAAAGAAACAGAGGAAAGAACTAGGAGGCAAAGGGTAGTCATAGAGATTTAAATAAAGGCATATAAAGATATAAATTTATATTGTATACGATGAGGGGGTAATAGATCTATGTAAATACATTTATAGGTCTAGTATTAAGGAAACAGATGGACAGTGGGCCCCTGCTCAAGTACTCCCTCAACACACGAACACTTTGTTCTAACAATTCGGCAGTCTGAGATGCTCACCTGCCTGGCATAATTGCTGATGACAATGGGTGCACAAGCAAATGTGGTGAAGAAAGCTGATGGTGCCCAGTTACCAAAAGATATAGCATCTAAGTCTTAAAGACCTGAAGATAAACAAGCAGCCATCTAGCTGAGAGACAACAAAACCCACATGGAAGAAGCATACCGGACTGTCCCAACTCAATCGATGTGACAAAGTGGATACATAAGCAAAAGTTGTTAACAAAGCTTATGGTGCCTGGCTATAAAATGATATAGCATCTGGGGTCTTAAAGGCTTGAAGACAATCAGGCAGCCATCTAGCTAAGAAACACCAAACCCCACACGAAAGAAGCACACCAGCCTACTCTGACCCGAATGCTGAAGACAAAGCAGGTGCATAGGCAACTGTGGTGAAGAAAGCTGATGGTGCTCATTTGTCAAAATATATAGAATATGGGGTCCCATAGGCTTGAAGATAAATAAGGGTACATCTAACTGAGAAGCAACAAAGCCCACATGGAAAATGCACACCAGCCTGTGAGATGACAAGGCATCAAAAGGATCAGGTATCAGGCATCAAAGACCAAAAAAACAAAAATATAGCATTATGAATGAGGGGGAGTGCAGAGTGGTGACCCAGAGCCCATCTGGGGGAATTTGGACATCCCCTTGCAGAAGGACTGTGGGGAGGAGACGAGTCAGTCAGAGTGCAGTGTAGCAATGATGAAACATACAATTTACCTCTAGTTCTTAAAGCCCCCCCCACTATCATGATCCCAATTATACTTACATATCTGGCTAGACAGGAGGATGTGCACTGACACAGATAGGAACTGGAAATACACGGAATCCAGGACAGATGAACTCCTCAGGATCAGTGGTGAGAGTGGCGATATCGGGAGGGTGGAGGGAAATGAGGGAGAAAGGGGAAAGAGATGACAAGGTCTACATATAACTTCCTTCCTGGAGGACAAACAGCAGAGATCTGGGTGAGGGAGGCATCAGATGGTGTAAGATATGATAAAATAATAATTATTTATAAATTATCAAGGATTCAGGGGGAGTGGGGAGCAAGGAGGGGGAGTGGGGAGCAAGGAGTGAGGAGGAAAATGAGGAGCCGATACCAAGGGTTCAAGTAGAAAGCAGGTGTTTTGAGAAGGATGATGGCAACATACGTACAAAGGTGCCGGACACAAATGATGCATGTACGGATTGTGAAAAGAATTGTATGAGCCCCTAATAAAATGATTAAAAAAAGAAAGAAGAGGGCTGTTCAAGAGAATTCAAAAGGTATTGAACAATATCATTAATATCACACATGAGTAAAAATTTAATAAAGAAAACTCACAGGTGGCTGCATAAGTATAAGTAAATCAATGGGATCAGGATCTACCTGAAATGACTGCTCTACAGTTTTGTAAAAACATAAGGTTATTTTTGTACAAAACCCAAACCAAATCTACTGCCACCAAGTCAATGCCAACTCATAGCTCCCCTTTAAGACAAACTAGACCTGCTCCTTTGGGTTTCTGAGGTGGTAAACACTGGGAGCAGATAGGCTTAGCTATCTCCTGAGGAAGGATCAGTAGACCCAAAGTGTAAATCACACTGCTACCAAGGTGGCTTACTTTTATCATTGAAATTCCATGAGCAGGTGATCAAGATGGGAGGATAAAGTTAAATTAAAAAAATTAACGTAAGGACATGTTTTGAAATTTATGAAGCCTTATGAGAGGAGCATATCTTCTCTGCTGTTACATGCATGACTGCCTCGGGCCTCCTAGGTTTTTCTGAATTCTTCTGGAGGGATCGCACTCTTGGGCAGAGAGACTGACACATTAGTGTGGAGATTCATCATTATTTTCTCTCTTAGAAAAGTTTTCTTTCACTGCATTACTGAATAGGAGTCTCTGCCATCTGGTTTTTCGGGCAGGAAGACTTCTAAGCTCAGAGAAACTCATTGCCTACAGATGTCTTTAGCCCCCGCAGCACAGACTTCAAGGGCAGGCTGTGTCCTAGACCCCAGAGGAGGGATGGCTGAGATAGAAAACCCAGGGTCACAGCTGTCCTGGAAGGCTGAAAGATGTAGTCAGAAAGCCAGGAAGAATCAGACCAAAGAGAGCAATATGATCTAGAAATTCTATTTTTTTTCCTTTCTAATCTTACATTTGAAAGGAAAAGTAAAATGTATTTATTTCAACTCCTCAACCCATGCTCCCTCACGGGCTTGATCCTTGGCAAAGGTTACAAGCAGGTCACCTCCATATAACATCTGGTCTAGGCTGATGTTTATTTGTACTGCTTCGTAAGGCAACACATTTATTCGACTTTTTTCCATTCATGTTGGAATTTTGGGAATTTACTGCATGCATTTTTATATATGGCTTCTCTTGAAAAAAATGGAGAGTATCTCATCATACTAAAGACTGAAACCAAATCACATTGATGCCTTACGAAGGCATGCTCCCGATCTTCCTAGTCCTTAATCACCTGTGTCACTCACGCATATTATTGCTCCGGACCCACTATTTGAGTTTATGATCCTGGAATGCCTCAGAGATAAGGAATTTACACATCTGAGGGTGTGTGAATTTTTTTTCACTGGGGGATATGCACACCCATCTGGCAGTTCTTTTCCTTCATCACCAGTGTGACGAGACCATTTGCAAACTTCCCCAGCTTGCCTTAACAATTCAAGTATATTTCCTCTTTGGGGGAGTTTCTACAAATAAAATATGTTGCTTAGTGAGCGCAGACTCTGAAAGCTACTGTTTGGAGCCAAGCACATTGTTATTTCTTATTTGCACACAACACAACACGCTCTTGGGAGCATTTGCTGTGGTCCAGAGGAGCTGACCTAGTCCAGCTCTTGCCAATGTCAACATTAGAACTGGCATGAAGGGCCCATTGTGGTTTTGCTCAGGTCACGTGCTGGTCCTTGGGTGAGTGGTTTCTGGGTCAAAGGACTTGGCCAAAGCATTCCCAACCACCCACTCTCTGTTTTAGGCCATACTCTAAGAATCCTGAATCCACTTTTAAGGCTTCTGTAGGTTTTCTCCTTTCCTGAGCCAGCACTGTGAGTCTTAGTTGGCCAATCGAGTGCTATGGGTTTGCCACCTGGAAGTAGGCTTTGGACCTGTGTTCTACATGCATAGTCACAAGGCTGCTTGTGAAGTTCTACAGGGAAAACAGTGGGACGAATAGACTGGGTTCAAGGGTCTTAGAGTTTCTTCTTTTCTGGGGCCCACACGTACCAGGGGTGATCCGGATCATTTCATACTTTCCTACCCTTACCTCCTACCTCCTCTGTCCCCCTCTCCCCCCCCCCCAACCCCCACTGGACAAAGGTGTTTTCTCTCTGTTCTTAAACAGACCCAAACCAAACTCACTGCCTCCGTATTTGTAGTCGCCTTTGCTTAGATTAGTCTTTCCCTGGTGTCAGCATAATAACCATCTCCT
Organism: Tenrec ecaudatus; assembly: GCF_050624435.1. Lineage (NCBI taxonomy): Eukaryota > Metazoa > Chordata > Mammalia > Afrosoricida > Tenrecidae > Tenrec > Tenrec ecaudatus. Next base: position 17,825,831 of record NC_134542.1, on the reverse strand, counting down.
CTCCTGGGCTTTTGTACTGTCTCTGTCACCCATTCTACTCTGTTCCCTACCCTACAGAATTTTCCACAACCTGAAATGATTGTTCAAAAGCATTTCCTATGTGCTGGTCATCTATTCCTCTGATAAGATAAGCTCCATGGAGGCAGAGAACCTGTTCTATTTACCACTGCCTCCTCCAGGTTCAAGTCCAGTAGCAGCTGGCTCATAATGCTTGACTGAGAATCTGGATAAATATTTATTGTCTCTGTCTCTATGAAGACGACCACAGGCAAGGTGAAAATAAAGCCCACTACTGGCACTAATTGGGCAAATTAGGTTATGGTCCAACGACAACTTGTTTTGAAACAAGGTGCTACAACTTTAGGTTCCTTTGGGGGTTAAGGTGGACTTGGCCTGGTTTGTCCTTCTTCCAGGATCTGGGTTGACAGGTGCTCCCTTCACTGTCTGCAGTGGTCAGTGGTCACCTGGGCACAGGCATAAAAAATGATGAGGTGGCTCCTAAACCTGGAAGTAGCTTACATCAGTTTTGCTCAGATACCATGAGTCAATGTGAGTCCCAAGATGCTGCTTGAAGTAAAGGAAGGTCCACTTCAGGTGGACAGAATCTATGGGGGATGGAGGGTGGAGAACAGTCCTAGTGGTGACCATGTATCTACTTGACACATTATTTCTTCAATACAGAATTTTGGGGACATTTAGCCAACGGTCCACACAGCTTCAACTTGTGATCAAAGGAAACATCTTATCCATGAGTGGTCATTAGTCTTTGGAAAATGTTTTTTTTTTCTTTTCATAAACTCACCTACCACTAACAGTAAAGGCTGTCTTCACACTTGTTTACTTCCTCATAGTCTACAAGGATCTGCATTCCGTGGAGCTTCTAGTAACTTTGCCTCTTATTCTCTTAGCCATTCAAATGTGAAGGCTTCTATGATCCTCACAAATATGTTTCAATGAAATTGATGGGAAAACCAGGCAAGTGATTCTCCTGCCCCAGTAAGCTTCCATAGCGAAACCATCCTTCTTGTGAAGAGCAAGTTTGTGTTCTTCAGCTGACCCCGGCCGGTGAGAAAGAGTCTACACTCACAGTGGGATGTGTATCACAGCAATCTTCCCAGCAACTGCTGGGCGACTCACGTTTTCCCACAATTTAGTCAGCTGATCCCAAGCTTTCATTCAGGAAACATGTGCACTGTCACACACTGAAACAGCTTCTCGAAGGTGGCCTTTTAATCTCCTATCCCTTGCTTCTCATTTTCTCTCTCTGCCTGTATTTTCCCAACTTGCAATCTTCTGTTCATGAAGCTTTGTAAAAGCAGTTTGAATGTATATGAGATGAAGTTCATTAAAATACCTGCCTATTTTGCACTCAGAAACACATGCACACACACACGCGCGCACGCGCGCGCGCGCGTGCGCGCACAAAGGAAATTAGCACCTACATTGGCCATCTTCAGATCTCCAGGTTTGTTTTTAGTGATTTATTACTATTATTATCTAAGAGATAGTTAGCTTATTTTTCAAGTTGATGCAAGCTTCTGGGTCCAGGGTAAGAATTTCTTGGAAGAATCCCTCAGAATCATCCGCCGTTGTTGGCTCTTTGAGCACAGGACAAGCTGCCAAGTGACTTCCACAAGCAACATGATGGTTTATAATTAAATATTTGCATGTGACCTCTGCATGTGTTCCCTACTTAGCAGAGCCCAGATTTTTTTTAAATTCTAAATAAGACTCAAAAAGTATGTCCTGATGAACAAATTGTCACCCAGTACATGACACTGTCCTTGCTAGGTGCCATTGAGTGGCACGACAGAAGGCAGTGCCACTGGGTCTTGTGCCATCCCCAGATCATCATTTTGTTCTTGCCCACTGTTGTCACCACTGTGTCAATACATCTCCCTGACAGCCTTCCTCTTTTTTTGTGTGCAAGCAGGACGTCCTTTTCTGGGGATTTGTCTCTCCTGATAGCATGCCCAAAGGACTGGAGACAAAAATTTCACCATATTTGCTTCTAAGGAGCATTCTGTTTGTACCTTGCCAAGACAGGATTTTTTTTTAACTTTTGAAAGTCCATGGTACTTTCAATAGCCTTCACCCAAAATATAATTCAAATGCATAAATTTTTCTTTGGTCTTCCTTATTCAAAGTCCAACTTTCACATGCATATAAAATGATTGACAATACTATGGATTGGATCAGCTCCATCTTTGTGGTCAAACCACCGCAATGCATTGGGTCGATGTATTAAGGTGTACCTGATCCAGGCCATGGTTATATTTAAAGAGAGATAATTCATTCTTTATCATTCCTGATTTTCTAGGGCAAATCTTTTTTTTAAAGTATGCCTTGCTGATTTCTATAGAAATCTTTTTCATCTACATAGGAAAAAAAGCACGGGGGGGGGGGTGTTCACTTCTGTAGAGCCCCAATAGGCTCTAAACAACTTATAATGTGCTTTACTTAATCTATTTTAGAGCACTTCACCCGACAAACCATAAATAGAGATTACTCTCGTTTATCTTTTGAGTGTTATGCAGTACTTTTACTGAAAGGGTAGGTGTGTTACACAGACTCACAGAATAAAAAATCCAGAAGTGGTAACTTTCATTTCTCCCAAGGGTCACTCACTCAGCCTTAGACTTAGGAAGAGGGAGGTTGCTCCTCTGGGAGACTAGGCAGTTCTGACATTGATATTTGTGAAAGTGTTGCTACATTTTGTCCTCAAATAGAATGACCAAGCATTTCTCAGATCACTTTAATTTCCTTAATGTGTATGATTGCCATGTGGATTGAATAAAATTGAAGCCTAGTAGGGAAATAGCCATTTATTGTTTGAATGCTGTACTTACTTATTTTTTATGATAGCATTTAAAAATATTTAACCTCCACTGTTGTAAACATTGGAAATATACTAAAGACTAAATCCTCTCAACAGGAAACAATTACTTTTTTTCGAGTCTATTTGTAGATATGATATATACTATTGATATCATACATGTATATATTTTTTACAAATTTAAAATTTTTACCATATATACACTTCTATATTCTCCTTTCTTTACTTAGATGTCACAATGAACACTTTTTTCTTAACAATATTATTACTTAAAATGTACTTTTAATTGAAACATCTATTTTCATGTACACTGTTAGATATAACTTTGTCCTCGTTATAGAGATGTTCTTTGAGTGTGTGTGTGTGTGTGTGTGTGTGTGTGTGTGTGTGAAAGGTGAATTCTCTAGTCCTCTAGATTTTCTCAATTTCATTCTCATAACAAGTTGCATTTCCAGCTCACATATTTTAATGTTCCATGTAGATGCCATTGCTGAACAGTGGTTTGGAATTATTTCTGCAGTGATGATTAGAAACCTGCATAAAAAAGCAACATAAATAATATAGCTATCCTTTACTAAATCATCACATCAAAAATAAAGAGTATGAATCAGAATCTATATAACAAGTTCCTATAAGAGATGAAAAATGAACGAAGACTGCTTCCCCTGAATAAGAAGAATGATTTCCTAGATCATTTAATTTTGTTCAGTGCATTTTCATTTTTTCAAAATTATCTTTGGCTAACACAGTATGGAACTCAATGTAGCTGTCTACCTGTAGGGCACATTCTTAGTCATGAAGTGTGCTGAGCCATAAGGTAGCCACTGACCACATGCAACTATTTGCATTTACATTAATTAGCACTTACATCCGTCACATAGCAAATGCTTCATCGCTGCATGTTTCTATTGACAGTCACCTTGAATTGCAGAGATTGAGGAGAGTGGCATCGTCATAGAAAACTCCATTGGGCAATGCTGGTCTGGATCATGGCTTAAACATTCCATTAGTTTTTGCATTTATGTTTAAACACCAGTTTTAAACATTGACATGAATTATATATGAGTACATGAGTAGCAAAACTGTTAATTTTTTCATGACTAGTTAAAAGGTTGGAGGTTTGAACCCACAGCAGGTACCTGAGAAAATAAGCCTGTGATCTGATTCCAGAAGGTATGCACACGCACAACACACACACACACACACACACACACACACATGGCCAAACTGGTTTCCATCGAGTGCATTCTGACTCAGAGTTACCCTGGAGGTTGCAGCTCTTCGTGGAGACCGGCATTGCCTCTTTCCCCAGAGGAGAAGCTGGTGATGGTGACCACCAACCTTTGGGTTCTCAGCCAAGCTCTGTTTCTACCAAGCATTGTGACAATGGTACCACCAGGGCTCCACTCCAAAAGGTAAAACCTTAGGGCATTGTGGAGTAGTTCTGTCCTGCATAGACAGGCCACCCATGAGCCAGAACCGATCTGATTGCAAGTAACAACAGAAGGGGCAGCGGAGTGTGGAAGCGCCTGGACAAGATGGACTGACACAGCGGAGAATGGAAGGACCTGGACAAGACAGACTGACACAGCGGAGTATGGAAGCGCCTGGACAAGACAGACTGACACAGTGGAGAATGGAAGGTCCTGGACAAGACGGACTGACACAGCGGAGAATGGAAGGTCCTGGACAAGACGGACTGACACAGCAGAGAATGGAAGGTCCTGGACAAGACAGACTGACACAGCGGAGTATGGAAGCGCCTGGACAAGACAGACTGACACAGCGGAGTATGGAAGCACCTGGACAAGACAGACTGACACAGTGGAGAATGGAAGGTCCTGGACAAGACGGACTGACACAGCGGCTGCAACAATGGACTCCAACATGAGAACACTTGCTAGGCTCGCCCGGGACCAGGCAGTATCTCCTTCTGTTGAGCATGGGGTCCCTACTGGTTGGAGCCAATCCACAATACAACAACAACAGCAACAGCAGCGGATAATGAAGTACTTTTTAATTGTATAGTATTGTTGATTTCTTTTAGAATTAAATGTGTAGAAATTGCACATGTGGGATTAAATGTAATGTCATTAGGTAATTACTATGTTGCTACCCAGCCATGAGGAGGTTACTGAATAGGTTATCAGTCTTAAGAATTAGATTGAGAAATGTATTGCAACTAGGTTATTTCTATTTATATTGTCAAATGTATGGGGGCCCTGTGCACCCACACTAATGAAATTGAACCTATTATTCCCTTTAATCCAGTGGCTTTTCCTGAAATCCTTGCAGTAAGTGCGGTTAAGTAAGCATAGGTCTTCTTCAAGTTCATTAAAAAGAAAGAAAAAGCACTGGAAATTACAGAGGCGCAGCAAACCCGTGCTTCTCCCCTGACCTTTGTCAGGGTCACGCTGTGTAGCTAGAGCTACATGCGGAGGTAGGGAAAACAGGGATAGCTAGTGACCAGTGGCAGGGCAAAGCAGGGTGAGTTGTAACTAGATAATATACATTGTTACATTTGGGAACCTGGGGCTCCGGTGACAATCGTGAAGCAACATTCAAAGTTTAGAATTTAAGACGCATTTCACCTCTACATGGTACTGATTTGAGCTGCAAGGGAAATAAATCAATTAATAGTATATATTTTCCCGTGATCCCGTATACTTTCAAAATGCTTTAGTATAAAGAAAGCAAGCATACATCCCTGGGCTTGTGTAGTCATAGAAGGCTTGCCCATAAATCAGCAGGAATCACTTTAATTTTATTCCTTGCCTACATAATCAAAACATGAAACTCCCTTTTCTTTAACGCATAATTCTTCACGATCATTCCATAAATTGCCATATTTCTTTATAACAAAGTAGATGTCCAGGTTTGGCTATGATTTACAGATTGTTAAATTATTAGCCGTATGGTTGTTGTATGCCATTCTGCTTACAAAATATGTGTTTTTAAGGTAAATACATCTCTGACTATGAGAGAGATGGCTTTGTATTACTAACTTGGGATTTAAAAATGTTTCCTCCATAGGAAGAGCAAGCCCTTCTAACTGGATTATATTATTTTTGTGTTTCATAATTTGTCTCTATTTCTGTATTTTCTGGGTGCTAAATGCTGTTGAGTGTATGATCTACCACCCAGTTAACACTAACCATCTTTCTGAGGGTGAAGAGGGTTTTGTTTCAACAGAAGGTGATGCTGATCAGTAATGAAATGGTAAATGTGTCATTCCTATAGTAGCTGGAAGCGGATTTCTTTTTGCCCCCGAGGGAGAGAATGCTCTTGGTTGGTAAAATGCTTTGTTGAAGAGAGTTACTATAGAAAATTCCAGGTCACATTGGTTCTAGCAGCCACTGCATTTCCTGAAAGTGTGTGTGTGTGTTTGCGGTGAGGGGTAGTAGGAGAGGCAGAGTACCTGCGTCAAACAAAAGAATTGGGAATTCGTTACGAGATTATTCTGGAAATGAAGGAAACACAGAAAAAGAAATGAGAAGGGCATCCAATATGGGAAAAGTCTGCCTACCAGCAATCTGACCCTTCCCCTTCCTCCACAATATTCAACAAATTAAGCATTTTCACATCTCAAGTATGGTGGGAAAATGTTACATGGAAATTAGCGAGGAGGTATAAAATCCATTTATTTTAGAAAAATTAACACTATACTAGTTCCAATGAGGTACACAGTAAAGATGTTCCAAATGTTTGTCTTTTCCAGAATTTTATCCTACTCCATTCCACCCCATAGTGGGATGCTCATTCGGCTGCTAACCACAAGGTCAGCAGTTCGAAACTACCAGTCACTCCACAGAAAACAAGGATTTCTACGCCTATTAAGAGCTACAGTCTGGGAAGCCCAGTTCTCCCTGCTCTATAGGATCATTATGAGTCAGAAAGGTGGATTCAATGACAGTGAGTTTATGTGTTTTGATTTAAACCACTCCATGATCCCTGATATTAGCCACTCTTCCACTCAGTAAAACAATCTATGGGCTCTTCACATTGCTACATCCTACAGAATGCATAAGCCATTATGGGAATGACCTACATGTTTGTGGGGGCTGACAAGTCCCAAATCCAAATTTCAGACATCCTTGGCGAAGATCTTTCTCATCCATAAGGCAGTGGAGGCTGGCGAATTAAGTCAAGTGATGGCTACAGCTTAAATCCCAAGAACTGGAGATCAGGCAGAGATAAGGCAGATGCAGGGTCCAGAACAAGAGAAATCGGTCACCCCTTCCTTCCCTCCTCCTTCCATCTTCCCCTCCCCCTTGTGGGGAGTACCAGTGTACCTGCTCCAGTCTAGCCAGAACTGAAAGGCAGGACTGGAACCAATTTAAAGGATGGATGCATTACCCAGAGGGACAAACAACAGAAGCATGGGTGCAGGGTGATCGTGGCCAGTGTAAGAAATGAAAATAATAATAATAACTTACAATTTATCAAGGGTTTGTGAGAGTGAGAGCATCAGGGAATGAGGGGAAAAGAGGGACTAATTCCAAGGAATCAAATGGAAAGTAAATGTTCAGGAAATAATAATGGCAACCTATGTACAAATATGCTTGATACAATTGATGTGTGGATTGTTACAAGAGCTGTAAGAGCCCCCAATAAGATGATCTCAAAACAAACACATTAAAAAGCATGCCCACCCACCACTTTCCTGAACTGAAAGTGGTCTCACTTATCCTAGTCCAAGGGCCCACCACCTGAGGCTCAAGAGCCACATGAAGCCTTTCAGGTACGTGCATGTGGCTCTGAAGTAAACTTTAAAACTTGTAAAGGTTATTATTCTGATCAGGGTGATTTCATTTATTTGTAAAAATATATTGATGGTTCTTGAATCATTTTTTATAGTCTTCAGAAAGGCAGAATGGTCTCTTTCATCTCAAAAGTTTGCTGACCCCAGCTCTAGCTAGTCTGAAAAGCATACTGAGACTCCGGTCCAGATGACTTCCTGAGTCATGGGCCAGCAGTCATTTAGGATGGTCAATGGCTTCTGATTGGTGTTTGTCAGTGGGGACTCCAAAATGTCCCATGGGCAGTAGATCTCATTAACACCAAAAGTAACAATAGTGTAGGGATTAGTGTTAACATTACCCCAGACAGTGGAAGACGATGGCTAGAAGGGCCATCTTGATGTCTGCATTTAGTAATGAACTGCATTTAAGGAGACCTGGTGGGGTCCTGCCAACACGTGTTGGCCTGCAATCTGCAAGGTGCAGCAGTCGGAAGCCCCCAGCCCCTCGTCAGGAGAAAGACAGGGTTTCTCCCCCTGCTGAGTGTTACAGGGCTCCTTCTACTCTGCTGCATAGAGTTGAGGTGAGTTGGCCTTGACTCAGTGACGGTGAGTTTGTTTATTTATTTACTGCTTTGGTCAGGAGGCCCAGGAGATCTTCATGGACATTGGTTGATGTGAAGCATACCTGAATAGCGTCCAAAGACGCAGGAGCGGAAGGAGGAAATAAGGTTATGTAAAACCCTGGGAATCAGGCGCTGTTGATACCTGGAGATGCAGCCATTCACTTTGTGAGGGTAGCAGTTTAATTACCCATGCTTCCACGGACCTGGGTGCCCTCTGGGTGGAGCCAATCAGAACGTTGATGGCTTGAGTTGGCCCAGAGGCCTTTTGGAAGAAAGACTTAATGATCAGCATCTGAAAAATGCACCCCTGGAACCACGTGGTGCAGAGCACTGTACGGAGTGCTTCCGGGAGTCTGCGAGGACTGCACAGTGGCTGCTTGATGGAGAGCCTGAGGAATTGTCAGCAACTCTCCAGTACAATTACCGCGGCAAACAATTGCTCTGCGTGCCTGCTGGAGCACACGCAGGCGAGCTTCTCAGAGAAATGCTCCCAGAAACGCCATTTCTAGCTCATGGAAAATGTACAAGTTATTTTCAAGTGGTTCTGCAAAGAAACCATGTCCACGCGTGCCTTGATTTTGCAGTGCATGGAAGTACTTCTTCATTCGCATGTGTGTGAACAGTTGGTATTCGGATCTAGTCTAGAAATGTATTCATATATTAATTTTTGAATTGTAAATTAGGTGAGGGTTTACAGAGAAGATTTTTCATTTATTTTTCTCTCCAACTTTGGTGACATTGAGCAATGCAGAAATGCATTGGCCATTCCTTCCCTACACGGTGCATTGCTTTATTATTCATTCATTTTGTTGTGTTTGTTTTAGCAGGTATGGCTACTTATGTTCCTACCAAACATTTGTTTACATTTTTTACCAACAGACTTAGATTTTGGGTTGACTTACATTGTCCATTGATATCATAATTCTTCTCTATTTCTGCCTTGAGTCTGGAGGCACCAGCTCTGGCCAATGGAAAGGGGAAGTTGTTGAGACTGGTAGGATAGTTTGTTTTATAAGATTTATCTTTCACTCATTCTTTTTCTGGTTTTTTTTTAGGGGGGAGGTCTTTTTGTTTTTTGATTTCTTTTCAAGAGCACAGACTTAAAGAAGTCTGTGATGACTGGACCTGAGTAGCCTCTTTCCTGCATTCTAGTTATGTGGGAAGAAACAGCCCATATTCATTTAAGTCAGTTTAACAAAATTTCTGCAATCAGTAGCATCATGCTCCTCTATTAACATGACCTTTTTTATTCTATGCTGACTAAATTGTTTTTATTTTTTTATTGATAATAGAAAGAGTGTATTATATATAGTAGCTACACTTCAATTGCCAGTTATACCTTTTCCAAAAGACTGAGATTTCTAGCCTGGCTCTTTCTCTAACTTTGTCATGAGTTTTAGAAAAATAACCTTTTTTCCCCTAGGTCTTGGATTTATCTTCTGTTAAGTGACGAGCAGAGTCCCGGAAGGCTTGTGCAGCACTTCAATTCTGTGAGTCTACAAATATGTGCTAAATAAACACATCTCTGGATGTCAGGACAAAGCAGTGTGGTCTACTGCAGCCAGTCCTCTTGACAATGCTCTTTCTGGCCAGGCCACACTGATCATACAATCCAGACTGATTACTTAATTATTTGCAAATTGTTCTGGTTAGCTTTATGAGTGTATATATAAATAAACTTATGGACTTGAAGTAGAAAATTGTCTTGTTCCCAAAGGCCCCAAAATAAATAACATCTGGTAAAACTAAAAGATAATATTATGATATTTTACCGTCTTTGATTAAATAAAAAGGACATGAGCAGCAGAACTTAATAATAACACATTCTATTGATAATCCAGAGAAGGAAATGGTGAGTCATTCTTGATGTTATATTTCAACAGTTCTCATTCTAAATTACTACAGAGGGCCTATTTGCTGAAATAAAATAGTTTGCTAGCTGCCAGGTTCAGATTTGATTCAAAAGCAGGTGCCTGGAGAGAAAACTGAGGAAGTAAACAAAATAGTAAAGTAGAACAATAAGGTAAATTGCCATGAGAATTTTATTTTCAAGATGGTTTGCCTTCCATTATTAATACAAAAATATTCATTTTAAAAAGAGAGGATACATTAAAAAATCAAAGAAACTCACTGTCATCGAGTTGATTCTGGCTCTTTAGTGGCCCTATAGGACAGAGCAGAACAGTCCCTGTGGGTTTCCAGTGTTGGACATCTTTGTTGCATCAGACAACCTCATCTAAATCCCACACAGCAGGCTGGTGGATTGGAACCGCTGACCTTGTGGTTAGCAGTCGGATGAGTAACACATTTTGCCACCCTATAATTCATTGTTTTGCTCTGCAATTGCATGAAACCTAAGGTTGGATGACCACCAAGTGAACAGCTTTTCTGCAGGCAAAACCGTCTTGAATGTTAGCCAGTTAATGACAGCACTTACATAGACATTGGCTTGGTGATTGTGTCCTGCACAATTCTTTACTATTCTTCTTGGATAGAGTGAAACCCACAAACCTCTCTAGAACTGCAAATCTCAGGTGGGGAAGAGTTTACAAGACAAGGTGTGAAAACTTACTGCATAAATCTGCTACTCTTAGTCAAGAAAATGATAGGTCTGAGAAAACAAAAGGTTTTAATTCATTGGGAATGAAAGAACAATGACAACCACTGAGCTTGCTAAGCATGTTCAGTCTTCCCTGAAAGCCCTGTTTGTAGGGAATTTTCCAAGAGGTGCTGGCTTTGTGGAGTCACCTAGTTGCTGTCTTAATATACTGTTTTCTTTATTGTAACCCAAAAGTTCTCTGGATCTCAAAAGTCCACATGGTTTCTAGAGTCTAAATTGGGAGATTGGGAGTCACTAATGTCACTCACGGAATTGGATAAATAGCCCCCCCAATTTTTAAATGGAATGTCTTGGGCCTTCCCTTCCTCTTTTCGGTGTAATTTATGGAGGAAGACTGCCTGAAATTTTACCTTGGCCTTCTTAATCTAGTAGTTCTCTCCTGATTTTATTTATCTACCTCAAGTGGTAGACAAGAATGGAATGCAGATTTTCAAGGGGTCAGTATCCTATCATCTTCATCTTTCCTATGTGTGATAGCTTGAGGAGACTAGAGAACAAACCCAGGGAGACGCATATGTGTATAAGAAAGAGATTTATAGACAAGAACAATTGAATATTGAGAAAACAGCCCAGCCCAGTCCAAATCGAGTCCATAAGTCTGGTATTAGCCCATATGTCTGATACCAGTCTATAAATTCCTCATCAGACTCACAAAACACCTGCAATGATGTCAAATCAGGACAGTCACAGGCCAGTGGGTGGAGAGTCTTGTGGATCCAGTGGCGGTATAAGAATTTAAGAGCTGGCAGGGATCTCCACATGACTTCTCCTGCTCTGGGGCTCTGGCTGTCATCAGCCTGTCTCCATGTGGCTTGTCAACAAGAATGTCTCCCAGGGACTGAGTGAATGTCCTGCCTCCTGGGAGCTATTTATCTCCTTAGTGTCTCCAAATGATGTCATCAAGCTGCGATCTGATTGACAGGCTAAACTCCATCCCTTCATTTGTTAGTATCAAATCGACAACAGATTATATAACTACCACACTATAATTGACTATTTCTTTGATTTTTTTCATTTATAATTACGTGTATATTTTACTTTCTATACCACAATATGGTTAGATATGTTTTAATGTAAACTAGTTTAACTTATGTTTTAAGTTATTTTGAAAGTTTCCCAAAAACTCAAATAAAATTGATCCTCCATCTATCAAGTAAAATTGATGCTCCGTCTAGTCTATTTTATATATTAATCATTCCCTTCTTTTGTTTCTCTTATGATCACATCTCATAAATTCCAAGTTTGTGTTTCAGGATATGTGCTCTGTTCACTTAATACGTAAACAAAATAAAATTCTGGAGGTATCGTCGTTGTAAATAAGATAAATTGATTTCTTCTCAATGTTTCATCTTCCACATTTGCCCATCATCCAAAATTGACACCAGAGTAGCAGTCCAGCAGCTTTGTACTCAAAGACAATTTCTGGTAAGACAATCAGTATTAATCCTTTTTCAAATGATTTGAAAGAACTTGTTGGTTTTTCAAATATAAGTTTAGAATAATTTTGTTTTTAGCAAACCTGTCAAGATATTTCAGATGACTGGATTAAAATACTGTTTTGAAGTAATAACTTTATAAAATTTAATGGTTCCATTAAAAATATGTGAATGTGGAATCACCAACCAATGAAGTGTTTTTGTAATTTTTTCATTTTCTTAAGATGTTTTGCATATTCTTGAAAGTTCATTCCTAGTATTCTATGTTTATTTGCTATTGTAAATTGTTATTTCCTTTTCACATCATGCTTCCCAAATAGAATATTCTGGCATAAGTAATGTACATAAAATATGTAGCAATGTAGCAAAAATATGTTGCAAAAATATTGGCATATGGACAGTGCTTAATGCATGCTGTTAGGCTTTAAGCACTTATTTTGCTTTCAAGCACTTTAATTCGCTGGTTATACGATTATTTGATATTTACAAATAACATAATCTGTGAATGACATAAACTGTTCTTTATATTAGTTATATAATTTCTGTACAATCACTCATTCACACAACAAATGCATTTTCTTATTCATTTTTTATTGTTTGGCTGGTACTCAAAAATCAAATTAAAAAAAAATTAAGGAGAAAACATCTCCATCTCTCTCCTGAGAGGCAGTGAACTCCTTATATGCTAAGGTGTTATTTTTTTCTCTCATCAATGACATTTGTTTCCTTTGGTTGAGTTTGCCCCTTTGTTTAATCTTGTACTCTTACATTTTATGTTTTTCCCACTCTGAAGTCTTCCTTAGTTATCACTCTTTTTAAGAATGTGGCAATAAAAAGCTGCTTGGGAACCCATTCTAAGTGGTGTAGAGCTTTTTGGCTGATGGATTTCCCCACTCGCTCAAACGGAGTGCCACCCAGTCGATGCCAACTCATAGCAGCCCCATCAGCCAGGGTAGAATTGCCCTGTGTGTTCTGAGACTGCTACTCTCTATTGGAGTAGAAAGGCCCATCTTTATCCTGAGGAGTGGCTGATGGTTTCAAACTGCTGACCTTTCAGTTAGCAGGCCAACCACCATAGCTCCTCAGACTAATGGCTGTTATTGCTGTTAGGTCCCATGCAGTCCTTTCTGACTCCTGGTGACTCGATGCACAGTAGAACCACCCATTCCTGCGCTGTCCTCCCATTGTTTCTATGCCTGAGTCCGTTATTGCACCACTCACCACTGTGTCAGCCATCTCCTCCTCAGAACTGCCCCTTTGCTTTCTCAAGCATGATGTCCCTCTTTGGGAACCGATCTCTCCTGACCACATGCCCAAAGCTCGCAAGGCAAATTCTTGCCATCCTTACCTCCAAGGACAATGCTGACTGTCCGTCTTCCAAGACAGACTGGTTCATTGTTTTGGCAGTCCGTGGGACTTTCAACACCCTTCTCCAGCAACACCGTTCAAATGCATTGATTCTTATTTGGTCTTCCTTACTCAGTGCCCTACTATCACGCGCATATGAGGCAACTGAAAATAACATGTCTTGGGTCGAGGCATCTTTGCCCTCAAAGTAACATCCTTGCCTTTCAACACTCTAAAGAGGTCTTGTGCAGCAGATTGAACTAATGCAACACATCTTTTGATCTCTTGCCTCCCATGAGCACTGGTTACGGATTCAAGCAAGACAAAGTCCTTGACAACGTCCAGCTCTTCTCTATTTATCACCAGGATTCAGCGGCAAGGCTGCTAGTTCTGTCGACATTGAGTGGCAATCCACACTGAAGGCTGCGATCCTTGTTCTGCATCAGCAAATGCTTCCAGTCCTCCTTGCGTTCAGCATCAAGGTCGTGTCCTCTGCATCTGGCCTGATGCCACGTTCTTCTTCATATAATCCAGCTTCTCGGATGATTTGCTCAGACTCCAGATTGAATAAATATGGTTTATTCAATGTTAGGTTTCTGGGCTGGTTTACCTCGGTCCTTGCTTTTCAACACTGAAAGAATTCATGCTACAGAAGCACGTTTGTAATCCAAGCAACTTTTATGGGGGAAGGGAAGTTTCAGGAACTATAGTCTCACGAAGTGTGCACTATCCCTCGAAAGTGTGCAAGATCACATAGCGGGGCAATAGAAAAGTTCAAGACTGAAAATGGCCATTTCAGGAGAGCTCAGAAAAGCACGTGGACAGAACACAGAAACAGGAGAATGGAACCAAGAGCAGAAAATCCCCAGAGGCCAAGAGAACGAGAACCCTAAGAGGGCCTGCCGGCACTTATGCACAGCCCTCTGCAGAGAAAGTCCCACCCACTGCTTGCAGAGCACACCTGAACAAGAGAGGGCGGCCACTTTTACCCCCTCCCTCCCCACTGGCTGGGGAGGTGTGGTCGAAGCTACTGGCTGACCTTATTGGCTGAGTGTAGGTCCACCTGTGTCATAGCATGTCACTGGTGTCCAGCATTGTGTGTGGGCCCAGGCTGGGCTTTCCCACAGGTGTCCTATAGACACCTGACTTTCCTGAAAGCGCTTTATGTGGCCTGGCCAGCTGCTTTTTGCTAGGCAGGCATTTGGGGAAGACTACCCTCCCCCCACCCAATCCTAATTCCTTAGTATTAAATATCTTCCCTGATTTTTTAAACCATTTATTATTCCCTTGTTCTGATCACACAGCAGCCATGCAGAAGTTCTGCACGAGCACGATGAAGTGCTCTGGAATTCTCATCCTTCTCAAGGCAAGCATAGCTGCTAAGATCCGAACACACCGTACTGTAGGCCCAGAATATTGTCAAGCTGTATGGGACCCACTAATGGCAGCAGCAGCAGCACCTTTCAGCCTGTCTGGAGTTCAGGACACTTACCTTCCTGTTTGCGGCAGCATTACTCTGGCTTCCAGGAGATTTAAAAACAGGATGTTTTGTTCTAGTGGGTGTTAAAAAATGGTGTTTTTATTCAAAGCTGTATATTTTAATTCTTTTTACAAAACAACCTTATCACCTTCAAAGTACTCTACATCACTCTTAGTACATTTGTCAAATCTGTGATTCCATTCTTGGAAACACTTTTCAAACTTCTGTTTGGATGGCTGACAGCACCTCCCTCGCGTTTTTTTTCTTCTTCACTTTTTCTACGTCTTCAAATCATTATCCTTTTATTGTCCCTTCCTACTTGCAGAAGCAAAAAGAAGTCACAGGACTAATGTCAGGTGAGTAAGGTGTGAGCGGCAAGAGAGGCATGCTGTTTTTGTCCAAAACAGGCACACTGAGATGGCTGCATGAGCAGGTGCATTGTTGTGGTGGCAAAATCAGCGCCCTGTCTGCCACACATCAGGCCTTCTTTGTCACACACTGCTATGCAGTCTTTTCAGAGCCTCTAAATAGAAAGCTGGATTAGCAGTCTGACCTGGTGGAATGAACTCCAAATGCACTACAGAGTTGACATTTTCTTCGTGTAAGGAAGTTGTTGGATGCCCAGAATGAGGTTTGTCATCAATCAACATTTCACCTTTTCTGAAATGAGAAAACCACTCGTACACTTGAGTGTTTCCCAAAGCGCTGTCCTGATAAACTTTGTTCAACA
The DNA here is from genome assembly GCF_050624435.1 of Tenrec ecaudatus. Taxonomy (NCBI): domain Eukaryota; kingdom Metazoa; phylum Chordata; class Mammalia; order Afrosoricida; family Tenrecidae; genus Tenrec; species Tenrec ecaudatus. The sequence continues at coordinate 17,810,018 of NC_134542.1, read as the reverse complement.
TCACATCAGCTTCTGTGGCATTTCTCCCGAGCAAGAAACAAAATTTCACAGCCTCATGCTGTTCTTTTAAAACGGCCATCACACAAAAAAAGCAAGGTTTCAATGAAACTGCTTGTAAGAGAAAAATCACTGCACCCAGAGAGAACCTTCCCAGGTGTTGCCACTGGGTGCACTAACTCACAGCGAGTTGCTTGATGCTCGCCTAGCAGAAAGAGTGTGTACTACGGAAGCTCCACTCCATCGAGCTTTTTTCCTTTTTGTGGGAGGGGTACCAGCCCCTCGTATGTATCCTAACAGGGTCATTATGAGGACTTTGATGTAGTCTTTCTCATTGCCAGGCTCATATATTGTTTCTGTCCTATTATACGTAGTGAGAACCACTATTGTGGTCACTGCTGCCAAACTAGGCAAAGCTTGCTTCTCCAGTTCCCACCTCTTTAGAGGATTGTGGGCTATTAGGGCTGGGCTGATGTTTCTCAGTCGGGTACGGTAGTGTGGAAACAGAATGCCTGATAATGTAGACACTGCCTATCCTAGGGGCTCCGTAGACAAGGCACGCTGTCTCGGGGAGGGGATTGCATGTTGGCTGGGGCACAGCCAGCACTTGAGAAGGAAGAGAAAGAGGTGGGAGAGATTTAGAGTTCTGGCGTTCTAACTCTGTGTCACCACGGGGAAATGATACCCTTGTCTGCGTAGCAGATCGCTGGGTTGCCTTAATGACACCCAATTTTGTTTTTACAGAAAGGAGTTTCTGTACTGGGAGAATTAGTCACTCTAATCGCTTATAATCCTTCACCTTTGTATGGAATGTCTTAGCTTAGAAAACTCCACGCCCCTGCTCTCAGTGAACCCTAGACAACAGGGCTCATTGATCTGACTTTGCCAACGTAGAGATTCAGAAGCTAAATATCAAAGGAGCATCCTCAGGTCTTCTGCTTCTGATGTTTTCCCCTCTCAACCACAACTGCCGCAAGATCAAGGACCTAGAGGGTTGGTCCAAGCTCAAGGTTGACTTCAGATACATGTTATGTATAAACAGAGGCATCCTTAGTATTTTGGGTAGTAGTGGGAAGGAGGTTTTGGTTTTCATGGATTGAATTGTGTCCTCTCATAATATATGTCCACTTAGCTGGGCCATGATTCTCACTGTCGTATGACGATGTACTTTTTCAGTTACAAAATGATATAAATCATGCCCTTTGGCATGATGTGAAGTGATCAATCAGTTGAAAGTGGGTTGGGGTAGGGTACAACATCCTTCCTTAGGTCCCAACCCTGATCTGATGGAAAGGAAGTTTCCCTAGACTGTAGCCTGTATCTGTTTTTGTCTTACAAGATAAAAGGAGAAGAAGCAAGTAGAGGAGTGTATCTCCTACCACCAAGAAAGAATTGCTGGAAGCAGAGTGCATCCTTTGGATTCAAAGTACCTACACTGAGAACATCCTAGACTCAGGTAAAGATCGAGTCAAGAATCTTGCCTCAGAGCTGACACAGAGAAAAAATATTTTTCGGTAGCAGGCACCCTGAATGCACACTTCTATCTGTGGGAGAATTTGTTTTATAAAGGGCTGCTTTTGAGATCCTGGCTGCCCTAGTGGAGTGGTAGTTAAATGTTGAGTGTTAACCAAAAGGTGAAGACGAGGATTTCTAACCCCATCAAGAGTTGCCATCTCAGAAGCCCCCAGGAGCAGTTCTACCCTGTCTTACAAGGTTGCTACGTGTCACCATTGTGTTGATGGCAGGTTGTTACACATCACCACTGGGTTGATGGCAGGTTGCTACATATCACCATTGGGTTGATGGCAGGTTGCTACGCGGAGTCACCATTGAGTTGAGTTTGGTTTGGTTGTTATGGCAGCACTGGAATAGGAAGACTGTCATGCTAGCTCTCCTGTTGTGCATACAGCCCTCCTTGCTTTAGTTAGAAACTAGCTGTCCCTGTGGTCACAGCTGGGTTGTGGCTGTCTGTCAGAAGCTGTCTCTGACTTCTCTGACTGAATCATACTCAGCCCTTCACTCACTGATTATGACCAACTTCTGTGTGATTGTAAAATTGATGTTTATACCACCTCACAAGTCAGGGTCTGCCCTGAGAGCAAAGGGAACTTATTTCAGCTCATGGCTACATCCCACTGCCCAGCAGGCTCCGGCCCCTAGTAAATGTTCAATATATATTTGTTGAATGGATGAATGAATAATTAAGCCTTCTTTGAATAAGTTGACCTATTTGTGAGAAAAGCAATAATGTTATAATCCAGTGCTGGGAAGGTCTTTAAAGACTTTTGTTTCCCTGCACTAAGCACATTTTCTTACTGTGAAACCGACCATAAATCCAATTCCCTTAGTGCTTAATCTATGGCATGGAAGTCAATGAAGCCCCATAAAATTAGTTAAGTCAAGCAGAGGAGTATTTAAGAAGTTTCCGTTTGAGTACCGAAAATAACCTGTGTTCAAAATGAATTAATTTCTCTACCAGAGATTCCAAGCCTTGCATGTCTGTGTGTGTTATTATTTGTTTTGATTTATTTTTGGATTTGTATTTAGTTTGGTTGTTTGCTTTTCCCAGAAAGGATAACCAAGGGAGGCTCTCATCCTAAGTCATTGGTTCTCCACCTTCCTCATGCCATGACCCTTTCATACACTTCCTCATGTTGTGGTGACTCCCCCACCCAACCATAAAATTATTTTTGTTACTACTTCATAACTATCATTTTGCTACTGTTATAAATCTTATGAATTGGGCAACTCCTATGAAAGGGTCGCTTGAGCCCCCCCAAAGGGATTGTGACACACAGGTTGAGAACTGCTGTCGTAGATGAATCCAATACACACCAAAGTATTCACTTTAGTTCAAGTTAAGGCGACATATACTTAAGCTTGGCTCAAACCTGTGTGCCAACTTGTAAGGCATTTATGTGACATAGTTGAACTTTTATCAAGAGGAGGCTGAGTCACAAACTATTCTTTCCTCTTCCATTTTGCCCTTGGATACCTATATGTAGCAGAAATGCTTCCAGGCATTTTTATTTACAGGGAGTCTCTGTCATAGACTAGTGGGAGAGGTGAGTCTATAATGTTGATCCTGGTCCATCCAGGCTTTCTTGTAAAATGCTCCAAGGCCATTCAATGAGGGTGGAGCCCCCACTGTATAGACAGAGCAAATGAGGCAAAGCACATCATTGACTCGGTGCTTAAATGAGCCAGAAAGCAAGACTTGTGAAACACGCGTCTTCCACTGATCTGTGATCGGCTTTTCTGTTCAACTTGGTCCTTATAAACAGGTCCCTCTCAGGGAAGAATTCCCTGGGGAACAGGACTGGCACTGTGGGCACTGCACACTGGTGGCGGCGTGGAGACTGGATTGCTCTAGTGTTAGGCTGTCGGGGAGAAATAGGAAGAACTTTGGATTGGGACTTGGGAGGCCTTCGTTTCAATTCTGGCTTGGCAGCAGTTTCATGTGTGATCACTAGAAAATCACGTTTCTGCTCCGAGCCTCCATTTTCACCTCTACAGTGAGGAGAATAAGTTCTGTGTCTTTCAAAATACAGATGTGTTGCTGGGTTGCATCTGAAGTAGGGAATCTCTCAAATGGCCGTTCCTAGCCCTTCCCATAGGAGCCCTGGCAATGTAGTGGTCACATCTTAGCCTGCTAACTGCAAGCAGTTCAGAACCACCAGCTGCTCTAAGAGACAAAGACAGAGCTTTCTACTCCTGCAAAGGGCTACACTCTTGCAACCCCACAAGGGCAGTTCTATACTGCCCTACAGCGTCACTATGAGTGGGCATTGACTCAATGACAGCAGTTTTGTATTTTTCCCCACTTATTACTCATGGCCTCAGTGTAGAGGCTTAAGTTTGCTCAGAGGTGCCAAGGAAGAAAGACATAGTCATAAGCTTCCAAAAAGCAGTGACTGAAAACTCTCTTAACCCTTTGACGGTCAGTTCCACTCAGACACACGTGGGTTGGTCATGATTCAGAAGCAAAGTTAGAGCAGTTATTTTTACAAATTAATACGAGGCAAATTAGAAACTTTAGGAGAGGATTCAAAATCTGGGAATCTATGTGGATTTTTTTGTTTTTAGTATTTGTTTTTTTAATGCTCAGTAGCTGATACTTACACATTGATGAAACCCAGATGGCATACTTCCAGCCACAGGTTTTAAGCTTTCGTCCCCATGTTCAACACCATTATCACAGTCGATACCAGCAGTTCTCGATTGACCCTTTTCACAGGGGTCTCCTAAGATCACATTTCCGATGGTCTTAGGAACCGAGACACGGCTCCATTATCTGTCTCCAGGTGAGTGTGTCCACATGCAGATACACCCACATACGGGGGTTCCTACAACACGAGGAACTGTATTAAAGGGGTACAGCATGAGGAAGGTTGAGAACCACTGGTCTCTACGCTCAGCAAAGCAATCAAGGGTTCAGGAGGAGTCTGCAGGTTTTACACCACACGCCTGTTCCTTGGGCTATACGACCTGGGTTTTCTCAGCGGTGCATGTTTTGAGGGATCTGAAGGCCCGAGTTAGGGTGATTTTCCTTAGTGCCGCACGGGGCTTAAGGGCGAGATGGGACATAATTCTGCCAGCAGAAGAAATCCCCAGAAGCTTCTGAGGAGAGGGCCAAAATAAGAACCCTGACCTTTTATAACTCATTGCTTCGAAAGATACTGGCAAGGAGACAAGAAGAAGATGGACAGGAGCGTTTGTTGAGCTCCTACTGCATGCCATTTTATTACTGCTTCAAGACCTCTCAGAGAGGCAGTTCTTAAAACCCTTTATGCAGGAAACAAGCTAAGCTTTAGTAAGGGGAACGACCTATGAAAGGTCACACGGTCCAGATTCAAATCCATTGCTCTGTAAGGAGTATAAATGACTCTTCTCCATGGAGGGAGTAGAGGAAGGAAGGAAGGAAGGAAGGAAGGAAGGAAGGAAGGAAGGAAGGAAGGAAGGAAGGAAGGAAAGAAGGAAGGAAGGAAGAAAGGAAGGAAGGAAGGAAGGAAAAAAGTTAGTCATTGATTAGCATAAGGTGGCAGACCAGCTGGAGGAAAGAGCTACCGTGGGCTATTGCCATGATCCAGACAGCCAGTGACGAGCCCCTCACCCAGGACAGTGACCAGGTAGGTAGCAGGAGTGTCAGGTGCCGCTGAGCTGAAAGCATCCATTGTCTTTAGAATGAACAGTGGTATGCCAGAGGCACTATCTGATTTCTACGTGTATCCTTTTATGCTTCTACATACACAGTGTCCTGGTATTTGTGCTTTGTCAATATACTTAGATGTGGCTCGTTTTTGTTCATTTCAGCAGTTTTTGCGGGAGATGGTAGTATACAGATGGGCTAGACCCAGAACCTTGGAATTAGAAAAATAACATGCTGCAGCGTTTCACTTATTCCATTTAAGTGACAGAATCATGTTGAACACATACTTCTCAGCATAATGTTTCTAGAGCTTGGTCTCCCACAGCGAGCTCCGTCTTTACAATCAAGATGTTGACATATCTTTATATTTTAAAAAGAATAAGAGATACATAAGAAACCTGGAATTAAAAAAAAACATACATATATGTGTGTGTATGCATGTGGGATGTGTATATATATATGTAACAAATAATCAAGATAGGTTAAATCTCATATATATGTGTGTATATATATATGTGATTTCTATTAGTCAGAATCAATATGACAGTGAGTAGATATATACATACACAGGGCATAAGGGTGAGATGGGACATAATTCTGCCAAAAGAATTGTGTGTGTATGTATAATTGAATTCATCTTGATGTTTTTGGTACCATCTTTTTATATATGTGTGTGTGTGCGTGTGTATTAACACAGGTACATATATATATATGTAATCTGAATAAAGTGTACTTAGAATATGCATTATTTTTTACTAGCTCATCTTTTTACTATATGATCTTTTAACCATATATAGATATATATACAATTTATCTCCTCTCTTTACTATACTATCCATGATATATATATGCATGTGTATATATATCTAAATATACAATTTAGCTCATCTTTTTACTAGAGTGTTCATGAATAATAGTTTATCCTGACATAAAAGATAGCCATTGTATAAGTTTATGCTTATGTGAATATCTTAATTGGACTTTATCTTCACAAAATTCTGTTCAGGGGACTTAAGGGATTTCTGTCAGCTGGTTTTCATCTAACCTACTTAGCTATCAAGGTAGATCTTGATGGAATGAGCGATGGGATCTGCTTTCCTGATTGCACTTTCTTCTGCAGTAGGATGTAGCCATTGCTCGTTGGAGGTGTTCTGAGTGGAAGGTTTGCTTCGAGAGGATTGTTCCCTCTCCTAGTCCAGGCCCCAGAGACCCTCGGCTTTCAGCTTGACAGGCATCTATCGAGAGCTGATAGAGAGCGCCAGTGCTTTGACGGAGAGATCTGTGAGCTTCCTGGAAACAGAGAGCCAAGAACAGCGTTCATGTGAAAGCCCATCGATGACATCTGTGGCATGCTACAGGCCCCTTGCAGGCAGGATCCTTTGGATGGCCAACATTGTGACCTCGCCATGTGGCAGAGAGCTGCAACCAGAAGGTGCCTACAAATGAGCAGCAGGGAGCCCACATCCTGCTCAAATCAAACAGGCCCATTCCCTTTGTCAGATGCCTTCACAGGCCAGCAGGATGCCTGTCTCTGAGTTACTCTTCTTCTCACCGGCTCAAAGAAAGCCCATTCCCATCACATTTGTTCAGCAGGAAGAATCCATCATGGAGCAATTCCCTTTACCAAAGGGAAGCAAAATCGTATATCACTTAATAGAATAAAAAGTAACGTTTTCTCCGTATTTTAATGAAGGGTTTGCATTTAAACGTTTCTGGCTTCCCACCAGGAGGTGCACTGGTGTGGAGGAAAGAATTTAGACTTTGGTATCCAGCAGACCCCAGTTTTTGTCCCCAATCCATATCTTACTAGTTTTTCACAGCTCACATTTCTTACCTACTCTGAGATTCAACATCTTCATGTTTGAAAAAGGGATAATGGCATGTTAAAGAATTTTTTTTAAGATTACAGTTTCTGTAAGTCTATCTATGATTCAAAAAAAAAAAAAAAGAAAAAGAAATGCTCACAATCATGCAGTCTGATGGGACAGGATAGAACTGTCCCTGCGACTTTCTAAGACTATAATCATCATCCTCCTCCTGCGCTGTCTCTGAAACAAGTGTGTTTGTGTGTGTCCTTGTGTCCATGACCTTGAAGTAGGATTAGTATGGGGTGGGCAGTCTTTCTGGTCTGATAAGGTTGAGCCAGTTTCCTCCTATCTCCCTGAGTCTCATTGTCCTTCTCCCTAAAATGGGCATAAAGCCTTCGACCTCAAGTGGGTGTTTGGATGATTAGTTGAGAGAAGCTACATAAAGGATCTCAGATTAAAAACACTTCATGGGTCTTTTACTTTACTTTACTTTTTCTCATTGAATGAAGAGAGAAAGGGGAAACGGGGGAAAATTAAATGTAGTATATTTTATAAATCCCTGTCTTGGAAGAAGTACAGCCTGAATACTTCTTAGAAGCAAGGATGGCAAGACTCCTCATGTATTTTGGATATGTTATCCGGATAAATTAGACCTGGGAGAAGGACATCGTGCTTAGGGAAGTAGAGGGCAGCGAAAAGGAGGAAGACCACAACAAGACGGAGTGACACCGTGGCTGCAACTCTGAGCTCCAAAGAACCATTGTGACGCTGGCAGAGGACCTGGCGAATCTCCGCTCTGTTGTACGCAGGGTGCCTGTGACTGGGGACAACTGAAAGGCACCCAGCCACAGCAGCCATCAGAACGCTGATGATTCGATTGATCGCCATTCATCTTTTGAGTAGTTAAAAGGATTTATGGGTTTGGGCTCATGCAATCCTCATATCCAATTTCCTTATTTTACACACAGCCAGACTGTCAGTCCGGGTAGACTAGAGGAACAAATCCATAGACACTCACTTGTATAGAAGACAGAGTTTTATGTAAAGAGTAATTGTACATTAAGAAAGCATCCCAACCCAGTCCTGTCCAAGGACCTAAGTCCTATATCAGTCCATACGTCCAATAGCAATCTATACAGTCCTCTACAGACTCACGAAATACATGCAATCACACTGAACGCAGGCAGATCAAAGGTCAATGGGTAGAAAGTCTTTGGATCCAGTGGTGTTGTAAGCATCTCAGCGCTGGCAGGGGTTTCTGCGTGGCTTCTCCAGTTCCTAGGGCTGCATTGAGGTCGGTCCAAGTGGCTTCTCCTCAGGGATGTCTCACAGGAAGTGAACAGAGAGAAAGAAGTGTCTCCCGCCTCCAAGGAAGAAAATGACAGGGGTTCTCAGAATTCTCAGGAGAAGGCTAGGCCCACATAGAGGTCTCATTGGATATGATGCGATGGACAGACTAGACTCCACCCCTTCACTCTTAATCCTCTCAAGTCCCAAATTGACACCAGATTATGCAACTACCACAAAGACCCAGAGAAATAAGGCAACTCACTAAACATCAGTCTATTTCTCAGATTCTAAAGCCAGTACTATTTGTTGTTTGTAGTGATTTTTTGGCCATGGAGTCAGTTCCAACCCAGCAACATTATGTACAAAGGAACGGAACACCACCCATCCCTGTGCCATGCTCACGATCGTTCTCATGTTTGAGCCTATTGCAACCACTGTGTCCATCCATCTCTCTGAGGGACTTCTTTTTATTCAATGCCCTTCCATTTTACAAAGCATGGTGTCTTTCTGCAGAGACTGGTCTTGCCTAATAACCTGCACCAAACATGTGAGACAAAGCCTTTAAGGAACATTCTGGCCGTACTTCTTCCAAGACAGATTTGTTTGTTCTTTGGGATGTCCGTGGTACTTCTACTATGGCTCATCAGTTCAATAATTGAAGTGCATTCAGCCTTCTTTGGTCTCCCTTATTCCATGTTCAACTTTCACAGGCATATGAGGTAATTTAAAATACCATGGCTTGGGCCAGGCAATCCTTAACCCTCAGAGCAATGTCCTTGCTTTCCAACGCTTGAAGGAGGGCTTGCACCTCCTTAATGCAATGCACCTTTGACCTCTTAGTTACTGCTTCCCTGAGCATTGATTGTGGATCCTTAGCAAGATGGAATCCTTGACAATTTCATTTTTCTCCACTAATCATGGTCTTACCAGTTGTGAGGATTTGGGTCTTCCTTACACGGAATTGTAACTTGCATTGAAGACTGAACCCCTGGATTCTCATCAGCAAGTGCTTTAAGTCCTCCTCACTCCCAGCAAGCAGGGCTGTGTCATCTGCGTATCGAAGGTGGTGAACAAGCAAGCCTTCCTCCAATCCTGATAGCACATCCTTCTTCACATAATCCATCTGGTATCATTAGGCTGTCTCCTTTGTACTTCTCTTACCAAACCCATTTGATCCTTGGATCTTTTCCCCAGCCCTTTGGTATTCAATTTAGAAATCGATCAGCCAGGGTACTGCCTTCAAAGGTACAGACAGGCTTCACTTAGTTGCTTTTAGACTGTTCTACACAAAAAGGTATCATTTTGGTGTGTGTGTGTGTGTGTGTGTGTGTTTAAATTGGAGAATCTGACTGTTGCTTTTATAAGTACATAATTGAGGCGCACTTAGGCGAGGAGACTGGGTTGCACTTTCTCCTTTGCTTTACAAGAAGGTAGATGGTATGAGGCAGCCTTGCCCTTGAGGGATTAGAGAGCTTGTGTGACTAATAAGAATGCTTTCCCCAAAGACAATGGAACATCTTAGGAATTCCAGAGCACTCAATTAGAGTTTGAAATTAGAATGCAGTTATGTGGGATTTTTTTGTTTTGTGTTGTTTGAGGGGCGACATAAAGGAAAGTGCTTTTAATCTTTCTGGTGGCCTCATTTTGATGAAAAGACCATTTTCAGAAGTCTTTAAATTTAAGAAGCTGCTCTATATTCTGCTTAAATTTGGATTTAGTCCAGTCCTTGAAGGTCTATAGGCAGATACGTTTTCCTAATACTTGGCTTCTTAAGTAACGGCAGTTTATCATTGGAAACAGGCGGGGATGAGCTGTTGATACATATTGGAGCACTCAGTAGAATGAAAGTGTCTATGTGTATAAAGATGCACCACGTGCCCTCAGCCTCAGAGACGAAGGGTTTGCCTTTCCGACCCACGGCAAGTGCACTCTTCCTTTAAGATATAAACCCGCAAACGGATCGTTGTTTTATTACTGCTTCCGATATATTCATAGTTAGCATTCCCATAGGCTTTTCCTGACAGAACACCTAACAGTTGACTGTTTCACTGTGTTGAGTGGCCTCACGGAGGAGACTCACGTGGAGAGTCAAGGCCCCGGGAGGGAGCAGGGACCTCCCAGCTACTGCCGCCCACGGCAGCCCCGCGCCAACCAGGGAAGACTGTGCTCCACAGGTGTTTATGGTTGCTGTGGGTTTGTGTTTATACACACGCATTTTCATTTGCATTTGCTGGGAAGCTCGGTTATCCCTTCCACAGTTGGTGCACATTCTCTTTCGTTCTACTGGCTGCAATCCTGCGATAAAACATCACCCCTCTCACTATTTTCTGTGTCCACTTGTCCTTGCCTAGCCCCTCCGAACCCTTCTGAATCCTGCCCTTCCGACCTCAATGGTTACTCATCCTGAGATGTTCGGACCTATGATGGTCAGCGGGGAATTGAGTGTGCTTCCAAATCAAAGAGGCGACCCAGGGCCATGGCTTGGGGGCTCCACCACCACACTCTACCCAACCAGCCAGCCGCATCTCTCCAATATTTTCCAGTTTTGTTCCACATTTCCCTCCCCTCTTCCCTAGGATTACCGAATGTGATCCCTTCCAGAGCTCTTTGCCGCGCTAGTCAGGGCACATCTACTTCTGGTCTCAGAGTCGCGTGGGCTGATGCGTATGTGGTCCATCTGACTAATAGTATCCATGATTGGATGACTCCCCTCTGCTCCTGACCAGGGGAAGCCAATGGTTGCACCTTAGCTGGGGCCACTCACACGTTTTTAAGGCCCCATTTGCCACTCACCACAGTCTGATGTACAACACTGTGGACCAGCTCTGTAGGGTTTCCTTTTATTTACTTATTTCTCAGTCATGGAGTTTATTAGAGAAGTGATATTCTGCAATTCAGATTCAGACATGACTCACGATGCTGTTCTTTGATCAGCCGGCTTCTCTCAACTGTGCCCCTGATCATGTCCTGCCCTCCAGTGAGGCTTGGCCCAAAGGAGGTCCTCAGCTCTAGCTCCATCTATCAGCAAACTTGCTTCCCTGATCAAGTGGCCAGCGCATGCCCGCTTATGCCAACAAGACTCTTGCCCAAAGGCACTAGGCTTCCTTGCTCTGGGGGCCAGAAGACTCACTGCTCTGGCCCAGGCCAATTCTGCGGAATCTGTTGCCATTTCTCTTTCATTGCTTCCTGTCACTGCTCACTCTCTCTGGTGCCACGCCGTCTCTGTCTCCTGGATCAACAGAGTTCAGTACGTGGGTCCTAAGGCCAAAGGATGAACCCACTTTTTCTTGCTTTGTCTTTCTTGGTGATGGTGTGATCTCCCTTCTTCCCTCTGGGATGGATCATTTAAAGTCTGGTGGTTTGGAAAATCAGATCATTCCCCACATGAGGGTTATATGCATCTTATTTGCTTAGCCCCACCCCCACAAGGGTGCATGCACCTTATTTACATTATCAGCAAACCACTCAACCCCCATGGAAGACCACAAGCTCCTGATATTTCCATCGTCCTACCAAGTCATGTTGTGGTGGTCACAAACACTGGCTAGAAAGGCCATGTTATGCATTTCACTGCCTTGCAGGCTGCACAAGGCTGTTCTAGCCATGGTCTCTTTCCCCTACCTCATTCATTTCCATTGAAAACATATCCATGAAATCGTGTAAGCTACTCCCTTTGTGCCTTTATTTCCCCCATTTTAGGTAGTCAATTTCTTACATTTTTCACCCTTATCAAACCAGTACTCAGACCACAATCAAACCAGTACTTGCTTGACCTGAAGTCTCTTCCATTCTGGTTGGAACTCTGAGCATGTCATAGGGTTTCTGATAGCTGATGTTCATAGAAGTAGATCAGCATCCCTTTCTTCTGAAGTACATCTGGGTGGATGCAAACTCCTGACCTTTCTGCTAGGAGCCAAGCCCTTGAACTGTACCTGCCAGAGATCCTAAAGGTACTAGCCAAAGCTCATCATTGGACTCAGCAACCTACTGCTATGGTCACAGGTCCTTTATGCTTAGATTCCAAGTACATTTCCAATACTCTGAGATGAGGTGCTGTTTCCCCATTTTGTGAGTGACGAGTCAGGATTTAAGAAATAAGGTGGCTTTTTTGATCCCACAGTTAGAAGCAGACTTACCCACCTGCTTTGCTCTGAGCCATTCTCATGAACTCATTAACATAGGGGTGGGGTCGGGGACACGGTGTCTGCATTCCCTGCATTCAAGGCCCTGGGCATCCTCTGCTGTGCTTTGTGGAGGGAATCACTAGGACACATTGGTCACAACAGGTTCCTGACCATCCTTCATACTCGGCATTTGGAAGAATGCTAGCAGTCATTGCTAAACTGCGTTCCTCCAAAAAATATGTTCAAGCCCTCACTCCCAGGACTTGTGAATGTGATCTTGTTTGAAAGTAGGATTTGTGAAATTGTTCTCAGCTAAGGTAAGGCTATGCTTGAATGAATCTCATCCTAGGAAGCGAACAGACAGAGACTGATAGCAGTAAGAGAGAAGAGAAACAGTCATCTCATGATAGAACTACAAGTCAAGGAAGACTTGAATTTGGACTACTGGTCTCCAGACATGTGAGATAACAACATTCTATTACTTACAGACACTTATTTGTGACACTTTGTTGCGTAGCCATAGAAACTAAACAAAGCCTTCAGACCAGAGCATACAAAAAGCAGTCTGAGAAATGGAGAGCAACTCAAAACTAAGTCACTAAACTCAGTGCCCTTGAGTTGATGCCGACTCATAGTGACACTACTGGATGCGGTAAAATTGTGGCTGTTGGTTTCTAAGACCCTAAATCTTGAGGGGAGTAGAAAGCCTGGTTTTTCTTCCATGGAGCAGCTGGTGGTTTTGAACTACTCACCTTGAGGTTAGTGTTCCAACAGGCAACCACAATGTGCAACTACTATGCCACCAGGGCTCCAGGAAGACCAGCGTGGCAAAACCAAGCAGATATGCCAATCAGCCACAACAGGACAAAGTTTGCTTAGATTCACTCAGGGCATCAATGGCAGAACTGACATTAACTCTTGGTTATTTCTGCTGTGTTCAAATCACTGTCTCTCTGCAGTGCTTTGGTGGAACAATGATTAAGAGTCAGACTGCTCACCGAAAAGTGGGTAATTGAAACCCACCAGCTTCTCCAAGGGAGAAAAGACCTAGTACTTTGCTCAGGGAAAGCTTTACAACCTTGGAAACCCTGTGAGATGACCCATTCAGTCCTCTAGGACTGCTGCCCATCAGAGTCAACTCAACAGCAGGCAGCACCAATAGCATTTGAGTTGTTGGCGATATAGTTACATCTTGACTATGCTCTAAGCACACATTATAGACTTTCTTGAGAGAGGAAAGGAGAAATTGCATTTAAAAACTCCCGGTCCTTTCTTTTAAAAAGTACATAGGGTATAAAGAAAACTCTCATGGAGAAAAGAATTAGAAATGAAAACACTAACTGGAATTCTTTTTAGAGGCATGGGAAATCCTAGTAGGAAGCCAGAAGGAAGAGACAATAACAAATCATTGCCTCTAGGAGCGGATAGGGCTGTTAAAAAAAATGTTTCCCAAGGAAAGAGAAACACAACTCTCAGAAAGAAAGATGACTCGGGGGGACCCCAAGATGGTCTTTGGGGACCCAAATACAGCTGTAATGGCTATTTATTTCTATTTGTATTTGCATAAAGATGTACATGTTTGTGTGTATCTCTATGTATCTCTTTACTGAGCTTCGAATAGGTGTTAGGCATGGTCTTACGCGCCCTGGATGCATGAGTGAGCCGAATACCTAGTGTGCATTGCCCTCATGAGGCTGACGTCGGCTCACGGGGCTCTTCATACAATCCAAGGGCTGTTAGAAGTTTGAAGCTTCCGACTAAGTCCAGGGCGGCTATTTTCACTGATGCCTTTAACTATAAAAGCTGGGCTCCCTGACCCCTCCTCTGCTCCCAGGTTTGGCTGAGGTTAGTCCTTGGCTGGGAAGAAAGAAAAGTCTTTACCCTGAGCCCATGTTTGATCACAATAGATGGGACTCATTAGCCATTCTGAGCCTAATAGATAGTGCAGTCCTGCAAGGCATCATTTAGTCTATTGAAGAATTGCCCAGGGGATTGTGTTGACATCTGAGATTTATTTTAATCCCCTCCCCTTGCTTTTGGGCAGATTTTAACAAAGTATGTGGCAAAGTATGCCAAAGAATAACTATATCATATAAAATCTTAACAATATAAAAATTAGAAATGCTTTTATGCACATGTTCTATTTGTTCAAAATCCCATCGTTTCACTTTGCTGATTACCATGTAGTCTGCTGAGAGGGGACCCTCCCTTTACGAGACTATGGACCCTAAATTGCTACTCATATTTTTGCCATGAACACAGTATTATTCATATTATATTTATGGACTGTTCTTGTAGAATTTTGCAGTTTAAACAAAGAGGATAAAGAAGACACATATACCCGGATACAAGCATTCTTTCTTACCTAGTCATCAAATGTTATTAATACCACCCTGAACATAGTAGATATAAATAGGCTGGAGATGATGTCTTAGAAAGCAGCAAACATTTCTGTCATGAAGCAGAAGATACATCGTGAGAATTTTCTGGAAAAGCCAATGATTCCCATTTCCCAGAGGAATACAAGATGGAGGGCTAAATACTCGCCTTCTTCTTTCCTGGGTCCTCTAATTAATAATTGTGTGAATTTCAGCATCTCATAAGAGAGACCTGGTGATCTACTTCTGGAACATCAGCCTTTGAAAACATCTGATGGCGACCAGGCCTCTCTGGCACACCTGGGAATCCACTTGAAGGGAGCTGGTCTTGTTGGGTCTTGGACAGCGCACTCAATTATTCTGAACTTGTTTCCTGGCCTGAAAAAATTGCGCATTCGATGCAATAAAGAAGACTGGAGTGCACTTGAATTACAGGTAGGTGAAGAATATTGAAAGTGCCAACGTTGTCAGAAGAACAACAAATCTTGGAAAAGAGCACAGCTCCTAAGAAGCAAGCTGGGTGCGGTCTGTCTCACATACTTTGGACATGTGATCAGGAGGAGACACTGGATGAAAGGATCACGTGGGGTTATGTAACAGCTCAGCAGATGAGAAGAGGACCCTCAGTGATGTGTGTTGACACAGTGGCTGCGTCATTGGAAGTGGTTCTCAACCTCCCTCATGCTGCCACCCTTTCCTAAAGCTCATGTGATGGTGACTCCCCAACCCTAAAATTATTTTCATTGCTACTTCATCACTGTCATTTTGCTACTGTGATGAATCAGGCAACCCCTGTGAAAGGGCCATTCGACCCCAAAGGGGTCGCGACCCACAGGTTGAGAACCACTGGTCTATGCGTTCAAACATAAGCCCAATTGTGAGGATGGAGCAGGGCCTGGTAGTGTTTTATTGTGTTGTATGTAGGATCACTATATACCAACTGGTGGCACCTGAACATAATGGGAAACCTGGTACCACCATGTTGTGTAGATATGAGGGGATAGTATATACATAGTATCTGGCACAAAGGAGACAACGTATATAAACTGGTTTCTTCCCCTATTGTGTAGGTGTTAGCTATCAAGAGTGATAGTCAGGTTTTTATGTCAACTTAGGTGGGCCAGAATTCTCCCATGAGACATCTAATGTCACGTGGTCAACTCCGTGACGGGATCGTCTGTGAATCAGCCAAGCAATTAGTGCTGCAAAATGACACTACTTTGATACAATTGAGAGAAGTTTCATTTGGAGTGTGACAGTGGGCAAAAGCCAGTTCACATCCTCTGCTGGATTTGGATCCTGGTCAATGACGTCCTGTTGTAAACCCTGCCATTCCCAGGAGCCATCAGAGGACAGCGGACCTGGAATTCAGTTCACATCTTCCAGCCCGTGGTCCTCCTGCTTCAGCTTCCTGCTTCCTAATCCTCAGTCCCTGAGGCTACAGGAGTCCAGAGACACCCTCAGCTTATATGTCACTCACAGACTCGAACTGTACTAAACTCACTCCCTTCTACAAGTGGGTGAGAGGTTTCTTGACATCAACCGCTTTTCATATGCAGACACATTCTGAGTCCCTGGTGCTGCTTCTTTAGAGCCCAGCCAGCACCTCAACCAACTCAGTGCCTCTCAGAAACCCTGGCAATGCCAGGGAGCATGGATCATTTACATGTGTCTTCTCCAGGAAATCGTCCTGGGTCTGATTTCCCTATCATGCCGTTCAGCCTCGACTCTCAGCAGACTGGCTCTCTAGTGTTCTCAGCACCTCTGCTTCCTTTGTATCAGAACGACAGCACGGACGTGTTTTTAATTTAGAAGCCCGTCTGCTAACAAATAGGGATCCGAAAACCAGGAAGAGTAAAGACGTTCTGTCTCCTGGACCCTCTCCCACGTCTGCTCACGGTTCTGCCCGAGCTTGGGCTCACTGTACGCTCCTCCCCGCGTCTCCCTAGCCCAGTTCAAGAGCGCAGCCTGGCTTGTGGTTGCTGTTGCCAAACACTTCGGATCTGTCTCACATTCAGGCTTTTGTTTCTCCCAAACTGAAAGCCACTGAGGACGTCCCTGAGGGAGGTGAGGAAAGATGCATCTGTCTTGGAGAGGTAAGAGGGAAACTACCAGGGAAATTGCCAACGATGAGAAAGAAATGAAGGGACCTTGGTGGTACTGCGGGTTAAGCCCTGGGGTATGAAGCACAAGGTAGCCATTCGAACCCAGCCCCCACCCTGCCTGTGAACGCTGAGGCTGTCCTGATAAACAGGTAACAGTCTCTGAGGCTCGACACACGGTTGCCATGAATCAGAATCGACTCCGTGGCAGGGTTTTGGGGTTGGGGGTTGGGGAGGTGGGGGGATTGTTGTTTAGGAAGAAGATGGCTACTTGAGTTTCAGGATGCAAAGGGAAGCGGGGCAACACCTTCGGGGGTGGTGGTGGAGGGCAGACCTCTCTCCTAAAGGAAGATCTATCTGGTAACACGACGGAAGCAGGAAACCTGGGGACAGATTTGAAGGGCTGGGACCTGTGGACACCTGTGCTCTAAGCTGACACTCCTGTGCTCAATCTTACAGCAGCCGTGTTCAAGTGAATGCATTATGAATTTCCCCTAGCCACTGGGATCTTCATGCAAATAATACACAGGAATAAGGAGCCCCAGGATAGCAAAATGGAATTTCCCACCAGGCTGGCTGAATAATGGGTTGGTGTCAGCTATATTTGATGGAAAGGAAATGAATAAACGCCACCTATATATATTTTAGGTGCTTTGTTAGAATGTGATAAATACAATGGAACAAGCAAATAAAAAAGTTGTGATAAGAAATATTATCACAGTTGACAGAGGTTGTAATTGCAAATAGAGTGACTAGTTGAACTTAAACTTGAAAGAGATAGAGGTGAGGGCTATGAAGATTTGCTTCCCTGAAACTAAATAGGGATCCGAAAAGAATGTACACAATAAAACACAGGACATGTATATATATTTTTTGAGGACATGTGTTCTAGAAAGAAGACAAGTCAAGGGAAAGCAGTTTTGAAGCCTTGAGGCCAGAGCCTACCTGACCGACATGGGCAGAGAGCCCGGCAAGGACAGCTGGGACAATCTGCCGTCCCATAGAGGGGTCCTGGCCACATGTTGCCACAGCAGCAACCACACCAACCCATGCTCACTGCCGCTCATAACAATGCTCTGCAGGATTTCTAAAACTATAGATCATCACAGAAGCAAAGCACTCTCACCTGTCTGAAAAGGAGCTGGGGTTTGAGCAGCTGACCTTGTGGTTAGAGACTCCGTGCTTTCCTGACTTGAAGCATTGCTGTTGTCGTTAGATTTCATCAGTCGATTCTGAGTTCTAAGTACAACAGAACAAAATGTCACCCAGTCCCGTGCCGTCCTCACCACGGTGTTGCAGCCACTGGGTCAATCCATCTTACAGAGTCTCCTTCTTTATCACATGAAGCTTGGCAAGTCTGAATAAAGGTATAAGCATAAAATACGTATAAGGTTTCAGAGATTCAGAAGGAAAGAAATAGAAAATATCTCATATAGATATGATTATGAATTACATGTTGCCATGATATGTGTTGTATAAGGGATATATCTTGATATCTTGGGTCAAGTTAAACACACACAGGGGCTTCACAAGTTCATGGGCAAATTGCATGAAAAGATGATGAACTTTTCTCATGAACTCTGTGAAGCCTCCTCTATGACTAAAATTCACTTTATTTTTACTTTTTAATATCGCTACTAGAGAACTTAAAATGACAAACAACTCTCATTGTGGCTTGTATTAATTCTTTCTTTTATGGGCGGCACTATTATAACAGGTGAGAGCTGAGAGATGATGGAAATCCCACTTTCATGACTTTTTAGACCATCGCAAAAAAAATCTGCATTTTCTAAGTGAGATGGGAAACCATTAGAGAAGACTCTGAGCAGGGGATAGGCATTACCTGATCTGTTTTGTTTTGTTTTTTTGAAACAAGATTAATCTAGCTGCTTTTTAAATAAACCGTAGGAGGAAAAGGGTATAGTTAGGTAGACTGGCTGATAAGCATTATGGTTATCCAGTCTAACACTGCTACTGGCTTGGGTAGCGACAGTGATGGGGAACAGTGATCAGACATCAGAGGGCTTTCTGATGTACTTGGTGTAGAACATGAACGCAAGAGAGGGATGGTGGTTTACTCTCCAGCGTGTCGGACAGGGGCATCTATGCAGAGTACGATGTTATTGATCGAGGTGGAGGAGATGGAAGAGCACGGATTTGGCCCTTTGTACACATTACATTTGAGATACTTAATGGCCATCCAAGTGGAGATGTAAGAAGGATATTAAAAATCAGTTAGTACTTCTGCGAAAAGGTCTCTGTAGGAGATAAAATTTGGGGTATTTTCAACATATGATTTGGCTTTGATTCCACGAGACTGACAGGGCATTATCGACACCGGAGAAACTAGACATTGGAACATCAAGCTCAGGGACCCTCAGAGAGAGGGTCTAGGTCTATGAGCAGAAGTGCTGCCCTGCCTCCTTCACACTCTCCTGCCTGGCACTCATTGATTATTAGCTTGTTTGGATGGGAGAACACCATTATTGATTTTAAATGTCCATTTTGTCCCCGGTTTAGCCATTATCACAGAGGGAAAATTATTATATAAATAAAGTCAGAATTTTAAAAAGAGAGCACGCTTTCATATACGGGAATATTTCATTACTTAAACAGTCACATTGCACTATAATTAATTCTTGGAGATGATATCATTTTGAGAAATAATTTCAGATGTCAGTGCTGCCAATGTCGTATGTCTGACACCAATGATCTCAAAGGGTCTCCTCTTCCATTTCTTGGGACAATGGTTCATGCTGTACAGACCTCTGACACGGAACCCGAAAACAAATCCAATGGGAAAGCTAGGTCCTCAGACTATCCCGGTGCTTGGGCTCACTGTGAGATGACCTCTAAGCGCACAGTGTGAAAAGACTGCCAGGTGCCCTGGACCTTGCCTGGTGGAACAGGTGCTTCTTATCTGTCCACTGACTGCTGCATTTTAAATGATCGCCTTGACATTTCTGTGTCTTTTTTCTCCTTTCTAACTTGATCAGCATACCTATTTCTTAAAACTGGAGATTCCACATGGGTTAGGACACAGTGGAAGAATGAGTACAAGTGGAAGAATATTTTCCACCTGCAGAATGGATATGATGCCACATGAAAAAAAATCGTTTCTTTTGCACAAGTGAAAAATACAATTTTTAAAAAGTTTTCTTGCTATTCAGGTAGTGAAAGAGGAACTAGGGTATGGGGACTAGCTACCCAGGTGCCAGCATTGGTCTCCTTGAGTTTGGATCACATGTCTCTTCTCCTCCATGGTACTTTGGACCTGCTGTCTGAAGAGACCAGTCCCTGAAAAAGCAATCATGTTTGGTGAAGTAGCAGGGCAGCGAATAAGAGGAGGATGGGCCTCGGCATGAGAGCAATGGTGAGGATGGAAGAGGGCCAGGCAGTGTTCCATTCTGCTGTATGTGGGGCTGCAATAGGTTAGAACTGACTTCAGGGTGCCTAACAACAACAACAACAACAACAAACAAACAACAGCAGTCCTGCAGTAGTGATGTGACTGTGAGAAAATGTTTCACCTTCTCTGCACTTTACTTTTCTCATTTGTGTAATGAGGGGAATCATAGTCAAGACGCCATAACATTGCCAAGAGGCCTAACTGAGCTAACAGTGGTGGTGAAACCTGTGTAACAATGGCTGGGAATTCTCTAAAGAGCCTTGGAGTTCCAGCAGCTACTCCACTTGCTGACTAACCCACCAGGGGTCTCACAAGCAAAAAAGTCTGCATAGATCTCTCCTAAGATTACTCCTAGGCACCCCCAGCGGACAAGTCTCTTCCCTTAGACAGGGTCACTAGGAATCTTAACCAGCTCAACAACACCAAACAGCAACAAACATTTGATAGATGTCATGTAACTTTATCATCAATCATGCTTTACCCCAAAAGAAATATTTGCTGTTCTTTTCCACTGGAAAAGAAACAAACAAACAAAAATACAAAACAAACCCATGTTAGATGGAGCACTTATTTTGCTGGCCTTACAAGAAACTGAACCACCCTTTTTTCTTGAGGTTATTGTTTAATCCAAGATTATGCAAATTTCCCTCTTGCCTAGACATCAGTGAGCTTCCTCAGGCTAACGGTCACACATCCATATGGGTAACATAATAACAGTTCAGTCATAATAACCGTTCATTCATAATAACAGTTCTCATAATCCTATCATGACCCCAGCCGTGGGCCACAATGCCTTTCCCTCTTGCCACTTGCCACTTCTTCCAGGCACAATGAGATTAATAATTTAATAACTTAAGGTGAAGTAGAAAAACCAAACTCACGGCCATCAAGTGAATTCTGATCAAGATCAAATTTATCTTTGTGCTCCAAGCAACAAATATATATCATATATAATATTTCCCATTTGGCAGTGGATTCTAATGATCCTTGAGAAACAGGAAGGAAATCAGATCTCTCTTCCTGGTTTCCCTAGGTTACTGTCTATAGCATAGGCTTCCACAATTATTTGGCCGACCACCTCTTTTCAGAAGAAAAAAACTTTCTCAGCACCCCTGTGGGATTACAAATGCGGGTTCCCTGGTCTAGAATCCAGTATAAAGTGTAGGTATCTGTTTTTGCATCTTTCCTAGGTTTGTTTTTTGGCACCTGGTAGGGGAAGGTATTGTCCACTTTGTAAATGGCTGATTTAGAGGGAGGTGTAGGCACACAAGTCTAAGGTATTCAATGAGCTGAGGAGATGGAATTAAAAGTCTGCAGGAGACCAGCAGATAGAGTTTTCAGGACAGAGTATCAGAGAGGACAGACTTTCAGAAAGAGAACCCAGAGATGTGCAGATGACTCCCTCTGGTTTTCCACCGCATGCTGAGAAGAGCATGCATGTGGGATAATTAACCAAGGCCAGGAAAAGCCTCCGTGAAAGGATTCAAAGAAGTGATGCCTACTTCCGTAAAAAATCTGAGACACCATGATTCACAAAGCACTGGGTGGAGTCCTTAGGCAAGGCTTCCATGCCTCAGCAGTGAGGATAATTAGTCCCAGGCTGAACACTGCTTAAAAGCATCCAGAGCTTAAAAGAAGGACACAAAAGAAGATCAAACTATGTTCAAAGAACTGCATCCCAGGAAAAACAAGTTTCAGAATACTTAAAAGAATATACACTTATTTTTTCACTCCAAGAAGGAAAACTCATGATGTCTGGCATCCAATCAGACATTACTTAAAATTCAAAGAAACAGGATAACCGACCAATCCAAACCAACCCAAGCTCCTGGCCTTAGTGGAGGCTGACACATAGTAGGTATGATAATCTCACTCAGTGCTATCAGGTTGAGGCCGACAGAGTAGAACTGCCCTTGTGGTTTGAGACTAAACCTCTTTATGGGAGTAGAAAGCCTCCTCTTTCCGTTAAGGATACTAAAACTTCTTAAAACTACATCTTACGTGTACAAACAAATTAAGCAAAGCCAGGCAAAGTATAAGCTAGACTGAAGGTCACAATTCTATCACATTCAAAACTCTTAGTGGCTTCACATAAGTGCAATTAGCATGCCTGAAGGAAAGAGGGGGAAAGCAAAAAAATGCAGAGCTAACAATAAAATTTTAAAAATTGGTGAAGAAAACGATAAATCCACAGATCTAAGTAGCATGTTGAATTCAAGTATAAGAAACATGAACAAATAAAGCATTGAAATAAAATTCCTCAACACCATTGATGAAAAGAAAACAATCTTGTAATAAAAATATTGCAAGTAAGTGCAGGAGTGTGGAGGGTGAGAAGGATGCACACAGGAACACAGACAAGGACGACTGACACTTTCTCATCAGAAATAATGGAAATGAGAAGATAGTGAGGTAGCATCTTAAAAGTACTGAAATCATAAAACAGAACCTGTCAACCAACAATTCCAGACTGAATCGACATATCGCCCCAAGCCAAATGGAAGCAGGCTTTTTCACTACATAAAATGCTGAAAGAATTTCATCACTGGAATATCTTCAGTATATAAAACATGTGAAAAGAAGTCCTTTGTGCAAAAGAAAATATTCTAGATGGAAATAGAGTTACACGAAAAGGAAATCAAGGACACCAAAACTTATAACCTATGAAAAAATGGATGATTTCTTGTTAATGAACGTCTTATGAATTAAATCACTTACAGTGAATTGGCTATTTAAGCAGAGATACTGGCAATTTCATAACAGTCTGTGAAAGTAAAATATAGAACAATAGCACGTAGCCAAGAGGCGATAAATAAAAGTATCCTACTGTGAGATTTGAATAACTGTGTCATAAATTGATATGTCTACTATGTCCCCAAAAATAACCACTCAGTGAATAAAGACCGGTAGAGAAGAGAACAAACCTCAGGTGCATAAAGAAACTGCATCATCAACAGTATGGTTTTGCTACAGACCTAAATGTCATAATATTGTGTTTTCAAATTCAAGATTGCCTTTCATTGGGATAACAGAATAATTAATTTGGGGGAAAAATAAAGAACAAGTCATCCGGGAAATGCAGAAAAAATGATGCTCTGGGAAGTTCGATCATACACTGATCTCAAAGGGTATCCATCATCTTTGTACCACAAAGAACCTAAAATCAAGGAGCCGGTCTCAGGGCCTTTAGGAAAACACTTACGAAGAATGTCAACAGATAGAATGAGAATGAAGTAGGCAACTCATTTTGTTCACTATTTATGAACGCTTCAATGTCAGGGGTCATCTTCATCATGCTGCTCTCTATGAAGACTTCCACAGCCTATAGGAGACTTCCACAGCCTATAGGAGACTGTTCCATAGCCTATAGGAGACTTCCACAGCCTATAGGAGACTGTTCCATAGCCTATAGGAGACTTCCACAGCCTATAGGAGACTGTTCCACAGCCTATAGGAGACTTCCACAGCCTATAGGAGACTGTTCCATAGCCTATAGGAGACTTCCACAGCCTATAGGAGATTGTTCTTACAGAGGAGCTTCTACCTGAAATAGACCCAAGTCTTGGTAAAGAACCTGTGTCCATTAGAGTAATTATAAAAGTTTATCTTGAAATCTTATAATCTTAAAAGCAAAATGTGAGCTTCACATACCAACAGATTTCAACCACCTCTTGGTAGATATAACATAAATGGAAGAAGAGTAACCGAGAATGCAAGTAGAAGGAACATCAGCCTAGAGCTTCCTTCTAAGTAACTCCACCGCTCCCTGAAATGTCCATGACTTGAAAGCAGCAGAACTCCACAGGAGACGTCTTGGCCGTCTGCTTCCGTAAAGATGGCAGCCGAGGAACCCCGGGGGTTGGGAACCCAATGGGGAAATTCCACCCTCTCCTGTGAGCTGGCATCAAGTTGATAGAAACAGGTTTTGTTTTTCGGCTTTTGTCTATGTACAATAAAATGATAGTTCTCTAAGGCCCACATGCCACTCCTCCCACGCCAGAGTTAAATAAACACTACTTGAGAGCAGGATTGAACAATGGGATCCAGCAAGCTTTTCTCAAAAATCATATGTTTTAGAGATCTAGGGGGGCACAGAAAATAGTAAAAAAAAAAAAAAAGAATTACATGAAGAAGAATGCAGCATCAGGGTTAGAGGAAGTCTTATAAACAACCTTTGATGTGCAGATGATGCAATTGTGTTTATGAACATAGGGAGGACTTGAAGCCCTTGCTGATGGAATGAAGACTTGCAGGCTTCTGTATGCAATACACTTCCATGTGAAAAAAATAGACAAACCTCCAATCACAAGTGGACCAATCTACAATATCAAGTAAATGGAGAAACCATTGACGTTGTCAGGCTTTAATCTTACTTGGAACTGTAATCACTGCTCATGGGAGAGGCAGTCAGCATGTCAAATAACACATAGCGTCGGGTGTATCCGCTGCACAAGGTCTCTTGAAGGTGCAGAGAAGCAAGGAGGCCACTTTGAGGACTAAGGTACACCTGACTCAAGCCATGACCTTTTCAATGGCCTCATATGCGTGTGACAGTTGCACATAGAACAAGGAAGACTGAAGAAAAATTGATGCATTTGAATTACGGTGTTTGTAATGGATATTGAAAGTACCACGGACTGCCAAACAAAGAAACAGATCTGGCTTGGAAGAAATACAGCCAGAATGTTCCTGAGAGACAAGGATGGTGGGATATTTTTCTCATGGACATTGAGCATGTTGTCAGGAGAGGCCAGTCCCTGGAGAAGGACATCATGCTTCATAAAGTGGAGGGGCGGTGAAAGAAAGGAAGATGCTCCATTCAATGGATTTGCCCGGTGACCCCAGCAAAGGCCTCAAACATAAGAACAATTGTTAGGACAGAGCAGGAAAGGGTGGCACTCTGTTCTCTTCTCACTGTGAGTCAGAGCCGACTGAAGGGCACCTCCCAACAACAGGAGGGACCTTAGCCATTAGGTAATGTTTCACAGTTGTCATGTTAGAGATCTGAAAACCAATCGATGCCTAGATGAAAATATTTGCTAGTAAGCAGAGTCAAGATGGAAGCCAGTTCTCCTAAGACCTACAACAATGTCTTCTTTGATGGTTTCTTCTTTACATGTCGGCTACCTATGCATTCTCAAGGGGAGTGGCAAACATAAATCCAAACCAGAAGAAACGTCTTTCAAGAGAAATAGAGTCTAGGAGGGAGGGGGAAGATGAAATGATCATGTGTACAGAGGTGTCAAGTACAGAGTGAAAGCAATTAAGGAAATTGAATTGTGCTCTTTCATTATTTAAATCGGATGAGCGAGGATGTACATGTGTACACGATATCATGGAGCCTTTCTATTTTCTAATCTTGTTACCGCATCATCAAAGGTATTTTCTTTTCTATCTTGCTTTCTACTTTTCTTGGTTCAGTAATCCTTTTAAAGAAAAAAAATCTTGCTAAAATTGAATATATTTAATGCAGCATAATCAGCTTCTAAATCTACTTAACTGGAGCCTCATCATGCATTTAGTGCTTTGAGTGAATGGCAAAATTGGGAAGCGTATTATAATAAGGACCGGGTGAATTTCTGTGAGAGTAAATCTTCACTCTCCTGAAACGTTTTTTTAAGCATCTGATTTTGTAGTCAAGCACAGCTCAATTTGCATACCTCTCTATTTGCATTTGACCTAGACACCTGCATTGCTTTTTTGGAGAATTGTACTTTTGTGGTGCTTTGGAACACTTGACTGCCACCCCACTATGACAAAATGCGTTTTACCTGCTGCGGATCTCTGAGGAATGCACGGCACGATTATTTTTAACCTTTCACTTGTTTTCCTTTAAGGGAGAACAAGTTGTTTACTTATATCACAAAAGTGTTTTTGCTTTTATGGGTTTACTCCCTCATCTGGTTTTGAAGATGGAAAAATATCTTGAGACACATAGGAATTTGGGGGAAATAGCAGCGCACAAATGGTATCTGCCGATCACATTCTTTTTTTCACGGGGGGAACATACAGGTTTTCCCCTACTTGCTGCCCTCATACCTAGATCACGTGTGACGTCACTGCTATGCTGGGCGATTAACCCCCAAGTGCCTCGGTCTCTACATAGAACCTATCACTTTCCTATTTCACTTTGTAGCAAAACAGCATGCGGTGCTTCAAAGATCATCACTGATCCCCTTAGCAGCAACATGGAGACGTAGGATTCCTAGATTCCTTTCTTTCTTACCCTACAACGCCCGGCAGTAATCAAGGTTGGCAGTGAGTCTGTCTTAAGACACATTTATTACATCTGTTGCTTCTCCATCCCCATAGCCCTTTTCTTAATTCTGGCTTCCATCGTGTGCCTCAAACCATGTCAGCAACCTGGATTATTCTTCTTGCTACCAACTCACTCCTCTACAATGCAGTCTATATTACATATATGAAGAGTCGCAAAATTAATATCTAAGTCTCCTACTCCCTTGGTGAAGATGCATTAATGATTTTCAACCATCTTTAGAATAGAAACCTAAACACCTTTTAGGACAGAGTTTGCAGGTTTTACTATCTGGTCCCTGGCTGCCTCTTCAATTTGCACTGCCCACTGATGCTTGCTTATTCATTGCAGGTGTATGGAATTCTTTTGTACATGCCATCCTCCTGGGCTTTCATATACTTCTGAGCATATGTGTTGTACTATGCTTATAATTCCCATTTCCTGGATGCATGACTGGTCGTGTATGTCAAGATTAATAACTCTCATAGTCCAAGTTCCAGAGTTTATATCCCAGTCCTTCTGTTCATAGGTATGGGACGTAAATAGCTATTAAATCACTTAGCTTCTCCACGTCTCAGTTCTCTTTTCCATAAATAGTAATAGTTAAGTTGTCTAAACTTATTGTATTTTTATGAATTTTCTGTGTGAAAAGAGTGGTACACAGAGCCTGGTACATGGCGATCTTCGGTGGATTCATATTATCAATGTTAACATATTGGTATTATCAGAAGAAATCAGAGTGATTAGGGACAAAGCTTTGTGTCTCAGATAAACTGTCCAGGATTGTACTTGATACCTATGTAAAAAAAATCCATGCCTTTTCTATTATGCATTATACAATCATCAAATTTGTTGATCAAATCTGATTATATATAGGATTGTATATAGCATAATTCGATGTCTATTGTATGTCCATGCATAGAGCTAGTAAATTAGTCATCAAGAAAATACTGACTGCTAGATATGACTTATTTGGCTGATTCATCCCAAAAATTCTCTGCTCTTCACTGTCTTGGAATTTCTTTTTTAAATAAACAGTCATCTACAATTTTCTGGTTCTTCAGTGATAGATTTATAGAAATAATCTCTGGAGAGGAACAAACTTCAACAATATCTTTAGTACTGAAAACTGGTACTTTGTTGCTTACTTTGTCTTTTTCAACCTCTTTAGACTTCTCTCCTATTTTTACTCTGCCACTAGATCTAGATGCCAGGGCTACCTGGAGGATAGTGGGGTTGGCAAAGGGGAGCTCCTATTTTAACAAATTCCTTAAATCCTCCCGCCCCGATTTGCCCAAACGGCTCCGGGATTTTCCCAAAGGATTCAGCTATAACTCTTACTCTTCTCTCTCTCTCTCTCTCTCTCTCTCTCTCTCTCTCTCTCTCTCTCTCTCTCTCAACCCCACAGTCAACTCATGCTTTCTCTTATTCTGTGATTAGAGCTTCCTCTGCTGTTAAAGTGACCCTTTGCCCCCAACTCCCAGAATAGCCATCAGTGCCTCTTTTCAGAGAAGCCAGAGAGCAGAAGAAGGTCTCTGCTCTAATATTGTTGAAATAACTAATCATGATGGTTCCCAGAAGTGGATGGCCAAAAGGTAAATGGAGAAAGAGGATTCTCTGGGTGATTCCAAGGTCTCTTTCAGCTGTGAAAACATAGAATTCTAGGTTTAGAGGAATTGTAATTCAAAATTCCCTATTTGAGCCAAATTATTAAGATAACAGTAATTAAATAAAGGGCATGTACACACACGAAACCACCATCTCTCATTTACAGCGGTAGACCAGGCAGTCTGAGGAGCTGGAGACAGAGGGAGGAGTTGGAACTGGGGCGCTAGTTTACCAGCCGCTGGGATTGGTCCTGGTGTCAGGGCAGGGTGGTCTCCAGCTCTGCAGCACCTTCTTCCTGGAGCAGAGGGCTCCCTGACAGCACCAGGCTCAATGGACAGCCACAATTTCAAAGAGGTGGGGATTGTTAGAACGCTACTCAAAGACCTGGGAGTCCTGCAGTCTCCTTGAGATGCCCCTGGGATATAGAGGAGGATCTCTACATTGGCCATCCATTGGTTTGACATATTCATTGAGTCCCTCCAGGTTTTGTATCAAGTGCTGGTGATGCTGGAGGTGATTAGGGCAGGCAAGATTGCTACACTTTTATTGGGTGACGAAGGATGAGGAGTGATGGGGGAACCATAAACAATATTATCCCCGTGAGTCATACGTCATACCAAACCAAACCAACCTCACTGCCTTCAAGTTGATGCCTACTCACAGCGACCCTATACGACAGGGTAGAACTGACCCAGTGTGTTTCTAACACTATAATTCTTTGCGCAGGTGGGAAGCTCAGTCTTTTCTGTTTTAACTCTCCATTGCCCACGGGCTGGCTGGAGACCATTCAGTGCATCTGTTTATTTCCTGCCTCACCCCTCTGTGCCCCTAATTTGAGCCAGTAATGAAATGTAGTCTGGCTGCTTCAGCTGTTCCACCAACCCCCAAAAGATCCCAAAACAAACCCCCCCAAAGTGTTATGAATTCCCCATTTGTGAGGCTGGAGGAAGCCCTGGTGGTACAGTGGCTTCTTAGTTGGGCTGTGATCCTTCAGGTCTGCAGTTCAAAACCACCAGTCTCTCCTCCAGCAAATGTGGTTTCCTTCCTTTTTGTTCACCTCCCCTGTGTCCCCTTCTCTTCCCCCATCCCATTCTGGTGTCGCCAGTACCAAACTGCTGCAGTGACAGGACCTGTAGGTGTTCGTGGGGAGTGGCAAGAACAGTTGAGCTTTGAACCAAAGAAAGTTACATTTGCGTCAAGGGAGCCACCTCTGCTTGCTATCAAAGCATCTCCTGTAATTCTTCCTGGAGACATGCACCGCCAGCTTAAGGACTCCTGGTGGAGCCCTCTAATCTCTGCTGCGGCTCTTTATCGGAAACTCAGTCTTTCTCTCTCAGAGTGGCTGGAGGTTTCAAACTCCTGCATTTTAGGCATCGCAGTCCAAAGAGTAACCGCTAGACCAACATGACACCTCATATGTTATGGAATGTTAACTAAATGGCTTATAAAAAGAGTAACCAAGCAACTATCTTAGATAAGTTGCATGCTGGGGTGTGTGTCTCTGCTGGGTGGTGTCTCTGCCTGCAAGATCAGGGAAAGGATATTTCAGGTAGAAGGAATGGTCACTGTGAAGAGATAAGCCGCGAAGGAGGCTAAGACTTTGTCAGTGGGGTAGGCAAGATCTGGGCTACATGAGTTCTGTACATTATAATGCAGTGTTTATATATTATTATAACATACTGGGTTTCAGGTAAAATTTTATTTGACTAAAGGGGTTATAGCTGAATGGACCTATCAGCTGGTATAAGTCACATAATAGCTTGACCGTGAAAGTTTAATATAAAAATTACTATGCTAAAAGAGTAACTATAAGTTGTAAGGAAGCTCAGCAGGGGAGCTTACAGCAGAGAGCAAATACTCAAGGACAAACTTGGACGGGGCCGGATACTGTTAGAGAGGACATGCATTAACACTTGGATAAATAGCAGGGATGTCTGCTGGTTCAGCCAAAGGGCAGTTGATCTATAATCGCTGGGTGACCTCAGGGTGCAGCTTGGGGAGAAGGGCAGCTTTATGTGTGGGTGTGAATGGGGAGTCTGCCATTAGTTGCAGAAAGAAGCCTTGAAAACAGAAGCTGCTGTGCAGGTAGAGCAACCATTTGTTGAGAGATCCTCCAAGAACCCGGCCGTGCACACAAGCCCCGTGGGGACTTGCTAAGAGAGTCCACTTAAGTGACCATGGGAAGGCTGCATGGGACTATGGTTCCCATGTGATGAGAGCAGTGGAGAGGCTTCTGTCACAGAGGGTCTGTATCCTGGCTCTGGGAGCACCCCACAGTGTCCTGCATCGATACCACTGACTCCCTCCTACCCACTCACCACCATTGGAGAGACCTGAAGCCGCTCACTTCCAGTGCCTGAGAAAGGGTCGCCTGAGTCTCACTTTAAAGGGGAATGCTTACCGAATCCCTTTGTTTACCTCAGATCTTGTACTGAAGGGTGCATTGAGAGCTGAGTCACACTGACAACTGGGAAAGTGTCCAGCAAGTTAAAAGTCAACTAAAAACCAGGCAACAAATAAACAAAGAGCAACCTTCTCAAATCAATGAAGTTAAATTGAATGGGATGAATGGACCGGGCGCCTCAGTCCTCATATTTGTGCCTAACCGTAGATTATTGCCCAGTCCTCAACCCCTTTGTCCCTTGCTGCCATATCTGGATTCTGATTTCATTCATTTTTCTTGCAGATTATTTTTTTTTAGTTTTCCTAGTCCTCTGCTCTACTGATTCCCCCTCCTTCCCTGGGCTCTAGGTTAGCATTGCAGCTACTCCTACTTGATGGTGGCCTTCTCAGAGGTGGGCTACCTGCTGGAGAGCCGGGGCTCCTGAGTAGCACTGCCACCTCATCGCAGGTCCAGCCCATGTTTCAGGAAAGACCCCAGGCTGAAGCACTAGTTCCGGTTGCTTATTTGCAGGGTGATTATGAGGACTAAAGGGGAAAGCTATTTGAAACTTAAACCAGAAAGTATTCCGCACAGTATTTGACACATGGTTGGTGTTAGGTGTTCTTGAGGCAGTTCCTACCCACAGAAGCCTGATGTACAACAGAATGAAACATTATTCAGTCCTGCGCAATCCTGACCATTGTTCCTATGTCTGAGTCCATTGCTGTAGCCGCTGCACCAATCCCACTCATCAATGGGCCTTCCTTTTTTTTAAATTTTGATGCCCTCCTTTATTTTATTTTTAACTGGGTGTTAATACCTATATCACATCATTCCATAGTTCAATCACAATGCCCTTCTTCTTTACTAAGCATGATGTCCTTTTTCCAGGGACTAGTCTCTCTTGATAACATGTCCAAAGTATGTGAGACAAAGTCTCTCCATCCTTGCCTCTAGGGAACACTCTGGATGTATTTCTTCCATGATATGTTTGTTTCTTTGGGAATCCATACTTTCAATATTCTTAACCAGCACCAAAATTCAAATGCATCAATTCTTTTCTCTTCCTTTGTCAATGCCCAATTTCCACATGCATTCGAGGCAACGGACAATCCCATGGCTTGGGTCAGTTGCTCCTTAGTCCTCAAAGTGATAACTTTGCTTTTCAGTACTTTAAAGAGGCCTTCTGCTGTAGATGTAGCCACTGCAATGTGTTGTTTCATCTCTTGACTGCTGGTTCCATGGGCATTGGAAGCAGCCTTAAATTCATGCTGGACCCCTTCCATCCTGAGAGCCAGCTCCTAATCCTGCTAGGAGTGTCACCCTAGTAAGTCCCATTTTCTGCTCATTATCCAGATCATGGATATTATTTCCAAAATAAGTGTGACATCAACACAGCAATGGATGCTGCTTATTAATGAACTCCTTATATTTGAAGCATGTATATGCATTTTAAGCACTGGACTGCTAACTGGAAGGTCAGTAGTTTAAATCCTATAGATAAGTTCTACTTTTGCCTTTGGCTAACTATGAGTCCAAGTAGACTCAGTGTCAGTGGGTTATGAGCATTCATTTATTCCAACACTAAAATAGCCCTCAATGGAAACACGTCAGCACTTTTTTTTTCAATGAGGAACTTGATGTTTGGAGGAGTTAACACCGTGTCCAATGGCATAAAACAACTCAAGAAAGAGTCAAGGGCTCGGGACTGTGTATTGTGGAGTCTGGTTTTTATCCTTTTGATCCAGAGCTGCTTCCGGAAGTGGGGTGTCCCAAATGAATTCACTCTCCTGACTCTGAGCAAGTGTGACGGTCTCGTTTGGGGCCTTTTCTGTGAAAGGACCCATGTCCCAGGCTAAAAAAAAAATGACACCACTTCAAGCCACTGTAATAAAAATTAATTAGTCCCTGTTGGTAAAGCACTTTGAAGGGGAGTGACTTAGGCATAATTACAACTCTTACGTCTCATTGATCTTTAGCATCTTTTTTATTTAATATCGATCCCATGTTATTGACTAGCTTGATGGCCATTCATCAGGCTGTAACAGGTCCCACCATGCCTGCGATTTGGTGGTTTGCAAGTTATTTTGTCATCATAGGACCATGCTTCCAACTGTCATTTTCACTGAGTGTTGAGAAGGTTGCATTAATTCAACCTGCAATGACAGGTGTTAAACACTTTTATTGCAGTCATTAATAAAAAGTGTCATAACTTATTGCATGTGTTGTCCTAGGTCTTTCCAGTTCAACATCGACATGGGCTAAATGCATGTTGAATATAAGCAACTGATGGGTCAATTTGATTTATCTGGGGGTGGAGGGTCTCTTTTGAAATCTTGTTTCTGGACAAACACTTGAAGACCACTCAAAAGCAAACTTTACAATCCCCAATTTCCACGATCCTCTTTTTTTCTAGACCCCACTTGTCCATAGGAGAGAAGATTTCTAAGTCGTTGCTCATTTCTTGGAGGAAGGAAAAAGTAATATGAGGAAGTTAGAATTCATCATGGACATGCTAGCACCCTGCATTTGGTGAGCAGGTAAGAACGCTGACTGAGTTCCTGGTCAAGGTCCCACAGCGAGTGAGGAGAAGATACTGGGGTTGACACCAGGTTTTGAAAGGCTTCAATGCAGATGAATTCTCATGATGACAGACTTCCTTCAAGGTTGATAATCCATCCTGCTGCCTCATTTCCCATCCAAGAAAATGTTCTAGAAAATAGTTCATAAGATGGTGTCACCATGAGTTGGCATTGACTCCACGGCATCTAGTGAGTGACAGTGGGATTCTGTCCATAATATTACCATTTGCATGGATTTTCCTTTTAAAGTTTGCCAGCAGGTGGTGGGCTACTGTGTTGTTACTTTATGGGACTCCTAATGGGAGAGACTAAGTAATACTAGATAACGTTACCTAGAAGATAAACGAAATATATGGAATGGGTCAGACACCCATATGTTCAGAAGAGACCATAAGAAAGAACAGAATCAATCTCAAGGATCCATGGTGGCACAATGGTTAAGCACTCAGCTGCTAACTGCAAGGTCAGTGGTCCAAATCCACCAGCCATCAGTGGGAGACAGATGCGGCTGCCTGCATCTGGAGCACAGTCTTGGGAACCCCTCTGGTCGGTTCTGCTCTCTCGTCTGAGTCACTGTGGTCACAATCCATTCCTCAACAGTGGGTTCCATTGGGTTTGGGTCAATCCCAGAAAATTTATAGGTCGGATGGAACTAGCACAAGGAGCACAGACCCTTCTTCATGTACAGTGGACAGTTGAAGTAGAGCCCAGAAAACCAAGTGTATGAAGCACATCCCTACAGTGATAGCAGAGAAGCGAGCACGGGAGTCGCCCTTTGATAACCCCCCCCCCCTTAGACCTGGAAACCTGTGGTCTTCTGGGAGAAGCCTACTTATCTCTGCTTCTTCTGTGTGCATCTGCTCACTCCCTCTTTTCTTGTCTACACTGCCAATGCCACACCCAACTGAAACTTCTCAGGAAGAAGACAACACACACACACACACACACACACACCAAGCCATACCACAATGAGGCCTCAGTAGGCAGTTTGTTGTGGTTAGAGATGGCAAACTCTAGCTTGCTAACCTAGGCCCTCAGGCAAGCAGCAAGACAAGATGAAAGGAGGAGGCAGCCCGGCTGTGGCAGAGGTAAAGGCCAGGCTTGGGTCGGAATTGGAAATGCTGATAGGTCGCCTATGAGTCAGTCATGTTGATCTTATCAGCACAGGTAGGATGAGGAGAAAACACTGCCTTATCAGCAAAAGGCGAAGCTCTGCCTCCCCATTGCTAATGTGAAGTGAAGCAGAATCTGAGAAAGTTCTGTCTTGAACTAAGGGACTCAATGCATGATCCATCAAGTCAAGGCAGCGAGGACCTGTGAGTTGCCGAAGATCATACAGGCAGAAACAGTGATATCAACAACCTCCTCACGGTATTCATCCATCAAATATGTTTAAGTGCCAAGAGCTGCGTCCTGCATAAAGAAGGGAGTCTTGGCTCAAGCAGGTGCAGGTTTTACTTCAGCAGTGTCCTATTCAGTGCAAAAGAGGTGAGACTTGAGCTCATCCACCAAATCCCAGGCTGATGTGCTTCCCAGAATGGCTCCGTGTTAGCCTGGACTCGGTGGGTTAACTCTTCCTGTAACAAGTCCCACTTGAGAAAATGCACAGGGACAATTCTACCCGGTTCTATCGGGTGGCTGTGAGCTAAAGCCCATTTATGTGCTTCCTGTTGGTAGACTCCCTCAGAGCTCACATTTCCTCAGAAAACCCCAAAGATACTTTCTTGGCTAACATTTCCAAATTGAGCGAGAAGAAATATGGTGGAGGTAGGCTTAGCAGGATCAGCCACTTTCTCCCAAGTAAATGAATGAGCATCCTTGGCCACCATGTGTTCTCAGGCACCACACTTGTCCTTGTTCAACTGTTGCCACCTATTGGATGTAATTCTATAAAAAGAGCAGCTGGAGCTATCTAACATCATTTGCTGTCGTGTTGACTCCTAGTCATGATGATCTCATGGGTCAAGGGAGAATGGTGTAGAACCACCAGGCCTTTCATCAGAACCTATGAGTAGCCTCTAACCAACAGCCAAGTGAGTTGACTGTTCGCACTACCCAAGCCCTTTGCTTCTGCTATCTGGAAAACTAAAGTCCTGCCATCAAGGGCATTCTGACTCGAGGTGACTCAATGAGACAGGGTGGAACGGCTCTTGTGGGTTTCTGAGACCAATTCCTTATAGTGCTGATGCTAAACCTAGTTATTATTTCAATGGACAAATCGAGAACGTCCATCTCTTCTTATTGTGATCTCATATCACTGGTTAAACTTTATTGCAGCTTATCAGACATGGGGACATAATATATAAGCATATAGATTACAATTTTTTAAAAAAAGCAAAAGAGATGCCATGCTGTGCTGGATTCCACCCATGTCCATACAAATAGTATGTCAAAAACAGGATAGAAAAATTCCCGCTACTAGGCATTAAAATAAGCATAGCTTTTATGGTCTATCCTCTGTTACAAATTCATAAGAAGTTCTAAGACCACCAGACTCCAAACTCACTGCTATCTGAGAGTCAATGCTGACTCACAACAATCCTAGAGAGCAGGGTAGAATGGCCCCTGTGGGTTTCTGATACTATAACTTTGTTGGGGAGTAGAAATCCCTGTCTTCCTCTTGACCATAACCCTTCTCAAAAGAAGCTCAGTACTGTATGTAAGAGGTACAGGTGAGGGGAACTGAAGCTACCTTGGCTCTCTAGTTGCAAAATGACCTCAAGCAAGTTGGGACTATCTTAACCTCTCTTTATGCAATTGCACAAGAACATGCAAACCTGTGTTTATGCAATTGTACAAGAACATGGGGCTGATGCACTCTAACTCCTTCCAATCTGTGTAAGCTTAAATTGGCCCAAGTGATACACAGCATGGTGGGAAGACAATCTGGACTGGTGGTAGCATTCAAACTATTTGACTTAAAAGTTGTTCTTAAATCACCAACAAGCAGAAAAATAGTGTCACTGTTACTTTCCTGTACTGTGCTTTTGGTGGCTGAAACTGTCACAAGTGCACTCCTTCCAGTTCCACGGTTGCCCTAGCAGAATGTTAAAGGGTGGTTCTGGAGCACTGCAGAAGGTGCCACTCAGAGCCAGTTCCTTGTGCCTCGTTTATTTGGCCTTGGGCATGAACCTCAGTCATCCCGTTTGAGGTAGAAAGAGCCTCAGTCAGCCTGTATGGGGTGGAAAGAGAACCACGATGTCTTTCTGCTCTCAGTTCACTCACAACTGAGCAAGTCAATATTACATTGTCAGGGATAGAATGGTGCTGGGGCCTGGGAAATGGTTAATCTTTCCAACCTCATTCTGAACCCTTGCTCAGATAGAGGGTGAAGATTAGGGATTAAACATATTAGATGGATTTCTTTTTAATTTGGATTACCCAGAACTAAATATTACAGTTTGGGAAGAAAAGAAACTGTTAAGATAGTGTCATGGCTGAATTCAACTGAAATGTCAAGAAGTAACTATTCATTTTCTGGGTTGTTGCTTCGTCATACACGGTGTGGCTGGATTAACAGATCGCCTAGTGGTTTTGTCTTTCCGCTTATACATAGCATGGACATCTCAAAACGCTCCTTGAAGACACAGAGAGTTCATGAAATGCAGTGCGTACAACCAAGAGATTTAGAAGTACTCCTCTCGTGAGCTTGTGCTCATGGCCCTCCTCCTTTTTCCCTGCTTACTTTTTTTCTTCTCGTGAGAGGAAGGTATTTGGAAGGACCAGAAGAAACCAATAGCAATGAATGTCACTCACTGCAGTCTCCTCCCCCATCTCTCCTCCTCATCAAAAAGGAAAGAAAG
Organism: Tenrec ecaudatus; assembly: GCF_050624435.1. Taxonomy (NCBI): domain Eukaryota; kingdom Metazoa; phylum Chordata; class Mammalia; order Afrosoricida; family Tenrecidae; genus Tenrec; species Tenrec ecaudatus. The sequence goes on along the minus strand of NC_134542.1, from coordinate 17,773,129 downwards.
AAAAGGAATTGACTTCATAGGAAACCAAAATGTTAACTACTTAGGCATTACGCATAGGAAAGTGTTTGTCTTCATCCACTTGTAGGTGTACAATCGTCATGTGCACACTGGCAGGCGTTAGACATGTTGGGCAATGACTCAGATGATTCGAGCCTCTGTCTGGCTTTTCCAGGTGAGTGGAGAACATGCATTATCAATGGAGCATAATTACTGGGATGTGTTGGTGCAAAATTCCTTTGTGAGATTCCAGCTCTGGCTTATATTTTGACTACACACTCTATTTGATGGTTCTGGATGTATGGAAGAAGAATAGGGAGAGTGAGGTTCAGAAGGGGAGTGTAGAAGAGAGGAGACAGAAAATAAACAAACAAACAAATAAACAAAGCACCCAGAGACCAGTAAGAGAGCAAAGAATGATTAAAGAAACATGTTGTCATGTGTGTTCTCTTTTGAGACGCCAGCAAAGGTGCTATGGTGTGATTTGACATGGTGTGTGATTGATGTTATCATCAGCAAGATACTTCCTATGAAAGCTGTGCTCATAACAAAGTGGACACCTTGGAAATTCATTCACCACCTGGAGTGTAGCGTCTCTTGGAGTCTAACATGGTGAAACACATACACAGACACCCACACCCACACAGACACACACCCCACACACACAGACGCGGAAGTTAATTTCATCAAGAGGAAGACAGAGCCAACTAAGGTTAGAATATTTCAATTAACTAAGGCTGGATATTTCAGTATTGCTAAGAACAGTATTCTTCATAAAATACCTTGTAGAAAATATAAAAATCACCTTCAAAAATATGTCAAACCATTATTAGAATACACAGAACATTGGGTACTTTTAAAAATTGCATTGTCTAAATCCTAAAACAATTCTGGCATTTCTGGCTGACATTTCTTATCAGATAACTAAAAATCTGGCCAAAATGAAGCCCATTAAGCAAATGTCTATGGATTATTAACATATAATCATAGAGCTGACCAAGCTTGAATTTCATTTTCATTTTGCCTTCATATCTTACAGGCTGTTTCTAGAACCTTTGTCCAAGTTATTTTTTAAGTATTTCCATTTGGAGAAAAGGAAAATAGAAACATTCTATGTTTAAGGGATATAATAAATCAATGTCAGATAAATTTTAATGATAAATGAGGGACAAGAGATTTTCTGGGCTATACTTTTCTCTAATATATATAAAATAAAAGTGATATGGTTTTATATCTACCGTTTCTGCCCAAGGTCAAGTTAGAGAAATGAAAATGGCAACTGTAGGTCATGATAAGGAGAAGGTCAATTGCTTGTCTAGACGCTGTATTTGATAACAATGACCATTTTCAGATAGGCAGAGGATAGCATATCCCTTTCAAAAAGGTAACTGGATAGGACGATGTGTTCTTCTATTACCAATAATTGGACTTGGAGTTACAAGTAGGTTTTTTTTTTCTTTTCCCTAAGTGGCTGGCCCATCAGACTGGACACTACATGCTCTTCCACAAATAAGATTCAGGAAGAGGAGAATGCTTCTTGCTTTAGTGAAGGTGATGTATTTTCATGGATCAGAGGATGTTTCATATTCTGCCCCATGTGGCAGACTGTATGAACTTTATCATCTCTTTATACAGATCACCTACATGCCTCCAGATAGATAAGACAGTATCCACCCTCCATTCTTTATTCTGTTCTTGACGGTCCCCCGTTCATTTCTGGGGATGAAGATTGTGCGGTAATTTGTTTGTGTGTCTATGCGCAGTTTTACTATTGAGGATATCTATGGAATGTAACAAAACACTCCAATCCTGCCTCTGTCTCTTGCTCCGTAGGGATAGAGTGATCTCTGCTGATGGCTGAGGGCAGCCAGCTGCATTTAAATGTTGTCAGGTGACATTGCAAAAATATCGTGACAAAAGAGTGCATTTCATCTTATCGTTTGATGAGCACAGCACAAAAGAGAAAAGCCTCCCTTTTCGCACCGAGTACCACATTTCTGAGCTGGCGCCCTAAGTACCACCTTGCCACAGGATGGCTGGTCCGTTTGCACATCGGTGGAGAGCGGACCTTGGAGCAGGCCAGGAGGGAGTCGGTCAAATAAACTCGGAGAACAAGCACAGGACTGTAACCCTGCCCCTCCCTCTGCTCAACATGTTATTATAAAAACAATTTTTCAAATGCACAGCAAAGTCAAAAGAAGTTTACAGTGAGCCCTGTATAGTTCCACCTAGATATTATGAGCAGCATTTCCCTCCATGCACAGCAACCCTGCCCCAACTCCCACAGGCTTCCATCTTCCCATTCCTTTATCTGTGCGTCAATCCACCTGATTTTTGATGCATTTCAAGGGAAATGGCAACACTATACCCCAAATACGCTAATGGTGACAACGGCAGAAATGGATGCATTTCTCCCAACCAGCTTTGAAAGAGCAATTTGAGAGAGGTGAGTCAAGGTGGAGGAAATTATTTTCCAGGAACAAAGATCTGAGGGAAATATAACTTGGGAGACACCACACATAGGGTCCTTTTCTCATCCGCTCATCTTGTCCTTCTGGTAGTTAGATCAATATGCTTCAGTCCCCCCCCCCCGCACTGCCCCCGCCCCCGCACCGCCCCCCTGCCCTGCTGTTCTCAGTAGCAAGAAACAACCAGTCATCATGGATTGCCTGGCATTCCTTTGGATCAGCAAAACATTGGCATTTACATAGTACCTAGTGATGCTTGAAATATGAGAATTACTACCTGACTTTGTTACCCCAATAAGCAGGTGTATGAGCATTCTGATCGGTTATGCATATGATGATGAAATCCAGTAATACATTTCAGACAACCTGGGTACAGAGAGGAGTTACAAAGACAACACTTCATGGCCACGTTGCTTTGCTAACCTGATGAGTATTTTTGGACCCGGTGATGTCCATCTTTGCTTGTGCAGTATTTCAGACTTACTGGGTACAAGGTGGTTGCGTAAGCTCCCAAGTTAGGTGGGGTGTGAAAAGGGAGGGGAACAAAAGTTCTGAACAGAAGAAGCAAGGATGGACCATGTAACAGGATTTCTTAAGTTAAAAGCAAAGTGAATCATAGAGTCTCAATCTGCCAGTTAGGAACCTGTGGGATCACAGATGATTCAGGAATCAACACCATGTTTCCCAAAAATACATAATGTAAAACAGTTGTACTCTGCACCTCGGCGGCAGAGAAGTGGGCATGTGCGTGTTACCTAGGGATGGAGGGTCATTAAAAAAAAAAAAAGAAACAAAAACTCCTAAACCTAATACTCTGGATTGTTCTAGACTGACAGACTTCAGTGAAAAAAATATATATATATACATATCATGCTATATGTCATATATTCTCATTTCCAAATTACTTGATTTGTAATTGTCCTGGCTGTCTTTAACTATTTAGTTATTTAAAAGAGAAAATATTCTAAGATTTAAAAAATCCACAACCTTTTATATATCAGATCTTTATTTTGTCCCATCTTGAGTCAGCTCCAAACAGTCTCCCATCACTATGACATTAAAAAACAGATATCCCATAAGACGAGCCTGCTCAGTTCCCTTGGTTGTAAGTTGTTCCTGACAACTTAAACGGGAGGTGCTAGATGAGAACCCTCAGTGTCTGCTACATTTTCTCCATTGATTTTTTATAGAATGTGTGTAAATGCTAATGAATGAGAAAAATTAGAGACTTGGGTTAGTTTTTTCTTAAAAAATTATGGGTATGAAAAAAAAGACTCTCAGTTAGAATACTCTGGAAGATACCTCTTAATTCCTTAAAATCGCTCTGCTTGCCTCCCCAAATTTCCCCCATGGCTCCTCTCCCTTTCCAACCTTACTTGATATACCCAATTCTTTCCTTGGCAAATACTGTCAATTTTGTTAACAAGAAAGGAGTTTTAGTTACTGTGTAAGAACATATTTCTTCTCTTCTCCATTTGCCAAAACAAAGTCAATGACAATCGACTTCATAGTCACCTTTGCTGTAACCCATTTATTGGTCTATTTCATCGGTAGATGCTTTAATTCAAGTAAAGGCATCACTAAGAATAGGTACAATTAATACATAGCAAATATTGCCCCCAGATATTTGAGCATGAATATGTTTCCTATGGTATACATGTTAGCAAGTAAAAGAAAAGGAAAAAAAATTCCTCTTGAAGATCTGGAGAAGAAAATTAAAGGAATAAACTAGATTTAAAGTTTTCTTTTGCACTTTTGCCAAGGAAGGAATATAAGTGTAATCTTCATTTCACATTCTGTTGGAGAATTTCATATCCATGTAAATAAGGGATAGAGTACTGCATAAGAGGTAAAGCGGCCAAAAGGTTAATTATATATTAAAAAGATTCCTAATAGAGAAAAGGAATGATTCGCAAACATTTTCTGTTTTGTGTCTCCCATAACTTCTGTTTTGAAGTGATTTTACTAATCTACACATTCACTCATTCATTCAAACTGAGAATAGATAATATATCTAAGGCATGTGCTTAGGTTTCCAAAGGAAAAAGGGCCCCAGAAAAGACCTAGTTCCAGATCTGAGTGAATTCACATGACAATAAAATGCCCTGTTCCTCAACTTGAACCCTACTCCTTGGGATTCTCACGCAGAGGTCAGAAGAATAACATGATACCTCTTTTCGTGGTTTCAAGATTATTTTTAGGCTAAACAATTGAGAAGACAATCAATAAGACATACAAATATTATGTACAGGTATAAGAGCACTATGTAGCTCTTTTAAGGAATCTAGGCCAAATTTGCCTAGATTATTTTAAAAATCAGGATGGGGTGGGGGGTGATGCTGATTGAGTTTCTGTGAACAGGAATGGCAGTGTGGGTCCAACCCAAAAGGAAGCAGCAGAGGTGGCCAGGGAAGGCTGCGGGACTGTCACTCCCCAGGCAGGTGGAACCAGCTTGTGAAGGGCCTCAGATGCTTCAAAGGTGAACTTGGACTTCACCCAGGCAGCTCCGGGAAGTTACCAAAGGTGAACCATCACAATGAAACACCCAGAATGGCTTCACCCTTCTTGCTGAGCTGATAGCAGGCATTGTCTGAAGCTTGCTGAGACAGCACAAGCAATTGGATATCATGCTGTAGACTGTGAGTCATAAAATCTCCCTTGGGCTTTCCCAAACCACTAACCCCTGTGGGGAGCACTGAGGCAGGAACCTGGGCTTCTCTGAAATTCAGTTTCCTAATCTATCAAATAGAGGGGAGAGCAACTACTCTGCCCCCATAGGGACACGGTGGGTTCCAATGGAGAGTCTGCCCATGAAAGCCCACCAGCTCGTGGGAAGGCTCCACACAAATAACACAGAAGACTTGACATGAGTCATCTTGATTGTGCAGCAAAACCACTCCATCAATGGTTTCACAAATTTTTATACATCAGTTTCCAAATCCTGTAGGTGCTCTTTTGTTGTTTTAAACTAGCATGGCATGCTCTTAATCAGAGGAATACAGTTCACGTCCTTTCAAGGTTGTTGTTTCTCTGATTTCATCGCATCTAGGGACAGCCTCCGAGCAATGACTCAGTAGGAGCTCAATTAATGCTTCTTGAAGGATGCCCCAGCCCCGGCCAGCTGTTTCACATCTAGCCCAGTCTCCTGCTCCAGCACATCGAACCTTCTTGCCCTCTTTTTAGCTTCCCAGAACCCTTGTCTGGATCACAAGTGTTATTTGAAGGATGCTTTGATCCTATGTCTACGCTTTAGACTTGAGACACTTTTCCTGTTTCCTTGAGGCTAAGGGCCAAGATGCCCAGGGCTTCCTACAAAGCTTTTCATCAGAGAGCGTTCCTTCTCACTGATGCCTTTGTTTTCTTTGATCCTGATTCTTACTTTCGTAACCGATACATGGAACCCAAGTTTTCTTTATCTTGAGATTGTTTATGCATTCCCTCATTCACACAGGAGGCAATCAAGGTTTCCCTACATGGAAAAGTGGTAAGGCCATGAAAAAAGGTTTTACCACTGACTTAAAGGAGGTTCTAAAGTGATGAGATTAAAAAAACAACCAACCAACCAACCCACAAACAAATATTGGCACATAACATAACCAGAAAGTGATGAAAACAAAAACTACTGTCACTTAGTGGATTCTGACACAAGAAGACCTCACATGTGACAGTACGGAACTGACCCATAGACTTTCCTTGGCTCTTGTTTTAATGGACATGGATTACCCGCTCTTTCTTTTCCAATACCTTGGGGGGGGTTCAAATTGCCCTCTCCCCTCACCTTAGGTTATGGTTGCTATAAGATGCCATCCCATGGCTCCAACTCATAAGCATGCCAAGTTGTAAAGAACAAAACAACCTCTCCATGATTGTCATGTGCTAGTTCATTGTTGAAGCCACTGTTTTCCATCCATCTTCTGCAGGGTCCTCTTCTGCACTGATGTTCTACCAAAGATGTTGTGTTTGTCAAGAACTGCTCTCTCCTAATGACATTTCCAAAGTACGTGCAACAATGTTTTAGCATCCTTTCTTTTAAGTAAGGATGTCCTAGCTGTACTTCTAAGGTGTATTTGTCCCTTCTTTTGGTTATAAATTCAGTATAATACTCCTGTACCCCCTCCCCCAGGGGCCTCCAGTAAATACAATTTACAAAGATGATATAAAGGCATGAACAGGATTCTGGGAACCAGAGAAGGCACTGACTATTCCTGGGAGCTCTGGGCAAGCATGACCAAAGGAAGAAGTAATCTGGAATCAAAAACGATATTTTGTTTGGGTTTTATTCATTTAACCATTTGTAGTGCATGTTGTTTCCAAAACATTTTAGATGGCTCTCAGAACCATAGACACTCTATATAAAAATGAATGAGTGCATCAAGATTGAGAAAATAAGGAGAGATAAATAAAAATGAAGATTAGTCCTTAAAAAGAAGAAGTAATTGTTGGTGTGTGCCATTGACTCGGCTTCGACTCATAGCAACCCGATGGACAACAGACGGAAGCACTGCAGGTCCCTGTACTATCATCACAATTGTTCTGATGTTTGAGCTCATAGTTCCAGCCACTGTGACGGTCCATCTTGTCTAGTGTCCCTCTTTTCCATTGGCCCTCTAATTTACCAAGCATGGCGTCTTGCTGCATGGACTTGCCTCTCCTAATCACATGTCCAAATTATGTGAGATGAGTCTAACCATCCTCTCTCCTAAGGAGCCTTCTGGATATACTTCTTCCAGGAGAGATTTATTTGTTTGTTTGTCAGTCCATGGTATTTTCGATATTTTTAACCAGCACTGATTTTCCTTTGGTCTTCTTTATTCAATGTTCAACTTTCTCATGTACATGAGGCAATTGAAAGTCCCCTGACTTGGATCAGGCATACCTCAGTTCTGAAAGTAACATCTTTGTTTATCAACACTTTAAAGAGGTCTTGTGCAACAAATTTTTATCAATTCAATGAGTTGATTGATCTGCTGCTTTGGTAAGCATTGGTTGTGGATCCAAGCAAAATCAAACCCTGGACAACTTCAATCTTTTTTCCATGTATCATGATATTACCTATTGGTCCAGTTGTTAGGTTTTTAAAAATATATATTTTCTTTACATTGAGTTATAATACACAATGAAGGCTGCAAACCTTGATGATCCTTAACAAATGCCTCAAGTCCTCCTCACTTTCAGCAAGCAAAGTTGTATCATCTTATATATTGCAGGTTGTTAATAAGTCTTCTTCCAGTTCTGATACAGATTTTGTTCTTGATATAGTCCAGGCTTGCCTGCAAACAGAGCTCACTAGAAAGGTGTTTACTTGTATTTTACTGACTATGCCAAGGTATTTGACTATGTGGATCATAAAAACTACGGCAAGTCTTGAGAACAATGTGAATTCCTGAATACGTCACTGTGCCTACTAGACTTGGACATGCATCAAGGGACAGGTGTGCTAACAGAATAAAGGAATGCTGTGGGGTTCAAATGAAGATGGGCGTGTGTCTGTATCCCTCACCATACTTCATCAGTCTGTGTGCTGAGGAAAAAATAATATAGCAGGGCCCTTATCCTTGTTAGAGGTGGCCCTCAATGGTCTCCCCACAAGCAATGCCCTTGAGAAACATGGCAACCAGGACTTACCCACAACATTTCTATAATCGAGAGAATGTCAAGGTTCATAGATCTGTTCCCAAAACATTGCCATAGAGCCCAAGCAGAACTCGGTGAAATCAGTTCTGCGCTGTCAGGCACACAGCTTAAACAACGAATACAACGCTGCCAGGTGGAGCTGGCATTTGGAGCTGCAGAAACAAGAGGAACAATCAGAGTTAGGAACGAAGCCCAGAGTGGCTGTGGAGTCTTGAGAAGTTTGGCATTGCAGAAGCACAGGGTGTGTCTGGGAGCTCCTGCAGCCTGTGGAATGAAATCCAAACTCTTTAGCATTGCAAACAAGGCCTTTGAGGATGGAGCAGTCTCCCTGCCTTTTCAGAATTAGCCTCACCACGCCTCATCTCCACCCTTGAACCACAAGATCCAATCTTTCTGCATTTTTTATTTTCCATTTCTTAGACAGCTCATGCTCTTTCTTGCCTACATGTGTTTGCTCATGCCATTTTCTCAGTGGGGCTGCCATCACCTGCCACTCACCCATTTCTGCCTGATCTATTTCGACTTAATGCTCCGTGTCTTCCATCCGTTCTGTAAAGAATCTCCTGGACTTTGTAAAAACACGTGCCTGCTCTGTAGTCTACAGTGCTCTGCTGAGATTCTATCTTGTTCTTTTTTGCTTACGTGAATGTTCACAAAGTACTTGTAAGGAGAAAGGCGAAGGAAAAGGATGGGAGGAGCAAGGTGACAGGCAGATGATCCTGGCATAGTTTGCCTGGAAAATGCCAAACACTTCAGAAACCGTGATGGATGGTGGTGTTCATTTTGCAGAAAATACAGATCATTGAAGATGTTTCCATGGATCAGTTATTATTATCAGTAATTAACATCGGGAAAGATAAGTGGTGGCACTGGCTGGGTGGGTTGAGGAGAAGACAGACCAGTTGAAACTTATTATAAGTAGGAGCCCCGGTGTGAGATAATACAGGTCCTAGCCAAGACAAGGTAACAGGCATGAGGAAACATTTTGGAAGTTACATTAAGATATTACAACCAGTTTTCTCTGAAAGGGCTTTAAAAACATTCAGCATTTTAACACCTTAAATTGTTCCACAAGATCCACTCTGACTCTGAGCCGCTGTTCTAATTCAAAAGGCCTTGGACACAAAATCCTGACAGTTATTAGCTTGAAATCGCACGAAGTGTTCTACAGCCGTTCACCGAGTTCTTTACCACTCATCAGTCATTAGTATTTTTACATTGAGAGAGAACATACAGAGAGTGTATCAATCTTAAACACACATTCAATGAGCCGATGTATTTATTATACAGCTACATTGTAACCACTACCAGACCAAGACAGAGCACATTCCCCGGGAATTGGAGAGCTCCCTCTATCCCCACATAGTAAGCCTGGCTCTCTCAAGGCACGGTGCTGTCTGACTTTTAGTACCGTGGATTAGTTTGGGCTGTTCATTATTTTTTTTTATCAATTGAACGATGCAATATATGCTCTCTTGCTTCCAGACCCTCTGGAGTTGTATGTAATTATACTTTGTGCTTTTCTTCGATGCATAGTATTCTATTTTATGAATTCAGTAACATTTATTACTATATCCTCTGTTGATACATATTTGGATGGTTTCCATTTCAAACTGTTATGAGTCTCACCATCTTAATACCTCAAATGGTTCCCCGAGGCCTATCTCAACTCTGAAAGACAGTGATGTTTCAAACGGCCTTGGATTGGAAGTCCAGACAATTATTAGCTGTATAATACCGGCAATTTACTTCATACCTTGGAGTCCCAGTTTTGTTTTCTGTTCAATAGGGATAACTCCCTGAGCTCAACCAATTTTACAAACCACATAGGGTGACCAACAGTGCTTTTCAACTGGTGTATTCTTGCCTCTAATTGCTGAAGACAGAATGCATGTGGTTGTTAGGTGTCTTTGACTCCTGTGACTCATGGGGGGGTCCCACGTGACAGAGTAGACGTTTCCAGAGGGTTTTATGGGATCTAATCTGTACATAAGCAGACTGTAAGGACTTTTTCCTATTGAGCCATGTGGTGGGTTGGAACTTCCAACCTTCCACTTAACAACTGACTACCTTACTTGCACTACCTGGACTTCTTATAGTAATAATAGTTGGCATTTTTACCTTGAATTTTCTCTGTCTAAACAGTCTCTCCAATTCTGCCATATCCTTACACTCAGCCATCCATGGATAAATGATTAAAATGAACATAATATACAAGTCCACACTGGAAATACCTTCCTTTATCTCCCCTGACATCTGCTCTTGGACATTGCCTGATTTTTACCTCTTTCTTAGTCACTGTTTTCTTAACATGACATAACACAAATGGTGGGACTATTGCTGGGCCAGGCTGGGCCAGGCTGGGCCAGGCTGGGGCCAGGCTGTGGAGCATGCCTCACCACTGACTCTCCTGATTGAGAGCAGATGTTACTCATCCTCTTATTTGCCTTTCAGTATGATGTCCATCCCCATCCTGACAAATGCACTTAGAAGCCATATTCCCTGTTGCAGGGGCAGTGGATTTAACGTGACTCTTCTAGTCAAAGCCTCTTAACTCCCACTAAAAGGCCTTTCCCAGAATGGGTCTGGTAAGAAGGTGGGGGCAGATATGGATAGAATTCACCTGTGAGTACCTGTGAACAGGATTCCCTGAAGTGCCAACCTGCTGGGTATAAAAGGAGAAGAAGCATACAGGATCTCCTTCCAGCAAGAGCCTGAAGTGGAGCACATTCTCTAGACCCAAGACTTCTGTACAGCAGACCCCCGGAATCAAGACAACAGCTGTAAATCACAGGAGCAGCACCACAGCCAGAAGCTAGCACATAGATCAGAGTGCTGGGCCTCCTACAGCATGGAACAAGTACAGTTGCATGCCTTTGTGCAGGAGCCTGGCTTGTAGAGTGGGTGCCTCTGGACACTTCATTCAGGAAGTTAGGTTTGTTGACCCAAGGCAATTGACCTGAATGCCGTAGACTTGAGACTTACAGCGGAGTGGTTAGTCCTTTGCGCATTTATTAGCAGAACTGAAACTATGTAACATGTCCTGAGCATTTCTCAGTGGCATTATCACCTGTTGACATCCTCAATGAACACTCTAATGATACATTTTGTCAGTGCGGTTATGTGCAGCCATCACAAGGGGTGTCAGAACCTAGAGGTAAGTTATAGCACATTAATTAAGACTTTACAACTGTGAACACTGATAATACACATGGAATATATCTTTTTGGTTCACTCATCACCAAGTTGTGCTCACATTTTTCAGGTCACTGCGAGTGCTTTCTGGGGAGAAACTCTGTTATCAGACATTGTTATGGATTGCTTTGTGTCCCCCCCACCCCCTTGACTAAAAAAATACATGAACTTGGTTGGACCGAAACTCTCAGAAGCTTGGCAGCTACCTACTAACAATCATTTAGTAGCTGCATAATGAGATATTCACCCGCTATGATGTGAGCTGATGATGTCAGCCACTGGAAGGGGATTAGGTAGATGCAAGACCCTTGCTCAGGGCACAGCCTTTATCCAAGGGAAGAGAGCATCTCTGCTGTGTGGCCTGTATCGCCTTATCTCTTGTAGGCTACCCGGAGAGATCAGGCCACAGAGGAAGAGGGACTACGCGGTGCAACCATGAAAGAGGAGCTGAGACTGGAGAAGCCTGGACTTACGAATTGACACCCTCCTGGATCTGGGGAAGATTGAGACAAAGGCCTACGGGGATCTCCCAGGAACTCAAGCCCACAGGGTTCTAGTATACTCCTCCAGGCAGTGAACAGAGCCTTGACCTGAGTTTGAGCATCTAACCTCTTTAACTGGGTAAAGATCAATGTGACCACGTTAAAGCTATCCACTCGTGCTGTTCCTGCTGGAGTATAACTAGAGAAATAAGAAAGCATCCTGCTATTCAGCACCCAAACAGGGTTGACTGTGTGCAAAATTAAATCAGCCAGCTGTTTTGGTTACATGACATTTTTTGGACTCCTGTTAAAAGATACATGTTGGGGAGATGAGAAACTCTTGGAGGACTCTCTCTGGATGAAAATTTCGATAAATTGAGTTAACTGAACTGAGAATGTGTATGGCGGTAAGCAGTGCAAGTGTGTTTGAGTACTTTTCTCTATGTCATCAATTCGGGAGTGTGATTGACCTTCTAGGGAAGTCTTCGTGGCAGAGTGGGTAAGTATTCGGCTGCTTAATGAGAGGTTGGCTGTCTAAACCCACCGCAGCTCCATGGTAGAAAGCTATAATAGTGTGTGGGGAGAGGTCAAACACTTACAGACATCCTCCCCAGGGCAGTTAGTCACCAGACTATATGGCAAGCCTCACTCCCTGCTACTGGGGACAATAAACTATGCCTCCTTAAGGCCTGTGACCAAGCGTTCTCACCATACCAATAACGATCTCTATCAGTTGAGTCAGGGAACAGGCCAACTGACTCTGTGACATCCAAAGTTAAGTTATCCGCCCAACTTACCACATGTATACCCCCAATCCCTCCTCTTGCTATTGCATATATGTCCGTAGACCACCCCCTCTCACTACTGGATTACCCATGGCACAACCCCTCCCTGCGATGTATGTACTCACCTGTAATTAGGGGGCTTGCACATCCCCAGAAAATATAAAAAGCCTGGGCTAACATTAAAGAAGACTCTCTCCCTCCACGTGGACCATCAGGCGGGGCTGAGGTGAGCATGCTACCATGAATGGTGACTGACTCCATTTATTTCAATACTTCACTTCTATCTCTCATGCTCTCTATAATTTTACTATGATCTTTACTTATTATCGCTGTACAATTGCGCCTACTGGACCCATAATGATGTGTTAGGGGCTGGCTTCCCCAGACAATAGTGGGTTCCATTGAGATTACAGCTTTGGAAATCTCCTGGGGCAGTTTTACCCTGTCCTGTAGGGTAACTATGAATCAGGAGGGAATCAACGGTGCCGCCTGACCCGTCTACTAAGAAACACAATGCTATGGACTAGGAAGTCATGAAACCATTCTGTGCTCTCTGCGGAGTGGAAGACTAGTCTCAAAAATACCGAACAGGCATCTCCCTTAGGTATTCTAAAACTCACACCATGAGCAATGAGTTCTCTTTCTTGGTTCTGAACTTCCTGTATCTTTGGGGTCCCCTTTTTAGGAACTACCCACCTTCAGCTCCTTCTCAGGAACTCCCCATCCCCCTGGTCCAGGTCTGCCACTCAGGAACATGTGACATGTCCAATGCGTCACACAGTCTGTTGCCTCGACCTCTTATTCCTCTTATCAAGGCCTCATCTCTGTTTCTTTCCCCAATCATAACTCCACCCCTTAACACGATTCCCCCGCATGGCTGTCTTGGCTCTAATCTTTCTCTTGCATTTTTCAAAGTGGACTCTCTAAAATGGACTTTGAACAATGCCATTCCTCCTTAAAATATTTCGTTGTCTTTTTTGGAGCTTTCCGGGGGAAGTTAGATCCCTGTGTTGGCAAGAAGATAGCCGCCTGCATAAGATGGCCTGCCCTGGTGCTCTAAGCTTAGTCACTGTCTGCCCTCCACCCCTCCACCCCTCCACCCCTCCACCCCCTGGGTATATTGTCATTCCAGTAATAGGACTTTATTCAAGATGTCATGTGATTGTCTATTTTGGGTGATTGCCTTCTTTTCCTTTTTAATATGTATACAGCTGATACATAAATTCATAGCCATTTACAAGATTCAAGCAACCCTACACTAAATAAAGTACCACGTGGAAGCACCACTTCTCTGCCCTCAGCCTTCCCCGAATGACTGCTGTTTCCAAGATCTGCATCAACACATGCTCTCGGTGAAGCCATTCTTTCCCTTTCTAGCAAATTCCATTTCCCTTTGCAGCCATCCGGGTAAAATGGTTGCTCAGAAAAGCCTTCTCTGATCTGTTTCTGAAATAGGTGAACTCCTCTGGCCTCACAATTCAGAGTGCCCCTGCCTGCATGTTAGTACGTGCACCTGCCTTTGTAATAATGAATCTCCATCTCTTTCTCCCAAGCTAGACAGAGAAAGCCGTCTTATTTGATTGTGTGCCCCCAAATCATGCTCAGTCAATATTTGTTGAGCGAATGAGTGGACAAAGTATTTAACTTGTCAGAGGAAACTGTTTGAAGTGTGCAGCAGGAAATGGCACAGAGAAAAGGGCTTTTGAGTAATGGGGAATAATCTACACAATGATAAGCTTGGGATATTTTCCTTTGCGGCCAAAATCATGGAGATAAATGAAGTTCTGTATCAGAAGAACAGGCATGCATTCGCTTACAGGGTTCCAAAGATGCTGGGCAGTAGTGACGATGCCACCTAGAGAAAGGGCTCACCATTAGGAAAATCATTAGAATAACAAAAATAACCTATAAAAGATACATATGATGGCTTCTTTGTGGCCTCTTTTTCAAAGTTTGAACCCCGAGTTTTACATATGAAGGATTTGAGATGCAATAAAAATCTCAGATGAACTGCAAGCTGCTGTCATTTAGAGATATCTGGTCTGAGACACTGAATATCAGGCACAAAGTCAAGAAGGGAAAGGTTAAAAAAGGAAGAAGGAGAAGGAGCGCTGGGGACAACCAGAGGTGGTGGCAGCCACACCCTGCCTGTGGGTTTTAGCAATACGCTTACTTTGTGTGTGGTGGTTGGCCATGAACAAGGATATGGTCACTTCAGACAAATTTTGGGGTGTTGCTGAATCTATTGATGTCTTAGTTAGCTTAGCCACATGTCAAGAATCTGCTGCATTGTGTGATGTTCACCTTTTTAAAATCATCCGCTGGGGGCTATGCTAACGTCTCACATTAATGAAATGCTGAGCTATTTCAGATGCGGACCTAAACCAAGTAGAAAGCAATCCTATTTGCTGGCTCTGCTAGAAACTTTTTAGTTAGAGCAATGACCTTTTTCTGATCGATGCCTCTGTTGCCCATACACACACACAGCCTATGGCTGAATATTAAAACACAAATCCATAAATGTGTTTCTACATGAGAAGGTTCTTGTTTTTTATTTCCAAATTATATTATTTTTCTTCCTGAACTGAAGGGATTGATTATACATATATGCAGGGCTTCAAAAGTTTGTGGGAAAATTTCATTATCTTTCAATCCTGTTTTTCATGAACTTATTGAAATATGTATATAATATGTATACAATAGACACCTACATATAGATAATAGACATAGAAAACAGAGCACAGAAACGAGAGTGAAAAGTCCCAAGAAGCAGTGATCTAAACCCTGGAATGCATTGTTATGTAGATGATATTAAAAATGAATATTTAGTAGCACACTTACAAGAAGGTTGGACAACTGTAACTGCAACATTTAACAGACAAGTTGAAACCATAAAAGTTTTTGTAGAACACCTAATACAGAACATTGGCTATTAAAGAAAGCTAAATATCAAGTCATGGATAAAAGTGAGGACATTTCAAGTCGGTAGACTTTAAACAAAACCTGATTCTAACTCCTCCATCACCCTGTTTGTTCCTTTTTATTAAAAATTACTCTCATGCTAAACACCTTACACTGAAAAATGAAAAGTAATGGACTGCAAATAAAATATATTATCAATACAAAATTATTGGAATGAAATACAAACAATTCCATTTATTTGCCTATGCTTATAAGAAATAAACGCAAAAACCTTGTGAAAATAGTGGTGTGAATATTCAATTATTCTTGTATATAAAGCTCTTTCTTATACACAAATGAGTCTCCATGGATTTGTTTCTCTGGTCTACCTGGGCAGACCTAGAAAAAAAGCTCTGGAACTTGAACAAGAGCTCTGGAGAGCAGGAAGAAAACCAGAAAATACTCATGGGACCTCCCACCACCTGTGTTACCTGGTTGTGTGGGTAGAAGACTCACACAAAGACCAATCTGACAATCCCTATTGAGGGGATTCCTTCTGACTAAGAACCAATGGCAACCAGAGATGAGGGGCAGGACTCAAATCTAAGTTCACTGTGATTGGGTTGATGCTGACCCATAGCCACCCTATTGGACAGGGCAGAAGTACCCCTCGTGGGTTTTTGAGACTATGACTCTTTATGGGAATAGGAAGCCTTACCTTTCTCCCTCTGAGAGGCTGCTGATTTCAAAGCGCTGACCTTGCGGTTAGCAGCCCACTGAACTGCCAGCAGTCAAGAAGCATGACCCCATTACCCAGTACCAAGCCGTAGAGAGAAATCTCAAGATTAAGTGAAAGCCACGTCACTGAAAATAGAGACCTAGGGATGCCCATTCGTGAATGACAAACTCTTCAAAGCAAATGTGGGAAATAATAGATTGGTGTAGACCCTCCATATAGAGAAAGTCAAGGCAGTATCATGAGCTACCAGCTTTTTTAAAACTGAAAAGACAGAGGTAAATCCCAGAACCACCACAAAGAAATTAAGGCTAATCACAAAAATGAGAAAGAAGAAGCTCTTAACGATATGCTAAACGAAATCAATTCCAACAAAGGTCAGGAAACTCAGTCATAAACAGAGAGAACGCAACTCAGAAAATTAGGCAAAACAAGGAAATGTCAATATTATTATAAATGCATAACAAAAATGACAGCAGTGATATTTTACCTCAATAAGCACACTGAACATAAATGGCTTACATGCACCAATCAAGAGAAAATACCATTAAAAAACAAAACTAAGAAAAGCAATTTGACCCACAATATGTTTCTTATGAAAGAAAAATCTGAGGGAGAAAGACAGAAATAGGTTAAACTGGATGGGAAAACTAACAAGCAGTAACCAAAAAGAGGAGGAGGGACGATTGCTGACCTAATAGATTGATGCTAAAATCTATCAAAAGATACTATATAATGATTAAGGGATCAGTTCACTAAGGAGGTAGAGCCACAGTAAACATTCGTGCACCCAATGGCAGAGCTACAAAATATTAAAAACACACCATCAACAGCAAGAACATTGAAAAGGAAAAAGAGATTCACAATGGTGTGGGTTTAGTGCACTGTTTTTGGTGGAGGTAAACACAACTGGAGAGAACCGGGGCAAAGCCACAGAAGTTATAAATAACACATTCAACCAATTTTCCCTAAAGACGCATACAGAACATCCCATCCAAGACACTAGCTACGTATTCTTCTCCCCTTCGCATGTGTCATTCTCCAGAATAGACCATATGCTCGTTCACAAAGCCAGCCTTAAGAAGTGAAAAAACATCGAGGTAATACAAAGCATCCTCTCCGATCACATCACTACAAGACTAGAAATTAATACCAGAAAGAGGAAGAGGGGAAAATAAAACACATGGAAACTAAATACCACATCCCCTCACATGTTTGAATGATAGGATAAATTAAAATGAAAAGTTGCTAGGACCAAATGAGGAAACAAAGGCAACATGTTGAAACCTTTGAACTGGAGCAAAAGCAATGCTCAGAGTCAAAGGCATCAGAAGATGCAAGTAACTGGAATAGATAATAAGATGGGTGACATCGTCAGCATCAAACGTGAAAATTCCCCGACAAACTACGAGCCTAAAAGAATGGACACCTTTTTAGAAACACACTCCCTACAGACACAAGCAGAACCTGAGTCCCCAGTGTTGAATAGCCCACAACAGAAGAAAACATCAGACAGGTCAAAATCAACCAAAGGAAGCCCCAGTCCAGAGAACTCTCTCAAATGAGCAGAGATGAGTTTCAACCAGTTCAACACAAGGTATTCCAACACCTAGAAGCTGTGTTATATGAAGAAGAATAGGGCATCGGGATTGGAAGAAATTTTAATACACAGAGAAAGGCTTAACAGCCTTAAGACAGGTAAAAAAGCAAGGAGGACTTGAAGCATTAGCGGATGGAGATGGATGACTGCAGTTTGGGGCATGCATTCTACCTAATGTAAAGAGAACCCCAGCCCGCACACCTGAACCAATAGGCAGCATCAATATCAAGAGATAAAAGATTGCATTTGCCAGGGATTCCATCTTGTGTGGCTCCACAATCAATGCTCATAGAAGCAGCCAAGATATCGAGTGATATAGTGCACTGGACATATCTGCTACACTGGACACTCTATAATCACTATCTCCATCATAATTCTGCTGTCCTGTCTTTCTCTGTCATTCTCCATTCTCAACATTTCCTCCAGGACCATTTCTTTTCAGAAGTGGGTAGGGGTGGTTCAGAGGTAGGGTTCTGGACTTCCAAGAGGGACGCCCACAGTTGATTCCTCATTACCACTCTCTTACCAGTGGTGCTTCCACGACGCCGAATGGGTTTCAACAGAGCCTCTAGGCTAGGATGGCCTAGGAACAAGAGACCTGGTGATCTACTTCTGAAAAAGCATCCAGTGCGATAGATCTTAGTAGACTCGATCCCATTGTGCATTGGGTCACTGTCCTTAGGGGACCCATGGCATCGAACAACCTATTTCTCAGAAATGTAATTAGGATCACGTACGCACACTCCCCAGTCTTCAATCCTGAAAAGGAGCCCAATAATGCTTGCCTCAGGCAAGCAAAGGCAAACAATACCAGCAAATGTCCTTTTGTTTCCCGCTTCCACTTTGCTACCTCCTCGCTGCAGTGGAGTGAATTCTGCCTTACAGGGATGCTCAGGACTTACAGGGATGCTGCAAGACAAATAGAACTGGTCCATCGGGTTAGGAGGCTGCGAGGCTGCAAATCTTCCAAGAGGCATCTGCCTCATCTTTCTCCCACTGAGGGACTGGTGGCTTCGAATTGCTGACCTTTCAGTTAGCAGCCCCACACATAAACCCTTGTTCCACTAGAGACCCTTCGCCTGACCACACACACACAGAAAGGCTCCTGTCGCTGCTTGCCCCTCGCACGCATTGTTGCCCTGTGCTTCTCACGGTCTCGGAGCCTCCCATCCATTCTCTGCCTAGTGAATGACTCATCTTCCTCCACGACACCACTCAAGCAGTCTGTCCCCTAGGAAGGTTCTCTTTTGGGTCCCTGTCCCGTGTACAGGCTTCTATCCTGGCGTTTACCAGACAGATGGTGTGGCGACCATCTGTTTGCCCAGCAGTTTTCCGCATTAGGCAGAGGAGCTCTGATCCTGTTTTCTGAAGTGACAGCACATTGCCACAGGTATTCCCAACGAGGGGTGTGAACCTGGTTGCTTTCTCCTGGTCAACAAAGCATATTATCATAAGAGGCAGAAGGCCATCTGATAATGACCTTGGATCTGTTCACGAACACATACATATGTGTTTTTTTATATAGGGAAAGTAACTTAGAATCCTTACTCCGCAGTCAGACTGCTTGACTTTTAAACCCCATTTTCTCATTTCCTGTCCGAACCCCAAAGTGAATCATTGAACCCTTATGAGCCCCAGTTTCCTTCCCTGTAAACCACTGGTTATAGCAGGAAAATTGAGAGGATGAAATGTAATTAAATGAGCTCATTTGTGTGAACTGTTTAGCAATGTGGGGGGAATATGTGAAGCTGTCCCAGGGAATTTGAGCTATCATGATCATTATTGCTAGTTAACACGATTGATCCATGTATCCTCAAGTGGAGCCCAGTAACTCTTTCTCTCTCTCTCTGCCAGTGCTACAGAACCTGGGTTTCCTGTGGATGCTGTTGTGAAGAGACAGCTACAGTAATCCGCGAGACTTCTCTGAACTTCTGTTACTCGTAAAATTGGGAAAATACGTTGGCAAAATAGAAAAATAACGGCACTTGAGAGAATCACACACATATCTCATGAAGTAGCCCCCCCACTCACCCCCCGCTATGTGCCCCATCCCTTTCCTGGACGACTCTGCCAGCCAGGGCCACAGAGGAGCGCAGAGCAATCCAAGGGCGTTCCGCGGCAGTGCTCTGGGAGGAGCCCGTGGTGAGGTGTGCTTTGTTCAGGTGTACAAAGAGAAAACCACTCCACCAGGAGAGGGGCCAGCTACTTGACCACTGAAGAGAAAGACACAGGCCTGATGATTGGAGAGGAAATTCTGTAAGTGTGAATTGCTCTAAGTACAATATGAACCTTGTCAGTTATGGGATGCCAGCTGCTGTTTTATTGCCTTTAATTTCCCATTAGTGGTTCCATGTCTGGGAAAGGTATCTGGCCTCCAGGAGGGGAACCGAGGTCGGAAATGTTGTTCCTGTCGCTGCCGACATTTTCAAGAGTGTTCAAATGAAGCCATTCAAACGCTCACTTGAGGCCCGATTCTATCAAGGGGTGAGCGTGACCAACTTTCTCCCTTTTCTGGCTCCCATCTCTCTTCCTCTGCACACCTCCTCCCTGCGACGATGGCGCATGGGACTCTCAAAGAAAACAAGAGTCCTTACAATGCGGTAGGATGACTGGCTGTTCTTAACAAGGGAGAGCGGGCAAGGACCGTGTGGACTGAGGGTTGGGGGTCCCATCATCTCTTAGGCATTTCCGGCTCCGGGATGTGAACACAATGCCACCTCAGTGCACCCTACCCAGCTGGGGGCACCTGAGTTCCACCCTTTTCTCCAGGGGTTACTGGATGTCTTGCCGGTAGAAGGATGTTACTCAATTACAGTTAGTGGCAAGATGGAAGAAGATATTCCTGTCTGGGGTTGCTGCGGAGTTGATTCTGACTCGGCGCGACCCACAAGTATATTGTGGAAGTGCCGCACCGGGTCTTCACGGCTGTGACCGCGCAGAGGCACATCGCCAGGCCTCTTTGCGGGGATGCCTTTGCGTGACTTTTCACCACCGACCTTTCGGCTTGTAGTTGATCTCTTAACCTGCCGTGCCATGAGGAAAGCCAGATTCAGAGTGAAAGAGCTTTTATTTCCATGACCACACATATTCATTCAGACCAAGTCAGTGTGAGACAGATCATCTCCTGTTCCCGGGTCTCCAGTCAGGAGTCAGAAGTAAAGGGAACATAGCCCTTATGTGGAAGGGATGGCATATGAAGCCACATTTTATTCAACCAGAATTCTATGCTTTTCTGTGTCCAATGTTTCCAAATAAAAGGAAAGGAGATGTGTATTTCTTTCCACTCTTCTGGACCTCAGAGTTTGCACTGCTGGAAACTTCAGGAAGCTCCAGGGAAAGCTACACCCCCATCACTGAACAGTACGTGGCACTAGGTCTTCAAATCTGCATGTACTACTACTTGGTACATGAATGACCAATCGTCTGTGGAACCCTGTGGTGCAGTGGTTATGCATAACAGTGGTTACTGTTCACTGCAAACCAGTGGTTTAAATCCAGCCACTTCGTGGGAGGAGGACAGGCTACACCTATAAAGAGTGACTGTGGGAGTTACATAATTTCATGTCAACTTGCTAAGTAGAATGTAGGAGTGGTGTCTAGCCTGTCAATCAGGTCACAAGGTGACACCCAGCAGGAGGAGTCTGGGAACTTGCTCTTTCTCTCCTGAGAGGAGGACCACACTGGCTCTCTGCTTCATCTTCCTGATGACAAGACACAGGGAGCCCCTCTGATGGCAGCTTGAGCCCTGGAGATGTGCCCATCACTGCTGTTCCCACAGGATTTTCCACCCACAGGTTTGTGCTTTCCCTGAATGTTCCATCATTGCATGTGTTGTGTGAATCTGAAGAGGAAATTATAGACTAGTATCACACATATGAACTAATGTAGGACTTATGGACATGATCTGGACTGGGCTGGGATGTTTTCTTAATAGGCAATTACTCTTTGATATAAAACCCTCTCTTACACACATACAAGTGTCTCTGGGTTTGTTTCTCTAGTCTAGCTACCCGGACTAACACAGTTACAATCTTGGAAAGAGGGCAGTTTCCAGGGGGCAGTTCTACCCTGTCCTATAGGTTCACCACGAGTTGACCTTGATTCAGTGGCAGTGAGTCAGCTAATTAGTTCATTTGTTTTTTAATGGAGCCTTTAGCATTGAAGAAGCCTTGTTATGTGGGCCTCCCCACAAAGATATGAGGATTTTAATGGAAAAGACAGCCTCTCTTGCTCACACGCTTGGTTTTCACATCTTCCTTGGGGTTTCATGGGGTCAGGTAATGAATTGCAGGTGCGTTCCTCTGACAGCCAGCATGTAAAGGCTGCAAACATTTGGTTAGAATATTCAGGACTTATAAATGCTAACCTGGTAATAGCAGCATTCTTATTATTCCAGACTCCGGAGCCAGGGTTTCCTGATCCTAGGCACTAATGTGAGCCATGTTGTTCCAGTTGCACCACAGAACACCATGGTCACCTTAAAATACCCAAGGGTTAATTCAATTGTAGGAAAATGATCAAATATGTACACAAGAACTCAAACTCACAGTTAATACTTGAAAGGCCAACTGAATTCCATAATCATCTTCTGGCCATGGCCTCTGCTGGAGAAAAGCAATCTACAGCTATTAGAAGGGTCATATTAAGAAACACATGAGTATTTGTGATTCTGTATTTACTACTAGCCCCTACTTAACTCTAAACCTCCCCAGTCAATAGATGGGTTATTATGACGCTTTGTTTTTAATCCTTCAATTCATAGCAATGACATTTCCATTAAACCCCCCTTCTGCAGCTGGCTTGACAAATACGTATTTATACTTACTCTTCTAGTTTGGACACTATTTTTCCTCATGAAGACAGCCCAAGTCCAAACACTGCACTATTTCAGACATTACTGTCATTTGTCTCCCTGTGGTGACGTTGAGGCAAATGATCATGGTGGGGCAGGGGGACGGACTATGTTCCTTGTGTTCCCCTAAAGCCTGGCAATATTTTGGCCCCAGAAACCTTGGACAGGGTCCCTCTGTTTCTCCATCTTCCTACCATCTGTATGGAGGTCCTGCCAGTCTGTTACAGGGCTGTGATGCATACCGTGCCAATACAGTCATTTATATGTGGCTGCAACGGAAGAATCCAAACATTAGAGTACCCTGTCCCTTTCTGCCACTGCCTAATTCAGAACCAAAGTCACTGACAACATCTTGGCATGAAGTCTGAGAGCTCCTCCCCAAGATGGAAATTCTAAAACTCCCTTCATTGTCTTTCCCGTCTGGCTGATGGTCATGTCTACTTGATATGTAACTATTCGCTAGGTGTTGTGAGCTGTCATCTTGTACTCCTAGATTTCCCATGCACAAAAGAAGGAATCCCTGCCCCTTGCTTTAACATCCCCTTGATCTGCTGTGGGTAGAACCACCATGATACAAGGAGCTTCAGATTTAGAGTAGTCCTAGGAAAATCATTTTTGGCAGCTGGTATTTGGAAGTCTACATGCCAGTTTCTCTTCCAACTCTGGCTAGAAACTCTGCTGAAATGCCTTAAACATCACAGCCACACAGATGAAGTAGATTGGCTGGACTTCCCACAACAAAGGTGACAATGCTACCACGTATGTACGATGCCTGTGGTACAAACAGCTAATATGTCATAGCTGCTAACCCAAAGGTGGAGGTTCAAGTCTACCTAGAGGTTTCTTAGGAGAAAGACTTGACCACCCACTGAAAATATTAGTCATTGAAAATATTATGTAGCACATGCCTGTTTTGACAAACAGGGGATCACTCTGAATCAAAGTCAACTTGGTGTCAACTGGTTAAGCAGTTATTTTGGTTTCATAAAAGGATTAGCTACCAGGTGCTGTTTAAGTGCTCATTCAGGGCAGACATGGGGGCTTTTTAGTGAAGTGGGAGCTGAGGAGACACAGGTGCTCAGGCCAGCTGATGGAAAACCAGGGCAGGAGTTAAGACAGAGAGCTGCCTTCATATTTGTTTGAAGGTGGTACAGTTTAAGGCTAAAGAGTATACATCACTCTGTAAAGCACCGAAGGCCTGTTGGGAATGACATGGATTGCCAACAAGGCAGATCAGATCCTGGGTGAAGCAGACACACCACCCAGTTGGATGCTGTGGATACAGACACAGCTGGCGTCTTCCTCCAGCGGGCAACAGGTAGTGTCATTTAAAATGTTTTTTATTCTTGTACCATTTTCTCTAGACTTTCATTTTCCCCTTGTTTCTTTACTGCACATAAAAGAACGGACAGATGTGCACAAACATATTACTTTTTGTCATTTTTAAATATATTTACAAAATGGTCAATAGTGTGCTTTGATCCGCATCAGATAGAGATGGAATGAGGGAAATACTGCTTCTCAGAAAACCCTCCCTTTCTGCACTCGCGACACACTCATCCCCCTGTTATCTTTATATTCTGGTAAGCGTATTTGCTTTCTCTCTTTAACAAAACAATAACACTAAACAAAATCCTTGCATACCTTGTTTGATTGACTGGAGCATTTTAATGTTGTTCATTTATCATTGTAAAACTAAGAATGACTAAATAGCTTCTTCTTTTAAAAAGAACTGTTATGCATAGGGAAATCTGTCTTTAAGTAGGGATTACGTGAAAAGAAATGAGTCCTAAGTAATTTTCCTTTCAAGTCAAGCGTCTTGGTATTTAAATATACTTCTTGTTAAAAATGAAAAAACATTAATTAGTCATCAAAGTGCTAGGCTCCTGTGGTGTCACTTATACCGAGAAAGGATTTTAGTATTTGGGAATATGATAAAGTTGCAACTGTAAACATTTATTTGTTTAAGATGTCCCCTTACAGAAGGGTCACAGGGAGGAGACAAGTCAGTCAGGGTGTAGTGTAGCAACAAGGAAACATACAAATTTTCTCTAATTCTTAAATGCTTCCTCCCCTCACTATCATGATCCCAATTCTACCTTAAAAATCCAGCTAGACCAGAGGATGTACACTGGTACAGAAAGGAACTGAAATACAGGGAATCCAGGACAGATGGTTCCTTCAGGACGAGTGGTGAGAGTGGTGATACCAGGAGGGTGGAGGGAAGGTGGGGTAGAAAGGGGGAACAGATTATAAGGATCTACATATAACCTCCATCCTGGGGACAGACAACAGAAAAGTGGGTGAAGGGAGGGAGAAGTCACACAGTGTAAGGCATGACAAAATAATAAGAATTTATAAATTATCAAGGGTTTATGAGGGAGGGGTACGGAGAAGGAGGGGAAAAATGAGGAGCTGATACCAAGGGCTCAAAAGAATGGAAATGTCTAGAGAAGAATGAAAGCCATATATGTACACACAGGCCTGATTCAATTGACGTATGGCTTGTGATGAGTTGTATGAGCCCCCTAATAAAACGATTTTTAAAAAAGCGAATGTCTCTGGGATTTGTTATAATCACTGATACTGGCCAGCCTTTCACGGAAGCACAGCCTCACAGTGACCTTTAGCATCAAAACACATTTGTTGCTGTTATTGTGGTTGTTAGTTGCCGATAAGCTGATTCAGACTCATCATGACCCCTTGTGTGTAGAGTGAAATGACCTTCAAGTCTATGACCATTTGGAAGCAGGTCACCAGGCTTGTTTCCAAGTTACCTTTAGGTGGGTTTGAACTGTCAACTTTTGGGTTTGGGCTAGCAATTCTACAATTTACTATTTTCACCACCCTGGAACAACTAGAAACCGGAACAGGACATTTAATTCAGCAGTGGTTTTGTGTGTCTTTCCTTGCTGCAGGCATTGGACTAACTTCATTTTCTTCATTTATGACTTTTTATGGATAAGAAAGGGCTTTATAACAATAAATAATCTTATATATAAAAAAGGCATCCCAGTCCCTTCCAACCTATTCCACAAGTCTGCTGCGAGGCAAGGCCCTCTTCAGGCTCTTGTGACTGTAGGCTGGTGATGCGGACTGCCGGGAGCTCACAGGTGGTGAGTGCAGAGTCGTGTGGACCCAAGGTCCGTGGAAACATGGCAGGCCACCAACAACTCTCAGGGTTGGGTGATCCCTAAAGGGTCACCCCTGGAGGCAGACAATCAGGTCCCAGTCCAATCATTTATGATTTTGCTTCTTTAACACGGCTCCGTGGATATCATTTAAGGAAAAGTAGCAGTCTAGCATCTTTTCCCACTTTATTCTACCATTTTGGAGAAAACACGTGGTCAAGATGTGTAGGCTCTTCCCTCTTTGAACAGGGTCATTGGGTGATGTTGGCGCTGTGGTCACTGGTGGCCATTATTTCTCCTCTGCTTCATGAGCTCCTTAGCTAGAATGGGACGGAATTCTGCCCCTCCCCCCATCTATGGACTCAGTCATCTGCTTAAGTCCACGGCTAAGGCTGTTGTCACTGAGGACCACCCTCCCTCAGATCCTCCTGCCCTCTTCGTTACCAAGAATGATGCTATTTTCTAGTAAATGGTCTTTCAAGATGCTGCGTGCAGATTGAGGGATGGAGACATTAAAGAGATTCTGCTTAGCTCTCCCTTGACAGAATTCTCAATTGATCCCTTGTAGCAAGTTGGGCTGCTAATCACCAGGCCAGCAGTTCCAAAGCACCAGCTACTCCTCAGGAGAATGACGAGGCTTTCTAGTCCTGTAAGGATTTGTCATCTCAGAAACTCCCAGGGGTAGTTATGCCCTGTCCTTGGGATCGGTATGAGGCAAATTCGACTTAATGGGGGTGACATGTTTTTTTTGTTTTCCTTATTTTGTGTTACAGAGTTGTGAAGTAGTTGAAATGTACATGACCCCCATGTATTTCATAATCAAGCCCCTCTCTCTTCTCGTTCATTTCTCCCCTCTGTTCCACAGTGATGCATACTTATCACATAATTCATCTCTATCAAAACTTACTCCTAAATGCTGTCCAAACTGGAGAAGGAGTTATTTTTCACTCAGGTTCTTTTAAATCAAAATCCATGTATCACCTCTCCTGGGAGAATTGCATTTCATTCCTTATCTGTAAATGCTAAGACGCTTTGAAAATTGTTTTAGAATCACTCAGTGCAGGGCTATAATGAACTTGCAAAATGTCTGATACTATCTTCTAATCATCCATTCATTTGTATTATCATTCTTTAGGTGGGAGGAAAAAAACACGATGACTCTTTGTTCTAGGTCTGTGGTAGGCATTAGAAATAAATAAAAGATGGTTTTCCTTTTAAATCACTTCATTGGGGGCTCATTCTTGAATGTAATTTACCCTCATAACTTAGTAGACGAGGAAGTGAATTATGTGATATAGTTAAACTCGGGAATTTTATAAGGTCAACTCAAACAGCATTACTAAAAGACCCCAGAAACTTTATTAAGCAAAAATATCAAAGTTTAAAGCCATTCTTCCTTGAAAAAACCCTCCATCTTGGTCTATCTATTCCTGAAGACAAAATTTCCATTTCTCTAGTCTTTTTCCAGGGAATTCTATGCTCTTTGACGTACACCATACACAAATAGCAGTGTTGGCCCCCTCAAGGCACTTGTATTGCATTCTTTGAAATGTTCTTTGTGTTTGGGGAACTTAAATCAGTCTAAATAAGCAAGATCAGGGAATATAGGGTGAATGAGGTACGTTTTCCCAGGGAAATTCTCACAGGACAGTCCTCGCTAACTTCTATGAATAAGTGCATTATTGTGATGGGGAGAAAAGATAATTCATAGCCTTTTTTTTCACTAATGTAGTTTTCCCTAAAATATTTCCTAATAAGCCTCCATGATAGTCTTGGGAACACCAAGATTTATCAAGATTATCTCTTCAGAATCTTAAAACCAGTCGCCTAACCTTCTGAGCCTACCTTCTTATCGTGAGTTAACTTATCCCAGCAGATCCCCTTTCAAGGTAACTGTGCTGATTGAATCTCACTCTTTGGGTCACTCTTTGGGTCACAATGGTAAATACCAACACTTCCTTGCTTACGTTAAAACTGTCTTTGTTAGCTTCAATCTTGCTTTCAAGACAGCTGGAAAAATCAATTCTGGAACCCACTAATCTCCATGCCCATTTCTACTAAAGCTTGCTGACACCGAGCCATTGGCTTAGAATTCAAAGTTTTCTGCTAGGTGAGACAACTTTAGAAGTTACTGCATTAATCTAAACATCATTGTTCTCTGCCCCAGTGTCTGGACGCCAGCCACAGTTTGTGCATTTATAAAGGGAGAGGAGCTTTTCTTCCATGGCTTGCCTTTGAGGTCTTCCCAGCCTTCCTTACAAAGCTAGATCCACTGTTCTATGTAGGGCAGCATTCCTGAAAACTTGTTGCAAAACTTCAATGATTTGGGAAGATATCTACTTAAGTTAAAATTTTGAAATCAGTTTCAAACTCAAAATAGTTTTTTACCCCCTGGCACAAGATGTAATATTTAAGGCACCTAAATAGAAATAAGACAAGTGTATTACTGAGAGAGTTTGTCTGCAGTCATCCACTGATTGGAAAGATAGGTCCAAGGGTACTTTGTTTGGAATCATCCCATCCATCTATGAACTGGACTTATACTAGTGATGACCTTGACAGTGTGGTGTGTAGGCAGTAGAGAGAGAGAGGAGGCAAACGGCATTTATAGGGGTCTAAATAAAGGTATGTACATATGTAAATATATTTATATATGAGGATGTGGAAATATATCTATGTGCATCTATGTATAGGTTTAGTATTAAGGCAGCAGAAGGACATTGGGCCTCCACTCAAGTACTCACTTAATGCAAGAATACTTTTTTCTATTAAACTGGCATTTCATGATGCTCACCTTCCTGAGACAATGGGTGCATAAGCAAATGTGGTGAAGAACAAATGGGTGCATAAACAAATGTGGTGAAGATGGTGCCCGGCTATCAAAAGATACAGCATCTGGCGTTTTAAAGGCTTGAAGGTACATAAGCAGCCATCTAACTCAGAAGCAACAAAGCCCACATGGAAGAAGCACACCAGCCTGTGAGATCACGAGGTGTAAAAGGGATCAGGTATCAGGCATCATCAGAAGAAAAATTCATATTGTGAATGAGGGGGAGTGCAGAGTAGAGATCCAGAGCACATCTGTAGGAAATTGGACATCCCCTTACTGATGGGTCATGGGGAGGAGAGGAACCAATCAGGGTGCAGTGTAGCAACAATGAAACATACAACTTTCCTCTAGTTCCAAAATGTTTCCTCCCTTCTCCCCCACTATTATGATTCCAATTCTACCTTACAAATCTGGCTAGACCAGAGGAGGTACATAGGCACATATAGCAACTGGAAACACAGGGAAGCCAGGGCAGATGATCCCTTCAGGACCAGTGGTGAGGGTGGTGATACGGGAAGCTGGAGGGAGGGTGGTTGGAAAGGGGAAACCGATTACAAGGATCTACATGTGACCTCCTCCCTGGGGGATGGACAACAGAAAAGTGGGTGAAGGGAGATGTTGGACAGTGCAAGCTATGATAAAATAAAAATGTATAAATTATCAAGGGTTCATGAAGGAAGGTTGAGCAGGGAGAGGGGAGGGAGGGGGAAAAATGAGGAGCTGATGCCAGGGGCTTAAGTAGAGAGCAAATATTTTGAGGATGATGAAGGCAATGAATGTACAAATGTGATTTACACAATTGATGTATGTATGGATTGTGATAAGAGTTGTATGAGTCCCTAATAAAATGATTTTTTTAAAAAGAAGAAAAATATCTGAGAAGTACTCATGGAAGGAGGTCATATCTGAGTAGAGTTTTAGAGAAAAAATGTGTTTGAAGGGAAGGGCACTCTCGGATGGAAGGAAAATTGGGGGCATCTGTGATTGCTGCGTGATATCTGCTTGGAAATTATTTCTTATCTTTGCTCCTTCTTAGATATATCTACTTATTAATGGTGGTCCTGGATATGTTTGTGTTATGGTAGTTCAGTGCAATGCTTTTCTGTTTCCTTGATCGATGATGTCAAGAAGTTGGGCTACATTTGGAGGTTATAGAAAGCCCTTAATTGATTTTAGATAAGGCAGGGCTTGACCAGAATCCTCTTCTCAGCAGCAAGGTGGAGGATAGAGTGGCATAGGGAAAGACCGGGAACACAGGATATCAATGGTCAATATTTTAATAGTCAAAACTATAGAGACTGAAGGAAGCCAGGAACAACAAGGGTGCCGTGTGAAATTGTGAGATGAGAGAATGAACTGAATTACATCAATGCGGAAATACAGGGAATAGAAAAGTTATCTATGGAAATCCCATGTGTCCCATCAGGGGGTTTGCATGGTAGGACACTTCTTTGAGGCGGGGAATGAGGCAGAAAGACAAACTCCGTGGGAAAGATGAGCTAATCTGTATGTATGTGGAATGGGAGGGATGAGTAAATCACCCATGGGAGTTGCTTTGTAGATATTTAATTACAGGGTTCACATGCTCAAGAATGAGGTGTGGCTGGAGGTATAAATTGGGGAGTTAGCTGCACCAAAGTGGCAAGTCAGTTCTGAGGAGCGACTATCCTGTGAGAATATGGAGGGAACAAGAGAAGCGAGCAGCGGTACTGGGAGCCTGATGAACACTTAGGGACATTTGGGGAGGGAGAAGGGTTTCACCCCAAGAAACCAAATAGATGAGAGAGAGCTAGGGTGGGAACATGGAGAGGAGTTATGAAAACTAATAGACATGATACTTAAACTGCTAAATCAGACATAGGGAAATGCTTGAGAGAGAGAGAGAGAGAGAGAGAGAGAGAGAGAGAGAGAGAGAGAGAGAGAGAGAGAGAGAGAACACCAAAAAAAAGGCTTACTTAATTTTTAAAAAATTTCTCCGTGAAAAATGCCGGCTGGTGTCCATGTTGAAGTGACGATGACAGGAAAGAGCTGTGGGAGCCATGGTAGGAAGACAAGGGGGAACATACTCCCATTGAGTTTGGGATCCGCTGTGTGGGAAAGAGGGTGTCAAAAGATGAAGTCAGCATCGCGGCTTGGCTAGGGAGCCTATGTTTTATCTCAAAGTCAACATCAAAGCCTTCTGAATGGGGGAGAGATAATTTCAGGGTTGTGTTTCAGAAAGAACATTCTGACAGCTGCGTGGAGGGCAATTGGATGGCAGCCAGCCCACAAAAGGGGCTCCGTCAAGAGGTTGGTGAAACATTGGCCAGAGCGAATAAGGGCATCATGAGGCCATGGCACGTGGGCACCAACTCCGTGGACACACTAAGCGATTCTCTTATCTGTCTCTGCTGGAGTGTGGCTTCTTATGGGGCCCCGTGCTTCTGATAAGAGTGTGAGCAACCGCTTGCTCAGGTTGGCCCAGAAAGTGCATACACAATGTTACAGACCTGTAGGAGGCTCTTCAGTGCCTACAATCCATAGGAGAAGGTATCAGCTCTCCACCTCACCACGGCCAAGATGATTGACTTGCAAAAGGATTGCGCTTTCAGAGCATCCAGGCTGCTGGGTGCTGCGGGACACAATCTGCCTTTAAGGCTCTGTGGTGCATGGTCTTGGAGACTGGAGGTGGAGGAAGGAGCTCTTCTTCATCCCTCTCACAGCAGCTTCAGTTGGCTGTGCTCTCTTCTTCCTCCTCTCCTCTTGAGCATACCAGTGGACAGATACACTTGAACACAGTAGTTCTCATAAGCGATTTTGCCAACCCGAGGACAATTGCTGGAATCATGTTTTAGCCATCACTGTGAGTTTCTAGTAGGCGGAAGCAAAGGTTGCCGCTAATTATTTGATGATGCATGGGACAGCCCCCTGTAATTCTGTGCCTTTAAATGTTGATAGTGCAGAATTTGAGAAACCCTGCCTGAGAAGATAAGACACATCTTTCTGAAGGATACATTGTCATTGTTAGCTTGTTAATTCTTGATTTTTGTAAGCGTGTACTTTTAAAGTTAATTATTTCTAGCCTTTGGCAAACCTACTAAATATGAATGCAGATTTAAATCCATTAGTCAGACCCAAACAGCATTTATCTTTAAAGAATCAGCAATCAAGTACCAGTTTCTTCTCTTTCAGAAAATATAGCATCCCTGCAAATATTCTCAAAGCCGAATGATGTGTAATGAGAAAGCACTTTCCATTCATTTATGTGGGACCATTTTTTGAGCATTCAGATTAAAAATGAATAATAACAACACATCCAATTATATCAAATAACTCATAAAACCTCAAATAACACTATCATATAAGCGCAGAAAAAGCCCCAAATTCCCAAGAGATATTGTGAGTCAATTACAGAATTCTTCAAAGGGTCCAAAGAGCTAAAAAATATTGTCAGAACAATGGCTGTAAGTTCAGCAGTTGCAGAAAGGGTTTTCAAAAATGAACACTACTTATTCTTAAAAGGGAAGTTGACTGCTTCCAATATATCGAGCACAATGCTTTTGTCTAAACAGCCTACTTCTAAGAATGAGGTCCCACTTGCACAGTGAAAGGATGGTTATGAATCACTCCCTGCTGATGATGCTCAGATAAACATGAAGAATATTGTAAGTGAGGATGTCAATCAAGAAGCAATCGGGAGACCCCAGGGTTAGATTCTGCCTGGCCGAGGTCCCTGCAGTGTGGAGACCCTCGGAGAAAAGGCACTGTCACCATGTCTGACCAATAGGCAAACCTTCCACTGAAGACTTGGAGGAGAATAAAGATGGAGAATACATCAAACTCCAAATCACTGGGCAGGACAGCAGCGAGGTCCATTTCCAGGTGATAATGATAACACATGACATCTCAGGAAACTCCAAGATCACACTGTCAAAGACAGGGCATTCCAGTGAATTACCTCAGTATTACTCTTTGAGACCAGAGAATTGCTGATAATCACACTCCAAAAAAACTGGGAATGGAGGAAGAAGATGTGATTGAAATTTATCAGGAACAAACGGGGGCATTCACCAGTTGAGATATGCTTTTGATTTTTTTTCTATTCCCTCAATCCTTTTTTTAATTTTGTAAAATAGTTCTTTGTCATGAGGTGTTGAACATGGGATGCAAAACGGGTGCCTCTCTTGCAAACATCTGGCATTTCAGATTCTAGGGCTCATTGCTCATTAGCATGGTTCTCTTGTGCTGGCTGTTGGTGATCAAGTCTCAACCTCTTCAGAATGTCCTCCTGTTCTTAACAATGACATGTCTGTTCAAGGAGAGGTCCCCTTGCCCAGGGCTGTGGCTTGTGGGATAAATAAGACTGGCCATTGCAGGCGTACCCAATGATTTTCCAATTGGCCAAGAAGTTCTAGCATGTGATGGCTTTACTCCTGGACTGACCTTCAGGGGAGATGGAAGCTTTTCAGGAAAATTGAACTGTGGAAACCATGACCTTCCCTTAACTTTTGAAGCTACTTTGAAAACCGGAGAGTCTTGACCAAAAAAAAACAAAAACAACCAAAACCAAAAAAGTGATTTATCACCATACTGTAACCACTGCTAATATTCCAGTGTTCAGTGTAAGATGAGGTAAAATAATAATTTATAAACTACTAAGGGTTCATGAGGGAGGGGGAGCGGGGAGGGAGGGGGAGGGAAAAAGGCAAATGAACTGATTCCAGGAACCCAAGTGGAAGGCGAATTTTGAGAATGACGAGTGCAACGACTGTGTAAGGGTGCTTTACTCGATGTATGTATGGATTGTGATAAGAGTGCTATGAGCCCCAATAAAATGATTTATATATATAAAAAAAAGAAGATGAACATCCAGTTGGTAAAGGGTCACGAACAGTGAGAGTAAAGACTAACTCCAAAGAGGGCTTCACTGAAGAGACAAAGCATTTTAAGATGAAGATAAAAATCTTGTCAGAAGATCCCAGAAAAGTTCTAAATTTCATTAGCAGTTAATAAAGCTGTTCAGGCAGTAGTGTATTCAACAGAACTATTTTTAATTTTATTCGTACTTTTTGGCCTGGGATATGGGTTTTAAATGGAAATTGTCTGTATCAGCTACATTAAAATAAACAAAACTATTTGTGAAAAAGAAGCAATATGGAAATATCTTAAATAATGGTTTCATCATTTTGTCAGATCTTATTTAATATTTCTCATGAATATTTTAAAACTCTCATAACATAACCTAGTTGTGTGCACCTCTGATATTGTTATTATTTCAGTATTAACTGTATGAAATAATAAACTACCTCTCAGTATATCTTTTTTATATACTTAGAATGGTCATTTGGGTGGCAAATTGATTATTAAATTATTTTAATCCCACCACTGGATGCACCTGTGTGACCCTAATCAAGTTTTCATGAAACCTAACATTTGAATCATGCCTCTGGTTGCCAAAATTCTCCACTTTTAATTTGCTTCTTTAGACCATCAATGGATAAAGGCAAGAAGTGAACTTGATTGACATAATTAATATTTTCAAGTTTCCTGCCAATTTTTTTCTTCATAAATGTAATGAGTCTCTGGCAAATCATAGAGAACCAATTTTATCATTTTCAACCTTTTTGTTGTTTCAGCAGAGGTCTGAAAATAGCACATGCCTCTGAGGATGCCGAGATTGAAGCAATAGCTATGAGACGTCAGCTCTCCAAGAAAAAGCTGTCCTTTTGCAGTTTCTCTCCAGAACATTACCTTCATTTCCTCTTATTTGATGAGGAAAGAGATTGGATGTGTGTTACACTCATCTCTCTCAGGAGGGTTTGGGGAAAGCACCCATTCTAACAGCAAGCAATAGCACTATGCCTGCATAAGGTTAGATACAATTCACAAATCCCACACTTCCTAACAAAAAGCATGACTTTTCTAGTAGAAAGATGCTCTATCTTTTTAGCAAAGCTTTACTTAAATTTTGTCACAGTCCAACTTACATTATTTAAGCCATTGTTTATGATGTTTACCAAGAAGACAAAATGGGAACAAAACAATATGTTTATCATAAACCGAAGCTTACACATAGGCTCACAGGGTTCATATGCAGGCAATCAATCCTTCAAGCAAAGCTTATCGAAGCTTTTCTGAGAGGGCTATTGAGGTGAGGCCATATGTTAGAATTAGCACAATGACCCAGTGGGACTCATGAAGCCCAGAATGGGGTTGAGCCTGACCCAGGAGTCTTTGTGCTAGTCCCTGAGCAGTGTGCTCTCCTGAAACCTTTCGTTCAAGCTGCACCTCTGCCTTAATGCAACTTTAGAATTTCTGGAAGCGTACACTGGCTCCAAAGCCCTAACACAATATGAGAACTCAAGAGTTTATTCCCTGGCTGGTGCAAATGTTTACCATTGTTGGTGGTTGAGGAAAAGGAGGAAGGTTTGAAACCACAGAATGGTCCCTCAGAAGACAGGCCGGGCTCTCAGATTCTGCCAAACCAAACCCGTGGAGCACAGGTCTGCCCCGAGACAATTTGGGTGGACTCCATAGTGCATCTGTGTCTATTTGTTTTCACAGCAAGAGCCCCTGGGATTGTAGGGAGACTGACCGCTGCTATTCCTCACTCTCTTTAGGATGCCCTTGTCATGGGGGTTTGGATATATTGCCCATCACATCACCATGGTGCTGTTGGGCACCTTAGCATGGGATTGTGACCTTAAAAAGAAAGTCATTAATTAGTCACTTAACCCTGACAGAGATACTTGGTGCTTAGATACTTGTTAGTCCTTATGGGAAGTCAAGGCTGTAAAATAAGTCCCTGCCACAAATTGCATTTGTGATCAGAGTCATTTTGCCTTTTTTTTTTTTTTAAATTTTTTTTTGGTAGGAGTAGCTAAGAGTGCTACGTTCCTCCATTCAACTTATCTTATTCCTGGGAACTGGAATCTCCTTTCCATCAAAAGTATTACTCGGTGCTGACAGGCTTGACCTACATTTCATTATGACTGCGTTAAGTTTCTATAATATGTTGGCAAGAAAAAGATGGATAAACATCAAAAGAACCACAGCACTATTCTTCCTTTGTCGAATATAAAACTGCACGATGTGTGGGAGCTGTCAAGCATTTATGGACCCTCTACAGCGATCGCAACTTTAAAAAAATTGTACAGTAGCTTAATTGGCATTGGGATTCTACGATGCCCACCATCTGGTGTGACTAACGCTTGTACATGCACTCCCTCATCACTTTGGAACTGTGGACAGAGTCTCAACTGTTTACCAAACGAACTTTTGAGCAAAGCCCGACTGTTACATTGAACAAGGAGCGCAGCCCTGACACATCATACCAACACATGACTAATAACTCCAGACAATAAAGTGCCTTAGATAAAGATCTGTGTTTTGTAATGAAAATGTCATCATAAACGTGTAACTCATGCTGCAGTATCTGTCCTGCCAAGCCAAGTTACCCTCAACAAACATGTTAATGCCCGACAGCATGTTTCAGCACCCTACTGTCGGAAAACCAGGGAATGCCAATTTTATTCATAACTCAACAGATCCCACCTATTTAGGCATCTCCCAACTTGTGGGTTCAGTGTAATTTATGATTCTGATTGCTCAATATCTGATACTCATCTTTTAGGAATCATATTTCTTAGAGACAGAAAGAAATTTATAGGAAAGGTGATATTTAAGGTGAACCGTGTCTAGTATTTCATGGTTCTTCGTTCCTTGAGGCTTTGTTTGGGAGCTCTGGTGGTGCATGGTTCCTCGTTGAGTTGTGATCACCGGGGTTGGCAGTATGAAACCACCAGCAGCTGCGAGGGAGACAGATTTTCTACTCCTGTAAACAGTGACAGTCTCAGAAACCCACAGGGGGTCACTATGAGTCAGCATTCACTCAATGACAGAGTTGAGTTTTGACTGGTTTCATTAACCAGGGATTTTTATGAATTACATAATTTTTACAGAATTACACAATGTCTTTCTCATATCCTTTGCCATACCTTATCTTATAGGTCAAGATAGATATTTCCTATCAAGACCACTTTGTATTTTGTGTGATTTATTTCTAGTAATTCATCCCAGACACATTTACTGAACCCCTGAGTGAGGGGCAAGCATCAGTGCGTGAGAGGCAGAGGACGCAAACACATGGACAGCATAGGCCCTTCCCACGCCAAATGCAGACGCCACTAAATAAATAAATAAATCCATGCTCATGGAGTCTACTCCAATTCAGAACCTCAGAACTGTATATGACGGATTACAATTGCCCCGTGGGGTTCCCAAGCCCGCAAGTTTTATGGGACCAGTGTGATATCTTTCTCTAAGAGCTTGGTGGATTCAAACCAACGTCCTTATGATTAGCAGTCAAGCTCTTCACACCTGTGCCATAAATCTCCTTGGGCACAGGGCTTGATATCATCAAGTCAGTTCTGACTCAAAGCAACCTCGTAAGGCAGGTAGAACCGTTACCTAGGATTTCCAATGTTGTAAATCTTTATACAGCGTGCCTCATTTTTGTCCCGAGGACTGACTGGTGGATTAGATTTGTTGATCTTGTGGTTAGCAGCTCTAAGAGAATAGTTGGAGAGAAAACCCAAAGTAATCCTATCTCCATCAAGTTCAACTCCTGGAGACCGTATAAGATAGCTAGAACTATTCCCAGTTGTAGCGTTCGAGAACAAGACTGTTACATGTTTTATCCATAGAATGGCTGCTGGTGGCTTCAATTGCTCACCTTTTATTTTTCTTTGAACCATTTTATTGGGGCTTGTACAACTCTTATCACAATCCATCCATTGTGTCAAGCACATTTGTGCATTCGTTGCCATCATCATTCTCAAAACATTTTTTTTTCTACTGGAGCCCTTGGTACCAGCTCCTCATTTTTCCCCTCCCTCCACACCCTCCTTCCCTTATGAACCCTTGATAATTTATCAATTATTATTTTGTCATGTCTTACACCATGTCTCCCTTCACCACTTTTCTGTTGTCTGTTCCCCAGGAAGGGGGGTTATTTGTGATCGGTTCCCCCTTTCTTCCCCCACCTTTCCTTACCCTACCGGTGTCTCTACTCTCATTATTGTTCCTGGGGGTTTTATCTGTCCTGGATTTCCTGTGTTGCCAGAAATTGCTGACCTTTCAGTTAATAGCTAAGCATATAATCACTGCGCCATGATTGTAAATTGATACCCATCATTCGCGCCACCAAGTTGGTTCTGGCCCACAGTAACCCTGTGTACAACAGAGTGAAACACTGCCCGGTCTGCAACCTTCTCACCATTGTCCGTATGTTTGAGGCCACCGTGTCAGTCCACCTTGTCCAGGGCCTTCCTGTGTTTCCAACCCCCTTCCCCTCCACTTTATCAAGTATGATGTCCTTCTCTAGCAACTGGTCTTTCCTGACAACACTCCAAAATATATAAGAGCTGAACTTTCACAGTCCTTGCCTCTAAGGAGCATTCTGGCTGTACTCCTTCCAAAACAGATTTGTTTGACACTGGTTACCTATTTTTTATAGCCATGTAATTGAGTTATGAATGAAGAGAGTGAAAACTAGGAACAGAGTAAGAAAAACCTTTAAAATCCAATGAGTGAGTAGAAATTTTCCAGAAAAGAAGGGCCAAATATCTATTCCAGGTATAGAGAACCAAATGGCCAAGGCCCTGAGGGGCATATGGGAAAACTAAGGACTAACAAAAGCTTGATATATGCAAACTAAAGACTAACCACAGGGTGCTGGTCGGAATAATATTGAAAATAGATGGGGTCATATTTTAAAGATCCTTCTATATAACTCGTGCCAAGTAATTTCAATTTTATTCCTCCAAAATGAAATATACAACATATTAAAATACTAATTTAGAATTTAAGATCCTTTTGAACAATTTTCAATGACTACAGTGAACTTGTGAGGATTTGGGTTGGCTTCACTCGTGTTCCCAATTTAAATTATTCGTGTTCCCAAGAATTTAATGGTTGTGTAGAGCACAAGGCTATAGTGCAAATACAGAAGCTTAATCCGATGGCATCCAAGAGGTCCACACAAAGCCCTGGCCATTAGTTCCCCAAAGAGATGATTATTCAGAATACGTTTTGAAGATAAATTGTGCAGTAAGTCCCATGGACCCATCTCTGACCCTCTCTGACTTCCTAATTGCCAAGAGGCAGGAATCAGACATACTTCCATCCGTCCTTTCCCTAGTCTGGCACCAACTGTTCCTCCCATGACACTCTACTTCTATGCTGAGCTCAATAATACACCACAGTGGCCACACCAAACTCACCGCGAATTCTCACAATGAAGGAGGTTTATTAAGGGAATTAATAGATAACCTCAAGCCAGGACCAGCAAACAGTAAGAATATAACCATTGGTCCACAGCAGCCCAGCTCTTCAGCCAGAAGCCCAGTCTCTTTTTGGTCCTTGGTGTCTCAGGTGTGTGATCCCTTGGCCTTTGCCTCCATGGGCCAGGAAGGCTACCTGTCACTCTACCTGCCAGTCTCACATCCCAGGGGATCTCTTCTTTCTCTTCCCCATGGTCCATGTGCCAAAGTCTCTGCTGAGTCTTGTCTTGGCCTCCACCACTTCAGACGGTAATCTGGAACATTCTCTGCCAATGGTCTGGAAGTATCTCTCTGACTGAATTGACTGACTCTGATACACAGAGAGGAATGGTTTGATGGAGTGTGTGTGTGTGTTCTTTTAGGTAACTATACCACCAAAGAAAAAGAAGGATGGTTTCTTTTGTCATACTCTCTAGTAAAGTACTGGTTCCAGATACCCCCAGTGAGACAAAGGGCATGGCTTGGTTCACAGTTGCTAAAGTCAGGTTTAACCAACCTTAATCCTGTGCATTATCATAGCAGAAAACCTCTTCCAAAATGAGATCAGAGCTACAGCCACAGGCAGAGTTCACAGTGATAATACATCACTTAGAAAATTTTGGGTAGACAAGACATAAGACTGGGCTCCATCTCACACTGCATCTTCAGGACAGAGCCATGGAGCACATGGTACTGCATTAACTCTTGGAGCTTTGCTTTTCAACCATGTCGTCAGTGCAACTTGGACATCTTCCTTCAGGACCTTCAGTTCTTGAACATATGTTAATTCTTAAAATGATTAAAAGTTGACCAGTATGACTTGTCCAGTCTTCTGTCATTAATGTTGAATGAGTCTTCTGTCACTAATGTTGAATGTGTAAAACCTAGTCTTAAGATGACAACTTGAGGTGGGATCTACTTGAGGCCATACTTTGACTCTTGTGAACTTGTTTTCAGTTTCTTCAGCTTTAGCTTGAACATACATGTGAGCGATTTATCAATTAGTTGACAACTGACTTTGTTTGACTCGTGGTATTGAGCTAATAATGAAACTCTCCATTGTCTTTTCCCACGGCTGTTGACAATTTTAGTCCTGTGATTGCCATCTGCTGTGGAACATGTATATGGTCACAACTTAAGGTGTTAAAAATATTTATGCAAATCTGTAAGTTATTGGCTAGCAAAATTCTATAATGCATCGTCAACCTCTTTCCTAGTAACAAGGCAATTTTTCCAACTTCACATCCTTCTTCATTTAAAAAAATGCATTCCAATCAGCAGTAATTATCGATGCATCTTGATTGCCTGCTTGATCAATGTCTTACTGCAGAAGTTATAAAGCTCATTAATTTCTTCATCTTTGCATTAGTGGTTCATGTATAAAACTGGATAATAGTCATTACTTGTATTCTTTGTATGCATATGGATATTATCCTATTGCTGACAGTGGAGTACTTTAGGATAGATTTTTAAATTTTATTTTAAACTATGAGTACAACTCCATTCCTCTTCAATTTTTCATTTCTGGTATAGTAGATTATGCAGTTGTCTAATTTAAAATGGCCAGGAGCAATCCATTTCAGCTCAATAATATCTGAGATATTGATTTTTATGTGTTCCATTTAATATTGATGCCTTCTGATTCTCACAGATTTATAACTTCCTACACCCAAGGTTTTGATTACTAATAGATGTTTGTAGCTCTATATTTTTGAGTCCTGTCACATGGATAACAACAACAATGACAACAACAACAACAACAACAACAAAAGGAGGTCTTGAAAGATTTGCTCTACCTACTTCATAAAGGCCAACTGCCCTTTGAGGAGGCCACTCTTGCTTGGTCATGTTTTAAGTGGCTCATTTCACAGCAGGATGTCAGATTATGTTCCAATAATATTTGATAGGGTTTTCATTGGCCAAAATTCTGTCTTAGACTGGTAGCTCCTCTGACCTCGGGCCACCATGGGTGACCACTGTCATTTGAAACATTGCAACCACACCTACTAGCACCCCAGCAAATCACAATCTCAGTGACAAGCTGACAAGCGAGGGGTAAATTTGTAGACACACTGTGCACAAATATTTCCTCCTGTGGCTAACATCCACTATGGGATTTATCTACTGGGGCAAGCATGTTCATTGAAGGCCGGATTAAAACCCAAGCATCTTGCTTAGAACTTATCTTACCACGGAAATATGTTAGCATCAATAGTCTTGGTTGTAAAAGGAATTCGATGGTGGCTCAATTTGAAGAGAGTGGGAGGCAAATTTTTATTTGAGATAATACATGTCCTACACTGGCCATGGAAGAGCAAGATGGAACTCAAAGGAGGTGGACATAGAAATCGAATGAGTGGTGTGGGAAAATGTTGGCTTCTCCTGACATTATTCTTATGGTTTAGAAGCATATTTCCCTAATCAGTCATGAAAATAAGGAGGAAGAAAAAGCAGCAAAGCAAAGGAAGATACTGTAAGCTAAGTAGATTAAGCCAACTGAAATTTATTCTCTCACAGTCCTGGAAGTTAGAAGACAAAATCAAGGTGTCCATAGCTCTAATTTCTTCTACAAGCTATGAAGGTAAGTATGTCCCATGTCTTTCTGGTAATGTCTGGTGTTTGCTGGAAATCCATGCTGTTACTTAGCTTCTAGCTACACCATTTCAATATGTTCCTCAGTTTCACATCATGTTCTTCATGCACTGCTTTCCATGGCCACCTTACAAGGACACTGGTCATTTGATTAGGGCCCACCATAATCCATTATTACCTCATTATAATGAGTCACTTTTGCAAGGACCATATTTCCAAATAAGGTGACCTTAGAAGATTCTTGGCAGACATGGATTTGTGGGGCATGATTCAACCCACTAACCCCCTATACTAAAGAATCGCAGGGTTTTCCGAACCGTCTTAGGAAGCCTTCCTTGGTTATTGACCTTGCAAACTTCCTGATTAAGACTGTCTTTCCAGTTGTGCTTCACATCCGTCTTTCGAACATCCTGGGAGGAACTCTACTGGCCACGCCTCCCGCCTCCATCAGTTCTTCCAGGCACTGTCAACGCTGTGGCGTGCTTACAACAGAGCCTGCATCTTCTCTCGCAAAGGCCCCTGTGCCCTTGTGCTCACCAAGAACATTAGTATCTCTTGTTTGAAGGAGACTTCTGTTCCAGGTACTTGTACAAAGCCTTGAGATCTGAAGTCTAGAACTCAATAAATTAAAAAGCACCTGGTGCATACTTTTTCCATTAATTCTCTCAATTATTTATATATTTGTATAAATGTGTGTGTGTGTGTGTGTGTGTGTTCATGGTGACTGGGGTTGAGTAGCAATGTCCCAAAATCTACTGTATACATTTTTTATTAATATACAGAAAATGGTAGCATAAACATTAAGTATTACTATTTATTAAATTCTTAATATGTGCTAGGCACATATATATTTCAGATGTATTTTTTAAACCAAACTTGCTCTAATAAAAGCACTATACTACCTTTAGAGAAAAATAACAGGAACACTCTACATATCTGCAGAGCATCAGCTTGGCCAGGCCATTTTCACAGAGCTCCTTTGCTGCACTTCCCAGTAGCTATTGCATTCTTCTCCTCTTGGCTCAAAGTGGGTATATTAGGAAGGTAGTTCCTTATTGTGCCAACCTGGATGATAAACACATGTGGCGTTAATTGAAGGGTGGGGAGATAAATGGCTTGGCGAGCCTTGCCCTTTTTGTCTCTTGCTCATTGATCATTGGACCAGTGTGTGGCTGCCTTGCTTGTTCTTTTCTTCAATTTGCAAGCTACACTACCTGTGGGACACCTAACCCATAGACTGTGTTGCTGTAATTTGAGGTTCCTTCAAGACCTGCTTCACCATATGATTGGAATTTACATCTCTGGAGCTGGGGACTGACTGTTGGTGACCTGGCTGACAGAGAGATGGTGACCTGCCTTGCTGTTTGCTGCCTGTGCTGGGATAGCCTAGCTCTCTCTACAGAGGACTACCCGGCGGCCCTCAAAACTTGAAGGACTTCCAGTGTCTCACAACTGTCTCACGGGAGTGAGTTGCACTGAGCCATTTGTACTGCTTTGTAATTTAATTAACTTTATTTCTTATGTTATATATCTATCTACATGTATAAATATATATAAAGTTATTAGCATTCTGGTTTTGTTTCTCTAGAGAACCCTGTCTTACACAATTAGTGTTCTCTCTCTCTCTCTCTCTCTCTCTCTCTCACACACACACACACACACTTTCCAATTTCTTCTGTCTTGTGCTTCATCTTGGCTGTCAGGGTGTGTTTCCCCTTAGGGCTCTCCATATTGTTTGTATTCTCAAGTTCACGCAAGAGTGAATCAAGTACTACATGTCTCCTGGTAAGTCAGCAATTAAAAAATGAATCATATAACACAAATACACAGGAAAAAGTGAACCCGAAAGTGATGCTTTTCAGCACTGCCACCCATCAGTGTGTATCATCATCCTTCCCCACTTAAGATGGTACGCTGGGATACAGGTGGAGTCCTAGGCTTCCTGGAAAGACTATAATGTTAAGAATGCGTCAGCCAGACCAGGTTCCTGTTTCCCTTTCTCTACCCTCCCTCGCTCTCCACAAAATGCTAACCGGGATTATTTCCATGATTTGTCAATATTCTAATTTTCATTTTTCTTATGGAGAAGAAACTTCTGTCTAGTACAGTGGTTGTCAACCTGTGGGTCGTGACCCCTTTTGGGGAACAAATGACCCCTTCACAGGAGTCGCCTAAGACCTCCGGAAAACACATATTTCTTATCATCTTAGGAACTGAGACACCGCTCCTCTATCTGTCTCCAGGCGGGTCTGTCCACATGCAGATACGCCCACATATGAGAACCCCACGTGAAGACTGTTACCCATGCTCCACCATCCCTAAGAAAAAATGTCATTTATTTGTCATTAGAAATCTATATTTCACAATATATAATTAGATATTGTTTTGTGATTAATCACTATGCTTTAATTATGTTCAATTTGTATCAATGAAAATACATCCTGCATACCAGATGTTTACATTATGATTCATCACAGTAGCAAAAGGACAGTGACGAAGTAGTAACGGAAATAATTCTAGGTCTGGGGTTCACCACAACACGAAGAACTATATTAAAGGGTCATGGCATCAGGTAGGTTGGGAACCACTGGTTTAGTAGAAAAGTGCATAAAACGCTATTGGAGTGCAAGGCTGCTAAAAACCTATGGCTTCGTCATATCACACTCACTCAGTGTAAGACGCAGCTCATTGGGGCTTCATTGAGTGCAGGTCCTCCTACAATTCAACGCGTTATTTGTTCTTTCACACAGATGAGTATCCAAACGTCAGCCTCCATAGTCTGCTTACGCACAACTTAGAGTACTGGCTGAGTGGAAAGGCATCATAGCTGGGCTAGCACAGCCGAGCTAGAGCTTTGGGCCCAACCTTAGAGCACACCGCCGTCAGCATCAGCTATCACGTTACAACAGATCTTGGAAGCCCTTAAAAGACCACCTTGGAGAGGCTTTCCAAGAAACGCACGGAAAAGTTTCATTATCTGTCAACTCGCTTATTCGATGGATTTTTGAATCTCCTCCTATTGATGACAGATGAAAGAGATGATTTTTCCTGAGTATATCTCTCTGGTCACACAATTGAAGCAGCCATTTAAGACTTTGAGTTTTACTAATTTTCTTCACTATAAAGTAATTCATTTATCATTTTGTCTTGATATTCTTCCATAAAATAAAGAATCTCAATATCATAAACTATACAAATTAGTTAATATTTAGGACTTTAGAAAACTAGATATAGTCTCCTTATATGTCATTATCTTTTTTTTAACAATTTATTGGGGCTCATACAATTCTTATCACAGTTCATACATATACATACATCAATTGTATGAAGCACATCTGTACAGTCTTTGCCGTAATCATTTTTTTCTCCTCTTTTCTTTTTTTACATTTTATTAGGGACTCATACAACTCTTATCACCATCCATACATA
This sequence comes from Tenrec ecaudatus, assembly GCF_050624435.1. Taxonomy (NCBI): domain Eukaryota; kingdom Metazoa; phylum Chordata; class Mammalia; order Afrosoricida; family Tenrecidae; genus Tenrec; species Tenrec ecaudatus. The sequence goes on along the minus strand of NC_134542.1, from coordinate 17,728,196 downwards.
TACATACATCAATTGTATGAAGCACATCCATACATTCCCTGCACCAATCATTCTCAAAGCATTCGCTCTCCACTTAAGCTCCTTGCATCAGGTCCTCTTTTTTTTCCCCCTCCCTCCCCTTTCCCCCCTCCCTCATGTGCCCTTGGTCATTTATACATCGTTATTTTGTCCTATCTTGCCCTATCCGGAGTCTCCCTTCCCCCCCTTCTCTGCTGTCCCTCTCCCAGGGAAGAGGTCACATGTGGATCCTTGTAATCAGTTCCCCCTTTCCAACCCACTCACCCTCCACTCTCCCAGCATCGTCCCTCACACCCTTGGTCCTGAAGGTATCATCTACCCTGGATTCCCTGTGCCTCCAGCCCTCATATGTACCAGTGTACAGCCTCTGTCCTATCCAGCCCTGCAAGGTAGAATTCGGATCATGGTAGTTGGGGGGAGGAAGCATCCAGGATCTGGGGGAAAGCTGTGTTCTTCATCGGAACTACCTCACACCCTAATTAACCCATCTCCTCTCCTAAACCCCTCTATGAGGGGATCTCCATTGGCCGATATGTCATTATCTTTATAAATATTTCTGCTGTCTGTTTTTTTTTTAAGTTTAGGCCTCACCTAAGGATGATTTTAATCTAGTGATGAATTCTGATAAATCTAATTTTCTTTTTCTAATTATTCCCTTTTATTTCCTTCCATCTTCACTGCCTGATGTCTACACTTTATGATGCGCAGCTTAATATATGTATTAGTCAGAAATCGTGGCAAGAAAGAACCCCAAATACCGTGGCTTGAACCTGGCAAAGGATTACTTCTCAATCCTGCTGCCTTTCCATCTGAGTCAGCAGGGGGGCTCAGCCTGCCCGAGCCTCAGCCAGCTAAAAGACTGCACATTGTGGCGATCAGGGGGAGGAACATGGAAAATTACACATTGGATCTGGAAGTTCCCTGTCTGGATGTGACACGTATTACTTTTGCTCGCATCTTCGTGATTAAAACAAGTCATGTGAAGACCCTTCACTTTAAGGAGGCGGCACATGCAGGACGTTGTCAGTCTAGGTGAAAGGCCTGGAACGATCAGGAAGAGCATTAAGGATCCACCGGGTGCTTGCGTATTCCGTGCACTGTACAAACCTGCTTGCTACAGATGCCCACTCCCTTCTGAAGGAAGACAATGACCAATTCACTCACGGCATCACATCTGATGTTCAGGGTCTCTGGGGGACAGGAAGCACCTGAAATCTTCACAACAGGGCCCCTAGGCAATGTGTGTGTATGTGTGTGTGTGTGTGTGTGTGCACCTGTAGATCAGCTATGCACTTCACACACTCAGTACCCAACAGTGGAACAAAGCGGGAGACCATGAGCTGAAATACAAACAGGCAGATGTGCAAGAGAAGCTTGTTTGGATGGGTCAGCCTAATTTAACCACCAGCTGAATGGAGATGAGTGAGTGACCTTGGCTGATCCTCCACAGAACAGAGGAACTAGCCTGCTGAGCCCCGTCGAAGGCCCTGACACTCAGAATCATGAGTATATAGATGGCCATTGCTTTAAACCATCATGTTTTAAGACGACTGTGTAATTCGGCACAAGCTTACCAAGTCCTGCCGGGTGTGTGGGATTAGGTTTGTGTACATGCAGCTGTTTCTGAAAGGAGGTTTTCCAGCAGCAGGTGCTAAGGCTTTCTTCCGAGGCACTTTTGGATGGGCTCAAATGCTTTACCTAGAATAACAGTCAAATCCATAAACTCCTAGTACCACCCAGGTACCCCAGGTGCACAAACTAATGAGTTAATGGACAGAGGCCGAAGGCTTCTTTAGGATAAGTTGTTGAGTGTATTGAGAATAAACTGGGTTATTTAACTTGGGGTTAAAACCTTAGGTGAGAACAATGGTTGTAGTAGACAGCAGGAGAGACTCAGCTCTTCTACAGTGGTGGAGGAGATGCAGTAGCAGGTTACACGGACACATACAACATTGTGGTTCCTATGAGCACTAGCTCTGTGTGCCAGCATGCATAGTATGTATTATGGGATGCTTCTCTTCTCACCTGCTTTCCTTTGATCCATGTTTCTATTCCACGTTACATCTCCTTATAAATATGGCATGTAGCTGCACTCCTTGTAGTAATCTGGCATGTATCTGCACTCCTTGTAGTACATCAACAATGTGTCAACAGAGCACCAATACTTGACTAGCTAGGAGAGAAGTGAAGGACACAATCAATGCATGTGCCTGCCTGAGACAGGCCATTGTCTCCCGAGCACCCTTTTCTCCAGAGAGACACATTCAGGGGGGATTCCTAAGAGCCATTGCTCCCCTAATGGTCCTGCACTAGGTGCCCATGCAATGTGTGCGAACAGCGGAGAGATAAGCTGATGGTGCCAATCACTCCCCCAATCAGGCGCCAGTCCCGTGTCCTTCCGTTCTTCTCTGGGCTTGCAACCTATCACCTTGCGGAGAGATCTTGGCTCACTGTTATGAACAACATATTCTCAGGCCCCTGCATCTTGCTTGTCGTTTAACCTGAACAATTGCTGAGTGGACAGTGTCACCGTGGCAGAGCCAACAGCAGGCAGGAATCAGAAACTATGAAGAGGTCATGCTGGAACTAGCTCCAAGCAGCTGCTGTGTTTGCTGAAGTCCTATATACACAGAGCACGCCACAGACCCCTTCGATCTAACCTTCAAGTTGAGGGTGCCTTTCCAGCATGTTTACCTCACTCCATCCGTACACTGGTCAGCTTGGCAGAGCATGGCCTGAGATTTTTCATTTCTTCAATTACAGCGGGGGGTGAAAAAAAATCTAAAGTATGCAAATGCTTAGCGCAAACAAAGAGCTAGCACTTTCATCTTCAGGAAAGTAAAGGAGGCACTGGTGAGGGCTGGGGGTCTGGATTTAATTCTAAGCTCCACCGAAGGACATGGTGGGGAGCTCTGAGTAACAGGAAACTCAGAAGGAAGAGGTGAGGTCATCCCAGAATTGCTAATTATCAAATACACACATAATGAGTATATCAGATTCAGACCCAGACTTTGTAAAGGCCGATTTCAATAGGCTCCAAGAAAATGTATGAAAAATAATGTCTCAGCTGGCTAGAGATTCTAAAGAAATAAGAGAGGGAGATTCTTAAAATAAGCAAACGAGGGCTGAAGGGACAGAAGAGGACATGACATTACTGCGACTGCGAATGTTTCCAATGAGGAGGAAATCTGGAGGAGCTTGGAGTGGGAGGTGATATAAAAGGAAACCAATATAGCTTCACAGGAAACGTTGTGACCGGATAGCTTTTAAAGCAGCTCGCAGGCAAGATCAAAGAAGAATGTGCAGCTGAAGATTAAAAAAAAAAAAGTGACCAACGTCAGCGGTTATCATGGCAAAGAAGTCAAAGATGAAGAGCAACGGATCCCTGATTTTGCTGTGGGTTTGGCATTGAGCTGCTAACCACAAGGTCTATAGTTCAAGCCCACCAACTGCTCTGTGAGAGAATGATGAGACTGTTTGCCACAGCAAAGATTTACAGACTCAGAAGCAATAAGTTCATTCCCTGCCATTGAGAGGATTCTGACTCATAGCGACCTAGGATCCAATTGCCTGAGTTTCCAAGGTTGTCAGCCTTGATGGGAGCAGAAAATGTCATCTTTTTCCCATAAAGCAACTGGTGGGCCCCAACTGCTAATGTATTTAACATCCCAACCCATAATCCACTACCTCACAAGGGCCCCCCAGAAATCCTATGTTGTTGTTGTTGAGTGTCTTGGACTCGGTTCCGATGGCTTTGGAAGAAGTATGGCCCAAGTGCTCCTTAGAGGCAAGGATGGCAAAACGTTGTCTTATGCACACTGGGCATATTCTTCAGAAGAAACCCTACATGGGCTTGGAGTTAGGTAAACTCTACTCAATGGCGATAGGGTTTTTTGTTTGTTTGTTTGTTTGTTTTGATACTCAAGGCTTGTGGCAAATGCTAGTAGCAGTAAAAATGCTTTAGACAGATTTAACTAATGAAGAATGATGAAGAGCAAGCCTAGTTGGCTAGAGAGGATTGTTACCATATGACAGAAATCAAACCAACAAATGTAATAAAGCGTTGCTTTGCCACAGTCATTGCTAAATGGAGGAAGGAGCTCCAAATCTGAAGGAGCTAAGAGCTCTATTTAAGAAAAATGAGAGTCTGAGATTGACAGAAAAGCGTTGAGAAAATGGCCTAAAGTAGATCCCATCTCCGTGCAGGGCAAGCTGTCCTTTAGCGCAGAGTAGAGGACCACAACCACAGCCAACCTGAGATGATCCCAGTAGGAGAGATGCTAGAGATTCTGTACATACTGCAGACCGGCCAGCCAACCTCCAGTGGGACCTCCGTGGAAGTGCAGACTCACAGCCCAGTAACTCTGTTATAAGAAGACAGAAGATGAGCATATAGCTTGATTTTCAAGCAAGGTCAATGCACTGACATGTGCTGAGGTTTGACATTAATCCCCAAAAGAATTGGAGGAAGGTTGCTTCCATATATGACATGTACGTGCATTGACAGGGCCTTCGGGATCTCTAGCACTGGTGGGATCCCGCTAAGAACAAAGCATATGGACGAAATCACTCTAAAAAAATCAGGGAAGGTCGGGATGCCAAATTGGGTAACGTCATTTACTCTTCGAGGGGTGTGTGTGTGTGTGGAGAGAGAGAGAGAGAGAGAGAGAGAGAGAGAGAGAGAGAGAGAGAGAGAGAGAGAGAGAGAGAGAGAGAGAGAACTAGGCTACTGGGCTCTGGTACTACTTTTGCTACTTTGTGACTTTAGTCAATCTACTTATTTCTCTTGATCTAAGTTTCTTCATCTGTGAAATTTGGGAGAACAATAGTGGCTGTATCTCTAAGGGTTATTGTGAGAATGAAATGAGATGATAAAAGCCAATCATTTCTAAATGCCATATGGAATTAGGATTGGACAACATCCTGGGGATTTTCCTGGGACGACATTAATAAACTAATGTTGGTAAGAACAACAAATAAAATCTATGTGATCGGGTGCTGTGGACTAGGTTCTGACTATAGTCTATGAGTGGCCTTCACAAGTTCATGAATAAATGGAATTGTAAGCTTGTGGTTTCGAACTGATGGCCTAGCAGGCCAATGTATACTCCACTGTACCAGCAGGACGCTTCTCAGTACATCTTTATTAGTTTTCTGTAAATTCAATCTTATTCCAAAGTGTTTTTAAAATAATAATTTAAAAAAGCATAAAGAACTTTATATATATATATATATATATATATATATATATATCAGCACTGAAGAGTACTAAAAACATCTTAGACTTTTGTTTATTTATACACAAAAATCTAGAGGTTGAATACAGGCATAACAATCTTGACACCGCAATGCATTTTGGCTAACGGTTTAGAAGATGCAGTTCTTGGGTTTTCAAATACCATCACAATGAGAGAGGAAGCTAGTGTATTAAAGATGATGTCACATAGGTTTCTTTGATTTGTAAGGAAAAGATACCAACAGTAGCTTCAGTGGAACTTTCAGGATCAAAGGTCAGGGTGAAAGACAGACCTGTGGACCGGGCACCCCTGAAGACCTATTTAGAGGAACAAATGGGCAGTCTAATGAGAGCGCAGCACTGGGGCGTGTCCATCACAGGATTTTTATCTTTGGGTCACTCCAGGACTCATCCCCCATGAAGAAAACACACCTGATAAAGGCAGCCTGGCCCAAGCTTCCCCTCTAGGGTCTAGCGCCTGAATGAAGATGGGAAGAAGACTGTAGCCAGAAGGAAAAACACTAGACAAGGCCAAAGTCGCAGGAACCCCATGCAGTGGTAAAGACTGATTAGACTGGTTTAAAGATTGCTTTTTACAGGGAACCAATAGAGAGGTCTGCTGGGCCCACCCCAAGCCCAACTACATGGACCCCATCTCCCCTCCGCTCCCAGAAGAATTCACTTCAGAGGCCAGCACTGAAGATATAGCTCAGGGAAAGGGGCACATCTGATCAGAGCACACAGCAGCAAATGATGAGGGAAGGAGAGAGTGGAATGCATCCTGGCCCACCAAGCCCTAGGGATGATATTCCTGCTCAGAGCATCCAATGCACAGAGAGGACCATAGGGTCAGCCCCACCATAAGATGAGAAATCCCTCACTGATCCATATCGATACGAGGGACAACACTGGAAGCTTAGTGTGGGAATTGTGACCGATCTGACTCTACCGCACTGGAGTGAAATGCTCAGGGCATGCAACAGAGCAGCAAGGGGAGCAAAGCAATGAAGTCCCAAGGGAATACCAAAAATAGACTTTGGGGCCAGGGTGTAGCACCCCATCAGGCTTGACCAGAAAATACTCCTAAAGGTCAACAAACAGACCTGGAACTATTTATAGGCTTTTTTTGTCTTTGGTTTTTTGTTGTTGGTATTGTTTGGATTTTTGGTTTTATTTGGTTGTTTTGTTTGCTCTGCCTTGTTTTTGAGCTTATTGTTATCTGTGCATGTCTATCTAGATAAGATAGGCTGGATAAATAATCCTGAGGAACAAACACTGGGACCAATGTTTCCAGAGGAACATGGGCGAGGGGAGGCAGGGAAAGGAAGTGGGTGTTAACAAACCCAGGAGCAAGGGAACAAGTGATCTAAAATGGATGGTGATGAGCGTGTAGTATACAGGCTTGTACATAGATCAATTTCCCTATCATTATATAAAACTATATTTACATATGTATATGCCTGTATTTAGATCTCTTAAATGTCCTTTGCCTCCTAGTTTTGTCCTCTTTCCTTTTACTTTCCTCTTGTCCCACTATCATGCTCAGTCTTCATTCAGGTTTCAGTAATTCCTCTCAATTACATTGCCCTTGATCAAGCCCTACAGGGTATCCTACCTAATAAATCTAATCTAACCAATCTAATAAATCTCTGAATTGGTGGAACAAATTCAAAAACTACAAAGATGAATGATTGATCTGTGACTTGTAACTCCCTCATGAAATGATACCCCTGTAAATGTGTAGTTCTCAGCAGGGGGCTGATTTTGCCATTGAGGGGGATAGTTGGCAATTTGACGGAGGCATCTTTGACTGTCAAAAGTTGGAGGCACTTCTAGAATCTAGTTAAATAGTTTTTAGGGATGCTTCTACGGCTGCTTCCCATCTCCAAGAATTCTTAGGCCCCAAATGCCAACAGTACTGAAATCTAGCAACTCTAGACAATGTGGATTGTACCCTGAGTTTTTAGCAAATAATGAAGCACGTGTATCAAGTAATATATATGCACATGTATGTGTTTGTCTGTGTGCCTGTAGATGTATGCATATGTGTGCATCTCAAAATACTACTGTAATGGGGAAATTGCTCATCAACATTTTGGACGGCATCAACATGACACACAACAGATGCTTGATAGAAGTCACTGCTTGCTGGCTGCAAGTTTTGGAGCAGTCAGGGGAATTATGGAAGAATTCTGCCTATGGAAAGTAAGCACTGAAGGTGAAGGAACCCGGTCTTCATCTACAGGGATCTGAGTTTGGAGAGAGGAAAGATGCGCCTCAGTGCTTGAGCGCCAGGGGTCAACACTCAGTTCTTCAGGATCAAGCACAGGAGAGCTGTTTTGATACAGCAGGAGGACAACTTTTCTAACAATTGCCATGGTAAGGCAACCAAAGGTGCTGCCCTGTGAAATAGCGGGTGCTCTGTCCCTGTGAATACAGGACCATCGGTAATATACTGTGGGCAGTGCTCACTGGGATGGGACATCGGTCAGGTAAGCTATGTGAGCCTCAACTCAAAAATTCAGCTATTTTCTTCCTAAAAAATATGAGCTGCTTTTTAAGCAATTGAGCTGGATCCCAGCGAGTCAACCTAGGTTAAAACCTAACTTGCAGACTCATACCTACACGTGTATTGTGTTTTCCTAAGTGGTATGTATAAGCACTTTAAAATTAATACTCATCACTTAGGAAAACAAGATAATTTATATAAATACTACAGTAGTCCTCTTTAGCCAGGGGAAATAGTCCAAAAACTCCATAAGGTGCCTAAAATGGCAGATAGTACTGATCCCTATCTATACTGTGAGTTTTCTCTGATCTTTTTTCCTACATACTAGTTCATATATAGATGGGATTCTGAAAAGTTCTAGGAAAAATCTATAATTTTCTAATACCATTTCCCACAAACTTTTTGAAAGCCTCTTATACATAAATATGTGCGTATATACATTATAGAAACACACAGGTATCCTAAACATACATATCACAAGTACTCCTGGCACTTTGAGCTGGCAGGACTATGCCCAGACTTGTGGCTAGCACTGATGGAAGGAGTTGACTCTAGGTCATAACTGGATGGAGCATGATTACATCATGCTTTTCAGAAAGACGTGCCATGTAAACGTCTTCACACCACTGATGGCCTCAAATAACTGAAAGGTAGAAAGCAAAACTGGATAATGGAGGACTAAAGTACAGGTTTCAGGTTTGTCTTGCAATATGAGAGGATATGGCCTTACCTCTAGAGTTCAATGGTCCTTAAAGGAAGAGATTCTGAATCCACAGAACTTGTCTACAATTCCCAATCTCATTGCCTATGGTGATAGATCCACAGGAAAAATAAATCTTAGCTTCTTTGCTTTAATTTTCTCATTTCCAGCTTGGAGGTAATAATATCAACCTACACGGACAAAAGGGAGTCCTGGTGATATTGTATTGGCCTTTGAACCACAAGGTCAGCAGTTCAAAACCAACCATTTTGATGGACAAAACAGGGCTTTCAACTCCCATGAACAGTTACAGTCTAAGAAATCCACAGGGGGTGGTTCTACCCTGTCTTCTAGAGTCGCCATGAGTTGGCGTTAGCTTGATGAGAGTGACTCCGTTGTAGCTCGTTGTGTAAGGATCGATAGGCAATGAAAAAGAGGCAGACCGTTGACAAGTCAGAATGACACCGTGACTGTAACCACGGGCTCAGCCAAAACCACAATTGTGAGGATGGTGCAGGACCGGGGGTGTCGGGCATGGGGCTGCTGTGTTTTAGAACAGACTCAACAGCACCAGACAACACACAGCAACACAAGAGTGCACACCAATCAACTGAATTCACGGCACAGAAAGTCCAAGTGCTTGGCGCCTTTCCTGGCACTTACAGATGCTCTGTGAGGGGGGCTTTCGTGATCTGAGTGTGTGACCCCTGGCAACGAGGCTGCCTGCTTGCACTCATTTTCAGCAAAGAGCTTGAGTCAGCTCTGCTGTGTGGATTTAACAGTGCCATTTAAATGCACTCACGCAAGGAAGCAGTCATGTTCCTGCCCATGCCTTTTTTTTTAATGTGTCAGATCCCTTAAGTAGATAGAGCGAAATAAAGATGTGATTGGCATCGAGAAGGAAATGACTATTTGTTTCCCTTCTCACGACTTTGATAATTTCATGTCAGAAGTTCACAGGCGACACCTGGGTCGACAGAAGCAGAGCGCTGTGGGCGTCCCAGGCAACACCATGATAACTGAGCACAGTGACTCTGGATGTTGCAGGACAGAACCCGGCAGAGAAATTTAGCAGTGATAATGCCCAAGGGCCACTGTGTCACTAGGTGTCAGGATGGACTCTGTGGTAGTGCGTTTGTTTGTTTTAATGTGCAAAGACCTTTCTTGGGACACCAAACAACCCCGTATTTCCTGGAGAAGAGCAAAGCACCATTTTATCACCTAAGGCATCCATCCAAAATCAGTTGATCTAGAAAGACTTTTGTTAAAATATCACGATCTTCTTGCATACTTGAAATGAAGAGTTGTTTTTTTTTATTAATTGGGGATTTTTTTGTGTGAAACTTTAAGGAGATATTGAGCACAGTTTAAGGCTGATAAAGGAATCTATTTGATTGAGAGATTTTTTACAGAATGAACACACACACACACACACAAAACCTGGCTTTGATATTAGTTATATAACCTTCATATTTGGGGATCAGGCTGAACAGAGATGGCCCACATACCTTTCGACATTGGTTGCAATTCAAAGCAAAACCACAAAGCCTAGAAATTGCAAGGTTTTCCCATTCTCCAGTGCTTAACAATCTCCCAAAGAAGGCAGATGCATTTTCTGCGATAGCCGTTTCATCAAAGGCTGGACCAATAACGACACCCGAAGCGCTGCCTGGTGTCTTGTGCTCATGTCTTTTTCAGGGATTTGCGGAATACTAATGGAGTACAGCTTTTGTCCAGGAAGGAGCTGCTGCAGCCAGTGATTGTCTTATTTCATGAAACCGAGCCCCCATTGCCTTGTGCCACAGAATCTACTTTACCAAACCAGGACTAAAAAAAAAAAGAATTAGAGTCGCAAAAAAAAAAAAGCTGGGTTTTAAAGAATGCACATATTTATGCAATAACAGCAAAAGATCTGGGTGCGTGATAAATACTTTCTGTTTCCCTGCTGCGGGGCCACACTTTGTACAGGTGAGAGGGAGAATGAAGTGACAGGGACTCCTGAACTCAGGAAAACATGCAGCAAAGAGAGCTTGAAAGCCATCTGGCCTTGTACAATTTTTATTTAATGAGACATCTCGTTCACATATCTGCTGAACTCTACAATTAATCTTTCCATTGGCTCTTGCCTTCTATTACCCTCTGATAATTTATAATGCATAGCTCTTGCCTCCAGAACTGTAATGTACATTCCAAGTCGTCAGGGACGCCTATTTCTTTTGTCATCTTTGTTATTCCCTGCAGAGAACTGGGCGCACAGCCTAGATTCCACCTCCCGTGTTGATGATTGATCAAGAGGCAAAGCTTGTGGATGGAGAACGTGATGGGAAAGGAGGCGGGCTGTTGCAGGTTCCAACAGAGACTGAGCTTACGAGAGGATTAGACGGTGACTTACTTGGAAAGTGACTCAGCTTCACCACGACTCTGCCGAAATAGGAGCTTCCAGTTGAAGAAGAGCAGCTTGACACATAGAAACTGAAGCCCTCCTTGAACCGGGCTGGCTCTCTGCAGGGAATTTTAACAAGGACCACACTAAGGGGACCAATTCTTTGAAATATTAGTTTACTGATCACTACCTCCCTTTTCACTCTTTTTTATTGTCTAGTCATGGCGGCATACAAAGTGGGTACGACTTTGGCTCCTAATCACAAGGTCAGCAGTTCAAACAACTAATCACACTGCCTTAGAAAGATGACCCTTTTTACTCCCATAAAGTCTTACAATCTTGGAGGCCCACAGCGCAGTGACAGTTAAAAAAAATGGGGGAAAGAATTCCAGGTAGCGTCCCCTCTGAATGGCATAGCTGGAATTTAATTCCAGAAATAGTTTTAGGCAAAAATCTGTGCTGTGTATTCCAATTTGCTTTGTCTCCCATTTAAAAATAGAAAATTAGTCTTCTACAATTATATCACTCAAAGTAAATCAGATGTTTTTATTTATAGAGCTAACATTTATTTGGTAATGACTGGATTCCCTAGCTTCCTGTGCTAAATGCTTGGGTTTATTATTACCTTTCATCTCCATAACAACCCTGAAAAGTACATATAATTATTATCATGTCTGTGGAATAAACGTGGAAAATGAGGTACATGAGCACTATTTAAATGTTCCAAGGTCATTTGATTGATGAGTGAATTTCAACACAGATAGCCATGTTTTTACCGGAAGCCACCGTCCAGAATAGCTATTCTCTGTACGGCACCCCCACAGTCAGGCTTATCTTTGACCTTGAAGTGCCCCGTTTAGTATATTGATGTGTAATTACCTAATAGGAGCTCAAAATAGAGCCGCTATGGTGCCCCACTTCAAAGAGCTTTATGCACTAGTTGAATCGGGCTGAACAAATAACATTTTACGACTCCATGAATTTTACACATTTAGGAGTCATTTTTTCCCTACGTAATAACATTCTATCTCGAAAGACTAATTTCATCTATTCTGTTAAAACACAGGAGATTTTTCAATAAAAATAAAATTTATGTGATGTTTGCCCACCGAGTATGTTTTCTGTTTAATAGAAATTAATTAAGGCGGTAGATGGGTCAAAGTGAATTACAGTTTAGCCAAGCTGTGCCATTATTTCCAATAAAATACTCAAAGTATTGCATTGAATTTTTTTCCTTTCGATAAAATAAATGGGCATCTTCCTTTGCCTTTGAAGATCCTTTGCTAATCTCAGATCGCCATCTGAAATTTTAATTAGTGATTTAAAACGTGCTTACACAAAGGACCTTGTCCAAGTTGTCTGTTTCTGCCAAATTAAACTATTAAACTAAGTAACCTAATTAAAATCCTTTTAGCTTTTAATCAATATTTTATTTACATTCATATTTCCTCAGAACCTTGATGACTTTGGGGATGTGAGAGTTATTTCTCTTCTACTTCGCCAAGGTCATTTTGAAGGAATAAGGTACGCTTCTGGAAGGCTATGGAGCCATTAGGAAGCAGATGGGGACAGCGCGGTGAAAACCACGTCCCCTCCTACCAGTCCTGGATGCACAGGATGGCTGCGGAGGCCACCTGCAAGTTCAGAGAGATGCTGGGACAGAGGGTGACTCAATTGTCCATCACTGGCAACATTCAAGAAAGTGCATGCACGGAGTGTAGACAGTAGTGGGCAGTCGAAACCAAATTCTCCACTTTAAAAGAGAAAATCAGATCCTCTTGATTCATCTCTCATCCTTCCCCAGCCGCCTGCTCGGAGAGGCCTCCTCTCCCAGTTCTCTGTCACCTGCCTCGTTCAACTCTGTGTAATTGAACATGAAACCCCTCTGAGAAATCCAACATTTCCTCTCCATCGCGCATGCATGTAGCCCTAGACAAGCGTAGACTCTACATTTGGAATTGCCCATTCATATCCTGAGTCTTGCTACCATACTGACCTGTATGTCGTAAAAAACAACAAACACACAACAACAACAAAACATTTGGAAGTGACCATTTAGTTTAAAATGTATCCAAAAATTGCATTTAAAAAGTATTTACTGTCCTTGGGTTTCTTTTGCTACATTAGGCTAAAAGACACTACTGACAGCGATCACCCATCTATAGGTGGTTTCTCTGTGTGGTAGGCGATTTCTCTCTTTCTATTTATTTCTTCTTTTTCTTTATTTTCTACTGTCTTCCCCTATTAACTTCTGTGCCTTTGATTATGAAGAATTCATGGTTTCTTGTCCCTTTGCCCAGGGTAATCCTAAACTTTCATAGATTCTCTTTCCTTCACCAATTTTTCAGTCCTTATTACTTACAGATTGCAAAAAAAAAATTGCCAGGCTTCAGAGTTCTCCTCAAAGCGCACCCCTTGGGGCCTTCCCTGTTATAAATTACAATGTTCCTCTTCTTGAGATATAACTTTAAATGAAACTTTCCAAGAATCTCCAGGTCTTAATTTTTTTTTTTCTTCCTGTCCACTTAGCAGGTTTCAGACACACACACTTAGAATTCTTTCTGGGCCATATTCTTCTGTGGTCAGTCCCCAAAGGTTACGGAAAATCCTGAGCTAACAGCCACTTCTATTCCACATTCTTCATCCAACCTGTGAAATGTATACTCCAGTACGGTCGATTTCTCTTGTTCTTGTTTTAAAAATAAGAATGGTCACAACAACACAAGAAGGTTCAAACTTTCTTTACAACCAAACACCCATTGTTGAAAACAATGGAATGTACAAGTCAATCTAAGTGGTTTATACACTGTGTAGTGTCATGATCAAGTGCTCCTCTCCGACCCATTCTGTCTGCTCTACCTCCGAGGTTCCTCAAACACGAGAGAGTGTGTCTGGTGCTCGATTTCCATCATTGACTAAACCATGCAGACCTTACTAACCCATCACAGAACTCGGGGGACCCTTTCTTTATGTACTCATAATCCTTGTCAATACTGTCTCTGGGGAGTAACTAGACAATTATATATGTACATTTAAACTCCATCCAGCTAATTTAGATGAGTCCTTTATTTAATTATATCAATTTTTAAACAATTTTAGCATAAAGTTCAAATTCATATCCAAACTTACTACTATTGAGAGGAATCCTACTCATAGGGACCCTGTAAATCAGGGGAGAATGGCCTTTGCGAGTTTCTGAGACTGCAGTTTTCTGGAAGGGGAAAGCCTGTCTCTCTCTCTCTCAGAGGAGATGGCGGTTTTGAACTGCGTACCTTGTGTTTAGCGCCTCAACTTGCAATCATTATACCACTAGGGCTCCTAAACATAGGTAGGAGGAAATTAATAGTATATATTATTCATATGTGAAAGAAAACGAAAAGCAAACAACCACTGCCATTGAGTCAATTCTGACTCCTAGAGATCATGCCCAGAGTTTCTGAGGCTGTACATCTTTATAGAAGCAGATGGCTCCTTCCTTCCCACACAGGGCAGCTAGTGGGGTCAAATCTCTGACCTGTGGCTAGCAGCCCAGGGCTTACTCAACACCACTACCAGGGACCTAGGGGAATTCAAATAGCCAAGAAAACAATCCAAATATCACAGAATCAATTTTTTACATATCTAAGTGATAAAAGGCATTTATATTTTAATGCCCCAACCACAAAAAGAAGAAGAATGTTCCTGAAACTATAATCATATCTAAATCGATCTGTAAAATAATTTGAAGATTATTTAATTCTTTTTTACATTAGTACCTTAAGAAAATACCTTAAGAATCTACTTTTAGGCATGACCCTGAGGTTAGCAGCTCAATTGGTAAGCACTGGGCCACCCGGGCTTCTTTTATATGGCTCTAGAAGGACAGAGGAAAAAAGCACCTTTAGAATTGGGATAAGAAAACATCAATATTCTGCGAAGACCCATGCTTTCAATTTCTGCCTCTCCCCAGATCGGTTTCCCTTTGCCCACAGTTGATCAATGGTGAAGAGACTTCATTCCAGTTGAGGAACAGGCGCAACATGAATCCCTGCAAGTGTACAAATCTCAATATGCTGAGGCTCTCACGTGGAGGAGAGGTGGAGCTTAGGTGGATGGACCTTCCACAGAAGTTTCTTCAAGCAAAAACTTAAATAACCCCGGGTTAAGGTTAGCCAACTCAGAGTGACTGCAATACAAAAGCTCAGGAAGTCCCACCTTCATTGGGATGGAAAAGGAGAGAAAGTCTGAAGATTGCCATATATACTCGTGTGTTTTTGTGCTAAAACAGTGGGGTTCGGCTTATACACAGGTCAGTGGTACCCCAGCGAGGAGCGTCTCTGATAACCTCACACCAGCTGAAGCACTGCACTGGGATACGGATGATGATGAGGAATCTAGTTTTGAAGGATTTTAACTCTTTACATTTTAGCTTGGTTGCTGATTGAGCTCAGGGAATAGTACTCTTAAGGTATCATTGTTGATACCTTATTGTTTTTGTTGAACCTATTTTCCACTTACTGTGCTGGTTTACTAGTGTTAAATGACTTGTCCTTTTATTTATGTTGTTATTTAAAATAAATATTTAAATACATTACCCCACTGATGTCTCAATTTTTAGTAATTTTATTTTCATTTGTTTTAATTATTGAAACTCACCAATAGCTTCTGCACCTTCCACCCTAGGCTTATACTCGAGTCAATCAGTTTTTCTGGTTTCCCAGGCAATAATTAGGTACCTCGGCTTAACTTGGGTCGGCTTATATTCGAGTATATATGGCAAATCACAGAGTTGAGCTGCCAGGCAGAAATTAGCTTTACAAAACATCCATCTAGCTCTGTTTGTTAAAGACTGGGCATCACCTTGGATTCAATAGCAATCAAGTGAGCTTGAAAGATAAATCGAACTATGTAACAAGAATGAGGATCCCATCTTCTTAGATGACCTGGTTTAGGTACATCTCATGGTGGAAGTGAGAATTTTCCTGAATTTTCTTAAAATAGCCTATTGGACTGATGTTTGTAGTAAGTAAGTATGCTTTGCCGCTCAGAGAAATGCCTACAAAAGACACAAGACAATTGCATTGAGTTGTGTGGAAAATTTCCTATGGTAGAAATTTAGCAGAAGGTTTTTTATCAATATGGTTATTGTTCACTGTCTGAGTCACCAGTCAGCATGTAAAGTAGAACTAACGTCTGTCGGGTCTTGTGCCATCCCATGGTACAATGCGACCGGAACCCTTTTAATCCCTATGGGTTTATGGATTGATTTGAGGAAGTGGTATTTATGCGCAGTCAGAAGCTTTAGTTGGTGAGCCAGTATGCGATGAGCCATGTTCCTATCTCCCTGCCGGAGAGATGAGTGACGTTGGTGATAGACGTAGCATTGTTTCCAGTTCAGTCAGTAAGTAAGAATGACGTAGTCAGAGTTGAGCGTGTGATGCAGCTTAAGTGACAAATTCTTGTGTTGGTTTAGCTCACCCCAAGGCGGGGCTGTTGGTTACCATAGCATAGTGCACACCCTTCTAACCAATGTGCGCACTTGCTTCGGCATCGAGCGCAAAAGCACAATTGTGGGGTGAAAAACCAATCATGGCCAGAGAAAATGACATAACTTCAATATGACTCCTTATCCTTACTATACCACCAGATAAGTGAAAAAAATCCCTGGTGACTTAAATGCTCTTAAAAAAAATCCCAGCAACAACAATGCATGTATCCTTTCCACTCTTAGCAATGAATGGATTGATTGGGGACCCATTGTGGGTAAAGAATCTGTTTCAGTGACTCGGTGTGGAAGACTAAATTGGAATAAGGGGTGATCTTTACTGGAATACCTGTCAGAAAAAATTAAAATATAAAACCTAAAAGTTCTTAACAGTGAGTTATAAGGATTTCTAACTCAGCTCTGAGGTTTGAAAAATTCAATAGGCTTGCGTTTCTGTATTCCAAGGATCCATTATAAAGTAAAACTGCAGCCGACTGGCAAAGAATCAAATTACATAAACAAAGGAGCGTCTCCTTGATATTTATACCAGTCCTTGCTATTAGGCTGAATTGTGTGGATCCTTTATGATGTGGCTCTTGTGAAATTTCACAGATATCATATCAGTCTCACTCCAGTAGCTTCAAAAGTGAATGAATCCTATTTAAATTTAAGGTTTTTGTTGAGCTCTGAATTACTTGTAATCATAGTTACTTTTATATACTTAAATTATTTTATATTTTGAGGTCCTACTTTATCATGACAATAATTTTGATGCTGTGGCATCTCTGAGGCGGTTTCACAATCTATGTCGGGGGGGGGAGATGCTATTTTGATTTCTGTCCATGTTCCCATGATCTTTTTGAAGCTCTTTTACAGAAATAATGTATTTTATAAAGGTTCATCCAAGGTTGATCCCAATTATATGGAGAGCAAATTTGTTCCAAATGTCCACCTTTTCAAAAATGCTATATCACTCCATTATCTATATCAACAAATAATCTTCTGCTTAGTGTATTCTCTCAGGATTCTGAAATTCACAGCAATGTTTCACAGAACCCAATAATCATTGGTCTCACATCACCATTTCATGAGGTTTAAATCTGAAGGTCAGCTGTTCACATGCATGATCTTCCTCGTTCACAAAAAATCAGTGCTGTTGATTCACAAAGCTGGAGAAGCTGGTGAATTATGTGAGGCGACAAGCTGCTGGCTCAAGTCCCCCAAACCAGAGGTAAGGGTGTAACAGGATCTGGAACAAGAGAGTGCATGTGTCAAAAGAGCTCAGCACCGTGACAGAGAGGAGAGCCGAGATGTCTGGAAGAGAAAGAGAACCCCGTTTGCTTTGTCAAACAAATGAGCATGTTGGGATCCACGTCAAACCAACATCAGGACTTTATGTTGGCTGTAACCAGTGCTTTATTGGTGTGTGTGTGTGTGTGTGTGTGTGTGTGTGTGTGTGTGTTAGTCTGGGTAGACTAGAGAAACAAATTCATAGACACTCATACGTGTATAAGAGAGAGCTTTACATGAAGAGTAATTGTTCATTAAGAAAGTATCCCAACCCAGTCCAGTGCAAGCCCATAAATCCGATATTAGTCCATATGTCTGATATCAATCTATAAAGTCCTCTTCAGATTCATGAAACACATGCAATGACACTGAAAGCAGGACAATCTCAGGTCAGAGGGATGGAAGTCTTCTGGGTCCAGTGACGTTCTAAGTATCTCAGCGCTAGCAGGGGTCTCTCCGTGGCTTCTCCAGCACCCAGTGCTGCATCAGGGTAGGTCCATGTGGTTTCTCCAGCTCAGGGCACTAATGTAATTCCATGTGTCTTGTCAGCCGCAATGTCTACCAGGGAGTGTGCCTTCTGCCGCCAAGGAAGAAATCCCATATTTCCCTGAATTCTCAGGAGAAGGTCTCATTGGCTTTCTTTGGGTTGACACACTAGACCCACCCCTATACTCTTAATCCTCAAATTGACACCAGATGCTATAACTACCACAGTGTGTCGTAAAGGACTCAGCACCAATCTACTGTGCAGGATGTGCAGGTCCCAGAGGTGGTATCTTACCCTTGTCTTGGGCTTAGATAGATATGTGAATTTTCCCCTCTTACATAAAAAGTTTAGTCACATTACTAATGCTTACTTATTTTAGGTGGTCTAGATCTAGTCTCAGCCAGGTCCGACCACTTTTCCGTAATTGTTTTGTTATTTTGGCTCTGAAATCTGGCTTTGATCTCTTATTAGATTTCTTTAAGGTATACATTTGCATACCTATATGTCACTAGAAATATTTGTAGAATTTTTCCCACTTTTGCTCAGTCTAGAAGATTGAACTAAAATGAAGGAAATGTTGACTAAGTGGGTTGAATATCTGAGCATGAGCTGCATTTAAAAAAATTATTTTATTGGGGGTGCATACAGATCTTATCACAATCTATCCATACATCCATTGTGTCAAGCACATTTTCATAGTTGTTGCCATTTTCACTTTCAAAACATTTTCATTCTCTTGAGCCCTTGGTATCAGCTTCTCATTTTTCCTTCCCTCCCATCCCTTCCCTCATGAACTCTTAATAATTTATAAATTATTATTATTTTTTCATCTCTTACACTGACCGATGTCTCCCCAACATTTTTTTCAAAATGTTTGATTTAGAACAGGATGTTCCTGAATTTTTTTACATCTTGTTCGAAATCAAATCTTCCAAATGAGACTCAATAATCTTGCATATTCTTGATGCCTCTGTTGCAGACATGTGTATGTTTAAATACAAATATGATGACATAACTAACTGTATCCTAGTATGTATTTCTTAATTATTTACATTACTGATTTAAATCAATATTATATTATTTATATTATAATATTATGATATTATATTCTTCCTACCACCACCCCCATGAAGAACTCAGGCTTTTCTTTTCTGGGCCCCAGTGTAAATTTTCTCATAATTTTATTTTTCAACTATTCCATTATATCATACATCTTTGGTTTTTGTTGCTACCAGATTGTAGGCTTATGAAAACTGGTGGTAATATCTGTTTTTCTTTGTGTCCAAGTTTCTGACATAGAGCTTGGCTCAGGAGAGATGTTTAATAACTGCTTCCCAGTGATATTTTGTATCATATGCTCAAGAATTATATGTCATACATCCCTCACATTAAATATTATTTAAAATTATGAAAATACTCCAAACAGACTATGACGTGATATGGAAAAAGGCTGTCACCCAGGGTTTGTTGTTGTATTGCACTCACATTTAGGCATTTTAGTTGTAATATTTCTTTGGCAATGGCTAGGGAAGAAAGTCAAACAAAGATTTCAAGAAATCAAAGGTTTTATTTATTATAAGATTTAGAAAGAAATTCATTTGGCTTTTGGATCAAGTTTTTTTTTAATGTCCCCAAAGAACTTTATGACATGGCCAAATGGGAGGTGGTATCAGTGTGTGTCCCCCTACAAGCTAAGTGGTTTATAATTGGTTCAACCAACAGGGAGTTTAGCATAAATGACATGACATGCCTTTCAAGGCTGGGTCCTGAAGTCAGTGCCATGCCATTTCTTTCTTGTTCCAGGGAAAACTGGGGAGTGGGGAAATGGGCTTCTCTTTAGAAGTGCTCCTGGAATGGAACTATCAGGCTGAAGAAGCCACATGTTCAAACATCTATAGGCAGCGCCAGCGGAGTTCCTGGAGCAGCCAGCGTCAACTGGTAATCGTATTACCCAGCCACGGCAACCAGACAAAACGAGAGTGCGCGTGACTCTAGCCGGGCTGAATTTGTATGGCAATCACAGGAGAGACCTCAGCTGAACTGCTCAGCATCCTGATGCTTCACAAATCCTGAACCACAAAATCATAACAAAATAAAAGGGCTGAGTCACTAAAGGGTATAATATTTTGTGTCACAGCAATGGATAACAAAAAGTTTTCATGGCTGTTTTTGATGGATAATTAATATATTGGCCTTCACACAGCCTCATAGTATGCATGATCACACCAGGTTTCAACACCTCTTGCAAGTTCAGGGTCATCGATAGAAATGAATATTTGGCAACATGGAAGAGCTCCTCATGATAGAAAGAATACTCATTTGAGAAGAGAGGAGCTGCAGGTCTATCATCCACTTATGGCAGGATGTATTCAAGTCGTTTCGGCATCTTGATCTCGGTTACATTAACTTCAAAATTGTACTTTAATAAAAATTAAATAAACACCTACACTCAATTTCAATGTGGTGTCCCATTCAGTGTAGTGGCAAAAAAGAAAATGTCTACCTAATATATTTTTCTAAGAAAAATCTAATTTCTGTTTTGTTGAGGTTTCCATAACCTCTGGTGTAAACACTCATAGAATGGACCATTTAGTCCACCAATCAGAAGACATCACCAAACGTGAGGTTGGGAGGAGATGCTTCTGGTCATCTGTCTCACCAGCCAGGACAGGCTGGGTCCTGCCCATCGCTGCTACACCTCTTACTCTTATGATGATGAAATTACATGTCAATGGGGATTTCTCACTAATAATTCTAACCACGTGCTCCCCATTACATTTTTAGAATTTCCTTTTGGCTATAGTTATCGAGTATTTGACTACATTCTACCTTAAATATATCTCCTCTCCATATTATTGTATTGGTTTTATCATTTTTGAAAGTTTTTTTTAACTTTTGATACTTAAATGTTTTCATTTCCAGCCAAAGCATAAATTATCTGAGGGGAAATAAAAACCCTGTGCATTGTGCTTCTACTTTCTATTACACACCTTGTCTTTCTCAGCAGCGGTGCATTAAATATTTTTCCAATCTATTAAAAAAAGTTAGTGTTGAATGGTGACTCACTCATTGCATGACAAACTGGAACTATGCTCTCTAGAGCTTTAGTTGGTTCCAGTTATAGAAGAATCTTAATGCAGTTTTCTTCCCAGGTGCCTCTGGAAGACTGACCCACCATGTTTTTGGTAGGCAGCCCAGCATGATCACTATTTGCACACCCAGGGACTTCAAACTCACAATGTATCATTCATTTATACGTGTTTTCTCCCTTTAGGAGGGTTCTGTGTAAATTCAGTGCAAACCTTTCTCTTATATCCATGGTTGGCAAACAATAACCCTAAGTGTCTATTTTCCTTGTTAGGTGCCATGCCAGATGATATGTATCATTTTTATTTACAGTAATTTTATATCACAGATTTCAAATTCAATCCTTATTATAGGGGCAAAGAAATATGGGTAGAGTGCAGGATGGAGATAATAATTCATTAGGAAACCTGGCCTTGTGCCTTCTAATATAAGTGATCAGATGGTAAAATACTGACAGCGACAGATTCAAGAAGATTTCACCCTTGGATTGTTCACAGGCACAAAGGCCCAATCTGATTCAAAAATATGCCTCACACAGCTGTCAAAAGGTTCTTTGGTTCATTTTTGTTTCTAAGAAAGCGAATATGAATACTGTTGAAGGTTCAAATGTTGCAAGCTGCATACTCCGTGCAGCGTAGCATTAATTACCAACTGATTTTATGAGAACAAAAATGTAATTATTTGATTGAAAAGACAAGGTTAAAGAAGTTGATACGTGTGTCAATGTGTTTGTTTTCTGCTACTCTGATCTTCTGCCTCAGGTGATGAACCCATATTCATCAGGATAACTTAGTTGTACAGGAAACCAGTGTAATTCAGCGACCTTCTCCAATTAGAGTAATAGAGAGAGATAAAAATTACAATCACATGTATCTCTGGCTTCTGAGTGCCTATGTACTGTTCCCAGAGAGGATCATGCTACTACAGAGCGCGGAATCCAGATGCGGCCAAACAGATACATCATCGCCACAAACAGTACCCCCATATTTTTAAGCCCAAGAAAACGAAATGGCTCGAATCGTGTCAGTTATATATGGACATGTTAAAATGGGATGAAATATGCTCCCCCAAGGCCACCATCTACACAGGGTCTCAGTTGGTAAGCTGCTGTTGTTTGTCAGAGGAGGGGAATGGGACATGGCAGAAATCACCTTGTATGTCTCGACTTGACGGGAAAACCTTCAGCTGAATGAAGAAATGCTAATTCTACAGGGTGTTTCTGTAGTTAACAGACGAGCTTAGGCCATAAATAACGGCATTATGCAACTTGATCATCAGTCAGTTTCATCAGAACATAAATCTTTGGTGGCTTCTTTTGTTTCCCGAGGTACTAATCACTCCAATATATATATATATATATATATATATATATATATATATATATATATATATATATATATATATATATATATATATATATATATATATATATATATATATATATATATATATATATATATATAGTCTGTCTGCTTTTCAGTCCACTATTCAAGAGAACACTTATTTCCCCCTGTGGGGCTGTAAAGCATGTATCAATTTATTGAACACTGAATTTTATAAATAAATACTGCCCAGCCCCATCCATCTGGTGGTGTAGTGGTTACGCATTGGGCTGTGACCCAAAAGGTGAACAGTTTGAAACCACCGCTGGGAAAAGGGGGGCTTTGTGTTCACGGAAAGAGTTACACTCATGAAAGATCCCAAGGGCCAGATCGACCCTGCCCTAAAGGGTCACTATTAGATGACATTGACCTGATGGCAGTGCCTTTGCTTTTTGGTAAAATAAACTATCAGGGGAAACCAGGGTAGACTCCTAGCATCAATGAAGTGGATTGCATTCTGACAACTGGCCTAGCCTGGCGTCCTCTTTGTTCTTGTAGACCCGAAAGTCCACTTTGCCAGACGTAAGAAACCCCTTTCATTCCCTATGTAGCACAAGGATAGAATAGAAGTAGGAGGGTCAGTGGTACCAGATAAAATTAAAAGCACTGCAAATGAAATGAACTATGAAGCCATCATTGGTATCAGCGCCTACAAAATTTAGCTAAGAACTATAAACTAAGTCAATGTCAATGGAAGCAACATACAATACAAGATGTAAATAGGGCTCAGTGTCCTTAACAACACATATTTAAATGCCCAATAAGACCCAGAGATGTCCAAAACATACTGGATGATCATTTGTCACATCCATAACAGGGACAATTTCAACTTGCATGAGAAAGGCAATCTAGGGCTTAAGCAATGAAATGAATCACATGCTGGAATTTTCTGCCAAGGAGTTTAAGATGACTACTACAAGTTGTTTTTGACAATTATGCTCTTGAGATAAGCACAAACATCGACATTTTCAGAAAAGCAGGTATTAAAAATGAATGGAATTATGGGATTGAAGAGATTTTAAAGAATGAGTTTGCTGGACTGACCAGGACTAAAGGGAGTGTGATAGAGGATGGAACCGGTGTGGTGTGGTGGATGACTACAGGGAACATTGCTGGAAAGACTTGGAGGAACCTTCTGGATGATGGTTACCTTTCGGAAGTGACACAGGGCTTACAGTAGGACAGTAGTCACTGTTTATGGACAGACAACATTATTTGCTGTTCAGTTTTTGCTTTGTAAAACTGAGTACGGTATATGAATTCATTGTATAATAAAAAATAAAGCATACTGACTTTTATGTACCACAATATATGTTTATGACACATATGTATAGAAATTATATAATATAAACACTATCATTTTACTATTTAAAATAGAGGGTAATTTTTAGCTGTCTGTGTTAAATTACTGAACTATACATCTGAATTCTTTATTAATTGTTTTTTTTCAATGCCTGCTGAATGTAGGACACTATTAAATGAGGGGCATATGATGTGCTTAATAATAAACAAAGGATCTGCTTCTTAATATCACTGCAGAAATATTAAAGTATATGACCTCATTTAACTGATCTTGATATCTTTCCCTCGCTCATATTTTCCCATTGCCTTCTCTTTGTCTATCACTGTGGCTTAATCAGAATAATACCTTTGTTAAGAAGGGAAAAACAAAACAAAATAAATCCCAATTGGCCCCCCTTTGTTTTCTCAATTCTATCTTTATGGTCACTCTAGTGTTCAGCAGACTCAGAAACAAGTTTATCCCTTTGGTCAACTGAATCGGAACAATTCAAACTGCATGAATCATTTTCTGCTCTTGAACAAAACCTGCCCAGGCTTTCTGAAATTGGAGCCAGAAAATACAGATGTTTAAGTACAACTGCTTTTTCCATGTGATCGACTTTTCAACTGGCTCCCTTTGTTCTTGTGAATAACTGCCAAGCAAAGTACTCGAATACTTTATCAACTCATGACTTCTTAAAATTTCTTAACATTGATTTTCAAAAGATTCCATATGCCACATATAACACAAGAACCTATTTAAAGACAGAAAACCACCCACATATTATATGGACTTAAATATAGTTTCTTTTAATATGAAACATGTTCACAATAATCAGATTGTTTATTTTGGTTGGTATTACCATCTTAGTACATATCTTATTCACCACTTAAATTTGATAGAAATAAAGAAGAGGTTGTCTATAAAAATGACTTTTGCCATGGAAATAAATTTCTTTGAGAAGGAAAATATATACTCAAGAAAAGGCAGGCAAATCTTTGCATCTTGGTCAAGGCAGTAAATAGAATTTCACTTCATTCTAGAGACACACCGAGTCATCAAGCCTTTGGTAAGGATGACATCCTCTGCCCTTTCCCAAGCGACCTCATGCATACATCCCTCAATAAACAATTGATCATACCAGTCCACATTTGATCCAAGTTTCTCGATCATTCTAAGTGGCCCAGTGTAAAGCAATCATAGCTGTTTCAGCAAAGCATCAATTATATTGATCAAATTCATCAACTGGGAAAATAAGAGATGATCCGACTTAATCTTGTTTATGTAATCAAGCTTTATACAGACATGAATTTGGATTTTTCACCCTCCTGTTCATTAAGAGAAACATGATCAGAAAGATAATATAAAGCAGTGGGACTCTTACACTTCTGCTGGTGGGTGAACTGTTGGGGCGTTAGAAACGATGGTTAGCATTGTCTATAGACTCCCAGTCGAATAATACTCTCTGTATTTGTTTCTGATGGGTCCTTTTGACCTAGTTTCTATCCAGTCTTTGGTGATCCAGGCAGTGTTAGATAGACAATCAGGTCTTTAGACCCTGTGCTTCTGAAGGGCACAGCATCCTTCATAGACCACACCAGAATGGCCTAATTTGGAAGTCCCACTAATTTGTTATTTACACTAAACATTCTTGTAGTAGATTAAAGAAACAAAAATATTCCTTTGGACACAAATAGCCTAATGGTAGAAGAAGCAGATGGTGACTGTCCATCCCAAGGTTATGGATTTAGGAGTCATTGGGCTTTGTGTCAGATCTATCCCTTTGCTGGAGCCCAATGAATAGTAACTCAACACTACCATATACTCTCTGTTTGTGAAATCTCTTTGTATTTCTGACATACCTTAGTTCAGCAAGCATAGCCGTGCCTTTGTGAATGAGTGTTATTGAGAATTTTGTCTTACCTCCAACCCTCACAGTTTGTGTAGTCTCCAGTCCCAAGTTTTAATCCAGACAGATCAACAGCCTGTGCATTTTGCTCTAATAAAATGCTCTATACATGGGATTGGTAAAGGACACACAATGACTTTCACAGATTTTGAACTTTTCTTTCTTGAACTAAATCAGTAGTGGATATACAAATGAATGTTGTATTACTCTCATACATTTCCCCAAATTATAGTATCTTATTTTGACACTAGGGTCCTTGGGTGGGGCAAACAATTTACACTCAATGAGTAATCTAAAGGTTGGCAGCTCAAACTCCTTGTAGCCTAGCACAAAATAGCTGTCTGGTTACCTACTTATGTAATGATTACAGACAAGAAAACCCTATGGCACCATTCTACTTATGGGCTCTCTATGAGTTAGGATCCACTGGACAGGATCCACTGGCTCACTCACATAAAAAACAAAGAGAACAAATAAATTCTTGAAGTAAGAAAAGTCCCAAGAAACTCCATGCTACGGCCAATACACAAGAGGGTCACACAATCTTTTCCAACCATTCAGATTAAGTTGTAATTTTGCTCCTCAATTTAGTGACAAATGACCACTCTCCTACATCTCCCTTTTAAAGTTTGCAAGTATCCCAATGCAGCTAATTCTGCATAGAAGGGATAATAAGTTGTTAATCTAGTGTTTTAATGATATGTCCCAAGCTCATAAGATTAAAATGATTTTAGTTTACCAGAAGCTGGAAAACAAAGAGGACACAGTTAGTTGTTACACAGCGTAATTCAGAAATCTAGGTAGTCTAAAGGAAGCTAAAAAAAAAAAGCAACAGGCCTAAGGAAGATGAAAAATAATGGACTCGGCTGCAGGTCCCAACCAACTGCATCATGAGAAAAAATACATGACTTTCAATTCCTGTAAAAAACTTATGGTCTGTTGGGGAAACCCACGCGGACAGTTCTATAAGGAGGTACCCCAAAAAACCTGGAATATTTTCCAAAGGTATGTATTTAAATTATTTATAAAACAACCTTATCACCTTCAAAATATACTCCATTATACTTAATAAATTTGTCCAAACTGTGATCCCATTCTTGGAAATATTTTTCAAACTCATCTGTTTGGATAGCTGATAGCACCTCCCTCGTTTTTTTATTCACCTCTTCTCAGTTGTCATATTGCTGTCCTTTGATGTCCCATTGCATTCATGGAAACAAAAAGAAGTCACTCTGAATGAGGTCAGGTAGTAAGGTGTATGGGAAAAGAGAGCCATGCTGTTTTTTGCCAAAACCTGGTGCACTGAAATGGCTGAGTGAGCAGGTGCATTTCAGTCCCCTGCCTGCCACAACCTGGCCTGTTTTGTCACACACAGCTACAATATCTTTTCAGAACTTCTACATTGAAAGTTGGATTAACAGTCGGACCTGGTGGAACAAACTCCAAATGCACCAAGAATCAACATTTTTATCTGTTTGGGAAGTTGACATGCAGAGCGAGTTTTGCCATCAATAGACATTTCATCTTTTTTCATTTTTAAATGAGAACACCACTCATACACTTGAGTTATTCCCATAGCACTGTCCTTGTAAGCTGTGTTTAACATCACAACAGTTTCTGAGGCATTTTTTCTTGAGCAGGAAGCAAAATTTCACAGCCGCTAGCTTTTCTCTTAAATCAGGCACCACAAAAAATGAGATTCCAGTGACACTGCTTTTATTAAAAACATTCACTGTGATCAGAAAGAACCTTCCCAGGCGACACCGCTGGGTGCACTAATTCAGAGTGAGTTGCTCAATGCTTGCATAATATGAAAGATGTACTAAGAAAACTCAACCCAACAGGCCTTTTCCCCGGATTTTGGTGGGAACATTTTTATACTGCCCTCCAGGGTCTCTGTGAGTGGAAATTGACTCAATGGCACTGAGTTGTTTTGTTTTTTTAGAGATGGAGAACAGATTTGATTTGGATTGTGTTAGGAAAGCACAGAGTATCCTTTTGGCACAATGATGAAGGGTAGACAACCAACCAAGAGTCGGTACCTTTCAAGCCAACCAACCATTCTGTGGAATGGGACTGAGAGGTCTGCTTCCATAGAGATTGCACCAAGAAAACCCTCTGGGCCAAGCCACTCTGCCACACGTAGGCACTGTCCGTTGGAATGACCTCTGCAACAACAGGGACGCTAAGGCAAGATAGTCAAGATAAAATAATTTTCATTTACCTCATGACTAGACTGCTCGGAGATTTATAACCCTCCAGAATGGGGCTAACACAAAAGACCTTGAAATAATCTTCGATTGTTCTCTTTGCCTCCATTTACCCTGAAGAGAGGAAACGTGCTGTGAAGTAAATAAGACATGAAATTCTCTCCTAGCTAATTGAAGTGTGCAGTATTGATTTGAGCTCATTGGAATAACATTTCAAGTCATTCAAAAGCATATTAATTAATGAGAGAGAAATTAAATTCCTCTTTAGTGGCCTGGTACATGGTTCAAAATAACATACATATTTATCAAAATTTCAAGGACGTTTACTTATTGTTAACCATGCAGAAAAAATGAGGACATATTCATTATTTAACTTCAGCAAGTGCGCCATTTGAGAAGAGTTGAATTAAATGCAAAATTTTAACCTCTGCACTGGGAGAAAGCCTGAGAGTAGAGGAACTGCTCTGGTCAGATATAACATTATCACACACACACACACACACACACACACACACACACACACACTGCCTTTCATGAAGCAGGCCGTGAGGCTATGTCAAGCAAGTTAGCCTATAATTATTGCTCTGATTAATATTCCTACAACCACCTGAGTCTGGCTCTAGTAAACCCATCCAAACTTCCTTATTATCTCCTTCATCTCAATCTCTACTTAGGATATTTAAGTTTGTAGACAGTTTAGATTGGAGACATTTTAAAATTCCTCTCTCTAATGGAATGATTTCTAATAAGTCAGAACATTAAAAATATCATTTTATTCGGGGGGGGCAGCTCTTACCAATCATATAAAAATCCGTCATTCAATTGTATTAAGCACACTTGTACTTATGTTGCCATCAACATTTCCCAAACATTTTCTTTCTACTTGAGCCCTTGGCATCAGCTCCTCATTTTTTACCTCATGAATCCTTGTTCAATTACATATTATTTTTGTAATTTAGTGTCTTACATTGTCCATTGTCTCCCTTCATCCATACTTCTATTATTTGTCCCTCTGGAGGGTGGGCTATCTATCCAACCTTGTGATGGATTCCCTCTTTCTCCTCCTCCCCACAAATGCCCCCACCATCCCCCTCTCCTCATATCTCTGCTCCCTCTACTATTCCTCAGGATTTTATCTGTCCTGAATGCCATGTTTCCAGAGCTCTTATCCGTACCAATGTGTGTACAGTGGTCTGGTCTGATTTGTCTAGATTGAACTGGGTCATGGTATTGAGGTGGGATTGGGTGGGCCTGGAGGAAGCATTCAGGAACCAGAGGAATGATGTGTGTGTCATTGGTGTTATACTGCACCCTGGTTAAATCGTCTCTTCCTGTTACTCTTCTTTAGAGGGATGTCCAATTGTCTACAGATGGGCTTTGGGTCTCTATACCAACCACCTGTTTCACATCAATATAATTGTTTGTTTTGGATCATTTGATACCTGATTCTGTCAATGCCTCATGATCACATAGGCTGCTGTGCTTCTTCCATGTGGGCTTCCCTGATAGATGGCTGCTTGTTTCGCTTCAAGCCTTTAAGACCCCAGATGCTATATCTTTTGATAGCCAAGCACCATCCACTTTCTTCACCACATTTGCTTATGCACCCATTTTGTCTTCAGTGATCATGTTGGGAAGGTGAGTATCAAAGAGTACTAGGTTATTAGAACAAAGTGTTCTGGTGTTTAGGGAGACCTTGAGTAGAAGCCAAAGTTTGACTGCTATCTTAATACATGAATATACATATATACACCCACACTCATATATGGAAGGGATAGAGGCATATATGGAATTTATAATGGAAGGGATAGAGGCATATATATATTCCATTATAAATAAATATATTAACAAATAAACATGCCTATAGGTCTTCTTCTATAAATTGCTTTTGTCTCCTATTTCTTTTCTCTATTTCCTTTCACCTTCTTCCTGTCATGCTATCAAACTCACCCTCCATTCGACTCTCAGTAATTCCTTTTGAATATACTGCACTTGATCAACCCCACAAGGCATCCAATCCCCCTTCTTGTCATCAATCCCTGAGTTTACTGGCTCCCTGTTCCACCTCCCCACCCCTCCACTCCCATGTCCCCTTGGGACCACTGGTCCAGCTATTTTGTCCTTGGGATTGTTTTTCCTGCCTATCTTATAGAGATAGACAGAGGGTTAAAGAAAGAAAAAAAAAAAGATAGATGGTTCCAGGCCTGTCTGCTGACCTTTCTGAGTCTTTTTCAATGAGGTCTGATGAGAAATTTAAAAGAAAGGTGTGCTGAATAATAATAAACCAGATTCAAGAGACTTTCATACAACGTAAGAGTAGATAGCAGCAAAACCAACTATTTACTACTCTTATAGAGATACTGGCATTGAAATTTCGCACTGAGTTCTCTGGAATGTTATTGCCTGTTCAATATTTAACTAAAGTACCTGAACACTAGCTTGTAAATTTCATTTTAGGGTCCTAGAGTCAAGAATGGCTAATTAAACTCTATTTTTATTGTTGTTGTTGAGGAGCTTTGATGATTTAGTGGCTACCAGTTGGCCAGGTATATAAAAGGTCAGCAGTTCAAAACCACCAGCCACAACTTGGGAGAAAAAGCTTTCTACTCCCTTAAGGAATTCCAGTCTCAACAACCCACAGGTGCAGTTCTACCCTGTCCTATAGGGTTGCAATGATGTGGTATTGGTTGGTTTATATTGTTGATGTATGGGGGCAATGAGTACATTCTCTACATACAAAAGAAGAAAACACTGCCTAGCCCTATACCAGCCTCCCAATCGTTGCTATATTTGAACACATTGCTGCAACCACATTTGTCAATCCTTCTCCTTGAAGTTCTTCCTCCTTATCAGTGACCTGCTTTAGCAAGTATGATGTCATTCTGATCTTATCTTTCCTAATAATATGTTCAAGGTATACAAGGTGAAGTCTCACTTTCCTTGCATCTATAAAGCATTTGGCTGCATTTACTTCAAGGCATATTTGTCTATTCTTTTGGAAATACATATAAGTATACTAAATATTCTTTGCCAATGCCACAACTGACAACATTTTATTTATTGTCCCACTTTCATATTCATATGAGGCAAATGAATATAGCATGGTTTGTGTTAGGCCAGTCTTAATCCTGAAAGTGTCAACTTTGCTCTTTAATATTTTAAAGAGGATTTTTGCAATAGATTTGGTCAACGCAATACGTCATTTGGTTTCTTGATTGCTGCTTCCATTGGTGGTGGTTGTGAATCCACATAAAATGAAATCCTTAACCACTTCAAGTGTTTCTCCATTCATTGTGATGTTGTTTTTCAGCCCGATTGTAAAGATCTTTTATTTCCTTTATATTGAGTTGTAATACAGACTAAATTTATAATCCCTATATTCTTTGGTTTTCATTAGAAAGTGTTCCCAGTGCTCTTGTCTTTCATCAATCATTTGATCAATTGAATATTGCATGAAAATGAATCTTCCTCCAATCTAAAGCGGAATTTTTCATCATATAATCCAACTTCTCATATTTGCTCAGCATTCAAATTGAATAAGTCTATTGAATGGGTTCAACACCTATATTTTCTTATTTTAAGCCACACAGCATCCCCTTGTCTGTTCTAGTGACTATTTCTTGTACAGTACTTGCCCAATTGATTGTTCTAAAATTCTCATTCTTTGCAATGTTATTTATAGTTAAATGTGTTTGCATTGCTAATAAACCATACATAGACATCTTTCTGGTATATCCTACTTTTGTCTAAGATCGACTTGAATATAGAAATGATAAATCCTTGCTCTGAGTCTTCTTAATCCTGTTTGAATTTCTAGCAGCTTCCTGACAATGTACTGCTGCTACTACTTTGGAATTACCTTCAGTAAAATTTACTTACATGTGACATTAATAATGTTGTTCAGTAATGTATGCATTCTCGTGAGAAACTTTCCTTTGGAATGGTCACAACTATAGGTCCCTTCCAGTCAGTTAGCAGGTAGATTTCTTCCAAATTTCTTGTGATTGCTTCCAGCTGTGTTTGTACTAATTAAAAAAAAAAACCTTTGTGTTCAGCCACATACAAAATGAATTAGAAACATAAAAAGGAATAGCTATGTTTAGGTGATTTAGTACAAAAGAACAAGGCCCCCCACCCCCAAACAATTTTATTAGGAGATATTCCAAACGTCCTACCATCCCACAGTTCCATCGCATCCACCAGTGCTTTACATTTGCTCCCACCATCAGGTTCCGAACATTGTCTCCGTTCTTGAATTCCTTGATATCAGTTCCCCTTTACCACCCTCACCTCTCCTGCCACACACCCAGGAGCCTTTATTTTAGTTATTGATTCATTAATATAGATTTACTAATCCTGGGTTTCATAGACCAAAAAATGTAGGAAAAAAACAACACAAGCACAATGGAACGAGGGAGTCATGAAGGCTACCAACAATGACGAAATACAACAGAGATAAGCCCCTATAGGAGAGAAAAAATATATAGAA
Organism: Tenrec ecaudatus; assembly: GCF_050624435.1. Taxonomy (NCBI): domain Eukaryota; kingdom Metazoa; phylum Chordata; class Mammalia; order Afrosoricida; family Tenrecidae; genus Tenrec; species Tenrec ecaudatus. The sequence continues at coordinate 17,695,750 of NC_134542.1, read as the reverse complement.
AATATTCAAAGCCAGATCAAGAACAAAGTGTATTAAAAGTGAAATCAAGTGATGAGATTTTAACCATTCACGTCAGATTTTTTTCATTTTAATCTATTATAGTTTTTTCTCTAATACTACGTTTTCCCCCTCCCTCTATTATGGTTACAGGGAAATCACTGGATGTTTAATCCCTGTGCAAATTATGCAAATGTAATTTAGGCTTCTGCTGCCATCCATAGCCTGCTGCACACGGGGATCTCACAATTTAAACTCTGATTTTTTTCCATCCTTGGATTGGGATTATAAAATTTACAATCTTTGGATCCTGGATGCCAGCATGCTGCTTCCTTATGGACGTAATTGATGACTTAGAAGGCTGCTTGTCTGAAAACAAGCCTTTACGGCTCCAGATGCTAATCTCTCTGATAGCCAGGAATCATCTAATTTCTCCAGTTATACTTTGCTAGAGCAGCATATCTTGTGTGTTTCTTTTCTTAGGATAAGTGTCGAGCAGGGGCATGTCATAAGAAGTAACTGTTTGAAGGGAGACGTCAGACAGTATAAGATATGACAAAGATAAAATAATAATTTGTAAATTATCAAGAGTTTATGAGGGAGGAGGTGGGGAGGGAGGGGGGGAAATGAGGAGCTGATGTCAAGAGCTTAAGTGGAGAGCAAATGCTTTGAGAATTATGAGGGCAATGAATGTACAGATGTGCTTTACACAATTGGTGTATGTATGGATTTGGATAAGAGTTGTATGAACACCCAATAAAATGTTTTAAAAAAGAAGTAACTGTTCTTAGACTGGAGCTAAGATTAAGTGCAAGAAAAAGGACAGATTTTAAATACATAAGATATATAAGGATGAAAACACTAAGCTGAGAGTCAACAATCAATAGGAAGAATTCCGACCCACAATCAAACCCATTCCATCGAGGCTATCAGACTCAGTGAGCTCCAACTCTTAGTGATTCTGCACAGACTTCCCAAGATGATAAATATTTCGAGGAGCAGATAGCTTCATCCGTCTTTCGCTTAACTGCTAGTGGGTTTGAACCGCCAATCTCTGGGTTAGCAGTTTAATGCTTAAAACTGGGTGTTCTCACTTCCATCAAGTTGATACTAACTTTTACTGACCTGATAGGACAGGGTGAGTTTCAAAGACTATTACCTTTAACTGGAGTAGAAATCCTCCTATTTCTCCCGAGGAGTGAGGAGTGGACTGGTTGTTTCAACCCTCTTACTTCGTAGCTAGTAGCCCAATGTATAGCCACCACCGAGTTAGACAGTATTAATCACAGGAGTATTTTTCATGAGTTTAAAAGAAAGTAAATGAAGGTGGTTGGACAACACAATTTATTTCCCTTTTATGTAAAATATTAGCTGGTTGTTGGTACAGGGAAGTGGGGCATTTTTGCTTTAAGAGCCTCAGGTTGATTCAGATGTGTTGCCATAACATCTGGGGTAAGCCCTCGGGATGGTGGGTAAAGATGGCTCATTTCTGTCACATCTTCCCTGCTCCCCCATCTTCATAGACCCATAAGACCTGAGCGGGAAATGTACCTGTGTGTTCTGGGAATAGAAATGGAAAAAAACAACGTGGCTATAATATAGTGAAAAAAGGAATGCATAGCACTTGAGAAAATTGATGAGATAGATGGGGCCAAGCAATTTAGACCTCATTCCAGGTAACATGAGAAGCCATTATGGAGGTCTAAGAATGACAGTGTTGTGCTTCAAGACACCGGATTTTGTGACAAGATTGTTTTATTCGATAATCTCAAAAAAGTTCAACAGTTTGACTGGATTGTACATAAAGAAAGAGAGAGAGAGAGATGATAGGCAGAGAGATGTGACTTTCTGTACTACATAGCACAAAATCATGACTTAAATGAATATATTTAGAGTTGGTTAATCTCTTATAATTCACAAGGCATGTTAAAACAAGTTGATTGTCATCACCTATTAAAATTGTGTGGGGTTATATGAAAGTTGATCTTCTTGTCTTGATTTCTTTAGATAGATTCCTAACATTTAAAAAAACCATTGGCATACCATAGTTATAGAAACTAGTGTTAAATGTTCCTTCATTAGAAGTTATATTGATAACTTTAAAATATTGATATAAACAATCCCTAATAATTTTGGCCTAAAGTAGCAATACAACTAATAAATAGTCATTTATTTTACAGAATTGGAAAGTGCAATGGAACAAGATTTTTGTGTGTGTTCCTTTTTTCTTATTGAGATAAAATTCTCATTTATGTAGTTTTAACTTATAGTTCAGTACTTTGGAATATATTTACCATGCCCATGATATATTTCCAGAACATAGTGCTGTTTTTTCCCCACATATTATTCAATTTAATAGTTGAATCATAGTAAGGAGAGTTATGCAACCATCACCACTATCAATTTCAGAATATGTTCTTCATCCTTTACCTATTGCTGTTTGTGCCCCACTTTGCCTGACTTTCCCTGCCATGGCCCTAGGTTATTAGTAGTCCAATACTGCCTCTATAGATTTACTATTAGCTATCCTGGGTTTCCTAAATAGAAAAATCAAACAACACATAAAGAAGAAACAAGCAACAATGATAAAACAAAACAGAAACACCTCAATCAAAGAGAAAACATTAAGAACTGAACCAACTTTCAAAGGGCTTAAAAGGAAGATTAAATAGTATGATATTACATTTTAAAAGTCATTTTAATGGGGGCTCTCACAGCTCTTATCACAATCCATCCATCCATCCATTGTGTCAAGCACATCTGTACGCTTGTGGCCTTCATCATTCTCAAAGCATTTTCTTTTTACTTGAGCCCTTGGTATCAGCTCATTTCTCCCTCCCCCATCCTCCTTCCCACATGAACCCCTGATAATTTATGAATTATTATCATTTTTCCTGTCTTACACCGACCATTATCTCCCTTCACCTACTTTTCTGTTGTCCTTCTCCCCTGGGAAGGCATTATACGTACATCATTGTGATCTTTCCCCCACCACCTTCCCCTTCCCCTCCTGCAATCACTACTCTCATTGCTGGTCCTGAGAGGTTCATCTGTCCTGGATTCCCTGAGCTTCCAACTCTTATCTGTACCAGTGTATATGCTCTGGTCTACCAGATTTGTAAGTTACAATTCAGTTAATGATAGTGGAGGGGAGAAAGTAATTAAAGAGCTAATGAAAAGTTGTATATTTCATTGGTGCTGTACTGAACATTGACTGGCTCATCTCTTCATTGTGGCCCTTCTGTAAGGGGGTACACATTGTCTACAGATGAGCTTTGGGTCTCCACTCCATGCTCCCCTTCATTCAAATCAATATGATCTTTTGTTCTGGGTCTTTGATGCCTGATACCTAGTCCCATCGACACCTCATGATCACATAGGCCGGTGTGCTTCTTCCATGTGCGCTTTGTTCCTTCTCAGCTATATAGCTGATTGTTTATCTTCAGGCCTTTAAGACCCCAGATGCTGTATCTTTTGATAGCTTGGCACCATCAGCTTTCTTTACCACATTTGCTTATGCACCCATTTTGTCTTCAGTGATCATGTTGAGCAGGTGAGCATCACAGAATGCCAGGTTATTAAAACAAAAGTCCTTTTGTTGATGGAGTACTTGAGTTGTGGCCCAAGGTCCGTCTGCTACCTTAATAGTTAACATGTACATATATGTACATAGATCTTTTCCCCTATTGTTATACATAATATATTTATCTTTATATATAAACATATTTACATAGGGACATGCCTGTATTTAGGCCTCTGTGGTGTTATATTTTAACCTAAGTACCTCTGCCATAATCAAATTTAAAATGCTTCTCTGTTTGATAGCAAGGCTTTCACATTTCTAGACTGTGTTAGTCTTGCTAGATTAGGGAAACAACTCCATAGAGACTCATAAGTGAATAAGAAAGAGGTTTATATATAAGAGCAGTTGAATATTTAGAAAACATTGCAGTTCAGTCCAGATCAAGTCCTTAAGTCCGATATTAGCCCATATGTCCGACACCAATCTAAAGCTCTCTTCAGACTCATGAAACACATGCATTGATGCCAAATCCAGAAGACCACGGGCCAGTGGGTGGGAAATCTTATAGATCCAGTGGCATTGTAAGCATCTCAGTGCTGGCAGGAGTCTCCATGTGGCTTCTCCAGGTCCAGGGTGTGGCTGCATCAGGGTAGGTCCATGTGGTTTCTCCTCAGGGATGTCTCACAGGGAGTGAGCAGAGAGAGAGAGAGAGAGAGAAGTTTTCCTGCCTCCAAGGAGCAAATACAGGAGTTCCCAGAATTCTTAGGAGAAAGCCATGCCCACAAAGAAGCATCATTGGTTATATCTTGATTGACAGGCCAGTCTCCACTCCTTCACTCATCATCCTCTCAAACTGACACCAGATTATGGACTACAATCAGAGGGGATTCAAAGGAGGTTTAATTCATATCGTGATCTTGCTGAGGGACTTGGGGGTTCCAGCATCATCCACAGACTTCTGTACATCAGGTATTCACAATTGAAACTCTGATGCCATTCCCTACTTCAGATCTGGATTTTATTATTTATAATTTTTGGATGACACAGGCTGGTGCGCTTCTTCCATGCAACCTTAGTTGATGCTTCTTTGAAGATAAGCCTTTGACACACCAGACACTATTCTTTTTGTTAGGCAGGTATCATCCAATATCTTCCCAACTTATCTTCAGTGATCTCTTCATTAGGATGAGTATTGAGTGGGGTCATCAAAGAAATATATCTTAAAGGATACATTTATTCACATGAATTAAGAAGCTGCTTATATGTTGTGAATGAAGAAGCCACGAGGATATTTGGTGCCTGAAAATGAACATAATTAGAAGCAGCTAGGAGAATAGCATCCATTTTGAAGTTTACTTTTGAGAATAGAGCACAGTTCACATTAGTTATTAAGATAGCTGTCTTCTACAAAATGTATGATGAAGGGACAATAAGACAATTAAATTAGATTACAGAGTCTTTTGAAGAATAAGACTGGAGGGTATCTGTGAAAGAGAGTAAGGGGGTGTGGAAAAGATCCTTTCCCTACCTCACAACTTTGTGTGTGTTTAACTTAACTCTTACAATGTTAGCAACTGTTTAATTTTTAAATTATCAGTTACCTTTAAGGATTAAATTGCCCTGACGAGGTTCAATTTCTTCTTAAAATGGCACAATAATCACAAAACATTTCTGTGTAATTTTTATGACTATCCATCAGCCATATGTGACTTGTTTCAAAATTAAAACTATATTTTTGGGTGAGTTAGATTTGGTGACATCTCAAACTAATTTGGAAGATTTATTGAAAGTAATTGAGATCATAGCAAACTTTCCTATTTATTTTGTAAACCAAGAATGTATTTATAGATATGACTGAGAACATCTGGGAATCCAGAGTCATTAGATTAAAGCAAAAGGTTACGGTATTTTTCTTGTTGGTTATTATCTATACTTTTAAAAAAATTAGTCTGGAATGTAGAAAATAGTGAACTATTATAGAAAATTAATTACTTTGAATATTAATTTAAAATATGACTATCTTTTGTTTGAGACCCTTTCTCTTCATTCAATGTCTTGTGATTAAGGATGGCCCTGATATTAGAACCCCCAAATATTTCTATTAGTTTAGAATTCTACATGATTAAATTTATGAATGAAAAGGCATTATAGCATCAAACGATGGCTCCTTGATTAAAATGAAAATGCTACTATGTAATATGATCAAACAGGAACGGGTTAATTTTGTTTGCCCTGCACACTTCAAAGAAAACTCTCCACAAGCAGTGAGTGGATACTCTTCTCTTGGGGAATGTGAAGCATCCTTTCCAGTACTTTTCCAGACACTAAAGCATCATCCATTTGAATGGCAGCTCTTTCAAGAGCCCCATCACAGGCATTTTACATAGTAACTTCTCATGAAAATTGTAGCTTGCACTGATGGAATAACAAATTCACCACACACTCAGCAGCTTCCTAATAAGAAACAGAGAGTATATAATAACGTTTCTGATGTCCAGGTATTCAGGAGCAACATAGCTGGATTGTTCTGACTTGGGTGACTCATAGCACTGTGTTCTAGATATTAGCCCGGGCTTCATGCATTTCAATGTTTGACTGAGGTTGGAAAACTTGCTTCTAAAAAAGCTAACTTAGAAGTCAGCAACTGTCTTGAAGCTTCAGCTCCTCCTTAACGTTTTCGTGCAGAATTCCGTTCTTTGTCACCTGGATTTCTCCACAGATACGTTCCAGTAGCTTCAAGATGAGGTCATTAGCTTTTCCTAAGTCTCCCAAAGAGAACAAGTGTCATGCAGTCTTCTATGACTTATCTTAGAAATACCAATCTAATTATGTAGGTCATCTTTCAGCGATAATGAAACCAATCCGAATAGATGTGAGAAGGAAATACACAAGGAGGCAAACCCCAGAGATAGGCATCCCTGGACACCCTTTTGGAAGCTAAGGATCAATGCAGTGGAAGCTCATTGGTCTGGTACAAAATGTCTATTCTAATTTATAAGACATGTCAACATTGCCATCAAGTATTTTTTTCCCAGGGTGATTCACGAACGAGCAGCATCACGATCATCAGTACTGCTTATAAGAAACATGGACTCTTGGGCACGACCCATCAGAAACGGTACAGTGGGACCTGAAGGATCTTATGAATATCAAAGGGATCAAGTTTCTGATCTTGACAACACATGTTCTAGATTTAACAAAGCCCCATATCTACCTGCATATTCTGTAGTTCTACCCTTTGGGTACTAGAGTTTTTTCTCCTGTGACAGCGCTATCTCTGACTGTGTAGCCATATCATGAAATCTGAGTGTTGAAAAGCACAATGTATTTCCTACCTGGTCAGATGATAGGCTTGTGTATGCCATTCGAGCCCGTGCCAGGAAGTGGGCGGAGGGCAATCTGGAAGCTGGGACTCTCTTGCAGGTCTAGGCCCAGTGCAACCTCAGAGTTGGGCATCCTTTCAGACGGCTCTTGTGTTGCAAGAGTAAGAGTTTCCCTTTCCTTAGTAGAAATAATAAAGTGCCTTTGAATAAACAGCTCCCTCTGTTTCAGAAAGTTGTGTGTTTATCTAGTGTGGCCACTCATGGGTTCCAAAAGGTTTATAGTTTTTTAACTCCTATGGGGCAATCAAAGGCTAAATTCGAAAGGATTTAGAAATGTTAACTTAGAATACAAACTGGAGTGGCCCCGGGGCCTGGGATCAGAACCATAACTCACCATGTTTACAAATTATATCATCTGGTCTAGTGTGCTAACTGTAAACGCTCCGATAATTATAGTACACAATGAATTACAGTCTGCCTCTTTTTTCTTTCCTGGTGTCTGAACTGTCATGACATATGGATTCCTCATCAGCCCTCAAATCACACAGAGGGCCTCCCTGGAAGCGAGTCTGGAAATCAATAGGCAGCTAGGCTTTCAAATGAAATACGGAATTGCTATAGACTTTTAAAAGGGGGGAGAGCAAATGGCTTCACTAAACGAACCCTCTGTTATTCCAGGCAGATGTACGCACACATCTGTAATCTTTAATAGGAAGGATAAAAATATTACATTCTGTGAGGGAGCTTACACAATTGAAAAGTCACCCTTTTCTTAGGGCAATTCGTTTTTTCTCTGTTGTTCCTTCTCAACCGCCTCTCTCCCTTGGTGCTCAGAAAGACACGATTGTGCACCTTTCTGAGAATATAATCGAGATATGCTCTCTCTCTATCTTACTCTTTCTATTTCCTGTACCACTGCCGTCACCTCAACTTTCCCATCGGTACTTTTTGTGTCCCAACTACTTTAGCCTCCACAGTTGTGACAGGTAGGTTTTTCCTTGGGACTAATCAAGAGATGCTCACTTTAAGACTTTAAAAATCGAGGGAAAGATAAGCATCCTTTGGATCTGCTAGTCTAGCGGCTTACCATTACCAAACTGGGATGTTCAGAGAAGAGCTAAGTCTTGAAACACCTCAAGATGCTACAGAAACACTCCGTGTCCATCAAAAGACTTACATCTTAAAGTAGGCAGCCACTTAATTATAGGTATTTGCTTTGGATTATATTGACACAGGTATAGATATCACACTATATATCTCCAATTTTTGAATGAAGAAAAATACATAATACATTTAGAAAGTCTTGCTTCCAACTAAGCATCCATCTAAGTGAGATGTCGGCTAAGTCCACATTGAAGAAGCATGCCAGTGACTAAAGGATTAGCTATCGCGTATTCTGAAGCTGAAGGGGGGAATTGTATCACAGCCTGGTTTTCAAAAGGCTATGGGAAACAGAGGGAGCCCAGGATACATTTGTGGGATCTACATAGTAAATGAACCTCCAGAATCTGCCTCAATCCATAACAGAGGGATGAGAGGAAAGAAGCTACCAGAGTGCATTGAGGAAGTGGCCATAGACGATCAAAATGATAAACCTGACTCGAACAGGTAAAACCTTGTCAGTTGATGCTCCGTTGACGCACATTTAGGCCTGATCTGGTTTTCAGCATTTTCTTTATTTTTGTTTTTGTTCATTCGTATTGTAATTTATTTCAGGCGTATTATGTCATTTGGGGTCATCCTCTCGAATTCTTGTTCTTCCGTATTTCAAAGCCAGAAATGATGAACTATCCCTATAGGTCCATCACGTAGAATAAGGACTTGGGGTGGGGGGTGCACAGTGGTGGTTGGGGGCATAAGAGGGTGTTGATGTCAGAAGGTAAGAAGGAACAGAATGTTTCAATGCTGAGTGTGGTAGCAATTGTCCAACACTTCTAGACGTGATTGAACTAAGGAGTGATATGATATCTGTAATAGCCCCCAATAAAATGATACCACCACACAAAAAACAAATCCAAAAACAGAGAGAAATATATATAGAGAGGGAGCCCCCCCCCCAATTGATGCTCATTTGTTTTTTAATGTGAGGGGGATAGTGCATTTGGAGCTCATTCTACCAGGTAACTGTTAAAGATAGCATAACAGTGTGCGACATAAAAGGCCTGATTTGTGGCAGACGGGGGTGGGGGTGGGGGTGAGGAGAGCTGGTTTTGCCACCAGGACAATGCATGTGCTCACACAGCTATCTCTGCACCAGTTTTTGGCAAAAACAGCATGCCTCTCATGCCCCATGCACCTGACTCACCTGACCTTGCTCTAGGGGACTTCTTTTTTGTTTCCCCAAATGCAGAGGAACATGAAAGGACAGCAATTGGACAACTTAGAAGAGGTGAAGGGAAAAAGAGGGAAGTTTTCCCATCATTCACCTCTCAGCCATTCCTCTCTGGTACATTTCAATGGATCAAACACTACCAGGAATGCTGCACCCTCATCAACCTCCATTTCAGAACCCTTGCTATGCCCATGTCCCTGTCATTATTGGCTCACCCTCACCCTCTGCAGCCTGTACCCCTCCCCACCCTGCCCACCCCTAACCCCTTCCATCCAGTAGATGTATCTTAAGGATTCCTCATCCTGTCTATATATTTTTTTACTTCTTTTTTTACATTTTATTAGGGGCTCATACAACTCTTATCACAATCCATACATATACATACATCAATTGTTTAAAGCACATCTGCACATTCCCTGCCCCAATCATTCTCAAAGCATTTGCTCTCCACTTAAGCCCTTTGCACCAGGTCCTCTTTTTTCCCCCTCCCTCCCCGCTCCCCCCTTCCTCATGTGCCCTTGGTAATTTATACTTCGTTATTTTGTCATATCTTGCCCTACCCGGAGTCTCCCTCCCCCTGCTTCTCTGTCGTCCATCTCCCAGGGAGGAGGTCACATGTGGATCCTTGTAATCAGTTCCCCATTTCCAACCCACTCACCCTCCACTCTCCCAGCATCGTCCCTCACACCCTTGGTCCTGAAGGTATCATCCACCCTGGATTCCCTGGGCCTCCAGCCCCCATATGCACCAGTGTACAACCTCTGCCCTATCCAGTCCTGAAAGGTAGAATTCAGATCATGGTAGTTGGAGGGAGGAAGCATCCAGGATCTAGGGGAAAGCTGTATTCTTCATCAGTACTACCTCACACCCTGACTGACCCATCTCCTTCCCTAAACCCCTCTATGAGGGGATCTCCAGTGGCTGACACTTGACCCTTGGGTCTCCACTCTGCTCTTCCCCCTTCATTCAATATGGTGTGTGTATATATATATATATACATATATACATATATATACATGTACATATATATATATATATCTTTTTTTTGCATGATGCCTTTTACCTGGTCCCTTTGGCACCTTGTGATTGCACTGGCTGGTGTGCTTCTTCCATGCGGGCTTTTTTGCTTCTAAGCTAGATGGCCACTTGTTCACCTTCAAGCCTTTAAGACCCCAGACACTATCTCTTTTAATAGCCGGTCACCATCAGCTTTCTTTGCCACATTTGCTTATGCACCCATTTGTCTTCAGCGATCCTATCATGGAGGTGTGCAGCCAATGTTATGATTTTTTTGTTCTTTGATGCTTGATAACTGATCCCTTCGGGACCACTCGATCACACAGGCTGGTGTGTTCTTCCATGTGGGCTTTGTTGCTTCTGAGCTAGATGGCCGCTTGTTTATCTTCAAGCCTTTAAGACCCCAGTCACTATCTCTTTTGATAGCCTGTCTATATTTTCTAGATAGACACAAATGAGAAAGTGAAAAGAAAAGAAAGACCATCAAAATAGTTGTGAGTCTAACTGATGTTCTGACCCAGAGTAGGTAAATTGCAGGTGAACAGATATATGGGATGGTTTAAGATACGGCAAATACTACTACTAAATAATATAACACTAAGGGGTCCTGGGGTGCAGGGTGAGGGAGGGAACAGATAAAGGGGAGATGGTGTTGAGTTCAAGAAGAAAGAAAATGTATTGAACCTGATGGTGCTAGCATTTGTAAAATTATGCTTGATCTAATAGAAATATGGATTATTACAAACCTCAGATTGCAGTATTGCAAGTTCAAAGGTCAAAATATTGAATCATGAAGGTGATACCAAAAGAAGATAGAAGGAATAAACTGTTATTGTACCAAAAATAATTGACCAACCAATAACCATTTCAATAGAGAATATTATCAAAAACCATGGTATCAAAGATAAAGTTCCAAACTATATAAAAACCATGGGCCAAAATTCAAGACTCCAGGAATAGATTTCATATCAATTGATATGTTTCAATAAACTGATGCAACACTGAAAACACAAACTAGTGGATCTCAACATATTTCGAAAATAGCTATCTAGCCAATTGACTGAAAGAAATCCATGTTTGCCTCCTACTCAAAGAAAGATGATCTAATAGAATGAGGAAATTATTAAACAATGCCATTAATGTCATATACAAATGATATTTTGCTGAAAGCAATTAGAAAGTAGTTGCAGAAATACATTAATAGGGAGTTTGTCTTTGGCTACGCTCTAGAGAACCAAAACCAGTGATACTCTTATATTTATATCAGATTATCTATCTATCTTTCAATCTAAATGGCTCACACAGTGTAGACATGGGAAAGTTCAAGTGCAGGAAGGTTCCAAGTCCGTGGGTTAGAAGCTAAGCTGGAGGCTTCTCCTGACGTACATAGCTTCCGAGGTTGAGGAACTCAAGGTTGGCAGGCCTCAAGACCACAGGCTGATGGCTGCAAAGGTGATGAATCCAAGATTCGCAGTCAGGCTGAAGTGAAGGAATTAAGGTCATCAGCAGGCCTCTGATGATTCCCCTGATTGGCAGGATATATGACTCAAGTCCAAAAAGCTAGCGGCCATGAGCCAGATGCAGGACCCAGAGCAAGGAAACAAACTGAAACAAGGAGGCCATGTCCTTGAGAAAATTTCTTTTCAAATTTAGGAAAACTGTGATCGAGTAAAGGTGTGCTCTCAACCCTACTCTTCTCCCATTATGGAGCCTTCAAACTGAGGGGCTTTGGTCACATTGCATTAAGTGAAGCCATGGTGTACTGAGCGCCAATCCATTGAGAATCCTGGCCACTGCTGCTAGAAATGCAAGCAGAATTCAAAAGAGGATGGGCAGCAAGTGGTATCATCAGTGACATCTGATGAATCTTTGCTAAAAACGGAGGATAACAGAAAGTTGCTTACTTAGGTTTTGCAGACCATGTAAAAGCCTTATACTGTCTGAATCACAAACTGTGGATAACAGTGCAAAACATGGGAATTCCAGAATACCTTAATGTGCTCATCCAAAAACTGTATATAGACTAAGAGGTAGCCATTTGAACCAAGTAAGAAGACACTACACACTTTTAAATTAGAAAACATTTGTGTCAGGATTGTATCCCTTTACCAGACTTATTGAGTATTTCATCGGAGCAAATAATATGATAAGATGGACTATCTGAAGATGGGAGGAAGGCTTGTTAACAACCTATCATATGCTAATGACAGAGTCTTATTTGCTGAAATCAGGGGACTTAAAGTACTTTGTGATAACCAAAGCCTACAGAATATATGACCACTCAATATGAACAAAGCAAAAGCCAACACAACTGTACTAACAGACAACATTGTGAAAAGCAGAACAATACTAATTGTCAAGGTTTTAGATTTACTTGGGACCACAATCAATATACATGGAAACAGATGTCAGGATGATGCACTGCATTGGGATCGACATTTTTTAAGTGTGAATGAGTAAAGATGTCATTGGAGGACTAAGGTTTGTCTCACGCAGACTATGGTATTTTCAAAGGTCACAAAGTCCATGTGAAAACTGGGCACTGCATAAGGAAGACTTTGGAAGAAATTATGCAATTGAATTTGTCTTGATGAAAATATTGAAAATATCATGAGTGGTCAAGAGAACCAACAAAATCAGTTTTAGAGGAAGAACAGGCAGAATGCATTTTAGAAGTGAGGGTGAGGAAATTGTTCTTACATTCTTTGGGTATGTTTTCAAATAGGGACCAGGTGCTGGTCCACGTACCAAAACCAAACTCCATGCCATTGAGTCAATTTTGACTCAGTGATCTGAGAGGACAAGTAGAATTGCCCTTGTGGGTTTCTGACACTGCAATTCTTTATCAGAGTAGCAAGTCTCATCTTTCTCCTGAGAAGCAATGAGTGGTTTAAAACTGCTGACAGGTGGGTTAGCAGCTCAAGGCATAACCCACTGTGCTCCCCAGCTTGTTAAAATAGAGGGACAAACAAATGTATTCTACACAATTGATGTATGTATGGATTGTGATAAGAGTTGTATGAGCCCCTAATAAAATGATTTTTTAAACCAACAACTACTACCATAATCAATTTCAAATTAAAAAATATTTATGTCAAAAAATAGATAAATACAATAGAGGGACAGAAAAGAGAGAAGATCCTTAATGAGATGGATCAACACAACAGTGGCAACAATGGTCCAAACCTAGAGACGCTTGTGGTGATGGTGCAGGACTTGGTTCTGTTCTGTTCTACGTATCATCTCTGTGAATCAGAATGGGCGTGATACTGGTGTTGTTGCTAACGAGACAAGTCGTATTCCTAGTGACCGTATGTGCCACAGAATGAATTGCTGTTTGGGCTGTAGCATCCTCATCTTTGTCTGTATGAGCTCATTACTGTACTTACTGTGTCAGTCCATTTTGTTTAGGGAAAACATTTCCTGAAGAAGGATGCGATGATGGTAAAAGCAAAGGGCCAGCAAAAGAGAAGAGATCTTAATGGCCCTGTCCTATACCATAAATAAAAAAGAGGGTGAGTTCATGACATGGACAGTGTCACTGACTTATGAATGGCAATGCTGAGACGTAGTATTCCAATAATTTGTCTCAAGCTTACTCCCTGGTAAATTTTCTTTCACCGGTTGACATGATTTCTTATTTCATTACCATCTTGTTTCTTTTTTAAATACCACAAATCTCCCTGAATTCAATATCGCCTTATTACTTTGGCTTCTTTTTCTCATTTACTGAAATAAAATATGAGATAGCAATTCTCAATCAGAACATTCTATGAATATTGATATTTCTCAAACACATGCTCTTATTCTTCAAGCCTACTGTAATGAAAATATGGAAAGAGCTTCTGGTTTCTTTGAAAAAAATCAATGAAAATATCAAGACAAGGCATAATGTCAAACATGTCCAATAATCAGACCACAGCTAATGGCTGAAAAAATCATGAGATGGCAAAAATGAAGCTTTATGTCTATCCAGGTTACAAAACAAAAGGGTTGATGGATCTTTAACCAAAGTGAAAATTATCTAGAATTTATTGTATACCCCATCATGCTTTTTGAAAGGTCAACTCTAACATTTTGCATTAACTCTGCACTTCATCTTTACCCCAAACACCAAAAATATGATGTGGCATATTTTATTGAAATTCATAGTGATTCTGAATACAAATTAGCAGGACGCTTTAACATCCAAGTGGGTCTTGAAAACCTTTTCCTTTTATAAATAAGGACAACAAGCAGGATAAAGAAACCAAGACAATTGCTGGACATTGAGGCAGAAACTAGAGAGTCACTAATTTTCCCTGGTAAGAAAAAGGAGGCAGATGAGTTCTGTCATTCTCATGGAAGAATCTTAAGACACCCAAACTTGGACTACTCTGAAACGAAATTCAGTCTTCAGTTTTGGTTATAGGAAATCATTAGTTTTGTTTGGAGAGTTGACTGCATACATAGATTTGAAAATAGACTTATTTTAGAGAATAGACCCTATTCTGCTTATCTTGGTCATCCAATTTCCACCACAATTAATCACTTTCTTAAAAGCTGAGTTGGTGAAAAATTATTAGGGCCTGTAGTACACAGAAGAGGCACCTAATACGTAAATGGTTGATTAGAAACTTAGGAGAATAGTTAATAAACACCTACTATCTCAGTACCCACCACTGGTCTGTGTCAGTTTGTCATGCTATGGTGGCTTTGATTTGCTGTGATGCTGAAAGCTAAATCTCTGGTACTTCAAATACTAGCAGGGCCACACAACATGAACTCATTTCAGCAGCGAATCCAGACCAAGAACAGACTATAAAGAAGTGTCAAGCTGTTCACTTCAAAGGAGTTAATACCTGAAAACCTTATGGATAGCATTGAAATATTATCAGTTACTGAAAAACCAATTAAAAGAAGAGCATTGTCAGAGATAGTGCCAGAAGATGAGCCTCTCAAATTAGAAGGGATTTCAAATGTGATTGAGGAGGAGCTGCCTTCTCAATGTAGAGTTGAACATAAAGACTCAAATGGAGTAAAGCCTACAAAAATAAAGCCTATCCAACCTTCATTTGCTGATAGGACTTGATTCACAAGGAAAAGAAAATCTAAAAACATCAATTAATAATTGGATATTGAAATATACAATGTATGAGTCTAGGAAAATTGGACGTTGTTAAATATGAAGTAGAACACATAAAGGTTGAGACTTTAAGAGGATAGCATTGCTTTTATTGCAAAAAAGGACATTTCAGGATCTATCTTGACATGCACGTCTATCTGTGATAGGACCCAGTCTATCCAAATAAGAGGAATTCTCATCAATGCAAATATTATTCAATTTTATGCACCAACCATTAGAGCTAGTTTTGAAGAAGTTGTAGAATTCCACCAAACTGTTCTGTCTGAAATTGATAAAACATGCAATCAAGGTGTGGTATTCACTTTTGATGATTGGAATGTAAAAGTTGGAAGCAAGGAGGAAAGAACAGTAGTTCTTAATGATCTTAGTGATAGAGATGAAGCTGGAACTCCATGATAGAATTTTGCAAGATGAAAAATCCATTCATAACAAATACTTTTCTCAACAACACAATAGAAGTGATGAAGTAAGAGGTGCCACAAAATCAAGTGGACTATATCTGTGGGAGGAGAACATGAAGAAGTTCATTATCAGCAGTTAAAACTAGATCCAGGGCCAACTGTGGAACAAGTGATCAATTGCGCATATGTAAATGCAGGTGAAAGTTGGAGAAAATGAAGACATGTCCATGAGATCCAACATGCTACCTTGTATCTCTTCTACCTGCATTTCGAGAGCATTTCAAGGACTGGTACGATGCATGGAACATATGACTCCATGAGTTGTAGTGGGGGTGGTGGTGTGAAGGTCATCATTCATGAAGAAAGCAGAAGGTCAGTAACAATACAGTGACGAAGGAAAAGATCAGTGTGGCTGCCAGGATGGATGGTGAAACTTGCTTTTAATTGTCGAGTAGCTAAGGCAAAAAGAAGACATGGTGAAGTCAGCGCTGAAGAGAAAATTTCAGAGGGTAACGTGAGAAGACAAAGCCATATATTATAATGAAATGTGCAATGACCCAGAGTTAGAACACATAGCTTAAACTGAAAGGACTAAACAAAAACATCGTGTCTCTAGTTGAAATATTGGAAATTCTATGGGCAAAATAGTGAATGATGCTGCAAGCATTTAAAGAAGACATCCCACCATTCCAGGAGGCACCACGTGAGCAAGAGCCAGTGATACTGAAGGAAGAAGTCCAAGATGCACTGAAAACATAAGCCCAAAATAGGGCTCCAGTAACTCACGGAATGCCAAGTGGAATGTTTCAAGCTGATAAATCCCTGCAAACACTAATTTGTCTATGCCAGTAATGTGGAAGACACTACTTGGCTAATTGACTGGAAGAGATCCATATTTGCACCTATTCCAAAGAAAGGTGACCCAACAGAATGCTCGCATTATAGATCAATAACATTTCATTCACGCACAAGTAAAATTTTGCCGAGGATCGTCCAACAGAAATTTTGGCAGTAAATTGACATGGAGCTGCAAGAAGTCCGGAAGTCCGGGCTGAATTCCAATGAGGACAAGGAATCATGGGATATTATTGCTGATGTTATATGGATCTAGTCTCAAAGCAGAGACTACCAGAAAGATGTTCATTGGTGTTTTCTTGATTATGAAAAGGCAGTTGACTGGGTGGATCAGAACAAATGATGAATACCATTCAGAAGAGAGGGGGATTCCAAAGCACTGCATCGCGACCATGTGGAACTTGTGTGTGGATCAAGAGGCAGTTGTCTGAGGAGACAGGGCTTTCCTGTACAAATCTCCAGTGTCAGAAATCGCCAGGGCCAGTTCCATCGTGATTCATAGGGTCACTATGCGTCAGTGTACAATTGCTGGCAGAGAGTATGAGGTACTACTAACCTAAAGGTTAGAGGGTTCAGCCTACCCAGAGGTGCCTCAGAAAAAAAAAATCCCTATCAATGGATCTATTTCCATACCCTCAGCTTTGAAAAATTTTTGAACTCTGAAACACATGATGTCACAATGTGATGGGGACATACTAATGGTGACTAGATGACAAGCACACAGATGAGGCAAATTCACACACACACACACACACACACACACACACACACACACACAGCCCTGCATCATCCTTAAAATGGTTTTCACAATTGAGCCCATTGTTGCAGCCACTGTATCAATCCATCTAGTTTTCAGTCTTCCTGTGTTTTTGTTGTCCCTCTACTTTAACATGATGTCCTTCTGCAGAGACTGGGCTCTCCTGATAGCACGTATATATATATATATATTTGCCTAATGTCAAGGCATAAAGGAGCAGGGCCGAAGTGCCCCGGAACTTGTCGGAATACTCGTTTCTGAGTGGCATGGGTCCCAGTAGCAGCAGGAACAGGCCTGGCTGAAAACAAAAGCCTTACTCAATAATTATCAGTAGAACACAGACCAGGAAACACAGGCTTCTGCCAGTTATGGCCTTGTCTGATCATGCACTTTGAAATACATTGAACAGATGACACTGAAATCATTAAATTCCCTGTGACTCAGTGACAATGTTCACTCAGATGGAATAAATGTAAACTAAGGGATAGAGAACGTGCTTTAATCGGGATGAAACTGCATTAGACACTATTACCGTTCTATTTTTGCAGGATAATTAAACTGATTTAAGGAAATTACGGGATTAAGAGACAGGAAGCGAGAGGTCCTCTCATCCAACAGTGATTCAAAAGCCAATTCGCGGGGCTGTGCTAGTCCGAGATAATATTTTCACAGTTAATGGCAGATAAAATAAATTTTAAAACTGAGTGAGCTCTTTAAATAAAGTGCTCAACATATATTAGGCTCATTTATTACATGAGTATGTGCATCTCAGTTTTTTTGGTAATAGATGAAACATTCTATCTTTAAAGAAACTTTAGGCATGATATAGTTTATTGTTGGCTTTGCTCTTTTGTATCTTGAACCAAAAAAAGACACTTTTGTGCTTTCTAAATTTTATCTTATTGCTTTCTGAGATTTTGGAAAATCTTCATCTAACCTAGTTTTTGTATTCAGGAAGAGCTATAATCCAAACTCAAAAACATAATAGTCTGTATCATGGTTTGTTTGTTTGTTCCCCAGATATGGAACAAACACATTCCTGGAAAATACTTTATACTAGAGAAATCTCATCATTACGAATGCTCTCTCTTCTCTGATACAATCCTACAAAGAAGGATAAAGCACTCACAAAGCTTTTTTTCTTCCCCATATCCAACTTTAAACGACGGCAAGTGCTTGGATGCGAACCAAAGGTTGATATTTAGATCTCCATGGGAGAAAGACTTGGTCGTGTGTGTCTGTGTTGTTGTGAAGTAGGTGACATGGAGCTGGTTCCGACCCATAGAAATCTTACGAGTGACAGACAGAAAGAAACCCTGCCCAGTCCGGTGCCATCACGATTCCTATTGTGGAGCCCATTGTGGCCGCCACCATGTCAATTCATCTTACCGAGGATCTTCGTCTTTTCTGCTGCCCCTCTGCTTTACCAAACATGACATCCTTCTCCTGGGACTGCTCTCCCTCTGCCAACATGTCCACAGTATGTAAGATGAAGTCTTGCTGTCCTTGCCTCTACAGAGAACTCAGCTATCCTTTTCCCAAGACAAATGGGTTAGTCTTGGAGCAGTCTATAGTGTTTTCTCTACAGCCCAGAAAATCCTGCAGGCCAGCTCTGCTCTGCTAATGAGTCATTCTCATTGGAAAATCAACTCAGCGGCACCGAACATCACAATTACAGAACTAGCTCGATGCTACAAAACGTCTAGCGCAGCTGCTTCCTTTATGTAGCCACGGAGAAATGAAGACACACAGCATGAAGGGACGAAGGCTGGACTAGGTCCACTGCCCCGGAGTCCATTTTGACGCCTATGGACCCTACCAACAAAGTAGAACTGTCCCTTGTGGGTTTCTGAGAATTTACATCTTTACAGGAGCAGAATGCCTCATTTTGTTCAAGCAGAACGGCTGGTGAGTTCAGCTGCTGATCCTGAGGCTAGCAGGCTAACACACCAGTAACCAGGGGTCCTGATCCAGGGCTTCGATGATGGGGTAAATTGTAGGAACACGTCCTTTGACCACTCCTTCACATGTTTCCTACCGTATATACTTGAGGATAAGCTGACTCGACTATCAGGCGAGGGACCTACTTTTACTACAGAAACTGCATTAAAAATGTGCTGAAAATCTTGGTTTATACTCAATTATATATGGGATGTGGGTTCCTACATGAAATTAAAAAGGTTCCACTATCCAGGCAAGACCTTCCTAAAATTTGCCAACTCTTGCTTTAACTTGGCTTTTCTTTATATTTGTGTTTATTATAAAAATAATAAAGCTTTATAAAGATGCCGTGTCATTGAAATGGTGAGACTTCATTGTATGCTCAAAGAGCACAGCAAGTGTACAGAAAACCATATGGTGAAGCGTTTGCCAACAGGAAAGCGCCGGTGCCAGTGACAGTCTCATGTGATGCCCAAGTTCCAGACATCTGAAAACACTACCAACAATGACACCCGCATAGCAATTTGACTAACTTCAAGTGTAGAGAACAAGGAAAATGAAACCATTTCTTTTTCTTGTTAAACTGGCTTACATTTGCGAAAGAGGAAGTTCTTTTTACAACAGGATAGATGAATGATTCTCACTGCTAAAGCAACCCCATAGGACAGAGTAGAACGGTCCCTGTGTATTTCTGAGACTACAACTCTAACAGGAGTGGAAAGTCTTGTCTTTCTTCTGTGGAGTGGCTTGTGGCTTCGAATTGCTAACCTTGAAGTTAGCAAGTCAAGATATAACCCACGACGCAGATACCTGCTGAACTAGAGGAAGAAATAGAGACCAAAGAAGAGGAATTGATGCATTTAAACTGTGGTGTTGGACAAGAATGATGGTCCCATGGAGTGTCAAGAGTCTTGGAAGAAGTACAGCCAGAATGGTCCTTACATCATTCTCTAGTCTCTGCAGAAGGACATCATGCTCAGTCAGTTGGAGAGGCAGTGCAAAGCAGAAAGTTCCTCAGGGCTGAATTGACATCTTGGCTGCAAACAAAGGGCTCAGGCACAGGGACAGTGGTGAGGACCATGAAGTGTTTGGTTCTGTGGTACATACAGTCGCCATGGGTCAGAGCCAAGTCAATGGCATGGAATGACAACACATAGAAGAAACACCCACGTGTAAAAAGGTTAGCATAAACTGAAACTTTCACATATTGTATTTTGATCACATTCCCAAATTTAACAAGAAACCTTAGTTTCTGCATGACACCACACAACTTAAATCTGCACGTCTGGAGACTTTGGTCCATAAAAACAAAATCTTGGCATCTACACTCAAGATTTCCAGAATCTTTTGTTGTAACAAAGAGAATAGCTCTTATGTGCTGCCGTGCTGAGGCAGATTCCCGGATTGATGTTATTACCTGGTCAAAGTACATACATAGTCATAAAAATAGATGGAATAATATCCCTGTCATATTATGAAGCATGTCAGAACTCCCCACTAGGCTATGGCATCACAGAATATTAGAATTGAAAGGGCCCTTTGAACCTCCTCAACTTGTTCCCATTTTTGTACGCAGAGAGGAGTGAAGCTGAACCAGTAACTTCAACTGTAAGAATCAGCACAAGATATGGCGATCCAATATATCCCAGAGTTTTGAAGCGGCTCTACCAGACCCTCAAAGAAGGCCTCCGTGATCTGTGTTTGAGTCAGTGATTCCCTGCAATTCACAGAAAGGGAAACCTCTGTGGCTTAGTGATTGCCTGTTGGGCAGCAATCCACGCGGTCACAGTTGGAAACAGCCAGCAGCTCTGAGGGTCAAAGACTGGGCTTTCTACTCCCATAAACAGTTACAGTCTCGGAAAACCAGTGGGTGTTGCTGTCACACAGCATGGACTCACTAGATACCAGCAAGTTTTTTGGTCATACAGAAGTTACAAACTGTATTTACAGTTAAGGACTTTATTAAGCAACAGGGACCTATAGGATCAGGAGCAACGGTCTGCTTTTCAGAAACAGGATCTGAAAGAGAGGAGGTGAAATTGCCATTCTTGAGGGCAGAGTGGCTTTCTTGGCTCCTTTTGACTCTGCAGGCCCCTCCTTGGGCCCCGAGGACACACTCTTTTGGTATTCTGGGACAGACTCCTCTGGGTCCTCCTTTTGTCATGTCTGCTCTCCCACTGGACCCCTTCTGGGCTTGCTGCTTCCAGCTATGTCTCTGGGTCCCTTTGACCTTCGTGCCATCTTCAGTGTTATTAGCCTTGGCTCACATTAGAGCCCATTACAGCTATTTGGGAGAGCCCCTGATTTCTCTCTGCTTCTTGTTTGTGTTGCTTCTTTCCTTCCTTCTTTCTGCCTCTAAAATTTCTCTGGAGTTGGTTGTGTATACTCTTATTCACAACTTGCTTTCAATGACAAACCATGGGCCCTCCATGGGTTGGCCAGGAACTGAATGAGTCCATCTAAGTAGGTCACACACATCTCATTTACATAGTAGGCTATGGTCATGTAAATAGACGATTACCCAATTACTGCAAGGTGCCCATTAATCACAGTAGAAGCCTGGCACCAGACAGAAATATCTAACCAAGGTCTTGATTACCGCTTATCCAGGAGGTGTCAATCACCCCAGGTAAAAGTACCAAACTCTCTTGGAAAGAAAATTAGTGCAAACGTATGTAGCTCCTCAGGCCTTGGGGGAAAAGTTGTCTTGCTGCCATTTTCAAGGATCAAGACCAAAGAGCACACAAAGGAAGCCGCTGGACCACGGTTGTGCTGTTGTTGGGTGGCCCCAGGTAGTTCCCTCTCACATCACCCTGGTGTGCAATAGACTCAAACCTACACCATCCTCACAATTGTTCCTTGAGCCTATTGTTGCAGACTCCCGTGTCAATCCAACTCTTTGAGGATCTTTCTCTGTTTTGCTAACCCTTTGCTTTAGCAAGCATGGAGTCCTCTTACAAGACTGGTTCCTCTGGATCATATGCCCAACTTCCTTTAGACAATGTCTGGCAACTTTTACTTATGAGGAATATCTGACAATGCTTCTTCAAAGACAAGGTTGTCCATTCTTCAGACCCCCAAACCCACTGTCATCAAGTCTATTCTGACTCATAGTGCCCCCATGGGACAAAGTAGAACTGTAGCTTAGGGTTTCTAAGAACTAAATCTTTCAGGGAAGGGAACCTCGTCTTTCTCTCACCGAGCAGCTAGGGGGCTGGAACTGCTCACCCTGTGGTTAGTAATCCAATGACTCACTCATGGAGCAACCCCAAGGGATGACCATATTGTTAACCACTTGTGGGTGCTGATGAAGAATACCAGCACCGTCACTCAAAGTTGTCTTCTTTTTCAGCCTAATCTATGAACTATTCAGTTAGCGCATGCAGATGAATCAATTGAAAATGTCACGCTTTGGGTCAGCCACATCTTAATTTTCAAAGCGACATCTTTGATTTTTAAATTTGAAAGTTTTTTTTGCCTCTGCAGATGTTCCCAGTGCAGTAGGTCCTTTGATTTCCTGGCGGCAGATTCCATGGGTTTTGTTTGTTAATCCAAGTAGAATGAAAACCTTGACAATGTCCATCTTATTTTCATTTATTGTGACATCGCTTAGTGGCTCACTTGTGAGGATTTTCATGTCCTTTATATTGAGGTGTAATCCATATTGAAGACTGTATCTAGTCTTTGAGCGTCCTCAGTGGGTGCTTCGAGTTCGCTTTGCTTTCAGTCAGCAGGACCGTCATCTGGTTACCACAGATTGTTAATAAATATGCCTGCAATTTCAAAGCTATCTTCTTCATAGAGTTTACCTTCTTGGACTGTTTGCTCAGCATGTATATTGAATAAGTATAGTCAAGGGATACAACCTTGCCACACATCTTCCTGATTTTATGCCACGTGGTATTGGCTTGTTCAAAGACTGCCTCTTGATCATTGGACAGCTTCCCCATACTTCTGACTCTGCACCTGTCCTTAGAAACATTTCTATTAGCATCGTGGTTATTTCTGCAACTTGGTTTCTCTGCACTACCTTTAGTGCAGCTTGAACATCTTCCTGCAATCCCGTTGGTTCCTGGATCATATTACACCCCACCAAGTTCATCAGTGCAAAGTACCTGTCCTTTTGGAACACAGAGGGCCTAAGTGAGAGAGACAATCTCTGAGTATGGGTAAAGCTTCATGTTGGCCGCAAGAGAGAAATCAAGGGAAAACTAGTGAAGGAAATGAAGATGCTATGCAAGGAAGTCAGGTTGTTACATATTGATTTGATTTGTGCAAGTTGTTTTTAAAATAGTTTATAAATACATACATAAATTAAATATTCACTTAACCCATTCTAAATATTTGCTTCACTTTGAATTTTTAAAAATTCATAAACCTTATTCATGATTAAGTGAGAAGGGCTAGGAACTATGATCGGTTTCTCATCAACTGCTCTCTTTTTGCACTGGTAGGAGCTAAGATGGTAGCAGGTCAGGTTGCTGAAATTGTAAAGCCAAATAATGAAGTGATAAAAAATGTAAAATGATGTGTTACTCAATGAAATTCTTATTTACAGTTATTGCCTCACTGGAAAA
Organism: Tenrec ecaudatus; assembly: GCF_050624435.1. Classification (NCBI taxonomy): domain Eukaryota; kingdom Metazoa; phylum Chordata; class Mammalia; order Afrosoricida; family Tenrecidae; genus Tenrec; species Tenrec ecaudatus. Next base: position 17,671,902 of record NC_134542.1, on the reverse strand, counting down.
GCAGTGGCCTGTGCTCTTCTTTCTAAACTGGTTAAGAACAATGTGCAGAGCCGTCTGAGTCTTTGCCCCAATTTCACTCCTTACTAACTTCAGGTAATTGGTAGTACTACTCTATTTTATTATACTTCATTTTCCACATCGGTTGTATTAAACAGAAAGCTCATTGTGAGAATTATGTGAACAAAATTGCTCATAAAAGGTTTACCAGTCATGACACATAACAAATGCTTCAAAAGCGCTGGCGATGGCAAAGGTGAGAGGGAAGGCGATACTAGCAGTCATATGGTCCATGCATACGCACGGGGTGTCCAAGGACACATCATAAGGAGCCCTTTAAGCACCCATCTTCTGACCCCTTGGTCTGACAGTAGATCTATATGGGGCCCTGCCCATCAACGCCGGCATCACTGCAAGATGTAGGGTGAGATCGTGAGTGAATGAATCATTGCTATCAGTCATCTACAATCTCTGCATTGCCATTTCAAATGTCCTGTTTTATGAATGTCTCTTTTCTTTCTACAGGATATTAAGGAGAAAAAAGAATATTTTGAAGATACGGGGGCTCTTCCCATCTTCTTATTTTTCATCGTACGCTTTACTCTTAATCTGTTTAATAAATTCTTTTTTGATGGAGGAGTACCTGGATGTCACAAAAGGTTGACTTTGAGTTGACCTTGAAGGGCCTCAGTAGAAAGCCTTGGTGATCCCATTCCAGAGGTCCAGCCATTGCAGGCCTCATGGTGCACAGTCCGACAGTGACACATGCATGGGCCACCGTCTCTTGGAAGGACACCTAGCTGTTTAATGAATGGATGCAAGGAGAAAGCCACTAAAAAGGTAATCACACAATTACCAAGCATTAAATGAGAATAAAAGAGCTAGAGATACTGTGTAAATATCCTACTTAACTTCTCTTCACTGTTGGAACTTTTTTCTTTTTTACTAAAGAGATGAACTCTTCTATGTTTCTCTTTCTAGTTCTTCTGTCCTTTACCTCAATGCTTTCTTTACCTTGGCTTAGTAGCAAAAGGACTTTTATTAACAATTGTTTTATTCTTTGTTTTCTCCTTTTGATTTTCCATGATCAAATACTCTAAGGAATTTTAAAAGTACAACTCTGTCTTAAAAGAGCAAACATCTTGAACAAAGTTTGAACATGGCTTTTAACAGATGTTTACTTCAATGTCATGATTATCTGTAGCACATTTTGGAAAGCAACATATTGATGGGAAAATACGTCTTGAATAATCTATTTTAGTAATTGTGATTTCAGAGACAAGCATTTGTCACAATAGAAAGTCGTTATTTATTGTGTTGTGCAAGGATATAGAAAAGTTATAAGTTTGAATATTAATATCTGGTAAAAAATAGAGTTTACTTCATTTGCACTAAACAAAAGTAAAATAAATTTTGGAAAATCTTCATGAGTGCAAAACAATATGCTCATTGTACCAGCAAATTATGATGTCACAAGTTAATATGTGCTAATTCACAAGACATTCATAACCTTAACTTGGTTTGGACTCCATGCTGATTAGCCCTGAATGTGTTTGGTCAAACTCTAGGGGGCTTCAAAAAGTTTGTGGAAAAATTCCTTTGTCTTTTCATTGAATTTTTACACAAACTGAAGAAAAACTTATTGTGAATGGAATGAAGGTTTAGAGAGCTGATCAGCAGTTCCATGCTCAACAATTTCTACAGATGCGTTTCATCCCCTTTTTTCAATGCCCTCGACGTGACGACATGCCTCACAAGCCCTTGTGCTTCTCATTTGTAGTCCTCCTTCCTTTAACCCTTGAATACACACTTGGGGAATTTCTGCATCCTTGATCAAAATAGTGAATTATTCTAAGGATTGTACACCCCACTAGTGTTGCATTTCCTTCATAGATTTATCTTTATGCTTATTGTATGCTAATTCACCTTGGTTTCCCTCAAGGCTATGGTTCAAAGCCACCGGAACCCAGCGAGTTATTTCCTCAAAATTTTCAGTTATCTTTAAGAAGTTTTTATAATTTTGCCTCCATTGTGGTCCACAACATTCACGTATATATTTGCATCAAAGGTCCACAACATTCACGTATATATTTGCATCAACGGTCAATAACAGTATATAAATATCTTCTGTCCAAACAATATTTATATTTTTAGTACACTCCCATTCTTCCCCCTCCCCAGACCTATCCCACTTGTTTGTCTATCCAGGAAACTACACACAGATCAATGTGATTTCAGGATGTGGATAACTCTCTTTACCTCTATTTTACCATTTAATCTTTTACTCTTCCTGCCAGTCCTCGTTGTCTTTCTCCGACCACTCTCTTAATGTATATTGCCTTCCCCTTCACCCAAGTTCTTGAAATCTATTTGACTTCCTGTCCATTTGCAAATTCTGCAAGTCCCCTATCGTCTCTCTTTACTCTGTCATTGTCTTCATTACAAATTGATACCTCTGGTTTCCTATGTTCAGCCTTGTCTGCTTGTTCAACAACTGATTCTTCTGGACCTGGGTTGCTTCCTAGGTGCTGCTGCATGTCGTTTCCTCTAAGGTTGTTGTTTACTGTTGCTTCTCTGCTCAGAGAACTCCCTTGCGCATTTGTTGTAAAGCTGGCTTTAATTTTGCAAATTATTTTAATTTTCATCTATATGAAAATGCCCTTGTTTTGTCAACATATTGGAGGGACAATTTTGCTGGTTATATGATTCTTGATGGACATTTCGTATTTTTTAAAAGTTAATATATACTATATGTGTAACCTTATTGCCTGCAGGGTTTTGTTGTTGTTGTTTGATTTTTCGAAGAAATCAGAACTTAGTCTTTTGGGTTCTCCTTTGCAAGTAACTTTTCATTTTTCTCCAAAGTTGCTCTCGGGATTCCTTCCCTGCCCTTGGGTTTGGAAAGTTGGATTCTATGGGTTGGAGACTTATTTTGCAGGTCTATCCTGTTTGGAATTTTCAGATTCTTGAATGGGTATCTCTCTTCTATGATGTTAGTGATGTTTTTCTTCCAGGAACTCTTTGATAATTGGCTCTGTGCTTAATTTTGTCATTCTCTTCTGGAATTCCAATCACATGAAAGTTATTCCACTTGATTGATTCCCACACAATTCTCTGCTTTCTTCAAATTTCTTTCTTTTTTAATAATTTTTTGTGATTAATCGCTACATTTTAATTATGTTTAATTTTTAAAAATAACTTTATTGGGGCTCATACAACTCTTATCACAATCCACACATACAGTCATTGTGTAAAACACACATACATTCGCTGTCCTCATTTTTCTCAAAATACTTGCTATCACTTGGGCTCCTGGAATCAGCTCCTCATTTTTCTTTTTTCCCCCTTCCCTCCCTCTTGCCCCCTCCCTCATGAACCCTTGATAATTTATAAATCATTATTTTATCGTATCTTACACTGCCCAATTTCTCCCTTCACCCACTTTTCTGTTGTCCATCCCCCAGGAAGGAGGTTATAGGTAGATCTTTGTAATCAGTTCCCCCTTTCTATGCTCACTTCCCTCCTCCCTCTCAGTATCACCACTCTTACCACTGGTCCTGTCTTGGATTCCCTGTGTTTCCAGTTCCTTTCTGCACTGGTGTGCATCCTCTGGTCTGACCAGGTTTGTAAGGTAGATTTGGGATCGTGATAGTTGGGAGGGGGGGGAGGAAGCATTTAAGAACTAGAGGAACGTTGCGAGTTTCATCAATACTACCCTGCCCCCTGACTGGCTCATCTCCTCCCCACTGCCCCTCTGTAAGGGATGTCCAGCTGCCTACAGACGGGCTAATAGGATAGTATTGAAAGTTAACTTCAAGCTCACTAGTTAGGCCTTCTATTGATTTACTTCTACTTCTTTCCATTTCGCTGTATTTCATTCTGAAATTTTAATATTAATCATCTAGACTCCTACCTGCTGTGATTACATGGCTTTTACTTTTTCATTTATGGTGTCAGTTGGTTCTGACACTGCGTTCCTGAATTCTTTTAAAGCTATTTCTGTGTTTTCTTTCATTTTGTCTTCAGTTTGGCTTATCTTTCTTTCAATTCATTGAAAGTACTGAAATATCATTCTTTTGAATTCCCAATCAGCTCATTTCGGTGGCATTTCTTCCCAGAAAAGTATTCTGGTTCGGTGCTTAGGTTACGTGTTTGATTCACTCTACTTGAGCCTCTGGGCTCAGAGGCTTTGTTGCATGAGTCTGAACCAGAAGGGTGTGGCTCCATTCTCACAGAAAAGAGGGGCTTGCATTGGGGAGTGTGCTATTGGCCACTGGGTGGGTGCGGGTGGGGGCTGCTCACATTTCCGGTCAGTAGGAAGTCGTGGGGAACAAGGGAGTACCATGCTTTCTTGTCACCAGTCCCTGTTGCCTGTCTGATTGCCAGACTAGTGTCTCAATTGAAAGATTCTTACAAAAGTTCAAGATGATTGCACCTCATCAAGACAGCTGAAAAATCACCTCTCTGTTTCTTCTCTTAGCAACTTCCCCCACTTCTACTCCTAGCCCATTTATTTCTAGCCCAATAATTTCAAATAGCCCGCTCTATTTCTCTGAAATTGAGGCTTCCAGGGCTAACACTCCATCACTCTGATTCGGTCTTGTGTCTTTGTGCAGAGTCAGCAGCATGCCATTTGCTGAAGCTCTCTTTCCATAAACTTTTGAAGTGTGTCTGTGCAAATTAGGTATGGGAGGACTGTGTGTAAACTTCTCCTGATTCTGTGAAACAAGTTCAACTGAATTCTCTATCTCCTTATTAAATTCTTGTCGGGACAAGCAACCAAATCCACACCATGTTGTCTCGCGCTCTCTGTGATGTGCTTCATGAGCCAATAGAAATGCAAAGCCTCAAACTCTGTGCATGTCACATGACCAGCATAACTCAATAACAGAATCAATGAAAAGAGGCAAAGAAGTCATTCTGTATAGGTTTTAGAAACAACGTAGGACGTATAGGGCTGAGAGTTGGGAGATGGCAAAATGTCAAAGAAGAAAGAGGTTTACAGGTGTAAGGAAGAGAAAACAGATTTACAGGCATGGGGGTGGTGGGTTTGAGACAGAGAGAGTGCCTTGCTGGTTTCTTAAATAGAAAAAGCAGAAAGCAATAAGTAACAGAAAATTCTTAATGATCTGAACAGGGCCACAGATGCCTGCGGCCAGGTCTATTTCAGGCCAATAATGAGCTTTGGGCTTGCAGAGTCATTTATTGGACTCTGCAGCCAGCCGGGAGCCCAAGGGCACTGTTCACTATGAAGTAGGAACTTCGCCTAAGGGCTGTTTGTGTTGGTCTTTTTGCTAGAATAAATTGCTCATTAGCATCTGACAAAAATCCACTCTCCTCCTCTCTACAGGTAGCATGGTTTTGAGTTTCGAGTGAGCAACGAGAACAGGGTGTTTCGTAGAACTTGCGCATCGCCTTTGATGATGGTTGAGGGACACAATAAATTCCAAACCAGGGAATGGCTGAACTCACTTTATCATTAAAATGGCAACTCCTTTTCCTGTGATAGTTTAATTATTTGGAGTCACTGAATGACATCATTGGGTCAGTTGGCAATGCACTTCCGAATGGGAGATGTCAACTACGAATCACGTGTCGCAAATATTCATCTCGTTGCTATTAACTTTTGCTTCATGGACGGGAGCTGGTTACCACTTGCCATTAGTTGGCTCTGACTTAGAGCAACCCCATCTGTGTCGGAGTAGAACCATGACTGGGTTTTGAAAGGCTGGTGTTTTGGAAGATGATGGCTAGGACTTTCTTGTGAGTCACTTTCAGGTGGACACAAACGTCCAACTTGTGGTTAGCAACTAAGCTTGTTAACGATTCTCACCACCCAGAGATCCCATACCGTGAATCTCAGCCATGTTCTTGCACTGTGCAAGCTCCTGGAGTGGAGAGATCTGGAGTTTGGTATGCTCAAGTCTTGGTCGATAGAGTAGGTACATGAGATGTGTGTCTTGTCCTGAGTGATTGTACAGTATGCAGATCCTTTGATTTTTCACTAGCGAGATTGGATTCAATAGAATTTTATGGGCGATGATCCCTTTGCTTTGAGGAATCATTTTCAACGATGGCACGGCCATAAATCTGTTTCTGTTTTCTTTCGTCATTGAAATTCAGAAAATACATGTAGCCTGGAGACTATAATGAGGAAATATTAAAAAACGAATGAAACCAAATAGCAAAGAGAAGTGTTTATTTTGCTTTGTTTCTCCCAGATGAACATTGCACAGCCTGGAATGAGAACAGAGAAAGGTTCATCGACTTGATTAGTGACAAGAAGACTCAGACACACAATTGCAGTTCCAGGAAAGTTGCTGCAGGTGAGACGACACAGGACCCGAACTTGAGTAGCTCTCTCATAAAAGTAGAAGCAACTGACTGATGCAAATCAGCAAATCCAAACTTATCCTGAAGGTTTCTTTTTTTTTTTTTTTTTATAATTGAGCCTACCCATGATCATGAAGATGCCTTGGGGCCAGGCAACATTTTGTTTAGTTGTAGATAGAATTTACATGAATCTGAGCCAACTTAATGACAACTAACAATGATAACAAATCTACTCCACCAGCTCTTAGCAAATGACAATATTTCTATAAGGAGAAATACATGTTAGAAGTGTTATATCTTTAAAAGACACACATTCACAACACCTCTCTCTCTCTTCCTTGAGGAGTCAGTTATCTTGCAGATGGTGTCCCGTTATCAAAAGTTATAGCATCTGGATCTTTGAAGGTTTCTTTTAATTAAGGTTAATTTCTATGTTACCTTAATTACTGTACTTGTCAGTAGCACTGCCAGCACCCTAGCGCATCGGCCCTTTCTCTACTCACATCCATTGAAATGTGGCAAGATTATCACAGGCTCAAAGAGGGGGAGGCCTGTTAAGACACCCCTTAAAGATTGTCTTAGTCGTTGGGAAAGCCTCCTGCTAATCATGTCGCAGCAAATTCAGCTGTGAACATTAAAGTAGAAAACATCTCCAGTCCCCTCTCACCACGATGCTGTTGTTATTTTGTTAAGTGCCGCCAAGTTAGATCAAACCACAGTGACTCTATGCAGAGCAGACGAAACACTCCACAGTCCTGTGCCAGTCTCTCAATTGTCCCTGAGTCCATTGACGCAGCCCCTGTGTCCATTCATGTCCTTGTGGGCCTTCCTCTTCCCGGCTGCCCTTCCACTTTACAAAACAGCTTGTCCTTCTCTATGCACCGATCTCTCCAAATATGGCCAAAGTTGTCACTGAGCAGCATTCTGGTCTTTTTCCAACACAGACCTGTTTTCCTCTTCGCGTTCCATGGTACTTTCAATATTTGTCTCCAGCACCACAATTCCAATGCGCTGATTCTTCCTGGGTCTCCTTATTCGGTGTGCAGTGTCCACCGGCACAGAAGGTGACAGAGACTGCAATGGCCTGGGTCAGGCACATCTTACTCCTCAGAGTCGTAACCTTTCTCTACAGTACTTTTGTTTTTTTAAATTTTTTTTCTTCTCTTCAGCACTTTCAAGAGGTTTGGGGCAGCCGATTTCCTCCATGCAACATGTTTTTGAGAACTGATTGTGGATCCAAGCAAGATAAACTCCTTGACAACTTCGGCCTTTTCTCTGTTTATCATTATGTAGCCAATTGGTCCAGTTGTGATGATTTTGATCTTCCGTCCATTGTGTTGTGATCCATATGGAAGGCTGCAATCTTTGATCTTCATCAGCAATTGATTCAACTCCTCCTCAAGCAAGCAAGGTTGTGTTCTCTGTATATCATTGTTAATAAGCTTGCAGGTGGTTACCAAGCCTTCCTCCAATCCTGATGCTACATTCTTCTTCACACAATCCAGCTTCTTAATGAGGTCACCACTGTGTGTGTGTGTGTGTGTGTGTGTGTGTGTGTAGAAGCTACATAGAGATCACACATGGAGAGATAGATGATCTCTCACCCCAACACAGACAGTTAATAGCTATTTATAGATATTCTATGTTTCTCTTCCTGTCTAGTCTAGTGTCTCTTCCCTTTTTTATGAAGAAAGTTCTCTCCAACAAATCTGCCAGGGAAGGGGAATCACAAACCTTTCAGCTATTTCTAATCCTAACAGTGTTTGGACTTACTAAGCAATCAGGAGTGCCAACATGAAAATTCATAGTGCCCACCAGTCACATTAACATATTTTTTCAGGAGCATCCTCTGCTCCTGCTTTTGATGTTAATGTATTCCAATGTCTTGCTTCAAGTGAAAAGTCTCCTGTTTCTCTCTGCCCTAGGGCCAGATGAATCTTTTCCAATGAACAATATAGCTATTATAAATCTTGGAAAGTGTGAAATTTCGTGAATGCACCATAGTAAATTATTTTTTGGTCAATTTTGCTATCCTCCGTCTGTTTTACTTGGCTTAAAAGGAACCAAGCTACCCGTGCCAAGCTCAGCAATTGAAACTGACCACCTACAGAATTTGATTTTAAAAATGAGAAAATGATATGTATTTCCTCCAAAGCAAATGTTTGACATTTGCTTCACGACTCTCTGTGTCTTATATTAAATTAAATAATGAGCTATGTATTTGTAATATTTGCCATATTATTTAAATTTATAACTATTTCCAACCACCTATTTCCTGGACTGGGTTACACTTCCTGACATCAGCAGTGTACATCTGCCACTGGGGCTTCTCATGTTAAAAGATGATGCTTAGTCCATGGGGAAGTTTTACACACTGGGGTCTAAAATTGATTTCTTTACACAGGGCGCATCTTCTTAGAACACTAATTTCTCAACTGCTTCATTTAGTCTCTGGATAACTTCCATGTATTGATTTCATACTATATATTCAAAACCAGATAGTGTACTTGTGAATTAATAAGGAATTCCCATAAAAATATCATGTAAGTAAACCACGACTCTTCATGGCAGTACATCATTATGATAGTAACAACATAAAGGGAAGTGATAACTTATTTATGCATTTTAAATTTAATAACATGGTAAATATTCAAATTGATAGAATATTAATAGTATTAACATACTCAAGTACCCACTAAACAATGTTAAAATTATTAAATATTTTGATATTGGTGCTTACATGTACATTTAAAGGAACTATGATATAATCTTATAAAATTAGCCTCTTCTCCAAACACTCTCACCTTTTATCCTTTCCCAGAAATTCCACTATCAAATACTTGCATACTTTTGTATCTTTGGAGCCCAGTATTACGTGTGTCTGAAAGATGATGTGTTCGTTCTCCATAAATGGGATGATGACTACAGTCAACATTCTTCACCCTGACTTTTCTGTCTCCCATTTAGCATATTTTGTAGATCCATCTGTGGAAGCCTTTGGATGTAACTAGTTCATCCTAACCATTTTTACATATTTCATTATGTTCCAGAATATACTCATACATTTTCCTAGTGATGAACAGTTAAGCGGTTTCTATGCTCCTGTCCATTACAGGCAAAACTCCAAAAGACATTTTTGACTTCTCTCTGGTGCACACATATAAGAATTTCTCTGCATGTAGAGGCTTCAAAACATTTGTGGAAAATTCCCATTATCCTTTATTTCTATTTTTCCAGTAACTTGTTGGTGCTTCCTCACACATGGAGCTAGAATTAAGGGTCCTAGGAGAAACACATTTCAACTTACTCCGTATTGCCAAATTCTTCTTCATTGTGGTCATAGCAAGTTACTCTAGTATTGTCAGGGAATAAGGATTTCTGTTACTGGGTCTAACCATCAATTTTTACTATGGTTACACTTGAAAAGTTTTGTCAAATGAGGAGTAATTATGAAATATATTTTGAAGATTTCATTAATTTTAGTATTCCTGATTCCTTGTGAGATTATTTACGCTCTAATGGATTCTTTACTTTGGGATGGTCATCTTTGTGTACCACTTCTGTGTATCCTGCATCCATCACCTGCAAGTCTATTGAACTTTGTGTTATGGATATGCAGAATTATTTGCACATTTTGGTACAGACCCTTTGTTTTATTCTCTTTAGCTATTTACTCCAGATTTTTGCACATTTATAAAGATGTAAAGTCATGTAATTGTCCAAGTCATCTCTCTCTGTCCTCTGAGTTACATTTTTTAAACAAGGACTTATCAAATATTCTTAAAGAACCTCTATTAAATATCTTTCTGTTAATAGTAAAGCTAGTTATTTCATATTGTGGTCTTTATATTTCTATCATTCACTTTGGGATATAATATGGAAGAACAAATTTTCACCTCCTAGGAAGAAAGTCAATTGATCTAATAGTACCCTTCACAGATGTGCAATACTGTTTGTTTGTTACCAAGCTCTTTTAATGAGTGCTCAATTCTGTTGCATTGAGTTCTTTATTCATTTATGAATACTGTACTATTTTAATCTCTATAGTTCCTTATCAATTTTTGTTCTTTGGTGAAGTAAATCCCACAGCATCGTTTGTACATTTAAAAGGCTTTGGGATCTTTACACTTCAATGTGGATTTCAATAGTAGTTTGCCTAGTTCCATCAAGAACAGATTGAGATTTCTATGGAATACAGAAGTATATAGAGATATTTCAATAATAATTGAAATATCATCATATTAAGTCTCTCTACCAACAAACATGACACTCTTCCTTACTTAGTAAAAGATTCTTTGAGTTCTTTTTAATTATATATTATACATTTCTCTGTTATCACTCATCTTTGGGTAATTGTTATGTAGTTTATTGCATTTGTTGAAATTATTTAATACTATTAATTTAAAATAGTTAAATCTGTTATGATATAGTTGATTTTCCCATGTTGATATGAAATCCAGGAACCCGCATACATGTTTATTAAATTTTAATCAGTTGTTTTAATGTCTTCTGGAATTTCCTTTTAGGCAATTTCACACGCTCCTTTCTTTCCTGGCGTTATTAGTGGAGTGAGCTTTTCCAGGGGGCTGTTGAGGAGAAGAGGTGATGGTAGGCATGCTTATCTGACTGCTGACTTTGTAGGAAGTGCTCAGAACTCCCAGTTCTATTTGATGTAGATAAAATTTACTCTGGAAAGGAAGTGTCTTTCTATTAATAACTTGCTAAGGATTTTATCAAGAACGAGTACTAAATTAGGCAATAGCATTTCCTACCACTATTAAGATGAAAGCCTATATTTTCCACATCTTAATCTGTTAATGTGGTGAATTACATTAATACGAGGGAGGCTCAAAAAGTTTATGGAAAAAGATCCATTATCTTTTTCTGTAATTTTTCCATAAACTGTTTTAAACTCCCTCCTATATTGCCATATACTGACATTCTCTTGAAAAGAAATATTACTCTGTGATTATAATGTATTATTCTTTTATAAAGTACTGAACATTTTTTCTAATATTTTATTTCAGTTTTACATTCATATCCACTGTGAGATTGGTTCCTAGTGCTCTGCTCGATAGCATGCTGAGTGTGCTTGTTTGGAGCTTTGGTGGTGCATTGGTTGAAGTGCTTGTCTTCTAGTCAAAAAGGTCTGTGATTTGAAACCATTAGTTTTGCTGAGGTGTCAATCTTATTATATCATTATTTACCATCATGGAAATCCTAGGAGGCCACTCTACTCTGTCTTACAGGGTCACTATGAGTGACTCAATTAATTGAACAGCAGTGGACTTTTGCTTTTGTTCCTTGGTTGCTTAATCAGAAATATCAGTGTTACTAGGCTCATGATTTTGAAAAAATACAAACTCATTCTTTGCCATAAAGTCAACTCGGACTTATAGAAACCTATAGGACAGGCTGGACCTGACCCTGTCCCTGTGGGGTTCCTAGGCTGTACCTTTATGAGAGAGAAGTGCCTGGTGGTTTTGAACTGCTGAGCTTATGCTTTGCAGCCCAATATGTAACCCACGAGCCCACCAGGGCTCTTCTTAGGAAAAGAGCCTCTCCCTTCTTATTTCTTCTTCATATTTGAAAAGAAAACAAGTATGTGTGTCTTGAAAGTTCAATGAAATACATCCATTAAATAGAACTGAAGTAATGCTATTGGCGTGCATGGGTGTATGTGGAAAACAGATTATGTATTATAATACATACTATAACATTGATAATACTATCATATAATAGGTAAGATACTATGCGGGGAAGTAACATTTTACTATCAATTCAATATGTTAATTATGTTACCTGTCCTAGCAGTTCGTGTGTGAACATAGCAGTGACTAAGGAAAGCTCAGGGTGAGGCTGTTTTGTTTGGTTATAGATGAGGCTTCTGGGAGTCACAGCTGACGGGAAGCACAAAGCAACAGGAGTGTTTCATGTAGGCTTGTGTGTAGGTCTGCCTAATTTCTACATTTCCTCTCAGTTTACCTATTTATTAGCATACCACAGATTGCTAAGGAGTCTTCCTCCACTATTGATGCTGCGTTCTTCATCATATAGTTCATCATTTTAAAGTATTTCTCTAAAGAGATTCATAAATGTGCTCAAAGGATACAATCCTGCCAAATATTTCTTGATGTTAACCCATTCAGCAGCCCCTTGTTCTGTCCAAACAGCTACTTCTTGGTCTATATTATCCATATTTTTATGATTAATACATTGAATGCCATATTATATATAGCTTTTGAACACATATACGTATTATCCATTTCTCGACTTCAGATTGTTTGTCATTTTTTAGATAAATATATTTTACCCTAATTATCTCACTCACTACCTACCTAATTGTTTCTGAGATGTTTTTCCTACAAATACTCTTCAGTTTTACATTACATACCTTTGTTGTTTTTCTAGTTCTTTTCTTTACCTTAAATACTTATTGTGGGATATGCATATGATTTCACTAGTTTTCTTTGAGTGAATAGCTGCCTGCTATACGTTTGTTCGTTATAGAAGCTTGTAATTTCTCTCTTTCAAAATTCTAGGTCTACTATAAATAGACATGTATATAGTTTCTTCTATCTCAGGCAATTGTTTTCCTGTTAACATAATGTAATAGATTAACATTTATTGGGCTTACTGATAAATTTATACTTTATTTGTAGTACTGTTTTTATAATACTCATTAAATCTCCCCTTAGTTATTCCTCACACAGTCTTAATTAAAAGTACCTTATTCTACATTCTATTGATTTGAAAATTATACTAGTTATCTTTATTCTTTTGATAGTTATTTACAGTTTTAGTTTTGTAACAATCTCAGGCTAACATAGAAATTTCAAATATAGTAAAATAAATATTTTTCTTGATTCCTTTTAGATTAATTCCCTGACCCGATACTCACATGTGACTACTCAATGTATACTTCCTATTGACATTATCATCCCGAAGTAAAACACATGGATCACAAGCTTCGTGATTTTCCAGTAGTCCCAGTACTCAACCAACTGCCATTGCATTGATTCTGACTGAAAGTGACGCTACAGGACGAATCAGAATTGTCCCTTTGAGTTTCCAAGACTAAATCTTTTTAATAGTCACATTGGCATATAATTTCTATTCCATACAATATTATAGTTCAGTCATATCAAGAAAAGTTGTCCAATCATCACACAATCAATTTCAGAATATTTTGTTCTTTCTTATGTTCATAATTGTTAATTCCTCATTTACCCCCAACCTTCTCTGCCATTCTCCTAGGTAGCTATTACTCCAACTGCTGTCTCTGTAGATTTATCTATCCTGGATTTCGCTGACAGAAAGTCATACAAAATGCAAACAAGCAACAAATGAACAAAAAACAACAAAGACAAACAAAAATCTTTGAGGCAAACCTCAGTCTAAGAGAAAGAAGAAAATATAAAAATTGAAATGACTTTAAAATAGGCTAAAAGGAAGATCAAATAACAGGAGGTTGATTTTTACCAAGTCACATCTGCCACAGTCGACATACAATGCTCTCTGTCTGATAACGAGGCTCTGCACATCCAGAGATTAGGGCCAGAGGGGATTCAAGGACATGTCATCCATGTGGGGAGTCTGGAAGTGGATTTTGGGATTCTGCTGCCCAAAATAGCTTTTAACATATTGGGTGCTCCAATTTGAAGCTGATACTATGCCTTCCTTTGGTTTTGGATTTTATAATTTTCAATCCTTGGAACACACAGGTTGATGTGCTTCTTCTATCTGGACTTAGCTGATACCTCACTTAGATGGCTGCTTATTTTAAGACATGTCTTTAAGACCCCAGACTGTATTCTCTCTGGTAGATTGGCACCATCTGCGTTCTTCCTCATGTGTTGCTGTAGCACCCATGTCTTCATTGGTTTCTTCCTGAGAGTGAATAAGGAGTAGAGCCATACCATAAGAAATAATAGTTCTTAGATTAGGGATGGAATTTAGTTATATCCTCAAATCCACTCATCTATATTTGATCTATATATGTCATGGGTACCTTACAGACAGAATGATCATTTTATAATAGAGAATATTACAAATCATACCCATGGTATATAGAATTTAATAACCTCATATATGGTAGGAAGCTGGACAGAAGAAGAGTGAAGAAGAAATTTTATATTTGGTATTGTTAAAGAGTACTGAATATACTATGGACTACAAATCAACAAACAGATCTGTCATAAAATAAATAAATATTTATAGATGGTGCTTAGAATGCATGATTCTTATAAGTGACGATGACAAGTCTTAGTCTCACCTTCTTTGATCATGCTAATAGGAAAGACTTATGTTTAGCAGACAGCATTCTTGGTAGAGCATGAGAGAAACAGAGAAAAGATTCAAAAAGAAATGGATAGACACAGTGGCTCCATAATAGGCAGACACATTGAGAGGCTGACACCAAACTGAACAGCATGTTGTCTTGTTAAACATAAGGTCACTAGGGATTAAAACTATTCAATGGCATGTAACAAGCCAATTGATTGTTAAAATATTTTACCAGCACACTTTAAAAATCAATTATTTAGTATGTTTCTATACTTATGCAAAGCCATTTTTGTTTTTCCTTGTTCTCCCTTTGGGAAATTAAGTTGTATTCGTGGGCTCAAGCACAGGACACTCTATACAACAGAATAAAAGACTGCCTAGTCCTGTCCAGTTTGAGCCCATTGATTAAACCACTATGTCACGATATCTTGTTGAAGTGCTCCTGTTTTTCACCGCTCTGCTACTGTATCTAGCAGGATGTCCTTTCCCAGGGACTGGTCTTTTCTGACAAGTCCGAAGTACTTGGAATAAAGTCTCACCCTCCTTGCCTCCAAGGAACATTGTGGTTGTACTTTTTCCAAGCTTTGTTTGTTCTTTTTGTAATCCATGGACTTTCAATATTCTTCCCCAGCACCACAGTTCATACGTATGGATTCTTCTTTGGTCTTCTTCATTCAGTGTCCAACTTTCACATGAGGCGAACCTTAGTCTTCAAAATAGCATCCTTACTTTTCCACATCTTCAAGAGGTCTTGCACAGCAGATTTACCCAGTGCAATGTCATGTTACCTCTGATCTCCTGACCACTGCTTCCAGGAGCATGGATTGTGGATCCAAGCAAGACAGATCCCTTAACAACGTCAACATTTATTTCCATTTACCATGATGTTTCCTTCTGGCTCTCTTGTGTGGATTTTGGTTTTATTTATATGGAACTGTCATCCATTCTGATCCAATCACTGATCTTCCTCAGGAAGTTCTCCAAGTCCTCCTCACTGTCAGTAACCATGCTGTGTAATTTGCACACCCCAGGTTGTTGATAAGCCTGACTCCAATCCTGATGATCCACTCCTCTTCCCACATCTACCTTCTCTAATGATTTACTTAGCATACAGATGGAATAAATTCACATCAACTTTTGGATATTTTGAAAGAAAAGATCCCTGGGGGCCTAGTGGTTATGAGTTGGGCTGCTAATTGCAAGGTCAGTGGTTTGAAACCCCAGGCTCTCTTTGTGAGAGAGACAGGGCTTTCTACTCCCATAGAGTTAGTCTCAGAAACTCACAGGAGCAGTTCTGTTATGAGTTGGCCTGGACTCAATGCCAGTAAGGTGTTTTTTTTTATTCTTTCCTTCTTTATTTTTAGTTATATTTAGAAAGAAGTTGACTCAAGATAAACACAAAATTCCCTGTGGATTGTAACCTGCCTCATTAACAGAATTGTATATAATCTAACTTCATTGACATCACAGAGGTTAAAATTTACATAAAACCAAACCAAACCCACTGTAATCAAATCATTTCTACAGAGAGTTTCCGAGGCTGTGTATCTTTATGGGAGTGGATAGCCTCATCTTTTCCTTGAAAAGTGGCTGCTGTGTTTGAAGAATGAACCTTGTAGTTAGCAATCCAATGCACTGCAGGGGATAATCCCATCTGATCATAAGGACAATCACATACTACTGCAAATCGTGGCCCAGTCAAGTTGAAATATATATGGCAGGGAAAATCCACACAGTTTTCTTCCCTGGGGTTCCTTAACCCTATGTCCTGAACATAATTTTTTTTTTTTTGCCATCTACCCATGTGACATCATGCATGCTCATGAGAATTAGATGCAATTTTCTGTGGGACTTTTACACAAATTCCCTTTGCACTATTAGACTCATGAAATTTTGGAGAGAAATAGACTGCAGAGATAGAAAATCATCCTGCAAAATACACTTTAAATGTATGTCTGGTAACTATTTATGGTCCCCCCACCCCACCAACATCAACTTAGTCATTTTTCACACTTTCCAACCCTTACAACAGAAAATAAACCCCTTCTGAAAAATACTTATTTTTTAATTAGTTAAGTGAAGTATCTATTAGATTTGTTTTGTAAAAAGAAGAATATTTGGAAGAACTTATTGATATATTTTAAAATAATTAAAGCTGTTATAGGTGGGAAGAATCACTGTTTTTGCTATGGACCATTGCTGACACAAGTCATCTCAAATATTGTTTATGGTGAATTAATGACATGTGTCCTCCTCTGATCGTTTCAGAATACTATGGCTTTTTTAAATCAAGAGAATCATCTCCATGTAGCATATAGCTTATTTCTTATATTATATGAAAACTGTTCATTTTAGAATGATGTAGCATAATCGAATTAGTTAACTTTAAAAAAAGTATTTATTAAAACATGTACGAAATGAAAAAAATGAAATGTGAAGTTTCAAAAAATCATTTTACTTATAATAGAAATTAACATTACTATTCATAAGACATTCATGAAGACTATCCTAAATAAAGAAGATGCTAAAGTTCATGAGTTTTGAGTTAGTAGGGAAAAACTATACTTTTCGTCATAATATCTTGATGATCATTAGAAATAATCATTACAACAACTGCCTAATTTGAAGGATTATATGATAGTTAATGAAACTTGTATTAAACAGCACATCATAAGTAGAAGACAATTTGCTCACTTACAAGATTTACTAGGCTATTAAGAGTTATAACATTAATTAGGTTATTGGAAATGTTTGTTGAGAATGGGGGCCTGGTATATGGCCATGTGCCACTGCCAAAGATGGAGAGTTTCAGCACCCCTTTTTCCTAGGTGGGGAGTCCAGTCCATCTTTATTGTCTATTCTACTCGGAAACTCCACTGGAACTGGTTAACTTTGGGTGACCTTGCTGTCATTTGTTCCACCAGTGAAATAGCTCTCAGCATCACAAACGGAAGAAATGGTGAAGACACAGTGTTGAATAGAAAACTTCATAAAGTAGCTTGAGAAGATAACACCAACTATTATCATGAAAAGTATGCAAAATTTTAGAATTAGCAAACCTAAAGGGGAGAGCATGCTCAGCATATCTGATACTGATAGAATTCAATTAAAAAAAAAGCCAAGCCTCAAGATGCAATCTTGAAAGATTCAATGGAGCAAACATTGATGGAGGAAGCATAAAAAAGATAGGGAAAGAATATACAGTCACTGTATCAAAAATACGTAGTTGTCCTTCCACCATATTGGAGATAGCATATGAGCAAGAACCAATGGTACTGAAGGAAGAAGTCCAAGCTGCATTAAATTCATTAGCCAAAATCAAGGCTCCAGGAGTTGATGGAATACCAATTGCAATGTTTCAATAAGCTGATGAAACACTGGAAGCACTCACTCGTCAATTCTAGGAAATTTGGAAGACAGCTTAATAGCCTATTGACTGGAAGAGATCCATATGTGTACCCATTCCAAAGAAAGAGGACCTAACAAAATTTTCACATTATAGAACAATATTATTGACATCACATGCAAATCAGAATTTGCCCAAGATTATCCAACAACAGTTGCAATCGTACACTGACAGGGACTTCCCAGAGGTTCAGGTCAAATTCAGAAGAGGATGTGGAACACGGGATATCATTGCTGATATCACATCAATCTGAGCTCAATGCAGAGAATGGCAGAAATATGTTTACTTGTGTTTTATTGACTATGCCAAGACATTTGACTATGTGAACCAGAATAAATTATGGATAACCTTGAGGAGAATGGGAATTCCAGAATATTTCATTGTGCTCCTGCAGAATTTATAATGCAGGAATCAAGAGGCAGTTGTGTGAACCAAACAAGGGAAAACTTCATGGTTTAAAATCAGGAAAGGTATGTGTCAGGGTTGTACTCTCTCACCATGCTCATTCAATCTGTATGCTGAGCAAATCATCACAGAAGTTGGCTTATCTGAAGAAGAACGTGGCATAAGTTCGTAGGAAGGCCTATTAACACCTAATGATATGCAGATGACACAACTTGCTTGCTGAAATAGAGGAAGACCTGAAATCTTGCTGATGAAGACCCAGGGTTACAGTCTTCACTGTGCATTATGACTCAATGTAGAAAAGAGCAAACTCCTCACAACTGGACCACAAGTTAGCATCACAGTAATATTTCATACAACACCAGGGTTATACATTCTGTACAAGTTTCAGTTGAGCTTCCAGACTCAGACAAACTGGGAAGAAAAGTGGTGAACCAATGCCAACTATTAGTCAATGATAACCTTTGGTTCACCGATTATTACCGGATACTTTGCCTTGTTTACTTTGGATGTATCATCAGAAGAGACAGAGTGCAGAAGAACCGCATTTTACTAAAGTCGAGGCCCAACATAGTGGAGGGAAATTCTCAAAGTAGTATATTGACACAATATATTGACAATGGATTTTCAAGTGTTCCAACCATTAAACAGTGGGAGATGATCAGGTCTTGTTATTTTAAACATGGGATAGTCTTGAGTCAGAACCCACTGATGACAATGAACAACAGCATACTGGTCAGCCAAGCCTTGCTGGGATTGAGCTCAAACTTTGAATTAGGGAAATAACTAATTTTACATTTTCCTGATACAGCTTAACATTGCCCAAAACACATTACCTTAAAACATTTATTTGAGTTTATGTGTATGCATGTGTAATCTGCAAACTGGGTGTTCAGAATTTAAGCGGTGATACCCTCCCTCTCTCAGATTTGGATTTTATTATATAAAATCCTTAGATCACACAGGTTGATGTTCTTCCATGTGAGCTTCACTAACACTTCACTTAGATGATTGCTTGTTTTAAGACAAGTTTTTAGAATCACATATACTATTCTTTATGATAGCTGAGCACCATCAACCTTCTGTACCATACTTTGC
Source organism: Tenrec ecaudatus (assembly GCF_050624435.1). Lineage (NCBI taxonomy): Eukaryota > Metazoa > Chordata > Mammalia > Afrosoricida > Tenrecidae > Tenrec > Tenrec ecaudatus. The sequence goes on along the minus strand of NC_134542.1, from coordinate 17,652,377 downwards.
TATAGCACCATATCCTCAATGATTTCTTAATGAGGACAAGTATTGAGTAGGACTATGTCATAAAAACTAATTATTCTTAGATTAGGGCTATGATTAAATATGAGCTCAAAATTCATTAATATATCTATAATTTTATATGTGTTCTGTGTTCTCTTTAGAAACATCAATATTATTTTATTGGAGAACATTCCCATGGTGCTTACACTACATCCATAGATACTATCATTAAATTGGCCAATAGTATAGAATTTAAGAGACTGTTGAGAAAAGGAAAATATACATGGATAGCATAGATTTTTAGACCAAAATACATGGATTGTTGACTTGCAGAGATTTTCAACTTAGATGGCTGGATGTTATATACACAAACAATGAGACCTGGAGATAAGGCAATATTTTCCATAACTCTTACTCCTAAAGCAGAACCATACCCACTGGACACAGAAATTATATGGATTGTTGGTAGCTAAAAATCATCCACAGCTGGAGTATTTCACTATGGTCATCAGCAAGTCAGAGGCCCTGGATGGCAAGATTGTTAAGCACGTGACTACTGGCCAGAAAAACAAAACAAAAACAGAGAACTTCAGATTGAATCCACCTTGAGGTGACTCCGAACAAAGGCCCAATGGTCTGTCTCCAAGAGGCACCAGCCTTCAAAGGCCATGGAGAGGGGTGTTGCTCTACCAACCACGGGGTCCTTGTGATTTTGAATTGAATACAAGGCATCTGATGGGATTAATCAGCACATATTGATAAATTGATCAGGTCATACTTGTATGTCCCCAGAGAGCCAGTTGGAGGAACCCTCGTGGTACAAAGGTTAAGTGCTTGACTGCTCAACCAACAGTCATGACTCCGACCCACAAGTGGCTCAGCTAGAAAAATGACTGAGGCTCTGCTCTCCTAAGGGCTGCCATTATGGAGTGGTTCTACTCTGTCATATACGGGTACTTCGAATCTGAATCAACTGGTCTGAAAAGCCCGCAGAAAGCCACTTATACCGGCACAAGACTGCCTACCACACAATAAGGCACCTGAAATTATTCAAGGAAATCAACCATGCAACATGCTTGGTTGAGTGTTTTAGTAGTCTGTGCTAATTCAGTGTATGTCTCAGTGATTTATTATAATCCATATTGTTTCCATTGGTCACAAACAAATATGTTTATTTGAACAAAGTTTTGCCTGAAATCATGTTCCATAAATTAGCTCAATAGTTTCTTGGGAAAAATGGGGTCAGAAGGTACACTCATTATATTTTCTAGATCTCCCAACTGGTTGTTTTCTCCCTCTCCTGTTCCTCCAAATCCCACCTGGTAGCGTGGTGGTTAGGAGTTGGCCTGCTAACCGCAGGGTAGGCAGTTGGAAACCATGAGCAGTTCCAAGGAAGAAAAATAGGACTCTCAACTCCAGGTGACATGTACAGTCTTAGAAATTCACAGGTGTGTTAGGCTGGATTAGAGAAACAAATCCAGAGGCACTCATGTGTGAAGGAGCTTTATGTGAAGATGTAATTATATATCAAGCAAACATCCCAGCCCAGTCAAGGTTAAGTCCATAACTTCAATCCTTGACCCTAAGAGCCCTCTTCAGACTCACAAAACTATACACAATGAAGCAAAATACAGGAAGGTCACGAGCAGGTGGGTGCAAAGTTTTGTGGTTACAATGCTGATGGATGCATCTCAGTCATGTGGCCTACCAAAAAAGAAGGTAAGCACAGAGAGAAAGGACATTCCCAGGATCCTCCTTGTGAGAAGACGATGACCACCAGGAGGTACCATCAGGCTGTGATAAGATTGACAGGCTGAACTACACCCCTTAACTTCTATATCTTCAAGTTGACATGGCATTATGTAACTATCATAGCAGGCCCGTTCTATCCTGTTCCTAAAGGGTTCTTATGATTCAAGCTTGACTTTAAAAAAATCATTTTATTGGTGGCTTTTACAGCTTTTATAACAATCCATACATCATTGTATCAAGCATACTTGCATATATGTTGCCAGCATCATTTTCAAAATGTTTTCTTTATACTTGAGCCCTTGGTATCACCTCCTCCTTTTTCCCTCCCTCCCCCATCCTCCCACCCTGCAGAACACTTGATAAATTATAATTATTATTTTCATATCTTATACCTCCCACTGTCTCCCTTCATCCATGTTTCTGTTGTTTGTTCCCCTGGTTGGTACAGGGGGAAATTATACAGTGATCATTTTGATTCGTTCCCCATTCTCCCCCCACCTTCCTCCTACTCTCATGATATCATTAATCCCATTATTGTTCCTGAGGGGTTTATCTGTCTTGTATTCCATGTGTCAAGAGTTCTTATTTGTTCCAGGGTACATGCTCTGGTCTAGCCAGATTTGTAAGGTAGAACTGGGGTCATGATAGTGGTTAGGAGGAAGCATTAAGGAACTAGAGGATGGCTGTGTGTTTCATTGGTGCTATACTGCACCCTGGTTGGGTTGTCCCTGCCTTGTGGCATAGGGGATGTCCACTTGTCTACAGATTGTCTTTGGGTCTCCAATCTGACCCTGCTTGTTCATATCAATATAATGATTGATTCTGGGTCTTCTGATTCCTGATACCTGACCCCGTGGACACCTCTTGATCACACAGGCTAGTGTGCTTCTTCCATGTGGGATTTGTTGCTTTCCTGCTAGATGGCCACTTGTTTAACTTCAAGCCTTTAAGACCCCAGGTGCTATATCTTCTAATAGCCGGACACCAGCTTTCTTCAACACATTTGCTTATGCACTGGTTTGAGTCAGGCTTGACTTGATAGTAGTGACTTTGGATTGGTTTTGAGTGACTCTAAAACCCCTCCTTTCCACACATAAACTTACCCAAAAGAGCTATAGCTATCTCTCAGACACTGCCGATCTGACTAGGACAGTGACAGCAGTGACAGGAGTGCATGAAGAATTGCTCATTGGTGCTCATGGTTAAGGAGAACATGCTAATAATTAGGCAGATTCTGAGAAGACACAAAGATAGAAGCTCCCTGTGGTGTGACCAAGAGCCCCACCACTTGACTTGTCCTTTCTGACCACCCCCATCTTCCGACTTTTGCTCTGATCTCCAACGTGTGAGACATTTCTATTCTTTGTCTTCGAGTTGCAGAATTTTTAGATAGCTCTTGAAATACAAATCTGTTCCCTGTGAAAGATAGCATGTTGGATCATCAGCAGGGTGGAGATGAGTTTATCAAGGTAACTGTAGCCAGGATCCTTGCTTGCAATAAATTGGCTCAGGCGGGTGATGAGAGGAATATTTTGGAGCTCTGGAATGTGCGGGAAAAGGCAGGTTTGGGAGGGAAAGGGGAAGACCATCTCGGCTCTAGGAAGCAGATGACAACAAGGAGTGTTATTTCTGTGGATCGGGGAGTAAATCAAAGAGGGACAGGGGTTGCACAGAACTAACAATGAGAAATAAAGGCAACTATTCCTGTCAGATTCTTGAAAGCTATGAGGGATTCTTGAAGCAACCCTACGAATTTTCCATTCGAAGAAAGAAATTTCTTTGGAGTCAAGAGAGGTAAAATGGTATGAACCCATCATAGTATGCTTGGGGACAGCCTGGACTGTTCCCCACCATTACACGCGCATCCCTGGTAGGAAGATTCTGATGCAAACTTGTAAGCACTCCCGGTTAGTAACTCCGGTGTTGAAGATGCACCCGCAGCCCCTCTGTGAGGAAGCCTGGTGCTCTCTCTGAAAAGACCACAGCATGGAGAACCTGCGCGGCACAGCTCTGCCAGGAAACACCTGGTCCCCGTGCCTCTCAATCAATTCAACAGGAACTGGCGGCACCAGCTTCTCTGCTGTTTCATTCCAGAGCCTCGGCCTGCACGAATGAAGATGCTGTGCCCGGAGAGACGTAAGACATAACACCCTGAGGTGTTAGTTTTTTTTCATTAGGACCTTCCTCCTCTCTCTCTGGCTCTGTCCAGCTGAAACCTACAGACATTCTCCTCTGGAACTGGGAATTTGCATTGTGTGGAAGAACCTACTGGTCTCCTGAGCCAGCTGGTTCAAGAAGCAGCAGTATATGCGTCTGACAGTTCTCTCTAGGTGTTTAGGGACTTCCAGCTGATCTTGCTGATTGCTCACATATAGGTAATGCGCATCATAAAAGGGGAGTTTCTGTAGCAACTTACTTGCAATCAAAGGCTGCCCGTGGCTACCCAGCATCCCCTGATGTGTTGGGAGTTTCAGTGGGATCTGTGGAGTTTAAGAGAGAAAGGAAAGGGGCAAGTACAGACGTACAAGGGGATTTCTGCACAGAGCTAGATATTCAAAAGCCGGAGCATAAAGGAGGGCAAACTGGAGACTGTAGCAGCCAGGCCGTCCCCAGTACACAAAGATGCATTAGACTCTGCTGCCCTGTGTTTCTACACCAAGGTTCAATCTCTGTATTGAACTGGAAGTTCTTTCTGTCATCTCTCTTCTCTCTCTCTCTCTCTCTTCTCTCTTGGCTTTTAAAACTATTGACTGAAAGCTTTTTTGCTTCTTAACTTAATTCACATCGGAAAGCAGATACTCCTGTGTGTCCAGCGGTATGCTCCATACGATGGAGCAAAGAGAAAGAGACCTCCATCTTGGCCTTATGTGCCACAGGAACTATTGAGCAAACACTCACAATACATTTTTTTTTACAGAAAATAGTTGTGTATTATGACAAATCCATACGTGATTTCGGGGAAAAAAGGTATTCAGTGGGAGTAAAGAATTGAGGTGGGTCTTCCCTGAAAACCTTCAGTAAACTATAAAATAAGAGATAATGGACATAAAGCCAAAGCCCAAACCAAACTCACGCTCATCAAGTCAATGCCAACTCGTAGCAACCATATAGGACAGGGGTGACCTGCTTCTGTGCGTTTCCAACGTTGCAACTCTTCATGGTAGTAGAAAGCCCTGTTTTTCTCATATGGAATTGCTGGTGGTTTTGAACCATGAACTGTGCAGTTAGCAGTCTGAAGCACACCCACTATGCCACAGGGCACATCTAGGACACCATAACTCTAGGCAAGGGAAACCGAGTCCTAAAAAGCAGAGCTTGGACTAGGCTGTGTGTTACATTTGCGTGGAGAATCTGGGTGGTGCCAGCCAGAGTACACAGGGGAGGCATCCTTGAGACTAGCACGGACTCTTCCTGTAGATGGTCTGCTAGTGGAGCTGTAGATGAATAATTCAGCTATACAGTTTCAATTAGAGATCAGTATTCTTAGAAATAAGAGTGATTAGAACGGGAGAAAGTGCCTAAGGAGGAGGTTTCTAGGATAATGATGGGACAGGGATTGCTTTCTGGGGAGGTGACAACTATGTAGTGACCTAAAGGCCAAAAGGCACAGGCTTGTGCTAAGGAATGAGTTGTGTCTGGCACACAGTCCGAGAATTTGCCTTTCCAACAAGCTCCAGCTGGTGCTGATGTTGCTGGCCCATGGGCCACACTTGCAACCCGCTGGCCAAGAAGGACAGATACAGAAGGCAGTATGGAATGTAGAGAGGAGGGATGAAAGAACTTAGGAATGTGGAATTTGGATTCTGGAAAGGAAGACATCCAGAGCAAAGCCCCAGTCACAAAAATAATGGGGGGGGGGGCGTGGAGCTGTTCTAGGTGAATAGAGGAACCGACCTGGATTGTGGGGACAGATGAGGAGCATGAGGAAAGTTCTGGGTGATCAGGGTATGGCAGATGTTGCAGGCACAGACATAGAGAAGAAGAGACACCGACATTTCCTGAAGGAAATGAGCAACCTGGAGGAACAGGGCAGATTTGGTGAGTGGACACTCACGGAATCCTGAGGCTCTTGACTGCCTTTAAAGAAAAAAAGATGAAATGAGATGTGGGAAGGAGACATCAGGTAAAGACTGTATGTATCTCAGGTGGAAGTGAAGACTTGTGGAAGAGACAAGGAAAGAAGTTAGATAGGTAGAAGGCAAGCAGGTGAAATCCCTTGAAACCACTAAACTGCTTTCTCATTTAGGGAGTAGGGAAAGGCCCAATGTGAGGCTGTGGTGCTAGAGTGCTATTTCAATAGGTAGCAGAGTGGCTCCATTGAGGATGGCAAACGTGGTCACTAATATGCTGCAGGTACCACTGTATGCTGCCCTATATAGATGATCTTCAATATGGTGTTGCCCATCATGGATGTCAAATCTGTGCATGCCAAATTAAATGCCCTTTGAGTAGCTAGGTCTATGTACCACTGCTTTCACTTCTTGATCTCTATGATATATTGAATCTGTTAAATTTTCATTCTGAGTATAGAAATAGGGAATCTTTCCAAAAAGTGTCAATCAGTGGGGGAGGGGGGGAACAGGGAGGAAAATGGGGAGAATAATATTTTATACACATAAGCTGACATACATATAATGGAACTCAGCAGTAGTTACTATCAAGATATTTCTAGTAAGGACTTCAATCAAATTAGCTATAGTTCTTAAGAGAACAGCAAGAGTTCAACTTGGTTGTCCTAAGGTTATTACATTTAATATTAAAAATATATAATGATAATGTTGAAAAGATCATATCAAACTCACGGCCATCAAGTCAATTGCTGGTTCATTATGAATCCCTTGGGTTTCTGAGATTGTAATTGTTTAGGGGAGTAGAATGCCCCGTCTTTCTCTTGCGGAGCTACCGGTGGTTTTGAACTGCTGACCATGCATATCACAGCCCGATGCACAATCCCTTCACTTTCAAGGCTCTTATATTGTTGACTAGTGTTCCCACAGAAGCTCCTTTTCATCATGAACCTGTGAATGTGGTCTTTTTTGGAAACACCGCCTGAAGAAATCATCAATTTAAGGTCAGATCATATTGAATTATGACATCATTATGATAAGACACAGACACACAGAGAGGAGAACAGCATGTAAAGGAGGAGATGGGGCTGGAACTAATGGAAGGGGGTCTAAGGTTGTTGGCAACACCTGAGGATAGAAGACGCCGATGAGAAAGATTGACACAGTGGCTGCAACACTGGGCTCAAGCATCACACTGGGAAGATGGCGCAGGACCAGGCAGTATTTCCTTCTGTTGGACATAGACAGGGTCATGAAGGGTCACAACAGACCCAATGATACCCAAGAGCAGCACAGTAACAGAGGAACAGCTGAGTGATTTGGGGGTAATTTGGTAAAAAGTGTGAGCAAGACAGGGGCTAACTCTCCTCAGAAGGACTCTTTCTTACAACAATACACAACTCGCTAGTTTGAATAGCATTGAGAGCATTCACACATGTAAAGGACTTTTGGTAACATGGTGGGTTGAAGCCTGGAGTCCACTACCTTTAAATACACATGTAACTAAAATTAAATATATATGTCTTATTACAAATGAGCCATCTTTCAGAGAGCCTTTGTGAAATAAGCTGAATTTGATGTCAATATGACTCTGCTGGTCTGATCTGTCACCATCGGTTCCCCAGGAAACCTAATAAGCCACAGGGTGGAAGCACGTCCACTTTCACATCATGGTGGGTGGAAACCATGGCCGGTCTCCATAGCACATTGGAAACATTGAAGGATAACAGCCAGGAGAGACCACCAGAGACTGTCTTTTAATAACCACATTCAACTTATTTTACTGTTTCTATACATGCGCATATATTCAGCCACCTCTCATCACTCACCTCTCTTTGTGTACTTCCTTGCATTCTCTAAAAACCCCACGGGTAGTTAAAGCTTCAATGCCTGTTTCACACTTGAGGAGAACTTAACTGAGTCACCGGAGTCTGAACTAGAAAAATAACCTGGAAACCAAGACTTCTCTGGCAAACAGCTGAGTCTCTCTGCGAGTTCTCCCTTTTGTGAAATGAAGAGACCACTGTTAGCTAGGTCATTAGCGAGCATCACCGAGAAATGAGCATCTCCTTGTGAACTCCTTTGTAAATTGCTACATGCATGTAACACTATAAAAACATACCTGGACTCACAGTTATTCCGGCTCAATGTACTCTTCTATGACCACAGGAGGAAAGGTCAGAAGGCGGCTAGAGACTAAAGGCTTTTTCACTGAGAGTGATGGAAAGTCTTTCCTAGCTCTCAGCTCTGCTCACGAAATGATGAAGAGATAATTAGAAGGGCTGACTGCCTTACAGGTAAATCTCAATATTTAAAAAGCAAGCTTATCGTGGGAGAAACAATTGTCTCCATGAGAGATCTAGCAGGTTAAATGCTAAGTGTATAAAGGCTGAAAAACATAATTATATTTACACCTTAAAGCAATAGTGAACCAAGGGGCCCTTTGTCTTTAGAATTACTGGGAAACTTTTCCCCAAAAACATTAAAAAATTATAACTTATTTTTTGGGGAAAAAAGAGTTTTGACAACAAGAGTAGTATGCTGCAATAGAGAGGACTCACTGAAGTCAATGTTGGAAATAAAGGCAACCACTTATGGCATCTTTGTTAAATATGTATGTTTTATTGAAGCAATGCTGGATTCTCCTTTCTGGACACCCACATCGCCTCTTCAAGTAATTAAGAAATAGTTCCCCAAATTAATTGTATTTATATATGTCAGAGAGAAGTGTTACAGTGCTTACCATATATACGCACATATAAGTCAAGTGTTTTCAGTACATTCTTTATGCTGAAAAAGCCTCCCAGTTTTTTGAGGTAAAATTGGATCCCTTGGCTTATACTTGAGTATCTGTGGTAAGTTTTCTGCTGCGGACTGAAAGGCAGACAGAACAAACCCACAAACTGCCCTGCAGGAGGAAGCTATGGCAGTCTGCTTTTGTAAAGACGTATGGCCTTTGAAATGATAAGGGGGCAAATCTACTCTATCTTCCAGCATCGCTGAGTCAGAAGTTATTTGGGGGCAGTGGGTTTGGTGTTTTGCTTTGGAATCCAGAGGGGTAGTTTGAGAGTTCACATAACTGCTTGACAATGGGAAGACATGTCGAGGGAGACTAGGTATTATCTCTGGGGTGGTGGAAATGATTACTTACAAAGTTGGGTGTTCAAATGAACGCAGGATTCCCAGAAGACATGCGTGTTTGCCTTTGGAAATCTGCCACTGAAAACCCTATGGAACACCACGAGACCCCGGCACACTTGGAGTTGCCCTGAGTTGGCATCAACTGGACAGAAACGTGTGTGTGTGTGTGTGTGTGTGTGTGTGTGTGTGTGTATGAACATATGTTAGCCCGCCAGGTTTATCAAATACTTCCTATGCGACATCCCACTTCTCCCTTGTGTGCAGCTTTATTTGTTTATTTCCTGCCATCTTAAATGTTTGTCTGGTTTCTGTCCCATCATGGATTAGGCACAGATCTATCTGTCCTTCATAAAGCTTTCACCAAATAGTAACCTATGAATTCTATCTTATTCTTACAGCTATTAAAGTCTATAGAACTACAAAAACACTGACTGGTGGTGAGTGGGTGATACTTATTTATCCCATTTCAGTTAGACCCATTTATGAAAGAGAAGCTTCCAATGTAGGCCGACTATGTATGTCAAAGCGATAAGACCACACGAGTGAGTCTGTGTTGGAACCCAGTAGGCCTCACTTAGGACTTCCTCTTTAACTCACCTAATGAGACCCCTCCCACCAGAATTCTGCACTGCAGAAAATTGAAATCCACTGGGGAAAAGGGTACAAATCCCAATTTCATCAGAGATGGGGCAGGTAATATAGAAAGGAGACAGAGTGGCGAAGCCTGGTGTGTGCATGGGAGATATAGGCCTACTCTAATGGGCACCTGGGTCTCAGTCCAACCAGTGGATTCCAGGTGAAACGAAAGGCCCAGTTTTTCCAGATCCTGCGAGAGGATCCGGGCATACAGATCTCTTACAGAGCTTATAGTTCATAGCAAACAATGGACAGGCCAATTAAAGCACGCATGCTAACAGGAGAGTCCATGCGAACTGCCAGATAATTGTTCTCTGCACCCTTGAATGTAGAAGCCAGGGAGGAAAAGTTCATGTGTCCTACCCAGGTGCTCTTCAGAACATAGCACAGTATGGAATACGGAGCAGGCAACCATTTTTTAAAATGAAAGAATAAGTTAACGAACGTATAGATGGAATAGACCACTCTTAAATTCTCTCCAGTAGTTCCATTCTTTCCCGATTAAATGAAAGCTAGGTGGTGTAACATAAAGCACCTGGCTGGAGGGAGATGATGTGGTTTGTAAGTCAAAATCTGCCTATTTTTTTCCCATTTTATTGGGCCTCTTACAACTCCTGTTACAAACCATACATCAATTGTATCCGACATATTCATACATATATTCCATCATTCTTTTCTAGACAGTTACTTTCCATTGAGCCCTGGGATCAGCTTCTCTTTTTTTTCCCCCTCCTTCCCCCCACCCTAACCCTCCTGGCCCACTGATGGATTATAGATTGCTGATTATTTTCAAATCTCACTCAGACCACCATCTCCCTTCCTCTCTGGTTTCTGATGCCGTTCCTCCTGATTGGGGTGTGTGGTTATGTGCTCTTCATTGTGATCAGTGACCCCCTCCCTACCCCCTTCTATCCACCTTACCCCCCCCTTTTGGTATCACTATTCCCATTCCTGTTTCTGGGTTCCGTGTGTTGTGAGTTTTATCTCTATATACATGCTCATGATAGGGGACTGGGGTGGGGGGTGGAGGTGGAGGTGGAGGTGGGGTGAGGAGGTCTCCATGAAACAGAGGTATATTGCCTGACCCATTAGTGCTTTACTGCACCCTGATTGACTCACCCCTCCTTGTGACCCCTCTGTGGGGGGATGCTCCATTGTCCATAGATGAGCTTTGGGTTTCCCCTCCAACACCCTTCCATTCTCACCAATACATTTTTGTTTGTTTGTTTACTGTTTGCTGTGAATCTTCTGATGCCTGTTGCCCAGTCTCAACACCTCATGATCTCATCGGCTGGTGTGTTTCTTCCATGTGGGCTTGTTGCTTCACTGTTCGATGGCCGCTTGCTTAACTTCAAGCGTTTAAGACCCCAGGTGCTATATCTTTTAATAGTAGGCAACATTCTCTGTCTTCACCACATCTGAATTTGCACCCATTTTATCTTCAGTGATCATGTAGGGGGGGCAGGGAAGGGGAGCACCACAGAATACCAATGTGTTAGAACAAAGTTGTTCTTATAAATATATGTACAAAGGCCAATACCATTATTGTTATGGATTAAGGCATTTGCATAAGTGCACACCTCTGTTAATCTCCCTATCTATGCCTTTGCTTCCTAGAGCTTGCCTCTGTTTCCTTTTTGCCTCTCTTGCCCTGCCATCACTTTCCCCTTTCTTGCACCTCTTAGTGCTTCCTCTCCACTAGCTTGGTGTTGCTCTAATACTCACAGGATCTCTAATATATGGGGTCTTAGCCAATTCAATTAACTTACGTGTGTCTAAGGTTCCTCATCCATAAAATATGGAGATGGGAGTTTGCCATTGAAAATCAAACACTATCTCAGGAGCCTTGAAGTACAAGGGTTGGGGATCATTCAAACAACTTCCGAGGGAGGAAATGGGTGGTGAGAAAGAAGTGAGTCTTTAGAGTTGAGAAGTCCATGATCTGCCTCTTCCCAGAACTCTACTGAGAGGACAAGAAGGAGACTTGTCTGCTTTGATTGTAAAAACATGCAGACCAAGAGACCAAGAAGCATAACGAAATGAGAAATGAGAAACTTAGTGAGGTAGCTCATCATGCCAACTGGCCGATAGACACATGTGGGGTTAATTGAAGGGCAGAGGGACAAATGTCTCGGTGAGCCTTATCTTTCTAGTTCTCAGGTTTCTTGCTTTGTGATGGTCGGACCAAGGTGCAGTTGCCTTAGCCAGTTCCCTGCTTCAGCTGACAAGGCTCACTTCCTGCAAGACATACCCAAGGAGAAGCTGCATGGATCTACCCTGATGTAGTCCTAGGTGCCGGAGCAGCCATGTGGAGACCACTGCCAGCGCTGAGATGCTAACACGTCCACTGATTCAGCTTTCCTCCTGCGGTTGGCACGATTGCATGTGTTTGTGAAATGGAGGAGGACTTTGTGGATCGGTGTCAGATATATGGGTTAATGTTGAACTTGTGTGCTTTGGTGGCACTGCGTTGGGATGTTTTCTTGGTGTGAACTTACCCTTTATATTAAACTCTCTCTTATATATGTGTTTCTGCGGCTTTGTTTCTCTAACATTCCCAGACTAATACACTTAGCAAACTCCAGAATGCTATTTTTGCATGTATTCTCACAGAATAATTTGATTCTCCTGGCTGTTTCCATGAATGACCTCTGGAGTATATATAATAGGGATAGAGGTGAACAAAATGGTCTAAAGCCTAAAAGACATTTTTAAAAAGCCTTCTTGCTGTTAACATTCTATGTTTACACTCTTGAACGTAGGCTGTTCTGTGTAGAGTGGTAACCATCGTCCATTCTCCCGAGTCATCGCACAATGGTGGACCCACAGCAGGTTCTTAAGGACTTCTCGTCTTGAATGAAAATTAAGACCACGTTTCTCTGGCAGCTTTTTTCAGCAAAGTCTCAAATAGAATCCGAGGAAAGAAACCAATAGCCACTCTGGTTATGCTCTCTAAGTTTAGTTTTGTCACATCTTCCACTTATGAAATGTGAGCACACGTTGTTAGTGATAGTAATCCATTAATTAGCATTTGGGAGGCGAGGCAAAAAGTATGTCCAGAAAATCATTTCCAATGTAATTAGCAAGCTCACAACTGAAGCAATCTCATTCTAGAAAATATCTAAATGGGGCTCCTTCACTGATGTGTGTCAGATTTTTTTTACAGTTGCAAATCTGATGGTCAGAGGTGGATTTCCTTGAGCTAGCATTCCAGCGAAACACTTTTTAATCCATTTTACACAGCTCTTATTAGATTTGTAAGAAGATACACAGTGTATAAGCACTCCATGGTCACTTGAGAGGAGGGTAGTTATGTGACTCATTTCACAGGCAATTACCTGTTTGAAAAAGAGACAAATATCCTGTGTCTGACAGAGGCGAGGCCTCCATGACATGAACCAAATGTCTGAGGCTGTGAGCAATCCTGTGTTGGGGCTGCTTCTCAGCGCTTTGCAGAATTCCCTCATCTCTGACTGGTGACAGACAATGAGTGCTTGATGGAATGGTCTATGTTTGCCATCTACTCTGGTGGTGGGATCTTGAATATTTAAATATCCAAATTAAAATCATTTTATTAACACAACCATTGCACACTCTTAAGTTCAAATTAAGTAGAAATTCCCCTACACATTTATAACTAAGTACACACATTCACATACACGTGAGAACATGGTAAATGTAAAATTTGACCAAAGAGGATGGGCTGCATTAGAAGTCAATGCAGCCTGGTTGTGATCTTTTGCTTTAGAAATGCCAGATGTTACCATAAAGGTACATGGGATGAAGGGGACTTGATGTCTCTCATTAGTGTTTTTTACAACTGCTAACACATCAACAATTATTCCGAGAAATTTTTTAAAAGGGTCATTGACAGTATCTATTGACTTAGGGACTATCACTAACATTATCTGAAAGCTTGTACTTTGCCCCATATGTATACTATCAGAGAAAGATGTTAGTCTGAGTGATGTGTGAGTGGACTTTGCATAACGCAGGGCCTCCCTAGTGGACTGTGAGTTTCAAGAATGTCATTTGCACATGGCATGGCATGCTAGCCAGGAGGTAATTCTCTGCTTTCCTCCTGAGAGCACCACTTAAAATTAGGGATCAAAAGAAGTAGAATAACACCCCACATTTATTTCCTAGGAAACAAAACAGTATTATAGGCTGGTGGGTTTATTTTAACTCTGGATCAGGTGCACGGAGATATTGGAGGTGGTATCCTGACAGATGGGTCATTTGAATCTTCTCCTGAGAGCATCTTTGTGATAGATTGAAAGAGTGGCCTTTATCTCCACCATTGATTCTCTTTGTCGTGTGTCTTTATTGCACCTATCTCTGCAAATAGGATTTTGCTACTGCCCCTGACGCTTGGTTTGGCCTTGCATCTTGGGGTGTTAGAAGACATGAGCAAGCAGAAGCTTGAAAACCACTTGTGTGGTTGAGCTTGTTTTGTTGAATTTAGTTCATCACGGTGACAAGGACATGTCTAGACTAGGTCACTGCTGCTAGGAGAAGATGACTGTTGAACAGAGCTGCCAGGCTAAACTGCTCCAGCCGGTCTAGCCCAAAGCAGAGCACGGGGTTGACCTGCAGACCCAGGAGTGAGTGAACCCAGCCTGGCTCAGCTGCCCTGCGGACACATGAATTCTAATAATCATTGGTTGTTGGATGAAGCCACTTGATTTTTGCGGTGGCTTTGTAGTCAACAGTAGTTGGTAACTACTGTAATTATGATGTATGGCCGATGGTATTTCTGATTGGTGACTGGTTTTAGGAACATTATGAAAGATAAGCCGTGGGGATGTCTGTGGAAGAAGGAGTCAAACACCCATTTAATCAGGAATCAGTGCTTGTTTTCCTGTAAAGGTTCAGACTATTCTAGGCTTTGTGAGCCATGTGGGCTTTGTCACTTTGGGCTTCAGGATGCACTTGGTCTCTGTCACTTCAACCTGGCTGGGGCAGCACGAAGACAAACATGCTCAACGCGTCAATAACTGAGTGTGTTCTGATGAAACTTTTTCCAATAAAAAAGATGGCCATCGGGAAGGAGCCCATACATAGCCTGGTGTGGGTTACAAAATGCCAGCTTTCATTTCTGTCTTGATCTGGTAACAGACCTCATGAAGCTGCCGTGAACCCCTTCCAGTCTGGGAATATCCACCAAATGCTTCCAATCCCTGCCACCCAGGAGACTGGCATGATGCTGTGATCGCTGGCAAGGTACATCAAACCAACTAGTTGATCCAACAAATGATACAAATACTCTAACCATAATTCAAGGATTACTCGTTTATGGGTCATGCCAAAAAATATCACAACTTCAAGAAGTAGTTGTGACTGTATGGGCAACTCTTTGGACAAGAAATTGGAGGCAACAATACTAAAAAATCTTTTTAATGTAATTGTATGATGTCTTTAAAGTTGTTGCAAGTCCAATAATAGCTTTCTTGCTTCTGAAAGTGTGAGACTTGGAGTGAGAAGCCTATAGCACCGTGAGCAAGAAGAACCACGCTGGGGAACATCTGGCAAAAGTGTCCCCTGCAGCTCAGGGCTGTGTACAGGTGCGACAGCGCACAAACCAGGGCTTCCCCAGAAAACCACGTCAAGGGCTTCCCCAGAAAACCGTGTGGAGGCGCCATATGTCTAGTGAGACCATGTGCTTGTGGACCGTGAGGGTCAGGAAGGAAAGAAACTGGATCAGAATCGTGGCTGCAAACTCTCTAAACTCAAGGGAGGTCAATGCCAGGCTTGCCACCGAGCTGTGAAGGCTACAACTAGAAGAAGGTTTGAAGTGGGACCGGGAGCACTACCAGCTGGCAGGGGCTGCTTCAGGAACTAGAGATTATTATCTCTTTAATGGTTGCACAAAGCCAGTAGGGATGGCTGATCCCAGGAAGCCGCTGGTGGTTTCACATGTACTGAGCCTAAGCCATCAGGCGCGTGCTAATGCCAGTAAAGGTGGTTTGACTTCAAAATCAATTAAAAACAAATCGATTCTAAGGCAGCATAGCTTCCAGCTAAACCACTTTGCTAACAGGCCTGAATGTGTTGCATCTGGCGGAACCAATAAGAGGCCGCACTGGCCTTCTGGACTAACAATGGGATTTCCTCATTGAATCCCTTTTTATGGGGCAGTCATCCCTTGGTAATGGCTTGGGAACAGCTTGAACCTCCTGCAGGCAATTCTTGACAAAGGAGTCCCTCCACACTCCTGGAAAGGAGGCCGGCCTGCAAACTGGCAATGAATCACACCATTTGATTGGGCAACGTAGACACAAATTCTTCTCACACTGGCACATGCGCATGGATGCAATGGCAGGTAGTTCAGGCCACCATGGGCACCGATTCAGAAATCCTGAATGAAAGACTGGCAGGACTACCTGGGTGGTAAAATAAGGAAGCACGTAGGGTGGTTCTTGGAATAACCAACAAATCACCGAAGTCACTGCCCTCGCGAAGACTCAGCCTGACCGTGACCCTGGGAGCCAGTAAAGAGTTGTCCCTGTGGGTGCTGAGGCAGAAGAAAACCAGTGGCTCAAACCCACCAGCGGTTCCACTGGAGAAAGAAGAGGTTTGTTGCTTCCATAAAGATTTATAGCTTTGTGGGGTAAAAGCTCCCCCGAAGGTCTTAAAGTCAAGAGCATAGGACTAGGACTTTTGAATGAATCCATGAGATTTTTTTTAAATCATCATTTTGGGGGGAGCTCTTCCAGCTCTCATAACATTCCGCAATTCCAATTGTTCAAGCATAATTGTACCCCTGCTACTACAATCCGTTTCACAATATTGTCTTTCTTCTCGAACTCTTTGATACCAGCTCCCCGTGTTCCCCTCCTTCTCCCACCCTTGCCCCTTGGAACCCTTGTTGCTATTGTTATATATTATCATCATGATTCTAGTAGTATATACACAGACATTTACGTATATATGTTTCACCTACAATTCTGTGGCTTACTCCCACCGAGTGGCACTATGCAGTCTTTATTGCTATCAGCTCCCCATTCTCCACCCCCCACCCCTGACCCTGACTTACCCTATCCTCAGGGAGTCATGATTCCTGTTGCTCTTTCCGTAGGGTCACCCATCCTGGAATTCTTGCATCAAGCAATCTTACCTATGTGCCTGAACATACGCAGGTCTAAACGTATGAATGAGGTGAAACATAAGCCTTAACAGTACGGGGAGGAAATATTAAAGTACCCGAGGATAGTTTTTGTGTAAGATTTTCTGATCCGTGGGGGCAGAAAGGACTTTAAATCAACCAGTTGAAGAGGGCCCTTTGGTAGGGATGGAATCCTTGGTGCCAGAGTCACCTGGGCTTGGTGACTGGGAAAACTGAGAGGAACAGCATGCTCCAACCCATGATCAATGGAGGGACAGGGATCCAAGGAGCATTTAATGTTCACCAATCTCAGCGGGGATTCCCTGGCCTTCTTAGCTATTTCCACTCTCTTAGATACCGCTCCCACCGCCACCACAACCCCATGCAGAGAATATAAAAATGAGAAATAACTCCTCTCTCATGTTTTCCCTCTAACCTTTGGCCTCCCTCTTCATGATTACAGCAATTGTGTGTGAAGCTGAACTTAAGAGTGACCAGTGTCTATAAATGACAATGTTGTCTGGTAAATGCCAAGCAGAAAATAGCTGTCTGAAATACAGACATTCCTACTAAGTCAAGACCTGATATTTCAGGATAGAACGGGGGGCAGAAGGTCTCCAGGACACTCGTTTGTCTCAACTCTTCTGATCCTTTCCCTCTATTATTCTGCCCCTCCCCACCCCCGTTAACCAAGAGGGGGTGACAAAGGAGAGAGCAGAGTCCAAGGCTGTGGTGTCAGAAGGAAGCAGAGACATAAAAAGCAACAAGATGTGCATGTGTAAGACTTCTGGAGTATTCACAAGGCAGGAATGGAATTTCATTTGTCAGAAAAGCTCTCGGTAATTATGTTCCTCCTGCAATTCAGACACATGTTAGTCTGGCCAGAGAACAAAACATCTGTTTATACATCGCTGCTGAAATAGGCAAAGCACCACTGCTAATTGTGCTTCGGCTCTTCCCTGTCCATTCTCTGCCAAAATTGGTTTTTTCATTCCTTTACTAAGAAGCAAAATGACCAGCAAGGGAAAGGGATAGAATGCACAAAGCCCCGATAAAATGTGTATATAAGATGGGATGGTCTACCTAATCAATAATATTTCACAATTGAGCAGCAGTGTGTGCTTTAAAAGCCATCTCAATATAACCTAAATGTGGAGACTGTAAAGCTTCTCTATGGAAACTCATTTTAAAGCGTATGAAGGCTATTTTTCTCAGTCCATACACCTGCTCGAATCACTTTATTGTCAGTGACAGGGTCCTATGGAAATCCCTTATAAGTAACAGAAGCTACATTAAGATTCCCGTATTCGACTGCAGGAACTACACCTAACACATCCTTGTCCAGGGAAGTCCTCTGCTGAGTGGTTTGACTGACTTAGCTAGGACCATGACTTTTTATAATAAATATTTCCTGCACAGAAATGTGCGGAGAAAGTATTCTAAAAACTTAAATGCCAACTATGATCCACCTCGTCACGATCGTACGGTGCTTCTCCGAAACCCTCTGACTGTGCATTTTATCATCGTTGTAAGCACAGGGCGTGCATATGGTTTTGTGTCTCTGCTTTCCTCACCTAACATACCCCGTGCATATTTCCATAATAGAATACGCGATGTAGTTAAATCACACAGACGGTTCAACATATTGGTGTATTTAGTGAATATTTTAATACTTCTTCTCTGTTCTGAAGCTAATATTCTAACATCTGCCAACTGAAAGTCATTTTCAACTGAATTAAATATGTATGGACTTGTTCCCCAGGCTACACATGCCCAAATGATGCAGAATAAAGGGTCTGTGCTTCTCAAGAAGAAATAGCCATCACACCTCGTGGAACCTCTGGTATCATTCTGGACCCCTAACCCCAGGTCTTGGGAGAAGTACGGCCAGGCTGCTCCTGAGAGGCAAGGATGGGAAGACTTCATCTTACATACTCTGGGCATGTTGTCAGGAGAGACCAGTCCCTGGAGAAGGACGTCGTGTTTGGTAAATAGAGGGGCAGCAAAAAAGGGGAAGGCCCTCAAGGAAGTGCAAGGACAACAGGCAGTGTTGTGTTCTGCTGTGCACAGGATCTCTGTGGGTCAGAACCAACTCAACGGCACCGGAAACCAACAGTAATAGTAGCCCCAGGTCCCTCCCTGTGGATGGCAGTATTCTTGGATTGTCCACATGTCGTCTTGGGGAGTCATGACTGTGTCCCCTTTTGCTCTCATATGGCTCAGCCATTGCTGCCCATGGCTGCACTTATTATCTTCCTCCTTGCTGGGAATCAGAGTCGATTTGATGGCAGTGCATTTGGCTGTGCCCCTTTCCTGCCATGCCAACCTTGCCAATGTTGTTCTTTCCTTCCTTACTGTGGTCCTGGCTGCAGAACCATGTTGAGTTGATGCACTGAAGAGGAGGAAGGAATCTCTTCCCACCATTGATTCAATTATTGCATTCATTTCAACAAAGGACAGGCTTTCATTCGCTCTACCTCCTAGGTCTCTGGTCCCGTGCATTGCTCTGGAGCTGTAACGGTGGCCACGTAGACAGCTCTCTCTCTGGAATGGGGTGCTGTTGTGGGATTGTCTTTCATTCCTTGGTATCAGCAGAACATTTTTCAGCTGATGTGAGTTTCACTTTGGCACATGTGTCTGAGAGTGAGTGTACGCACACTCTTGATACATGATCAATACCCTTCCAGCAACCGAGTGTATTTCCCTCCCTATAGACTAAAATGCTCCCTCAGCGAATATATTCATGGAGAGGGTAAAAATGGTTCCTGCACTTCCTCTATGCTGTAGCTTTGAAAGTATCAGGGCGCCATGCCCATTCGTTGTCTACTTCATCGATTCTGAAAAAGTTAGTGGTTGCGGAGACAAGCAGACTAAGATCTCTTTTTGGACTCCTGATACTTATAGAGAAATCCTTTTTATCTAAACACATATGTAAGGTACCTTAATTTAAGCCTAAGTGATGTAGACTCATGTGTGTGATTTGTTCACATAAATATAATATGCTCCTATGGCTAAAATGAGGGCCATCGAAATTAACTACTGAGGACATCAGAGACTGGCGAGAGCATGCATCCCAACCATGACCACCTCCTCCTTGATGTGATCTAAGGTACACCGTGATTAGTCAGGGCTGAGGCAGACAGAGGAAGAAAGGATGGTAATTTGGGAAACTCATCACTGAAAATCCCAGGAAGGAATTCCTCCTATGAGCTTAAAATAATGTACTGGCACACCTTAGCTGTAAATGTGTCTAGGGTCAGATGGGAGAGGGTTTGTGAAGCTTCTTCTCCATAGCAGGCCCCCTCTAATTTTGCACAACCATGCCATGGCCCAGGAGAGCACACCTTCCCCACCTTCTGCAAAGAGCCCTTTATTCTCTTTGTGTCCACTCAATCTCCACCAGGGGCTAGTACTGCTGGCTACAAAAACAAAGAGAACCTGAAAGACAGCGTCAAATGGGCTTCCTATTTCTGACTGAAACCTAAGGAGAGGACCATTTCTTTCTGTTTTTTTTTCCCTCCCCTAAAGCCCAAGAAAAAACTGAGAGGGGAACGTGGGCAGGGAATGAACTAGAAGCCTGCACTGTATAATTTTCCCCAGAGCCTTTCTTAATTTCAGTTTCTCCAACAATCACGAGAGAAAAATGTCCACCGACACATTGTTAAAGGTATGTAAAACTTAAATACATTTAACCTGCATTTTTTCACTGTCTACTTCCTATTGGCGGTGACCTGATCACGAAACCCAATCCTACTCCATCTTCATCATTGTTCTGCCTTCGAGCCCTCTGTTTGCTCACCATGTCCGTCCATCTCATGGAGGGTCTCCATCTCTCTTGTCGATCCGCACGGTACCAACCATGAGCTCCCCTTCTAGGACTGGCCCTGCCTGACGACATGTCCAAAGTAAGGGGGCATTCTGGTCATGCTTGTTCCACAGCAGATTTGCTCATTCTTTTTGCAGTCCGTGGTGTGTTCAATATTCTGCATCAACACCAGATTCAAACTGCACCCATTCTTTCATGGTCTTCTTCATAGTAGATTGCTTTCAGACACCACTATGGTGTTTGAAAATAACATGGCTTGACTCAGTTAACATAAGTTGATCACTTCTTTCTGTTTCTCTACCTCTTCTTTTTCTTCCTCTTTCCCTAGAAATGTTTACTTATAAACCTCTCAGGACCAATATGCAGAGTAGCCATACTAGGAAGAGAAGAGGAAGGTGGAGGGTGAAAGGAGGAACAGATTACAATGATCTACCTATAAACCCCTCCCAGGGGGGATGGACAACAGAAAAGTGGGTAAAGGGAGACATTGGTCAGTGTAAAACATGAAAAAAAAATTTATAAAGTATCAAGGGTTCATGAGGGAGTGAAGGTGGAGGAGGGAGGGGAAAAAGGAGGAGCTTATATCAGGGGCTCAAATAGAGAGAAACTATTTTGAAAATGATGATGGCAACAAATGTACAAATGTGCTTGACATAATGGATGTATGTGTGGATTGTGAAAGAATTATAGGAGCCCCCAATAAAATGATTTATTCTTAGGGCTACAGCTAACTTTAATGTGAAGCAAATGTTATGGACTGGCATACAAATATATATTATATAATTATTTAGAATTGCTTGAAAGAACTACCACTATAAAATATGATCAGAAAAAGCCCTAATCAATGAGATACTCTTGATTACAAAGAACCTGCTCCCTATCATAGCAACAATAAGAACGTGGTGCTATTTATAACCGTTTAGCCCTAAATCCATCCCCTTCTCTGAGCTTCAGCACATCCCAGAGGCACAGAGGCCTTGGCCACCCTCACAGACACGTAAACAGTTGAAGACTTCTGCCGGAGTGAAGAGGCAGGAGAGAGCGGGGATTTAAATTCACTTCTGCTGATTCTTCCTCCAAGGTTCATTCTACGACACTATCCAGTTCTCATTATGTAGACAACTAGATTTAAAAAAAGTTACAGTGGACAGAGATCGAAGTCTGTAGCTGCACTGTGGATTTTCCTCATGGCCGTGTTCCTCCCGCATCATGTCTGACCGAGAAGGCACAGACCTACATGTGCACATGTGCACAGATGGAGCAGAAGGGAGGCTTTATGCTCTATGCAGGTCTTGCTACATTTATTAGTACCCAGGAGCTTTGTGCATTCATTTGAGCAAGGGGCACAACAAGGGGGGAAGGCCCTCAAGGAGATGCACTGACACCGTGGCTCCAACAATGGGCTCAAGTGGTGAAACAATTGTGAGGATGGTGCCGGACCGGGCAGCGTTTCATTCTGCTGCACTTAAGGCTGCTGTATGTCCGAATCAACTCTGCGGCGCCAAATCTCACCATAGGTTGGGCAAACCCTTTCTATATCCCACGACAGCTCACTGTTGATACTTGACGGCTATGTATTAAACAAGCATGCTTGGAACTTTACGGCGCTAGCCAACATACAGAAATCCCTTGGTTCCTAGCATTTCCCACAAATCATCGCGAATGCATGTGATATTTTGGTTGTGCTTCAGGTTGCCTTTTAGGATCAAGAAAACTCTACCCCTGTGATAAAATATAGATATACCTCGAGCCTGCCCGATGAGAACTGTGATCATAGTAGACAGAAAGAAGCACACTCCCTCAGGCACGGAAAGCAAACGGAATATCAGACACAAAGAAGCCCAGTGGTCCTGAGAGAACTGGATGAGATGATTTGAATTCTCCTCAGAGAAGCATTCTGCACACACTTTCTGCTCCCTCCCCAGCTTTATCTGCCTCTGAGTGCTATTTGATGCAAGCAAGCAACTGCAGTCTGCGGACAGAGTGTGGCCTCCTCCTGGGCAGATACCAGATGACCGGGCAACAAGTGATGAGAGAGAGAAGTGGTATTATGAAGCAGTGAAAAATCCTCAGGTCAATAGGAAGTTCACCCAAGGTCAAGGACATGAGCAAGAGTTTGGCGGCAGCAATGAAATGGAAACCTTTTAAGGCAAAAAAAAAAATCTCTTTCAGCACAAGATTCTGTCATGTTGAGGAAGGACTTCAAAATAAAGACTTCCTAGGTTAGAGTACAGGGGTCTTTCAGGCCAGTAATGATGTTGTTATGAGCCTTTATTATTCAAAATTTATAATGTAATTGGTTAGGTACAATTCAGTTGAATACCTTCCGAACAACAAACCCAGAGCAGACGTAACTAAGCCAGGTGTTATTTTTGTTTTACATAATCTGTAGGCTCAAGGCATCGCCCTTGACCTGGGGTATAGTTAAAAACCTAACATTCAGATTAAAAAAGAGTATTCTTCAAGATATTGTAACACTTGGTTCAATTTATACGAAATGATAGAAAATGTAACCATCCAGATAGCAGTACTGTCTTACTCTCTGAAGCATAAAATGCCAGAGCTCAATTTGGAAAGTTACAAATAAGCGACAAGGGAGAAAAGAAATCGTCAGAGATACGGAGCGAGGCTTTTCTTTATCGTCAACCTGATAAAATCATAATGTGCCAAGAGATATGACCATCCTTGCACAATCTCATCATCTTTGTGACAGCCAGTGATGAGATAGTAACAGCGAACGATGAAGTTAAAAGATCTGTCTCTTATTATTGCCACCTCCACTGCACTTTGATACACAGACGAGAAATAACCGTCGCTTGACAATCATTCACAATGACAATCATTCACAAATTCCAAATTCTACCCAATGGACCTGTTCTTAGATCCAGTGAGGCAACCTGGCATGGGTGTTAATAAGTGTCCCTTGGTCATATGCTGGCCCATAGCCTTGTCCATTATGTTGTGAGGATCTAGTAGCTCTCCATGGGAACTTCCAAGCACATTTATCTATCTGTGTAACAGCATTTGTGGTTCATATTTTAAACATGACCTGATCTGCCATATAATTATCTTTATGTGAAAATTACACACACACACATGCCTCTATGTACACATAGCTAAAAAGCCACCCACCAGTTCAAGCGGATTCAGACTCAAAACAACTTTGCCATACAAAGTCAACCAGATCCTTCGGGTTTCGGAGACTGATCTCTATGGACTCAGGCAGCTTCAATGTTCTCTTAAAAAGTGGCTGGTGGGTTGAAACCAAGACCTTTGTAGTTATTGGGCCATGTTTAACCTTCTATGCTGCCAGGACTCCTCTATACATATTTATATATACAAATTTTCAAAAATAATTTCAGAGAAATGAATACAGCCAACACAAAGAAGTTAAAAAAACTGGATTGAATAATTTTTTTAGAAGAAGAAAGATCATTTCACCAGGATAATAGGATATAAGATAATAAATAATTCTGACAGTCCATGTCATTTGGGAAGATGGGAAATATATTATATCATATAATTCTAATTTGATTTAGAAAAGGAATTAAAGAGATACATTTCCTTATCCTTAATTATGCAGGACATCATTGTGCTTAATTGACTTAATGGTATTGATATTTTGATATAAAGGCTCCTAAGTTCCCCCTGGACAGTATAGAAACATGACCCACACGTCTATTTTGTTCAGAGAGAAATCAAGGAATTTTTGTGATTGGCTAACTTCACTAAACCTAATGATTTCCAGGCCCACCATGTCATGAGGTGTTGCATGGTTCCATTTCTGTTTTCAAAGGTGTATAATATTCCAGTATGTGCATATCTCAGAATTGCGTCATCCATTCTCCTACTGGGGGCAGCTGGGCTGTGTCTAACTTCTTGCTATCTTGAACCGGGCTGCAGTGAATTTGAAAGGCCTGTGTGGGTTTTTGTTTTCTTTTACTTCTTTGGGGTACACACCCAGCAGAACTGTTGCTGGGTCATGTGCTATTTCTATACCGTACTATGCCAGCCATTTGAGCTCCCCTTTGAGCCATTTTAAAGTTGTTTCTGTTTTTAATATTTTCTGCTTTGTTTTTGATTGCTGTTTTCCTCTGTTTTGTTTAATCGATGTTGCTGTTTTTTTGCTTTCTGTTCATATTTTATATGATTTTCTGTGTATGAAATTCAGAAGAGGTTAATCTCTACAGATAGGAGCTGGATTAATAATTGTCTAGGGACAGGGCAGGGGAGGTTTGGGGAAACCAAGAATTAACAACAAGGAAGATGCAAAGAGCAGGTTCTTAATTTGATTGTGGTACTGTTGGCACAGCTCTTCTTAATACGATTCAAGTTTGGAATTGGATAAAAAGAGAGAAAAGTCAAAGGACTGAGCTGGTGGCAGGCTGATCTTTAATTATGTCAGCAGTGTTTTGTCTGGGAGATCATAGTGGGTTAAACCATGGCCATTGAAGTAAATGGCCCGAGAGGCATGTCTCTGATGTGTCATTTGTTATCCCTATGATCATTGCCTAGTTGTTTAAGTTCCATAAGCCTCAGTTTCCTCATCTGTAAATCATGATACAGATCGACCTTCCTTATAAGTTTGTGTCATAATAACTTTAGAAAGCACGTACAAATTGATTTACATTGTGCTGTGTATGTCTGGAAATGTGAGTTACCACCACCTGCACCTTACTGCTGGGAAAAGTATTCCTATTTTATATACCTGCTGAAATATCACAATAGAAAGGTAAGTCTGAAAATTTTAAGATGTGCAGTACAATATTTGAAAAATAAGTAGAAAAATGTCTTTCTTCATAGACTTTGCAGAAAAATCACCTAGCCCAACTGCCAAAGAACATTGGGAAATAGAGATGAATTTAAACATTTAGATAGAATCAAGATAATTTTCCAGTTCTTTGATATGTAGAAACAATGAGAGCATTTTTTCAAGTTTTATATTTCAGGACTCCATAAAATCAAAATGCTTTGAAACATTTTATTTTAAAAAAATGCTAATTTGGAGATCTTAAAAAAGCACCAGATCTCAAAGATATCATATGGCAGACCCAAAGAAAACTGGGCATAGTCTTCAGAGGAATATTTTATACTCTGTCCTTTCTCGTTTATTTTTGGATGTGTTTCCATGGAGTTCCATCCTTGTGGGGGTAATTAGACTGTGCTGATAGCTAAGCAGCAAGGACACTGCCTAGAGAACTGAGCTTTGAAAGCTAACATAACTTTTCTCCAGGAAACATTCAAGGGAGGGAGGCTTTGCGAGTTGACCTTCAAAGACCGTCCATATCCGGATCACTTTGGTGCTTGTCCGAAGCGGAGACTATCAGTCCACTCGTCAACCACCTACCCATATTTTTAAATCCCATTGTAGTAAGTGTTGAGTTAACAAGTGTCTTCTCGGATCTTTTAGGGGAGTGTGCCTCTTATGTTGCCACTATTTTCAGGTAAAAGGTAATTGTGACCAAGAGGTTTCATTATGGTCTTTCATCCTCCGCCTTCACCACATTGGTGACTATGGTCCTCATCCAAGGACTCACCAAGGAATAGAAACCAGTCGGCACAACATTAGTGAGTAAGGGCCATTAGCTAGAGGCATAATAACATGGCAGGTTTCTTGTGAAATTGTCATGTTATTGTTTGACTCCTCATTTGTGTCTATTGGTAGTTCCATGACATCTCTACTCAATTGCATTATATATGATTCACTCAGTTTAGACAACACTAAAGTCGTTAAGCACTCAACTGCTAGTCAAAAGGTCGGTGGTTTGAACACAAACCCACCGGATACTCTATCATAGAAAGATGTGACGATTTGCTTCCATGAAGACCACAACCAGAGTAACCCTTTGAAGCAGTTCTACTCTTTGCAACAAGGTCAGAACAAGTCAAATAAAGCTGGTGACAATAGCTTTGTTTTGTTTTCTTCATCAATCTCAACTCACTGCCATTGAGTTGACTCCTATTCTTAGTGACCCTTTAAGACAGACTACAACTGCCCCTTTCACTTTCTAAGACTTCAAATATTTAAGGGACCTGACAACCTTATGTGACTACAATAGGGTGGATACTAGGTTTGAATGGCTTTTGATATAGTTAGTTGGACACAAATGCCTTAAGTGGTCTCCTGCTGGGATTGGTGGGATAAGATCTGCTCTTCCAATGCAAACAATCAGTGCACACATTGACCTTGAGGTCAGCAGTTTAATGCATAGCTCTCCAGGGTTTCTTCCCCCCCCCACTCTACATAAAGACCTATGCATACGGTTTTTGTTAGATGCCACTGCATCAGTTCTGATTCAATGTGATCCAATGAGTGACAGAGCAAAACACCACTGGGTCCTGCACCATGCTCACAATTGTTTCTATGGCTGAGACCATTGAGGCAGCTACTGTGGGACTGGTCTCTCCTGATAATTTGTATATATATATGAATGAAACCATCAAAAAGTTCCTGGAAAATGGAATGAAAAGCAAATGGAATTGCCCATGCACTTTGGGAAGCTCCCTCACATAGGGTACACTCCATACATATGATGACCTCTGATAACAGAATGAGGCAAGGAACATTGGTTCTATGAAAAAACATTTCAAATAAATTATCAACCGATCTCTAAGTCTAATCCTAACCCACCTTCAAAAGGGAGATTTCCTTTTTTTTTTAAAGTGTTACCATTACCTGGATCTTATTTTTCCACAGGGCTCCAGGCATATCAACAAACATAATCTGTGGCATCGGAACATAGCATTTCCAAGTGTGCTTGTAGAAGACTCCTTGTGAGAAAGAGAGACTAGATGTAAGAAATGTGAACCAAAAAAAAGAAAAGAAATGTGAACCAAAACAAAACAACAGTAAAAGGACCTAATCCAATTTAACTCTTTATGGACCACAATGCTTTCTGCTTTGAATTTTTTATGGTAACCATGTGTTTTCAGTAATAGAATGCATTTTAAATTAAATGAAAAAATATCCTTCTGAGGTAATGTGAATGAGGAGATAATTAGTTGGACACAGATGTCCTGGGGGCGTGTCCTGCTGGGACGGGTGCAATAAGGCCTGTGTTTCCAATGCACACGGTCAGTGCACACAGGTGTGCAGCCCTTCCTCTTCAGACGTCATCACACACTACACCTGGGCAAAGAGCATCCCAGAGGCAGACATGGAGGAAGGAGTGTGCTGTATGTTCCGTGAATGGTGAAAAGGTTAAATTTTGAAATATGATTTTCTGCATTTTCATTGAGCATGGATTTCATTGTTCATCACCTACACGTCGTCAGGGTCCCTGCCATCTCTCTTTAGTTTCTTGGCAACCGACGTCATAAAAGCAATAGGGAAACAGAGAGTGTGTGTGAAAAAGTCCAATGTTGTAAACACTCCTCTGAGTTAGCTAATGTCTCCTTGACATGCTCTAATATGGTAAGGATGAAACAGACCTGAGGGACTGAAAAATGAGAAAGAACTCATCTAGGAGGTGCTCCTAGATTATGAGAGTCAATGTCTCTGAGACCTGCCACTAAAATAAGAGGCATTCTGTCCACAGACACGCACGTTTTTATAGATGTGTGCATGTGTGTCTGCATATGTAGACATACATACATATACATGTATCATGGGTGACACAGAATTGTATATGTTGTAGAAATATATGCAAACACACATAGAATTCTGACACACACAAATAAAACTTTGTGAATACACATATTCTTTCTACTAAGACATCTCTGCCTCCAAAGAAAAAATAAAAGACAAGGAATCCAGGAGTTTGAGATTCAAATTACATGCTATATGTTTGGGACTGGATGCTGAAAATTTCATTCTCTAATTTTCCTTGATTTCTTGGCTTCCTAGAATTGCTTTCTGGCCTTTGGACAGACATTTGGGTGGCAGCCAATAAGCATGTATAAATACGGTAGTTTTAAAATTACTGGAAACCACATAGTTTCTCCTTGTCTCCAGCACAGTAGGGATACTTGTAATTGTGCCCGTACTGCCTGCACTGTCCACCCCGCCCTGATTCTGGAGGAATGTGTGTTTTTGGCCCAGAACTGAATTTGTGGTTTTCCTGATGAATCCATAATCCACGAGAACAACATTGACTAAGCATGTTGTTTTATATACAGCAGACCAGAAATTGATGAGTGATGAGTCCCACATTCTGAGTTCCATTCTGGAGACATTTGACAAGTCCGATGCACTGAGGGCTAGTTTTTCTTGTGAAATGTTGCCGGGAGAAGGGGCATCTCTTGTTGTACATGGGTCACTCGTGGTGGAGGCTGACATCACAGCATCCACCATCAGCTGTCAAGAGATCAGATGACACAAGACATTGGGTAAATCTGCTTCACAAGACCTCTTCAACGCATTGGAAACCACGGATGTCACTTTGGGGACGAAGTTGCTCTTGACTCGAGCCACGGTGCTTTCAATCCCCTCAAATGCAAGTGCAGGTGGAACATTACCTAAAGAAGACCGAAGCGGACTCGGTCTATTTGAATGAAGGTGCTGGGAAGAGTCTTGAAAGTCCACGGGCCGCCAATGGAACACAAAGTTCCTATCTTGGAAGAAATAGAGCTAGAATGTTCCTTAGAGGCAAGGATGGAGAGAGTTTGTCTCAGTTACTTTGGACAGGTTGTCAGGAGAGGCCAATCCCTGAGAAAGGGTGTCACACTCAGGGTGTTACGCTTAGTCAAGGAGAAGTGACATGAAGAAGAAGATGACTCTTGACAAGACGGATGGACACCATGGCTGCAGCAATGGGCTCAGACAGAACGATTGTGAGGAACATCACAGTGGTTCACTCTGCTGCACACAGTCTCTGTGAATCCAAACCAACTGGACGCCAACTAACCTGACATAATGAGTGTAAAATCATAGTATCGGATGAAAAATGTGTCGAATCAATAATTTTCCTTAAATCATAGCTCTATACTACCATTAAGGGTCTACTCAGTTTAGATTCACTCCATCTTCTCATGAGGCCCATCAGCCAGTTTGTCCTCCGACTGCATTCACACAGGTCACCGTGTTTTTCAGGTAAGACTTTCAAAAACTCAAAACCCAACTCATTGCTAACGACTGGAATCCAATGCACAGTGGCCCTATAGGACAGAACAGAACTGTCCCTGTGGGATTTTGAGACTGCACCAATTTACAGGAGTACAAATCCTCATTTTCAGGCCACCAGGCTGGTGGTTTTGTACTGTTGACCTTGCAGTTAGCAGTCCAAAGTGTAATCCCCTATGCAAAATACTATTATCATGTTGTCATTATTTTCCCCAAATGTCCAAAAAATATGATGAAATCTCTCTATTTTAATGTCGGAAATGCAGGCCCAAAGATAAGCCATCAGCTTAAAATCACAACTAAGTGCTGGTATAAAGAGTTTAACTTGGGCTTTCTTTTTATTAGATG
This sequence comes from Tenrec ecaudatus, assembly GCF_050624435.1. Classification (NCBI taxonomy): domain Eukaryota; kingdom Metazoa; phylum Chordata; class Mammalia; order Afrosoricida; family Tenrecidae; genus Tenrec; species Tenrec ecaudatus. The sequence goes on along the minus strand of NC_134542.1, from coordinate 17,622,444 downwards.
GGAGTTGGCAAATGACTTCTACATCTGGAAGCTGATTTCCTGCTAGTGTTTGCTTGGTTTTCTGGATCATGAAGGATTCTGTACCTGAGTCGAGGTGGACAAGGAAGAGCCTGCAAGGGGAAAAGGTGGGGAACGTGCCACCTGTTACCCACCCCTGCTATCTCTGCCCCAGAAGACCATGTGCAGGAGCATGAAAGGGGACTCTGGCGTGGAAGCATGGCCAAGGGCGGGGGGAGAATGGCAAACTCTTCTTTCCCTCCTCATCCTATCTACATAATCAGATGAGCATTTTTTAAATTCAAGAATTAGTCATATTTTTCCCGTACAGCCTCAGTTAAATGAGAAGGGATGCTTGAAAAACTGAAGGAAATATTAACGGGAGACATAATTGATTGACCAATTTTTAAATGTATTTTCACGATGGACGAAGTCTTAAAGTATTCATTAACTAATGGAATTATGACAGCGTGCTGTCTCCACAGAACAGGAGGTTAAAAATCGCATGCTCATAATAGCCCCTTGTCTCCCCCAGAGCTGGGAGAGGGCCCCAATCCACTTGCCTGTGCTGAGAAGGATCAAGGGTCTTATTGATATGCAGAGTTATGCTCCCCTAAGCCTCTCTAAGCTCCACCACTTACTGGCTGTCCTAGACTAGAAGATGAGGGGAAAGGGAAGTGAAAGAGCTGCTGCTGCTGCTGCTGCTACTGCATGCGGGAAAGGGCCATTTAGATTCACTATCAAATTGAGTCCATAATTCCTGGGAGATTCTTCGTGAAAGAAAATGTTCCCTTCAACATTCTTCAAGGTTGCAGAAGACCAAAGCCTGTCATTCCACAGTATTCACACCTTCTGCTCTATGTGGTGGTCCCTGGTTAGGTACTACTCTGAAGATGGGCTTGCAGTCTTATCTTCTAGAAGTTTCCTTTCATAAAACCCATAGGACTGGGCTCTCCTTTCCCTCTGATGTAATGGGTTACCCTCTGCTGGTTTGATAGGAAAAGGAGGGGCTCCTGTTTGTTCGGAACAGCACACAGAGCACCTTGCATGTCTGCTGTCGCCAGGTCCACGATTTTCACCCTTAGCTCTGGGCGAAGTTCTTCCTCAATATCTTTCCATCCTATTGTCCACACCGCCCGACTTGCCCTCTTTGCGAAGAACACGTCCATGTGCATCTCATTTTTAGTAGAGTGTCGGATGGATATAACATCCCGTGGCAAGGTGCAGAGAGGAAAGTTTGTGAACATTTATAATTGGAGACACCATTAAATAGGTATCAACTCTGAGACAATGTCTCTCACTTCTTGTGGGAACCTGCATTTTCTCCCAGCCTGTTTTGCTCCTTTGTGGCTGGACTCAGAGCCTAGGGTTAACGTAAAAATTAAAAACTAGGGGATGTGTGAAAAAAAATATCCAGCAGTTTTAGGGGTGAGGAGTCCAGATTCAGAGTGTCCCCACAATCAGGAGCCTTCTCTGTCTGCTTGGGGAGAAGATCCTTTCCGGTCTCCATGCTCTGGAAGTCCCAGGCATTTCGTGCTATCGCTTGGCTTCCCACAATCAATGTCCAAGTGCGTCTGGTCTCTATCCTGGTTCTTTTACATGACTAGGTCTGTCTGTAGAATCACCTTTCTCATCAGCTCCCTCACCTGATTAGACTTAAAGACTCAGCGGCCATCCTGGTTTGTCTTCCTCCCAAGATTGGCTGGTTGGTGCTGCCCATGGTGAGGAGAACTGTTTCTCTCTATAGGACATTTCCATAGCACTACTTGAGGACCTTCACAGCAGGGTCGCTGGCTTCCTGTAGGATGAGTGCTCCAAGAAATAGGAAGGTAGAGACTTCTAGGACCAAATCATTGAAGTCACACATCATCACTTTCTCGTTGCCTTCTTTGGGTAGCTCAAACCAGCCAGGATTGAACACGTGAGGAGACAACACAGAAATGTGCAGACCAAGAGGTGTGATCATTGTCACGTGGGATGCTGGGCACCACACTTAGTGCTTTGCAGTAAGGTCATTTTCCTTATATCACATGACCCAGGGGTATTAATTTGGGGACTCTGCTTTTCTTTTCTTTTTATTCTATATCATCATCAACCCAGTAGACCCAGAACACGTTCCCAAAGCTGTAAGTCTTACAGAAGTAGACGGCGCCCTCATCTTCCCATCAAGTGGCTGTTGGGTTTGAGCCACTCAACCTTTGGGTACCAGTTGAGTACTTCAATTACAATGCTACCTGGGGTTCTTTCATGGGAGGAAAAAATAAGTAGAAGCAGATGATAGAGAGCTCAGGTAGGCATCATCGAGAGTACCAGGAAGGTCCAGTTAATAATATCATCCAGTCAGGCACCTTTCAGTCATCTTTCCTGGAACAGAAGCGAAAGTACAAGTAGCCATCTGGGAACTACTGTGACTGCCAAACCAAAGTGGCCCGCCTTTCTATTTGATTCCTCCTTAATACGTTTCACATGTATCATTTTATAATATGTATTTGTGGAAGGAGGTGCTCAGTTCAAGAAACGAGGCATGCTTGGAAACGTTTCTGTCATGTGCATGCATCCACCATCATCAAATAAATATTTTCCTTTTTGGAAAAGATTGATGTCCACATCATTTGATAAGTCATATATTTTATTTTGCACCTATTGTGCACCAGTTTTGTGTGTGGTGCTCAAGATGGGAAATAAAAAGAAGAAAGGAAATGATTTGAAAGTAATGATGGCAACATGTGTACAAATGTGCTCAACACAATGGATGGCTGGATGGATTTTGTAAGAGTTGTAAGAGCCCCGCCCCCCCCAAAAAACTAGTTTTTTTTAAAAGATTATGCTGACATTAAAAAGATAGAAAGAAAAAAAGATGAAACTAAAACAAAACACGGATCCCATTTTTTTGCTGAAGAGGAATTCACAATACATTCCAAGATCTATAAAATGAAGATGACACAGGCTTGATGGAGTTAAGCACTGATGTTTTACCATATTCAATTATCCAGAAAAGCAAATCAATTTTGCTGCTGTTAATAGCTCTGGAATATGCATGCCACTCTTTTAATTAAAGTAGCTCCGAACACATGTTGCTCACTTCATGCCTATATATTTCCTCAGGGAACATGTCAAGCTCTATGATAAAACACAATGAAAATAATTTATATGCAAAACAATAAACCCAATTCTCTAACCTGCGATTTTTCAAAATGAACTTTTCAGATCACCTGTGTTGGAATATCCCTGGGAAAGAGCATGGTGTTCCTTAAATTGCTGATGACTAGAATTCATGTCAAATTTCCTGGTGGATTCTCCCAATGTGTGACCAGGATTTGTTTGAAAAACGGTACAAATGATTTTCTATGCATGCTGACTTGGGAAGCATATATATTTTTAACAATTTATCAGGGACTCATATAACTCTTATCACATTCCATACATACATCAATTGTATAAAGCACATCTGTACATTCTTTGCCCTAATCGTTTTCAAAGCATTTGCTCTCCACTTAAGCCCCTGGCATCAGGTCCTCTTTTTGCCCACCTCCCTCCCTGCTACCCACTCCCGCGTGAGCCCTTGATAATTTATAAATTATTATTTTGTCATATCTTTCCCTATCTGGCATCTCCCTTCACCCCCTTTTCTAGCAGCAGAAATCAGTGTACAATAAGTGGTGGGGATGAATCTTTGCAGTATGTCTATAGACCACCACCCCCCCCCCAACAGAATGGAACAGGGCAGCTCTCCACACTTCCTTGATCTGATAAGGGCCTAGAGAACTTCTCAAACATTTCCTTCTAAATATTACAATACTCACTCTCTCTTTGGCTAAAGTCATGGTCTGATGTGATGACTGAGAATGTGGTTGTTATATGACGTCCCATTGATTCTGACTCTTAGCGATGTTGTGTACAACAGACTGAAACAAAGCCCTATCCTGTGCCATCCTCACAATTTCCTTATGTTTAAATCCACATGTTGCAGCCAATATGTGAATGCATCTTTTCAAAGACTTTCGTCTTTTCACTGCCCCCCATTTTACCAAGCCTAATTATTTTTACAGATAATTAGTCTCTCCTGATAGCATGTCTAAAATATGCAAGAAACATCATCCTTGCTTCTAGAGGGTAGGCTGGATTCTTGCTGTACTTCTTCCAATAAAAATTTGCTACTGCTTGTGGTAATACATGATATTTTCAATATTCTTCGTTTGCACTATAATCCAAACACAACAGTTCTTAGTCAATCTTCTTTATATCTTATGACTGACTATCACAGCCATACAATGAGCTATGGGGCATTGCATTTCTTCTGAGCTGGGCAAGAACAAGGGAGACGTTTGAAGTTGTTTTTGATTCAACTCCCTCTTTGTAGTTTGTAATACGTTTGACTTTGGAGCAGGAAGGCTCATTGTACCTGTTATTTCCTTTACTGGTTATAGATTTTTAGAGTTAGAAGGGAGATGAGATGTCATACAAGAAATGAGGGAAAAGGCAAACACAAAACAATTGGTGCAACAGAGCAGTTTGCATATGCTTCCTATAAAAGCCTGACCTAGGAGTTGACAACATTTCTGGAGGTATCTTTTTGTTTCATGGCTCAAACGTTGTATTGCATTCTGGGAATCAGTAGAGGAACAAAGAGGATACTGTGGCCATCCTCTCTCCACCATTGTCATTCTGAGTGGCCACTGCATTAGCTCATACATCAATCCCGTGTCCCACAAAATGTTACTTGGTTTTGCATTATCTTTCCAATGAAAATAATACTGTAACCCATCACGATAGATATTGTGTATTTCTTCCAGCCTAGGAGTTTATCTTCCAATGCCTCCTTGGGTGATACTCTTTTGTGATACGTAATTAACATTTTTTAAAGCAGATTGCCAAGCTTGGCCTCTCAATGTGTCTTAGTCTGGAAACTCAACTGATAACTGTCCACTGTGAGTCACCCTTCCTTTATCTGAAATACTGGTGACAGAGCTGCCAGTATAGAAACATTCAAGCCACCAGAGTATGACAAAACCTCTTCTACTGGCATTCTAAGTACCACTGTGTCAACTCTGCTGGGCAGGTTTCAGCAGAGCTCCCAGGTTGAGACAGAAGGACCTGAAGTAACTGGTCAGTGGAAACCTGATGACCAACCTCAGTGCATGGTCAGATGTCGTGGACAGAAGCAGAGTCCCTCAGGTTGGAAGGCACTCAAAGCTGCCCCTTAAATGTAATCTCTCCATCATTGAAAACATAGAGAAAAACGTTCAGAATCTTTATTTGCTTGAATGGTGTGAATCAAAATGAAAAGAAAGAGCAGCAAACATCCGTTAGTAATCTGAATATGCAATGGACAGAGTACAAATCTGTGAAAATTGGAAATTGAACAATAAAATGGAACATTTGATCAATACCCTAGGCATCAGTTAGCTGAAATCGCTATTGGGCATATTCAATACAATGCAGGTAATGGCAAATGAAAGACGAATACTGTTGTTCTCATTGTCAAAAACAAAATTTCAAGTTCTATCCAGAATAAAAGCACAAGCAGTGATAAGATACTATCCATATGCCTATAAAAAACACTGCTGAATAGGATTGTTATTAAAATTTATGCACAATCATTAATGGCCAAAGTGATGTAATTGAAGATTTTATTTTTTTATCAATTTCCACCATCCAAAATTAATGAAACAAGTAATTAAATGCATTGATTAAAGCTGAAGAAAATTCAAACAAGTCTATGAGAATCAAAATATGACCTGAGTAGGTTTTTCTTGAATTTAGGAACCATCTCAGTAACATATTTCGCACAATGAACAGAAAAGACGAAATGATGTGTGAGATGACATCAAGACCATCGTACATGAAGAAAGCAGAAAGGAACTTCAAAGAAGATAATGAAAGAAAACCAAAGCAAAAGGCAAAGTGAGTGTCAGAAGATCCTCTGAAGATTTCTGATGAACATATTTTAATTTTAAAATGTAAAAATAACCATTTAAAATAGAGACATTAGGAAGTAAAATAGTTGAATCGAAAATACTAGTGGCATCGTAAAGTCTTAGAATGAAATGCGCAAAGACTTAGGGATAGAAAACCATCAGGGAAGAACACACTCAGCATTTCTCAGGGTGGAAGAGGGAACAACTTCAAGCTTTAACTTGCAACATTGAAAGGTTTCATGGGAAAAAAGATTGAATGATGCAAAGTTGCCCTGAAGGCATTGGCTAAAACAAGGCTCTAAGAATTGAGCGAATATGAGTGGATATACCCCAATTAACAAAGGCCGAACTGTGAACTGTCACACTTCCGTGCTACAGTTTGGGAAAGAATGACCTGCTTCACCAGCTAGAAGACAGCCCTATTTGTACTTGGAAATTTTCTATCAATATCATTAATATTACATGCAAGCAAAATGTTACTGATGATAATTCAAAAGTTGTTTGCAGCGGTCCATCAAAAGGGAGGTGGCGGAAATTCAAGCCAGATTCAGAAGAGGACTTAGAATCAAGGATATCGCTGGTGCCAAATTCATCTTGGCTGAAAGAAAAGATTAGCAAGCCTACATGTATCTGTATTTTGTGGATTCTGCAAGTTATTTCAACTGTGTGAATCACAACAAATTATGGATACGATTGAGAAATATGGGAATTACGGAACACTTCGCCGGGACCACACAGAACCTGTACACAAGCAAATAGTTGGAGTCCACGAAGAATTGGAGGAAGACTCATTACAAATCTCTAATATTCGGGCAGCACAGCCTGGCTTGCTGAAAGCAGAGAGGACTTGAAGTGCTTAGGGATGATCAAAGATTATGGCCTCAGTATGGATTGCACTTTAGCACAAAAAGACAAAAATCTTCAGCACTGGATCAAGAGAACATTTCATGATAAACAGAGAAAATATTGAAGTTGTCAAAGATTTCTTTTTATTTGATTCTACAATTGGTACAACAGTTAACATTGAATAATATTTTACACTGGGAAACTATTCTGCGAAATACCTCTTTGTAATGTTAAAAAACAAAAGCACCACACAGAATTAGGAGCATAATTATGTTGAGTCACACCCAAGCCATGATACTTTTAATCACTTTTATGCATGTAAAATCTAGAAAGGGAACAAAGAAGACCACAGAATAATTGATGTCTAGGAATTGTGGTGGCAATGGATATTAAATATATCTCAAACGACCAGAAGAATGAACAGATCTGTCTGGAAAGAGGGTTTATTGGTGAGGAGTTGGGCTGCTAACTTCAAGGTCACCAGTCACTGCGTGACAGAAAGATGGGATTGTCTACTCCCACAAAAAGTTAGTCTCCCAGTATTGATACTGGGAGGGTAAGGGCGAGGGGGTTGGAAAGAGGGAAACAGTTACAAGGATCTACATGTCATCTCCTCCCTGGGGGACGGACAACAGAAAAGGGGGTGAAGGGAGATGTTGGACAGGGCAAGCTATGACAAAATAATAATTTATAAATTACCAACAGCTCATGAGGAAGTGGGGAGCGGGGAGGGAGGGGGAAAAAAGGAGGACTCAGTGCAAAGGGCTTAAGTAGAGAGCAAATGCTTTGAAAATGATGAGGGCAATGAATGTACAGATGTGCTTTACATAATTGATGTATGTATGGATTGTGATAAGAGTTGTATGAGCCGCTAATAAAATGTTTTTTAAAAATTTACAGTCTCAGACATTCACAGGGGCAGGTCTACCCTGTCATATGGGGTCACCATGAATGGGCATCAACTTGATGGCAGTGAGTGAGTGAAATCTTGGAAGAAGTAAATGCAGAATTCTCCTTAGTAGTAAGGATGGTTAAGACTTCAACTCATATACTTTGGGTCAAAAAAATATACCATACTCAGTAAATAGAGGGTCAATGTAAAAGAGGGAGGTCCTCAACAGAACAGGTGGTCAAAGTGGCTGCAACAAGGGGTTCAAACAGGGATTACTGTGAGAATGACATGAGACTGGGCAGTTTTGTGTTCTATTGTACCAATACCAATTTAACTTAGATCATGAAAAATGAATAGTCATTTCCACAAGTTGGGTAAGTGTATATTACTCAGGTATCTATTTGTTCTTTAAATTTAATTATTTCAGTAGATATCTTGATATCTCCTATGACCATGTGGTTCTTTAAAGCATTCCTTGCCTGTCTTTGTGAAATTGTTTTGTCATATCACAGTTTGCAATTATTATAGATTTGGAGGTTGTGCCTCTCCTTGTGGTTAGAGCAGGTATTCGTTATGTGAAGACAGGTGGGTGGAGTATAGTGATGCATCAGACACAGAAGAAAAACAGGCATGAAAGCATGTTGTTTGGAAATAGCATGGAAATTGTCCTAAGTATTAGGTTGTGAAAATAGCTTTCGCCCGACTGCTAACCTACAGGTTGGTAATTTGAAACTATCCAGCAGAACTGTGGTTAAAAACATACCTGTAATCTGTTGCCTTTAAGATTACAGTCTAGACAATCCTAAGGAATAGTTCTGCTCAGAAGCCTATGAATCACCCATAGTCAAAATTAATCAGCAGCAATGAACCAAACACGAAGAGTGCCTTTCTTGTAAGGTGATGGCATAAAGCATTTGATAAGAAGAAATGAAGTGGGAGAGATAGACAGAGGTCGGGATATGCTGTATCTTTTATGACTCTTTTATTCCTATTATTATCATGATTATAAAAAAGAAGATCAGGTAAAATAACCCAATGAAAATATTTTGAAGATTTTGTTACCATCAAAATTGCCTTAAACAAAAAGGAAATAACATATATTTAATGAAGACAGCTAATTTTATTTACAGCATGATTGATATTAGAGAAATTATTACTGGCATGGGATTTTACTTGCTATACAATGTGGAGAAGAACTCATAATAGGGAATATTAAAGAGTCACCTCTTCGTCCTGATTTTTATCATCAAGTAGTTCTGTAACTTTAGGAAGCTCAGACAACCTTTATGGCTCAATTTCTTCATAAATAAGATTGATGTTTTTATAGTTTTCTTATTTAATGCATAAGGTTATGACATAATGGGTGTGTAAAGGTCCTTTAAAAAGTGAAATGAAAATTACCATAAATAATCAAGGTACTCTTGATCCCCATGATAAACAATTCATAGCATGTCATCAATATTCGAAGTAATAAAAATCTGACATTTAGCTTGGGCCATCCACACTGATAGAATGTTCTATTAGATTTTTCACAATAAATTCCACCAAGACTAGAATTACTTCCTGAATAAAGAAGAATGTGGTATTTGAATATCAAGCCTCTTAAAGCATTAAACTAATGTAAACTAGAATAAAATTTTAACATTTCCTTTGAACATGCCTATGTATATATGACTCTCACACCAAAGTATCTCATCATTTCTGGTTGCTTAGGGATCAATTTATCTCATCATGATAATTAGTATAATCACTTTTAATCCTTGAGTGTGTCATTTTGGTAAACCATTATAATTTCACATTATAAATGTTGACCTTTTGACCAATCATAAAATTTCCTATCAGTTTAATTATTCCTCAAGAATTCCAATTACTTTGTCAATAATCAAAATAAAAGTAATTCATCACTAGAGCAGGTGCCCCCACGCAGTAACTCATGGTGCCGTGCCCACCCTCTATAGACCACCTCTTGTACTTGATTTTACAGAATGCTTTGTAGAGTTTGCTATCAATTTAAATAATGATATAATACATGATGCACATAGTAAATCACTTAACTGTAATATTTTGTAGACTGTATGTGCATTAACAACAGAATTGTTTGGCAAAATTTTTCTACCTTGAATTTCATTATTAGTGACTCAACTCTGCCATTGAGTGGATGCTGACTCATAGCAACCAATAGCACAGCATGAGATGTACATTTTTTCCTTCTTTACCTTTAATTGCTACTTTAATTGCAACTGCATACTCAACATGTTATTGATAGAGGTTCACAAATGATAAGTACCAGATTATTGCAACTAAAACACCAGAAAATTTGACAAAAGCAATGGCGAGAAAAACACCAGCAACAATGAAAGAATAGTTCAGACTTCTAGCATGTGCCCACAAAACCATGTGATTTGGAGTGTACATGTAATTGGCTAATACTGACAGCTCTGACAAGAGTGGATTAGAAGATTAACAAAATAATTAGCCAACACAGTTAGCCTCCCAGGTATATTCATATATATATAATGGGTTTACCAAAAAGCTGCATTGTTTAAAATGGGTTTATGAAAAAGCTTCCTTGTTTTTTATACAAAAATAATACATTTCTATTGAAACACTGCACAAAAGTTTTATAGGCAGGTCATTTTGATATAATCCCCTGTGGGAGCGTCACCCTGTGTGACTTGCCCATCGGTACCCTCCTACAGATTCTACTGCTCTCATGTGCCCTTTAATGATGGCTATGCTCATTTCAATGAACATAATTCTATTTGTCCCTTTAAATTTGATTCTCAGGACACTCAATGGCATATCTAGAGCTAGGAGGATCTTGGGAACCAACAGTACTAAGAAATATGGCATCATGGAGAAAAACCGTGGAGAAATGGAATCATCTCTCTGTGGAGTGCAACGCAGGGAGCAGATTGGACCCTAGGAGCCCTCTCTAATGATGTACACAATATCTTACGCACTATGTATTAAAAGCTCAAGAGACAAGACCTCTATGCAAAAAGAAGTTACAATTGTTGGTTGAGTGAAATGCCCAGAAATAAATCTATGATCGGAAGAATTTTGACAAATATTTCACCAAGCAGCTTTATCAAGACACAACTCATTTCCATCACGAAGCTACCAAATGCTTCCATCTAACCAATCCATCCCCAACGAGCAATCTTGTTCCTCTCTCGACCCCAAAGACCACTTTAGCTTGTCAGAATACTTTAAGGAAGCAAAATTCTACCTTCTGCATTCTTTTCAGTGCAGCATCTCTTATTTTCATTTAGGGTTATCTCTTGAAAACAATCCAGGTTACTTATAATTTTTAAAATGTATTATGGAGACTTTTCTTTGTATGAAGATACAAAGAATATGACTGCTTGTGATATTTGTTCTTGAGCATTTTCATTGTTTCCTATTTGGGCTATTACTAATAAACCTGCTGTATGCATTCTTGTAGTTGACTTCTTGTCAATATATATTTTTATTTCTCTTGGATAAAGACCTAGGATTGAATGGCCCAACTGTATAACACGAGCATAGTTAACTTTACAAGATCTGCCATGTAATTTTCACAGTGGTGTAGCATTTCACACTCCAACCAGCAGTACTGATTCTTCCAGGTGCTTTTACTCTTGCTAACTTGTGGTGGCCTCAGTGAAGTGATCTCTTCCTCTGATTTGCATCCCTTTTCCTTTTTATGTTCTTATTTGTAATTTCTTTAACTGTGCGGGTCTATGTGAAGCTTCTGTTTATGTAGTTTTCCTAAACTATAAATGTTGATTGTTGTATTATTATTGAGTCCTAGAACTTCATAAAATATATATTAGCGCTAAGAGTCTTAGGTTAGAAGTCTGTATTGCAAACATTTGGTCTTTGCTTTGGCACTGTGGGAATGATTAAGCTGCTAATTCACTGCAAGGTTAGCAGTTGAAATCCACTAGAACGATGAAACTGTCTGCTCCTGTGAAGACTTACAATCAATTTGAAATGCATGGAGCATGTCTTGGTTCTCAATTCCCAAGTCTTTGCACATTGCATTAGAGTCTTTTACTTTGTCTTCTTGAGCTCTCCTTTGAAATTTTCTATACAACTTTTTTACATCATTATTTTTTCCATTTGCTTTAGCTGCTTACCCTCTTCAGCAGGTTTTAATCTATGAATCATACTCTGATCTTCTCTTTCTTACTTTGGTTTCTTAATGTGTAATGTTCATGATGCCATCTCCCCGCTTCTCAGGTCTTCTGACAGTGTTGAGTGAGTCAAATCAATCCTTCAGATGTCTTCCAAATTCAAAGGGCATATATTCAAGACCATCTTTTGGAATTTGTGGACTTGTTTTACATTTTCTAAAACTTCAGCCTGAACTGAAATATGATCAATTGATTTTCTGCTCCACACTCAGTCCAGGACTCAGTTTGACTGCTGATACTGAACTTTTGTATAGTCTCTACCCACTGAAGGTGTAAATTTGATTTCTGTGTGTTCCATTGGGCAAAGTCCACCTTTATAGTTGACATTTTTTGTTGTTTAAAATAGTGTTTGCAATGAATAAGTCAGTCTCAAAAAATTCTAATTTCATGATAGTAAACTACATTATTATTTGATTAAAAATGGTCAGTACCAATTGATTTCAGCTCACTGGGGCCCAGAATATTGATCTTTAATAAGTTTCATTTCATTTTTGAGGACATGGTTGTAGCTGTCTCTTCTCATTTTGAGTCATGAACCATCAGCAAATGAAGACCCACGTCACAATGGGGGACTGTACTGTGAGAAGACAGCTCTGTCTCAGGTGTACCTTGAGTCTTCACATGTGGGGGGCTCATCTTCTGGAATTATATCATCTGACAGTGTCCCACTACTATTCATAAGACCTTGTATATCTAACAATGTTGTACTGCAAACGTAAATATTGATTTTATGTGGCTAATCCCCCAAAATGGGCACTCTGTTTCTTCTTAGAAGTCTGGTTTCCTCAGAAACCTGTTCACTTTGTTTGGGTGGCCCTGCTTATATTTGAACACACAGCCCCATAACTTCTAGCAACATACAAGCCACTGCCATATGACAAACTGACAATTAATGGTGGGCTTTTAAATTCAGGTGAAAACAAAATATGATGCCATCCTGAATGCATGTTTGTATAAGATGTGAGGTAAGATTATGATTTCATATTTTTATTTTTCAATGCTGGCACCAGCTGTTTTAATAGTACATGCAAGTCAAACTTGTGGAAGATTGAAAAAATGATTGTAGCAGCACATTGCCAAGGAACTTCCAGAAATGAAAGCCAGATGCCTGTGGAGAATGTGGAACCAGGGCGGTCAATGACAATGACTTTGAATATGGATTATACCTCAAGAAGTGTAAAACAAAATTCCTCCTGTGGAAAAATAAGTAAGGGCATAATAAATGGAGAAAAATTGAAGTCCCCAATGATTTTATTTCAATTATATCCACTTTCAACAGCTATGAAAGCAACAATCAGGAAAAGATGAGATTGAGAAGATCTACTGGGGGAAAAATCCTCTGAATTTTTTTTAACCAAGATGTTCACTTTGAAGATTAATATGCACCTGACTCCAGAGCTAGAGCACTTCAATAGCCTCAGATGTATACAGAACTGGACAATGAATAAGGAAGACGGAAAAACATTGGTGTCTTAAAATGATGATGTGGCAGAAGATGCTTGAATGTACAATAGACTGTCAAATGAATGAGAACATCTGTGTTGGAAGAAGTACAGCCACAATGGTCCTTATGAGCAAGAACGATAAGGTTCTTGGACACACTGTCAGAGGGAGCAAGTCCCTCGATAAGGATATCATGTCAGGTAAAGTAGAGGGTCAAGAAAAATGAGAAATACTTCAAGATGAATTGATGCAGTGATTACAGCTATGGACTGAAACATAGCACCATTGTGAAGATGGAACAGAAACAGGTAGTGTTTTGTTCAGTTGTATATAGGGTTGGAATGAATCATAACCAACAGGCCCATACCTAGACACAACCATTGGTTCAAATGACATGCTTTTTAAAATTGAACTACCTTGAAGACTTATTGAAAATCAATTGATTTTACTCTTGCGGATCTATGTTTGAACAAGATTTTCTTCCATTCATCTGTTTGTTTATTCACATCCCAACTGTCATTGAACCTTTAATATAAGCCTTGGAACCTCTAATATAAGTTGTTATAAGTCCAGCATTTTCTTCGCATTTCCCAAGATTATGTGGGTTTTTGTAGGTTCTTTGTATTTCTACATGCGTTTTAGAATTGACTTAATCCATTTCAATAAAAATGCCTGCTAGGGATTTGTTTGAGATTCTTCTGAATCGATAGATATTTGATGAAAATTTAACATTTAACATTTTTAAGTCTTCAAATTCTGAAATATCCTGGATGAGCAAGTACTCATATCGAATTCCAGAGCAACACAATCTTTCATGTCTCTGTTTATCGTTCATCCTACGGTAAGCAGCTGGCCTCACCTTTGCCTGTGGAAATGCCCCTTATATAGGTAGACACAGGCCAACGCTTGGCCAAGGACCCATTGGCAACCTCCACACAGACGGGCAGGCTTACAACTTTTCCTTCCTTCCTTTCAGATACAATACACTGTCCAGCCCCTTAATCTCCATCATCGTCCATTCTCTGCTTCCTCTGCTCAGCAAGACTACTCTGCTCTGCTAGGGATTGGGTGCAATAGCTTTGACTGTGGTACCTGGAGGAGCGGGAGTCAGCAAATGTGACATACAGTTTGTATTTTTCTATTTTCACAAGGATTATAATCCTATGTTGTCTGCAGCAAAACTCGCAGAAGCCATTGCCTCCTCGTGCCTACGTTCTTATGATTGCTTTTAGTTAGGGGTGGTCTGGAACCAGTTTTAGCATCAGAGGCATGAGAAGAAGTCTCGCAATTAATAGTTTTAGAGAGTCGGAGCAAGCATCATACAGGCGAGTTCAGCATTTCAGAAGGTAATGTTATGTGTTGTGTGGGTGTGAGGGTATGTAGGTACAAGAGGGTAATAACCCATTGTGTACGAACGAGATCAGTGAAAGCCCTCCTGGAGCTGTTCATTGTAATTATAGACCTGAAAGCTACAGAAAGGCAAGCCAATCAAGAGAGTGAAACAGACTTAAAGTGCTCTCTTTTTCATATGGAAGCATGAACACTATGATCAAAGGCTACTGCCAAGGCCCCGGTGAGCAAGATTTAGTCACATGTGCAAACCCTTTACATTCCGTGAATACCCATCCCTTTCGAGGCCTATCAGATTGCCTCTTGTTTCAAGATAAAGGGTGTGCTTCAGACAGGTGGGATTCCAGGCACTGAAATTTGTGGGAAATGTTCAATTGGATACTCTCTGGCACCACAACATTGTCAAATAATCTAGATAATTCAGAATTCCTTTATATAGCATTGCTTTTCCCAAGAAAATTAAATACAACAGGTCTTATATATTAGCATGATCTGAGTGGTCTCTTTAGACTCTAAATTGATTGTAGAATTTTCCTATTTTCTATGATTTGTTTGAGGAACCCAGGAAAAATATACGTTCATTTTTACTTCTACTCATAAAAACCTTAATATTTAGAAGCTAACCTGCTCTCATCACCTGCATATATGATCTTTTGCCAGCTGAATGACCAATTGTCTAAGGCTTCCCATCCGAAGTTAGCCAGGAAAGAAAAGAACAGTGGACAGCCATTCCCCATCATATTGGCTTTTGTTTTATATCGGTGCGTGTTTATACATGTACACATGTACGTACAGGTGAATACATATGCGGGTTGTTGATAGATGGAGCTAGTTTGACTCAGTTATCCCGTACACATCAGGATGAAATCATTTCTGCTCCTTTGTGATTTTCGTCATGGTTGCTATATTTGAACCCATTGTTGCTACTGCTGGGTCAATCCAGTCTGCTGGGAATCTTTACTCCTTCCCAAGCATCCTCTATTGACCAAGCAAGCAAGCCTTCTCCATGGACGGCGCTCTCCTGATAGCGTGTGCAACATAGGATGGATGGTTGGAGCCCCAGCTTCAACTAAGCAGTTGGCTGTTATCTGCAACAATGGTGATTTTAATCCACCCAATACTGCGGTGGGAGAAATAACTAGGGAACTGCCAAATTACAGCCAGCACACACCTCAGGGGGCAATTCTATTCTGTCACATGAATCACTGTGTGTTGGATCAACACAACGGTGCCCAATAAAAACAATAAAACCTAAATAAATATATAGAAAGAGAACTTACATGTCATATACCCAATGTTTCATGTTTTTTTATTATTTTAACAACATAAAAGATGAATCTAAATTTCCTATTATATTCGAATGTCTTCTGAGATTTTACATCACATTAGGAATTCTTGTTTGTTTTTTTAAATCATTTTATTGGGGACTCATACAGTTCTTCTCACAATCCATACATATATCAATTGTATAAAGCACATTTGTACATTTTCTACCCTACATTAGGAATTCTTGCTGTCAACTAAATTCCATTACTTTTGTTCTTCAACAATCAAGGAGAGAAAATAACAGGTAAAGGAAAAATTATTAGCCTAGGATCTAATCTCCATATGTCTTGCTATTTCATAGTTTTCTCTTCTTCTGTGCCTTAGAGACCGTAGTCAAGCTCTATTTTTGCTTGTAATCTCATGGTCTATTCTGGATTTGTAGCCAGACTGGCTTTTTAAAACATTCTGTTCACGCGGTAGTCATATATATTTATAATGCTTAGTTAGAAACTCCTACTGTGGCATCAAGCTTATCGACTTGGATCCAATTCCAGTCCATGTTGTTTGAGGTTCAGAATGTTCAAAAATATTTGGTCATTTTAGTTCGTTTTCCAACATCCCGCCTTTGGTCAACATGTCAGCAGACCCGTTCTCAAGTCTCAAGAGAAGAACCGGCCTGGATCTTCGCCGCAAGTGAAGTCCTGATGGCATGTATGTGAAATCATAATGAAACACGCCAGGCTGGGGGATGGGGCAGGGGATTTGACACAAACCAAGCTTAGTTATTTAAAGGATTTTCATATCATGTTCGGTAGAGTTTAAAATTTTAAACCAACCTTGTAACTTAGAAGCAAGTTAGAGTCAGAGAAATGTTTCAAAGATATTAAAGAGAAATCCCATCTACCCTATACAGGAATATTGCCCTGATATTAATATGTCAAATTGGTATGGTGGACTTATAAAAAATCAATGAACTGACATTAAGGTAGTGACTAATTACATGTATACATGTATTCTGATTTCCTATGTTTGTACCTAAGCCCATTTTCTGTTCCAGAATCTCACAGGATTCCACATTATATTTCCGTCATTGTGCTGGCCGTACTGAAGATCCTCAGTGACTTATTAGCCAGGTGTTTTATAGGCTGTCCCTTAACTGGATTATTTTAAGTATTTGTCTCTCAGTTGCTACATCTTCATACAAATACAAATTATTTTTTGACAAACTGTGCAAACTTCTTGCAAATTAACTTCATAAGAGCATTATATATGTTTTTGTGTGGCACATTATGTAGAAAAATATAATAAATTGAAGTTATCAGAAAAGCACCGAGTGTCTTTTACATCAGATCAGATCAGTGGCATGTGCTAGCCCCAAGACTTTTGATTGTTGATGCGGATCATGATCCCCAGGTTGAAGTAGTATTTCTCAGATTTCTCCAGTTTAAAACGATGTTCAACACACACACACACACACACACACACACTTTTGGCCATTTTATTCTTTGGAAAGAAGTCACAAGGTACACCCCATATGTAACAAGTAGGAGTTTTTCTCAACCTCCTAAGGGCTGAGTTTTGAGTCAATTATTTGGAAGTCTGCGTGGATATTCATTGTCCATTCACTCCCATTTGATTACACATAAATCAGCCACGTGTATTAGGAGGACTGCCTGCGTGTTTATTCATACTCCAATGTGACTTCACTTGTTGTGTGGCTGAAATTATTCTAGTTTTTTCCACTGAGGGATTTTATCAACTTAATCCTTTAGATTTTCAGCAGATTCCTATCCATCATTGTATTGTGATTTTGAAGTCCTTTAACATTTCTTAAATGAAATCATAGAAACTGTTAGGATGAAATGTTGAGTTCGTAAAGATGGGAGGCAATATACTTACGGGTACATTGTTTGAGGTTGTGATGCTCATTACAGAACTAGCATGAAGCTAGCCCTCCTTTGGTCCCAACAATACCACAAATGCATACAAATAGAGCCTTAGGAAATGCATGTTTTACTGTCCATTCTATATCAACGCTGACCGCAATAGGATGGGCGCATGTAAGGCAAATTCAGAAAGTATCTCTACTAGGGTTCTGATTCAGGCAGGTAGAGATTCATGCTTAAAACCTGTTTAAACATGTTCTTCAACCAATGAACGTCTCAAACACATGTTTCCAGCAACACTTGTCTTAAGCTTGCTAGGATGTCTTTCAGAAAATATCAGAAAACTCGCTTCAATTTTAACTGTAGTGGACTGTTAAATTCAAGGAATAGAGGCTACCTGTTTTGTTGTTGTTGTTTTGTTTTAGATAGCCAAATCTTGATAGATTTTTCTAGACAGTTGTTGATCTCAGAAGCTTGACAGAAAGAAATTTTCAGGAAATTGAAAACAACATTGGTGAGAAAAGATGAAAGCCATGCTTCACATTTTATTCCATAAGACTACAAAGCCCGTTTTTGGGCAGTAGCAAAGGTTACCCTGTGAGAAAATATTTGGCAACCCTTACCATATTTGTCCTACAGTTTGGTTTCGCTCCTTCCCATTCATGTGGCTCCTTCAACTTAATGAACATTGAAAAAGAAGGAGAAACTAAAGCTGCTCTTTTGAGGCGGTGAAGTTGAGGAGCTCAGCACCCAGTGGGGGAAGAGCTGGAGAAATGGGAAGAATGCCCTCAGAGCTGTGTACACCTGGCTGGAGGGTATGTAGTAAAACAACAGCTTCACATTTGGATATGTTCACTTAGTAAAGGTTTCTGTGATTTTGAAGCAATATTTTCTGACTTACCCTTGTATCACAGACCCACCTACTACCCAAATATGTGAAATAAACTTCATCTATTTTGCTACATTTTTGGAATAATACCAATGTCAATCCCAGAGTCCCTGAGTTATTTTTCTTTATGTTCCTTTTTCCGGTTCATCATCACTTGATGATACATTTTGTCTCTCCCAATCTTTTGTCAATCATACCCTTTAATTTCCTGGTCACCTTCCTCTTTTTTTCCTGAGTCTCAGCTCATCCATCATCCTCAGAAAGAATTCCACACCAAGGATGTCTAGAAAACTCTCTTGCTTATAAACTTAAATTCCTTCACGTGGGAATACGCCATATTTGGATTAGATGGTGTCCTGTGTTCTAAAATGCCATGACGGGGTCAAGCATGAGGAGACAATTTCCATGGAACTGAAACTCCATGGAAACATGTTACACATATGCTCATGTTACACATATGCTCAAGGAAACATGTTACACATATGCTAAGGGATGCAGTCAGGAGTGACTCAGGGTCCTAAACTACCAAACTCACCCTCTCAGTCTTTACACACTATTCTTTGTACATGTGTGTGGATAAGATAACTGCCAAGCTGATATCTATGATAACCACTGTGATAAAGAACATGTTCATAACAGGGGTTCTCAGAGAAGGTTATATTGAGTTGCATCTTGAGGGTAGAATGGGATGTTAGCTGGACCTACCGTATACACTCGTGTATAAGCCGAGTTTTTCAGCACAAAAAATGTGTTGGAAAACTGGGGTTCGGCTTATACATGGGTCAGTGGTACCCTAGTGAGGTGTAGCATCTCGCTTGCTTCCTCCCCGTCCCCTTACCTCTGTCCCCCGCCACCCCTCCCCCTCAGGTAATGGGATGAGTGCCCCGTTATCTCGCAGGTGATTGCTGTTTCTCCGCTGTTCATTCAAAGCCCCCACTGACACTGCAGGGCTTTTGAATGTTTGTTTACTCACATTTAACCAATCAGAGTCATCCTATGACGTGTATCTTTGAATTAACCTTTTAAAGACCGTGTGCAAAGGATGTGGCATGAATGGATGTCATCTGGTCAAGCCCGACTAACAAAAGGAGGAAATCTCATGAAGCCTGACATAGAGTTAATAGCAAAGTGGGTTCGAGATGCATGGGAGGACATTCCAGAAGACATGGTGCAATGTACCTTCCAGAAATGTAGCATTAGTACTGCTTTGGATGGCAGTGAAGACTGCGCTTTGTATGAAAATGACAGCAGTGATGGTGATGACGGCGATCTCAGTGAGGACAGCATCACACCAGCTGAAGCTCTGCATTGGGATACGGATGATGATGGGGAATCCAGTTTGGAAGGATTTCAATTCTACATTTTAGCTTGGTTGCTGATTGAGCTCAGGGAATAGTACTCTTAAGGTATAATTGTTGATACCTTATTGTTTTTGTTGAACCTATTTTCCACTTACTGTGCTGGTTTGCTAATGTTAAATGACTTGTCCTTTTATTTAAAATAAATATTTAAATACATTACCCCACTGATGTCTCAATTGTTAGTAATTTTATTTTCATTTGTTTTGATTATTGAAACTCACCAATAGCTTCTGAATTTTCCACCCTAGGCTTATACTCAAGTCAATCAGTTTTTCTGGTTTCCCATGTAATAATTAAGCACCTCGGCTTATACTCTCGTCAGTTTATATTCAAGTATATACTAATTCACACCTAAACAGGAGTCATGGGATGTTACAAAAGGTCAGCAGTTCAAAACCACCAGATTTCTACTTAGAGAAAGATGGGGCGCTCTTGTTCCATAACAAGTTAACATCTCAGAAACCCACAGGGGCATTTTTATGCTGGCCTACAAGGTGACTTCAGTGGGGCTCCACTCAATGACAGCGAGGCTTGTTTGTTTTCTAAGTAGCACATGCCTAGGAATAAAAACATGAGACTGTCTGGTGTGCTCAAAAAAGAGCAGATAGATTTTTTTTTAACCAAGGGTAGCTTGCTCTCTTTCTGTCTGTCTTTCTTTCTTTATGGCATAGGCTCTGAGATTAATTACCTTCCCAATTCCCTGGGGCCTTTATTCCATTCTATAGATCAGCATCAATAACTCAGAAAGTCATCTCCATGATCCCTGGTTTCTTGCACTGTGAAAAGTGCCTCTTAGTCTTTTCCTTGCAGATTGAAATGCATAATTTTCTACCTGAATGGAGAGGAGGAGCAACAAGGATTATTTAAAACAGTGACGAATTCCATTCCCCTTTCCAATTAGTCTGGATATAAAGAAGTGGGATTCGAAAATGCAGTGATTCCCCAAGACATAGGTCTGTTTAGAGTGCATTGAAAAGCAGCCTTGGAATGTGAAGAACATGCCAAGAATGAGTTAGTCTTGCCGTTGGAAGGATAACATTCATATACTCGACACATCAGTCGACAGTACATATTATATAATTCATTGTGAATTTGTATGGCAGTGTCTCCCAGCCCACTTTCATACCTAACGTATTCTGGATTTCATTTTAAATATGTCCTTGACACAGAATAAGGAAACTCTAACAAGTTGAAAATAGTGTAGGGATTACTTTATTTGCTTGAGATTTAAATGAATGAAGCCATTCATTTGATGTTTCCTCAAACATGGTCATTTTTCACCAAGGGAGTTAATTCTGACTCAGAGATCCTGTGTGAACCGAAAAATCCAACTCCATAGGATTTTTAAGGCAGTGACCTTTTGGAAACTAATTACCTGGCCTTTCTTCTGAGGCACTTGCAGGTAGAACAATCTGTCAATCTTTTGACGAGTAGCAGAACACATCCATGTCCTGAGGTACTTTACGTTCCATCCCTATTTAGTTTTTTAGATGTACACAATATTCCATTGTAGATAGGTACCATGGTTTCTTTATTTTTGTTGTTCTGCTGATGGAGATTTGGGTCGCTTCCAGCTTCCTGCTATTATGGACTGTCCTGAAATGAACATGGGAGAGCATCTGTCTATGTTCTGTCTCATACTTCTTTGTGGTATATGGTCAGGAAAGGTAGCCCCATATTGCTTTCTACAATGTTAGGGCATGTTTACTAGTTCACCAGCCATGTATAAGAGCTCCAGTCTCTTCACCCTCTCCAGCATGTGTTGTGCTGTGTTTTTTTAACATTTGGTTTTATTTATTGATTGATTTTGAATTGGGATAATGTTGTGGGTGAAGGGTGATAGTTCATCATCATTTTGATTGGCCCCGCTCAGATGGCTAGGAAGCATGAGCATTTTTGTATGTGTTTAGTTAGCTATTTTAGTATTGTCCTTTGTGAATTGGTATGCATGTCCTTTGTCATCCTTCAGAATGGTTGTTCTTGTTGTTTTGCTTGTTGTGGTGGTGCAGAACTCTATAGGTTGCAATTAGTAGTCCCTCGCCCTCTGTGTCATTGTGAAAGATAATTTTCCCAAATCGGGGAGCTCTGGAGTCTCTTGAGGGGCATAAATGTTTTATTTTTAATAAGTCCCAGTCATGTATTTTGCTTTCCGCTGTATGTGTTTCCTTGAATATATTTGGTAGGCTGTGTCTGTCCTGTAAGAAGGCCCATACGTTTGTCCAAATGTCATGATCTCATGTTGTGATCCATGACCCTCTCTCCCACTCTCCCCAGGACTTTCTATGGTGATCCCCATCAGAGTGGTCATGACTCGGTGACTGGGGCCCCTCGCTTTCTTCTGGTCTGTGGCACGGAGCTTGCTCAGGGTGATTCATTATTCCTTTGGACTAATTGTTTACTTAAGTCTTTGACTTTCTTTGCTCTACAAATGAGAGACCAATCATAGCATCTTAGCTGATGCAAGTTGGAAAGACCCCACAGGCTCCTCGGCCAAGTAGAATTCAGAACATCGCCTGTCTGAACTAGGGCGTGCCACCTGACTCCGATGTCCACAAAGACTATCGTCTGAGTCCCCAGACCCAGGAATTGCTTCTCCCAAAGTTTCATAAGTCCCACCCATCTGCTTTATTATTTACCTCAATACATTTGCAACACGCTTTAATATACATGTAGAAACCGTCATTCAGATTTATACATATCTGTGAATGTAGTTCTGTTTGCCTTCCCTTACCTGCATGCATGTGTGCAGTCACACATAAATTCGTGTTATTACTTTTGGTTCACGATTTTACCTCTGATTGCTTTTACCTTTTGTGTCCATCTTTGCTTGCTCATCTTGTACAGACTGGTCCTCTGCTGTGTGTTGCCTTCCCCTTCCCCCAAGTAAAGATGCACCTACTCTCCACTTGGTCCTTCTCTTTCCCTTTCCCTCCCTTGCTTGCTAACCATAAAATAATGGTTTGGGGTTTTTTCCCTGTGTGTAAACCTTTTATTGACATTTTCTAATAGTCATCTCATTTATGGTTGATTTATCTCACTCATGCTAATGTCCTCCAAGTCCATCCATGCTGTAATAAAGAGATGATATTCATTCAATGCCCTGCTCCCCCTCGAAGTATCCCTGTAGATTCAAAACCCCTTTATGGTTACATGCTAAAATAAAACCACCATACTAGTGAACAAGATTTGACCACTCATTTTCTAAAGTTCCTTATTTATTTTGCCTTCAAACAGAAAAGGAGAAAGAGGAAAAGCAAAACAAGAACTCGGCGATTCATTAAGCCAAACAAATGAAAATAAAGAAACAAAATCTGTACTAATGAAGTAATACAATAGTCATGACTTAGGGGTCCCGTTTTCATTTATTGCTTGTTTTCTGCCAAGCCCTAAACACTTGGTGATCTTCCTTTCATCTCGTGATCAGAGTGACACGATGATGATTTGGTGTCATTCTTAGCTGCTCTCAAGTTGTTGCCACAAACAAAGAGACGAAAGTCTGCCCCGTCCTGGTGCTGCTCCCTGCTGCACTGCAGACCTGGGGGGTCCTGCAATCTGACTGTGCGCAGTGGCTCAGACACTGTTGTGCACAGAAAGGTAGGCAGCCGGTTGACCCTGATCCTGGGGGTGTGCCCACTCTCCGGTTTGTCCCTCAACCCTTAGGTTATTCAGTTGATGTTACTTCACCTTGGTGTTTGTTATCTATTGTGGTTTGTTTGTTTTATTTCCCGTTTAACTTCCATCTCCTTTTATTTGGGTCACCACTAAGATACACCTGGAATTCAACCATAACTGGGGCCTACTGAAGTATGCTGGAATACAATCTTTGGTAATGGAAATCCATATAGGAATAAAATCACTGCTGTGAGCGATAGAAAATGCAGATGTTCCACATGTAAGACCCAAAACATTGTTCTAAGGATATCCATTTGGTTGCCTTCTCGCTTTATGGGAGATGATAAGAAGATCCAAACTCATGGCTTAAATTGGGCAAAGTGTACTAATAATATTTAAACATAAAAAGTGAGGGCGGAGAAAGGTACATTAGGTTAAGAGGACATGATTCAATTTAAATTTACTTTTATACTATGAAGTTACCCTAATGGCTTGGCTATATTATTCTTTAACTACAGGAACAAACTTTGAAACGGAGAACTGTTACGTTTCAATATTTTCCTCACAGCAGCCTGTTTCCCGGTCTGCCTAGATGATATCACAATCCTTATGTGAACTGTGGTACTTCTTCTTTGTAAACTTGGCTGAAGTGCATCTGTTCTTTTGGCCTTTGTAACCATGAAAGGGATATCTTTAATAAACACTTTTTATTGCCAGCGCTGAGGAAAATGCAAATGCACCACATGGCATCTGTTTCATAATTAATTGGTGATAAAATGAAGTAACAGCTTTATTATCGTTTTTCCTAAGACAGGACACGCTTCTTTACTTACCACTAAGATCATAATTCTTGGTTATTATCTCTGTTAGTAGAATAACTTTCAGAAGTCAATATTTAAGGGTTCCTCCCTCCAACGGAAAGAGAACGGAAATCACTATCTCATTTGGGTTTCAACACTTCTCTAGGACACAAATCAGGCCCGAGAGTGAATTATCTCAGAACGAAACCAAGAATCATTGGGCCTGAGCATGAATCCTTAGAAATATCTCCCATAATCACTGCTAGAAGGAGATTCAATACAATTTCAACTGATAAGCCAGCTTTCTCGGTGGGCTGACTCATGTCAATCAACATTAAACATGGCTCCGATTTACGTCTGCGACCACCCTCGTCACTCTGCATGGATGCAAACTGTGACATGTCAAATCAAAAGGTTTCACTTAGGGGCTGATCCAAGAGATGGTCTTGTGATAACGCATGGTTTCCAATACTGCGGAAACATAAAAACGTTACTAGTGAAACTAGAGTATCTTATCTGAGTGGAACAAAATAAAGGTAGGACCAAGGCCTTGGAACACTTAGTGTCTTTTAAAACAAAAACGGAAAACCAGGCAAAGATCCTCTCTCGGGAAGTAAAGTACAAAGGAAGTGTTACAAGCTCTTGCAATCGTGAGAAAGGCACGGGGCCTGGTAAGGTTTTGTTTCTCTGTGTTATATAGAAAGTTGCTGTGAGTCAGAACCAACTCAATGGCCCGGATGACAATAATCCATGCCAAATCAGCTGAGAGTGTCGGCGAGATGCATACCTTCACCTAAAGGTGAGGTTTCCTATTACCTTGGAGACAAATGAAAACACAAAAGCAAAACCTACAATTTTGTCATTTCTCATATCATCCTTTATGCGGACCGCAGGACAGTCTACTTTTGTTCCTGAAGAGAGGCCTTTGGGTCAGGTCTTCCTTGTCCGCGTCTTCACAACGAATCAGCAAAAACACCTTCAAGAGCTTGTTGCACGTTTTTAAGGGGCTTCACGTGTCAAAACCACTAGAGGAAACCCAGTTTGACATGTTTCATTGCCGACATTCATGTCTCTACTTTCTCACAGGTTTCTATTTTGTATTAAAACACAAAATGCTATGGTCTGAACTTGACCTTCGAGGCTCAGAAGAAATTTAGAGACCACAATTTGAATAGTCTGTCCGACACTGTGAGTTTCACTTTTTAGTCAAAAGCAATTGGTAATTGTAGAATGATCCCCTTTCCTTCAGCACCGTGCAAGTTGAAAATGATATGCTCTGGCAGGCACATTCTGTGATAAATCTGAGTCCATTGAAATAACATTTTATTACTTCCTAGTGGGGGCAGGGAATCTGAAAAGGGAACAAAGGTCCTTGGATAGAAGGTGCCACATCGTGCGAGTGGGATGTGTGAATTAGAATCTGTTTTCAGGAGGATTCCATTGAAATCTGGGGGCAATGGTCACTTCCAAGGACAACAGAGCTGTGGGACTGAGTGCTGAGTTTTGTCACAGCTCAAAAACAAAAAAATAAAGACACCAGAGAAACCTGAGTAGCTATTCTTCATATTCCTTGTTCTGTAGAAAAAGGGCCCTGGTGGTAGTGTGGGTTGCATGTTGGTCTGTGAACCGCAAGGTCTACAGTTTGAAGCTGCCAGCCACTCTGCAGGAGAAAGACAAAACTTTCTACTCCTATAATGAATTGCAGTCTCAGAAACTCACAGGGGTCATTCTACCCTGTCCTATCAGATTGCCACGGGTCAGAATTGACTCGAGGGTAGTGAATTTGGTCTGGCTTTGGAGTTCTGTATAATATTTCTGAACACAAGCCATGGTACTTAGTTTACTACCATGGATGAAATGGGTCCATGAATGTTTGGAAATTGGTAATTAGGATTGATGATGTATGTACCCTTATCAAAAATTCAGTCATGGAAGCAAGGTAAGTTGCTCATGAAATTGAGTCCTTCCTTTTACATAGCCACCCATCACTGACCTCACTCCATCCTGGAGCCTTAACCTCGATTCTCCACTCTCCTCTCTCCCTAACACCTGCTCTTCACTTTATTTCTGTCTTTCTCTGCCCTGAAATGCACTCTTTTCCTGAGCTTCATTCTATATTTGCAGAAGAAGCATTTGTGAAGAGAGTCCAATGCAGAGACAGATTCAACAGTGATACTTATTGATTAAAAACAAGAAGCCAGAGCATGGGCAACGAGTGCTGTTTTCAGATGTATATGTACCCCAGTATGGGAATCATCCTGTAATCGCTAGCATCTAGCAGGGTTCAGGGTAGCTCGGGAGGTACATTAAACTTTCTGTGTGTGGACACCCCAGAATGGCCCAACCCTTCCTGTCAGAAGTCACTTTCTAGAAGCAGGTACTTCCCGGGCCACCACACGCAGGTTGTGCCACGGATTATATTCACAGGGCTGCCTTCATGAAGGAGACGGTCTCTCCTGACTTGGATTTTTGTCCTTCTAACAAAGCAGAGTTTCCCCCTGGATTTTCAGAGGTATTATTATCTGGGACTAAAATGAAAGAAGAAGTTTTCTACTCTTGAAAAGAGCTACAGGCTTGGATACTCACAGGGGCATTTCTACCTTGCCCCATTGGGTCTATTCATTAGTCTAAACAGATGTGGCTTTCAGAGCAACCATAGAACAAGGTGGCAGAGAAAATTAAATCTTGTGAATAAGACTTTTCTAAAAAGGACCAATTAAGGAAATGGCCCTACCTACTTTAGGGTAGCTAAACTCGGTCAGGCATTATGGTAAGAAATGTCCACCCAACATGAGAAAGGAAGACCCCAATACCCTTACTTATGCAAAAGTCAAAAGGGGCATTTTCATGGTCTCAAGAGAGGAGCCATGAGTCGCCAATATCATTAGAATGATCCTGGAGGAGGAAGCAGAGTACAAACGACCGATGAAGACTGTGTTTCTGAATGCTAAAAATTTAAACCCGAATAACTGAAATCACCATCGTTACTGAACATCTTTTAACTTTTAGGTTTATTCTATTGCTTTCTGAAATTTTGAAAATGTAGGATGGAAACACATCTCTATCTTTATACAGGAACCAATGAAGAATTCAATGCATTCTACTTCTGGTTTTGTTTAACGTCACCTCCTATACTGTGAAGGTTAAATCTCTGGGGGGAAATTAGCATGATTAGAAGGATAGGTGTTCAAAATCAGAATAATCATCAAAGTCAAATTGCATTTAAGCATTAAAAAAATGATCTGAACACCAGGTGAACTTTAATAGTTAGTTAAAGCCATCTAACTATTGAGAAAACATTCATTTTCGTTTATGTTTAAACTTCCAGAAGAAAAATAATCTTAAAATAGTCCCAAACATTTGGAGTATTTCTGAATTAGAATTCTTTGAAGCATTAAGACAAATTGGTTCCAGGATGTGTCCACAAAGACACCAAAAAAGTCATAAAACTGCTGAGTGCATACAACTGCCGAATGTTTAGTCTACGGGCTCAACACGTTTTCTAGACCCACGTTGATGGGGATTTCACTGCAGATGGGAAAGATGGTTTAAGTTAGGGGCAGGTTGTCATTTCAAGATACTCGTAAGGCTTAATGTCTTTAACCCTTCAAGAAGTCTTAAAATACAAATGGCAACGGCACCTAATTGGTTTTGAAGCTGTCATTCATGGTAAAAGATCTATAAAGGGTATCCTTCACCCCGCGTCCTGCTTCACCGTATTTAGTCATCTGCGTATGAACAACCTCCTGGTGGCATATCATATTAGACAATGTGGGACATGATCATAAGGCAGTAGGGAGATATAATGTATTATGTAACATAGCAATCCATGGATACATTTCAAAAAATATTTTTCTTATCAAGAATTTGGAATGAGAACATTTGAGTGAGTATCCCGAATCAATACCTTAATAAATGAAATGATCAAAAGGCTAATAATTTCGCATCACATTTTAATCGAGAAGAGCTGGTACTATAAGGCGTGTCCAAAATTTCAATACGAACCTGGCACTCTACTATGTAAAATCTCGGGCCACATCTCAGTTCCAAAGGAGCTATTCATGTTTAATTGCATTCTGGGACCACATGTGCGTTCCTGCTTATTTACACGTCTCCTCTCCCCATCTCTCCTGGCTCTTTTATCAGTCTTGCTTTTATCCTTTTAATCCCCACAGGGCTCTGGGCCTTTCTTCCTACTGAGAAGACAGAACTGTTTCAGTACCTCCCACAATTCTTTACAAGATGCATTTTCAATGGTTGCCTGGCAGCCAGTGCGATGCGTGCACGGAAGATGTGAGGTGTTAAGTAAGTAAGAGGTGAGGAGGGGGCAACTGAAAGGAAAAATAAATCTACAGTATCCCCATGGGCATCGCTGTGTTGGAATAAAAGTAGCCAGAGGGTCTGCTTTTGTCCATGTGGGATGTCTCCCCTCCTTTCTGAGAACACTTCATAGATCTTCATAGTTTCAAGAACGGGGGCCTTTAAGGAAGACAGGCCTGGACTATTATTCAGATGAGTTGGCTCTGCTTCGCCAACGTGGCATTGGGTAATTGGCGTGAGTTCCCTGAGCTGCAATATATTTAACTGGAAAAGGTGGATACAAATTCCTACTTTATAGGGTTGTTGTGCATTTCAAACAAGAGCAATAGCTCTAATTGCATGTTCCATCGTTCGAGTTCCATAAATGGTAGCGAATTCTATGGTTCTTGTTATTCCTCACCAGCGTTTGGAAAATAGTCCAGCGGCCCGTGTGCACAATCACTGGCTGCTTCTAACAGCCCTCGGCTCCAGAACAGGCTCAGTTACCTTTCAGGAATGGCCCGCTTCCATTGGCTCAAGTCCAGTGCGAGCAAACCCACCTCTTCGCTTGATCTTAATAATCTGATATTACCTCTCTCCTTGCAAATACTAATTTTTTTAAAAGGCAGCCACCACGTGTCAAAATAGGCATTGTTGGAGGAAAAGGACAATAGTCCCAAAGAGACTTAGATAATTCAAGTTCCTGACAAGTTAAAAAAAAACTCTGGCTTTTCGGTTTCAAAATGCCCATATGGGCTCAGAGAACCACCATGCCCACTCCTCGCTGATGCCATGTTTGCCTTATGCTACCACTTGTTTCTGCTAGTGGCTCCGATAGAAGGACAGGCTTTCTCCTAAATGAGAGCTCACTTCGTGTTTTCTATAGCGCGGACTCAAGAGCCAGGCCTACGTGGGCTTTGTGCACATGGAATCTGAAGAGATGAATGCAAACCACATTGGAACAGGAAGGGAAAGTAAACATCTGTCTTAGACTGCTCGGAGTTCCTAGCAAAGCGTGGAGAACTTGTCCGCATTTCCGCTCTCTCAGGCCTCTCTGCCTGCATTGTCTGCATCCTCCGCGCTGCCGCGTGCAAGGCAGTGTGATTTCACTCTGAGCCTTGGCCAGTGGATCGTAAAGCTTCTGGAAACAGAAAGGTGCCTCTTTGGTTGCTCATTTCTCTCTCTGGCCTGACAACGGATTGCTGCTGCTGAGCAAGTTCAAACGCATCTTTGTCAGAGAAAATCAGTAACTGAAACGCAAGAATCAATCACTGATTTGGAAAGTGCTATAGTTGGGGATCTCCGGCTGCTATGCCACACCTCATCAGAGTCCGTCAGTCTCCTCAGAGAAAATGATTCTTGGTTCTTTCTTCTTGCCTCCAATTCAATTCTAGGTTATCTTCTATTGACACTAAAAAGTTCTCAGAAATCACTGCATTTGAGTACATTTCTGACTCATAGCGACCTCATAGGAAGGAGTAGAATTGCTCCTGTAAGTTTCTGAGACTGCCCATCTTCACGATTGTCATAGCTTCTTCATTTTCCAGCAGAGTAGTTAATATTTATAAACTACTGACCCTACAGTAAGCAGCCCAATTTTAACCCACTAATCCACAGACGACAAACTTTGTGTCATTTCGAGAATGCATGGACAAACAAAATTGCACTCATTTGTACAAAGTTATACTTTGCAAATCTAAAAAAGAAATGGGTGAACTCTATTTAGTGACCTGGGAAGATTCTAAAACATATTTTAATTTTTAAATATATAAAATATGAGTATGAATAATATTACCCCATTAAGCAGGTTGTAAAAATACATTTGTGGGATACGTAAGATAAATAGAATTATCCTTCAAAAACAAAAATAGCTGAGTGACCAAACACAAGTCAAGTTGGTTAAACTACAAGAAGTTGAATGCAAGGTCTGTTTGGGGTCATGCGGGTCTCCTAGGCAACTTTCCCTGTATGTGGTGGCCTGGAAATGAAAATATTTCATATTACAGCAGTGTCTCTGGATTCCAGACTCTGGAATACATTGCTTCCAGTGCTTGGTTTCAGGGGATGAGAAATGTATATCTAGTGGTCCTTTGCTGTATCACTCCAGGAAATACTTAAGATTCCCTTGGGCAAAACTTGTCATGTGGCTACAGAGCCACAGCAGAAGGAGAGGGAACACAGAGAAAGCATGAATATTGGGAAAGCAAGAGCTCATTTCCAGAATATGTATGCATACAATAAAAGATGTATACACATATGTGTGGGTGTACACTTATGTATGAGCATCAATGCACTCAAAAGGTTCTGAAAATTGCACAACCTATCATTAACTGGTAACCATAGAGAAGTGAATGAGATTAAGTAGGTGGTGAATTGTGAATTTCAAGATTTATTTTATGTACATCTGTACTGTAACTTTTATAAAAACACATTTCACCTATTTTATTACCAAAAAACTCTTAGTCCTCATAATCTGAGTCCAATTTTCCACCTCCCATTTACATGGTTACTGAAATCTTCTGTCTCCCCCTCTCCATTGAAGCCATGCTTACAAATCTCATGACCCACTAACTGCTGAATGCATCAGCCTCACTCGAGCCTTGATAGCACTTGACCTCCTTCAGCACTGGACACCGTGAGGCATACGGTACGTCTTGGAAACCTTTGCCTGTAAGACGCTGCACTGTCCTGCTCCACCATCTTGTTCTTTGATTACTCTTCATTTTCTAACCGCACCCTCTTTTTTGCTGGACCTATCATCGAAGGGACCCACACAAAACTTCTCTTTTAACCTTTTCCCCTAAGCCACGTTGTTCTCTTGAGCAATCTTCAGTGTTTAGAAATTCAGCATTCATGCTGACAGGTGTGCATCATGGCCCTTGGGGTCCCTCATGACTTTCTGCGCTGGCGTTCTGACAGTATACCCGGAAGCTCCATTGCCCTCTTCAAAGGGTACCGTGAACTCTTAATGTAAAATATTGATCACGTAACTGCCCTTCCCATAACTGATGCCCCTCCGGGGTTTCTCGTCTCACCTATATCTTCTCCCAAAGGGTGAGCTTTTGATGTGCAGTCAAACCGAATTAAAATGAAATTCCCAACATGTTCTAGCTGTGTTTAGAAAAGTTTTTTATACTCAGAATCTTCACTCCTTGATTAAAACTCACTGCCATTGAGTCCATTCTGACTCTATAGGGTACAAATGCTCCTCTGAGTTTCCAAGTCTGAGACTCTTTATGGGAGTAGGAAGCCCAATCCTTCCATCTTTCTCCTGTGGACCTGCTGGTGGTTTCGAACTGTTGACCTTATGGATTATAGCCCAATGTGTAACCACTACCCCATCATCACGCCTCTTGACTTAAAAGAGAAGTATGAGTAATACAATTTTATGTAGTTGAGATTTATAGTTTTTATAGAATAACTTTATGTAAAGGACTCCATATAGTTAAAATATATATATTTTAAATTACCATACCAGACACTGAGCCGGAAGCCTTGTATTACAGTTTATTTATTTTTCTACTACTGATTACACTTGCCCCCCAACATGCATTTCAGTAATTATCAAAGTCTGTCAACTCTTCTGCTAAAATGTCTCCGTATTTCACCCCCTCCTTTGAGTGGCTCATCGTTTCTGAGTTGCGTCATGAAAATATTTCTCCCCGCTCCCCAGGCCTCTGTGACAATAATGTAGACTGGCTCCCCCTATCCCTGAAGAAATTTCCAAAGACGTTAGCATACATACTCTCAGGGACTTCTGCAACCTGGGCCTAGTCTCCTTCTCCAGCATGATTTCTCACCACTGATCCTGTGCTCTGGTGATTTCAAATAAAATGCATATTCTTTTTAACCTCCTATAACTTTTTCATAACCGCCCCTGCCTCAAAATGCCCTTTCTGTCTCCGCTACCTCTCCAAACTCTTACTGAAAGTCCACCTCAGAAGCTACCTCCACCATCAGGTAAGTCCTGCTCACCTTCCGTCCTATACGGAAATGTCAGATTGGCTCCTCTATTCCACTTTGTTGGTCAATGGCTTTTATTTCTCTGCCATCTTTATAGCTTGCCTTATTACATACATTAATTTACTCATCCTTTCAAGACACTCCTTCTAATTTTGTCTGCTCCATGCAACCCCCCAGTGACACACAGATGGACAAACTGTGTGTATCCATCTCTGTGGTAGGCTGGGCCCCTAGAGAAACAAGGCCAGGGACACTCATCTATGGAAAAGAAAGAACTTTATCTCAAGAAGGCTTCCCCGCCCAGTTCAACTCAAGCCCATGGGTTCGATGCCAGCGGGAGCTTTTTCAGATTCACGTCTCTGCAGGCTGGAGAAACATAAAGGTCAAGTGAGAAGCAGAGAGATCATAGGCAGGCGGGTGCCAAGTCATAGGGATCCAAAATCGATGGGGACATTGTAGGGTGGGCGGCTCTCAGGGTCAGCAGTTCTCATAGAGCATGCTCCTAAAGGAAGACCCCGAATCCTAGTAGGCAGAGAAGGTAAAGGGTCAGAGAGAGAGAAGATCTCATGGTCCTGCTTATAAACAGGCCACGCCTCCAAGGGGTCATCACCTGATTGACAGGCTGAACTCCACCCCAACCTCCAACCAGGTACTGTCAAGGTGGCATGCAATGTAAACAGCACAGACTCTGTCACACTCAGCAGGCACTTCTGGGGCTTCTTGTCTGGCCTTACCAAAGAAGTGCAGCGCACTCCATGTTTAGAGCGAATGCTTAGCAACTGACCCCTCACTAAACCAGGCCAGCATTGACAACTCTTTCTGCACAGTCGACACCTAGCAATGAAGTGCCCGGGCAAAGATCCTTTCTTTGGAATACTACTTCACCTATTTGTAATTGCGTTCTCTC
Organism: Tenrec ecaudatus; assembly: GCF_050624435.1. Lineage (NCBI taxonomy): Eukaryota > Metazoa > Chordata > Mammalia > Afrosoricida > Tenrecidae > Tenrec > Tenrec ecaudatus. The sequence continues at coordinate 17,588,834 of NC_134542.1, read as the reverse complement.
TGACCATCAGAAGTGAGAAATAGATTTCCTTTCTCAAGGACTTCTAAGCCTCACCTTTGAAGGGACTTGTTGCCCAAACGTCTGAGGAAATATTGACCGAAAGAATTTGTGAAAGTAGGGCCAGGCGTCTCTATGGGAAAGGGTCCTTAGCAGCCCTGGAATTTGCCAGGCTTTTCCCTGGGTGCACATGTGCTCATTCAGCTTCGGAGGCCATAATCAAACCCACTTTGTCTCTCTGGGGAAGGAAAGCAGTTCAAATCCACAGTCTTTGATGAAGTTAGCCTCGGCTTTGAAAGCAAGGATGCTACAACCTTGTCTTACACTTAACTAAATCTGTTCCAGAAGGGTGAGAGGAAATGAAGGGGTGGGCCGGAGCGGGGCTAGTAAAGTCAGAGAGTGAGGGGGTGAGATGGGGGCAGCGGAGCAGAGAGCTGAGAACCCTTGTTCTAACTCAACAGAGCCCGGAGAGGAAGAAGGCTTAGCGGCGATTTGTGTTTCGCAGCCTATAAGTCATGTCTGCATCCACCATGTTTTGCAGGGGTTCTTAAAGTCTCCTATTGTGCCTCAAGCTCGCCTCCCCGTGTAAAAGGCGCACGTGGCCTCCAAAGTGAGTGCTGCAGGGGATGGGAGTGGGACAGGAGTCCTACAGGTGCCTAACGGCCTCAGCCTAGAACAGCCAGACTCACTTGCCCTGAATATGCAGCAGGAGATGGGGGAAACAGGGGGGAGTACATAGGGATTTGTTGAGTATTCACTCGTGGCCAAAGTATTTACGTACGCACATTACATAGAGAGAGTTTCTAAACACTGACTTGGTTTAGAAAGGCACCCTGTGCAGAAATTTTAAAATACTGTACGTCTAGGGTCCAAAGTGTGTTCTGTTTCTGAAGCCGTCAAATAGCACTTCCGTCTACTAGGACAATACATAACCTCATCCCTTGCTAAGGGGGCATGGAGTAAACACTTTCTAAAAATGAATTGTATCCTTGTATCAGTTGTACTCTCTGAAAAGGAGCTGATGCTACTTAAATAACTGGAGTTTTTTTTTTTTCATTCGCTGTGATTTTAGGAATTGGTTTAAATGAAGTGTTTGCATTGTTATTAAGTTTATACATAAGGAACCCGGCAAAGTATGTTATGATTGAGCTGCTAACTATAGGTCCAGCAGTTCAAACACAGCAGCTTCTCCTGGGAGATACGTGGGACTATCTGTGCCCTAAAAGGTGTAAAGCCTTGGGAATTTTATATACACCAGATAATCAAAACCAACTAGATAGCAGTCAGAAGAGTCAGAAGAATCAACCAAATAGCAGTGAGAAGAATCAACCAAATAGGAGTGGTTGCTTGTTGGGATGGATTCTTGTTCGTATGATATAAACAAATGACTTTACTTTTCATTAGTAATTAAAATAATTATAAATGTATAATCCTTAATAAAATAAACAATTATTTAAAAATACAACTAATTGTCAGCAAATCCGTTTTGACTCATGTTGCCACATTAGGGCAGAGTAGAATTGCTTCTTTGTGTTTCTGAGGCTGTAAATCTTTATGGGAGTAGCAAAGCCCAAACTTTCTCCCAAGACGTGACTGGTAGATTTGAACTTTTGACCTTGTATATAGCAGTCCAATGCATACTATTGTGTATTACTGAGTCCAACTATACACTCATTAATAAATAAATATGTGTGTTTTAAATGAAATATATATATATATACACTTCCCTAGCAGAGTTTTAACCTTGAAACAAGGTCAACAATATTCCCAATTATGATAGGATGAATGTGATTTTTAAAATAATTTTTAGAAATAAATGTTGAAACAAAAACTTGATAATGGGCGTGAATGAGATTAATTGGGGGGTTGTACAATAATCTTTTAATGTACCAATTTAAAGTGAGTTTAAGTATATTGAACATAATAGATTACAATGATCTTTAAACATATAACATTTTTTGTGAAATTAGCTAGATAACCTAAAAACCAAAGGTCTACCTTGAAAGAAGAAGAGGAAGGAAGAAAAAGGAAGGGGGGTGGGGAGGAAGAAGAGAAAGAAGGCGCCTGGCACCTAGCAGGCTGGCTATTAGGAACCCAGGAGTAATGTGACACTCTTCCAAAATGTTTACAATAATCCCTGAGCATAGATCCATTTGATCTGCAGATTATACAGTGCTTAAATAAGTGATACAAAGTGGTGTTTATTAAATGGCTAGGTGTCAGGTATTAATATTTCCTTCTTAAATCATTTGTATACCATATAGACAATACTATTAGTAAGCATCTATCATATGGTAAAGAGCTCTGGTGGCATAGTGTTTCCACACTGGGCTGATGGTTACAGGGCCAGCAGTTCAAAACCACCAGCCAGCTCCCCGGGAGAAAGAGGAGACTTTATTCTCCCATAAAAAGATAGTCTCAGAAATCATCTGAGACATTTCTACCTTGTCCCATAAGATAGCTACGAGTTGGAATCATCTCAGTGGCAGAGAATTTGGTTTGGTTGGTATCAGATGTAAAGCATTTTATATTAATGAAAAGTCTCTTCTTTATATAATCCTATAAGATGGTTGCTGCTATGGTTCACATGTTACAGATGAGTCACAGAAGACCTGGGAGAATCGAGTGACTCGCATTGATTCCTGTAGTTCCTTAACTGGGAGCCTTTAGGGTTCAACTGAAAAGATCTACTTTGGGCGCTCTCTGCTCAGCACTGTCTTTGCAAAGACGAATGAGCTCTCCACATTCTTAAATCGCTGTGCTCACTCTCGGGCAGGGGCACTTCAAAGGGAGGCTGGAATTAGAAACCATGGTGGCATATGAGTTGTATTGCTAACCTTAAATCAGCAGTTCAAATCCACCATCCACTTAGGAGAAAGATGGGTGCTTTCTGCTCCCATAAAGATTTACAGCGTCTGAATCCCAAAGGGGTATTTCTACTCTGTCTCCTGGGGTTGTCTGAGTCAGAATCAACTCCATGGATGTGCATTTGGGGAGGTTTTGTTCCCTGTAAAACCAACAGTGGAGTGCTGCGCTGCTCATCAGTAGGCAGAGGTAGCTCAGAAGAAAGGCGTGGCAATCTGCCTCCGAAAGGCAAAGTCTTGAAAACTCTACTGAGAAGTTCTCCTCTGAGCGTGCTGGGCTGCCAGCAGTTGGAATTGACTTGTCCATTATCAAGAAAATGAATTAGCATGGACATAGTCATGTGTTCAAATCAATATGCCTATTTCCTAACAGTTTTCTCCAAAACCTTTTCAGTCACCATCCTAATACACTCCACAAATGTTGGTTAAGGACTAATAAGGTCGGGAGTTTTGTGCTGAAGAAGATAAACCATTACTGCTGTCAGTTTACCTCTCCTGGAGTTGCTGTGTTCTTACCCTTGGTTCGCGTAACTCTCAAAGAGTTAAGCATTGACTTCAGGACAGGGAAGCATGAATGAGTCTCAGGACTGAGAAGCTGCCTCTTGCTCCTGCTCTGGTTGACATGGAGCTACTTTAGCTTCCACAAGCAACTGAGCTCACTGTAAACTGGCACACAACCCCAAATATATATATTTATATATGTGCTGTGAAAAGAAGTCTCAGCATGGTGGAAACATTTCACAGATCTTATGGAATCCCCCACAGAGGAGAAGTAAGTGCTGGTGGTTTCAGACAGCCTGTGTTATAATGACGGCCTGCCTGCTCAGCCAGCACATTGTAGTTTGCTCAATAAACGCTTGGTGAAAGGAACGAAGGTTTATCAATGGCTTGGTTCCAAGGAAAACATCTCTCCAGGTGATGCAAGTTCAAATCCAGGTGCACTCAGTGTGGCATTTTTGAACCAGGTGCTGAATAAAGGGATCTCAAACTAAAATGTTAAGAGACAAAAAGGCAGAAGCAATTTCAAAGGAATTCATCCATAGTGATTCCTTACATTCTTAGTGTACTTTCAGTTTTGTATCACTTGGGAAGGTGGGCCAAACATATCGACCCCAGTTTCAGGTGAAACGTTCAGTGAGAGGGACATAGAAATGCCTTCTGCAAGGTGAGCCTGGTAAAACCAAGAGCAGTGGAGAAGATTCCTGGGACTCCACAGCCACCATCCTGCCACAACCCCCCCACCCCCCCTGCCAGCATTATTTCCTGCTAGGTCTGTGTACTTTACCTCCCCCAAAGCTTCCTGGCCCACAAGACCTAAGGACTCATTGCTAGTCCCACGCACATCCAAGAGGCTCGGGTATTCATTAGGACGGAAGAGGAAAAACCTGAGACTGAGAGAGCTGCCTGTTTGCCTGCAGACAATGGAAGCTGAGGGGCCGGGGATGGCAAAGGTGAGAAGGCAGGAGCCCAAGCCTGTAAGACCAGAGTCACAGTGGGTGGGGAGGCTGTTTACTGGAGCACGGTGTCTCTCTCTATCAAATTTATGACTCGCCCACACACAGCCATGCCTATGAAACACGAAATTTGACAAGACATAAAATGTAAAAGAAAACAAATAAGAACAGTTGCTGTGGAGATGATGCCAGTCAGGCAGGACTGTGCTCCAGAGCGTTTGCCATAGATGCTCTCTGCCAGGTCTTTCTTCTGAGGGGCCTCCAGGTGGAACCCAATGAATTTCCCCTTGGACGAGCCGGTTCATTGTAGTGCTGATGTTCATGGGTTGAGGACGAGGGTGAGCCGGGAAGGTTCCTCTCGCATGATTTTGACAAAGCAAATGAAACAGAGCGTATATCCCTGTGACCGGTGCTGTTATTGCAGTGTGCCGGCTCACATGGTATCAAGCCTATTGTTTTCCATTGGATTCTGCTTTGTATGGTCGATAGGGCATAGTTACACTCCTCCTCGGGCATGAGGCACAGGAACTTTAATGTTGATTTTAACATCGGTAAAGCGGGACACCAGCGGGACACCATTGACAAAGCGCATATTCTGGCAAAATAGCCACATGGCAGCCGAAAACCTTATACCCTAGCTTGTCATGCATTCTTTCCAAAAATAGGGACTTTTTAAAACGCCGAGGCACGCAGGAAAAATTGTTAGAAATCAGGACTGTCCTGCCAAAAGTGGGATGTCTGGTCACCTATGGGGGCATTTTAGCAGGTGCCTAGTGCTAAGCTATTTATGGCAGAGCAATAGAACCATTCCAGCCACCTCTCTAATGCATACAAACCCCACATACTTCCTTTATCTCCATTCCTTGGGCCTCTGTTTCTGAGGGTAGGGCGTGAGATGTCAAAGCCAAATCCAATCTCACTGTCAGAGTCTATTTTGACTCATAGCTACTCTACAGGGCTGAGTAGAACTCCCCTATTGGTTTCTGAGACTGCAAATCTTCATGGGAAGAGAGTGCCTCCTCTGTCCCCACTGAGCAGCTGTTGGTTTCCACGCTGTCCTTGTGGTTAGGAGCTCTAGGCATGTAACTCATTCTGCTCCAGACCATCCTAGGAGATGAGTTAGGAATGCTAACAATCTAGACAACTTGCTGCATCTTAAAGCAACAAAGAAATTAAGTGCCTTTTGGAAAAGTCAATCCTATTTTGGATTTTCAAATCAAATCAGCAAAAATTGTTTTTGACTCTTCTAGGGAGACCCAACTCACAAGTACCACAAGAGGGTGACTGCAAGGACAGAAATGTATTTTCTTACAGATCAAGAAGCTGGAAGTCTGAACACAGGGATACCTCTAGGGAGGCTGTTCTCAACCTGTGGGTCGTGACCTCTTTGGGTGTTGAATGACCCTTTCACAGGGTTCGCCTGATTCATAACAGTAGCAAAACGACAGTGATGAAGTAGCAATGAAAATAATTTTATGGTTGGGGGGTCACCACCACACGAGGAACTGTATGAAAGGATCATGGCATCAGGAAGGTTGAGAACCACTGCTCTAGGAGGAAGTTCTTTGTCTATTTTATTTGATAGTAGCTACTTGAAATCATTGACATTCCGGGCCTTGTAGAAGGGTCCTTAGGTGCCACCGAGGTTTAATGTGCTTGCCTGCTAACCTCAAGCTCTGAGCTTTGAGTTCAGAGCTTTGAGTTCTACCTGGATGCACCCCAGAAGAAAGACCTGGCAAACATCATCTGTGGAAACAGTTCTGCTCCAACCTATCGGGAGTGTCCAGGCCTCCATAGCAGCTGTTGTTCTATTTATTCTTGTTTTACATTTTACATCTTATACTTTATAGTTCATGTTTTGTTTTTCATATTTTATCATTTGTGTTTCATATTTCACATCCTAAATTTCATATTTTATGTTTCTATTCAACATATCACAGTGCATATTCCAAACTTTACATCTCCTTTGTCATGTCATATGTTGTATTTCATATTTCATGTTTCAAACAGCATACTTATTTCATTCTTTTCATTTGATACTTCATATTTTATATTTTCCTTTCCTTTATTTTCCATTATGCCAGGATAAAATAAAGCTGATTAATTTCTCTTCAGGAGAAAATTCATATGGATCACTTACTAATAAATGGTATGTCTAGGCATTTCAGAGCTTAGAGTTAGATCTGTAGTTTACTTTCACTGGCTCTGATGACCTACTACCATCCTGTATACTCTGACGCATAGTGGCTAGCTCTGGGTCCATAAATACTCTTAATGTATGAAAGGCAGAAATGGAGTTCATAAAATAGTAAAAATCAGTGTGCTATGACAGCTCAGCAGACTCTGAAAAATCTCCTGACCCGAGCAATCGGCTAATGCATTAGGCTAGAGGTGGGGAAATCTGAGACAATGAAAGTATGACCCATTCCAGACAAGGGAATCAACCAAACCAGTACCTGTTGCTCTAGAGAAGCGGCTCTCAACCAGGGGGTCATGACCCCTTTGGGGGTCGAACAATCCTTGCATAGGGGTCGCCTAAGACCATCAGAAAAAACATATTTCTCATGGTCTTAGGAAGCAAGACACCAGTCCTTTACGGCCACATATGAGTAGCCAGCATGAAGACTGTTACCCATGATATACCATGCTTCAAGACAAAAATTATATTTATTTGTAATTAGAAATAAATATTTCATAATATATTATATATTGTTTGTGATTAATCATTATGTTTTGATTATGTTCAATTTGTAGCAATGAAAATACATCCATCCTGCATATCAGATATTTTCATTACAATTCATAAAGTAGAAAAATTACAGTTATGGAGTAGCAATGATAATTTTGTGGTTGGGGATCACCACCACATGAGAAGCTGTGTTCTAGGGTTGTGTTATTAGGAAGGTTGAGAACCATGGCTCTAGAGTCTACCACAGTGCTTGTTAACCATCTAGGACAGAGTAGAACTACTCCATCAGGTTACAAATCTTCATGGAAGCCAACTGTCACATCTTTCTCTTGGGAGGCAGCAGGTAGATTGGAAACTTTGGACCTTTCTATTAACAGCTGAGTGTTTTTAACTACCTTACCATCAGAGCACCATCATACTAACTAACATGTTTAAAAACAATATTAACAAATGCAGACAACTGGGCATGTGAAATTTGGGCACAGGAAACCACCCGCTTAGCGGATGGGACTCAGTAAGAGATCAGTAGGCTGAATGCATACCAAGTTCTTTAAAATGTTTTCTTTAACAATTTCCTGAAGGTTTTATGTGCTTGCTGATGAAGCAGGGTCTATCATAAAGTTTGTATAGTGGTTGGCTTTCAAAAGAGCCCTATGATGCTTTCATTTAAATTAGAAATAATGGACCAAAAATTGCATCACTGCCCTAATAAAAAATGACACTACGCATTTGGGTCAAGTTCCCAGAAAAACTGGTCACACCATTAACAGAATTGGGGGTGGGGAAGGAAGGGAGACTTTGCCAAGGAAAAGGAAGGAGCTGAGCTGCAGAAAATGCCTTCGAGATCACCATTCAGATAAGTGAACTCCAACAGCAGCTAGAAGTCCAATCAGGAAACCTAGGAGAAGTGCCGAGATCGTAAATATAGATTCAAGAGTCATCTGCCACCTAGATGTAGTCAATGCAACTGACAGATTAGATGAAAGAGTTGAAGGAGTGATTGCAAAGGGAAAGAGAAAAGTCAAGGGCGAGGACCCTAATTATATCTTTCTCTTTGGAACAAAGATGTAGGACTTCTAAATAGTCACTTCTTCAGCAGCTGCATTACATTTTTTTTGACCTGGAAGGGATGAGCCAATCAGGGTGCAGTATAGCACCGATGAAACGCACAATATTCTTCTGGTTCTTTCAGGCTTCCTCATACCCCTTAACCCCACCCCCACTACCATGACCCCAGTCCTACCTTTCAGTTCTGGCTAGACTGGAGCATGTACACAGGTACAGATAAGAGCTCACAGCACACAGAATCCAAGTCAGATAAACCCCTCAGGAACGGAAGTGGGAGTAGTGATAAGAGGAGATGGAGTGAAGGTAGGGGGAGGATGGAAGGGGAACCGACCACAATAATCAATGCATAGCACCCCCTCAGGGAAATGAAAAACAGGAACATGGGTTAAGAGAGACAACCAACGGTTGGTATAAGATATGAAAATCATTATAATTTATAGTTTATCAATGGGTCACTAGGGTGAGAAGAGGGGAGGGAAGGAACAAACAGGAGGCGATACCAAGGGCTCAAATAGAAATCAAATGTTTAGAAAATAATGACAGCAACATATGTACAAATATGCTTGATACAATTGATGTATGGATTGTTATTAGCTGTAAGATCCCCCAATAAAATTATCATCACATTTTTTTCCAAAGAATATTACAACTCTTTGTAGTGTTATTAAAGAAGCATATAATATTGTGGTATCCATACCTAATATTTTATTCCTCTAGGAATTTGAGCTACCAATGCATTCTTTTTGTGGCTTTTGGGTATGGACAAGTCAGTTTCTGCTTAGAGCAATCTGTGTCACACAGTGATTCTTAGCTTGTAATTTTTACAGGAGAGCATCTCCAGGCATCTGAGCATGGAACCTGTGGGTGGGTTTGAATGCCATTTAGCTGCTCAGTTTGCAATTGAGGCAGCAGCTGAATGATGAACAATTATGTCCCTGGAATCTTCGGAGCAACTTTAGATGTCTTAAAAGAAGGCTGAAAGTAGCACGAACTGCCAAAAGGACAAACACATCTGCCTTGGAAGAAATACAGCCAAGAGTGCTCCTTAGAGGCAAGGATGACATGACTCTGTCTTACAGGCTTTGGCCAAGTTGTCAGGAGAGACCAGTCCCTGGGGAAGGACATTGTGCCTGGTAAGATAGAAGGGCAGCACAGAAGAAGAAGGCCCTTGACAAGACAGATGGACACCATGGCTGCAAAAGTGGGCTCAGCCATGACCACAATTGGGAGAATGACTGGGCAGTGTAGACGGGGCTGTTAGGAGTGGGACCCAGCTGAACAGCCCCAACAACAACAAGGTGTGTGATGAAGGCGGTGTACCTGGCTGACTTGTTGAATTGCCTGCTAATCACAATGTCAGAGAATCAGACCTATTCGCCTAAAGATTTAAGTTCGCAGAAACCCAGAGGAGTGGCTGTCCTGTGCCTTGTATAGTGGCCAAAGAGTCAGAATCACCTTGCTGGCAGTGAGCTGTAAGGGTGAAGGTATGGTATGACAGGGGTGATAGTATTCAGAGGGGTGCTTTTGTGTGTGTAGATTTTCGTTATATAGAAACAGTATATAAAGAAACATATGGTGCCTCCCCCATCATAATATGAACAGTATTACTGACGGCATGAGTACTTAGGAATTACCCATAAGCACTCGCCCCCACAATAACACTCTGAGGCGGCAACTACTTGCACCCGTTCTTTATAAACAAGAACATGAATCTCAGCACAGCTCAGTGTCTCTCCCCAAATCACAGAACTTTTAAGTATCCCAGCGGTTCGCAATCTGTGGGTCGTGACCCCTTTGGCAGTCTAATGACCCTTTCACAGGGGTCACCTGATTCGTAACAGTAGCAAAACTACAGTGATGAAGTAGTAATGAAAATAATATTATGATTGGGGGGTTCACCACACACAAGGGTCACGGCAGGAGGAAGGTTGAGAACCCCTGATACCCCTTTATGTACATGCCCTCCCTCTGTCCCTAACACCTGGCAACCCTTCATCTGGCCTTCCTCACCATGGCTCTGTCTTCTGGAGAATACAATCCAAAGGGAATCCGATCGTATGTTACCTTTGAGACTGACTTCTTTCATCCACTTAATACCTTTGAGATTGGTCCAAGTTGATGCCTGTATCACTGCCTTGTTGAGCAGCTTTCCACTGTGTGAACGTAACTACGGGACGTTTGTTTATCCATTCACCAGTGGGTGGACAGTTATGCATTTTCCAGGAGATTATGAATACAGCTGCTATAAATATTCTCTGGCAGATTTTTATGTGAACATTAAGTTTTCATTTCTTTGGAGAGGCATTGCTTAGTCAAACAGGAAAATGTATTTATATTAGTTTTTTAAAAAAACTATATAAAAGCCTTTCATGTAAGTGCTACCTGTGGGAACACGTACAGTGAGCCATCTTGCTTTCTAAACTACGTTGCAAGGGAAAAAAGAATACTCCATTTGTGTAAGAATGTTGACACATGGAATACTGGGAATAATTGACCAAGAATGTCCCTAGAGCTAATCCTACCCATTCTCCACTGCCTAGAGAGAAGGTAACCCAAACCCTTGAGCCACTGTGACTTGGTATCTCAGGAGTTTTGTTATTGTCCAGGTTGGCCCCAAACTAGCTCCCTTAATACCCAGTACATGGGGAAAAAAATCACAACCCTAATGGACATAAACGTAACAATTACACTTAGAAGGTTTTAAAAATGGAGAGATATGCTTTACTTTAGACTTCAAGGATTTTTCCAATGGTGTGCATGAGTATGTTTATTGGAAACCTCTCTATTTCAATTTTCTGAAGTTATAAACATTAAATTCAAGGCTTCAATAAATATTTAAATATGAATGATATTCTTTTGTAAATATAATATCTTATAAAGAAGTGGTAAGGAATTAGTTACATGCTGGGCATTTTGAGGTCATTATGTGTAAAATAAATGTTTAATGTTAACCAAATATCCCATTATGTAAATAACTAAACCTAAAGTTATGCTAAATGTGAGTTACACTAGCTTAAGAAGTCTATATATTTAAAAGAAATGTTCATTTGATATACCTGGAGTGATTATTATAACTTATAATTGCCCATTAGTTGAATTCTTCACAAAATGTTTTCTTTTACGGTCTGATGGGATGGTAAGATAATAAATATTAGAAATTCTAGTATTTTCCAACCAAAAAGGAATTCATTCACAGCAAAATGTACATCTAAGGATAAAGTTTATTTTCACCTCAAAAAGTAAAATTTCAACGAGAAGGGATGCTATTCCAGGAAGTTGAACTTGTAGGAAAGGAAGCGACAGAAAAGGTGACATAGAAGAGACCTTTCTCCCTTTGCCTACAGATTATCACTAATGTTAGGCAGAAAGCCAGTGGGGCTGGGAAAACCACAAGTTTTGTTGTTGTTTACCTCTGAGGATTGGCTCTTCAGGTTTGCATTGTGTTTGTTTGTGTTTTATTTAAATCATGGACCAATAGCCAAGTCTCCGCAGCTTTAGCTAGGGAATGGGGCAGACAGTTAAACTCCGGGGTTATGGTAGACATTGTGCTGTCATGAGGTTTTCATATTGGCGCGGTTCTTAGGCAGCCTCCAGTTGTTTCTGACTCTGCACCCTGGAACAAAACACTGCCCAGTCCGGCCCCCTCTTTAGGATCGTTACGCTATAGGCACTCATTGCTGCAGCCAAGGCAACAATCCAATTCATTGGGGGTCATCTTGTTTGCGGCTGACCTTTTACCAAGCATGACAGCCTTTTCCAGGGACTGATTTCTTCTGATAGCATGCCTAAAGTAAGCAAGCCAAAGGATGGACATCTTCCTTTCCAAGACACACTCTGACTGTGCTTCTTCCAAGATAGATTTGTTTGTTCTGATGGAATATAGTCAATATTCCTTACCAGCATCATACTCTTAAGCCATCAATTATTCATCTGCCTTATTCATTGTCCAATTTTCACATGCATATGAAAATACCATTGCTTTGGCCAAGCACACCTTAGTCTTCCATGTGGTATATTTTCTTTTTAATATTTTAAAGAGATCTTGTGCAGCAGAGTTGCTCAATGAAATGAGTTTGGTTTCTGGACTAGTGTTCCCGTGGCCATTTATTGTGGATCCAGTAAAATGAAATCCTTGCTAAATTCTCTATTTATCTTAATGTTGTATTTTGGTCCAATTGTGAGGATGTATGTTCTCTCTCTTTCTCTCTCTCTTTCTTTCTTTCACATTAAGGTGTAATCCACACAGAAGTCTGCAGTGTTTGACTTTCACCAGTAAGTGCTTAACATTTTCTTCGCTTTCTGCAAGCCACATTTGGTCAGTTCCATATTTATGAACGGAATGAACCTTTCTTCAGTGTTCATGCTCTTCCTCAAGCAGCCCAACGTCTTGAAAGATATGTGCTCACCATACAGATCAAATAATATAAATTCATTGTTTTCAAACGTGATCCTGTTGCAAACTACAGACCATCCCCTTTGCCCATCGCTTTCATAGATGACACCTTGGGAAAAGCCATGCTGGGGTCATCTCTCTTCAGGCAGCTGGCAAACAGTGTTTTCTGAGACACCATTTCTTTGGAGGATTCTTGATATCCACGTACAATTATTTTGATTTAGTGTTTCTGTTGTTTTATTTCAAATGGGTTGCATTGTTTAATGGCCTGTGAGACAACTCCGTGATCTTCTACTCCCAGGGTTCTGCTGGTCCCGGGCAGCTACTCAACTTAGGACAATGTCCTACACGTTCTGATTAGCTCTGTTTATAGCTGGCCTGGGAAGGAGGATGTGGGGCGATCGCTGTATGAGACATCAGTGTGAGCTTAGGAGATGACAACACAGAGGGAGGGACACTCGGGGCAGAGAGAAGTAGAGGAGAGCAGTAGCTAGGGAAAGTGAGGCAAGAAGGACAATGATGACATAGGGGCTCGAGATAAGGCACTTGGATTCTGGAGTCCCAGATTCAGGTTCTGATGCCGCCAGCTGAAAGCGATTGGACTTCCTTTTATTACCTGCCAGGGTGGCACTCCTGGGGAAAGACATCCCTCCTCTCTCTGGATAGAAATTAGGTCATAATCACGAGGTCAAGGGCTGGGGTGAAGAGACTTTATTTGAGAAGAGAAAGGGAAACTGACGGAATGAAGAAAAAGCAGTGAATACCCAGAGGGGAAATCAGAACAACACTCCAGTGTGTGGATTAGCTCTGGGGAGCTAATAGCCAATATTAGCATTAATATTCATAGTGATAATAAACTGACCAGATGTGATTTCTTTTCCCACCTTGCTTTAATTATAACATTTTCTTTAAGCCAGATGCTCTGGGAGCAGATGCCTGGCTTCAATTCACTGATTAAAAGAGGACTCACATTTGCTAAGGCCACTCGGAGACATACTGTTTGTACACGGGGCCTGGAGAGAGAGGAAGCAGCAGCTGCTGGGGAGCAAAGCATTCTCTGTGCTCTGGAAGCACTCGGCTTCCAGAGATTGAGTGGCCTGCATGGAGGCAGAGGTGTCTGTTGGTCACTGTGTATTTGAACTGGGCACTCTTACGGGATGACTGTCTGAGATGACTGCCACCCTTTCTGAAGGTCAATTTCTCACTAAAGGGGATTCACCTGCCTCCAAAGACACCCTGCCTCATCTTCCGTGGAAACACGCATCCCATGTGTGCTCCATCCATGTTGCATTTGAAGTGACTCTGATTCAGGGTGATCCTGTGTGTGTCAGAGTAGAATTTCACTCCCTAATGTTTTCCATGGCTGGTATTTCTGAAGTACATTAGAAGGCTTTTCTTCCTAGGTATCTCTGGGTGAACTCAAAGATCCCCCCCATCCAGTCAGAACTGCTTGCCTGTTCCATAAACGTCATGTTCATGTCTCTGTTCCTTTCTCCTGGACCCAGGGTGAGCAGTATAAGGACTGTGATACTTAGAACCAAAATCAATCTTTATGAACACTGTTTTGTAATTGATAATTAAGATGTTCATTGCTGGAATTGACTGATTAGGGAATGATTTTAATTTGCTATCTCAATTTTTCTGTATCCCTTTTATATGCAGGAGCTTGTTTGTATTCCAACATTTTCCAGCTGTCACCCTTTACTTGTTCAAAGCAAATCATAAAGTACTAATTGAATTCTAGAAAATCTTGATATAAAAAGACCAGGGTTTCTTTAACTTAAAATACTTGGGATTCTCAAGGAACACTTCTTCCACGTTATTCATGTGATGGCATAGTTTTATAATTCCAGACATCGTGTTTTCTGTTTCTGCTTATGGTTCATCTGAATAGTTTCCTATATTTCATAGATTTCAGTTTTATAATTTTAATAACTAAGCATCAGTATTTAAATCTAAATGTTCCCCTTATCTGATCTAAGGTGCTGAGTCCACGCAGTTGACTTTGAGGTAATAACTGTAGCTTTTGTCTAGCTGTGGGTGCCCACTGAGAGCATCATATTGAAACAATAGAGGAGATTCTTGGTGAGGTCCCTATAACCAAGGCTCAATCCTTGATTTGGAGCATGACTCATTTAAAATTGATTTTAGTTTGGTGGTGTTAAATATTGAACTGAAGTATAACTTTCTAGGGTAGTGGGGGCACAGGGCACTAGCCCACCCAAGGGGAGGGTATTGTTTTTATCTCCACAGGGAAAGAGGGACCAGACTTCAACCAGGTGCTCCAAGATGTGAATGCAATATGCTGGCGTGGAGTAGGGAACCAGTGGAGATGTTGGCGTGGAGTAGGAAACCAGTGGAGATGTCTGGGGGACCGGCACCAACCCCAACTACTAAGTAGACATGTGCCCCTCTCCTCAGAAGAATTTATTTCAAAGGATGGCACTGAATCTGCAACTCTGGAAGAGGGACATATCTCATCAGAGCACATGGGAGCAGATGAAGGAGGAGGAGGAGAGAGTGGAGCACATCATGGCCCACCAGGTCAGGAGGTTGATGTTCCCAATTAGAGCAGCCAGTCGACAGAGAGGACCACGTGGCCGGCCCCACTATGAGATATGACGTCCCTCACTGACCCATAGCCCTACAGGGGACAACACCGGACACGCAGTGTGGGAATTTCACCCAATTGGATCCTGCCACCCTAAGGAAAAGCATTAAGGGGGTGCAACAGAACAACAAGGGAATGGAGTGGCAAGGTCCCCAGGGAATGCTTAAGGTGTACTTTGGGGCCAGGGCATGGTGCCCTAACAGACTGGACTGGGAAACACTCCTAAAGGCCAACAAACAATCCTTGAACTAACTACAAGCTTTTCTTTCTTGTTGTGTTTTGTTTTTGTCATTGTTTTGTTGTTGTTGTTTTATTGTATAATGTTGCTTGGTTGTGCTCTGTCTTGTTTTTGTGCATGTTATTATATCCGCAGGTCTGTCTAAATAAGATAGGCTGGATGAACAATTGGAGGAGAAAGCAACGGGACCGATAGTTGTGTGGGGACATGAGAGATGGGGTGTTGGGGGAAAAGGCAGTGGTGTTAATAAACCCAGGGACAAGGGAACAACAAGCGATACAAATCGGTGGTGAGGAGGGTGTGGGAGGCCTGGTTGGGCATGAGCAAGGGTAATGTAACTAAAAGGAAGTGCTGAAACCGTGGTGGGGACTAAGGATGATAGTGGGACAGGATGGAAGTCAAAGGAAATAGAGGGTAGAGCTTGGAGGCAGAGGGTATTTATAGATGTCTAGATAAAGAAATGTACATTTGCAAATATATTTATACACGAGGACGGGGAAATAGATCTATGTGCATATATTAACAGGGTTAGTATTAAGGCAGCAGAGGGACATTGGACCTCCACTCAAGTACTCCCTCAATGCAAGAATACTTTCTTCTATTAAATTGGCATTCTATAATGCTCACCTTCCTGACACAACCGCTGAAGACAAAGTGGGTGAACTACTAAATGTGGTGAAGGAAGCTGATGTTGCCTGGTTATCAAAAGATATAGCACCTGGGGTCTTAAAGACTTGAAGGTAAACAAGCGGCCATCTGGCTCAGAAGCAATAAAGTCCATATGGAAGAAGCACACCAGTCTGTGTGACCACGAGGTGCTGAAGGAATCAGTTATCAGGCATCAAAGAACAAAAACTCATATCACTGTGTGCTTACCTCCCTGATACAACTACTGAAGACATATGGGTGCATAAGCCAATGTGGCAAAGAAAGCTGATGGTGCCCTGCTATCCAAAGATATAGCTTCTGGGGTCTTAAAGGCTTAAAGGTAAAGAAGCAGCCATCTAGCTCAGAAGCAACAAAGCTCACATGCATGAAACACACCAGCCTGTGTGATCACAAGGTGTCAAGGGATCAGGTATCAGGCATTATCAGAAAAAAAATTCTTACCACAGTGAATGAGCGGGGGAATGCAGAGTGGAGACCCAAAGCCCATTTGTAGGCCACTGGGCATCCCCTTACAGAAGGGTCTTGGGGAGGACACGAGCCAGCCAGGGTGAGATATAGCAATGATTAAAATATAACTTTCCTCTAGTTCCTAAATGCTTCCTAATCCTCCCCGTCCCCTGCCACTCCCACTGTCTGAATCCTACTCTGTCTGACTAGACCAGAGGATGTACACTGGTACAGATGGGAACTGGAAACACAGGGAAGCCAGGGAGGATGATCCCCTTAGGACCAGTGGTGTGAGTGGTGACACTGGAGGGTATACGGAGGGTGGATTGGAAAGGGGGAACCTATTTCAAGGATATACATGTGACCGCCTCCCTGGGGGACATACAACAGAAAAGTGGAGGAAGGGAGACGCGGGACAGAGCAAGATATGACAAAATAATAATTTATAAATTATCGAGGGTTCATGAGGGAGTGGGGAGAGGGGAGGGAGTGGAAAAATGAGGACCTGATGCCAGGGGTTTGGGTGGAGAGCAAATATTTTGAGAATGATGAGGGCAACGAATGTACAAATGTGCTTTACACAATTGAGTGTATGTATGGATTGTGATAGGAGGTGTATGAGCCTCTAATAAAATGATTTTTAAAAACATATAACTTCCTGGTAGACTGTAATAATGTTAGCTATACTGAACACAATTTGAAAATTTATTATAATTGACCAACAAGGTGTTAAATAGAAGGAGGAAAATGGTGCTTCAATATGTTTGTGGTTCACCCATCACTAATCTCCTTAAAGCTGGGTGTTGGGAGTCCTTGGAGTGCCCCAAGGAACGTCTGGAGAATCAGGAGCCCTTTGTACTTGACTCTTCAGCTAACTCTTGGGGTCGATGACAGCTGCTCTTGCAATTAGCCCTTCCCCTGACCTCATGGTCAACCACAACAGCCTTGGAGGTTTCAGCGAGAGAAACTATTACTTTGAAGGTATCTGGACAAGACCTGCATGTGTGCAAATTAATAGGGGAACTATTTTCTGTGCTTTATTCCCCCTTTCTCCCTTGGTTACAAATTGTCCCCATCCATATGTGACAAGCACATCTGGTTACTTACTCTTCTGGGTGAAGAAATGGATCTCACAGGAAAGGGAAGCCATATAATACTCCCCAGGAATGTTTAAAAAAGGTTTCCGACGCCTTTCACAGAAAACAGGAGTGTTAAGAGAGCATCCTAAGTTAAAGGATAATTCGCTTGCTTGACTTAACTCTTTAGTTCATGAGGCTGGCAGATGTAGAATAAGATGATCCAGGAGGGAGTGTCAAAAAGCTCACGGAAAGCTTGCACAATCTTGATAATTCCATTTTTCCACGAACTTTTTGAAGCCTCCCCACACTTACTTGGAAAGGCAAAGAGTGATGAGAACATAAGCAACAAATACAGTCTGGCACTGATTGCAGTAATTGACTTGTCATGAGTCAACTTCACTTCCTCCCCTTGCATTCTCCTATCTCATTGAGGGGTAGGGGGTCACCAATACCCACTCTCTGGAAATCTGTTTGCTGGGATGGATGGTAAATTGTGGCTCAGAGTCGAGTAGATTCGTTTGGGGTAGGATCCATAATCTCAGGTAAACAGTCCCCACCTAGTTCTACATGTCACTCTGCTGTTGGAGAGGATTTCTTGCTTTCATTGATTGTGGCAAATAGCCTGTATGCTTGGTTGCTAACCACAAGGTTAGCAGTTCAGGCCTACCCAGACATGTATCAGAAGAAAATCCTAGCAATCCACTGCTGAAAGAAATCACTCATTAAAAGCCTCTGACGCATGTGGGGATTTCCTGAGTTGGAATCAAACTGACAGCAAAGGATGCTGGTGTAGAGTTGTCTGTGAGTTGTGAGTAGTGTTGAATTAGAGCTCGTTGGTCATTCCTTGGTCCATGCTCACATACACCTGACATGGCAGGTACCTGAGAGTAAAGAAGAGCATTGGAAGAATGAGAAAACAGCCGTTGAGAGAAAGGGCTGTGAGCAGAGACGAGGCACTCGGAGCTGCAGGAGAAAGAGCAAATGATAAACGGAAGGAGCTGGTGGACCGGTGAATAGGAGAGTTCTCAGAAGTGATGCGGGCAGTGTCCTGGTGGCAGCGGGCACACAAGGTGAGAACAATATAGGAAGGCTGTCTTTCGAGGTCACTGTAGGTGGTGATATTTGCAAGCTTGCTCAAACATAGGAGAAAAGAGGTGCTAAAACTCCAGGAGAGTCTCAAAGGAAATGGGAAAGGAGTCCTCACTACTGGTCTAAAATCCTAGGAAACGAATGTTCCTGAATGCAGTATAGTCACTCTTCGGTCACTGTCCCAAACGTGATCATCATGAGAAGAAATCCACCACTACCTTCAGCAATGCATCTTGTATCTTTTTAAAACCTGGCAGAAATAACAATAAGAGCCCTGGGGGTACAGCAGGTTTCCCGTTGGATTGCTCACCTCAAGGTCAACAGTTTGAATCCCTCATACTCCACAGGAGCACGGTGAGGCTTTCTACTAGAAAGAGCTAGTCTTGGAAACCCACGGTGGCAGTTCTACCCTCTCCGACTGAGTTGCCAAGAGTTGGATACATCTTAATGGCAGTGATTTTTCTCAGCTTTCTAGACAAGGATGGGAACAGGCTATAGTAAACATCCAGCATTCTTAATTGATAGAGACATTTTTAAAGAGCATTGACTAAACAATGCAAGAAATACACTAAAATCAAATGATCGTGGCAGAAGTATTTGCTGGCAATATACTTATAAGCTATGTCTATAATTAGAGTTGTCGTATGATATGTAGCACTTTTAAAATAAAGAAAATGTTTTTTTTCATATTTACTCTTTGAGCTTCTTTAGGGTCTAGAGTATATCAAGAAATCTATGCCTAAATAATATGATTTCACTAACTAAATACATGAATGTGACAACAGTCACTACTGTGTTACATGGGATATGTCCTATAAATATCTGAAAAATGAACTAAGTAACAAAATAATTACAACACATGCTGAATATTATCATAAATAACTGTTAAACAAATTTTTAAAAAGGTCCAAGGGCAAAATCTCTTCTCAGTTTCTGTAATAAGGAAACTCACATATAGTCAAAGACTAAGTCATTAATTACAAAGTCATTCTGGTGTTTCTTAATGGAATGAGATTTTTAAAGTACTCTTTCCTGTAGAATCAACATTCAGATCCTCCCCTAAAACATTATTTGGAAACAAACGGAAAAGTATTTACTTACAGAGGTCAGATAGAATTTTTGTTTTTTAAGAAGATTGGAAGGAGGGTAACAATTTTATCTCAAGTCTCTCATCCAAACTGCCAGGTTCCCTAGTTTACGAAGCTTCAGCAAAGCAGTGCCCAAGAGATTGTGGATTAGCCTGAAGTTGCTGCTTGGACCATTGATCATTACTGAAATTAGACCATTACGTATCTGGATTATTCATATTGGTGTCCTTGAATGATTTCAAGAGTGTTGCACCAGCAACTCCCAAGTTTTAAAACATTTAAATTAATTAATGCTATTGGCATTAATATTTAATATGTAACACTGTAAAATTTCATTGTTAATTTTCTCAGGACAGAGATGGAAGGTGTACGTCAGTAGGTCTCACTTTATATCGGTCAGTGCCTTTGCTCAGCGGACATACCACCATGACTGGAGATCTTTATTTCTTGATGTAATGGGGAGAAAGTTGCTTCTAGAGTTTGGGGGCATAAGACTAGAGACTTGGCTAAAGACTCTACAATATATAGGGCCACCCCATCTTCTGCCCAACCAAAGGTTATCGATCTAAAATGACTACAGCGTCATACCTGAGAAACCCTGGTGAACAGGTATCGAGATAGATTGTCATGTGATCTGAGGAAGCGCACCAACAACTACAGATACCTGGAGATTTTGATTGATGGCTCTGAAAAATCCTGACATAGTACATTTCCCCTGTGCTGCAACTACTCCCTAACAATAAATTAAGTTCCGTATGACACTATATTAACTGTTTCAAACCACTAGGGAACTATTCAGTATCTTACTGCTTTGGTGTATTAAACACAGACGTGGGACAAAAAGCTAACAGAACTTTCAAAAGTCTCTAATTCACAACTCAACATGAAGATACCCAACACATGTGGGAAAGACATAAATGTCCTTGAAAAGAAACTGTTAAACTTAAATATTCATAGAACAGAACATGATTTAAGAGAGGGGTGTGTGCGCGTCTTCTGTAAGGCAGGAGTCATTCATTAGTTAGAAATAACAGGAGGTGAGTTTTTCTCTGATTTTAAAGTAACAGAGAACCATAGTGGGGAAGCTGGTCTCGACATCCTGTAACCCTCCTCACTGTAAAACAGAGAGCAGCTCCCTGCCAATCCTCTTTCCTGATGCCTTTCAGCAAATAAGATTGGAAGAACATGACTAGTATCTATGGAATGGAAAACACTTAAAATTCATACTTTTCTAATGAGAGAAATAGATTTTTATGGTGATCTTTAGAGTGTCTGGGTACCTATGATATTGATTTCTCTAAAGTAAATTTAATAAAACATTTTTATTTAAAACATTCAACCATGTCCTGCCAGTACCGTTGAGTTGATTCTGTAAAACCTGAGATTTCAAATCTTTGCAAATGAGCAGAGAGCCTCATCTTTCCCCAGAGAAGCAGTGGGTGGTTTTGAACTTCCATTCTTGAGGATTGCTTGACAGAGCCACCAAAACTTACTCACTCTTATCGAGTCAATGCTCACTCGTAGCGACCCTATACAACCGCCCCTTTGAGTTTCTGAGGCTCTACTTCTTAAGGGGAACAAAGAGCCCCATCTGTCTCCCTCAGAGCGGCTTGTGGTTTCAAACTGTGGACCTTGATGTGAGCAGACCAATGTAACATAAATCTGTTGTTATTGAGTCAGTTCTAATACATGCAGATAGGACAGAGCAGCCCTGTGTGTTTCAAGGCTGTAATTTGCCATACATTTCACTCTTAGTATAGTCGCCAGTTTCAAACAGCTGACCTTTAGATTAACAGCTGATAATTTAACCACTCAAACAAAAAACAAAATAGAGAACTCCACTACCACGAAGTCCATTGATTCGTAGCCAACCTAAAGGACAGATTAGAAGTGTCCCTGTGGGTTTCTGAGACTGTAACCCTCACTTTATGGAGGTGGAAAGCCTCATCTTTCTCCCACAGAGCAGATGGTGGTTTCAAACTGCTGACCTTTCAGATCAAAGTCCAACACATAACGACTATGCCACCAAGGCTCTTCATTTAAACATAGAACAAATGTTACAAAGTAGACATAAACACCAATAAATTTGACCATTTGGATTACACTAAATTATAATAATACTTAATAAAATTGGCAGAAGAAATTAAAATCTGAATAATTTCATATCTTGTAAGAAGATCGAAAGTGCCACTGAAAATATCCTTAAGGAAAAATGCCTCTTTAGCTTCGGTACTTAATATCTCCAAACACACTGGGCATAAACAGCACCCATCTTGTACAAAGTCTAACTATAAAGGAAAATTATTCAAGACATCCATGCTGAAAGTCCCAGAAATATGGAGAGGAATTTTAAGAAAATAAAATAGGCCATGATTATGGTGTTATTCATGGATAGGAGACATGCCGAATCAATCGCTAGATCCAACTCAATCTTCACCCGAAGTTGCAAACTCTCTTGGAAATGAAAACAGACAGAGCAGTCGTCAATCTTAAACCAAAAGTCGGAGGCGTGCAGTAAGGAAATAACGTGCCTTAATCAAGTTACAATGATTAGAAAAGTGTATTGTTGGTATCATAAGAATCCGGGTGGTGTAATGGTTATGAATTGGGCTGCTAACTGCAAGATCAGCAGTTCAAAACCACCAGCCACTCCACGAGAGAAAGATGAGTTTGTACAAGAAGTATAGCCAGTGTAGGCGACTCAGTGTAGGTCTCTGTACGTCTGCAGTGTGTTTGCGAACTCAGTGCATTTGAACTACGTTATTGGAAAAGAATATTGTAAGTAACATCAACTGCCAGAAGGACAAACTAGTCCACCTTGGGACAAGTACAACCAGAGTGCTCCTGAAGGGCAAGGATGACAAGACTTTGTCTTGCATATTTTTGACATGTGATCAGCAGAGAGCAGTCTCAGGAGAAGGACCTCATGCTCGGTAGAGAGGAGGAAAAAACGAGGGATTGACACAGTGGCTACAACATGGCCTCAGTGATGATGGCGAAGGACTAAGTGGTGTTTCATCCTGTCGTACTTGGGTCTCCCTGCCTCCGAATGGACTCAGTGGCACCCAACAACAGTGACAACAGTGTTGATATAGGAGCAGCGATGGGGGAGCAAGTCAATTCCAAATTACCGCCTCCCTATAGCGCAAGATAGAAGTTTCCCCTGTCCGTTTCAGAGTTTACGTCTCTTTAGAAGAGTAGAAAGCCTCATCTTTCTCCCACAGAGAGGCTGGTCATTTCGAACTGCCCAATAAGTAGCCCCCTCTGTCACTGGGGTTGCTTGACAACATACTGCCATTGATTTAATTCTGGCTTACAGTGGCTCATACTACACTTATTTTATATTCCTATGGTTTAAGAAAAATTATATCTTGGTGCCATTTCATATAATACTGAAAATCCAATTCCGCGAGACCGCAGAGCTAAATGGGAATGGAAAACCAATAAAATATGTACAGGAAAACAGTGAACATACTACTGATCTTGGTATTGACCTATCCATAAGAAAACAAGCAAAAGATAAAGTTATTTCAAAATTAGGAATGTATGTTTATTGAGCCATACCATCAAGAAAATAAAGTACAATGCAAAAGTGATCTAAGTTCTCAATACACATATTTGATGAGTCCCATCAAGAAAAATAGCACTGACAAATTAATTTTGTTAAAAGGCGTATGGTCATAGGAAAAGAAAAAGCCAAAATATTTTTAAGGATAGTAAATGGTTAAAAAATATGTAAACATATATATCTCCATTAGGCATCAGGAGAATACATACGAAACCCACAACATGTTTTTTGCACCTTCCAGGGACGCCACACTATCTTTTATATATCACTTTATTGAAGACTATAGGTATACACACATATGTGTGTATAAGTAGGCTGTGCATATATAATCAGTAATGATAGTATTCTGAATAGCGATTGCATTGGGGGACTGTTTAACTCTAGGAGGGTAAAGACTATAAGGGAAAACTGCTGTATAGGAATGAGGGTGACTTCGGTAGGCTAGTTGCAATGTGCTAGTGGTGTAGTAGTTATCTATTGGACTTTGGCCTACAAGGTTGGCGGTTCAAAATCACCAGCACTCCATAAGAGAATGATGTGGCTGTCTACGTCCCTAAACACTTAGAGTCTCAGAAACTCACAGGAGCGGTTCTGTAGTTCTGTGTTGTCCTATTGTGTTGGAGTGTCTGCATTGACAGGAAGGCAATGCGTTATGGAATTTGAGTGGACTGTGTAATCAGGGAAGCTGGATTGTAGAAAATGTGCACTCAGAGAAACTGGCTTATCTGAAGAAGAATCTGTCATCAAGATTGGAGGAGGCTTATGAACCACCTTCTAGAAGCAGATGACACACACACACTTGCTGTTCAGCAAGAAGGACTTGAGGAAAGTGCTGATGAAGGACTGCAGCCTTGTGTGTGGATAACAACCTAATGTAAAGAAGACTAAAACCATCACGACTAAAGCAACAGGTAACATCATGATAGATGGGGAAGTGATGGATATTGTCAAGGATTTCATCTTGCTTAGGTCCACAATCAATGCTCACGGAAGCAGCAGTCAAGAGATCAAAAGATGAAGGGCATTGGGGAAATCTGCTGCAGAATACCTCTTTAGAGTATTGAAAAGCAAGGATGTTACTTTGAGGACTACGGTGTGTTTCACCTAAGGCACGGTATTTTTCCAGTGCCTCATATGCATACGAAATTTGGACATTAAAAAAGGAAGATAGAAGAATGCATGCATTTGAATCGTGGTGATGGGGAAGCATGTTGGAGTAGTAGGGACTGCCAAAAGGAGCAGCAAAACTGTCTTCGAGGAAGTGGAGCCAGAGTGCTCCTTAGAGACAAGATGGCAAAGCTTCTGCTTCCATATTTTGGCCATGTTGTCAGGAGACACCAGTTCCCAGGGAAGGGCATCATACTTGGTAAAGGAGTGGGGCATTTGAAAAATAGAGGAAAACCTTCACTGGCATGTTGACAGTGGCTGCAACAAGGGACTCCAGCAGAGGGACAATTTTCAGGATGTTGCGGTGCTTTGTTCTGCTGCACATGAGTTGTTAGGGTTTGTAACTGACTCCATGGTGTCAATTTGGGACTTGAGAGGATTAAGAGTGAAGGGGTGGAGTCTAGTCTGTCATATTGGAACAGAGCAAATGAGGCCTCTGTGTGGGCCTGGCCTTCTCCTGAGAATTCTGGGAACTCCTGGGATGTCCTCCTTGGAGGAGGGAGAGACTCTGACTCACAGCTCACGCTATACTGCTAAGACACAGGGCACTACGCCCTGGAAGGTGGAGAAGCCACCAGGACCTACCCTGATGCAAACAGACCTCTGGAGCCCGAGAAGCCACATAGAGACCTCTGCCACTGCAAGGATGCTTCTAATACCACTGGATCTACAATATTGCAACCCACTGGCCTGTGATCCTCCTGTATTCGGTATCATGGCATGTATTTCGTGAGTCTGAAGAGGACTTTATAGATTGGTATCAGACATATGGGCTAATATTGGACTTATCGACTTGATCTGGACTGGGCTGAGACGTTTTCTCAATATTCAATTGCTCTTGTATATAAACTTTCTTATATACATATGAGTATCTATAAATTTGCTTCTGTAGTGTACCCAGACTAACACAGCACCTAAAAACAACAGTCAGATAAGCATTTGACTGCTAAGGGCAAGGTCAGCAGTTCAAACCCAACTGCATCTCAAGGGAGGGGGAAATCCACAGCCTCAGAAATCCTATTTAGAGTCACTAGGAGTCAAAAAATATATTTTTGGTGGGGGAGGGTTCATAATATTATCTGTTTAGAATTGAGTGAAGAGTATATTTGTAGATATTTGTTTATAAAAATTGCTCAAAATACTTAACATACATGCATTTTTCTGCATGGAAGCTATGCTTTATTTCATAGGGAGAAAGAGGGAATTAGAAGAGGAAAGAAGAAATGAAGGCAGGCAGGGAGGGTGGGAGGCAATCAGGCAGGCTGGCTCAGGCTCTGGAGGCAGAGTGTTCGGGTTGAAGTCATTACTCCCACACGTGTGTATTCAGTGACCTTGCGTACATTACTTGCCTGCATTCTGCCTGTCGCCTCATATGAAAATAGTAATATGAGGACTCCGTTTCAAAGGATTATTGTGAGGATTAGCTAATGTAATGCATTTAAAACCTTCAAAACAGTACCTAATGCAACGTTCCCACTCAATTAGAGTTCACCAAAGAATGGCCCCGCAGCACAGTTAGCTAGGACGCTGCTGATGTTACAACAAAGAATAGGGAGCTCCATCACACATGGACGGTCTCTTAGAGCGGTGGGTTTCAGAAAAGCCAAAGGCGCAGACTGTCTGTGAAACAGAGCATCCTGTATCCCCTAGGGTAGGCTGATAGACTATATTGCACACAGAACTGCAGTCTCTCTCGAGGAGACCAGCAGTTCCTGGGGAGACTTGGGGCTTTTAGTACAGCCCACTGTATCTGAGGGGCAGAGATCCTCTGGCCTTTTGTGACCAACACTGCCCTAGCAAATGCAGATCTGCAGTGTCTCTCCAGTTATGATGGTCTGTCCTCAGTTCTAATCAGCTGCAGCTTCCAGAGAAACTCACATAATTGCCAGGACATCCATTTCTCTAGGCCATGGCTCTGCAGTTTCTGGATTCTTCTGTATCTCACAAAGCAGACAGAACTCCGAGGAAGATCCCAAAGCTCATAAGAAGCAGAACCCTCTTCGGTTTTAGTTTCATAAGTGACCTAGGCTTCACCCAAAGAACAAGGCGATAAATCAGGTTGGCTGACCTTATAAAGGCAAGTGGCCTTTTACCTTAATAGATTAATTTATTATTTAGATAACCACGTGACCTTTCACCTTCATTGATGAATTGTTTTGTAAAAACCTTGAGAATTGTTTCCTCAGATGCAGCTGATACGTTAGAAATTGCAGGGACTTTGTCAGCTTGGGCTGGCCAGGGCATTGTTAAAGTCGGTTTAAATCGGTCAGGAATTTCTTAGTTGATTAAGTCATGCTGATATACACATGGGGTCATCATGAGTCCACTAGATGACAACTGATAACACTGACAATTAAGCTTCCAGCACTCCCGATTCCAGCAAATATCAAGACTTAATCAAGTTTCCCAAGAGCATGACTAAAAGGAAAAGGCACAATTTTACCCAGGGCTACAGACTACGTAGATTCACTTGCTGCCTAGTATTTATGCATTTCCCTTTTACATGGAGTTTCATCACGTAAACCCTAAAATAGTCTTGTGTCTGATCCGGCCTTAAATCTTGGTCTCCCTGTGTGCTTGCAGTTTCATACGGATTTTCTTACCCAAAGGATCCACTTCCATCAAACCCATTCTGATTCCCAGAACTGTGGGACAGAGGAAAAGTGTCCCATGGGGTTTCCTGGGCTGTAAACTTCTATGGAAGCAGACTGTCACATCTTTCTCCCGGAGAGTGACAGGTGGGATGGAACTGCCGACCTTTCAGTTAACTGTCAAGTGCTTTACCCCTGCACCACCAGGGCCAACAGCATTATACTGATCACATTGACCCCCAAATGATAAGCTCGGGCCACGCAGAGCAGAACAATGGTGAGGCTGAATAGTTCTTTCAGAAGTGGGGGCCAGTGGCATTTTTCAAAGCAATTCCGAGGGGCAGATGCTTACAAAGAAATATATTGAACTCTTCGAAGCCCAAGAACATTTCTTAATTAAAATGTCATTGCTGAAAAATTCAATTATGCTCTAATGTTTACTCAGTTGGATATATTGACATCTAGAGATGTATTTCAACATACTGGTAATGCTGAATGATCTGGAATCTTAATATGCAGAACTTATTAGAGATTATGGGAAATTACCAAAAGGTCAGGGGCAAACATTTTAAGTTAGTAAAAGGGAAAAATAAGTAGAATCTGTCTTAAAGGGTACCTATTGCTGTTGTGATAGAAATAACACAACTACCTGCCTTTCTCAAAGTTCAGGAGGTTGGGAGCCCAAGTCCAAGGTACACTTCTAGGAGGGAAACCCATGTGTCTACTTCCAATATTGATAGCTGTCATTCCTTTAACTCCCTCCTAGTCTGATAGTACCTGCTCCAGGAGGCGTCTGTGTCTAAACTATCTTTTTATTTCTTTTGTAACTGAGAAGTGATCAGGTGGAGGGCACACCTTCTACTGGCATGAGCTTGTTAGCATACTGAAGACAGCCATATTTTCAAGCAATATTTCAATCACAGGAATAAGATTCAGATCGCAAGATACATTTTGAGAGTACAATTCAATCCATAACAGGTCTTTTACACTCAGCCTCTTCTGCACAAGACCCCTTTGAAGTGTCGCAAAGCAAAGATACCACTTGGAGGATTAACGTGTGCAGTGGTAATAGTAGTAGTATTTTCAATCGCCACCTATGTGGACGAGCCCGGATGGTATAGTGGTTACGCACTGGGCAATCAGCCACGTGGTCAGCTGTTTGAAACAAAACACCAGCAGGTCTGAGGGACAAAGACTGGACTTTCTATTCCCATAGACGGTTACAGTCCCAGAAAACCACAGGGGTCCCTACGAGTCCGCAGGACTCAATGGCATGATGGAGAGTCATAGGTATGCGAATGTTGGACGACTAAGAAGAAATGATGCTTTTCAATTACATTGCTGATGAAGACTATTAAACATTTCATGCACTGTTATGAGAAGCAGGGATGCCTCGGCTTTGCCTCACATGCTTTGGACACTCTGTCCGGAGAAGCCAGGCCCAGGGAAAAGCCATCGTGTGTCCTGGAGTAGAGGGTCAGCAACAATGGAAGCTCCTTCACCAGGAGGATGGACACAGTGGCTACAGCCATGGACGCAAACATACCAATAATGATGAGGACCGTGAAGGATCAGGCAGTGTCTCCTTGTGTAGGACAAAGGGTGGCTATGGGTGGGAGCTGGCGGGCTGGCCCCGAAAACAGCCTTCCTCGTGGGAATAACCCAGTTGCCAGAAGCTATGGGAATCCCCTTGGTTCTTTTCCACTACGGAGATTTCACAGGAAGAAATCCATCTCATATCCTGGCCTTTCTCTTACAGAAGTATGGAAGGTTTTTCCTCTGACTTCTCTTCCCAGAAAACAGTTCCTAGAACTCCAGTGGCCCAAATTGAACAGGAGCTTTACAGCTGAACGCATCTCTAGGACTAGTTCGATGAACGAGAAAGGATGGATTGAATCGATCTGGACCCACTGCTAAATCCCGGTGCACGCAGCCTTTATGGGATCACACGGGTCTGCAGGTGCAAATCCAGAAGAGACCAAAGTGAAAGGCGAGGGGGAAAAGAAAGAGAAAGGACAAGAGCCAGGCACACAGCACTAGGTTTCTAAGGTAACCCATTAATGTGGGGTCTAATTTATATCCCGGTTTGGTGTCTTTCCTTAGCCAAACCACGACCACTACTACAAGGAGTAATTGACAAGGTGATCTCAGTTCTCAGAGCCCGTTCAAATCTGAAGGTTTCTAAGTTGATATCTGTAAAATATCTTGAATGCTTGCTACTGACCTACAGTACTAATTTTTCAGGGGTATGGAGAGAAATAAACCTGATTTTATGGTTTAGGGCAACATTGTCAAAAGGGGATGAGAAGAATGTTTCTAATCTCTTTGGTAAAATAGGCGCCTCTGGTCTTTACGTCATGTCCTGATAGAAGCAGCAACCTGTTTCTTTCCCCCTCCCTGAGTGACTGATAAAGCAGAGCAATTGATTTGACTTGTGTGAGAATGGATTCTTTATGTTATGACTTCCAACAATGAGTCACTTATACATCTCGGTTTTGGTGCATTTGCAAAACGTTCTGTGGCATCGCAAAGGTAAATTTATTGAGATTCTCAATTTTAATTAGTTTTTTTACCTCATATTTTCTCTGAAAAGTTAATCCCCTTTTAATGAAATTGTAAAATATAAGCAAATCTTACACGACACTTTTATCACCTGCTCGTTTGAGATCAAAAGTCTAACTTTCTAAAATTATTCCAAATTTTAAGTGCATATTAAAATGGTAATTTTTATCTCAGATCAATGGGCTAAGCTTTCATTTATCTGAGCAAAATAAAACAATGCAGATAATGGTGTAGTGCTTTATTTCAACATGTTTTATTATAATAGCGATTTTAATCACTGTTTGAAGTAAAGTAGGAAGCAGATTCTTAACTGGGAACCTTAATAGGTCTATACTTTCCATCAGAAGAGAATCTACCTCATAACGTCTCTAGAGTAAACAATGCAGCCACTCTCCTATCTCCTCCGAGTTTTGAAAGGTAAACCAGTGCCACGGTCACATCTGGGGATTGTAAAACTCGTGTGCATGGGTCTCCTTTGCCCTATTAATAGTGCTATCACTGTAGCTCAGTGATAAAGAAAACATTTGCACTCTAATCTCTCCTCTGAGATTCTTAACAATATCTCGCACATCTAAGACTTGAAATGGCAATTTGGGCTTGAAGTCCCGAGCAGTTGGACCCTCCGTTTCTTTTGGACACCCTCACTTACATTGCTTCAGCTCGCTTCTTTATTTATGATCGAAGTATAAGCTCACTTTGTAGCCTTATGCAGACGATTTACAACCAGCTTATAAATGCCTCTTGTCCTGTGATTTATGGTGGGCCCCCCTACGGGCTATCCATGCCCTTCTTTTTCAGGCACCCCCCCCCCAATTCCATTCATTGCAACCATCTCAGGCAACCAGTTAAAATTCATTCGCTTAGATAGCTGGTGGAAAACTAGAGCTTAAACAATGTCGACATGCTCTCCAGGTTGTGGATGCCAATCTGTCCGAAGGATGGAAATCAACTACCGGTCATGACTGGTCTGAGAAAGGCTGAGAAGGTGGCACTGACTTCGCTGAGGAATCCCAGGAAGACTCATCAGGGGGAAAATAAAAGGCAAAACAATTTGGGTAATGAAATTAATTGAGAAAAAGCCAGTCAAACTGTCAAAAGAGAAGAAGCTTAAGAAAGGCAGTTTCTAGAGGTCAATACTCAGTGGGCTGTAATCTTTACCATGTGTGTTCAGGCTGGTAGGGCTCGGAGCCTGTTATATGTAGTCTTTTCCCCTGGAAATTGCAGACAAGGAAAAAGGGCCTGCCCAATGGGGAGCCTGGGTGTACTTAGCTAAGTAGAAAATACACTATGTGCCGTAAACTTAGGATGACCCTTCATTTTCTGTCTCCTTGATCTACGTGGGTCCACAGATAGTTTCAGAAAACTTAGTGCTAGGCTGCATTGGAATAATGTCGTGTATTCATGAGCTGGAAAGAGAGGCAGCCCAACTCAGTGCATGCTCTCTGCAGTGTCTGACTGTGTTCTGATCCAAGCTAACAACTTCTTTCTTTTTCTAACAGGGCATTGGATGAAGATTTTTGTGTCCTATAGGACTTTTTGAAGACATAGAGCAAAGATTTCAATGTCATTATTTCTAAAAAAAGGCATTTCAATACCCTCTTATCTCCATTAATCTATAGTGTTTTTACACATAGGGGAAACAATTGTAAAAGAAAACAGAAATCATGTAAATGTATGTTTGCATGTATTGCATAATAAATATTATGCATGAGGCAAATGACCACAAGTAAACATTTAAATGAATTCCTTGAAAACTTGTCTAGTCTAAACCAAGTTTCAACTGCTCTTTGATTGATCTTCCACCACTATCTATATGAAGTCAAATATTTTTCATAACTCCAAGATCATTCATGGGATGTCAGTTTCCACTTTCAATGAAAATGCAATCCTTTGGGATTTTCCAATCTAATTGACTCTGATTTTTTTTTCTGTAGTATTTTCTCTATTGATACATAACATCCTCCAAAGTCTTCACCTTTATTATGCAAAATCATTTAGAGCAAATAAATGTTGTTTAGATCAACAACCAAACTCACTGCTAACAAGTTGATGTGGACTCATAGTGAGTCACCTGATGGGTCAGGGTCCAATTGCCCCTGTGAGTTACTGTAACTGTTTATGGGAGTAGAAAGTCTTATCTTTGGCCCACAGAGCAGCCGGTGGTTTCGAACTGCCGACATGTTGGTTAACAGTCCAATGTATAACCACTACACCTGAAGGGCCCCTTCAGTTAAATTGGCACTCTCCAAAGATTCCCATGATTCCAATGATCCATGATGGGTATGTGGTACCCTGCAATAACAGCGTATCCTTGTGTTCCTTGGTGCAATTTTAGCCATGGGGCAGGTGGCACATTTTACAGTCTGCTGTGTCAATACACTTCATAGATCAGACCGGAGGTTAACAGATTTTCGTTTTTCCCTCTGTGAATTCCTTGCGTTCTTTTAGGAGCATGAAAGCAGAGGCTAGTCGCTGCAACATTTGTCACTGCTTCCACAGCCTCCCAGGAAAATAGGATCCATAAAAAATCTTCGACATAAAAAATAATAACACTCTCTGAATGCTAGTTAATAAAACACTCCGCCTCTTTAGGAGAAAGCACTATTTTATTTGTATTCATTAGGGTGACCTAGCCACTCCCTCGTGTGCTTTATGATCCCTCTCCTGCGTGATGTAATCACTGGCACACGAGGAAACAGAGCACACGGATTGCATTGTTTCCCCCCTGAATGCATTTAAAACACAGCTACCCTTTGTTTCCTCCTTCCTCGCCCACTTTTGAGTTTCCTCTTCCTAACTTTCCTCCATTTCCTTCTTCTCTTCCTATTTTTTTCTCTGCCCGCCAGGCCTCCCCCACCAGCCATTCGCTTTTATCCTCTGCAGGCCACCTTGTGGCTTCAAGCCCCTATGGGATGCCCCAAGGATCGCCCTTCCTTTTCAACCTGTGTTAGGGATTACTCTCCTCACCAGGTTCATGCTGATCTCTTCTCTTTGGAGCACTTCCTTGTCTCATAGCTAATAAGTAAAGAGGAAATAATCCTAAGGTTTGTAACTATTGACTCATAGTGAAGGGCTGGTTCCAGGAAGGAAAAATAAAGACGCTGCCGAACAGTAGGGTGGATTAGGGATTGTGTCTTTCCCTTGTTTTCATGCAAAAAAAAAAAAAAAAATCAACAAATGACACTGCTCTGAGCCTGTGATGTTGAATATTATATGGGCTGTCAATCACTTTTCCGTCCACAGGGCAATAACTCTCCTAATCACAGCCAACTCTAGTCAATATATTTGCATCACTTTACTTTAGGGGCTTTCTGCAATGCAAATGAAGGTTCTGCTAATAATGCTTCTTATTTAATTAGCTCTGCCTGATGGATATGCTCTTTCGGCTGCAAAACCTGACAAAGAAGAAGCCCATGCCCGAGCCTGAGATGGCTGGTTTGCCCCTTCTCTTTCTGCGTTGCTGACCCGTTGCTTTGAAGCAGTTGACCTCACAGAGAGGAGCCGTGGAATGAGAGATGATGTTTTTTTTTTTTAAAAAAAGAATGTGTACTGTACGTAAAAGGCTTCCCTGATCACACAATTTCAAAGCCCAGAGAAAAGTTATCGTACACACAGAAGGCTTTTAGCTAGTTTACAAAAGTAGGCTTGGCAAGGAGACACCCATTAGAACACAGAACCACCACTGTGAATGGATATCTTGCTCGGTTCCTCTACTGGATGTGGGCGGGTGCCTATCCGGCCCTGCTTGATTTGGAAGAACACGGTTCCCTCGCCTGTTCATATGACGGAGAAGCAACCAGCCTTGGCTAATGAGATTGTCACCACTCTGAGGGCAGTGCTCATTAGGGCCCGAAGCTGCACAGAACGGTGCACGTAGAGTGTGAGGCCATTACCCAATCTGCTCCCCCCTCAGGGAAGGGGAAGGCTACCCCGCTCGTCAGCTTTCTATCCTCTTTCTGCAATGTTGGAACATGGCCTCAGACCAGATGGCCAAGGAACCAAGGCAGCCTGACATGACAGTTGGGTTGTACTTATGGGACCTTGGCTTAAAGAATGAGGATGATGTGTTCTTGGGAAAAGCGTGAGTCACACATGGGAGCATTTTCTAAGATGCACCAACACATCTTTACCACTCCTCGGTTGCATTTTTAAAAAGATTGGTTGCTTTGGGTTTAAGGCAGTGGCTTGGTTTTTGCTCTTCTTTCTCTTTCTTTTCCCCTTTCCCACCCCCGAATCACCACAAATCTTACACGAGACCAAACCCACATTCTGTGTAAAAGTGGAACTGCTCCAGTAGGCCAAACCAGAGACTTTCTTTCTTCTTCTTTTTAAAACAAATTTTTTTTGCTAGACTTCTTCATCCCCCGACTTCCTACATTCTACGCGTGTCTTAAAATTATTCGAAAGAAAATATAGGCCTCTTCGTGGGAGGGGGTTGATGCAGATGGGAAGGCTTGGGATTTACAGAATTATAACCCTGACTGTTGAATATAAAAGTAATATTTCTTCTATTTTAATCATCCTCTATAAAACATCCCTATGGCATCAATGCCTCAGTGGTCACTCATTTCCTCTTCATTAGTTGGCTCAATTGAAATGGATGGGTGGGTTTGGGGTAGGTGGATGGAGAGCCTAGGTATTAACACAGCAGAGAATAGGAATGGACTATTTGGAATATTGAGTGGAGTAGATAGCGGCAAGAGTAGCACTGATAGGCTAGCAAAAAAAGTTATATAATATTGGGTTTCTAAGTGAAAAATACTTTGATTTTTTAAAAAAGCACAGAATAAATCACAGGCTTGGAGTCAGAAATACATTACATCTACTTCCCAACTTTGCAGAAGGATGGTTCTGTCACAACCAATGTCTCTCTCTCGACTTAGTATTATATAGAGAAAGCCAGCGCTGAAAATAAGGGTGGACTCACTTGGGGCTTTAAGACATTGCCACCCACACCCATATGTGCTCATTTGCTTCCTGCCAAAACATGTCTTTGGAACCATGCGGGCTTGTGCTCAGGGAAAAACCAGGCCACATATTCAATGGGATGTAGAGAAATACCCATATGCTCATGGCTCTGTGCGTTCCCACAGGAAGTTTTGCTTTCTACTTTCACATGGACCTGTCTAGGTACTGCTCAGAGACTTACAGATTATGGAGATCAAGGTCAAATACCCACAGTCAATGCTAACATCGTTGAGATGTTGACTTTCCATTAGGAAATGGGCACCTTGTCAGAGGCATAGGTAGAAATGACACAAATCTATGCTTCAACCATCGATAAGACTCAGGATCTAGCTAAGATGTCCCAGTGTCAGAGCTAGAAAAATAAAAAACAACAAAAACAGAACCTGAATATCACATGGAAAGCCTCTGAGTAAACATGAGCACAGGAAAGATTAAACTTTTCTAAAGCATCTGTGTGTAGTAAACCTCTCCCCCTCAGACCCTTGCCAGCAACCATAGTGTTTATACCCATGTTTTACTGGAAATCTGCTGCTTCTCACAATGCTTCCTACACAACTGTCTTCATAAAACTACATCTGGAAATGACAAGCACACAGCTGTAAATCTGGAAGTCAGTTGTTGCTGTAATCGCTTGCAGCTACAATATGGCTGTTGTTCCAACCCCAGTGATCCAAAGAAAGGAGCCGGCTGTAAACTACAGAAACCGCCGGGTTTGCTGGTGTGGTTTGGAGAGCGGAGATTGTAAGACGGTTAGAATGTCTGCTAAACTAACCAGTGGATCGTGGTCACATCCACCTTAGTGTCTCTTGGAGAAATACATTATTTCGGACACCTTGACCATGCACTTGGAGAAATACATTATTTTGGACACCTTGACCATGCACTTGGAGAAATACATTATTTTGGACACCTTGCCCATGCACTTGGACAATACACTTGGACCCTTTGTTGGGTGCCATGGAAATAAGATGGGTTCTGCTGACCTGCAGCCTTCCGGAGTGGGGCTAGATCTCAGAGACCATGAGTCCGATGTTTCCCCACAAAACCAGCCTTCCTCAAAGTCACCAAAGCAGCTTGGCTATCTCCGCAGTTCTTAGGCCTGGATGACGGATGGGACATGTACACGTCCCAAACAAAACAGCAGACAAGCAAAGCCCAGAGTCTGCCACCGCCCCCCTCTACTCCATTGTTTTCCCTCCTTGGGACTATTAAATGAGCCTGGAGAGTCAAAACATGACCCGTAGGAGAGGTTCATTGAACCCCATTTTGATATAAAAGGAACTGGTGAGAATGACAGCAAGGAGTTAAGTAAGCATTTGTTTGTTATTTACCTAGTTGTGTCTGTAAGCACAAGGGACTCTGACTGTAATAGATTCACCTGAGAATTCTGTAGGTATTATAATGGCTTATACTTTCGGTCATGCGTCTAACCGTTGGTCCCATCGAAGCGCAGATTTGAGCTATTATACTTTTCTTGCCTTTCCTTTACCTGCACCCCACTTCTAACAAGTGGTTTCTGCTGTCCTCCCCAGCTCAGAGGAAGAACCGGTCATCTGCTCCATTCGGGTCAATGCTCTGCCTTTTCGCTCTCCCTACCTCTGTCCCCTTTTCAAAGGGCTCTTTGTTCTCCATGATTCTGCTTCCTTTTCCATATTCAGTGCTTACATTTCCTCCCTAGGCATCAACCGTGCACACATCTTTACTGTCTGAGACAGTGGCCCTGGTGAGACTTATAGGAGTAGGGATGGAGTCTGTGAGAGGAGGGATATAGTATCCCATGGAGTGGCGCATGGGAATCTGTATCTGAGAAATGCCAAGTCACCATCGATGGCCAGTAAATATTTGTCAGCACAATGAGTAAACAAATGAAATGGTAAATTAGCAGTACATGAGATGAACAAGCTGCTGAACGGCCTCACAGTGGCTGTCATTCTTGCCCTTGCAGCGACTTCTCAAAAACCACCTGGATCTCCTGGACGTTGAGGCATCTCTTTCTTCATGTGTCATCTCCCCCTTCGCTTCCCTTTTTAATTTCCCTACTGTCGCCACGCCTAGCATTCCATCAATTCCCTTCACCATTACATATTTCCATCACGCACACACACAGCACACACAAACATACACACACACACACACACCTTCACTTTAATAGCTGTTACTTTCCTAGTTTCTGTCCTACATCAGTCCAATAGTCCAAATATGCTACCCAGGACCCTCTGGGAAATCCCCTTCACTGTCTCTTACTTCTGCAATGACACTGCCTTTGTTGTTAACTCCTCTAGCTGCTAAAGTTGGACTTTTTTCACCACAGAGCTTCGTGATAGAATAGCCTCGAATTCCTGAAAGAAATTATAAGAGAGATGAGACGAGAGGAGACGAGACTTTGGAGAAAGAAGGTTTTGAGCAGAGGTGTAGAGTCTGAAAATCTTTCTTTAAAGTTGCAAATGACCAGACCTCTTTCCTGCAGTGCAACTGGGTGGGTTTGAACTGCCAGCCTTTCAGTTAGTAACAGAGCATATAAACCTTACAAAACCAGAGCTCCCTAAAAGACTATGTCCTCCTGTCACTGAGGCAAGGGCAGTTCTCAGTGACTATTTTTTTTTCCAAGTTTGCAAAACTTTCCAGGGACAGATGGGCTCAACTTTCTCCGGCAAAGTGGCTGGTGAGTTCAAATCACCAACCTTGTAGTTGGTGGTCCAATGCTTACCAGAAATCAAACTTACCAGGCTTCCTTTTAAGACTATACCAAAACCCTACCAAACCACTGTCAGGGAGTCGATTCAGATATGTAGCAAACCTATGAGATAGGGTAGACCTGCCTCTCTAGATTTCTGAGACTTCCTATATTCATGGAAGCAAACAGCTCCCATGGAGGACCTTGTGGTCCCTAACTGCTGGCCTAGTAGCTAGCAGCTTAATGTGTCATACACTACAGGACTAGAACTCTTTATATGGCCCTATCCCTCTGCCATTGAATCAATTTCAATTCCTAGCAACCCTATATAGAGTTTCTGAAGTTATGGATCTTAACAGGAATAGACAGCATCATCTTTCCCCCATGGAGTGGCTCGTGGGTTTGAACCCTCAACCTTGCAGTGAGTAATCTCATGGGAAGGCTGCAGGTAGGGTTCTGTATAAAACTATACAGAGGAGACTCAATATAAGGAACAAATGAGGGGTGAATGCTGAGCCATTTGAAAGTGCAAGCTCCTGCATCATCATCGTGATCCCCACCTGTATTGCAGTATACCCTTTTCCCAGTGTACCAGGGGCCCGTTGTTGAATTCTGCTGTCTTCAGGATGGTAGGGCCTATTGTTTAATGTCTTACCTGCCCTGTGCACTGATTACTTCATCCTTGAGACAATGGATCTAGGGTATTATTTTCTATGAAGCTGGCAAACCTTGACAGCTTTTCAGAAAGTGCGCACAGAATGCAACCATATAAATGGTGTCATATAAGTCCCTTTTGTCCAAACCCTATGAGTCCTGTTTTAGTATTTCATCTTTGTCTCTAATTTTAATCTTCACTATTTAATTGTTTTACTAAAAATGCTTTAAAACACCAATACATTCCAGTAATTCTTCTATTTAGAATGCTATGCCTGATACTCTGATTGGCACAGATATGAAGGGTCTGAATATGAGCAGAAAAGTGATGTGATTGCTAGGTGAGCCCAGTCAGCTCTGATTCGTAGTGACTTTATTTACAGCATAGAGAAACACTGCCTGCCCGCTCCATCCTCACAGCTGTTCTTATGTTCTAACCCATTGTTGTAGACACTGCATCAATCCATATCACTGACCCTCTATTTTACCCAGGGACTGGTCTCTCCTGGTAATATGTCCAAAATAAGATAAGACCTGTCATCCTTGATATAAAGGGACATTCTGGCAGGCTTTTCCTCCAAGACGGAGAGAGTTGCTCTTATTACAGTCCATGGTATTTTTAAGATTATTTACCAGCCCTACAATTCAAATGAATCAATTATCCTGTGGTCTTCCTTACCCATTGCCCAACTTTCTCATGCACTTAAGGATATTGAAATACCGTGACTCGGGACAGGTGAATCTTAATTCTCAAAGTGCCACCTTTGCTCTGGATCACTGTAAAGAGCTCTCTTGCAGATTTACCCAACACAGTAAGTCATTGCACTTCTTCACTCATTTCTATGAGCATTGACTGTGGATCCACGTAAGAAGAAATCAAGAGAGGTAGGAGGTCCAAATCCACCCAGGGCTGCCCTGGAAGACAAGTCTGGGGACCTACATCTGAGAAAGCACAGCCTGGAAACCCTAAGGTGAGTTTTATTCTGTACGCCTGTGGTCACCATGAGTTGGACTTAACCCAGTAACATATGACAACAACATACCTAATAGAGAATATTATCATAATATAGCATTTTGATAATGTGATCAATAGGTTATCAATATGTTTTGATATATCGAAAATTATAACATTTTCATTTTAATATTTTAAGAAGAACATTTGCAAAACAGTATTTAGGAATGGCAGCTCTAACTTAGGAACATGCTGTTCCATAGCTCCCATTCACAGAGGGAGGAAACACTGCCATGAAACCTCCTCCAGTACAGCTTGCTCAACACCCTAGAGCTCCCTTATCACCCCCTTAAAATAGAGAGGACGACATACATGTTTATATAATCATGTCATTAGCTCTTATTGTGCAGCGTTAGGGTTGTTGTTGTTGTTGCTGGTGCTTTGCTTTTTCCCTCTTCTATCTCAAGCCACTAGCTTGTGAAGGTGCCATCACTGATGTCTGGAATGCTGTCAGAAGCGACACATCGCAAACCAAGAAGTAACAGATATTCCAGACTCTTCAGCATCCTGAGATATCCCCAGGTGGGGTACATAACAGTTCGGAAACTTCATCTGCTAAACCAGCCGTTTTCAACCTGTGGGCCATAATCCCTTTGGGGGTCGAACGACCCTTTCAGAGGGGTCACCTGATTCATAACAGTAGCAAAATTACAGTGATAAAGGAGCAACAAAAATAATGGTATAGTTGGGGTGGGGGGGTCACCACAACATGAGGAACTGTATGAAAGGGCCGCAGCATGAGGAAGGTTGAGAACCGCTGAGCTAAACAAAACATTGGAGATGTAAGTCTACCTAGCGGCACCTCGGAAGAGAGGCCTGACAATCTGCTCCAAAGAAAATCACTCAGGAGCACATGTCTACTCTCATACGGTTGGCGTCACAATAATCAGAGCTGACCTTACCACTGCTACTTGTGTCTTTGTTCAGCCTTGTCTTACTGTTGTTGTGAAGTGCCGTTGGTTGGTTTTAGCTCACAGCGACCTCATGTACAACAGAAAGAAACAGCTCAATCCGGCACCAGCCTCCCAGTTGTTCTTATGTGTGAGATCAGTGTTGCTGCCATTCTGTCCATTCATCTTATTGAGGGACTTTCTCATTTTTGCTGCCCATCCACTAGCCAAGCATACTGTCCTTCTCCAGGATTATCTAAAAGCTGCTTTAGCGGAAATATGACACGTAGATGGATTTGAGAATCCTGGTGATGCTGTGACTAAACCCTTGGCTGCTCACCCCAACTCTGGAGGTTTGAACCCTCAGTTGGTCTTTGCAAGATAGATAAAGATAGATAGTCTGCTTCTATAAAGAGGTAGAACCGGAAATGCTCTCTGAGTCCGTCCCCTCTGGGGTTGTTATGAGTTGGAATCCACTCCATGGCAATAGATACGTGAGTATAACAAACAGAACCATGACTTTTCCCCCATCGCTTACAAAGTTCACGGCTATTGAGTCAATTCTAACTCCTCGAAACCCTATAGAACAAAGTAGAACTGCCTCTGTTGGTTTCCAAGGTCCCAAGTCTTTATGGGAGCAGAAAGCCTCATCTTTCTCCCGTGGAGTAGCAGGTGGATTTGAACTGGTGGCCTTGCATGTAGCAGCCCACTGCAGAACCCACTACAACAGCAAGGTTTAGAAGGCTAGAAATATGAATTCACAGTACTGGCTATAGTGGATGGCTTTCTCTCTCTGTGTTGGTTCTGGTGGAAAGTTAATATCTCTTTAGTAATCGTGGTAATCTCCATGTGACATAGCACCCATCTTCCCCCTTTTCTTCCTTCTTGCACGCTCCATTTGCCATTTTTATTTCTCCAAAAACGAACGACTGAATGCACCAATATATAGACACATCAACATATTATAGGAACTACATTCACAGTAGGATGATAACCACAACTACCAGCGTCAGGATTTGCAACTCATATTTGGGGAGGATACAGTGTAATCCAAAATGAGCCATCTCTGAAAATTAGAAATTTTACTTATGTAGACAGAACTTGATCTCTCTCTTTTCATTTGAGGAAAGCTTTATTCTCACATCCACCTTTACTTCTCTTGCTGCACCTTTCATTAGCTTGTTAATGTTGCTCTTCTTAATTATAATATTTGGAAAATATAGAAAATCCCAATGAAAATAGCTAGCTCAAAATATCAACCAGAGGTAATGTTGAAATCTTAGGACATGGTGGAACTTCCCCGTGGATTTCTG
This sequence comes from Tenrec ecaudatus, assembly GCF_050624435.1. Lineage (NCBI taxonomy): Eukaryota > Metazoa > Chordata > Mammalia > Afrosoricida > Tenrecidae > Tenrec > Tenrec ecaudatus. The sequence continues at coordinate 17,547,749 of NC_134542.1, read as the reverse complement.
AGCTCATAACTCTTTAAGGTGGTAGAAAGTCTCATCTTTCTCCTGGGGAGCGGCTGGTCATTTCAAACTGCTGACCATGTGCTTAGCAGCCCAACACAGAACCACTTTACCACTGGAGATACCTAGAAGTGATGTTTGCTTTTAAAAATATTTTCACCCTTTTTTCCTCCTTCTTTTTTTTAACTGTTGATATCATACTGAGTACATTTTTAATTCTATCTTGCTTCTTTCTCTCAGAATTTTACAATGTAATTCTCATTAAATTAAAAATTCTGGATAAAGATCCCATTAATGTGTGTGAGATACCACATTATCTGACCGTAATGTAAATTGCTTGAATAGTTCCCTAATTGTCAGCATTTGCACTATTTCCAAAGACATTAATAGCACATATTTCAGAGCTGGACATGCGGGAACATATTGGTTTCTACATTTTTAACATATTTATTTTTCTAGGACAGAGTTGATGACGTCCAACCAGTGATTTTGAGATTATAAATGATTTGAAGACATTCCATATTGATGACTCCTTCTCTTCTTCAGACTGACTGTACATGAACCTGAAGCACAGTTTTGCTAACTGGGATTTTTAGTTGAGAGAGTTTAGTCAATTTTTAGTTGGGAGAGTTGCTCACTCACTCAAATGAGTGGAAAGTAATTGAAAGATCATTTAAAAGGAAGGTTCGTTTTCTAGAAATCCTATATTGAGGAGTTATTTAATTTTTGATTAAATTATGTTTAAAACATCATTTTGCTTCTCTGACCATATGAACTGTTTCTCTGCACTTGGCTTTAGACATTAGCTCTCTCTTTTTTTTTCTAGAAAGAGTATTCTTATCTATTTTCTCTTCGACTTCCTCAATGAATCTCGACTCGTCTGTTGTTTTGATGTGTACATCCATGGGTTGAGTTGCAAAATAAGGCTTTCCTCTGTTTTCTGAACAGTTTCCTGTTTGTAGTTCTAATCTGTCCTTCAAGTTATTTTTCAGAGAGCCTCCGTTTTCTAAGGAATATGTAGTAGGCTGCTTCCACAAATCGTGGCAGCTTTGGAAACATTACGGAGCATCACGCCTCTGTCCTATCGGGCTGCTAGAAATCGGAACAGACTAGAAGGCACTGGGCTTGGTTGGACATTGGAAATACTCGGAAACAGATCCAACCGGGTGAAGATGGCACACAGTTGGGCAGGCTTTTCTATCCTGCTGTGCCCAGGCTCACAATGAGTTGAAAGCAACTTTATGGCACCTGCCACCAATGACACATGTTTCCAATCCATTCACAGACAGATGCTTCAGGATGATACTCCTTGGTTGAAACCGTTAGCCTAAATCAAATGGGAACTGAGAGTTACACGCTCAGAGAGTTTCCAGGTGTCATAGTTCTAAAATGTTGCGGTGGATTTCCTTTAAACCATGTTGAACTATCATTCATGAAGTTCCCCATTTGTCACACTGCCTATTGTTTCTCTCCTTAGGAAAGGGCCTGGCATTCGATGTGACAGCAGGTCATCTCTTCTGGATGCAGGGGCGTGTGACGCACTAACATCTTAAAGGAGCCGTATCTTCTAAAGGGCAGGGTGATGGACATCCATCGTTGCCCTGCAATCTGGGATTGGTCTTTCTTTATGCCTCTGTATCAGCAGCAGCTGAAGATGGATGTGTCTCCATTCCCACACCAGAAAGCTGGTTCTTTTAGGGCAACCAGCTTCCTAGCCGCCACCACCCATCTTCCAGGGGAAGCTTGAGCGTTGGTTTGATGGTTGTCTCAGTGGTGACAACCTCAGCGGAACTTCCATACAAAGATGGTCTAGGAAGAAAACCGTCCAATAAAAACCCCATCACAACAGCCAAATCTACAAGGGATCGCGGAAATGGTGTAGGGCTAAGAGGTTTTTACCATTGTATGTGAGGCGCCCTGAGCCAGGAGCTAAATGGCTAAATCCTAGTACTACCAACAACACGACATTCACAGCGGTGTGCAGTGGGTGGGCCGGTCCACTTGCTTTCAAAGAAGCCAGATCCTCTTGTTTTCAAAGTGAGAGAATGCCCTCACCACGGCAATTCTAAATCTTGCCAAGATCCGTAGGTCCGTCAGGGATTTACTAACAAGATTCCTGCTGGAAGGCTCCACCTATCTTCCCTGCAAATGACAAACTGCTGGCAAGTACAGCATTCATTTTTGACAAATGCTTCTCCTTAGGTTGGAAGCTGTGATCTATGTTTCAGGTCAAAGGCAAGGAAACGCTTTCCCCTATCTGCTTCCCGTCTCCGAGAGATCAATCATTTACATCCCCCAGGGAGTTGTAGCTCTTGCTTCTGTGGCCTGTTTTCCATCGGCTTCTATTATCATTTGCTAATTAGATTACAAACGAGTATTTACCTTACTTTGTAACTTGGAGACCTGTCCCAGCAGTGCCGGTCTGTCAACTTTGCCCATGCTTCAGATCATGCCCTGCCGTGGCCTATCACGTTGAAGAAGACAACATGGAGACCACTCGTATCAGAGTCGTTCGGGGAGGTGGGATGAAAAATCAAGTAAAAGTTGTCCTATGCCACATATCCGCTTTAAAGAGTTAACAAGCAAAAACCAAACCCATTGTCATCAAGCCAATTCCAAGGCGTAGTGACTCTACAAGGCAGGCCCCCTAACGTTTCTGAGACTTTAAATCTTTGCTTTCTTCTGTGGAGTGGCAGAAAGCTTTGAACCAACAACCCAATGGTTAGGAACTCAGTGCTTAACACACTGCACCATCGGTGCTCCTTTAAAGGAGGTATAATAGGAGCCCTGGTGGCATAGTGGTTGGTTATGCATTGCGCTGTGACCTCAAGGTCAGCAGTTCAAACCCACCAGCCATTCCTCGGGAGAAAGATGGAGCTTTCTACTCCCATGCAGTTCTGCCCTGTCTGACGAGGCATCCACTTGATGACAATGGGTTTAGTTTTGCCTTTATAGTGAGGGAATTTTAGCGAATTCATCATCCCTGGTTTCTTCAAAGGTCCCTGGGGCTAGCACAAATCATTTTGCACATGGGAACTAACCGATCCAGTGGAGTCATCCAAGAAACTTGAAAAAATAAATCTGTTTCCAAAGAGATTATAGCCGAGAAAACCCTGTGGCGTTCTGCTCTGAACGGCAGCAAACGGGGACACCGTGAGCCCTTAGCTGCTCAATGGCCACAGTCTTGGTTTTTTTGGTTTGGTTTGGACCTGTTCAAGTATAAAAATATAACTCTTATGTAAACTTTTATCTTGCTTATGCTTTATAAAAATGTTTTCTTAGGGTCTCATGGATATCAGATTTCTATTTTTCCACAACTCCCCTCCAATCTTGTCTCAACCCGCCACACTCCCCCCAAGAACCTGTGCACTGCGAAGGAGTTTTCTTCTAAACCATTTGATTACATATAGCGTGGGTTCTGTTCTGATCCCTTGGGGACAGATAACTTTCTGGTGAAATGGAAAGCCCTCGGTGTCCTCGGGGACAGTGGATCTCACAAGGGAGTAAAAGGTAGCCCAGCTGCTAAGGTAAAAAAGATGCCTCTGTAACCCAGGGGAGACATTTATTGCACTGGGAATATTGGCTGAAAATTGACATCGTTTCAGTATGTCAGTATAAAATATGTAATATGTGCAAAATATGTAAAAGGCAGATTTTCAAAGCGGATCGAGTATTGTTTACCCAGAAGCTTAGCTGTGAGGTACATCTATGAGTGCGTGTGTTGCAGCGTTCCTCCACCGGCCCAGGGAAGGGCACAAAACATTTGCTAAAATATCTCTCAGTTCGGAGAAGGCCTGTCGGGTTATGGTTCTGCATAACATTCCTGCAGAAGCTCCCCACAAACCCTTTAAAGCTCTGCCTCCCCCCGCCATTGGACTGCTATCGGGCCCTTAGTAGGAATAGAATCACGTGAATTAGGACTTTGGGGCCCAGTTTGTTTGATCAGCAGTGCCGAGTCAGCCCTCTGGCCTGGGCATCTCCATGTGTCCAGGCACACTGACCTGGCCGCTCCAACCCAATGCTTGCTTAGGACCAGACTGCTGGGATTCCTAGCGTTTTCATTGGCTGGATTTTTTGTTTGTTTATTTAATTTGGCAGTAGATAACACACCCTCTCTCCCATAGTCTGCCTTAGTCTAGAAACAGCATTGACATTCAACACAATAGCAAGCTTCCATTTAAACATGAGTCTTTGCCCCAGTGATGCAGTGGGTCACTCATTGGGCTGCTAACAAGATCTGACTCACTCACCCACCCACTCACTCACCTACATACTCCTTCACCCACTCACCTATCCAGTCACTCACCCACTTACTCACCCTCCCACTCACCCCCTCACTCACCCATTCACCCATCCAGTCACTCACCCACTTACTCACCCACTCAGTCACCCACCTACCCACTCACTCACCGACCCACCCACTCACCCATGCACCCACCCACTCAGTCACCCACTCACCCACCCACCACCTCACTCACACACTCACTTACCCACTCACTCACCCACCCATCCACCCATCCACTCACTCACCCACCCACCCACTCACCCAACCACTCACCCACCCGCTCACGCACCCACTCACTCACACACTCACCCACATACTCACTCACTGCCATAGAGTCAGTGCTGACTCATATCAACTCCCTGTGAGTTTCTCAGACCATAATTGTTTTTGGGAATAGAAGGACCAGTGTTTCTACTGAGTAGCTGCTAATGTTTTTGAACTACTGATCATTTGGATCACAACCCAATGTGTAACTGTTTCAACCCCAAAGTCTCCGTCAATCTCAAGATCAGCAGTTTGAAAATCCCAGCTATTCCTCAGGAAAAAGATGAGGCTTTCTACTTCTGTTGAGAGTTACAGTCTTGGAAACTCGCAGGAGCAGGTACACACTGTCTTATTGGGTTGCTATGAATTGAAATCAACTCAATGGGTCTGAGTTTACTGGCTGATTATGAAGGGCATGGACTTAAATAGAACCTACGTTTCTGCAGAGATGGCAGGAGTGCTACCACTGAACTACCGCCGCTCTCTGTCCTGCATAGTCAGGGAAAATTACCACCTAACGTGACAGCCCGTGTTTACTATTAGGACTACCACAACAGTACACATGCCCCAGCAAGGACCAGATTCAGAAAATCTGTTGTGAACCATTTTTTCCAGGCAGTCTGACAGGTACAAGTCTTTGTGTTTCGGTCGAATGTCCTTGTCTGCCCCCCAAACCCTTTCCAGCACAGTCTAACATATGAGGTGGGAAAACATCATGTTAATTACCGCAGACTTCTTTCTGACTTATGAGGATTCCAACCAACCCTCTTTCCACAGCAACCTTGGAGAGGATCGAACCATCCACCTTTCAGCTGGTGCTCAAATGTTCACCGGTGTGTGGCATGTAGGGGGTTTCTGGGAAGATTTGGGGAGCAGGAAAAGGAACATGAGTGAAAGAGCTTCCCAGTGCCTGGGATTCCGTGGGTTGTGCTGGACAGTGTTCAACACGCATTGCAGTTGGACCGTAGTACATGTCACATGGGGATAGATAGCTTCATCGCTGGGACTGCAATTTCACTGAGGACAAGGGGAAACCAAGAGCCCAGAAATTCAATGGCAGGATCCCAGGACAGAGAGCATTTCTGGGATGTAGGATATTCGGAAAACTGGATAAGTTCAAAGAGACAGAGACAAATTTTTTATCCTAAATTCTAGGCAGGAATTAAGATGATAGACCCAATATCATTGTGGTAATATAAGCCTTTGATCTAGAACTACAGTGAATGTCTGCATCTAGCAACATCTTTAAAATAAGTTGGGGCTTGTTAATATCCCTGAGAACACAATGACCAGGTATCCAGGTTAACGCGGGATTGTAAAGAAAGATCGAGCGGAGATGACTTTCTAAGACTTTAAGAATAGGGAGGATTTTCCCAGGCTGAATAAATGAGGAGGTCTGTGGGGAGAGCTCTATAAGAACAAAGAAATACATATATAGAGAGGGACAACATTAAACTAAAAAAGCCCAAGAACTTGGCTGACTGGGAGCACATCTCTAAGAGGTGGGTCTAAGTGAGAGACAAGCTGGGGTCAAGCAGTGCCCACTCCAGGCGTTTCAATGCTACCTTACGAACAACAAAACTCCAATGGCCTTTGACCACTGCCCTGCCAGGAGCAACAGAATGTTTTCATTTCCGACTACAAAAAGAAACTGGATAGGTGATAGGAGAGACTACAGTTTGGGAGCTCAGGCATGTTCCTAATTAAAGTTTGAAGAAATGATAAGCTAATTTGATAGTTGTGGAAATGTAAAACTAAGAATAACTACGGGAACTGTCACAGAAAATGCTGGCAGAATCCTGCGACTGATTAGGAGCAGAAGCTGATACTGGAAGTGAAATCAATGATACCATCAGACCTTCAGAAACCTGAATCACTGTAAGAATACTGGGGGCCTGGACACTTTTTTATCCAGCTAAAGGAATGCCCTTTGTTCTGAGGCGTAAACTTCTCTTGTGCCAAGCAAATGATGCTACCTATAATTGCTGAAACTTTGGTCCATCACATGGTTACATTAGATGCATTGTTCTTAGTGGGTCCACAAACTAAGAAACACATAACTGGATCTCGGGCTAACTTATTTTTTGAGCTCCCCTTGGGTCAGGGGAGCAAAATTTTAAATTCAGCCTTTTAAACTATAGTTCTTTGGCCATTCCCGAACCTAATTTCTGAGCATTTAAAGAGTGATAAGGGAAAGGTAGAAGCAGCCACAATCTGGGATCCATGCCATATTTCTGCACAAATGACCTCAGAGACGTCGGTCATATTCAGGGGTCCCTGATGATCATTCCGTACACGTGACCATTGGCATCAACCTCATTCTCTCCCTACTGACCATTCCATGTCCATTGTTCTATTCGGCTGCATTGTTGGGGCAGCTTCCATTCCATGACTCATAGAGAAACCCTGCCAGTTGACCAAAGTTTCCAACCCACATTGGTTTATGGGTCCAGCACCCCTTCTTGGGGCCTATTTGCCTCCATATGCTTTGCATATCAGAAACGTTAGGGTAGACCTTTGTTGTTTGGTGCTCACTAATGTTCACGTATTTTCATGTGATCCACCTGTCCTTCAATCTATCTCCTAGTTTTTCAAAACACTTAGGAAGATGCAGGCTCCTATGAACATGGAGTTAAAGGCAGAGGTGATCTCTAAGCCTCAGAGAACAGGTTTAGAAAAGCAAGGATTAACATACCTTGTATAGACTGGGACCATTTTTAATGAGGCTCTAGTTCTTGCTAAGTATAATTTAATTAATCTTTCTGTTAGTGACTCGAGCGTTGTGTGCCAAAGTGTAGTATAAACTACAGGGACATTCACTACCCAGAGCTTTCCCACCTCTGTGACACAGACACCTATATCCTGGACCACTTTCCCACTTGAGAATTAAACGACTCCCTCGTATTTATGGGTTTTAAAAGCACTTTTGGAAGCCGGAGGATTAAATGCACTATAAGAATGTCTAGATTGCAATAATAATATCACAGCTTATTCTTGCAATATTAAATACCCAACATACAGGATAGTCAATATAATCTAATGCAAACAAATCTTCTAACTATCTCTCTTGTTAACTAAAAATGACACAAATTTAAATTAATAACTGATACAGCAATAAAGCTGCTCAGAGGTAGGATTCATTGTGCATTAAGCTCTGGAATCTTTATTTGGGCTAGAAGTGATTATGTGATAATAGGATAAATGCTTTGCTAAGTGTATAAAATCTAAAATACTCGGTATATCACGGAGGCACATTACATCGGAGGGCATTCATTTACCTCATTATATAATAAACTTTTTCTTTTTAAGTGAAATCTCAAGGAGAAATCAATTTTCTGAATGGAACTCAAGACATGCTAACCTGAGATAAGAATCAGCGTTTGGCAGACACTCCACGTCTTCCAATTGACTTTCTCTTGACCTTTAAAAAGAAAGAAAGATTCTGGGAAAATTGTAACACACAGATGAAAGGAAAGCATTCTATTCTACTGTATTCTACTGACTCCGGATTTGGGTTTGTTTTTTTTTAAGAACTAAGCCCAATCCCCAACACCTGTACGTTATGAACCAATGAGCAGCTCAGACACAAGAACTGTTATACATCTAGGTTGTTTTTCAGTATATTGAGAAAAGACATTCAGAATAGCTACAATTTAGGAACAGGTTTAAAATATTAGCAATGGAACAGCTCTACAAACTCATGGTCCTCTTTGGGGCAAAATATTATACTTTAATACAAGTTGGCGACGAAAGATGCTTTTGCTTACACAGTGACAGCCTGTGCTTGGAATGGTCATGGACATACCCAGAAGCCCAGTCTTCCAGACTGTTCATGTCAAAAGTGAATCAGTTTGCTCTTCCCTCTCTTTCCTTCTTCCTCTCTACTTCCAATCTAGTATGCCATCATTCAAGCTCGCCTGCAAATGACATCTCAAATCTATCCATTCGTCCCTATCCCTACAAAGCCACGCTATTCCACTTAACTCACCATCATCTCGGAACTTTGATAATTACTTCATAACCGAGCTACCTCCTTTATCTCCTGTCCTCATTACAAGAGTCTATTCTGTACCAGAAGTTAGAAATATAATTAAAAAGAACACCAATCCATTCATATAATCACATTGAACAAGGTGTCAATAAGTCCTCAGTATAAAATCCGTGTCATTTTCTGGATCCAGTTGATCTCTCCAGCCTTTTCTCAAATTGCTCTCCTCCCTTCTCACTGTGATTTAGCTACATTGTCCTTCTTCTTTGTCTTCAGATTCCTCACAGTTGTCCTCAGGTTGGAGTCGTTGTAAACATTGCTCTGTTTGCTAGAAAATGTTTTCCTGACTTTGTTTCTCAGTTGGCATTTTCATCAATCAACTCTCACCACCAGTGTCTCCTTCTCCCAAGTTGCCCTGGCCATCCTAGCTGATGCGCGCTCCCCATTACCTTATTTCCTTTGTGTCACGTGTCTGACTTTGAAACACCCCCTACCTTGGTTTGTTTGGTTGGGGTCTAGTTCTCAGCTCCCTGGGAACACTGATTGGCTCTGCCTAGTCATTGCTTTATCCCCGGGGGCCAGTTCAGTGCTTAAAACTCGGTGGACATGCAATGCATACTGACTGCATACATCCGTTGGCTGATGTGCACTGGACAGATTCTCAAAAGCTAAATGCACCTGCTGTCTTTTTGAAAGAGTCTTCTGGTTTGGCTAACGTAGACATATGAAAGCACCAATATCTAATCAATCTGCATCTCATTAGTGAGCCCTCGTCAAAGAACGTTTCCAAATGAGTAAATCCATTTTAGAAATGATCAGGCTGTTAAGTCCGTTGGATCATTTCTAGGAACTTCTGATTGACTGATGACATTTTGTGCATCTTTTGAGAGCTGTCCTTAAATCTCTTGTGAACTTTTTAAGCAATCTGTGATACTCTTTGCCATTTTATTTTCACCCCAAGAAGTAGATAAATCAAATAGGATGCTGCTGTCAGAGATGATGGGCAGTTTATCAATTCTTGCTGCCAACATTAAAAGTAATGTTTGGACTCTTCTCCCTGGAGGATTTTCAAGTCTCTTGATGAATTAGCAACTGGCCTCTGACAGAATAAATGAAATTCCACTTAATCTATATAATTAATGAAATAGACCCCCATGCCTGCTGGCTTCAGGATGAAGCTATCAAAATAGATGGCAATTGGGGAGCAAACCAGGAGTACTTACATCCAAATTCACTCAATTTGACTTAAAATGTTTAATTAGAATGTTTAAGTGTAATTGAAAGCCCATATACCAAAGGAGACAGGATGCGGGTGTGGGGTGTGGGTTGTATCACTTCAAGGAAAACAACGCAGTGGAAATGAAGACAAAAGTCTTCACCTTGGTTTGAGATTAAAAAAAATTGAGTAGATATTTTGGAATCGATATTATCCTGCTTTAACGAGTGTTTCCCTTGCAATGCTGTTTTATCTAGATTTCACTCAGAATTTCCTCCTGCTCATCATTCAATATTTTTTGTTCCTTCCCCTGGAACACACCTTCAAAAGGCAGTCTCCTCGCCAGAAGGACCCACAGCATTCTGAAATGTCAGGGACTGATGATCGAAGGGTGTAATACAGAAGGAGTATAGAGGTGTCTGCGGGCTATGTCAGTGAGGCAGAGGAAGGGGAGGAACAGTAAGGGAAGCTGAAATAGATTGAGTAAGCACCAGGTGCAGAATCCTAGGATGAAAGCTTTGGATGCCAGAAGAAGCCCCAAGCTGACCTGAAGTCAGGTCGAATGTCAAGTTCACATCCTGTATACCTAGAAGAGCTGGAAGTTCATAGGTGGCAGCGCTCCAGCTCCTCTAGGTGTTTCAGGTCTGATGACATCATTTTACCTAGTACTGAGTGAGGTAACAGACCCGGCCATGCTCTACTTTGTAACGCCCGCTCATGACCTGGTATTGGTAATTGTCTTTGACTCCATTCCTCCTCAAGAGAACCCCGTGTGCGCAGAGAAGAACTACTCCATAAAGTGTTCTTGGGGTCAGAAGTTGACTATGAGACTTGTCTTCCATGATACCTGTACATGAACTTGAGCCACCAACCTTCCAAGAGTCAAGTGTTCAGCCATTGGTACAACCCAGTGACTCCTACTCATGGCCTACCTGAAGATAAAAGAAAATCAGGGAGTAGCCAGAAAGAAGTTTCACATGATAAACCTTCCTCCTCTTCTCGGTTCCTCTTCTGACATGACACATAGAATTGGCTCGGTTGTTCTCCAGAATTGCTATTTGCAAAATCCTTCAAGAAATGTTTTTGTGGTTATTTGTGCCCTTACCATTTACTGCTCTCCCTATTCAACTTCCACGGTCTCTCTTGTTTCTCCTCCAAATGACTCACCGTCCATAGGCATGAAGGGTGCATCATTCAGTGACTTATTTAAAGTGTCTACGTATTAACCACCATTGTGTCTTCAAGTCAAAGAGGTGAAAAGCCAATAAAATATAATAATATGCATAAAAACACAGTAGTTGTTTTCAGAGGTCTCGTGTTTGAACCAGAATGAATCTCAAGTTCACAACAAAGGCTATACAGGCCATGCCCATTCATTTTCTTTGTGTCAACTTAACGAGTATTAAGTCTCCCTTGTGTAGGCAGATGAGACTTTAATCTTATACACACTAGTCCCTGCTCTTATCCTGGTCAATGCAGACCAACAAAAGTTCTATTTATGTGATACTCAGAAGACAGAGGACAATCACTAGCCTACCATGACCACAGGGCCTATATCCTGTGGGTTTCCTGAATTTTCAGGCCAGCAGGGATCCCAGCAGGTGAGAGGTCATTCGACTCCTTCCTAGCTAGACAGCAAAGGGCTAGAAATCTTTGCCAGAACTGAGTCCCCACAGCATTCCCGCCCCTCCTTGGGGATATGACAATGGAGTAATACAGAGAACGGCCCATGCTGGATCTCTGGAAGAAATCTGTTCCTTTTGCCAACGTGTCTGGGTTGTATAAACGGTTAATATGCTCAGCTGGCTGCTACCTAGAAGGTACTGTGAAGAAAGATATGGCAACCTACTTTTGAAAAATTAGTTTTTGAGAAAGCTTTCTGGGTCTCAATTCTCTGGGAGGTACATGCTCTCCATAAATTGGAATGAGAGATTTGATATTAAACATTCTAGCTACTGCTCTTGAAAGTGACAGGTTCTGATTCTTTTTCTCCAGAATCATTCAGTCTGACTCTCATCTTCAAAATGACCAAATAGCACACTCATAAATTTATTTATTTTCAATACCAAAATAGAACTGTCTTCCAGTAACCAAAGGTCCTAAATAACTTGCCACTTAGTGAGTTAACCTGGACTGCCAAATTTAACGAATGATTCTTAACAGTCAAACATAAGATGTTACAATTCTGATGACTGAAGAGGTCTTCCTGCTCTTGGCGGTTCTCTTACATTTGGTCTTCACAAGTGAAAGTTGTCTCTGGTACTCCAGAGACTTGTGCTTCTGAGCACCCTAATTTAATGGTTTATCACTAGACACACACATACATGAACTTTTCAGTCCACCCAAAGCCATAGGAAAAATCGATTTGTCCTGATATTTGCATCCATGAGTATGTGTCTGTGGTTTGTGCGTGTGATTTGAATGAAAGCCACGTGAGCCTTCCCCTCCACAGCCTGTATAAACACCATATTGAGTGTATAGACCATGTAAGTGGATGCTCCTTAGGACTGACCATGATACTTGCCTTTTAATGAAGTCATTTTCCATAAATGATTTGGTATGTTGACTAGAAGTATATTAATTATAATAAGGTTGTATTCTATATGATTAATAATGTACTCCTATTAAATGATAATGATGTCATAATGTGAACCAGGGATATAAATATAGGAATGGGATTTGAGCTCCCACTTCATGCTAGCCCTATAATAAGAATGATTACTTCTTCTAACATAGCCCTGCTCAGTACTCACCCTTGTAAAGAGAGCAGTGAAGATATGACGGGGTACCCCCCAAAAAATAATAAAATGGAAAAAAACTCCTGGGCAGAGCTTCTGTAGTACTCCTCTGTTCTTCTAGGCGAGCATCTAGCCACTTGCTCTGAGTTAGTGTATCCAGAGGCATCGCTTGGGAAGGTTCTCTCCGGTAACAGGGTATTTTTCAAAAAAGCAGTTTTCGCGATGGCCAATTTAAGAGACCAATGGGAGGCTGTGAAATTCTGTTTATTGCTCAGGAAAAATGCTGCAGAAATTGTTATGATGTTGAACACGGCTTGCAAGGATAGTACTATGGTAAAAACTCAAGTGTATGAGTGGTTTTCTACACTTGTTTCAAAATAGGAGAAATGTTGATTGGTGAAAGACCTTGTTCTGGATGTCCATCAACTTCCTGAACAGATTAAATGTCAATCCCTAATACATTTGGAGTTCATTCCACCAGTCCTACAGCTAATCCGGCTTCCTATTTACAGGTTCTGAAAAGAAAGTTTAACAGAGTGCTAAAACAACAAAGGCCTAACTTGTGGCAGACAGGGGCTGGTTTTGCCACCACAGAAATGCACCTGTTCATGCAGCCATCTCAGGGCACCAGTTTTTGGTTAAACACACACACACACACACACACACACACACACACACACACACACACACACACAAACCCAAAACTGCATTTCGCTTACCCTACATACCTGACCCACCTGACCTCGCTTCATGTGAATTCTTTTTGTTTCCAAGAATGAAGAAGGACTTGACAGGCCAGAGCTTTGATGACTTAGAAATGAAGAAAAACAAGGTAGAGGGGGTGGGGGTGGGGGGGGTGCTGTCAGCCACCGAAACAGATGAGTTTGAAAAATGTTTCGAAGAATGGCTTCACAGATTTAACAAATACATTAAGTGTGTGAGTATGTGCTGGCTGGTAAGAAGGTTCACAAAGGCTCACAGGCCTTGATTTCCAGACCACTCCCGACCTTCCTTGACATCTGTCACCTACATTCTTACATAAGTGAGACTCCGTACTTTGGCGGGTTTCTTGGGAGTGTGCTATGCCTTCTTCATAAAAAAAAAAAAAAAGAGGTGGGAGTAGACTGTTGAGTCTAACTGTATCTAAAAATAAAATGCATCACCTTTCTGTGATATTTATTTGCTGATTGTTAACTTTTCTTGTATAGTGTTTCTTCATTTGGTCACTTATAATGATCACATTGATGATGAAATGGGCAGGGGAGGGAGCAGAAGAAGTAGTCAATTATGACAGCAAAACCGGCAGAAGGTTGACTGTGGCAGGTGATCCACGGACTTTTACATTGACTGTTGAAATTACTGAGTGCACTGACTTATCATCTCTGTTACAGACTATGTGGAATATTACTTTCTAGGAAATGTGGTAGATAGTAAAAAGTTTAGTACCCCACATCCACTAAGAATTTGATCACCTTATCCATCTCCTTCTGTTAATGTGATATGTCAAATTCTACATTAAATTACCATTATTATAGTTTTATTTAAAGAGAAGTGATATTATGGATACCTAACACACACACACACACATATGCACACCCATTTGTTCTTGTTGTTAGGTGCCATTAGTTTTGACATACAGGGACCCCACGTGCAAAAGAATGAAACACTGCCCAGTGCAGTGACATCCTCACAAATGCTATTATGCTAGCTCCAACTAGTAGAGCCACCGTGTCAGTTCATTTTGTTCAGGGTCTTCTCTTTTTGCTGACTCTCTACTTTGCCAAGATTAAGCCCTTTGCCAGGGAACCTGGTTCCTACTGGTTTTGTGCCTAAAGCACATGAAGCGAAGTCTTGCCATCCTCGTGTCTGGCTCGACTCCTTCCACATCAGATTTATTTGTTCTTCTGGCAGTCCACTTTCAATGGTCTTGTTCAACATGCAGCAATTAGATAAACAATTCAAATGTTGGAATTGGATCAGGGCTCCAATGATCATCCCAAAGACGGTAATTCAAATCTCCCAGCCGCTCTTGGGAGAGAGGCGAGACTCTCTGCTCCTGTGAAGATGTGCAGCCCCAGAAACCCACCACAGTTGTTTTTCTCTGTCCTATTGGGTTGCTCAGAGTCAGAACCAATTCAATGGCAGTGGAATTGATTTTTTTTTAATTACTGGAGATAACTATGTGATGTCTTGCAAGCTAGTGAGCTCTGGAGGATGATGAGCTCCAACGTGGGAGGCCAATTTTTTTATGCCTCTTCCAGTATTCTGTTCAATAAATCAGAATCTGGAATAAAAATATAATGCTTCTTAGGCTATATTGTTTTCCTCAATGGTGGATAAGCAACAGAATTATCCGCAAGCATATAAGACTTCAGAGGCTAAAGGGAGAAAAGTAGAATTCACAGAAGAGTTACGTTAAGTAGATTTTAAATGTAGAAGAAAGTTTGTTTCAAAGAAAGAGGAAATTATATCAAATTGTAGTTGAATATTTTTATACTATCATCTTGGAAGTTTATACTAAAATGAAAAAATGTATAGTGTGTATTTGAAGTGTGTAGCAACTATACCAAATGACTTCATTTTCAAAGAAGTTATGAGCACATCTACGTGAAGGGAATATGCATCACTCTCCAAACATTATGGCCCATAAGTTGATCAGTTTGAGGCTAAGCTACCTATGAAAAGTGTTTTTTAATTTATTCTTGAGTTCCTACCAAAGTGAGAATTTCATGTTGCAAAAATTAGGAAACCAAGAGCATTAGTATCAAGGCAAATCTGAGCTCTGACGACCTCATTTGTCAGAGGAGAACTATGTTCCGTAGAAATTCTGATGGATGGGTTTTCAGAATTTATCATCAGACCTTTCTTCAGAGATGCCTCTGGGTAGACACAAACTACCAAACTTTATGCATCATTGTATATTATATTCCATTGCAATATATTACTTCAATTAATTTTTTTCATCTATGTATGTATGTATCTACATCCTCTAGCTCTCTATCTATTGATCTGAACAATGGCTCTCCAGGCAAAATGCAGTCTCCACAAGTACTTATGTAGGACCTGGCACAAGTCTTTTACATCTCCCATGAACCCATCCCAGTTACCATCAAACAGGTCACCTTCAGTTTTGGATCACAACCACGTCCCCTCTCGTCGTGGTTCTCTTTACCCTGAGATCACAGCACACCTCAGAGACAGGCTGACACACAGCGCTTGCTGCCTGGGGGAAGTTGTAGCATGGTGGAGCCGGTAGAGAGCACCGCAAGAGGCCCGATCTGAGTTCAGAAAAGAAATGTGCGTATGGTGTGTGTGTAATGGTGGTATGTGTGGGGGTGGGGTGGCAGGGGAAGGAGCCACTGTATCGTCAAGCCTTTTGTATGTATTGTTCTTCTCTGCTCAGTTGCTCAACCAGAATGCGTTGACATTTTACAATGAACAGAATGGCTATGCTTGTGAGTTACACTTGCCATTGGGCTTCGTGGGCTCCACCAACTAATGATCAGTAGCCATATGTTCCTTTCCCATTAACCCCCAATCCCAGGTAATGTGACACCCAAACATACTCTTACACAATTCCAAATACCGGCCCCCTACCCCGCCCCCCCCCCCACACACAAAGTCCGTGGTTTAGTGTGCTCTTAGCCAGCCAGTCCACACGATCCCCCTTCAACGTTTCAGCTCTTTGTTAAAATGGCATCTCTGCGAGGTCGCCCTGGCTCAATGGCGGAGCTGCTACTTGGGGCTCCTTCTGTGCCTTGCTTCTCAATCCCAGCCCCACTTTGTTTCTCTATAGCACTTGTCACCCCTCGACCTGTCATTTTCCCAATATTTTATTTCTCTTTTACCGAAAGGATTATTTGTTATAGATTGAATTGTGTCCTGTATCGTGTTTCTGAAAACTTCCGAAGGAAGAACCATGGCACATGTTCCGGAGAGCAGCATTATTGATAGGACTCTGAACACTAACCGAAGCATTCTGAATGGTTGCAAAGGCAGAAGAAGGTGTAAATTGAAGCTGTGGGTTGTATAACCTATACAGTCAGAGGGAAGCCATAGTCTGTCCTCTGGTATTTATGAGAACCCAGTCGTACTGTGATTAAAGCACGTGGTTTCTAAACAAAGGATTGAGCCTACCAGCCACTTGGAGGAATAAAGATGTAGCAGTTTGCTTCAAAAAAGATTCACAGCCTTGGGGACAGACAGTTCGACTGTATACCACAGGATCGGTGTGCGTCAGAAGCCACTTGACAATTTTTTTGGTCGGGTTGGTCGGGTAAGGTGGGGAACAGGGTGGTGTAAATAGGAAATAGAGTCTGCTAACATTCACGGAGGTACCCTGGTGGTGCGGTTTTATATGCTGGGCCACTAACCCAAAGGTCAGCAGCTCAAGCCACCCAGGTGCTCCTTGGGAGAAGGATGAGGCTGTCTGCTTCTGGAAAGATTTTCAACCTTGGAAACCCTAGGGAGTAGTTCTACTTTGCCCTATAGAGTCATTATGAGTTAGAATTGGGTCCATGGCAGCGGATAAAACAGTCGAACTATTTAATCCTGATTATTGAGTTGTTGTGTGCCTTGCATTTATCCTGACTTATAGCAACTTTATAGAGTAGAACTGCCTCGTAGGAAATTTTTATGGGAGCAGATTGTAGTGCATTTTTATTTCTGGGGTGGCCAGTGGGTTTCATTTGCTCTCCTATTTTTGTTAACAGCCAAGTGTTAACCATTGAACAACCAGGACAACTGTGCGCCACCTAACGTCTTGCTCCTAGTCCTGCGTGGCACGGTGAAGACAGGATGTCCTGCCTCTGCTCTTTGCATATAACTGAGGCGAATTTATGATACATTTCAGGAGGAAATAGTTGACATACCAATACATTGAAATCAACTGTTGCAAACATCACTCAGCAGACACAAAGGGACACAAGTACATGTGCTAATTCAGAGCCAATTGGACCTGGAAACTCAAAACTACATTCTTACTTTTCCTCCTTATGTTGATTTTAGTCAAGTGCATATGACCACAGTGTCAAAACCCCTTTGTGAATTTGAACTTTCCTATGATGGGAGAGTCCTTCATCTCGCATACTCTGGACATGTTGCCAGAAGAGATCAGTCTCTGGAAAGGATCATCATGCTTGATAAAGTATAGAGACAGCGGAAAAGAGGGAGAAGGTTCCCAAGGAAACAGATCGACACAGTGGCTACACCAATGGGCCCACACATGAGAACAATTTTGAGATGGCACAGGACCAGGCTGTGTTCCCTTCTGTTGTTCCCAGGATTGCTGTGAGCCTGAACCACACCAGTGGCATCTAACAACATGATAGGAAAGATGTGCCTGAGTAATGAAAGTTCCTGGGGGGTACACATGAGTCATGCTTTCTGCTTTGGGTTGTTATCAGTGATTGAGATTCAAATATGTCTTCTGGGGCACATGTGCCCATCTAACTATGGTACAGTAGAACCCCGATTGAGATGCGACTCAGTCACATTCTGAATCAATTTTTCCCAAAAGAAATAACTGAAACCAGATTAATCCACTCTCAACCACCAAGTTTTTACCCTAACCTTGCCTTTTTCTACAAAACATTACACAGAAATTTCAAAATAAATAAGTACAGCATTAAATAATATAATTTAAATAAGAAACACAACATTTAAAAGGTTTTTAACAACTACAGTATGACCCATACCTGGAAATGGTTGAGGATCTGGATCTGTGGACACGGATGTGGCGAGGAGGATGGAGAGCGAGGCATTGTTGGGAAGGGAAATCCCCTTTCAGAAAATCAACCAGTAGCTCCGTTTTAGGAGGTTTTTCCTTCTTTGACTTTTGTCACTAGGACCTGCTGGCTTTCTCTAAAACAACAAAAACAAAATTAAAAAAATTAACCCTGTCTAATATGGTCAGCTGTTGACATTTGCTTAACTGTTTTCTAAAAGGGTTTACTAAATTATCATCCACAGTATCGGCAACACGGTTAACCCTTTCTTTATCACGATGATTCTTATTAAAAAACAAAACAAAAAAAACGTCTTTCTTCGGGCCCATGGTTTTATCTAAAAACGGTACAAAAAGCCACTAAAGCTAAGAAAATTATAGCAAAACGCTGCAAAAGATTTAAACAACTAGTACTTACAATGCCAATTAATGCCAAGTGACCAAATCACGAAGTGCTTTTGTTTAAAAAATCAAGTTTGCCGGGACGAATACCAATGTTTTGTTGGAGCTTCAAAGCAAAATTTTCTCGACAAAAATCCGATTATGTGGAGTACTGATGCAGTTGAGTACCAGGGTTCTACTGCACATTTAAACATTTTGGCAATGTCTCAGGGGAATTTGTAAGATCTAAAAGGATCATTATTTTAAATAGGGAGTAAAAGCAGGATCAATTAAATCAGACATTCTTCAATGATACCCCATGATTGCCTACAGCTTTGTAGTCCCATTATCAACTTGTGCACGTATTGTGGTGCTCATTTAATTAAATTTTTTTCATTTTCTTCTTCACTATTTCATGATGCTTAATACAAGGATTATTTTGTGCCCAATCTTCTCAATTGAAACTTAAGTTTCTCAAGTTCATCGTGATTTCTATTTTTCCATGATACCTGCAGTAGGAAAAGACTGCTGCAGATGCAATTAAAACATTTGGTTGAATAAATGAATTAAAAATTGGACTTGTACCCACCCAATATAACTCTTTCAACAAAATTATTTCATACAACATAACTATGATCATTAACAATAATGTAATGTAGAGAAGAGTTACGGGGGAAATAACTTGTGATTCAGCTTTTAGTTCAAACACAGTATGAAGTATTTTCATAAACAAGGCCATATCCCCCCTATTGCTCACAACAATCCCTAAAAATTACTCCTTAGCAAAATGTGTCCATGGGAACAGCTAGAACATGGATCTCATTAGCTCTGGCTAAAACACCGAGTCACTGCCTCTAGATTAGGTGTTTGATTTCCTAGAGATGAAAAATTACATGATTTACATGAATGCTTATGTGTTCAGTGCTTTACACATGTTCTGTTGCTGGTAAGTGCCATTGAGTTGGTTCCTATTGAACGCTACCTTATGCACAACCGAATGGTACACTGTCCAGTCATGAGCCATCATCACACTTGTCCCTATGAGTGAGCCCATTGTCACAGCCACTGTGTCAGTCCATTCCCTAGAGGGTCTGTCTCTCCTTCACTTACCCTCTTTTTTATCAAATGTGATGTCCTTCTCCAGGGACTGGTGTCTTCTGACAACATGCCCAAAGTACATGAGACAAAATGTCAACACCCTTGCCTGTAAGGGACATGCTGGCCGTACTTCTTCCAAGACAGATCCATTTGTCTTTTTAGCAGTCCTTGGTGCTGTCAATATTCTACAGCTTCAAAATTCCAATTCATGGAATCTTCTTCAATTTTTCTTTTTCAGTGTCCAACGTTCACATGTGTATGAGGAAATGGAAAATACTATGGCTTCAGTGAGGCACACCTTAGTCCTCAAAGTAGCATCCTTGCTTTTCAACACTCTAAAGAGGACATGTGCAGTGTATTTATCCAAGTCAATTGAACATTTGATCTCTGGACTGCTGCTTCCATGAGTATCGACTGTGGATCTAAGCAAGAATAAACCCTAGACAATATAAATCTATTTTTCCATTTATCCTGATGTAACCTACTGGTTCAGTCATGAGGATTATGGTCTTCTATAGTGGGCAGTAATCCATACGGAAGATTGAAACCTTTGCTTTTTATCAGGAAGTGCCTCAAGTCCTCCTCACTTTCAGCAAGCAAGGTCAGATCATCTGTATTTCCCAGGTTGTTAATAACCTTCCTCAACTCCTGATGCCACACTCTTTACATAATCCAGCTTCTCTGAGGATTTGCTCAGCATACAGATTGAATAAGAATGGTGAAAGGATGCAACCGTGTCACACATGGTAGATAATAAATATCAAATCTATTTCTACAGATGTTTATGTCTTAGACCTAAATTATCTGATTTACTTTTTCAGTTTTCTCCCTGTCACTGGAATAAATTCAGATCTTGGTGCCCAATGCGTGGCCTTTTAAGCATAAGTGCCACTGGATTATCCAAGTATAGCCTGTCATTGTGGGGGGGAAATAACAAAATATAATTGGTAAGATCTAAATAAGCTTTCCAATGAGATTAGTCAAAGCATCATTACCAACAGGTATAGAACAGAATGGTATGGCAAAGCTGTGGCTAAGAGAACTAGTGTTGGTAGTCGAAATTGGTCCCTGAGAAGAAGATATGAAAATTGTAATCACTGTGCCCACAGTCTGAGATCTGATCTGGTTCGATCTGACCTAATAAGTTTGATTTGACCACATAGGTAGGGACCCCACAAGAGTCTCTGGTCACCAAAGATAACCCTACTTGGAGTTATAGAGATCATAAGTAGTTCAAAAGGACTAAAATTGGGGACAAATCCTAGGAGTCCTTGGGACTTGGAGCCTAGGAGAATCCTCAGAGAATCCCAGGTGGGGGTGGGTTGCTAGAAAAAGTTTATATCAACCAAAAGGCATGTGGCATTCAGAACGGTGCAATCGTATGGTTAAGCATGATGTGCCTGATGATGAAGGTTAGTGGGGCAGCCTGCAGCTAAAGGTAGTCAGGCATCGGGAAGTGTTTCTTAGCAAAGTCTCTAGCAAGATTGTGTACGGCTCAAGGCATGTGTAGGCTGAAAATGACCATGATTGGAGCAAAGGGCTTGTCCCTTCGGTTCTCAGCCTCTATGTCAATTCTAGAGCATTTTGGCATTGTTCTCAAATTCTTAAACCAACTCTTGATCAGCCGTACACTCTCACTCTACTTCTAAATTTCCTGGGCTACTAAAATAATTCACCTGTAAGTATTTTTCTTAGGGGTCTTGGTCCTTGATAGCCAAGAAGTCAATCTTACAATATAGATAGTGAATTTTGTGACCTACCCAAGAAATTGCCATACAGAAATGACACAGCACAGAAAACTTTGTTCTAGGACCAGGGACCATATTCAGCTCTCAAACACTCTCTACACTGCAATGCTTTAAAATTTTTGTTCTTATTTCTTTTTCTCTTTTTCAAAATGGTCATTTACTCCACTCTAAATTGATAAATTAACCCTCAATCTTAACTAGGTCCCCTCAATTATTTATTTGCTGATTCTAAACAAACTCAATCTGTAGCCAGCTTCAAGTTAAGTTTTCCCTGTAAAAGAGTAAGAAAAAGCAATCACAATATTGGGATTTTTAATGAAAGAATTACCAAGCCAAACTAATTAAGGAAGGTCAATTAAGCAACACTAAGCTATCTGAAGAACAAAGAGCAATTTTCTATTTAGGAGCTTGAGATATAGCGATTACCTGTTTAATTTGACATATAACTGGCTAGTTTGTGAACTCTCAGAGCGCAGTCCTAGTCCTTGGAGTTTTGAGTAGTCCCTGTGGACAAGTCTTCACAAGCTCACATTTGCTATTTAAATTTTATTTTTGAAATTTACTTTGAAGTTTGGAAACAACCGAATTGCGTCAGGCTCAAGGATCTATTTAATATGATATTCCTTCATCCAGCTGTCTTATCACATCCAACTCTTGCTGAATAGTTTCTTTGGAATTCTACTGACCTGACGACACCCAACAACAGCAATCACTGGGAAGACAGCTGAGTAATGTCTTTCTGGAGAAGACAACCGAATATAACTTCCCAGTGAATCGAGAAAACTTTCATCTCCTGGTGAAGTGATTCTCAGAATTTTCTGTCAAATCACTTGGAGAGATGACCCCCAAAAAAGCAATTCTTAGGCTTTCCAGAAATACACTTACTCATAGATGAAGTATCTCACTGCCATCAAGTTAGGCTGCTAACTGCAAGGTCAGCGGTTTGAAACCACCGGCCTCTCCAAGGGAGAAAGGCAGGGCTTTCTAATCCTGTAGAAATAATCTCAGAAGGTCACTGTGAGGTGAAATCTAGGGGTCTGCAATTTGATAAGCACATGAGTGAGTTTTTGTCCACCACCCACTGTAAGTTGTCACACCATGGTGGCTTCTTAATTTGCTCTGAAACTGGCAGATAATACTACATAGATTTTGCATACCAGCAGGGTTCATCCACAGTGGACATGTTTTAGTAGAGTTGCCAAAAAAAGGCAGACAAGGGAAAAATTGCTTCCAATCTACTTCTAAAATGTATTCGCTGAAAACTGTACCTATAATAATGAACTCCAACATACTACTAATTATAAAAAGGGATCAGGGCTGGGCGACACTGTCTCCTGTTCTACACCAGGCTGCTATGGGTTAGAGTTCCCGGACAGGCACTAACGAGACCGCAACAACAAGGACCTTTTATATATGCAATGCCCAACCCTTATGAACTGAATGTACACCCACAGAAATACCCAACCCTTATGAACTGAATGTACACCCACAGAAATACCCAACCCTTATGAACTGAATGTACACCCACAGAAATACCCAACCCTTATGAAATCAATGAAATATTAATTATTAAATGGCGCCCAAGCAATCTACAAGCCAATGACAACATCCCCCCATGTTTGATTCTCACAAGTTAACTGAGCTTCCAAAGGCCAACTTGTTCTTCAGGCCAACCTCCTCCTTTTTGATTTATCAGACAGCGTTCAACAAAAGCCAAAGCATTGTTAAGCTGGGACATTTTAAGTACATCCCTCCTTACCCAGACACAAGTCCAGAACCTGAATGTTTGAAACCTAATCTCCTTAATCATGTGCTTTTCTTGACTTACGGTTTTTATTTACTACGTTTCTGGGTCCCTGTGGAATTGATTACTGGGTGAGCCATTTCTGGCTGTCTCAGAATGTTGAGTTCTGTGTGCTTTATAGAGTTGGACAGGCCCGTCACGAGTTTCAAGGACATTACACAGGTGGCTGCCATGAGAGAAAGCCCCACAGGAAAGAGAGCGGTTCTTGTTTTCAAAAACAGAAGGCCGATGCAGGCAACAGAACGTTAGCAAAGCCCTTTCTGTACATAAAGATCTGATTTCAAAAGAGAGAGAGCAGAATTTTAGATTGTGACTCCCAGCCTTCTCTTGAACATCTAACAGAGAGGGGTGTGGAAAACAGATCAATCTGTCTTGAGAACCCCATGAGACTCAGGCTGATGGCTTGGCTACACACTGGCCGAGGAGTACTTTCTTCATAGACGGCTGCCCTTCTCTCCTTCTGGTGGAAGTACCTGTCCCAAGGTGAGAACCTGAGTCAATCTTCACAAGCTGGCAGGAGCTCTAAATTCACCTCCCTCCCAGTGGCCAGTCTTGGCCCAGTACACTCATATCTCAGAATGGCTGTGATGCTTTTAAGATCTTCTGCACCCAGGTCAAGGATAGCGCTGCTCCAGACACAAAGGGTATCCAACTCAGGGAGGCTCCTAATTGAATGGGAGCCCCCCAATACTTGTGGGGTGACCCCAAGGATTGGTGCTCCAAAGGAATTACCATGTCTATGCATCTCCCATAGAAGCTTTATGTTCAAAGGGCCCGTGGAATCCATCCGTATCCAGGAATCTGTATTCCCAGGCCCACTAAGAAACCAATGCAGAGTCTCATTGGGCCAAAGTAGGCTCTCAGAATTACAGAGAGCTCAGGACTTTCAGTTCCATGCTCCTGCCCCATGCTCACAATGGGCCACGGGGTCACTATAGCTGCCAGTGTTACATGCGAACTACCTGCCACTAAATAGCATAAGCCTCTCAGGTTTCAGAGAATGCTGACTCCTAGAATGAATCATTCTCTCAGAGCTGGTGAGGGGTGCCTAGTCATGTCATGATGGCACTTCAAAATTTGGTGGGGAAAACGTTACTCTGTTTTCCTTCCATTGTTCCAGGAATAGTTTGAAGGCCCATGACAGCAGAGGGTTATGGAAATCTATGGGGTTTTAATGTGGCATAATGTTCAGCAGCATCAGATATTCTAGAAAATATGTGAAAGAAAGGGGGAGGGAGGAAGGCAAAGAAAGAGAAAAAGAAGGAAGGAAATAATAAGAAAAAAGATATTTAATATTAAATGTTACATTGACAGAGACACTGCAGGATTATGGGCTAGGGTACAACATTTGACTGTATTTGAAGGTATAAAGTAAATTTCAAAGAGAAGTCCCTTTCAGAATGGCTCTTGGTCCTCTGTTTCCCAGGCACTGTGGTGAACCTGCTCATTCTCTTCCGCCTATGGGAGCAGCTGTTTGGGAAGTCCTAAGCTGACCCCCTCAGGGAAACTGAGGCCACGGAGAGTAAAGATTTTCTCAAAATGAACAATTGGCTGGTATCCGTGCTAGCTGTATGTGGGGACCTCAAGCAGTTCATGGCAGAACTTAACTGAAAGGCGATAGAACGCTCTCAGAAACTATTTGACGCCAGCCCCAACGAAACGGAGAGTACCCACTTCTGCTATCTGCTGTTCAGTCCCCCTACTCTGCCCTGGACCCCAAGATTGTTGATTCCTTTAACACTTTAAATGCAAATAACCTCAGTAACTATATAAGACATTGATGATACTTTAAAATTATATGCAACATTGAAATATGTGTATACATGTACATATCTATACAGATATTTTTCTTACTTTCTGGCTGTTTTATCACAAAAGACCAATGCTGTAAAAGGACACCATGTTTGGTAGAGTGGATAGTCAGCAACCCTGAAGGGATGCCTCCAGGCTATGAATAGCCATAACCATGGGCTACAATATGTGAAGGCGTACCCCTCAAAATGGACCAAACTACGCTGGACGGAGCTTTCGTGGCATTTATGTCCACATTAGATGAGCACCCAGCAACTCGCTTTGAGGAAGTGCACTCACTGGCATAGCCTAGGGAGATTTCTATGGTCACAGTGAATTTTGTCATAAAAGCAATTTCACTCAAACCTCATTTTTGTGTGTGTGTGGTGGCTGATTTAAGACCACAGTGTACGGTTGTAAAAATTTTGTTCGGGAAAATTGCCGCGGAAACTGTTGTGATGTTCAACACACCTGACAAGGACAGCTCTATAGGAAACACGTCAAGTGCTTGAGTGGTTTTCTCCTTTCAACAGAGGTGAAATGTGGATTGATGGCAAACCTCATTCTGAAAGTCTGTCAACGTCCCAAATGGATGAAAATGTTGGCTTGGAGTGCATTTGAAGTGTGTGCCACCAGGTCAGACTGTTAATCGAGCTTTCTCTTTAGAGGTTCCGAAAAGCTTGTGTAACAGTGCACAACAAAAAGGGCTTGATGTGTGGAGGCGGGGACTGGTTTTGCCACCTCGACAACACACCTGCCCACGTCGCCATCTCAGTGCGCCCGTGTTTGGCAAAAACCAGCATGCCTGACCTTGTTCCATGCAACTTGGCTTTGTTTCCGTGTAGGAAGAGTGACATGAAAAGGCAGCAATTTGGTGACTCAGACGAGGGGAAGCAAAGCAAAGGAAGTGCTGTCAGCAATCCAAGGAGATGAGTTTGAAAAATGTTTCCAAGAAGGGTATCGCAGATTTGACAAATGTATTATGTGTAATGGAGAGTACTTGGAAGGTGATAAGGGTTTTTTTAAATTAAATACATAGCTTTGAAAAAATATCAATTTTGTGTGGGAGCGTACCCCCTTATATATCAATAACTATGAGGATAGCACAGGATGGGACAACATCTCTGTTTTATGTGAGGCCCTGTCACACATCAAGACAACTCAACAAAGGGCAACTGTCTTTCCCTTCATTTCATGGAAAAGAAAGAATCGGGATTGAATGGGAATTTGGAAGTAAACAGGCTTGGTTTTGCTGTGTGTGTGTGTGTGTGTGTGTGTGTGTGTGTGTGTGTGTGTGTGTGTGAGAGAGAGAGAGAGAGAGAGAGAGAGAGAGAGAGAGAGAGAGAGAGAGAGAGAGAGAAAGAGAGAGAGAGAGAGAAAGAGAGAGAGAATTTGCACATGCATATGCTTGAATGTCTGGGTCTAGGTGTCTGAATGTTGCATAAAACTACAGCCTAGTGAGAGACATACAGCCCCAAACAGGGAGAGGCCCTCAGCACAGAATACACCCCTCCCCGTTTTGCAATTTTGCATGCTATCGTGATGTTGACATAACCCAAGCGTTGCCTACCTAACCTTGGCCCTTTCCTCAGAAGAAAACCATGCCTTCTTGAGCATTTCCATCAGTCATGTGAAAATACTGCTAAACATCTTTCCACTTGCAGCTGTTTGAAGTAATGGATTATGCCTTTGAACTTGCCAGTAAACTTCATGGTCCTGGTATAAATACCAAACTTGTCAAACTCGCTTTCTAAGGAAGTCTTATAATGAAAGGCTTATCTATTTGGGGGGTAAGTTAATGCCTCCACTTTACCTCAGAGCCAGAGCTTGAGAAAATGTAGGTTGTATGCAATTTTCTGCTGGCTATCAGGTCATCTCTGGCGAAGTCAAGAGGCTGGTTGTTTAAGGATGAGGTTTAGACCCAACCACTTTCCAGGGTTACCCCTCTGTCAACTTGTCACTTTCCTCTGATTCCTCCTCCACTGTGAATTAGCACACCACGGGCCAACCTGTTCTGTGTGTAAGAGTCTGCCACTCTGCTATTGAAGGCAGCGAGAAGTCCCTGAAGGCGTGGTGAGGTCTAAGCAGCTAAACCATCAAGCAAAACAAAAGTTTGTTGGTTACCAGGCCATTGGTGGCAGGCTGAGAGGGACTAACTTCTCTAAATCAGAATGCTTATGGGGCATCTAGCTGTGTCGTTCTTTCAGAGAAATGTAGGCAGTTCTATGTAGAAAATAAAAAAAGTCCCAGTGGCATTGCCAGGTAAGCTTTGGACTGAAAACCACAGTGTATGCGGTTCTAACCCATCCGCTGTTCCTCAGGAGAAAGTTGAGGCTACTTGTTTCTGTCAAGCTTTATTGCCTGTCTATACAGGGTGACTAGGAGTCTGAATTAGCTCGATGGTAGTGGGAAACCACTAGGATTCTCGTTGGCAGAGACTCTACAAGAGAGGGTAGAACTTCCCATTTGGGTTTCAGAGACTTTTAAACATCTTTATGGGAGTAGACAGCCTCATGTTTCTCCCATCCAGGAGCTGGTGGGTTTGAACTCTTGATTTTGAGGTGAGCATTCCAGTGGGTAGTCTACCATACCAACAGGGTCCTATGGCAGTTTGTAGAACATACTAAACATCCAGGACTGGTGCCAAAAATGTGTACTCAACTACTGGCCTGAGTGTTGGTGGTTCAATCCCATCCAGTAGCATTACGGAAGAAAAGCCAGGCCATCTGATTTCGACAAAGCTGACAACCAAGCACACCCAATGGAGCATTTTACACTGTAACACATGCGGTAGCTATGCACCAGAATCTCCTAGATGACGGGGTTTGCGTTCCCCCACCCTTGCCTCCCTGCTGCACTTTGGTCAAAGAACATAGTAATGACAATGTGACAGCATAACATGAGGAACCCTGGTGGCACTGTGGGTCAGGCATCGCACTGCTCACCACAAGGGTTTCGCAGTAGGAGGGGGACTTTAGAAAGTTCTCGGAAAATGGAGTTAATATGGAATGGACATTCCCGTGGACTGCCTGAAGGCCCCTTCGATTATTAATAGTAAGAAAAACGTCTTGGGATGCAGTGCTTGGAAGATCTACCTATTGAACGGTTTCTGACTAAGCCATGCCTCCCTGACCACGGGTTCCCTGTAGCACAAGCTGTCCACCCCTGTTCATGGACGGGGCAAGACCTTTGGTTTTCGCCTTGCTTAGCTGAGGAATGATTTTCTAATGAAAACCGTCTGGACTTCTTTAGATGGGAAGCTCTGTGATCCCGAGTTTCCCTAATATACCCTGGAGAAGGGCTGTGGGTTTTAATGTGCTCTGTGGTAATGGGCAGAAGAAGAAGTTCAGGGAAACAACTATCAATATCAGATCATACCCTGCGAGCTAAGCATTCTATCTAGCCCCACCTTGGAAGGCAGCAGACCTGTTGTTTTTCTTTCTTTCTGTTTTTCTTCTTTGTTCCGCCCACTTCTAACTCTGCAGCCAGCTGTCTTGTAGTTAAATTTCAAAATACTCATTTGGCAGCTCTGTACAGTTGCAGTATAATGTTTATGAAGCCCACTGTGCTAGTTTGAAAGCGACATGCACAGATATGCATTTTAAAGGGGGCATAAAATGTACAAAATGCATTACCAAATGCAAAACCTGGTATTAACCACATTCATATGAGTTTTGTATTTGATCCAATAAACCGGTGGTATAATTGCCAGATGTAAAAATTAGCCTATAAAACTTTCCCCACACGTTAGCAATCTACTATAGCTACTCTGAAATAGCAATGGACAAAGGTAGCATCGTTCTTTAAAAAAAAGTGTGTGTGTGGAGGAGCATATAATACATACCACATAGAGTACTACGTGGTGTATATTATCTTTTCACTCCATTGCCTTTTAATTGCAGGTTTTCATGAACGTTTAGAAGGCCCCTTGTCTATCCTCCATAAACCATATGTGGACAAATGCTCTGGTGGCACAGTGCGTATGTGTTGCATTGCCAACTGCAAGGTCAGAAGTTCAAATCCACAAGGTGCCCTGCAGGAAAACCGATGGAGCTTTCTACTTCCATAAAAAAGCTGCAGTCTCAGAAACTCATAGCAACACTTCAACCATGCTGTGATTCAACATCGACTCCATGGCAGCAAGGGATTTGTGTGTTTTTGTTTTAAATATATGACCATGTAGATAACAAACACCATATATCTTGCTCGATTCATACTACAATACTTCCAAGTCTTGAGAGAAGCTGGGGGGGGGGGGAGAGGGTTCTCTGTTGCGTTCACCATTGAAGTCACTTTATGTAAACTAGTGTTGCTATTAGGGCTGATGGCCCTTGACGCTGATGCACGGCAGCCCCAGGCAGAGAAGACCTGCGCTGAGAAGCCCTGCTCCCCATGGTTGGCAGGACTGTGATCTGATGGAAGCAAGTCACCAGGTCATTCTTCCCACGAGTTTCTGAGTGGACTGGGGCCACTGATCACTTAATGGGGGAGTATTTACCATTTGGGCCACCCAGGAAATCATGCTGGAATTAAAAAAATTATAAAGTTCAATTTGTTTAGAGATTTTCCTCTTGGTTTCTCCCAATACACACTCTTGGAAAAGACCTAACCATCGTAGAGGACATTGGTGGTGTTTGATCAAAGACCACTTCTTCAGATAAAAGCATCCTGATTTTCCTTGGGTTTAGTTCTTTCTTTTGTAAGTCCACATGCGAGAAGAGAAGCCAAGCCTTTCTTAGTAGGTCGTGTCATGCTCATTGTCCGTAGTATTTGGTCAGGGACAGACATGTGAGCCAAAGCTAACCAATGCGATGTGATGTATGTTTTTGTCAGAACCTTTCAGAAGAGAAGACTCTTCTTCAATAAACTAGCATATTGAGGGGAGAGTCTGACCAAAGAGGAAGCTGACTCAGAGGGCAGAAAAGTTACGAAATAGAAAGGATGTTTACTCTAAGGACATCTGTTGAACACCTGGCTCTGGGTTTACCTGCAGCCAGTTCTTCCATGGTTTTCTTAGAAACAGGACTTGATAAATCCCTCCCTTTCCCCAGCCAACGTGAATTAAATTGTTTATCTCTTGCAACTGGTTGATATGTTTATTTAGTAAGTTTCAAATAGTTTGTGCAAAAACCTATGCGATACATATTATTATCCTCATTTAACAGCTGAAACTCTGAGACTTGGATCAGAGACCTGATAGCTAATTTTCACAAGATCCCACATTCAGAAAGCCACAGAAATAAAAAATCACTGTGACTTCCTAACCTAGAATTTTAATGGAAATCTAGAGGGTCCATTTATTTATTTTTAAAACTTTATATTTAAAATCTAAGACTTTTCATGTAAGACCTTTAAATGTGAATGCCATTGGTAGAGGAAACCATGTAAATTAGTTATCACTTAAACCCACATTAAGTGAAGGCTCTGAGTATAAACTTACCAGTAAACCAAAAATGAACTGCAAAGTAAAGGGGATGAGAAAGAAGCGCCTCCACTCCTGAGAAATACTTGGAAAGAGTAAACAGAGTTAAGATTCTTTGATGGGACATACGTGAGCAGATTTAATATTCCCAACATGCCTGGGAGGTATATAGTTTTCTTCTTGCCCATTTCATAAGCACATGGAGTTTTAATCGTGAGTCCAAGGCCACACTGCTACGAGGAGAGAGAGATGACCAGTTGCTCTCATGTGGACTTATACTCATGACCGCCTCATGTGTGTCGGAGTGGACCTGTGCTTGATCGGGCTTGCAGTGGCTAGCTTTTCAGAAGACCTCCAGCTCTTTCAGCTGAAGCACCTTTGGATGGACTCGAGCATCCGTCCTTTCTGTTAGCAGCTAAGTGTGTACACGCAGAGACTCCTGGAAGAAACGGCAGGTGGATTCCAAGAAATGCTGACTCCGGGTGATTCACTTCTTCTATTTAATAACTTCCTTTAAACCCAGTCTTCCACAGCTGCTTCCCTCTTAAATACATACATTTAAAAAGAAGCAGAATCAGGTGAAGACAGGCTCATAAACAGAATATATCACCTATGCTAAAGGGTACTTATTCATTGCTTTGTCAGGATGAACTTCTAGAATCTTCCCCTCTCTAACACAGTTGGGTAACTATATATTATCCAACAATTTCACCTTTATAACTGGACTTGAAGAGAAACTTGCTATTGGATGAAAGTTTGATAGAAGTCTACTATTCGGCATCGGGGTATTTAGCAGAGTAGACAGTGTGATCACACCAGCTCTCTTAGTACTAAGAAGTTTATTTGTCAGAGCCCAAAGTCTTAGAATCTCTATGCTCTCACAATATAAAAAAAGGAGGGACTAGCTCCGGAAACAATCAAGGAGACATCAATGACTTTTCTTACAGCCTATGACGCTATTGCGGTTTGTGTGATAATTACAGATGCAATACCACAGACCCAGGGGGTACTGGATAGATTGTTAAATAATTATCCAACATGGCTCTTGGGAATCTAGAAAAAAGACGCAAACGTGAAGCATGAAAAGGTGTCTTCCCAGGCAGCATATCTGTACTGGTAATTTCCAAGCCCCGAGAGGGTTCTTTGATAAGAGAAGGGTAAAGGTCGCCTGAAATACTTCCCTTTAAACAGTATGGACTGGAGTGGCCTTGTCCTCGGCCCATTTTCAATGCTTTAGGGCTGTTAGGCAGCTATGAAAAGAGCTTTGTCTAAAGCAGGTCTTTAGATATTCCTATGTGACCTTACCCTCATTTCCCAGAGGCGCTGAGCCGACTTTTCCCTGGGAACACGGGCAGAGAACATCTTACAAGGGGATAAAAGAGATGGTAAAAGAAATGAAGATAATGTAATTCTTTCAAACCCCACTATAAAGCTACCCCCGTGTGCTAAGAATACTGTCACATTAGAGAGGCCTGCTACTTTCAGCTCTTTTATGTAAAAATCATAGCTTCAGCTGGAGCTTATATAATGGGCATTTGAACCTACTGCAACAACGCGTCTCATCTCCCTCGCAGCCCTCTGACCAGGTCTGCCCGGGACAGAAACAGAAGGCTCAGTTGCTTCAATCCCTAGCTGGTGAAGATGCTCAAACTTATAATGGACCGTGCCGCATATGGATACGTGTAGACAGGGCATTCAATAACATGGACTAGGGATATGTAACTGTGTTAGGCTGGGTGGGCTAGAGAATCAAATTCATTGATTCTCATATATGTATAAGAAAGAGCTTTATATTAGTCAATTGTATATTGGGAGAACATCCTAGCCCAGTCCAGATCAAGTCCATAAATCTGATGTTAGCCCATTTGTCCAATACTAGTCCATAAATTCCTCTTCAGACTCACACAGTATATGCAATGATGCAGAACGCAGGAAAACTACAGACCAGTGTGTGAAGTCTTGTGG
Source organism: Tenrec ecaudatus (assembly GCF_050624435.1). Classification (NCBI taxonomy): domain Eukaryota; kingdom Metazoa; phylum Chordata; class Mammalia; order Afrosoricida; family Tenrecidae; genus Tenrec; species Tenrec ecaudatus. The sequence goes on along the minus strand of NC_134542.1, from coordinate 17,515,327 downwards.
ATCCAGTGGCGGTGGAAGCATCTCAGTGCTGGGGATGGGTCTTGACAGGGTCCTTCCACAGGAAGGTGAAGCAGAGATAGATGTGTGGTCCACCTCCAGGGAGAGATGAAGTTCCCAGAATCCTCATGGGAAGGCCACGCCCACAAGGAGGCCTCATGAGGCTTTAACATGATTGATAGGCTAGACTCCACCCCTATATTTATTTATCATGTTGACATGAAATTATGTAACTGAAACTCATTGTCAATGAGTCACTTCCAGGACAGCCTCATGTATTATAGGGAAGAACTACTCCACAGGGTTTTCTTGGCTGGTTCTTTCCCTTTTTACTTTTTATTGTGATTTAAGTAGAGATTTACAGAGAAGAGCATTGGTTTTACAGTAAAAAAATGCACACACATTTGTTTCAACTCTTCTATGGTCAACCCCTCAATGTATCATGTTTCTATGCCTTCCTCCCACTCTTTTCTGTTTCCATTTCCTTTTTCCCCTAACTCTGATTTTGGGTAAATTATGCCCTAACCCTCTAAAGGGTGACTATGAGTCAAAGTCTTGGTGTTTCCATGAGTCCTTCTCCAAATTATAAGCCTAGTATCTTTTATGACTTTGAGCGCTAGTCTACACACTCCCACCTCCACCCCCATCCCCCTCTATCAAAGATCTGATGGGACCCTTTCCAGAGCAGGTGGCAGTGGTAGCCAAACACCATGCAATTCTGGTCTCAGGGCTGTGATGGGCGTGTGATCCATTCGTCCAACGGACTACTTGTTTCCCGTGTTTTTTATTTTTATCATTCTACATTCCTCCAGGTGGGCAGACACCTACACTCCCTGTCGTCAATTCTGACTCCTAGCAATCCTGGAAGCCAGACCAGAACTGCCCCTGTGGGTTTCCAAGACTGTACATTTTTTATTGGAGCAGAGAGCCCCATCTTTCCCTTTGGAGAGGCTGGTCGGTCTGAACTGTTGATCGTGTGGTTGGCAGCCCAACACTATTCCACCTACACCACCAGGCTTCCTATTCCAGAGGAAGAGAACCCAACATTTGCACCTTAAATGCTGCACACTAGCTTTTAAGACTCTAAGTTTCTTATGGCCAAAGTAAGGAATACAACATTGTCTTTCTGCACTATGCTCTGCCACTGCCCTTGGTTTCCCTTGAGACTGTGGTCTGATCCCTCCAGCCAACAACCAGTCCCTCAACACATTTCATTATGTCTGAGACGTTTTCATCACTCACCTCCTGCATGCTCCCTCATGTTCATTGATATATTTGCAGCAAAGGAAAAAGCATGCATGCAAATACTCTCTGTCAAACCTAGCTATATTCCTAGTTATATTCTCACTGTCCCTCCCACAATCGTTCATCCTGTGTGTCAATCAAAGCATCTACCCACAGTTCGCCAAAACAAGGGGCTCGTGTAAATAACACTATTTGCTTCTGTTGCCTTTAACTCTTGCAAATCTCCCAGTGTGTTCCCATGCCTCCACACATTTCTCCTAACGTCCCTCTTATTCTCAAATCAATACTTATCTACTCTCCACCCATGACTTCCCCTCCAAGCCTCCCCCTCCAGCACCCAGGAACTATGGAAGAATATTTCTTCAAGTGCAAAACCCTCTTCTTGACTTTTAATAACAGTTGTCTCACAATACCTGTCATTTTGTGATTGACTAATTTTTACTCAGCACATTGACATTCTTGGCTGTGATCTTAATGGAGGTAGACCGCCAGGTCTTTCTTCCGTGGCAAAATTGGGTGAGTTGGAACTGCATGCTGTTAGGTTACGCGTTCAGGGCAAGTCATTGTGTCACCTAGCAACATTAGAAATATTGAGCCCCAAGGATTTTTCTTAGCAGAGAGTCAGTCGATTTATAAAGAGAAACCATTGCTTTATAGATGGAAAGAGTCCAGTTCAGAAGATTCTTCTAAAAAGGTGAAGTGACAACATAGAGTCGACACTGTTTTGTCCTCAAAGATGATCAAATATTCATAATCTTTCTTGCCATTATGATCTGTTAAGATGGAAAATAATAAAAAAGCAGTGTCTGGGTAACAGAGTCTGACATGAAAGCACTGTTTCAGAGAAAAATTCACTGCATGGGACTTAAAAGTGAAGACACACCACTGCTGACCAGAAGGTAGGCTCTTCTTTCCCATCCAGAGGCACTTTGGAAGAAAGGTCTAGAGATCTCTGTTCTCCCCGCCACCAAATTTCAGCCATTTAAAACCTAGTGAAACAGTTTTACTCTATCACATACGGAGTCCCCAAGGGGCCTTACTACAGCTAGAATATGATTCCATTCCTATAAATATAATTACCATGCCATTCATTAGGGAACTATTATGAACAAACATCAACTTGAAGGCAGTTGAATTTGGGAGGTTGGGTTTATTATGCTGTGTAAACTAGTTTCAAATGTTACTTCTGAGTCAAGTGTTATTAGATTTATTTTTCTCTTACCAGAAATATTATTTAGCGTTAAGAAGAAAGCTAACTTTTCAAAAATTACCCCTGCCTATACATAGATATTAATTTTAAGAATCCCTATTTGTCCCAAACACAGAACCAAGGAGGAAACCAAAAGGTCATAATGACCCTAGACTTGTCTGTGCAAGGTTTTCAGTTTTCCATATTTTAGTTCTCCTTCGTTTGTGTGGCTAATGGGGACTGACTCTAATTGTCTTCATTGCAGTGGTGTTGAATTCAATCTTCAGTCGGAAGTCATTAGCTGGCTGTAACTTATTGGCATAATAAATGCTCACTACTGTCACAAGGGGTGTTCTTAGATTTTTCTGGAAGCCTGTTTTTTTTTTCTTGTAAGAATTTGCCTAATATCCTAAAAAATTAATAAAACTCCACTCTACGTAAGCTAAATTAAGCATAGCTAATTATGTTCATTTTAATAATTTGCCTTTATAATAGACCCCCATAAAAGAAATCCTAAGTACTTAGATTTGATTACGAAAGCTGCCTCTAAATAGCATATTGCATATACTTGAAGATAATTTCTCTAAATGAAATCAATGCATGCATGGGCAACAATTCTAGAGCATCACAGCAAAGAATGGCAAAAAAGAATGATCTGCGGCATTTTGTTTGCTTAGGAATTTCTCTAGCTTTTCCTTGTAAATATTCCTCACACATGCTACAATTTTTACTCACAGCACTTCTACATTTAAACTCCACAACTCAGCTTCAATTTTAAAATGTGCCATTAATTTAATAACAGTATTTTTGGGAAATATGAGAAGCACTGTGCTAAAAACCTGCTTATTCAGTTACTAAGTATAATAGCAAATATCCTACATTTAAGGCTATACACTGTCATCTCTATTATCAGGGTTTGAGAGTGATCATATTTCCTAGTCAAAATATTAATCTTCATTTAATCAACAGCAGTTGTTTTATGTAAAGCTTTAAGGAACTCTGAAGTTATTACATTCGTGAAGCTTCTATGTTCAGCATTTCAATGGTTAAAAGTATAATTTTCAGATAGATGTGATGATTTTAAGAAAATGCTAACATCAAGCACACATCTCTACTCAATCAATTTTTCTCATTTCAGATTTGTTTGTTTGTTCTTAATCAAAATACCTATTTTTAGGAGTTAACCAAGGTCTCTTGGATGTCAGTCAGAAGATACTGACAGCTGTTTAGCTCCTTTTGGCCATCAGACTTGAAGAAGGGTTCATGCTAACGCCTGGTAGCTTTGAAAAATGCAATAATCTCGCTCACCAGTTCTGACAAGTTCTGCTCTCTCTCCCTGCAGTCAGACTTCTGCAGTTTCATTTTACTTCTGGATTATATCACGCGTTGAAGAAGAGATTGTATTTAGAAAACGGCATTCTAATCTTTAGTGGCAATTCGGCTGCATGTGGAGACACCGTTGCCAAGAATCTAATTAAGGGAACAAGGCAAGGAAAGTCACCTCCACCCACAGCTGACCTCTCATGTGTGTAGTCCAAGCTCACTGCTCCACAGCTACTCCCTGCCTGGCACCCGGAGGACCATGCAACCAGTACTATTCCTATTCAAAAATTTAGAAAACCCACTTCTATTATAGAATCAAGTAGCTCTCTTGTTTGTGCTTCCTGCAATTTCCTGTTACCTTCACATTTCTTCTCAAAAATGCTATGACCTTTCTAAGACCTTTCTAGGCTCTGGCTAAGGAATTCTCTTCTACAACCACCCGTAGCGTATTTCATTTCATGATTGTTTAGGTACCTTGTTATTCTTCTGGACTGTAATCAGAGTCATAGATTGTAATGAAGTGACACAGATAGTGAATCTCTCAATTGCTAATAGGTAGGTTGGTGGTTCAAACCCACCCAGACTACCTAGTTGGAAGTAAGTCCTGGCAATCTCTTTCTGAAGGCATCACTTGAAAACCCCATAGAGTGTTGTTCTACTGTGAACAAATGAGGTCTCTAGGAGTCAGTATTAATTCAACATCTGTGGCAGAGTGAGATTTCATTTCAGGGCTCTTCTACCCAAGTTTCTGTAGCTTCCAACAAAAGATTGGGTGGGACTATGTGAATAGGGCATGCACAACATGAATAGAGATTGGCCAGTGTTTGTTACCACCTCTCAGCAGTAAGAATGAGGCACATTTTAAGCAATAATACAGGCGCGAGAGACAGTCAAGAACTGTGTCTGCAGTGGCGGAGACCATGAGACTGGATACATCACCTGGAGCAGTGCCAAGATCATGGGGTACCTTCTCATCTGCCCAAGACTAAGGAATTGAGGGACAGTGACTGGTGGGGAGGCTTCCTGGTCGATGGGAGCAAAGGCCCAGGGACCATGTGACTGAAAGAATAAGAACCAGAGATGGACTTAGCTACCCCGTCCGAGTCTGAGAACTGGAGAGAGACTTGGCTGTGGCTGAGCAGAACAATGTCTGTACCCTTACTGCTTGCCTATGCTGACTTAAGGTAGCCTACATCTCCAATAAACCCTTTAGTCTTGAGTAATGCCTGTGGGTTCTGTGTGGCCCTTGAAATGAATTATTGCCTCATAGCGTGGTGGGGGAGGATCAGTGGGTGTCAGAATAGGGTTGGAACCTTGTCTGACCCCAGTCTCATGGCAATAGGGAAGCCAGAGGAGGTAAAAAAAATGTCCATTTTTATGCAGATTCTTACAATCACAACAAACAACAACCGACTATAACTTTTTAAACATCTATGCAGAACTATGCTTTTCAGCCAAACGTGTCTGACTTTTTTGCTTTTCATTATTCTCCAAGCCCTCAGATTTATATTGATATCCGTTTCATGCAAATGGCTTGATACTATCACTGGCTCCTCTGTTTTTCACCAGGAAGATTAGAGAGCCAGAACATAAAAGGATTGACTGGGTATTACTGCCATGCTCCACACCCCCTGTTTATAGTTAGAAAAAAAACCTAATTCCCAGGAGGCTGCTCTGCATGTAAAACACCTATTCTAGAAGCTAAAGATAGAAAATGGAAAGGCAGGACCCCTAATTCTCTATAGAGTAACTCAAAGTACCAACACCCCAAACTGCTTCTGTCCTATAGATTCCAGCTCCTGGAAACATCATGGTACAGAGGAAAACTGATTCATAGCCTTTCCTTGGCTGTAATCTTCAGAGATCATCGGGTCTTCTGACAATGCTTTTGGGTGGATTCAAACCACCAACTCTTAGGCTAGTGTTGGATCACAAACTGTTTGCACCATCCAGATACGTGGTTCAAAACAGATGCTCAATTTATTTTATCTTAAATGCACGAATACATAAATCATACTGTGCATGTCAGAGCCATTGATTGGTACATAACAAAGCACCCCCAAATTGAGTAGCTTACCATCAAAAAACCAAACCAAACTCATGATCATCAAGTCAGGGATGACCCATAGTGACCCTGGAGGACAGGATAGAACTGAGCATTGTGAGTTTCCAATTCTTAATGGAAGTAGAAAGCACTCAGTCTTTCTCCCTCCGAGCTGACTGGTAGTTTCAAACTGCTGACCTTGTGGTGGCAGCCCAATGCATATCTACTATGTATCCAGGGCTCCTAGCAGCTAACACCAAAGTCACAGCGATGGAGTAGTCAGTGCTGACTCCTAGTGATCCCTTGTGAGTTCTAAGACTGTAAATGTTTATGGGAGTAGAAGGCCCAGTTTTTCCTTCTAGGAGCTGCTGGTAGTTTCTAGGAGCTGACCATGTGGATTGTGACCCAATTCCTAACCACTATGCTTCCAGGACAGCTTAACATAGCAAATGCGAAACCACAGCGTCTCTAGGTCAGGAATCTGGTAGTGGTTTAGCAAAGTATATCTGGTTCAAGGTCATCCAAGGTCTTCCCAAGACTCAATCGGGGTGAAGAACCTGCTTCTAGGATCACTCATCCGTTAAATTGTAAGCGTCAGGAGGACCGAGGGCCTCCGCTTCCCATCCTGCCAGATAGGATGCTCACAGCATAACAGGTTCCTTCTTCAGCACGAGTGACCCAGTAGACAGGGTGTGGAGCAAACGAAAGTCCCAGTACTTTGATAACCTAATTGCAGAAGTGACCATATTCTAGTTCTTAAAAGGAGCCAATAATCTCAGCTCATATTCAATAATCTCAGCTCATATTCTTAAAAGGAGCCAATAATCTCAGCAGGGCACTACACAAGAAGGTGAATTCCTGAATGCAGTGGAAACAGTGGGTCATCTTAGAGAGTGCCTATCACAATTCACCCGAGTTAAAATCTTGTTCTATCACTCTTCCTTTTTCTATTAGTTTCACCAAAGAGCAAATGTTCAACCATTCCTCGGTAGACTATTCTTTTGTTGAATTATTCCTTTTCAGGCAACAATCTAATATGTTGGACCAACTCTACAAATAATCATATTGTAATCTGGAAACCTCAGCAAATGAAAATAGTTACTCTATAAAGAATAAAAATTAGACTTAAGTTCCACTGCAGGAAAAAACAGATAGCTAAATAGCTATAGAAACAAATATGAATATAGATAAAGAAACATAACGCTTTAAAGCAAAATGTGTGTGATTTAACAAACCTGTCTTAGAAGAAGTATAAAAAGAATGCTTCTTAGCATCAAAGACCATGAGGCTTTCTCTCATGGGTTTTTGCCATCTTATCCAGAGCTACCAATCTATGGAGAAGGACCTCATTCTAGATATTCTAGAAGGTAAGCCAACAGGAAGAAGGTTAATGCTATGGCTGGCTAGTGGTGCACACATAGCAATGACAGCGAAGCTGTTACAGGCAGAGGCGGGGTGTCGTTATGTTGTACACAGAGTTGCTAGGGACTCAGAACTGACTCAAGGACACCTACCCATAATGCCATTTCTTTACATAAAATAGTTGGATGTAGGTAATTGTGCCAGGTCAAGTCTTAAGATAATAAATAGTCAAAATCATTTATAACTATAAGAGATTTATCGGGGACAGCATCCATGAAGAATCAAAAAGGAAGAAGACAACATCAGGCAGGCCCAATGGCTTGTGAAAGCAAAAAGAGAAGACAGGATGCAATTGTAGAGTAATTTAAAGAAAGTTGGGATGAGTCCTCCAGCCAGGATCAACCATGAGGACTTCCTCCATCCTCTCTCCCTGCTGGGCTCAGTCATTGTCTGAGAACTCCCAAGGGGAAATGCGGTTTGGCTCAAATACAGAAGTGAATCCAGAGAGGTATTATCTGGGATGACCAACCGAGTTCCCTGAAGTAGCAGATATGCGCAGTCTGTCTTTATGGTTACTTCAGTAAACATTGGCAGAGTTAATTTCTCCATGAAATCATTGAACTCTTGTGGAATTTTCAACCATCTACTCCACCATTCCTTAACTCGTGAGATCCAAGATGATCCAGCCATTGTGTTTGAATTCTAAGAAACAGTAAATAGAAGACACAGAGAAATCTCTCCCACTTATAGTTAAAGGGATTTTCCAAAAGGGTCCATCAATATGTTCACTTTTATTTCAGTGGTCAGATCTTAGAACTTGTAAGATTGTTTTTATCCACTAGGATTATTGATTAATTTATTACCTTCCTGGTTTTTTTTTCTAATTACATCAAATCTAAATGCAGATGAAGCACTTTTAGCAGAGGTCCTGAGGCCTGGCTTCTCTAAGTCTAGAGACTTAGGAACTGAAATGACAAATGTTCTGTTATCAACACATTCAACATAAAATCAAGATACAATGACAAGATAAAGATTATGGGCATTTCTGTTCAGAGGGGAAGAAACAGAGGCAAAGAAGCCAAGATTATCCAGGAGAGTCTTATTAGCAGATCTAGCCTCTGGTATTGGTTGTGGGCTGGGCCACTTTCCTATACGTAATCTCTTATCTGGAAGGAGGATAATTGGGTTTCCTCACAACATGGTATCAGAATCTCCCGGAGGATAAGAGAGGAAACTGCACATACTCTTCAGGCCCAGGATGTGAAGTTATATAACAACACCAGTGCCTTATTTGATCAGTAAATTCAAGTCATTGGGCAAATCCAAATATGAGAAGGAATAGGTGCTGGATTTTACTTCTTTATGGAGGAGTTTTAAAGTCATATGTGACAGGGTTCATGTTCTTTAGTCAGACCATCACTGAAATCTTTACAAATCGTCTTGCAATGGAAAAAAGTGAGAATTTCTGCCATAAATTAGTGCCTCCAACATTAAAGAAAAATTTAGCTTTGTACTAGAAATTAACCAGCATGTATCCCATAGTTCATATTTTTATCACAAAGAGCTGGCAAAATCACATACACTAAGTTTACATAAGGAACAAATCACGGAAAGAGAAGGCTGGAGTGAATATTTTTCTCCACTTTGCTGTTTTCCCAAGCGGAGTCTTATCAGCAGGATTTTACACAACCATACCAGACAATGCTTTAGACTTAGAGGGGTGGAAGCAGAAGAAATAAGCTGTTTCCTGAAAGAATTAAACCCAACAGGAATGGCTTCCTGTAGCTGGGAGGCTAAGAGAGATGACGGGTAAAGGCTTAGCTCTCCAAATCTTAAAGGGCTATCATATAGAACAGCTAAATCCCTCCTTCTTTTGACCTGCTCTGCGTGTCTAGGTTTAGTAATGATGATTGTTATCAGGAGAAACCGGTGCCTGGCTGAGCACATTATGCTGGGTGAAGCAGAGGGGCAGTGAACAAGAGGAAGATCCTTGATAAGATGGAGTGACGCAGGGGTGGCAACAATGGACTCAAACAAGAATAATTGCGAGGCTGGCACAGGGCCGGGGGGATCTTGTTCTGTTTTACATAGGGTGGTGAGGAATCGGAATTGAGGTTATGGCCCCGAGCAAAAGCAGCAACATTATTAAGGACAAAAAGCTTCACAATGTAGACTTTCCATTGATAACATCAGTGCTAAACATCGACTTAAAAAAATCATATAATTAGTAGGAAATATCTAATATCTAGTGATACTGAATAAAATGACTGAAAAAAACCTCTGTTGTGAAAGCTAGTTTTAGTTAATTTTGAGAATCATTGGATGAAATGTCTTAAAAATAAATAACAAAGAGAACTATTATCTCTTTTGATTCTACGGGGATTGTTTTTCTTCAACTTTTTTTTTCTCTAATAATTCTTGGAGTGCAGCTTCACGTGAAGGAGGCAGGAAAATGACTTCCTACCTCAATTGTTCGGTTTGATTTTCCTAATTAAAATATCAATATAGTAGAAACAACTAGCATATCCTGAGAGTTCCCGGATTTCTCAGTTCTTCAAATTACCCACTGTACCTATAGATTTGAAAACAGCTTTCAAAGACAATACCCAAGACTCCGGCTTGACAGTGGCAATTATTCTTTGAACTATAAGAAAAGCTACACCTAATTGGGGCGGAGCAAATTCAAATCACATCCAAGTCTCTAGGACCACTCCCCACTCCCCAGGGTAAGCTTCTTGGGAGAGCAGAGGGATCAACACAGGTAGCAGTGGTAGCTGGGGCGCTGTAACTTGCAAAAGAGGTGCATACTCAGAAACCCTAACTGCACATACGAGACCATGGTACCTGGCAAAGACCAGACATGACTCAGACCATATCCTCCAGAGTAGGGGAGCAAAATCCGAGAGCCAGCATTGCTCAAGGTCACACGCAACCATTGTTGGAGCACCATGCTAGCAGAAACCCTTTTGCTTTACTCTGTTTCCTGCAGTAAAGGACAGTCACCACACAAGTCCCACCAAAATAGTGGCCATCGAGTCCATCTCAACTCAGGACGGCTGCTTCTGTTCCGAAGTGGACCTGTGCTCTGCGATATTCCCAATGGTGCTGATCTTTTCCAGCAGGTTGAAGCCCAGGCTACCCTGCCAGAGCACCTTTGGGTAATTTCAGACTGCCAACCTACTGGTTAGTGAGTGAGCATTTAACCATAGATGGTACATGGAGAGTCCACTGCAGTGGCTAGCTAATGTGAAATCTCCAGCTGTCTGTCTGTCTATTCTTCTAGTCAGCCTTCCCAGATCTAAATCTGCTGATCTATAGCAGGCAGTCCTCTGGGTCAGTTCCCTCCACGGTCTTGCTTCTGCTTTGATCCCTGCCCAACTCTTCCCATCGTACAATGTGTGCATCAGAGGATGAAGCCGTGCCATTCAAATACGTACACGTAGAGCATACACGGGGCTCCACCCTACTTTGCTAGCAAGCAGGAACCTGTACGCAATTGCTGACAGTTGTTGGCTGCGTCTGCAGATAAATCTAGCCGATAGCCCAAAATAGAGCATGAGAAAGGGGAGGGGAATCTTAGCTCCCAACCCACAGGTTGAAAGTTGGGTTTGTTTGTTTGTTGTTGTTACTTTTTCATCCTTCGCTTCTCTTTTCCTTTCGCAACTTTCCTCCCATTCATTTGCCATCAATTAAATATCTGTGACGCATCCTGGCATGCTTGGCCAGTTCAAACTTCTTGACAGTGTAAACTGACCCCACGCTCTTAGGGAGAAAAGATGTGTCCGTAAGAGATGCAGTGATCTGCCTTCAGAAAGATTACAGACAAGGAAACCTCATGAGGCAACTTAACTTTGTCACCTGGGAGCTTTTGGTGTCAGACGTGACTTGAGGGCACCCAATAACAGCAAGCCTAGTGGGAGAGAGAGATTCAGATTCAGTGTGTTTGGGAATCAGGCATCAAGAGTATGTAGCTGAATGATCAGCGTAGGTGAGGGTACCATTAAAAGACTGGGAATTTTATTTTCAAAGCGATGTATTTAAATTCCTTACAAAACAACCTTATCACCTTCAAAGCGCTCTCCATTAGACTTCATTAATTTGTTAAATCTGTGATTCCATTCTTGGAAACATTTTTCAAACTCATCTGTTTGGATGGCTGACAGCACGTCCCTTTTTTTTTCTTCGTCTCTTCTACATCATCAAATCACTGTCCTTTCATATCCCTATTCACTTGAGTAAACAAAACGAAGTCACATAGAGCGAGGTCAGGTGAGTAAGGTGCATGGGGCAACAGAGACATGCTGTATTTTTCCCAAAACTGGCACACCGATGTGGCTGCATGAGCATTGTCATGGGGTCAAGCCCAGTCCCCCGACTGCCACAAATCAGGCCTTGTTTGTTGTATACTCTTGTACTATCTCTTCAGAACCTTTACATAGAAACCTTGATTAATAGTCTGACCTGGTGTAATAAATCCCAAATGTGCTATGAGTGAACATTTTCATCTGTTTGAGAAATTGACAGACATCCAGAATGAGATTTATCATCAATTTACATTTCACCTTTTTGAAAACAAGAAAACCACTTGTACACTTGAGTTTTCCCATGTGCTGTCCTTGTAAGCTGTATTCAACATCACAACCGTTTCTGTGGCATATTTCCCGAGCAGGAAACAAAATTCCACAGCTGCAAGCTGTTCTCTTAAATAGGCTATCCCCACAAAAATGAGGTTCCAGAGAAACTGCTTGTAGGAAGTAATTCATTGTGTTCAGAGAGAAACATCCCAGGTGATGCCACCGGGTGTTCTAACTCAGAGTGAGTTGCTATGTGCTCGTCTAGTGGGGAAAATGCTTACTACAAAAGCTCCACCCAGCAGTGCTTTTTACCTGTTTTTTTGGGGGGGGGTTACCCCCTTGTATATGTTTGATACTCAGAGAAACCAGGTCCAAATCCAAATTGAACCTCCTAATAGATATATAATGTTGTCAGGTTATTTAATCCCTGGGAGTTTCCATTTCTTCATATGTAAAATGAGCAAATAACAATAACACCTCAGATGCTACATCAGTAGCATGGTTTAACAAAATGTAAAATAGCGTACAGGGTCTCACACCATGTAATGCTAGCTATTATATTTGGCCATGGATAGACAGTAAATCTTCCCCAAATTTAGGAATAATCCCTTTGTGTGGAGAAGGCAATCGAGCCGAGCTAAATAGATCAACGCTGAGTAAATGTTCCTCAACTTTCTCTTCTCATTTTCCCCTGAATCACCCTTGTGTCTTTAATACCTTGATGGAAAATATGTGCTAAGAAATCCAACATGGCTTCTTCAATTACTGCTTCCTTGACCCAGTAGGTCGCAAAAAGCTACCCAGATTAGGATGACAGAAACCATATTAGCAATTAACGTCCTCAAAAAAAAAAAAGTATTGGCAGAAAAAGGGAAGAAAACCTCCTGCCTACATCCCCCCCAATCCCCCAATGAAAGCTTCACTTTATATTACTCTTTCTGTATTCCCTCTGATTCTCCCCGCCCCTGATTTTTATAGATATATATTTTTAATGCAGCATCTGCAAAACATTTGGTTACAGAGAGATTCAAACACATTGAATCGAGTGATTGCCAAAGAGCTTCATTTTCCCTCTCATGTTCTATCAGAAGACCTTGTGATCATTGTGTGAGGATGAAGAGAAGCAGAAGGATTTAGGACTGAAAATGTGGGCTGTCTCTTAATCAGCGAGCCATTTCTTACTTTATTCTTGAAATATGTGGGAAAATAGATGGAAATGAATCCAATCAGAGAGAGAGACGTGTGTGTGTGTGGCAAATATACAAGGAGGCGGACACACACAGCATCAAAGATATCTGTTCAGTTTACAGCGCACGCTCTATTCAAAGGGGGAGGTTCTGCACAAGAGAGCAGACTATCCAAAGATGGTAAACAGCCACACAGTTTGAGGATCAAACTTCCATTTCCCAGAAGCTGAGAATATTCTTTACTCTGTAAAGGTGTGCCTCAGAATCTTCAGTCCACAAGCACCAAGAGGTCTTCACTGTATGGAGGCAGAGACCCATGGAAATCAATGGATATGATTTTATTTTGACATTGAATATTACTTTAGTGTTACTTTTTATTATAAAATGATCTCTCATCGATATGTACCCATCTGCATGGTAGCTTAACCATGTGCTCCCAGCCCTAATTTTGTTCACTAAACCTGACTCTACTCAACCTCGGGCTTCTGAGCTAAATTGTTATGAGGTGTTTACTCTGCATTGCTTTGTAACTGCTCGCAGGTGTTTCATGCACAACCTGATTAGCCAACTTGTACTTAAAGGATGTTCAGACTGGTCCATCCCAGTTCAGTCTTGGCCAAGAAATGGAAAATAGAACAAATCTGGATTTAAAAAATAAAATGGTGAACAGGCACAATAATTAGATAGAGTGGAGGAAAATTGGGAATTAAAGTGCTGCTAGCAACTCAATCTATCTGTTAAAAAATAGAGGTAGGTACATGATGCATAATAAACATATCTCTTGCCCAGGGGATTTTGAAAGATGGCGGCATACCCCACCTCTTTGAATATGTGTTGCTCTCCACCGTCTTGCCAATACTCCAATGTTGTGCATCAAGCTTTTCAAGTGTCTCGCTATGCTTCCTTCAAATCTCATCTTCCAGGACATTGACTCATAATTTTTTCTCATTCTGGTTATCATTCAAATTGCAAAAGCCCTGCTCTTTGCTAGTTTCGTTTCACTGGCCATGACTGAACCAGCTCAAACCTGACAGAAGCCCGAGTTCAGAAGGTTGTCCAATTTTCAAAGTTTCTTTAAACCAGTGGTTCTCAACCTGTGGGTCGCGGCCCCTTTGGAGGTCGACCAACTCTTGCTCAGGGGTCACCCGATTCATAACAGTAGCAAAATGATAGTGATGAAGTAGCAATGAAAATAATTTTATGAGTGGGGGGTCACCACAACATGAGGAGCTGTATGAAAGGGTCCTGGCATGAGGAAGGCACTGAGGACAACTGCTTTAGCCGCTCCCTCTTTTTTCATAATAATATTACATGGAACATTAATGTAACCAATGTGTCCACAGGTTTTAAAAAAGAGAATTTATAGTTTCTGGACCAGAAGGCAAGGACTTGGAACCCTTCCTATTTAGCCTCTACAACTTCTTTCTTTCCTCCAGCACTTCCTGCTGAGTATGGGGCAATTCTGCTGGAACTCAGATCCCCTGGGCAAAGCACTCCTCTACTTCAACCCACTCGTTTCCCTCCTGAGGAATTTGAGATCCAAAGAGGTAAATTGATTCATACAACATCACAGAGATGGTAACCACCAAAACATACTTGGATACAAAGGTTCTAGTACTAAATCCTGGCTCTTTTCAATGTAAGCTCCTTGAAGCAATATATATAATTTATTTTTATTTCATTCCATTCCTCAAATTTGTGAGGTTGCCATGAGTTCCTGGTTGCCATTGGTTTTATTGAGATTTTTAAAAATATATAGGGCTTTCTTAACTGTAATTTTGACAGGTACAAATAGACAGGTCTCCCTACTATGAAGCTACTACGAGAGTTTCACCTGCCATCCTTCCAGTTGGGTGTATTCAGGAAGCCACAACAGAACTGAGTGAATCTTGGCATGCTAGGAATTTCAGATTTGAGCAAATAACAAAATTACAGAAGGATACATTCGGTAGAGGGCTCAAAGTGTTGAGATGGACAGAGTCTAGCATTCCCTAGATTTATAGTGACTTATTAAGCACCAAATTAAATATATCTATGAGAAGCATTATACTGATAATTCCCATCTGTTTCTTTGTAACATATTTCATTATACCATCTTAAATCAAGAGACTTCAATGAGGTTAGGCACACCTATATTTAAAAATAAATACAAATAACTGCCTTTTGGATTATTTAACAATTTTTGAATTATGCCTATATGGTTTTGCCTCATCAGTCCAAATGACCCAGGACTTATATAAACTTCATTGGAGGGAGACCATCACACGCCGTGATAAGTAATTTCTGTCTTTGATAACAAGAAGCACACTTGAATGTTAGCACACCCAAGAGGAGGAATTCTGGAGAGCTACAATCGCGTTTTCCTGAAAAGGAAATGGGAGGCTCAGGTTTTGCACACTGAAGTCCAAGTGATTTCAAGAAGGCAAGTCCGTTCAGTCTTAAACACAGTACTGCACATGGGGTGACCCTGAACAATTGTCTTTCTCTCACATTTTTAGGTGTCAGGGTTGCAGATGCTTTGCAATCATTGTGGCACCATTTGGAAATCAATTTGGAAGATTACTGTTGGAGCCATGTGTTTTGGATTTCCAAGGAGAGTCCTGACTTCCAGGGCAGTCCTGATTGCCAATATCCTGTCCTGTTATTAGGCCATGTGTTTCATGAATTTTCACAAATTTCCTTAAGGAAAATAGCCACTAAGAACCCAGTCAAATAGTTCTGATACTAGATCACGAACTCTCTTCTCCCATTTTGGAAGTCCATCAAGCCAGAGTTTACCCCGGAGCTCCTCTGGGTCCCCAGGGAGCGGGAGGGGACAACCTGAACATTCCAATCTGATGCGGGGAAAGGATGAGGCATCTAGTTCAAACAATAACAACCTTGGGGACGCGCAGAATTCCACAGGGGAAGAGGAGCAGCCACAGACCGATTTCCAACCCCACGTTTGCACTTGTCTGAAGGTAAGTTGTCAGGATGGCAACTTTGGTCTTTCCTTGACCCAAATCCCTGGGATAGTGCTGGAAGCCGTGTGGGTTCCCCTAGGGGAGGCTTATTAGTGCCTGTCTCTCTCTCTGCTCTCTTACTTAAATTGCACAAAGAGGCTGCAGAGCCCAAGCCCCACGGTCTGATGAATGTAATGCAGATGGAAAACATCAGAGAGGTCAGAGCCGGCTGCCATTGGGTTAAGGTTGTCCTCTTTTCATGCAAGTGAAAAGATGACTCAGAAACTACACAACTATTGTTCATGCGGAACCAATGTTAAACTAACAAAATGTCTTTAATAAATAACAGAACTTGTCAGTGCTAAGAGTCGCATCTAGCAGCTCACATGACTTTAAATACTGTTCAGCCACCCGCATGTCATAAGCAATATCAGTCGATGAGAAAAATGGTGGCATCTGTTTTTCTTAATACATGGGGGGGGTGTGTGTGCATGTGAGTGTGTGAGTGCGTTGCATGCATGTATGTGCATGTACACGTGGGGGTATTGAATCCATTTAGAAACTAATGGGGATATAAATATACTGTATATAAATGACAAAGAGGCATTATTTTATTATTTATATTTACATGATTTTTTAACTCTCCTTGACAGGATGCATGGAATTAACCAGGCCAGAATTCAAATGTTTACTTGATTTAGAGTATTTTCAAATTATGCTTGATCTAATCAGGTCTTGATGTGTATTACGCAGAACTAATATCATTGGATGGGATCCTGGTAGGTGAGCAGTTGCTTTTTCCAGGTATCAGACAACTCAGGAGGTGTCCTAATAGTTGTAGAATCCTCAAGTGCCCACCTAATACGTTTCCTCAAATGGGTGCCTGGTCGAAAGCCTTAGGATCCCATCGATACGATTTATCTTGGATTGTGGCTCCACAGCTGGTTATACAGCTGGTAACCTGGACAAATGAACAGCCAATCAATTCATTTTAGCCATCTCCATGATTACCAGTAATTGCTCCAGCTGCACCAATGTGTGGTGATCAATATTCATTGTAAAGGTGGCAACAATGGACATCATGAATGACCTTCTGTCTTTTCATTTCCCACATGCTGGCCCGTCCATGTCCCACGGAACAGTGCACTGAGCGGGCAGCACATCCCATCTTTTTCCCCTTTTACAAAATCCCACCTTATCAGATGACTGTTAAAAATCAAAACAAAGTCCTCTGGAGCCTGGGGACCTTACGTAGTGCAGAGAATCATTTTCAGGATGGACAACCGGAGAGAATAACAAAATCCCCACAGTCCCTCTTCTGCAGTATGTAGATGTTTCCCGTGGCATCCCAGTGCACATTCAAGTCCGCGGATTTCCACAAAAAGATAGAGTTAACATTTTAAGAAGATCGCCTAGAGAACTGAGGAATGCCAAATCCGGAGGACAGTAAGTGACACCAGTATACCCTTCTCCTTGGTCTTCCTTCAGCTGTACTCCTCTGTGATAAGTGTCCCCTGATGGGTCCCCTGTATGTACACTGAGCTGGCTGGTTCTCTGAGCTGGTCTCAAGTCTCAGTGAGATTCCAGCCTCTGAAACCAGATATCCTGCTGTGGTAATTCCCAGATGTAAAACCTGTTGCCATTGAGTTCCTTTGGACTCGTAGTGACCTGGGAGATTGAGAACTTCCCCTGGGGTTTGCCAGAGTACGCTTTTAAAGGATGCCCGCTTCCACAGCATTCTCCAGATGGAACAGCTGGTGGGTCGGAAGCACCCATCTTTGGGTGAGTGGCCAAGCCTGCAGCCACTGCGCCCCCAGGACTCCCTCGTCCCATCTGCAGTTCTATGAGATAATCCAAGGACTAGAAGCAAATGAAAAATCATCTGTGATGGAGGCAATCCATATTAATTTAAAACTTGAAATGTGACCAGCATTTGAACTAATTTGAAAAGCCAGAACTAATTTGAAAAGGCAGTACGCCTGTCGGTTCCAAGGAATCACAGTGCTGGGGGCATTCCCAGAGCACATGGACTGACACCGTCACTGGAGAGCAGGAAGACTGGAGTCTGGGGCAAAAGTCGCCTTTCCCCCAAAATCGCTTCAGGAGTGGGACTGGGACGGGACTCGACGTCCTGTCAGCAGACACCTGACCCTGGTGCCCTTCAGCCTCAGCTTAGGGTCTGCTTCGCCACTGGACTTGTGCAGCCAGATTCAAGCGGCTGCCTTTCCACTAGCAGCAAACTGGCCCCCACTGGTCACACCAGCCTTTCCGAGAATCTCCCACTACGGAACTGTGTGGGGTCAAACCTGGACCAGCCCTGCCATTAAAAGCCTAGCACCTCTGGGAGGACAAGGGACACAGGGTCTGATCTGTCTACGTAGTCGGTCAGGTTGGGTGAGAACAAAAATGATATTCTGTATGTAAAGCAAGACTTCAAAGGAAAGTTTTAGTCGATAATGAAGATTACAAGTTTGCACTGCTCTTACTTATAAGCTTCACAATTAGGAAATATGAACTGCCTCTTTGTTAAACCAGATTGCTGATCAATCTGCGAATCCTTGGTTCTATTCCCTTTGGTTGAAGAAAATTCCCATTTTGAAGAGGAGATGGGGTGGTGGTAAAGGGCATTGTCATCAGAATTCATAATCCAAAATACATATTTTTAAAAGCCACTTATTATTTCCTATCTTTAGCCCCTGTCTACAAGCCATTTCTGGTCTACAAGCCCCTAACACCTGAAGAAGAGCAGCATTATTAACTTTATTAATAAAGAGAGTCCAAGGTGTGAAAAGTGATTGGTTTGCAACATGCACTAAAATATAACTAACTAGCTTGTTGATTCCAACAGGTAGTGTTCCCATAACATTGTAACACTGCCCAGTAGGGGGATCAAGGTCACGATCATTCCTGGAGTAGACTGTTTGAGGTTGGTGGGTGGGAACTGCTGCTGTTTTGATTAGCAGCCAAGAGCTTCAACTTCTGCACCCCCAAGGATCCTGCGACATTCACACTCAGTCCAGTATCTAATCCTAATGACAACAAAGGACATCCCGGTGAGGAAAAGTAACGATGTCAGCCTCCAAATATTGGAAACTGAGGGCCATTCAGAAAGAAGGTTAACCTCAAGGGGTGGATAAACAGTGTTTAGCTCTCTAGGGAAATCAAAGAAGAATTTTAACTAAAATCCATTCTTTATTATGAAAAGGAGTTGGGATTATAATTATATTTTTTAATCTACAGGTTGCTTATTAAGGTTATGTTCAGTAGTATTCAATCATCCTTTCAACCACCTAATCCTCCTTTTGGTGTTAGTAAGGCAATCTTCCTTCTAGTCCACAGATCCGGGAGCCCTCGAATAAAAGACAATGAGATGTGTTAGGAAGAACCTGGTGGTTTGCTGAAAGACAAGACTAACATGTGCTATGATTTCAAGGTCAATTGCAAGTGTGTCAGTGAGGAAAGTTTGTGGTCTTATTTTTTTACCCAAAAAGAAAAGGCATTCTAAAATCTCCGAATAATCTGGCAATGTGTAGCCTGTCGGTGGTTCCAACCCACCAGCTACTCTGCATGGCAGAAACATGTTTTCAGCCTTGGACATCCGTTGAGGCAGCTCTGCTCTGTCTTACAGTAACTATGAGTTAGAGTTGACTCAATGGGAATGAGTTTGCTTTGGGGAGTTGGATGGTAGGGTTGTGGTTGTGGTTAAACACCAGTTGTTCTGACTCATAGCAGCCTATGAGCACCAGAATAAAGCACTGCCTGGTCCCGCGCGGTTCTTCCTATGCCTGAGCCCAGTGTTGCAGCCACGGTACTAGCCCGTCTCCTCAAGGCCTTCCTCCTTCTCACTGCCCCTCTGCTTTCTCAAGCACAATGTTCTTCCCCTGACAATATGTGCAAAGGACGTAAGATGAAGTCTTGCCATCCTTGCTCTAAGGAGCATTTCTGGCTGCACTTCCTCCAAGACAGAACAGTTTGTCCTGTGAGCAACCATGGTACTTTCAGTAATCTCCTCCAGCATCACAATTCAAGTGCATTCATTTCCTTCCATCTTCCTTATTCAGTGTCCAATTTTCACATGCACATGAGACCACTGAAGATACCATGGCTTGGGTCTGGTGCACCCCAGGCCTCTAACATCATTAACATCATTGCTTTTCAATACTCTAAAGAGGTATTGGGCAACAGATTGATCCAGTGCAACTTGACTTTTGATCTCTTGACTGCTGCTTCTAAGACCATTGATTGTAGATCCAAGCCAGGCAAAATTCTTGGGGGTAGGAAGGTGTAATGTAGGGAAAACCAGGTAGTCTAAATTGGGGATGTCAGCATGGGTGAAAAAAATAACATTTATTAATGTTAATTGAGGAGTGGAGCATCTGTACTGTGTACTTTAATTTTTCAAGTAAGGGACTGATGTATTTATTAACATTTCCATTTCACATGGGAGAGGACAGAGGCTTAGAGAATTTAGATTACCTGACAAAAGTCATATCTAGGCTTTAGACTTGTTTGTGAATGATTCCAAGGTCAATGTTATTTATAATTACCTAATATTGCCTAGTAAGACAGTCAATGGTGCATGCACACATATACGTACACATGTAATTTCACAATTATGTATCTACATCAACGTAAATATGCACTTGATTGAGAAATGAGTTGTACCAAGACACGCAGGTGACAGGGTTCCTGCAGGTTTCAAAGTGCCTCACCTCCAGCTGCCAATGAGTCATTCTAGGTCAGACTCATGGATACAAGTCTTTTGATTAGTTGCCAATGTCAAGTTTCCTCCCTGTGTTATTTTTTGTCTCCCTTTGCTGTTAGTAGGTGCCATGGAAGCTGCTTCAGATCATAGCAACCCTGTGTAGCATAGAATGAGACGCCCTCCCCCCCCCCCCCCGGAGGCCTGTGCTGCCCTGACAACCATCCCTAGTTTGAGCCCATTATTAGAGACACTGTGTCAATCCATTTCACGGAGGGATTCTTGTTACTAATTAGTCCTCTAATTTACTAACCACAATGTCTTTCTCTCAAACCGGGTCCCTCCTGATAGCATGTCCAAAGGAAGGCTCGCCATTGTCACTTCTAAGACACATTCTGAGTGTTATAATTCCAAGACGGGCTTGTGTGTTCTTCTGGCAGGACATGGCACTTTCAATCCTTTTTGCCAACAGTGTAGCTGAAATGTATCAATTATTTTCTAGACCTCCTTATTCATTATCCAGCTTTCACATCTTTATTAGGTGATTAAAACGATCATAACTTGGATCAGAAAAACCATAGTCCTCCAAGTGAAGTCTTTGCTTGTTCACATTCTACAGGGGCCTCTTGTAGTAGGTTTGCCTACTTCAATCTGCCTTTTGAGATCTTGACTGCTGCTTTCCTGGGCATAGCTTGTAGATCCAAGTAAAATGGATTAAATTAGTTTTCTGTTAGCGTGATGATGCTTCTCAATCTAGCTGTGAGGATTTCTTTAATAGTGGGATATAATTCATCTTAAAGACTATTGGCTTCACCATTCATCGGCAAATGCTTCAAATTGCCTTCGTTTTCAGCAAGCAACACTGTGGCATTTGCATATTACAGACTGTGAATTCATCTTTCTAGCATCTTATGCGTTGTTGCTGTTCACATAGTCCACATTCTCTGGTTATTGGTTCAGTCTACAGATTGACCAACTACAGTGAAGGAATCCGATCCTGTTTTATACCTTTCTAGATTTAAAAAATTATAAATCATTTTATTGGGTGCTCTTACAGCTCTGGAAACAATCCATATATCAATTGTATCAAGAACGTTTGTTCATATGTTGCCATCATTTTCAAAATCCCCTTGTGTTTGCATAGCTTAGTCAGTATATAGTATGGGTCCTGCATGAGCACAATTTATTGTTCTTAAATTCTCTCCCCAATATTATCCATGACTTTTTATTACCCAGAAAACCAAATGCTCTAGCAGAGTTAATAGAACAAACAGGTACCCATTTTTCTATATTCTCTTCTTTCAATGCAAATCCATCTGAAATTTTCAGATGGATTCCATGTCCTGGTGTGAATCCAGTTTGAATTTCTGACAGTCCTCTGTACATGACTGCTATATCTTTTAAATATCTTCTGCAAAGTTTTACTTGTGTGTGACATTTTTGATAGCTGCATATTCTGTTGGATAACTTTTATTTAGGATGGACACCAATGGACACATGGTCTCTTGGGCATTTAGCTTTCTTCTAAATTCCTTCATATAAACCAGGGCCCGACTAACTTTTGAGAAATTCTTTTCCTCACAACAACTTAAAATTACTTGAGAGCCATAAAGATATTTTTACAAACAAATGAAATCCACATGATCTGAATAACATCCCTTACATTTTTTTCAGTTGTACTTCAGAGTCCCATGTACATACCAGAAGAGCCCTGCATGGCCCTGGAGCTACCGTTTGCAGACCCCTGGTATAGACACGTGAGAATTTATATTGCTGCATCTGTTTGTTGAAATATCTCAGTTGGTTGTCTGCCAATTTCAGGAGCGTAATTTTCACCAGTGCTTTCAGGACAACTTAGATTTCTTCCATCAGTAAAATCAGTTCTTGATTACAAACAATCTCTTAAAATCTTAGGCTGTAAATCTGTTCTTTTTGGTACCTTGAGCCGGTGAATTCCTTTCATGTTTCTAATGTGGCCTGTGCCATTCCATAGGAACTCTGGCTGGGCACTTGTTCACACATCGGGCTGCTGACCACAAGATCCAAGGTTCAAACTAGCTGTTCTGTGGGAGAAATATGAGGTTTTCTATTTCTGTAAAGATTTTTTAGCCCCATAAACCCTAAATGGGCATTTTTACTATGGCATATGAGTAGGTATTGTCATGATGCTAGTGTGATTTTGGTGGCCTTGAAAATTTTGCCTATAGAATCCTCCAATGTTGTGACTCGAGATTTGGATTATTATTTTTGTTTCAGTTTTTTTTCAGTTTAAGATAGGAATTTTCCCTTTTGTTTTTCTAATTTGGTGTCATTGTAATACTTTGCTTTGTCTTCTTTAGCAATCCTTTGTAATCTTTTCATATATATATATATCATTTTATTTAGCTATTATAAGTTCAAGAGCAAGTTTCAAATCCTTTCCCCCCTTCACTTCTTTCCTGTATTTTCAGGGACCTTTTACTTTCTTCATATGTGATGCATGATGCTAACTCACAACTCAGCTGGCCTTTGGTCATCAATGTTTGCTATAGCAGATCTATTTTTGAAATAATCTCTAAATTTAGGTTAGATATGCTCAAGGTCATATTTTGGTTTTCTTTAATTTCTCTTAATTGTCTTCAGCTTCAATTTAACCTGCAAATGAGAAATTGGTGGCATGTTTGACAGTTCTCTCCTGGCCTTCTTCTAGCTTACAGTACCGAACTTTTCTATCATTTCTTTCTACAAAAGAGCCAATCTGATCCTGGTTTAAACCATCTAGTGAAGTCCCTGTGAATAGTTACTATTTATGTTATTGACAAAGCATTTACAATGAATGCATAATTGGTCTTGCACAACTTTATCCCAAGCTCCAAGGTTGTTTATATTACTATGGTCATGTTTTCCAAATGCCCCTCCTTTCTTTGTTTATACATCTCTCATTCTAATCACCAGTAATTGTCAATAAATCTTAATTTTTAGGTATACAGGGTGATCAAGTTCAGAAGATAAAAATTATTTTAAATATTTTCATTATTAACTTATTCATCTGTAGCATTATTTGTTGATGCATATGTTTGCATTATACCTGTATTAACTAGTCTTCAGTGTAGGCCTATACATATAAGCTGAGTTTTTTCAGCATACTTTTAAAAAAATCACTTTATGAGGATCCACAAAACTTTCTAATTCCAAAGTGGAAAAGCTAAGCCAAATGCCAAAATAATTTAAGTTGAAATATTTGAAAACATCATTTTTATATTACAACTTGTTTATTTGTTTTACTTTTTAAAATCATTTTATTGGGGTCTCGTACAACTCTTATCACAATCCATGCATCCACCCATGTGTCAAGCACATTTGTACATTTGTTACCATCATCATTCTCAAAAAAATTGCTTTCTACTGGAGCCCTTGATATCAGCTCCTCATTGTTCCCCTACCTCCCTGATCCCCTCTCCCTCATTAACCTTTGATACTTTATAAATTATTATTTTGTCATATCTTACGCTAATGGCCAATGTCTTCCTGCACCCATTTTTCTGTTGTCCATCCCCCAGGGAGGAGGTTACATGGAGATCCTTATAATAGGTTCCTCATTTCTACCTCACCTTCCCTCCATCCTGCCAGTATCACGACTCTCACCACTGGTCCCGAAGGGATCATCTGCTTTGGATTCCCTGTGTTTGCAGTTCCTATCTGTACCAGTGCACATGCTCTGGTCTAGCTGGATTTGTCAGGTAGAATTGGGATCAGGATAGTGAGGGATGAGGGAGATGGTGGTGGAGGAAGCATGTAAGAACTAGAGGAAAGTTATATGTTTCATTCTTGCTACACTTCAGCACATTTTTATGCTGAACCACCCCCCACCACCTGAGTTTTTTGTGGCTTACACTCGAGTATTTATGATGAATGTGATATCATTCCCCTTCAGTTTGCCTTTCCTGGTATAGCAGAGCACATGATTTCTGATTCAAACTGGACAGTACTAAAGCATTTCAGCTCATTACTGCCTAGGATGCTGACCTTGAAGTGTTACATTTGATTGCTTATGACTTCATATTTTTCCTAGGTTCATGCTTTTTACACTCCGTATACTGATTGTTAATGGCTGTTTGCAGTTATTTCTTCTCATTTGAGCCTCGTCACTTCCTACCTCCATGGAAAAGGACAATGTAACGACAGAAGTGAGAACTATGCTTAGGACGATGAGGAGTGGTTGCAATGGGTGCAAACAACACAGTGATGCACTGGGATGGAAAGGCAATACAAAGGGTTCACTTTACGAAAGTTGCTTGCAAAGGGCAACGGATTGCATTCCCAACCTGGTGGTCTCACTAAATAGATGCTCCTTCTCAAATGCAGACTGTTCTGTAGCAAAGGGAGATCTCCTTCATAAGAACCCTATGGCACAGATAGTAGTCACGCGTGTAACCAATGACAGACTTGATTATTCAGGTAATGAGAGCAGGACAATCCCAGGCCTTTAAAAGTTGATACCTGAACTCTGCTTGACTAGATGTCCTACACTGAGAAGTTATGAGCCATAGAGTGACCAGACAGCTATCTTTCTTAGAACACAGCTGCCATTTCTTTTCTCTGACAAAAAAAACTCGTTTCATTTGGAAGTTATTACCCGGTAGATGACCAAGCCCTGCTCCAAGCTGCCTAATATTTACTTTGCCTTTGAAGCGTGATAGTTAAAGTTATTTCCCCATCTGCATGATTTCTTTCTGAAACTTCTTAAACTCTGCCCATTTATGACAGAGACCAAGATTCCACTGTAAATGTGCCTCATTAATCAACTCTGTTATTGGGGGGGGGGTTAATGAACATTTTGCTATTTGACATCTGGTAGTGATTTATAACAACAGTAACAAGAAGCCCTAGTTTACAAAAGTCCACGTGTAAGATTTGATTTCTCCTCGTGTGTGTGTGTGTGTGTGTGTGTGTGTGTGTGTGTGAATCCTCCCAGTCTTTCCCTGTGTTTTAATCCCCTTGATGTTTTTCTAGGCAAAAAAACAAGGTGGAGGCAGGAGCACCTTCTGGGTGAGGTTAGATCTTAAACTGCACCTAGAGTTACAACTAGGGAGTTAGCTTAGAACAAAATGCTGTGTGAGCTATGGGATGTGTGAAATCGGGTATTTTTGTGGCTCTGGGACTGGCTCGATACCAGCGACTAGTGAGTGATATCTAAACATAAAATAATTTCTATATAAACTGTGGGTTTGAAAAAGTTTAAGTATGATATTTTTGTGTAGTCTGCAAGAAAGTATTCTTTGACACAGATTGTCAGTGTAGGGCATGACTCCACCCACTGCATTTTTGTGAGTTTTTTTTCTTCTTGGGACTGATTAGGGACTTGGGTTTTTACCAAAAAAGTCACCATGGACTCATAAAGTTTTTGATATGCGATACACTGACTAAAATGAAGTTTATGATTTACTCCGAGTTTACTTTGCTACTGTGCAAATGAAAGCTTCGAACAAATGCATAATCATTCGGAATGTGCAGCCTCCAACCAAGCCATTAGCGTCCAGACAGGCTTCTCGGTGGTGTCACCTTACAAACAACACTGACGTTATGTTAATGATTAAATATATATGAAAAAATATCACTCGGCTGGAGGCGGAAAGAAAAATGAGATTAGAAAGATTTTCAAATCATCAGAATTAAGCTCTAATGGCTGGTTGTTTAGGTTGAAGAAATAGAATCTTCTCTTCTACAGTGGACTATAAAATAGGAATGTATTCCTTTTAACAAAGTCTGCGTGTAATGAATGATGAATGGATCTGTCAAGGGCATAGTCCTGCTGCCTTTGTGAAGAGAACTTTCAGGACTTTTGATTATTCAGACGTCCTCCTGATCTTCTTGTCAGATTCATGACTGGTGATTCCAGTTGGTTTTGGACATCTAGGAAAAGGCCAATGGAAACCAGACGGTGGGAGAAGGGAAGTGGTGGTTGGGTGGTATTGGGTGCTGTTGAAAAGTTTGGTACATGAGACAAGACCCAGAATTTTAGGGTAGAGGGCAAACCCAGTGGTCAAGACTGGCAGGGAACTTCTTGGTGAGTAGTGTTCTAGAAATAGAATGGTTAATTAAAAGAAGAAGAAGAAGGAAGAAAAGAGGAGAATGGTTTGCTGCAATAACAGTTGTGATTGTCTACTTCAAGTAACAGAATCCCATCCGAAAATAGCGGAAGAAAAGAATGTAATGCATTGTCTCATCAAATGAAAATTCCCGGTGTATATTTGGATGTAGGTACAAGGTATATGGGATTCATATACATTCATCATGAACTCAATATTTTGCCATTAATTCACTCAACTCACATGCTGTGTCGGCTTTATCTGCAAGCACCATGCAGACTTTTGAGAGATCCAGACTCATATTAACTACCTGCTTTACGCTCAGGAAAATTTGAGCTCCTGCTCTGTGCACGAGCTTAAGGGGGAAAAAGTTATGGCTGATTTGATGCTAACTCATGGCGCCCATGTTGGTCAGATTAGAATTCCTCTACACACAGCAGGGTTTTTAATAGTTGTAATCTGAATTTGTATTTTGTTTTAATTTTTAATGAACCCCTAGTGGCTTTATGTGTTATGCATTGAGCTACCAACTTCAGGGTCCTTGGTTCGAACATACCAGTCACTCTGGAAGAGAAAGATGAGACTATTATCTCCCATAAAGATTTCCACTCTGTCCCATAGGACTGCTATGGGGCAGAATCAAGTCAGTAGCAATGGAGGAATCTTACAGAAGTGGATGGCAGGTCTTTCTTCCAAGCTGCTTCTGGGTAGGCTCAAAGAGCCAACCTTTGGGCTATCAGTCAACTATTAAAATTTTGCACCATTCAAGGATTCTACAAACAAGTTTTAAGTTCCCAGAGATGCCAAAGAAGCCCAACTTTATGGGAGACACACAGATGTCCTGTCACCTGAAATTCGGAGCTTAGCTATGGTATGCTATGAGGTAAATATCCATTCTTGTCACTTCAGACCCCAGTGGAATGTTTCTCCCCATTACCTCAAAACAACCAGCAGTTGTTTGTTTGTTTGTTTGTTTGTTTGTTTGTTTTCTGGATAGCTGGGAGGCATGTCAGCTGTCCTACTGACAAAGGAAGTGGACTCTGTTTTGGAGGGCAGGGACTGTTTGAGTGAGCGGTCTAAGCACTTTGGGAGCAGAAAGAGTACATTCATTAACTTTGAGACCCTCTCAGGGAGCAGTAATGCTGCTGTTCTTCTCACAATGAAGTTGGTAAGGTTTTCTTTTAGTTGGTGATCAAGCCCAAGCCCACTTCCATATAGCCACGAACTTCTGTGTCAATTCCAACTCACAGTGACTGTGCTCATAGACTACAGAAACAAATCCATGGACACACATATGTGTATAAGAAAGATATTTATATATGATAGGAATTGAACATTGAGAAAGCATCCCAACCCAGTCCAGTCCAAGTCCATAAGTCTGACAGTAACCCTTATGTCCAATACCAATCTACAAAGCCCTCTTGAGACTCTCAAAACATATGCATGACACCAAATGTAGATGATCAAGGCCAGTGGGTAGAACGTCTTTGGATCCAGTGTCCCTGGAAACATCTCAGCGCTGGCAGGGGTCTCTGCATCAGGATGGTCCCATGTGTCTAGTCCGCTGCTCTGTCTCCCGCGGTGTGAGTAGAGAGTCTCCCATCTCCAAGGAGAAAAAACCAGATTTCCCAGAATTCTCAGGAGAAGGCCATGCCCACAGAGAAGCCTCATTGGCTATGATCCTATTGACAGATTAGACTCCACCCGTTCACTCTTAATCCTCTCAAATGGACGGTTATATAACAACCACAGTGACCCTATAGGATTTCTGAGACTGTAAATCTTTAGGGAAGCAGACAGCCTCATCTTTCTCCCTTGAGGGATTAGAGGATTTGAACCACTGAACTTGTTAGCAGCACAATGATCATTCCTCTAGGACTCTTTCTAGTAGGTATAGAGTGTCCATTGTCTTGGGTTATTTGTTTCTTTGGTTTTGCATTTCACTTCATGATTCTGGACCAACTCATGGATTAGCACACTACTTGCAGTAGATGTAGTGGTGGGGAAATTGTGTATAATATTTAATAATTTGACTAATCTTACCCTTGTAGTCTGAGATATAAATGAAGCATAGTAATAAATTTTTACATTGGTAATTGGATGAACATTGAATAGCAAGACCATGGGTAGTTATAATTTTATTTTATTCTTATTTATGCATCTATTCATTCATCTAATTAGCACATATAATCCATTTATCTACATATGTTTAAATCCAAAGGTGAAATAAACTACCAACCTTTCAGTTAATATGTTTATTTTTTATAATAAAAGTATTCAATAAGATTTTGTTAAATTTCAAAAAGCTGAGAAAAAAATAAGCTTTAGCTTTATCTAAATGCTGCCACTTAAAATTCACATAGATGTCAATGATTTGTATATGTTTCTTTAATATTGACAGAGAGCTTGATATTTTGAACAAAATTTCTGAATTTTATTTAATGTGGTAATATATTTCAAGTTTAAAAAAATGTAATTAAATAATTTTTACCATGCTTATCATTTAACTTTAATTTCTAATTTTATTAAAATATATTCAGAGGTATTGACTGCAGTTACCTTTTGATTTTACTCTTTTGTAACATGGAGAATATGTTGAAGTGGAATATTTTATTTTCTAGTCAAAAGAAATGGATAGATTTAAAACTTTCACCACTAAGAGGTATGCTATTTAAGGTAGGGATAAAGAACATATTTTATTATTATAAACTGTAACTTTAAAATCTGTCTAATTTTGAATCTTAAATTGTCAGAAGCTATGAATACACCCAGGGAAGGTAAACATAGTCAATGTCAAGTCTAACAGAAGAAGTGACCTCAGAATTTGAGTAGAAGATTTTTTGAGATATGAAGTCCTGGAAATGAGTTTTATTTGTACCATTTGGTCTGATTTTGACCAAGTTATGTTAAGTTTTACTTGTAGAAGATGGAGAGACTAACCCAATGGCTCTTGAGTACACTAAATTTTATAAAAATGGGGGAAGGTAAATATTTCTAATACAAGGCTTTAGAAACAAATAGATTTGAGTAAAAGGAAACTGCACACACTATTACTTCCTGAACCATTTAAAAAGAGTATTTCTAATGGTTTCATTCAAAATCCTTTCCAAAGCCTACCCCTAAAAAATTGCTTTTGTGTAGAAACAGAACACCAACTCATTATTTACAAGGCTGCCCACATAATCTGATAACCTCTAAATAGAGAGGAGAGTCATCAGGGTTCAGTAATACAACCCAGAAAGAGAGCTGATATTCAACAGTTCACAATTGAACCAACTCAAAAAGTTTGAAAATAAAGGTGAGACTTTCTCATGACCTCAAGGCTAGGTCATATTTTTAAACAATTTCATTCAAAAGGGATCTGAATTTCATCATCTTATTTGATGAGTAATTTTGCCAAGCCAGTGAATGACCCAAATGTGCTTGGAAAATGTTCCCAAAGAAAGCTGGTGGGGGTTCTGCTGATTGTGTTTTACAGAAGATGTTTCTCTGTGGTGAATATTCAGAGCCACATGGATGTCTGGTAGGAGTTGGACTGGTTTCACAAAGAATGTTGCTTTATACTAGAGGAGCTTTAAAAGATTGTATAAAATAGAGAATTAAAAGTTCACAAACGTTTCCCATGAACTTTTTAAAGCTATCAAAATTCACACACACACACACACATTGCTTTTTGAAACAACCATATATAATGAGTACCTATAATTTCCATTCTAGAGATGTTTTGAAGTTCACTGGACCAAAAAGAACTAGGTGATATTGTACCATGTCAGGGAGTAGCATATGAGCAAGAATCCCTGATCTTAAAGGAAGGAGTTCAAGTTTCTCTGAAAGCATTAGCCAAAAACAGGGCTCCAGGAATTGATGAATGCCAATTGAAAGAAATGAACAGCTGATAAAGCACTAGAAGTACTTATGCATCTATGCCAGTAAATATGGAAGGAGCATTTGACCAATGGCTGAAAGAGAAAAAGATGCATATTTGTCCCCATTCCAAAGAAAGGTGACCCAATACAATGCTAAAATTATAAAACAACATCACTGGTATCACATGCAAGCAACATTTTGCTGAAGATCATTCAAAATACAGCTGCAGCAATACTGTGACAGGGAGTTGCCAGAGGTTCAGGGTGGATTCAGAAGAGGATGTAGAACAAGGAATATCACTCCTGATGTCAGATGGATCTTGACTCAAAGCAGAGAATACTGGAATGATCTTGACTTGTGTTTTATCGACTGTGCCATGACTTTGACTGCGTGCATCATAACAAATGTGAGAAGAATGGGAATTCGAGAACACTGGATTGGGCTCCTGTGGAACGCGTTCATGGATCAAGAAGCAATTGTGAGCAGAACAGGGGAATGCTTCCTGGTTTAAAATCAGGAAAGGTCTCACTAGTCGTTTGATCTGTATGCTGAGCAAATAATCAGAGAACTTGGCTTATTTGAAGAAGAATGTGGTATCCGGATTGGAGGAAGGCTTATTAACAACCTTTGATATGCGGATGACATAACCTTGCTTTCTGAAAGTGAGGAGGACTTGAGACACTGCTGGGGAAGGTCAGCCTTTGTTCATCTCTGCCAGGAATTTGGAAAGCAGCTACTTGAATTTGCAGTTCGGGTAATAACTCAATGTAATGAAGCCTGATATCCTCACAAGTGGACCCATAGGTAAGGGTGTCGAGGATTTTTGTCTTGCTTGGATCCATAACCAATGCTCCTAGAAGTAGCAGTCAAAATAAAAATTTTTTTAAAGATGTGTTGCTTTGAGTAAATCTGCTGCACAAGACCTATTTAGAGTCTTGAAAAGCAAGGATGTTACTTTGACACAAGAGTCTACCTGACTTCATCTGATGTACTTTGGACATGTTGTCAGGAGTATACCATGGACTGCGAAGAGGAAGAATGGCTCTATCTTGGATGAAGCAAGCCCAGAGCGTTCCTTAGAAGCCAAGATGGCACTTCATCTTAGGTACTTTGGACATGTTGCCAGGAGAGACTGGTCTCTAGAGAAGGACATTATGTTTGGTAAAGTGGAGGGCTGGTGAAATAGAGGAAGATCCTTAGCAAGATGGAATGGCACAGTGGCTGCAAAAATGGTACTGAGCTTAGGAATGGTTGTGAGGATGACACAGGACCAGGCAGTGCTTCTTTCTGTTGCGCATGAGGTCACTATGGATGGAAACTGACTCAATGGCGCCTAACAACATATCTATCTGTAGAAAATAGTCATCTCTTTCTTCAACTGAGACACAGACAACCTAAGCCAGAAATAAACAGAGATAACAAGTAGTATATTCATAAGCAGACGTTTTCATAATTTTACATTTGAAGAAGAATCATAATCTTTGCTTTTGTGTGGGAAACCGAAATATTTCTCCTGTCATCTCCCCCAAAATATAGGTTACACTTAGGACACTGCTTGCAGCTAATGGTAAATGATTGTCAAATACCTCCCTAAAGACATTCAGTTGACAGACTACTGTTTGGTGTTACCACAAGTAGGGCCCACTCCCTGCTGTTAAGAACAATGGGTTACTTCTCCCTAAAGGCTTGTGAACATTAGTCTGGTCCCTTGTAGGTAGGGTTTACACCCTACTGATAATGGTTTCTATGGAGATCCAGTGAACAGGTCAAACCTGCTCAGTGACATCCAAAATTAGGCTGCCATCCTGAATCTAGGATCTGCTCTTCTTGTCCCATGTATACCCCAATCACTCCTCTTCCTATTTCATGTATATCCCTAGATTGTCCCCCTCTCATTGCTGTATAACCTATAGTACAACCCCTTCCTGTGACATATGTCTTTACCTGTAATTAGTGGGCTTGCACGCCTCCCAAAGATATATAGGCCTTGGTTAGCAATAAAGAACCCCTCTTGGCCTCTCGTCATCATCAACTCCCTCTCCTCTCTGGCTCTCTCTCCCGTTACCTTTCCCCTTGTCCTCCTTCCCTTCTCCCTTTCTCTTGCCCTCCTGCCTCTCATCTCCACGTGGACCACCAAGTGGGGCAGACATGAGCAGGCTAATATGGAATGTGTCTGACTCGATTATTTCAATCTCTCTTTTATCTCTCATGCTCTCTATGACTTTACTATAATCTTCATATATATTAAACGTACAATTGCACCTTTTGAACCCACAATTAGTTGTGGGGGGCTGGCATTCACCCCACACTTTTGGTTTTCTTTGGTCACTTCTAGTGTCCTGAGAGGGTAAATGGGTTGAAGTTGCAGAGATTTGAATGGAAGTTGTTAGTACAAGCTATGTTTTGAGAGAGTTGGGCATATTTAAAACATAATGAATACACACTCTTTCAACCATTTTAAAATTACTCATTTTCCTGGCTTGTTAAGAGTTTTACTGGTCAAGGAAACAGCTCCTTCCTTAGCTTTTAATTTTTTAGTACAATTACTAGACAGCTAAAGATAGCAGAATGACTGCTAATGTGTGGGAAGGGAACTTCCAGCCCATGAGACAGATACTTAAACCAAACTCAAATTCTTACTTAGGGTGATGCAATAGACAGGGTAGATCTGACCCTGTGGGTTCCCCAAACTGCAACTCTTTACAGTTGTGGAAAGCCGTTATCTTTCCCCCACCAAGGGACTGGTGGTTTTGAACTGTTGAAGTTTACTGGTTAGCAGCCCCAAACATAACCACTATGCCACCAGGGTTTCTACAGGCCACATAAGGCCCTTGAAATTATCGATTCCAGCTCACATCACATGCCGCACCAGAGAGAAGCAACTCCAGCCACCACATTCCCCCAAAATCAATCTCATTACCACCAAGCAGAGTCGCCCTTACAGCAAGCCTATGGAACAGGGCAGAAGGTCCCCTGGGAGTTTATGAGATGATAGCTCTTTCTAGGAGTAGAAAGTCTGTCTTCCTTCACTTGACTGACTGGTCGAACTGCTCACCTATCAGCGGTGCAACTTACACCCACTACGCAGCTAGAGGTGAGTCACTCAATGGTAGACCAGTAGGAGCTAAGAGGCTCCCCACCCCTCTTATACTGGGACACAGCTTAAGCCAGGTAAGCAGGTTTTTCTTTGCATCTATTATTAAAAAATAAATAAAAATGAATGAGACAAGATAGTCATCCACAAATCAGAGAAAGAATAACAAAGGAGGGAGATTAGGATGAGCTTTTAAGTAGTCTAACCAATGCATACAAAAGCGATGATTGCAAAGGTAAAATCCCACCTCACTACCAATTTAAAATGTTCTAAAAATATGGCTTTTATAAAACTTTCAATGTCAAATTATTAAAAATAATTTGGTTTAATCCCAAACTCAAACTCATTTTAATTTATACCATATTGGAGAATACATTTTAGTTAAGTTTAATACCATAAAAAGCCAAACCACACTTTCTGCCATCGAGTTGATGCCAACTCATAGTGACCCTGTAGGACAGGGTGGGGCTGCGTCTGTCAGTTTCCAAGAATGTACATATTACAGAAGCAAACAGCTTATCTTTCTCCCCATTTAATAAAGAACATAATGCATAATAACATATTTTAAGAAAATGAGTTAGTTCATTATTAAATCACACAAGCATGTATAAAAAGTATGCCATCAAGCATATCAACAGCTACTATAAGCTTCTAAATTGATAGTCATAAAATATCACCACAAGTTGCATTAATTCTAAGGTTTCTCTGTCCACTACACAGCCAACAGAGGCCCTGGTGGCATAGTGCCTTCTGAGTTGGGCGGCCGATCACCAGGCCAAAGGTGGAAGGTGAGGCTTTTTATGCCCATAAAGAGTGACAGTCTCCGAAATCCACAGGGGTCACTTCTAGCCTGTCTTGTGGGCTTGCTATGAGTCGGCAACAACCGGATGGCAGTGAGCGAGACACAGCCACCATCGAGTTGGGCAATATTAGGTCTTGACTACTAGGCACTGAGACGTGGGCAACTGACTTTTCATAACGATTATTTCAGACACAGATAGAGATGCTGGGAGATTGGATACCATCAAATTGTCACTGTAGGGCAGTCTTACGCTCCCCACCCCCCACCCCACCCCCTCCACACACTTTGAGCAGGTGTGAGGATGACCCTCATTGATCAAGAAAACTTGAGAGTGAAATTCTCCCACCAATTCCTTCAGTTTTTCTCACAATTTAAATACACGCCTGTTCAGAGTCCAAGTTTATCAACTCTAGTCTACCTACACGGTTAAAAAAAAAGCAGCAGCAGCAGCAGCTTCGGCACATGATCCTGCTTACGACAGCTGTTCAGTAAATGAGTTGTTATTAAGGGTGGAACTACTCTGCGGGATGTCTTTTCCAATTCCAGAGAGCTGGGTGTGTGCTGACTCACTAACGTGTGTGCAATGGAGGGAAAGGCAGGCTCATTCTGATTGAAATAAACTACGCGTATAATTTCCTTTTCCTTGCCCTTTAGTTGCTTCTAATTCATGGAGATGACATGAGAGGACCTATTCTCTACAGGGGGCTCAATGGCTGAGTTTCAGTGTTAGAGATCCAGCTCTTTCTTCCCTGTGAGCCTCCAGGGGGACTTGGGGCCCTGAGGTAAGCCAAGTGTGTCAACTGCTTGCACCACCCAAGGATTACGTCTGAGTAACCACTCCATGTTTACCTTTGTGCTTTCTATCTTTCTGCAGTGCAGAAAATCCCCTTTTCCCCTGTAAAACCAAAGCTCACTGCCAGCAACCCAACCCAATTGCAATTCTGATGCATAGCAGCTCTATAGCGCAGAGTAGAACTGCCTTTGTTGGTTCCAGAGGCTGTAAATTTCCTTCCCAACAGTTTTATTGGCATTTAACTTACACATCACATAATCCAATAGTACAGTCACACTAAGAAGAGTTGTACAATCATTACCATGGTCAGTTTTGGAACATTGTCTTTATTCTTGTACTCATCATTAATAACTTTTGGCTCCCTCTTAATCTATCCAGTCATATCAGGAAGCATGAATCAGTGACTGTCTCTACAGATTTATATATCTTGGGTTTCATAAACTGAAAAACATTAAAAAACAAACAAATTAACTAACAAGAATAACAAAATAAGCACATAAAAACCTTAACCAAAAGAAAGCAGAAACTATAAAATTCTTGAAGAATAAAAATCAAGTCTTCCTTCCCTGGAGCGACTGGTAGGTTTGAAGAGCTGATCTTGTGGTTAGCAGCCCAGCCTGTAATTACTATGCCACCTTACCCCCTATCCCCACCCAAATCCCATCACACACACACACACACACACACACACACACACACATTTGATGCCAAGTTAAGATCTCTACATGAGTCCAAATCTCATTTATCATCGCCCTACTTTCCTCCTGAGGCCAGAGATTGCACCTAGCCCCTTGGCCTTCTCAGTTCCCCAGCATCACATTTAGAAGCATCTTGTTCCCCAAACATCCTCTGGGGTTGAAAACCATCATCCGCATCCACTCTGTCTGTCACGTAATCCCACAGCCCCCCTCCACCCGCTCCACCCCAGCCACCCATGCTAGAATTACACAAAGCAAGTTTAGATGGAGTCCCAGCTTTTCAGCCAGATTTACACAATTTTGTAGACAACAAAAGACTCTCTGTGTAATATCAGTAGACTCATAACTATGGAATTGTTTTCTCAAGGGTATGAACCTATGACCTATGTAGGCAGGAGATAAGTAAACAGATGAGGAAAGAAACTTTTACATGACCTCTTCAAGCCTAAGCAATGTCCCAGGAGTGAGGAGCCCCTTCGCAGAACCTCGGGTCGGCAAAAAAGGCAGAATGGCAGAGACTCACAGGAGCTGGGGAGAGGGGGGTTGGAAAGGGGGTCCCTGGTGTGGTACGCAACACAAAAGCCCCAGCATTTCCTTTTACTTTGCTCCAGTGCTTTGGGAACACTTCTGGGCCCAATTCCTCCCAGCCTCTATCAGCTGCAGATCAATTTCTAAATGGCCCTAGGAAAACCACATAATGAAAACTTGTCAGTGAAGAAAAATGACTAGTGTCATTTTGGGTCCTGAATCATGGCAGAATACTAGTAGGGTTTTGATGTTCACAGGGTCCCCCTTAGTGGAATATTGCACACATCAATTTGCTAGTGTGCATGGTGGTATAATGTAGCTTGGTGAAATGGTTGGAGAGCCCTATAATTCAGGGTCATTGGGTTATCTCCATTGCAAAGGGAAAGGTCCAGAAATAGAATGGTCCAAACCTACCACTGGAAGCATGTCTGTCCAGGGTCGAGGGTCTTTTTGTTTTGTTTTTTTGTCAAATGAAAGAGCAGGTATATATTCTTAAAGCTTCCTTTCTGTTGTTAGATTCCCTTCAGTCAATTTTCAGTGGGAGTGATCCCACGTGACAGAATAGAAATCCCCCATAGGATTCTCTAGGCTGCTATCTGGAGGGGAGCAAATTGCCTGGTATGCAGAGCAGGGTGGCTTTGACCTGCTTACCCTGCAACAAGCCGTGGAGTGCTTAACCATGGCTTCACCAACACTCCATAGAGGAGTTCATCATGTTTCAGATTTGCTGACATGCTGCCTAAAACCTGGCCTTGTCTGGCTACCGTGGGGTCATCTTATATTCTGAATCAAAGTGAAGAGAAAATGCACGTGGATTCAGCCTCGGATGGACAACTCCCTCTTGCTGTCACGCATAACCCGTTGGAAAGTGCGTGGTTGGAGAGGCAGCAAGGTTACATTTTAGCACTCTATCATTTGATCTCCCTTATGATCCTTTAAAATTTGTACTAGTTGTTAATATTTTCTACTTTCTTTTCAATTGAGGATTTTATCTGTATTACTGTTATTGTTATTGCTTTTATTTATTTTTAAATGTTTTTTTCTGTGTATGAAATCCAGGATAGTTCAATCTATAGAGAAAGCCACTGAATTAATGGTTCCTTGGGGGAAGGGGAAGGAAGATTGGGGGGAATGGGGAACTCATAACAATGAGGACAAGAATGAAGAAAATGTTCTAAAATGGATTGCACAACTCTTCTTGATGTGATTGAACTATTGAATTGTAGGATACTTGAGTTATATGCCAATAAAACTGTTGAAAAAAATAATAGAACACAATTTTGTTTTCTGCAAATCTTTTTTCCTGTAAAAAATCTGCCTGATGTAAGGTTGTTTGGGAATTCTTCGTTTGAAAGGGCTGGTAAATGCTGCAGCTCTCACTACGAGGGAGGCACTTCTGACTCGTAGTGACCCTAAAAACAGAGGAAGACTACATCTGTGGGTTTCTGAGACTCTAACTGTTAGTGGGAGGGAAAGCCTCATCTTTCCCCTGCAGAGTGGCTGGTGGATTCGAATTGCAAACCGTGACGTTAGCAGCCCAACATCTAATCACTAGACCACCAGAACTGTGAGACAAGAGAATTTCTTACAGGCACAGTTCCATTGTATGCAAGTGAAGCTATCCTAACTCCACCTTACTAGGTAACTAGGAAATGTTGTAGGCGGCTGTGTGAAATAGGTGGGAAGGAGGCTCATGTATTGGCTTTCAAGAAGACCAAAACATATTATGAAAATCAAGCATGTTTGCAGAGCTCCTTGGTGGCACAGTCAGACAACAAGGCTGACGAACAAGCGCCTGCATCGTGGAAGAAAGAAAAGGAGAAGAACCTGTAGAACTGGGGTCCTCTACGGATGAGGAAGCAAGAGAACCACCCCCCCCCAAAAAAAAACGAAACAGTTAAGGCCACATGTTGATGTCAAGCTGAGTAGAAA
This sequence comes from Tenrec ecaudatus, assembly GCF_050624435.1. Lineage (NCBI taxonomy): Eukaryota > Metazoa > Chordata > Mammalia > Afrosoricida > Tenrecidae > Tenrec > Tenrec ecaudatus. The sequence continues at coordinate 17,476,980 of NC_134542.1, read as the reverse complement.
AGATAGAAGTTCTCTTCAACACTGATAGGTATTCAGGCTTCTAGTCCCCAGGTTTTCTTGGACCCGGCTACATATCCTGATCATAGCACACTAAAAATGATGAGTTCAAATAATTAATCCAGAGTGTTCTTGCAAACCACCAGCCACCCCTTGAGTGAAAGATAAGGCTCTCTTTGCCCTTAAAAAGTTACAGTCTCTGAAATTTAAAAAGGCAGGTCTACCCCTTCCTTAGGCGTCACTATGTGCCTGACTACTTGATGGCAGTGAGGTGACATTCATTCCATTGCCAGCCTTTATTCCCATAGAAATGAATCAACTCAGACCTTTCCCCTGCCTTATCCAGTTTGCTTATCTTGGATGAGACAGCCCTGCCTCCATCTCCAAACTTGTCTTCTCTTCTCTTCCTACCCAGTCTCCCAGCTTCTACTCTCTGGGGCCTCGTTTTCTCCGTGTGGTCGAGCTATTTAGATTGTTCTTGCTTTTCCTTTGCGCGGCTCTCCTATATAGTTCTGCAGAGAACGTTGGTAGTTCAATGGTAAATATCAAGCCTTCAAGAAGGAGACTTGATTTGATTATCTATCAGTAGATCAAATGATAACCAAATTCCATCTGCCATCGGAGAGTACGGTGTTGGTGTCCAGGGTTGGCATGATGATGAACAGGCTTCAGAGGTCACAAAATGATTTTAATGAATTAAGGTATATTGTGTGAAATCTAGTTTATTCGGAATGGTAATAATCCTATAGGCGAGGGTAGTACTGTAGGGTATCATAGGCTGTACTTGTCACAGACAGAAGCCCTGATGTTACAACTGATAAAGATCCAACTGGGAAACAAAAGGCTGGTGATTTGAACTTGCTATTTCTATTGGAGAAAAGATTGATGATAGGAAGTATGCCCATTTGAATTGGCCAACTTCATGGTATACTGTGCTTGGAGTTACAAAAAAGAGGAATGATGTCATGTTGATCATAAAGAGGACTATTTCAAGATCTATCCTTAAATATAATACTGCTATTTATAGGAAAATACTCATGCAACCATAAGGGAGACCATCTTAGAAAATCAAAACAAAAAACCTCACTGTTATCTAGTTGATTCTAACACAGTATGACCACATAGGACAGGATAGAAATGCCCTTGTGGGTTTCTGACACTGTAATTGCTTACAGGAATATAAAGTATCATCTCACCCATGGAGTGGCTGGTGGCTTCAAACTGCTGACCTTGTAATGAGCAGCCCAGTGAGTAACCCACTGCATCGCCAGGGCTTTCCATTATGGCAGGAGGATTAGTAGTTGGAAAATATGGCCCTGGTGATAGAGATAATCCTAGAGATCATCACTTCAATTTTTGAAAGTTCAACCAACTATTCAACCACCATTGGAAACATTCTTTAAACAACATAAAAAGTGACTATGCATTTGGCTCTTGTCAGCTGGAAAGAATACACAGGTATCAAATCAACTGCATTTTTAGAAAGAGACAGTGAAGAAGCTCATCTGTTAGAACAAGGCCAGGGGCTGTCTACTGAACAGACCATCAATTTTTCCCAAGCAACTTCAAGTTAAAGCTGAAAAAAAATTAAAGAGAATCCATGAGAGCCACAGAACAACCTGATACATCCCACTTAAACGTAGACATCATCTCAAAATTATCTTTCATGCACTGAGGATTAGTGAGCAAAGACCAGATGGGTTTTGAGATGACAGCAAGGCCATCAGACATGTATAAAGCACAAGGCCATTCAATAGGCAGGAGAGAAATAAAAATGCCCAAAGGTGGTGCCAAAAGAGACTCTGAAACTTACTCTTGAACATACGGTAAATAGAAAAAGATATTTCTATTTACTGTAAAATTTTTACATTTTTAAAGTAAATAGAAAATATGCTGAATTAAAAGAACTCAGCAGATTTCAAAGGCAGCCCAAGAACACAAAATATTATAATGAACTAGGCAAAGAAATGGAATTAGAAGACTGAAAGGAAAAAACATTCTTGTTAGTTTTCAGTTATCAAGAACTAAAGAAAAAATTAGCATAACCTTGAAACATTGAAGCATTCTATGGGTAAAATATTGAATAAAGCAGGAAGCATAAGAAGAATAAGATGGAAAAATAGAGTAACTGTACCCACAGAAACTGGTCAATGACCCAGTGAGCTCAGTAGGTAGCATATGATCATCAACTGATGCTATTAAAGAAAGAAATCTAAGCTGCCCTGAATACATTGGTTAAAAAAATAAAGAAGCCCACCAACACTCCATGAATTGGTGGAATACCAATGGAAATATTTCAAAAAACGAGTGTAGCACTGCATGAGATCAGCTACCTAACAAATGACCTGGAAGAGGTCCCTACATTTGTCCATTCAAAGTAAGGGGAGCCAACAGAATGTGGAAATCATCAAACAACGTAATTAATATCACACACAAGTAATGTCCTGCTGAATTTAATTCAGCAAACAGTTGCAACTGTACCCTGTGCCAGAACTTCAAGCTGGATTCAGAAATGGACATGGAGGAAGGGATGCTATTGCTGACGTCAGATAAATCTTGGTTGGAAGCAGGGAATACCAATAAAGGGCTTAGATGTTTGTGATTGACTATTCAAAGACCTCTGACTTTATGGATGGTAACAAATTGTAGCTTGCATTCCACGAAGGGGAATTCCAGAACATGCCATTGTGCTCCCAAAGAAACTGTCCACTGACCAAGAGGTACTTGTTCAAACAGAACAGGGAGCTGGAGAATAATTTTCAATCAGCTAAGGTGTGCATCTGGGTTGTATCCTTTTACCATACGTATTCAATCTGTATGTTAAGAAAATCACCCAAGAAACTCTAAGAAGAACAAGGCCCAGGAATCAGAAGAGACTAAATGAACAATCTGCGATGGGCAGATGAAACAACCTAAGAGATATTAAGGTTGTCAAATTCAAGGGAGCAGACCTCGTGTTAGCTCTCCCTCCGAGCTGCTGAGCTAAATCAACCCGCGAGGGAAGACCTACCCATGGCAGCCCCACCAGGGCACTTCAGATTATTAAAATGAAAATCCCAGAGGACTCTTCTACAATAATCCCACCAGTTGCCTTTTAAGATTTTTATGGGACACAAGAAACTGATCAGCACCCTGGATTCTGTAACAATGACCTTGCTTCCGTCGGCTGGTGAAGTTCTTTAACGGCTTTCCCTTCTCAATTTCTATTTTGAGCACTCTGAAAGACTGCCACTCGTTTCAGCCTCTGCCTTCAACACACAGCCGCTCTATAGACATTGTATTTTATTGAGATTTAACATTGGGCAATGTCAGTCTCGGCTTGGGGAGGGCTGTTGTGTTTGGGTATGGGAGTGGCCCCTTGGTCAGATCCGCATTCTGTCAGGAAGTGTGTGGCTGTGCGGGCTGTCGAGAGAGGGCACGGTGTGCACCTGACTGCTTTCTCCTTCACAGTAAAGGCACTCTCCAAATCTCCATTAGAAGTAATCGTCTATAAACCCTCATGTAAAAGAAAACGCTCAATGTTCAATCCTGATACTTAGTCTTATTCATTCTCATTAGAGAACCCTACTGAACGACGCAGCTTTGCTTGCTCACGTTAATGAAAGTGCCATGCCTTAAATGAAAGGACTATAAAATGGGAGCCCCAAACAAAAGGTTTGTGAAAGTTATATAAAGATTGTGCGTTTTATTGTAATCCTCTGAAATAATGCTATACAGAGTACCTCTTAAATCTGTCCCACGAGTAGAGAGAGGGAAATTGGGAAATAATAGACCATTCCTTTATCCATACACACTCTTTACCTCCCCTCACCCGCTGCCACCCACCCTAATCAACTAAGCATTCAATTGTAACCATAATTACCATATGAGGAATTAGAATTTGGATTTTTACAGAGTAGTAGAATTTCCAATAAAAATAATTTTACTGGAAACAAATTCAAAAACTTGAATGAAAAACAATTATAGAAAAATTAAGACAGGGAGGACCCAATCATTTTTACCTTCTTATAATCTATTGCTTTTTGTTTTTTTTACATTTCAAAGTCAATAGGAAACACCAACTCAAGCAGAGCAAGAGATGGAACATGCCGTGGGGCACAAGGTGCTGCATGGCTCCCTAGGAGCTCCGGAACTCAGATTCCTTGACTCTTCCTGCTCTGCTGCTTATCCTGGTGGTAAAATGGCTGCAACTGGTCCAGGTATCCCACCCAGGCCGAGGAAGGGACAATGTCAGGTTCTTCTCCGTGTTTCTTTAATCAATCAGAAAAACCTTCCCTACAAAACCCCTAGCAGAAGCCCCCTTCTGGCTCTCTGGGTAGATTTCAGTCACCGCCCATGGTCCATGCCAGAAACACGAATCAGCCCATGTTCTAAGACCACCGGAAGTGGATTAGAGACATTATTCTAGGAGCTGCCAATGGAGCCAAGTTCTCATGAAACAAAAGGCTGAACAGAGAAGAACGGAAACCAAAATTATCTTAGGACCTTTCTAATCTGGGTTAGGAGTCACAGGCTCATAAACTCACAGAAATCCCTGCTGTCTGTCCTACAGGGTCGCTCTGAGTCACAATTCACTCAATCCCAGTGAGTTTGTTTTTTGTTCATTTAGCAAGAAGAAGGGGAGTGGGTTTGGGAACGGCGGTTGGGCTAGCAATCACCAGTATCTGTTCTGTATTTCTAATTGCATCAAACAAAGTGAAATAAGTATTTTTCCTTTGAAATATTTTGACTTTTCAGATACTTCACTTTTGGAGTCACATCCCCTGTTCTTATTGAACACCGTTCCTATACTGTCTCGATTCACCACCTCCTTTGTCCCTAGTTCTCTGACCTTGTCTTGACGCCTGTAGTAGAAGGAATCAAGCTCAGTCCTTCTAGTCCAAAGGAGCTGATTTGTTCCAGGCGTTGTTCAAACCTCCTTGACTCATCGCTCCTATTTCCTGCCTGTTCAGCTCGGCCCCAGCCTATTGCCCTCAACAGCAGTTGAATTTTCTGTCCCTTATTTACTATGATTAATTTTGGTGACCATTCTTCTTCAAGTCTTTTTTTTTGTATCTCTATGGCATCCTTACTTCCTCTTGTCGTCAACCTATAATCACACCCTCCATAACTGCAAGCCCTTTGATCAGATTTGCCTCTCTCTATGTTTGCTGCTTGGAAAATTTTGTCTGCTTCCAGGGTACCCTCCATATAACATAGCTCAAAATCACTACTTCCGTATTTATATTTCCTTGGGGAAATTAGCTCCCATTCAACATGGCCAGAAGTTATTGCCAAATCTCTCTCCCCAAACTGAGAGGCTCTCTGAACTTAATAACACCATTACATTATTCTGGTAGAACTCAGACTCCAAACTTCATATCACAACTGACTTGTTTTTACATGAGCTTTTGTGTTGCGGAGCAAATCTTGCTATCTTATTTTTTTTCTCCCCACAGAGCTGGCTCTCATATTCACTTCTTAAATGGCATAGTACTGGTGAAATATTTACTAACAGCACCTGACCCCCAAAATAAACAATTAATATGCAGTTGCTGTGTCACCTGCTAATGGAATCATAAAGAATATCACAGTTAGTTTAATAGAATTCCTTCTCTGGGTCCTTAGTCTTTTAAGCCCTCTCTAAACTCAGATTTCATCCACCCTGATACCAATACTTACATCACGTTATTACCTTACTGGAGAGTTTATAATTCTCTAATGTCAATCGCATCAGACACAGACATCTTGTACAAATTTGTTCATAGGACTCTTCCTGATTTTACCTGACAATGCTATATCATTGACTTATCAGTGGAATAGTCTCCTTTTCAATCAAGTGATTTTCCTTTTTTTCCCTCTTTGTTTTGCTCTTCTTGGCTCCTTAATTCTTCATTCCAGATTTAGAGTAAGCTGACAGCATGTTATGCAACTCAATGGATTGATGTGGAAACTGAAGATTCCAGACAGGCCCAAGGTCAAATGAATCCTGAAGGAGAGGCAGAGCCTAGATTCACATTCAGATATTCAGAATCCCGGTTGAAAATTCTAATCCACCAAATTTATTAGTGCAGTCTGATGATCCAAAATAACAACTCTAACACCACCCACAAACCATTGCCATTTAGCTGATTCCAAAATATTATGAGCCAATATTGAGGTTCTTAGGCTGTGAATATTTATGGAAACAGACAGGCATATCTTTCTCCTACGGGTCAGTGGGTGGGCTTAAACTAGGGACCTTGAAGTTGTCAGTTCAACACTTACTCAACAGCACCACCAAGGCTCCACTCTTGACTTGTACTATGCAAGTGGCTAGTGCATAAACCATGGGTTGTTCACCTGAAAGGTTGGGAATTTGAACTCACCCAGTGGCTCTGCAGGAGAAAGACCTCGTTATCCATGTAGACGATGATGAGAGCGTTGGGATCCCTACAGAGCAGTTGTTCATTTCCCAGGACTGCTGTGAGTCAGAGTCAATTGGATGGCCCCCCAAAATGAAAACAATACTGTTTTTATGCAACCAACCTTCTATATACATAAATGCATATCCATCCTTACTGGTATTATTAGGCTGGTTTCTCTAGAGACACAAAACCAAGGCAAAATATTGTGTTAGCCTGGGTTCCCTAGAGAAGTAAATGCAAGCAATATTTATAAGTTTGTGTTTATATGTGTGAGTGTGTGTGTGGGGAGGGAGGGAGAGAGGGACAGAGAGAGAGAGAGAGAGAGAGAGAGAGAGAGAGAGAGAGAAGAGAAGAGAAGAGAAGAGAAGAGAAGAGAAGAGAAGAGAAGAGGAGAGGAGAGGAGAGGAGAGGAGAGGAGAGGAGAGGAGAGGAAAAGAGGAGATTTTTATCAAGAAAATAGTTGTATGAGTTGTATGAGTTGTATGAGCCCCTAATAAAATGTTAAAAAAAAAAAAAAAGAGAGAGAGAGACTAATCAGTCTGGTTCCAAGTCCTTGGGCCAGGGTTTAAGCTGGAGTCTTCAGGGGTGCTGAACCCAAGAACAATAGAAGACTCCAGACTGGTTGCTTCCGAGGTGGATAAACCCAAGATCAGTAGGTTAGGCTTGTATCTAGAGATGTGAATGAATCTAAGGTTGTTGGGTCAAAGGCCAAGTGGAGGATGACTCACGTTATCAGCAGGCAATACAGCAGGCTCAAGTAAACAGAAGAAGAGGTCAGCAAAAGAGGACACAGGTATTCCTGCAATGTCCACTTTTATTGAACATACTCCCAATGAAATTTCCTTTTAATGGCGTCAGGGCTGTGACCTGAATAAGGGGGTTGCACTCCACCCTAATCTTCTCAAAACTGCTTGGCTGCTCACAACACATCCTATCATGGTGCTGATTACATCATGTTAGGTCAAACCTCAAGGGAATATTAGGACTCAACTACCAAACTACTGAGAATCCTGGTGCAGCCAAGTTGACATAAAACCTAACCATTACAGATAATCTAAAGCTTTAACTCCAAAAAGGGATTTTAATTTAACCTCAATCCTTTTGTTTTTGTGTATAGATTGTCTGGGTCATCCAAGATCACATCCTTGTTTTCATTCTTGAATGTCTTCAATTCTTGAAGTAGGCACCCATTAACTTTCTGATTAACTAACATCACCCCCCCCACACACACACACATAAGCACACACCCACATTCATACACCCAAGAGCACAGAGTAAGATGACCACTTCGTTAAACCACAAACAATTTTTGGTACCACTTAAGCCTGCTGCCCAAGATCTCTTCAGAGTATAGAAAAGGAAGGATGTTACTCTGAAGACTAAGGTGCCCCTGAGCCAAGGAAGCGGTGGTATTTTCAGTTGCCTCATACACATGTGACAGTTGAACACTGAATATGGAAGACTGAAGATTAGATGCATTTGAATTGTGGTGCTGGAGAAGAATATTGAAAGTACCATGGACTGCTAAAAGAACAAACAAATCTGTCTTGGAAGAAGTTCAGCCAGAGTGCTCCTTAGAGTCAAGGATGGCAAGACTTTGTCTCACATACTTTTGACATGTTATCAGGAGAGACCATTCCCTAGGGAGTATATCATGACTGGTAAAGTGAAGGGACCACATGAAAGAGCAGGGCCCTCAATACGTTGGATTGAAACAGTGGCTGCAACAATGGGCTCTGTCATGGGAACAATTGTGAAGACGGGGCAGGATGGGGGAGACACTATATCATACTGTCATGCATACAGTTGTTACGGGTCAGAACCAAATCAATGGTATTTTACAACAAACAAACTAAAATAGTGAAATGGCATCATATAATTTACCAAGCTCAATGTCATTACATTGACTCTTGTTCCACGTGACCCTATAGGAAGGCATAGAACTGCTCTTTTGGTTTTATAAGACTGTAAATATTTTTCCCTTTGATCTTTAATTTTTTATTAAAATATCATTTTATTGGGGACTGTTACAACTCTTGTTACAATCCATACATTGCTTTCATCAGATGAATTTGTACGTATATTGCCTTCATTCTTGAGCCCTTGGTATCAGCACCTCTTTTTCCCGTTCCCTCCACCCCCACCTTATTGTCTCCCTCTTCCTCTTTCCCTCTTCCCCCTACCCTTCTGGTATCGCTACTCCACTCCTGTTCCTGTATTCTGTGCCATGAGCTCCAATCTCTTAGTTATACCTGTGTACATGTTCTGGTCTAGTCTGAATTGGGAAGCAGCACTGGGGTCATAGTAGTGGGGCAGGGGGGGGGGGCGGTGAGGAAGCCTCAAGGAATCAGAGGAATATAGTGTGTTTCATCGATGTAAATCTTTATGGCAGCAGAAAGCCTCATCGTTTCCCCTCAAAGCAGCTGGTGGTTTCCAAATGCTGACATTGTGGTTATTACCCCAAAGAGTAACCAGATATTCATCTGACCCTGCAGTCAACTGTTTACTGTAGGACGATGACATGCAAGCAATCCCACAGGCACTTCTGAAATGAATGTATTTTAGAAACTAGGGAAACAATAAAAATAAACAGCCAAAGATTTCATCTGAAAGCAAGAGCATGCTTATCAATAACTTCAGCTCATAATTCCACAGCTTTGGCTCTGACGTTCCCTAAATGTTGCAAGAACTAATAATTAGGTTCCTGATATCTGGGTCTGGATTTTCATACCAGATTTTTCCTGAACATCATAATATTCTCACGTGCAAAACACAAGGGAGACAAGTGTCAGACTTGGAGGAAGAGCAAGAGAGAAGGGGGAAACAGGTAAGAAAACTAGAGTGTATTTGATTTTTTTTTAAGTCTTATGCTGTGAGACATATGGACTCACCCAGACTTTATACGTGACCTACTTGACATGTATGAAATCATATCTCAATGTTTAGCTCCTTTGGTAATAGGTACACTGCAAAGTGATCTCCCTTGGCCGTCTGTCATAGTACATCATTAGTATTGTGGAGAATATGTTTGAGGCTAAGAACAATGGTGTGCTTCAGCTGGTCCACACAGGTTGGGCAGAACCGATAGCTAACATTTTGTTGAGTTCAGGGACCCAGTTGTTAAGATGTCACCTGGAATCACGGGTTCTCTCTAACATGGGGGCTGGGCAGCCACCTGATGTTGCTATACTTTTGATGAAATGCTACATTTGTATTCTCTTGCATGTGTTCCTTCAGGAAACATAGAACGTAATGAGAAGAAATTCTAAACCGCAAAAAGGTGACACACTGTGCTTCATTTAAGCTTTGTGTCACACCTCAAATCCCTACACGATATGATGAGTGATTGATGCATGTGTTCAAAGGGCTAAATATATGCTCAGAGCAATTGTTGGTAGTTCAGCAGGAGCAGAAAGGTATTTTCCAAAGATGGACATAATCTATTCAGAGCAGAGCAGCTGCCAAAAGGTTTCTTATCACTCAACCACGATGACTATTGTCTGATGGGCCTACCGCTAGAGGAATCAGATCCTACTCCTACAGTGAAAATGATGAAGGATCAATCACACAGCCAATGCTGCTCAGATGGAAGTGGACAATATTTATGGCAAGTGTGGAGGTCAATCAAGAGATCATCTAGAAATATCTGAAATAAGAGTTTTATTGCTTTTTGTCCAAAATTATTTGATATTTTTTCACTAATATTTTAAATCTTTCTTATAATCTAATTTGGGGACTTCTTTTATTATTCTCATTTATGTATTAGCTGTATGAAATAATAAACTAATTTTAAGAGTACCTTATTTTAATCATTTTATGCTCTTATAACATTCCATCATCAATTGTATCAAGCATTTTTATACATAAGGTGCCAGCATCATTTCCAAAACATTTTCTACTTGAGCCCTTGATACAAGCTTCTCTCTTTTCCCCTCCCCCCGATGCTCCTACCCTTGTATATACTTGATCAATTATATATTGTTATTTCATATCTTACACTGTCTATTGTTTGCCGTCGGGAACAGTAATAGGAGTAGCGATAGCATGAGGGTAGGGGGATGGTCAGGAGTGAGAAAGGGGCAACCCATTACCAGATTGGATATATAGTACCACCCTCCCACCCACCACCAAAGGTAAGACAATGGTATATCTTCTTTTTTTTTAACTTAGAATGGTTATTAAGACAGCAAATATTTGAATCCCATCACTGGGATGAGACTCCTCCGTGAGGAGTAAAAGAACAGGCATCAAGTCAAAGCCAAGATCACTAGGACAGATACTCTTGGCCTGGATGGAGGCCAAGTGCAACGTGGGTTTGCAGAAGAAAAACGAGCTCTTCTTCAACCAAGAAGGGAATACAAATGAGCCATCAGCCCGCATCTTTTGCTGCTTGCTTTGTACTGTTTGCCGATGTACTCAGTGGGCATGTAGACACGCTTTTGGTATCTATGTTTAAGTCCGGATACATTTATCTGCCTTCATTCTTCCTTCATTTGTTCAGGAATATTTGGCTATTAATGAAAACAAAACTGTCTCCTGAGATAGAAACTGTTTTCAAATAGTCTCAAAGCTGACTCTGAATTTTTGTAACTGCCTCTTCGGATATTCATATCCTTGACCTATTTTGTTTAAGTGCATCATGAGCTCAGGGGAATTACTCTCTCGTATTATGACATGAGATCCAATTATCCAATGAGTCAGTATCACCCACGAGATAATATATATGTTTTCCCCTTTGACTATTGCTTTTAAAATATCACATTGGTTTTCTCTCTTAAAGCGTCCTGTATAACTCTTTTCTAAACACAATCATTTACAGCATGATTAATTTCTCATTCAAACCCTACCCTGGAGTGTCATTTTTCAACTTAATACAAAGCAGTAGTGAAAATCAATTATTAATATGATTTAGAGTATTTCAGGGTCCTCAACTGTAATGATGAACTCTTCTACTAGAGTCTGTTGCATTTTATCTTTTACATTCCTTGTCTCCCTAAATATTGAGCACCAATACATTTTAAAATAAGCAGAGGAAAGGTTTTTTTTGTAAGGCATACTAACTCTAGGTGAATATTACCTTTCCATTCTTAGGAAAATATCATCATTCTGTCCTTTTCAACACAAGTAACAAAATAATTTCTCACCAAAGCCAGAAAAAAAATGTGGCTCCATTGTGTTATGTAATGTTATCAATGAGCCTTATCTCGCTTAGCTGGTGATGGCTTAACAGAACTGTTACAGTAACTTTGGAGACAGGAATTCATTTCATCACAATTCAGAAGGTTACAAGTCGGACTAGAAGGCATGGACCTAGGGCTCTAACTAGATAACCCCACGTTTAAGGTCAGCAAACTCTTGATATATCTGTGTCTGTCTTCTTCCTTCCTCTTCTCCCTATGTGTGTCTCTGTGTCTATGCTTAATTTTTCTAAGTCAAGAGTGATTAGAAGCCACCCTCTGGGAATTGGTCTAACTGACCTAACAAAGCAAGCCCTGTTTCTAAAAGGATCCCATTTACAAATAGATGGTCCTTGGGTGCCATGGAGTTGATTGTTCTACTGAGCCCATGAGACAGAGGAGAACAGTCCTATAGGATTTCTTAGACTGTATGCTTGTTGTGGTTAGATGTTGTGAGGGATAGAAAAGCATCCATATGTCTACAAGGAAGGTCAATTAATACAAATCTTATTAAAATTCAGAAAGAACATTTAAAAATGTATCCTGAATGTTTAACGCTGCCCATGATGGTATTATACCTATAGATCCAAAAGGAAGACCAGTTAATCCAACTAGATTCAAATTCACAAGCCAACAACGAATACCTTAAATGAAGAAATTGAATATTTTACCCTCTTCTGCAGTCTGATATCGATCAAACAGGCAATTAAGATACCTAGAGAAGTATTGGTGTTTAGAATGCAAAAGTTGGAAACAGAGAGGTGCCATCACTTTCAAAATAGAGCCGTACTAATAGAATCGGCACAGCGCTTGCAGGCTAGAATCTTGTAAGACAATGAAATAGTCGATAGAAATCACCTGTTTGAACAGCAGTGCCTGTACGGGTTCCATTTAGTTTGACAGCGGTGTGCAATGATTTGGAGTCAATGTGATGACCCCTAACAGTACTAGCACATGTGTGGGCTTCCCCAGATGAAATATACAGGTATCAAACCGACTGCAATTATGGAAGGAAACAAGGGAGAGGCTTAATGTCATCAGTCAGAACAAAGCCGACAGACAACTGAGGACCAGACCATCAATTACTCAGGTAGCTGTTCAAATGTGAGCTGGCAGAAGATGTTAGAAGTCCAGGAGAACCAACCAACAACTATGAGTGTATCCCATTGCCTTTAGGGACTGTGCTTAAAATAGACGGGATGCGTAGAATACTAAGCACCCAAAACCAGAGAAGTTGTGAAACGACATCAAAGACAGCCAACATGAAAACAGCAAAAGATGAAATGAGATCTAGGAAAGGAAGAAAACCGCAAGATGAATGTCAGATGAGACACAAAACTGGCTCTTGAACACACAGTGCTAAAGAGAACAGAAGAAACAATGAAGTTCAGGAACTGAGCAGATTATTTCACAAGGAGGCTCAGGAAGACCGAGTGTTATAATGTAATGTCCAAAGACCTAGAGTTCAAACACCCAAAGGGAAGAGCATGCTCCCCACTTCTCACGCTGAAATGAAGGAAGAAAAAGAGTTTGACGGTCAGTTTCCACATTAAAGAGTTCTATGGGCAAAATATTGACTGATGATGCAGGAAGCATCCAAAAAAATGGAAGGACTACACTGACCACTGTAACAAAAAATAATTAGCTGACCTTCATCCACTGCAGGAGGTAGTGCATGGCCCATAATTATTGGTATGGAGGGATGAAATCAAATCTTCACTGAAAGCTATGGTGAAAACAAGGCTGCAGGCATTGACAGGTTAGCACTTGAATTGTTTCAACCAACTGATGTGCTATAGGGTCTCATTCATTGAAGGTAAGTGAGTTAGTTAGTTTATTGTGCCAATCTGGCTGATAAAAACATGTGGGATTAATTGAAGGGTGGAGGGATAAATGGCTCGGTGACCCTCGCCTTTCTAGTTCACGGGTCTCTTGCTTTCTGATGGTCATACCAGGGTGCAGCTGCCTTAGCCAGTTCCCTGCTTCATGTGGAGACCCCTGCCATAGTTGAGATGCTTCCACATTCACTGACTTGGCTTTCCTCCTGCAGTCGGCATTGTTGTGTCTGTTTGTGAGATGGAGGAGAACTTTGTGGACTGGTGTTGGCCACATGGGTTAATGGGTTAGTGTTGGACTTATGGGCTTGGACAGCTCTGGGTTGGAATGCTTTCTTGATGTTCACTTACCCTTTATATAAAACTCTCTCTTATGCATGAATTTCTGTGGATTTGTTTCTCTAAAGTACCAAGACTAATACAGTAAGAAACATGGATGATAGCTACCCGGCCAACCACCTGAAAGAGATCTATATTTATGTCCATTCCAAAGAAAGATAAATCAACAAAATGTGGAAAGTAACAAAAAATATCATGACGAGCACCTAGAAGCACAACTTTTCTGACAATAATTCCACAGTGATGCAGCAGGACAAAGACGGGCCAGCAATTCAGAAGGTGAATTCAGAAGAGGACATGGAACAAAGGATTTCATGGCAGATTTCAGATGAATATCAAACAGAGGCTTGTCTGCATTTTAAAGATGATGAAAAGGATTTGGGTGTGCAGACCATAGCAAATTCTGGACCATATGCTGAAGAATGGGGATTCTAGAACATATAGTTGTGCTCATAAGGAACCCAAGACTTGAATTTAGCAATTGCACACTGAATTTCTGAAGCTCAGGACATGCAGGCTCTGAGGATGTGTCCTTTCCCCACACTAATTTAATCTGTTTGCTAAGCAAATATTCTTAGATACTGGACCACGTGAAGAAGAATGCGGTGTCAGGATGGAGGAAAAGGGCTTACCATCCTGTGATATGCAGATGATACCACCTTGCTGACCGAAATCCAAGCACTTACTGATGAAGACTGGGAGACAGCAGCCTTCCATCTGTGTTACAACTCAAAATCAACAAAACAAAAAGCATCACCGTTGAAACCACAGACAACATCGTGATACAGGAGAAAAGATTAAAATTGTCAAGGATTTCATTTTGTTTTAGGTCCAGAATCGATGTGCAGGGAACCCGCATTCAAGAAATCAAATGGAATATTGCATTGGGCAAATCAACTGTGAAGGACTTCTTTTAAGGGTTAAGGAATAAGGTGATACTAACCAAAGTTAAGGATAGTTGATGCATTTAAAGTAGGATGTTGGGAAAGAATAATGGAGGAACCAAGAATGCTCCTTGGAATCAAGGGTGGCACAATTTTGTCTCTCCTACTTTGAACATATTATCATTAGGGCTCAATCCCTGGAGAAGGCCACTATGCTAGGCCAAGTACACGGTCAGCAAATAAAAGGAAAATCTCCCATGAGACAGATGCACAGAGTTGCTACAACAATGGCCTTGAACAAGACTTGTGTGAATAGCGCAGGACAGGGCAGCATTCCATTCTGTTGTACGTGACGTTGCAACTAATCAAAATGGATTCAACCACCTCTAATAATAACACAAAAATCTTTATGGAAACATTGTCGGGTGTAAGAAACTGACAGAGCTACTAGGTGGATTCAAGTTGCCAACATTGGGTACAACAAAAGCCCCCAAAGCAGAAATGTACCAAACTCATTCCATGGAGATGATGCTGAATCATAGTGACCTTGCTGTGGGTTTCTGAAAGTGTAACTGTTTTTGGAATATAAAACACAATCTTTCTCCCAAGGAGCTGCACTGGTAGCAGAGAGGTTATGGGAGGTTGGCAGTTCAAAAGCACCAGCTGCCTCAGGGGGAAAGATGAGGCTTTACTCTATGCCTGTAAAGAGTTACAGACTGGGAACCCCACAGCGCCAGCTCTTCCCTGTCCTAGAGAGCTGCCACAGATCAGAATTGACTCAATGGTAGGGAGCAACCTTATCTTCCAAGACACGTTGACGAGCGTTACCACTTTCTATGAAGGCACCAGTATTTAGAAGTGCACCAGGGTTTGTTTATGTACAGGGGGCGAGATGACAATACATTTGGGGATGGGCGGGGTACACATTTTAACCCAAAACAACCCTATTTTCATATTTTATTTGTTTGGGGAAATTTTTCTTTGAATAATATTTCGCCTTGAACTTTTAGAAATGATCCCTTTTCACAGCTTTTCTAGCTAATTTCCACCCTCAATTCACCTCCAAGGACTCCGGAATGATGGGGCTGTGAAAGAAGACATTCGTGATGTTGAGATGACCTCTCTAACTGGAGGTGAAAGTTGTGACCACAGCAGTGATGGATGGAAATGGAAAAGGAGAATGGAGGAGGCCGTCCCTGTGACAGACGTCTGTGGGAGCAGAGGTTACTTAACCTCACCTTTTCGCTCCTCCTTCAGGAAAGATCCCCCAGTTCTAATCCCTTTGAATTTTAGGAGAAGCCATGGAGCATCCCTGCCACCCTTCAGGCCAGGACCCTGGCTACTGGGAAATATGCATGTTTGGTTTCCAATAGCAACCTGTCCATTGAGTAGATGGAAGTCCAGGAGGTCCGAGAAGGAAAATGTGCATTTTTCTCCAGTGTCTTTTCACATTTGCTCCGTCAAGTACCTTTGTTTACATACTTTAATGTTGTAAGGCACTGGGCCCCCCACTTTCCGGAGATTTTCCTTTTTAACAAAAACGTCAGACTAGACCAGTTAAAAATGTTACGTTTCATGTTCTTCCTATTTAGTTCCCTGCTTGCTCTGAGTGCCAATCAGTTGTGAACCTGATAAAATTGCCGTGAGGATGTAATATACTCTGCTTTTTTTTTCCTTCTGTGTCTCATTTCTCTCCTTGTGGACTGAGATAGTTAGTTTATTGTGCCAGCCTGGCCGATAAACATATGTGGGATGAACTGAAGGGCGGAGAGATAAATGGCTCGGTGAGCATCGCCTTTCTTGTCTCTTGCTTTTTGATCATCGGACCAGTGTGCAGCTGTCTTGCTTGTTCTGTGCCTCAATTTGAAAGCTACACTACCTTTTTGATGCCTAGTCTGTGGACTGTGTCGCTGTAATCTGAGGTCCCTTTAAGACCACACAAATGGAATTTACATCTCTTGAGCTAGGGACTGCCTTTTGGTGACCTGCCTTGCTGTTTGCTACCTGTGCCAGGATAGCCTGGATCTCTCTACAGAGGACTATCTGGCTCTTCTCAAGACTTGAAGGACTGCCAGTGTCTCACAACTCTCCCACAGGAGTGAGTTGCACTGAGCCATTTGTACTACTTTAGAACTTAACTGTTCATTTCTTGTATTATATATCTATCTACCTGTGTATCATTTAACAGTTCATTTCTTGTGTTATGTATCTAGCTATCTTTATAAATATATATGTTTATATATAATCATTGGCAATCTGGTTTTGTCACTCTAGAGAACCCTTTCTAACACATGGACATTGAGAGAAAATTATAGAGTTGCTCATTATATTTAGATTTTGTGTTAATACTCACCTTACCTTTTAGGGGAACTCTGGCTATCTTACCTTTTAGGGGAACACTGGCTACTATTTGTGGACTCTCAAGCTATGAATATCTAGTAAAGCTTCAGTGTGAGCTTACTAGATGTGTGTTGCAGAATCTAGTAGGAAAGAAACACAGAAACAGAACCTAATTGTCCTCAAGCCATATTTGACCTATGGCAACCCCATGGGTGACAGAATAGAACCATATTCCCTAGGATTTCCAATATTAGTTTTACAGAAGATTGCCAGGCCTTCCCTTCAAGCTGCATCTAGGTGAACTCAAATTTCTAGCCTTTTAGTTGGTAGTCAAGAATATTAAAAATTTCCCTAAGAAGCACACCAGCCCGTGTGATCACATGGTGTTGAAGGGATCAGTCATCAGGCATCAAAGAACAAAAAATCATATCATTGTTGTGCTCACCTTCCTGATATGATCGCTGAAGACAAATGGGTGCATAAGCAAATGTGGTGAAGAAAGCTGATGTTGCCTGGCCATCAAAAGATAAAGTGTCTGGGGTCTTAAAGGATTGAAGGTAAACAAGCAGCCATCTAGCTCAGAAGCAACAAAGCCCACATGGAAGAAGCACACCAGCCTGTGTGATCACGAGTTATCAAAGGGATCAGGTATCAGGCATCAAAGAAAAAAAGAGCAAATCATTGTGGATAAGGGGGAGTGCAGAGTGGGGACCCAAGATCCATCCATAGGCTACTGGACATCCCCTTACAGAAGGGTCTTAGGGAGAAGACGAGCCAGTCAGGGCGATGTAATACCGAAGAAATATACAACTTTCCTCTAGTTCCTAAATGCCCCCCCACTATCATGATCCCAATTCTGTATTACAAATCTGGCTAGACCAGAGGATGTACACTGGTACAGATAAGAACGGGAAACACAGGGGATCCAGGGCAGATGATCCCGTCAGGGCCAGTACTGAGAGTGGCGATACCAGGAGGGTAGGGTAGAAAGGGGGAACCAAATATAAGTATCTACATATAACCTCCTCCCTGGAGGATGGACAATAGAAAAGTGGGTAAAGAGAGATGTTGTACAAAATCATAATAATTTGTAAATTATCAAGGGGTATTGAGGGAGGAGGGAATGTGGAGGGAGGTGGGAAAATGAGGAGCTGATACCAAGGGCTAAAGCAGAAAACAAATGTGTTGAGAATGATGATGGCAACAAGTGTACAAATGTGCTTGACACAATGGAGGGATGTATGGATTGTGATAAGAGTTGTATGAGCCCCCAATAAAATGATTTAAAGAAAAATTGCCCTACTCTACATTGAAGGAGTGACGAGGGACATGATGATAACATGTTCATTCCACTCCACCAGCGCTCTGCAAATCACCTTGGATCTTCTTGCTGATGAGTCTCTGCCATTGCTAGTTGTTCTTGAGTATGGGTGAGCACTGGGACTTGACTTGTCCTATCAGTAACTTACATGTTCCAGAAGTGGATACACAGTATCTGTCCATGACATCCTTTCAATCCCACCAGCTCTGCCCTGTTCTCCCTTCTCTCTGAGCTGGCTAGAGCTAGAGCAGGAGACATCAGTGTGACCAGACTCTCCCAGTGTCCATAGGAGAGATTCTCCAGGAGTTCACTGACTTTAGCAGGAACAAGCAGTCCCCGACCATCTCCCACCGAAAAAGGAAGGGAAAGTCAAGCATATCCCAATAGGCTATGACATGATGCTTTAAAATTTTTTGTTTCCTCTTTCATTTCTGTCTTCTGTTTCCTACACTAGGAGGAGCGAGGGGAGTGAAATGGTTGTAGACAGCAGGACGCATCTGATAACCTCTTAATAATTGCTCAAGGGCATATCAACCTCCAAATTGTTGGGACTGTTTTAAAAATGCGGGGCATTTGGTGTCTGCTAGTCTTCAGTTCTGCATTCTATTCACTCTGGAGCAAGATTGTAAATTGTACTTGACATCCCGATGAGTCCGCTTTTTTAATTACTTCTCATTTTCCATTCAGTTCTGTAAACATGCATTTGGCTCTTACCACTGTCATATAAAAGTATTAATTTGAGCATCAAAGCATTTTAATATGGGCTTAAAAATAAATGCACTGTTGTTAGTTGCCATCAAGTCAGTTCTGATGCAGAGACAAAAGAACGACACACTGATCGGTCCTGTACCCTCCTCACAGTCATGAGCATCCTGGAGACCAAGGTGGCAGCAAATGTGTGAGTCCATCTCATTGAGTGTCAGCGGCTTCAAATTTTTCCTTGACCTTCTACTGAAGCTTGATGTCCTTCTGCCTGGTCTGGTCCCTCCTGACAAGATGTTTACAGGAAATAAGAGTCTTACCATCCTTATTCTAAATAACGTACTGCCTGAACTTTTGCCTGCACAAAGACATATTTTCTTATTCTTCTGGAAGCCCATAGCATAGTCACTATTCTTTGCCAGTGGTATAATTCCAATGCACTAATCCTCCCTTGGTCTTCCTTAGTCATCCTTCTTCCTTGTTCCATTGTCCCATGCCATTGAAAATAGTATGACTTGGGCCAGGGTACCTTAGTCTACAAGGTGACATCTTTACTTTTTAATGCTTTAAATTAAAGATTTAATGAATATAATTTCAAGAAATCTAAATTGGTTCAACTTGATGACATGGATAGCCTAACAATGATTGATGGTTAATTCCACTTTCAAAAGTGCAGTTTTTTAAAATGTGTTGAGAAGAAAATTGTGTATTGAGTATCCTTCCCTTCCTTCTTGAAGAACCATGTAATAAGATGCTATGGCCCCGGAGAGAGTCTAAAACAGAAAAATTTCCTGAGATAGACCAATGTTTTTCAAACAAGCATAATGCTAATTTAAAATTTTCTAGTTGCTACATGAAAAGAAAGGAGAAGGAGCAGGTGATGTTAATGCTATTTAATAGCAGTATCTAAAAGTCAATATATCTGAAATATCAATATTTCAATATGTAATCCATGTAGAATATTTCTAATGGTGTGTTATTTTGTCTTTTCTTTGTAGAATCAGTTTTCAGAAGCAGAGCCGACCTCAATTTAGTTCAAGTGCTCAATAGCCATGTGTGGCAAGTGATGGTTACGTTTGACACCATAGCCCTGAACTAACTGATGACTCAGTTCACCACAACACTACACCCAAAACCAAAAGTCATTGCCACCCAGTTCATGCTGATATACAGCAACACTACAGGACAGAGGGGGATTGCGTTGTGAGTTTCGGGTGATTGCAACTGTTTACCAGTGCAGAAAGATCGAACTTTCTCCCTCTGAGCTATCGGTGCTTTCGAACTGCTAACCCTACAGGTGCCCCCCCAACACATAACCACTATGCCATCAAGGTCCCTCCCCATAACACACTGAACTTAGTGTGTCTAAGTTCCTTTGAAATCTGCCCCAGTGCCACTGTTGCTAGGCAGAAAAGCTCATCGCATTTGAAAATTAAGTAGACTACTGCACTGACAATGGAGGGCCATGGTCTTCCTCATGAAGTGAAACACAATGACTATAAAGAAGCAGGCAGTCTATCACTGTGAATTGAACTGGGCTCCTCCAGTTAAGGATGGGTCCTACACAGAATGACCTCTGAGTTACAAAGCAAATGGCAAACACAGAGACGCGCATGGCTTCCGCAAACGTGGCCATGAAGAAACTACTAGCAATCCCTAGGGTTTGGGAAAAGAAGGATACTCCCCTGGAGTGTTTATGCTGATTTGATCCTCCACCTACTGATACAGAGAAAATAAATTTTGCTCTTTAAGACTCTCTACATATGGTGTCTTTCGTTGCAGCAGCAAGAGTTTACTGACACATCTGCAAAATACATTGCACATCTAAAACCCAATAGACACTTCTCAACACTTACCTATGCTAGAGGTCCTCTAGATTCCAAACAAGCACATGAAATACAACTACGGATAGAACGGGCCCTCTCCTTGGGAGTAAGTATTGTGATAGGTGCGTTGTGAGAGGCACCGGCACATAGACATTTAAGTACCTAATCGTCTGCGGTGAAGGAAGAAATTGGTTCACCCTAAGTTAATCAAGGACACTTCCACAGAGCACAGAGAAATAAAGTTAGGGTGAGAAAACTAACTGGATGTACAATTAGCTTGTGGTTAATTAGACGGCAGTGAGTCAATCGACTTCAAGAATTACTCCCCAGCTTCTCTGCTGCTCAAGTGGTTTGTAGTTGCTAGCGCTATGCCTCGCCCATGGTGAATGTGTTCTGCACAAAGCCTCTGCTAGGTCTACCAGGGTGTGATGCGTTGATGTGGTTGCAGACCTAGTCTGTGTCCTGAGCACTAACAAGCAAAAAGGAGTGTTCCTTCTATCTATGAAGCCAGATGAGAAATGGATCTAGGGTTAAATCGAAACAAAGCCTACCTCCTTCAGTTTTGAGAATCCACTTGCAGCCCTACTGAGTGAGAGGCGCATCGATTGAAGTATCCTCCCTTTGTGTCCATGGCAAGACTAGACATGCGACTCACTCTTGACCCACACAGGCTTTTAAAAGTTGGACTTCTGGTTCAACTATTAGCAAAGTTACAAACACTGAGCAGATATTTTTTTTAGAACTTTGCTGTTTGAATCCTGGAAATTTTTAGCTTGGAACTATTTGACAACTGAGGCACAATTATACTTTATTATTGTCAATTAATGAGGGTCAGTATCATTAATCCCATTTATAGGTATTTAATGCTTTTATAAGTGAAGAATGACAGAGATAATGAGTTTTACATTTATGATATGATTTAACACAATATGTAGTTTGTTTAAATCCTTCAATAGACCATCCCACTGCCTTCAGTGTGTTCTCTTTCCAGTATCCCTGCTCTCCTAACTCTCTGTCCTGCAGTAAATGCTACCTTTTAGATTCAAAATGGTTAATTATTCTAACGTGAGGTCAGTTCAACTCCAGACCTGCAGAACTACTACGGAGCATAGTCTTGATGGTCCCATCAGTCTCTACCTGACCCCAAAATCTCATCTCTTTTATGATTTTGAGTTCTGTTTCACATTTTCTTACACTTTATTCATAAAATTCAAATATGATCCTTTTCAGAACAATTAATATTGTTACCCAGAGATGGTCTAGTTCTTTCTTTTGGTCTAAGTGTTATAAAAATGGATGATTTCTACTCCCTCTCATTAACAATGATTTGATTTTTTTGTTCTTTGATGCCTGATCCTTTTGACAACTCATCATCACACAGGCTGGTGTGCTTCTTCCATGTGGGCTTTGTTGCTTTTGAGCTACATGACAACTTGTTTATCTTCAAGCCTTTAAGACCCCAGAAGCTGTATCTTTTGATAGCCGGGCACCATCAGCTTCCTTCACCATATTTGCTTATGCAGCAGCTTTGTCTTCAGAGAGTGTGTTGGGAAAGTGAGCCTAATGGAATGCCAGTTTAATAGAACAAAGTATTCTTGCATTGAGGAAATACTTGAGTGGAGGCCCAATGTCCATCTGCTACTTTAATACTAAACCTATAAATATATACACATAGATCTATTTCCACATCCTCATATATAAATACATTTACATATGTGCATGCCTTTATTTAGACCTCTATAAATGTCCTTTGCCTCTTAGCTCTTTCCTCTATTTCGTTTTAATTTCCTCTTGTCCCACCATCATGCTCAGCCTTCAATTGGATTTCAGTAATTCCTCTTGGTTACATTACCCTTTATCACACCCTACTAGGCATCCTACACCTTCCTCATCACTGATTTGGATCACTTGTTGTTCCCTTGTCCCTGGGTTTGTTAACACCACATCCTTTCCACCAACCTTCCCCTATCCCATGTCCCCCCAGAACCATGGTTTTCTCCTCCAGATAGTTCATCCAGCCTCTCTTATTTGGACAGATCTGTGGATATAGTAACATGCACAAAAACAAGACAGAGTAAAACAAAGCAACAAAAGAAAACAAAACAACAACAACAACAGGACCCAAGACCGATATGTAGGCAACTGGACATCCCCTTACAGAAGAGTCGTAGGGAAGGGAAGCGCCAGTCAGGGTGCAGTGTAGCAACGATGAAACATACAACTTTCCTCTAGTTTCTAAATGCTTCCTACACCCACTATCTTGATCCCAATTCTACCTTACAAATTTGGCTAGACCAGAGGACGTATACTGGTAGAGATAGGAACTGGAAACACAGGGAATCCAGGACAGATGATCCCTTCAGGCCCAGTGCCAAGAGGGTGGGGTAGAAAGTGGGAACCAATTACAAGTATCTACATAGAACTTCCTCCCTGACTGATGGACAGCAGAAAAGTGGGTGAAGGAAGATGTTGGACAGTGCAAAATATGACAAAATAATTATAAACTATCAAGTTGACACTAGCTGCCAGTAAAGCAAGAACTGGATATATGCACAGTTAATGTACTGATGAATGATTGTGTTTTAAGACTAAACAGAAACACAGTATAGAAAGCAAACAGAATTGATGCTCCTTTAAATCCTATGATTAGAATCAATTAAACAAGCCTAAGCAATCAATGCCAGATTAAAGTTTCCTTCCCTTCCCCAGCATAACTCCCAGGTAGCAAAATCTTTCTCCTAGGCTCCAATGAGCTGAAATCTATGACTGAAATCATCTTGTGCCACGTTTTTCAGGAGGATTCATTAGACAGCTGGTTCTCTTATAAAATAAAAATGAAACAAACAACACACAACAATTGCTGATGAATCTATTCTGACTCATGGTGCTTCTTGTGTGTCAGAATAAGATTAGAGCCCTTAACGGTTTTCAGTTTTCCACTAGTCCTCTCCTCTAAAGAGCCTCTGTGTGGACTTGAACCTCCAACTATTTGTATTAACTAAGGACTCTTACAACAAAAGTTCTCCTTTAAGATGCACATAAGTTCGCAGGCAAAGAAGCAAAGCTTGAAGCATTGACTTCATCACTTCCTTTTACCAGAGAGATGGGTCTCAAGGGCTCTCTGGACCACCTGGCACCTCCTCTAAACACTTCCTAAGTAAAGGATTTTTCACCGATGCTTAAAGTATTACAAGGCCAAATAGGGAATCTGATATTGCATGCTCTTTTGTAGCTTGCGCTCCACTTTAAAATGATAAAGATAAAGTATTTCTATGCCTGATCTCATTAAGGCCTTCTGTGGAATAAAGTATGTGCATGATGACCAAGGCAGCCACAGAGAGGGGATTCGTTTTGAAAACAATGTATTGACTTTGAAAAAAAATTAAAATAAAACAGTACTTTATAAAAGAGAGCATGTTGCTTCTTAGACCCATTTGGCAACCATCTACTCGCAGTTTAGCCCATGCCCAGGAAGAGCGGTGGCCCAGCAGTAAAACACAACAGCGCCATTAAAGATAGGTGGTCCTCAGCTACACTTCCCGTAATAATTATATTGGCCTTTTGCCTCTGTTGTAGCAAATGCATGAAATATTTATGCTGATGTTGACTTTGTAAACTGGAATTAGGATAACAAAGTTTACAATCTGGTGGTAATATTGGTTGTACATTATTTTTTGTTGTTGTTGTTTGTTTCCTGGGCTTTTGTACGTTTGGTTCAAGGTAGCTTGCTGAATAATGCATAAGCCTCTTTAAAAATGCATTTCAATAGTTGAGGCTCTAGTTGGTTGTCATGTTCTCAGATGGAACAAACAAACAAAACAAAGGTGGTGATTTGCTGTTTTACAGAACAAAGCTGTGGAGAAGATGACCATTAAAAACCTTATTGGTGATTAAAAATCATTTTGTGATATTGAGTCTATTTCAGTGAGTTTGTTTTCTGGGGGAAATCACCACAATACTGGCTTTAAAGGTTAGGTTTCCAGTAGCCTCTTCTTAGGAGAGCTTTTGTGTGGTTGTAAATAGTCTTAAAATAATCCAGAGATCTAAGAAATAGGCTATATTTATAAAACCCTAAATGACAAATTCATAAGAAGCAGTGGAAGGAAACGCCTCTATCTGATCTATTGCTGCCCGTTGGAAGGGATCATTTTATCTCTCTATTCATCATAAACCAGTGGTACAGGTATTTATACTTTACTTTCAAGCTAAGTAGATTTTAAAGCTTTACAGGCTTTATATGGGACTTTCTAAGTGAGAACTGTACCCGAAAAATTGTCACCTTCTGGATTCTGATTCTCAGAGGCTCAGATACTCGAGTGCGTCAACGGACCCACGTTCCCCCCGGCGTGGTCCAGCTGACTCGGCTCCGTAGATGTTCTGAGACTGAAATTCTTTATGGAAGCAGACAGCATCCTCTTTCTCACGAAGGGCATTTGGCTGGTGGGTTCAATTTGCTAATCTTGCTATAACAACCCAGTGCTTAACCAGTGCTTGTGTTTGGTGGTCCACTGCCTTTAATTACCCTAGCTCCCCAAAGACTGATCTTCGGTGTGCAAAATCCCTATGGATTCATCTGTGAGGGGAAAACGCAGTGATAAAGGAGACAGGACCAGTGACATAATTTGCAGGGCTGATTGCAAAATGAGTATGTCAGGCCTGGTGTTCAAAATGACCGTGAATTTCAAGACAGAACATTACACAAGTTGGGGCCCGCTGAGCATGAGCTTCACAGGCCACACACTCCAAGACTGCTTGTCAGAATAGAATCACGGAGAAGAGACTCGGGTATTTTCCCACATTCATAAGAACACGAGCTGAGCTACCGTTCAAACTATGGAAATGCATGAGTCCTTCTCAATGCTGGACTCAGTGCGATTTAGCCCATCGTGCTTCTGTGAAGTGGCCCTGGTGGCTCTGTAGTTTAAAGAGGTGGTTGCTAACCCAAGGTTGATGGTTCAAACTCACCAGTCCTCCTGCTGAACAACGATATGGCATCTATTTCTGTAGAAGTAGCGATACAGCCTGGAACTCCTGTGGGCAGTTCTGTTCTGTCCAGGGTCCCTAGAGTCGGAATGAACTCAGTGACAGTGGATTGGGCTTGGGTTTCTGCTCTTCCGCTGCATGCCGGTAGCACTTTGTGACATGTCACAAGACAGCAGAGAGCACCTTTCTGGAAAAGCCCCTCTTCTTAAATGGATTTGGTAGATAGCTTAGTCTCAGCAGCTCTGCCTCGAAAAAGCTATCTTATTGTACATTGTATTTGGTCCACAATGGCCCAGTTTCCAGTTCCATTTCATAAAATAGCTTCTTCTAATCCTATCTTTGGACACTAGGTAAATTTATAAAAACTCTTTTCTGCGTGGACTAAACTTGATTAATTCTTTCAGCACACCGTTCTACGTATCACAAGGATAAATGATGGAGTACTTAATATTATATCATACCTCTTTTCACTGCTAACCAGTTTTTTTGTTATATTAGGCATACATATTTGGGGGGACACTTTTTTTTGCAATGACAAAATCTAATTCAAGATATCCTAACTATTAAATAGATTGATGATGACAGACAGACAGAGACATAGTTAAAAATGGTTCCAAGTTTGGTTGTATTTATTCTACAATAATAAGTCATTAGGTTCTCTTTCTTCTCCTCCTCCTTCTCCTCCTTGATTCCTCCTTGCCTCTGATCCTCATCTGAGTCTGGTTCTTTATAAACTTCCACTTTTGACACAAATACCTCCAAGCTTACATGTCAACAGGCATGTCAATTTGGGCAACTATAGCAGTAACATGAAAAGAGCTGATTGGATTCACTTAACTTATACATTTCCCCTGAATGACTAACAGTGTACTGGGATGTGGGCTTGGGTTACTTGCCACCCATTAAACCATGAGAGACAGGTCCACTGAGGGTGGAGGTGAAAATATCCAAGATGAGAAAATGTATTACCAAAGGAGGATGACCAGATTCTCAGCAGGTAAAAGCTATAGCCATCATCTGTTATGTGACTACAGTAGGTTCTGGGGCTGAGTGTACAACTTCCTCCTCCCTGCCATACAAAAATCCCAGGAGCAACGAAATAAAGTGCAACTATTAGTCTCTCCCTGTGCAAAGGAAAGAAGAGTGTTGAAAATCAAGACACAAAGAACCAATTAGTCCAGTGAACCATGAAATCACCAGTCTCCACGATCCCAAGATCAGAAGAAATAGATGGTACCCAGCTACCACAAACAACTGCTATAAACGGTATACATTAGAAGATGCTAGAACAAGTGGGGGGGGGAAACAAAAGAGAAAGTTAAGTTTCTATTCAAATAGAGAGTGGTGGGACTAAGACTATTAGTCACCCTTCAGATCTGGTACTACGCTCACCCTCCTGGCTCAGTTTTTAACCAAACAATAGACAAATGCATAAGAGAAACATTAATATTAACAGAATACACAAACAATAAAATAGTCACTTGAGATCAAAAGAACAGCCTTTATCCAAGGACAACGTTCCAAAGGGTCAGAAAGATGAAGAAACAGAAAGAAGAAAGAGAGGAAGGAAGTCGGATAAACGATGTTTAACATGGGATTGAAGCCAATGACATGGAACAAAATGTCTAAGCATTATTTAATGGGAAACTGATAGATGGAATATGCTTTGTAAACCTTCACCCAATGCAAATATAAAGGTGTGTGTGTGTGTGTGCGCGCGCGCGCACGCGCATGTGTTTAAAGCAGTTTCCATTGAGTTGATCTCAGATCATGGAACCCAATGCATGCCAGGGTAGAATAATGCTCTGAAGTGTCTTCAATGTTGTGGAGATTGATTCTGGAAGCTGATATTTTGGAAGAATAGTGCCAGGTCTTTCTTCCAAGGCATATTTTGGTGAACGTCAATGCAATGCCAACACTTAGTTATCCACTCGGGGTATTAACCATTTGCACCAGCTGGGGCAATGGCTAAGTATAAAGGGAAATTAATACTTAAAATCGAGAGAAAGGTGATGTGCCACTAACACCTCTGTCTCTTCGAATATGTTCAATTCCCTGTGGGAGGAAAAGCCAAGGTCATCCCAAGAAAAAGATTAAAGCAAAGGACCACGTTGTTCCAAGGTTTGCAGAGGAAATTCTGCACAGTTTATAAGTCTGAGTGGTCAGACTATTAATTTTGCCAAATTTTCCTGCTATCAAGTTTTTTGTTTAGTTTTGGTTTTTACCACATGGTTGTAATGTTTAAGCTTTTGGGTCCGAGAGCCCATAGGTTGAGAGGGCTCCTCCCATTGTGCGTCATTCATCAAAGCCAAAAAGAGTGTGGAGGCAAGGCTTGCAGGGGCTGGTGCTTTGGCTCAAGTATTGTCTACAACTTCCCAAACTGAGCACTCGTTCTTGTATGCCTCTTGGGTACTTTCTAAATTTCACAGGGACTTTTCTCACTTCTCCTGACTCCCTCTGAGAAGATTCCCAGAGGGATGTGCATCATCCCATGAGGCTCATGTTGGTACAAGGGTTTGTGTTTCAAAGTGCATTTCAATTCTTCTCATGAGCATTTTCTTCCAATGAACTTTCAAGAAAGGCAATCTTATGAAGGTGACTTTTTTGATGTAGCTTGTGAAAAAAGGTGAATCAACGGAATTATCCATAAGCAAACAAATAAACAAACAAAATTCCAAATGCACTGCTATGGATTCGACTCATGCTGACTCTTAGCAGCCACACAGGACAAAGGAGAACTGACCCAGTGGGTTTCCAAGAGTGGGTCTCTTTATAGGATGAGATATCCGGATGAGATGCCTGCTGGTATTGAACTTCTGTCCTTGGGATCACCTAAAACTGCAATGCCACGTGGATTCCTGGAATTGTACACAAAGTCTATAAAAAGGGATAACACAGAAGTCCAGAGGAGTGAAAGTGGTTAACAGGCTTGGAGGCCAGGGATAGAAGTTGAGACATATGAGAAGTGAAGAATGTCTTAGAGAACAACGTCCTGAAAAGAAGCCAGTGGAAGGCCTCTGGGGCCCAGTTCGACTGGGACCCACATGGGGTTGCCATGAGTCAGAACTGACTTGACGAAAAGCAGCTTCACATTACATAAGGCCACAGCAAATGCATGAAACACTGCTGGGCTCTGACCGAGAAAGAATGTGGCTTCCCTTCACTCTCAAGTACCCCCTGCCACTCACACCACCCAAGCATGCATCTTGACAGTGCACTCAGATCAATATGACAACACGTTGGGAAACAGTTGCCCGGATGAACCTTGTTCATCTGAGGGATGATGGGACCCTCAAATTTGTCTCCCAAACCTCTAAGTGTCATCAGGAGACACTTCTGGCAACCTGTGTGACAGCTGGTGCTTACTTCACCCAGCAGACGCTGGATAGAACAGGGGGGCTCTCTTCTTTCGGCAGCTTCGCAAGGCTACTTGACAGGTTTGTGAGGCTGAATGCCCCACTGTGAATGAATAATTGTAAGGAGATGATATGAAGGGGTAGGATTGAAATAACTTAAAAAATGATTGCTGCCCTAATGATCATTTAAATTATATATAAATACACACACACATATATATACTTTATAAAGTATACATATATGATATGGTCTAGGTAAGGACTAGAGAAACAAACTTATAGATATATGTATATAAGAAAGAGCCTTATATACAAGAGCAATTGAATATTGAGAAAACATCCTAGCCCAGTCCAGATCATGTCCACAAGTCCAATATAAGCCTATATGTCTGATACCAATCTATAAATTCCTCTTCAGACTCAAACAACACATGCAATGACGCCAAATGCAGGAAGATCACAGGCAAGTGGGTGACAAGTCTTGTGGATCCAGTGGTGGTGGAAGCATCTCAGTGCTGGCATGGGTCTCCATGTGACTCCTTCAGCTCCAGGGCTCTAGCGTAGCTCCAAGTGTCTTGTCAAGAGGAATGTCTCACAGAGAGTAAGCACATGTCCAGTCTCCAGCAAGCTATTTATCTCCTATTTGGATGAGGTCATCAAGCTGCAACTTAAACTCTACCCCTTCACTCTGAAGTCTCAAATTGACAACAGATAATGTAACACACACACACACACACACACACACACACACACACACACACACCCCAAAAGTTACTTTATTATTTCTTACAGGGAATATGTAACTGAGAACAATAAAAGTGGTACATGAAACAAGATTATGTTAGAAGAGTTTAAAAGATTAGTGAAAAATATTCAATAATACCTGACAAAAATCAATAAAACTATTATTTAAGATACGGCTTCCTGAATGGCATCCTCACATACACTATTCTTTGCTTTCATCCAAGCACCAACCCCTGTGTGATTTATTCTTTACCATCATTGCACATAGGATCCCATTCTTTCAGAGGTAGGCCAACTAGACAATAGTCATTGTGGCTGAGATATCAGAAGCAGGCAATTTTCCTTTTATCAATGTATTATGTTCAGCTTTTAAAAATCCTTTTTCTCAAATGACAGTGTGCCATTCTCTGGTTGCCGGGCATTTTTGCTCCTTCGTGTCTGTGCCTGTTTCCGTGTCCATGGACCACGAATCCAGAACTGCCTTGTCGACAGGTTGTGGCAACCATAGGGTTACTGAAACCGGAATGCCCTGTTTGCGAGTGGTTGAGGCCTCCTAATGCCCCTTGTGGAGAGGGCAGACCTGCCCCCATGGTGTCTGCAGCTGTCAGTCTCACAGGAGCAGACACCCTCTGAAGCTGGTGGTCTTGAAATACCCACCTTCTGGTTTTCAGCTCCAGTCTGAATCCATGATGCCACTAGGGGTCCTTCGTGGATCAAGAGATCACTGATAAACAGGAGTCAACAACAACAGCCGCAGCATCGGCGGCCTTACCAGGGTACCATATTGTCAGTCCCTCTGTGGCCATTTCATGATGGCCTCAATGACCGTGCCATTTTAATCTGGCATCTCGGACAGGAGGTGTTTAGACTGAGGCTACTGAGTCTGAGGAAAGAGGGCTGGTTGTTGGAAAAGGTTCCTTTGAAGACTAACAGACAGCAGCAGGCCCTGACTGGCTAACAGCAAATACCTTAGCAAATGGGTTCATCACAGACCTGACACCAGGTACAAGAAACAAGAAAGGGAGAGAGAGAGAGATGTGTCTTTTCTTTTCTTGTTAACCTCTGGTGGAGGAAAGGCTGAGAAAGTAAGTGGAAATAAATGGTATAGACTTAAGTTCCAGGAACTAACTGGGGAAGACTAAAAATAGCCAGCTCCTTAAATAGTCCACGGCTGTCTGCTGCGTGGGATGTTAGAGACAGCAACTTCTAGGGAATCCACCAAACTCCAGGAAGCCTTTTGTTTTATGTCTTATTGGGACTTGTCAGCACTTTAATGTGCTTAAATATCCCTGACGGTAGCAAGGTCCCAAAAAGACTGGTTGGCATGTCTAAGAGGTAACCTCTTTTTCAAAATGATGCTGTTCTGCAAGCTTTCCCTCACTACCCCCAAGATAGACCTGAAAAAAGGAAGTCCACTCCAACGCACGGCGACTTCATGTGTGTCGTGGTAGGATTATGCTTCAGGAGGTGTGCAATGGCTGGTTTTTCAGAGGGAGACTGCCAGGCCTTCCTTCCTAGGTGCTCTAAGAATGCTAGAACTACCAACTGTTCATTTAGCAGGGAGCCCAATTGCCCCACACACCACCCAGATACTCCCTAGATCAACAAGGATGTCCTTTGGACCTCAGTGAGAGAAGCAGTTGTGAATTCATTTTTGATTATTTTGGTACCACAAGTGGTTGAAACTTGGTCGGAGCAGTCGATATGTATGAAATTTCATCAAAACAGTAGATTTTGTATTCAATAAAAACAGCATACCTAATACAGGTTTCAGGTTCAATTTCACGCATTGAAACAGAACAATTTGTTCTTGCATGATGGCCCTGCTTAATACTCACATTCAGGAAGGAAACACAGAAGATCCAGGTGCTATAGCAAAATGTGGCATAGAAATTAGATAGTGCCTGGCTATCAGATAAAATAGCACCTGGGGTCTTGAAGATACGTCTCCAAACAAGCAGCCATGTAGGTGAGATGTCAACTAAATCCACATGGAAGAAGCACTAAAGGAGTGTAAATCATGTAATCCGAAACTAAAGGAGGGATTAGTATGAGAGGCTAAATTGTGAGAATGCAGTTTGCAGAAGGCTATGGATGACAGTGGGTGCCCACGATATATATATATATATATATATATATATATATATATATATATATATATATATATATATATATATATATATATATATATATATATATTCACAGGAAACAAACCTCCGGTCAACTCCCGCTATCCACAATTGAGAGATGGGAGGAAAGTGGTTACTAAACAGAGTTCATTGATGAGCTAAATATACAAGATCAAAGGCATAAATCTTAGGTGAACAGTTAAAACAGTGTCAGTTGATTCCCCCCTTTGAAGTATGTTGGACCTGATCTGGTTTTCAACATTTTCTGATTTTTGTTTTATTTTGGTTTTTCATATTAGGGTGTATCTCAGAAGTATTATGCCATTTAGAGACCTTCCTTGGGAAGTTGTGTTATATAATTTTATTTATGTTGGTAGATGACACCCAGGATTAAGGAACAAACAGAGGCAGCAAGTATAAAAAGTGTTTTCGGGGGTAGGGCAGAGGTGGGCACAGTGGTGGGGGGGACAATAAGGAACGTTTGGAAACTGATTATTGAAGCAGTTGTACAATTCTGCTTGTTGTGATTGAACTATGGAATGATATGATGTATGTATTACCTCCTCATTAATAATAAATTAAAACAAAAACAAAGGTCAATTTTAAAATGGGGAGAAAAAAAACCCTCTTCTTCACTACTTCCTCATTCTCACCAATATAAATTTTTAGAACTTTTATCTTGTTTTCCAGAAGTGTCAAAAGAACATTTTAAGAAATGCTTCTGTTGAACCAGTCTACACTGCATGTTCAAACATTTACCTCCACTGAGACTTCTTTTTCTCCCTGTCACCACTCACTCAGAGCTTCCCAGTGGCAAAGGGGTGAAGTCTGTGTAAACTGCCTACACTACTCCTTTGTAGAGTATTGGAAAGGAAGGATATTACTGTGTGGACTAAGGTGTGCCTGACCTAAGCCATGGCACATCGCCTCATTTGCATGTGAAAATTGGACACTGAATAAGGCAGACCAAAGAAGAATTGACAAATCTGAATTGTGGTGCTAGAGGAGAATATTGAAAGTACCATGGACTACTAAAATTATAAACAATTAGTCTTGGAATATGTCTAGCCAGAGTGCTTCTTAGAGGTAATTAAGACGAGCAAAGCTCTGAATAGAGGTATAACTATAGGTGTGTACATGTGTAAATAGATTAATTCATAATAATAGAGGTATTGGCCTGTGTACATATATTTATCAGGCAATACACTGAGGTAGTGGACGGACTCCGGGCCTCTGCTCATGCCCACTCTCAATGCAAGAACACTTTGTTCTAACAACCTGGCATTCTGTGGTGCTCAACCTCTTGGCAAAATCGCTGATGACAAAATGGGTACATAAGCAAATGTGGTGAAGAAAGTAGATGGTGCCCAGCTTTCAAAAGATATAGTGTCTTTTGTCTTAAAGGCCTGAAGTTAAATAAGCGGCCTTCTAGAAAAGCAACAAGCCCACATGGAAGAAGCACACCAGCTTGTGTGATCACGAGGTGTCAACAAAATCAGGTTACAGGCAGCAGAGACCCAAAACTAACAAACATAAAGATATTGTTGTGAATGAGGGGCTTTGGAGCAGAGACCCAACACCCTTCTGTAGACAATGAGACATCTCCTCACAGAAGGGTCACAAGGTAGGGATGAGTCAGCCAGAGACCAGTATAGCACCGATGAAACACAACATTCCTCCGGTTCCTTGAGGTTTCCTCACACACACACACACACACACCCCACTGTCATGACCCCAGTGCTGCCTTTCTTTCACGGTGAGCTAGACCGGAGCATGTGCACAGGTACAGATAAGAGCTCACAACACAGGGACTCCAGGGACAGGAATATGAGAAGCCATACCAGGAGGGTAGGGGGAAGGAAGGGCGAGGAGGGAAGGGGGAACTGATCACAATGGCACACACACACACACACACATACACACAGAGAGGAACAACAGAAACCATGGAGGAACGGAGACAGTGGTCAGTGTAAGATGTGAAACAAATAATTTATAATTTACCAAGGGATCACCAGGGGGGAGGGAGAGAGAAAGGAGGAGTTGATACCAAGGGCTCAATAAAAAATAAATGTCTAGAAAATAATGATGGCAACACATGTACAAATATGCTTGATTTAACTGATGTGTGGATTGTTATAAGAACTGTAAGAGCCCTCAATAAAATGATATTTTAATTAAAAAAAAACAGTTATTCGGATCCAAGAAACTCACACTCACTGTAATCAGGTTGATTCTGAGTCTAGTCGAACTGCCCCCGTGAGTGTCTGGGACTTTGCAGAAGCAGGACCCTTCATCTTCCTCCTGCAGAGGGGCTGAGGTTCGAACTGCTGACCTCTCCCCCAGTAGCCCAACGCAGGACCCAGTATGCCGCTAGAGCTTCCTTTACTGCAAGAATAGCTCTGTTCATTTTTTTTCTCTTTAAATGATACTATTAGTGTTGTTCGTGGATTTGTTGAGTTGACGCTGACTCATGATGTCCCTTGGACAATAGAAGAGAACCTCAGTCTTGAGCCATGTCCATGCTCAAGTTTATGATTGACGTCAGCATGCATCTTGAGTACCCTCCAAGCTCATCTTCCAGCGCTGTATTGAACGAATGCTTTGCAGTCCCTAGAGTTTTTATTGGCTAATTTACTTTTGTATTCAATCTCAGTCTGGAATTTCTGCTGAAATCTGTTCACCCTGGGTGACTTTGGGAGTATTTGAAATGCCAGTGGCCTAGCTTCCAGTGCCATAGCTATATGGAATGCATGACCATTGGACAAACGGACAGATGATGGCTCTAAAACATACAAAGAATAAACATTTTAAAAATATTAAACTCACTTGAAGACAACCAAAGAGGAGAGAGAGAACTTGCCACTCATCGCTCAACTTATCATGTACATTCTCACTGAAAGAGTCTTTATCTGGGACACTTCCCTCTCGCTTCCTCGCCCTTCTTCAAGATCCACTCCAAAAGCTGCCCTGTTCCAAGCAGTCACTGCCAACATCAGGCTTACAGCTGACCTCTAAACTCCCAAATCACTTATCTGTGTCCTTCAACATGTAACGGCATTTTGTAGTGGAGTACTTTTTATGTCCATGTCCTTTTCTTTTAATCAGCAAAATTGACAGGACTGTGACTCCTGCGTTTCCAACACAGAAACATAATAAATCTACTCAAGTGATTCAGATATGTGTATATATATATGCATATATATATATATAGATTATATATATTGATTTCCTATTGGCATTATGAAAAAGGAACTTATATATTTATATGTTCCTTCTTCATAATGCCAATAGGAAATCAATGAACATCAGAATTTCAAAGAACAAAATAAAATGTCACTCTGAGTATATGGGGAGTAATGTTACATTTGCACAGTGGGATTTGGGTTGAGATAGACTCATTTGCCTCACAAGTACAAATACGTATATATTATTGACAGTTAGTTACCTCTGTTTCTTATAAAATGAAGATACATAACAAAATGTATATAAATTATCTTGGACCTAGAAAGTGATTAATGAGCACTAGTTGTTAATATTTTAGTTGACATTTTACAAAAATAATATATTAAAATGTGTTATAAAAAAACTATTTATAACATATTTCTAAAATAGTGGATGGCCATCGAAGTTTGAGGCTGGTTTTGAAAATGTCTTAGGTGACACAAAGGCTAAATCAATTAAATAAAGAATAAATATGTTGAGCGATTGTTTCAATTGAGCACTAAATGCCTACCAAAGAATCCATAATCCAGCCACCCCTGCCAAAATTGTACTCTCACACATACAGTCTATTAGGTGCTCTTAGTGTGTGCTATTGAGTAGATGGCTACTCGTAGGAACCTAAAAGGATGAAGGACACTGTCCCACAGGGTTTCTTATGCTGTAATCTGTACAGAAGCGTTGGCCAAGGGACACAGGGCTTAAGTGACACAGTTGCTAAAAGAGGTCAGAGATTTCAATCCACCAGCTGTTCCACGGGAGAAAGAGGTGGCCACCTTCTTCCATAAAGATGTCCACCCTTGTAAACTGTGCCGGGCAGGTCCATCATTTTATGAGGTTGCTACGACTGTGACTTGACTTGTTGGCAACAGATTTGCGTGGGAATCCTGCAAAGCGACTTCCAGATCACTCCTCTCAGTGGCTAGTAGGTGTGACCACTCACCTTCCAGTTATCTGCCAAGCACGTAACCTTTGAGTCAACAATGTGCTCTTCTAGAAGGACATAAGAAAAATAGATACAGGACACTCGGGAGGGTCCTCTTTTTCTGAAGCTCTCAAGCAACATATCAAATGACCAAATGTCAGTGCTGAAAGCACACGGAGGTCAATGATGTGGTGAAAACAGCCTGAACTTGGAGTCAGATCTCACAACTCAAAATGTACTTTCTCTTTCCTGACCAGGTGGCCTTTGGTAGATCATGTGCCTTCATGAAATCTTTTCGATCATTTGTAAAATGGAGCTAGTGACACAACTCAGGATTAATAAAACATAATAAAACATGATGACAAAGCAACCTCCGCCTTTGGCTATGGCTGAGTTGATGTGAGGAGAACCAATATAGCAACAAGCATAGCTGGAAAAGCTCAAGGCAATCCAATATGTAGAAAGAAACCCTGTACAAATGTATTGGAACATTTCTTAGCCAGGTTTTGAGGGCTACGATTGTGGATCGGGGGAGATTATTATGATAAGACCAGCTTTCCATGCATCTTTTCCTCTCAGGGTATTTGCTAGTTCTTGGTGTGGGTGAGAGGTGGAGAAGCCTGGCAAAAGATGTATGCCAAAAGGGAGAGGCGCCAGAATGGCTTCTGATGATATCATGGCACTGGTAAGAAAAACCCTGGAGTTCCGGCCAACAGAGTATCAAGAGCTTACGAAACCAAAACCCTGGAAAAGAAGGAGGCACAGAGAAGTGAGCCCGACGCTCGTAGGTTGCCCAGTCGGGGTTTGCCAAGTCTTGATTGAGCAGGGTCAGAGGTTAAGAAGCTACGTCAAAAGCAGCTGAAAAGGGGAAGAGGAGTTTGGCAGCCTCACACTACTGGGTAAATAAAAATTGAAATTCAGGGCTGGTCAGGGGAAAAAAGCTCTAGTAAACACTCCAAGCTTTCCGCTGAGACCCTTGGCAAGTGATACTGTAGGAATTGGAGATGAAAGGAAATAGCCGAAAACATACAGAGATTTCAAATTAGCCTCGTCTTAAGTAATTCTCTAATGGGGTTGAGGTGAACTCCCTCTGCTTAGCGGCAGGATAGGGTGAACCCTCCTTGTGGGAAAAGAAGTATAGGCACTATACCATATATGCCAGAGACAGTGTCTGACCATTAATCAAAGTTATTGCACACAACAAATGAAGACCCTGAAAAGTCAGGAAACACTAGAACCGGACCCCAGAGTTTTCAGATGGATAGCTGAAAGTGAATCAGACTAACAATTGCAAGATAACAGATGAGAAAAATAAAAATTTCAAGGGACCAAAAGTCAATCTCAATCAACATTTTCTAGACTGAACAAAAGACAGAACTATATGTCCAGAAACGAAGAGAAAAATAGACAATAGAAACAGATATGGGTCATATAGATTTTAGAGTTATTAAGAAAGGAGTTTAAAGTACCTCTTCAGAGTCAAGAAACATGGGATAAAGATGGATAAAATAGACAGAATGGAGAAGTTCAACAGGAAACCTATATATACCATCATTGTGCCCTGAAGATGAGGTCATCTGCTTGGAACAGGTTTGCACTTTCCTCACCAAGGCGCACCAAGCAGAAACATATCGATTTTATTCAGTCGGGCTCTGAGCGGAGACAATTTTTAGTCAAGTTAGGTTTCAGTGTACAGCCAGCTTTTCCCAAATTGGGGGAACTTGCTGTCCCTCATCTGATGGGGGCCTAGGGGGCTCCAGGGTGGGTCCTTCATTGTGATCTCAGGCTCTCCAGCTGGGAGAGCGAGTCATCTTCAGCTCGGCTTTTCAAAATAGCTTTTCAGGTCCTCACACCATACACTTTCAGAAGTCTGCAAATGTGTTTCTAAAACATATTGGTTATATGTTGAATGTTGTTGATCTCTCTCTCTCTCTCTCTCTCTCTCTCTCTCTCTCTCTCTCTCTCTCTCTCTCTCTCTCTCTCTCTCTCCAGTTTTGAAGAACCACAAGAATTCCTTCTGGTTTCTCATTGCCTCAGAAGAGAGTTTTCCCTCTTCCCTTGCTACATCCTGGAATTAAAAACCATTGCCCACACTTAAGATGCTCTGGTGGGTACAGTGGGTTATGCATTGGGCTGCTGGCTGCAATGTGAGCAGTTTAGACTAACCAGCTGCTCCTAGGGATAAGGATACAGTTTTCCATTCCTGTAAAGACTTGTAGTCCCAGAAACCCACAGGGCAGCTCTACCCTGTCCTAGAGGGTGTCTGTGAGTCACAACTGACTTGATAACAGCAAGTTTGGTTTAATTGTCTCCCCACCCACAATCTACAAACCCCCCTAGAAAAAGCAGCAGCTTCAGATGATATGCTCACATCTCCTATAATCTCCTCTCTGGGATCTTGGCTTTTTGACATCTTTAAACAGATAACTCTTTCATCTTTATTTAATTTTTATTCTATCTCAGATTTGGGGGATAATTTCAATATGAAATCTTGGACTCTGCTTTTTCCCCTTCTTTTTTTATTAATCATTTTATCGGGGGGATCTTACCAAACCTGTAACAATCCATCATTCAATTTTCTTAAGCATACTAGTTCATATGTTGCCATCAACATTTCCAGAACATTTTCTTTCTTCTTGAGCATGCTCTGCTTCTTATTATCACTTTCTGCTCGGCAAGACTAACGCCAAGTCTTAGCAAGAATGTCGAACAACGGCAACGGCATGCACTGCCGTGGAGAGTGAACACTGCTACAACTTCAAGAAAATAGGCATCTGCTTAATATTTACTTATACATATGTTTCATGCCACAAACATTCTACGCCAAGACTTAGCCGACAGAAAGGTTTCAGCAAAGGTTATTCTGAGACTATATATTAGTCCAACTCCTGTGGAAACCTGGAAATATATAATACTTGGGGTAGAATTGCTGTTTCGTGACACTACTATACATGGTACAGCAATTCCTCCCCAAGTGTTACAGTAACTAGAAAAATATAAGTAAAGGACATGTTTATGAAACTCAACTGGAGACCACCTGCTCATCGATAGCAAACTCAATATACCAAACGTGTCATACTTTCTCAAAAAAAAAAAACCCACAAACTACAACCACATAAAATGGCATGGTGCCACATTGTTGTGCAAAAGTAGTTGCATGTCAAAAAAACACACATGAATCAGTCATATACATGAAGAATGATGACTTTAGAAGACACTTTCCATACACTTTGAAAGTATACTGCCATGCCCTGGGAAATTTGTCCTATCAAAGTTATTCTTACTGCAATGTGTATTTATAAGTACTTGTTCTCTGAAGCTCCCTGTCATGGAGTAGATTCTGATCACAGCAAGCCTATAGCACAGTGGACAACTGCCCCGTGATGTCCTGGAGCAGTAATTGTTGATGGGCGGAGAAAGTCTCATGTTTCCCCCCAGAGCAGCCATGAGTCTCAACATGCTGACCCAATGGTTAGCAGCTCACCAGGTAACCACTAGCCCCCAGGTTTCTGTCGGATACAGCGTCCTGATGAATCAGAGCCAGCTCGATGGCACCGAACAATAACAGCGATACATGTTACAATATGTTTCCTTAAAAAGGAACACAGATTAAAGTATGTATATGAATATTAGTGTGAGATGAACATAGTTGTATCTAGACCCTTGGCCATCCATGCCAGCAGTTGGTTATGTAGTGGTTATGCACTGGTCGGCAGTTTGAAACCACCAGCCGCTCTAGGGGGAAAGCCTGGGTTTTCTACTCTCGCCAGCAGTAGTAGTGGCAGAAACCCACTGGGGGTAGCTATGAGTCAGCATTGACTCAATGGCAGGGAGCTAGCTTTAAGCCACAAAAGCTGCCAATATGGTTGATGTTCCTCAGCCAGATCGCCACTGCTCAAATGCATGGCTCGAGAGTTTTGCTTTGCTTTTGCCTGATCTCTGTTGAGCTACTGATGTTTGAAAGAGTCAAATTCTCATTTGGGCGGCTGCGGCTTAAATCTGATATTTGTGGAATTTAAGGACTGCAGTGGGTGCACTATCCCTCGACTTGTTTTGATATTGGAACAGTGAGGAATAACCTGCAGGAAGACCAAAACTCCAGATCCCACTTTGTGGTTAGATGTCAGACTACACCACAGTTTCACCCTGGGCAAACTCAACTTTTCCAAAGTGATTATTTTGAGAAAGACCCCAGACAGGAAGACCTGCACTCCAATTAAGCATCGCAACTGTATCCTGGGAAAAGAGCGTTATGTAATATGCAGAACTACCAATGCTAGAGTAAGACCCGTAAATAACATACATTCTATATAAAACTGGTTTGTCTCAAAATGACAGACACTTGAATTTACAGGATGCTCAGTAAAAGTGACGTCTGATCCTCAGTTGGGGACTATCGCCCCCAAGAAGTTAAACCATTTTGTAGCCAGACAGTGAATTTCTGCTTTTACACATCTGGAATAGCACTTCTTCATCCAAACCAGGCTGCTGATTTGTTTGTTTTTTTTCTTTTAGGAAAAGGAATGTCTCCATGTTGGTTGACTTTGTATTCCATCTAGAACATTTTCTATTTTCACAGGCTCAAACCTTTGGGCTGATGTAATTTCAAACAGACAGAAGAGTTGA
This sequence comes from Tenrec ecaudatus, assembly GCF_050624435.1. Lineage (NCBI taxonomy): Eukaryota > Metazoa > Chordata > Mammalia > Afrosoricida > Tenrecidae > Tenrec > Tenrec ecaudatus. The sequence goes on along the minus strand of NC_134542.1, from coordinate 17,436,191 downwards.
GAGACTAGTGTGAGGAAGTTCTTCATCTAGCCTCTAGTGATTTTGACCAATCATTTACCTTGAATTGACTTCACTCATTTTGCCATAAGATCCCTTGCGACATAGTCGTTACTCATTGGGCTGCTGAATTGAAGGTCAGCAGTTCAAATCTACCAACTGCTCTGCTGGAGAAAGATGAGGCTTCCCACTCCAATAAAGTGTTGCTCTCTCAAAAACCCACAGGGACTTCCCTACAGGGTCACTCTGAATTGGAATCATCCCATGGCCTGAGTTTTGTTTGTTTGTTTTTTTTAAAAATAATTAAATCATTGTATCGGGGTTTGTACAACTCTTACCACAATCCGCACATCCATCCATTGTGTCAAGCATACTTATATATTTGTTTCCCTCATCATTTTCGAAACATTTTCTTTGTACTTTAGCCCTTGGTATCTGTGCCTCATTTCTCCCCCACCTCCCTCCCCATGTTCCCTCCCTGTCTCACTCTAACTCTCTCTCCATCAGCACCACAAAAAGAGGTCCTTGTGAGCTGTTTCTTTTCAGTGGCCAGTGCCAAGTGGATCTTGTCCCTGATTTTAGGAAAGTGTGACTGGGAAGAACTGCTTTCCATGATCCTGTCAGCCAGTAATAAGCAGATGCCCACTTCCTTCAGACCCCATTATTGCATGATTTGCACCCTTCAGAGATGGAAAGAGCCCCAAGTGACACTTTACCACCTTCCACCATAATCATGGCAAATGGACAAAGATGAAGACCTCAATGTCTCCTTCCTGAAACTTGGAAGCGCTCTGCGCAAATAAAGACCTACGGACAGATCAACATATCTGAAAATATATATAGAAAACTCCCCTGGGGCTAAACGTGGGGTAGAAGGGCCCTTTGTCTGACAGTGGGGAGAAGAACAATGAATCGACTAGGGGATCAGGGAATTACAGTTTTTTTGTTCATAAACCAGTATGCCTAAAAATGAATCAAAGAATGAGTAAAGCACAGGAGAAAGGATATTTGGGGGGTTTCAGTGTGTCTGCCTTTCAGATGGCAATTGCTTTGAAAGTAAATTCTGCTTACCCAGCAACCAGGGGCAAAGGTCACCTGTTCCATTGAGCATGCAAAGATAAATGGTATCGTTGGCACACTATCATGAAGGAAAAGCATAGGATGGCTTCCCAGCCCTGTGCATCAGAGAGATCGGAGGATTGCCAGGATGCAGATGGACAGGGAGGCCAGAATGCCTTTGTAGCATGTGGTCGGCTCATACAAGATGAATGTTGGCAGGGACACCACCAGCCCTGGTGCCAGGCAGATAGGAACAAAGGTGCTCTGAGATCCAGACATTCTCCAGTCCATGTGCATGGCCTTTGAGAGAGAGAGAGAGAGAGAGAGCCACTGCCTAGAGAGATAGGAGATAGAGGGAAACCTAGGCAGGTACAACACAAGAAACCTGAGCCCTGGAGATTTTAACACAGCCTACCAGCAAAGGACAGGAGCCCTGATGGCATAATGGTTTCAAGTTGGGCTACAAACCAAGATGTCAGCAGTTCGAAACCACCAGCCATGCCTCTGGAAGAAGATGGGGCTTTCTACTCCTTGTGAAGAGCTACAGTCTCAGAAACTCAGAGGCAGTTCTACCCTTTCCTAAAAGGTCACTATGAGTCAGCATGGACTGAATGGCAGCAGGTTTGGACCAATGATGTAGCACCATCCATGAAGATCAGCGTCACGGCTGTTATTGTCATGGTGGGAGTTTACTTGTGGTTTTTGGCTTTATCTTTTTTCTGTCTCAATTAGACAGAGACCATTGCTATATATACTGTAACCAGCTGTTTAGGGATGTGTACATGCCAACGGGTGAGGGGATAGAGCCTGAGAGAAACCACAGTGGAGCAGGCGCAGAGGCAGGGCAGCCGACAAACCCATAGTGCATAGGTCGTGTGGCAGGCTGGCCATCCTGTAGATTGGAATCTCAAGAGTCCTAGGCCAGGGGAAAGAATGAGTTCAGAATGGAGAGTGAAAAAACATTCTGCCAAAATGCTTGTTTAAAATCAGAAAACCAAAGAAACCTTGAGAAAAGCTCTCGTTTAGAGGACTGCTTGATGGCTTTCCGCTCGATGGCACGTGGGCAGTGCTCACACTACATCGGGAAACAATCATTGATCTAGTGTGTGGCCAGAGCAGGAAGAACCATCACGTAGCCAAGCTGATGCAAAAAATCAACCATCATTGATAGTGTTCTGCCTCCACTATCATGAGGTGCTGTCAGCTGGGTTCTGCCTCGTGGAAACCCTCTGTAAAGCAGAATGAAACACGGCCCCGTCCTGAGCCATCCTCCCGATTACAACCTGAGCCCCCTGCTGTACCCACTGTGTCCATCATCTCTTTGAGGGACTTCCTCTTTTTTTGATGACCCTCTCGTTCATCAAGAATGATGTCTTTCTGCAGGCTCTGATATCTCATGGTAGCATCTCCACAAGAAGCGTGACGTCGTCTCACCATCCTTGATTCTAAGGAGCTCTCTGGCTGCACTGCTTTCAAGAAAGATTTGCTTGTTCTTCTGATCATGTATCTCCCTATAATTTGTGGCAGAATAAAATTTCTTGGTATGCTTATTTTTTCCCACTCATATCTCTATGTAACTCCCAAATGATTGAATTGGACTATGCAAATCATGTCTGTGTAATGATAATAGAGGGGATTGGTCAGTTTTCTTTACCACCCACCCCTTGGCTGTAAGGAAAAGCCATCTTTGAAACAGTGGGACAGAGAGAAACCCCAAGACCATTGGAAAAACCGGTTCCAGTTCTCTGTCTGAAGTGATGGAGACTGAGAGTGTGGCCGAGATTCATAGGAGCAGGGCTGAGATGATGAGGGACCATCTCCTCATTCTGCCCAAGAAACTGGAACTATGAGACACAAGGCCAGTTGAACTAGCTTTCTGGTCCACAGAGGTAGAAGCCAAGGGACCATGAGGCTGAGAGACTGAGCACTACAGAGAGACTTGGCTGCTCACAATGGAGAGGCATTGCTGTGTACCAATGACCGCATCCTTACTACTTACTGATCCTGATGTGTAGAAACCTATTGGCTTACCCAGTCAACTCCCATCATTGTATTATCTCTGAGTTCCGGGTGGATTTTTAGTTCAAGGAAGTATCGAAGCCAACATGAAAGTAGAGTGGCATGGGAGGAACAGTTGGCATCAGAGTAGGTCAAGAAGGAGGGAGCAGGGAGGCCTCTCTGACCCCTGCCTCTTTCCAATAGGGAGGCCAGAAGAGGCCAGACATGGCCGTTGGTGTCATGGATGCATAATGTAAGATGCTTTGAGGAAAGGTTCTAATCTAATAAAACTTTCTGTGGAGCAGAGGGACAAGAGAGGAGACGTTTGCTTTTTCTCCCACATAAAAACCGAATGACGTGGAAACCTAATTTTAATTAGATGTCAACGAAGACCTACCTGACACACAGGGGATGGTTAGAAATAAGCAAGTGAAAAAGTAGAATAACCAGGAAGGTTTCGTTCTGCAACCTGGAAATTTTTTCAGCTTCATAATTCAATCAATAATTCAGTAGGCCAATAAGAGAACCATTCCTGGGTAAGACTGATTTTCTTAGCTAATGTTTAATTAAGCCCTACCATCTAGCTAGATGCCCACTTGCCTATAACTCATTATTGGAGATGTAAATTTATTAAGCTTTCATAAGACATCAATTTAGGCTTATCATCAAAAATGTACCTACATCTTCTAACTCAGCAGATTCATATCTAGTAGAACATGTATATGTGAAGAGATATTACATGTAAGAGTAAAATGATTTTTTTTAAAAAGACATCATATCCATCCAGAGGACTGTATTTCACTTACTTGATAGTTCATCTATACGGTAAATTACGAAGGCACTGCTCAAAAATAAGCTAGAGTTTATTTATAATGAAATAGAAGCTTGTTTTAAAGGTAGTCAGTGGAGAAAAAAATCATGTTGACCAGTTTATAGTGTGATTTACTTTGTATTTAAAAGAAAAAGTCATGCTGTACATCTATGCATGCCTTTAAATAGATCAAATATGGGCATTAATTCAGAATCCACCATTTATTTATTCATCAAAATAGTATTTACAGGTTTTCTACTCTGGACTAAGCAGACTAAAGGAAGATTACATAAAACAGTAACGATATCAATCTTCATGAAGTTCCCAGTCTTCTGAGGGATAAAGACCATTCTGGTTTAAAGGGGAAAAAAGACTAATCTACAATAAAGACATTCATCTGAGGAAAAAGTAGGAAATTATGATATAGAATGGTGGCCGAGGGTGGGGCAGGGTATTGTTCTACACAGGATGGTTTGGGAAGAGTTTCCAAGAAAGGTGACATTCACTCTCTTATAGAGAATAGAACCAAGTGGGCCAACACCTATTCCAACAGGATCAAAAGAAAGATTGCTTGATGTGGTCCAGGGTCTCGCACATCATGGTCCTAAAGACAAAGCGAGTGCAAGGATGAGGGATGGGTAGGTCCGGAGGGGACGCAAATGGTCCAAGAAGAGCCCTTCTCAAACCCTTAGTGAGGACTCTTCTACTCACTTCAAAATGATGGAGGATCCCAAAGAGGTTTTGCTTGTGACGGTGGTTTTAATGAAAATTACATTCATATTTGCCAACACTTTGCTATTAAAGTGGAATTGCTTATAAAATACATACGCATTACTTCATCTACTACAACAATACTAAATCCATTACATGTTAGCATAAATCACTTAGTTTTAATCAAAAAATAATTCTATTTGACAGAGTGAAAATAAATTCATGAAAAGAATGACACTGCTTTACATGTATGCAAATCTCGTTAAATCTATCTGGCTTAAAAGAAGGTTCTTAAGTGTGCTACTGCCCTCATATGTTGGCACGTGTTGTTTTGGTACTAACATCTCATTCAAACAGGCCGTGGTTTAACTATTGTAACAGATTCTCTTAAAGCTGTGGAAGGTGTTCTTCGGTAGTACACCAAAACTCAGTACATTGTGGTGTGAAATCTGAAGCCGCAGCAGGAAACGTCCCATCCTTCTAAAATGCTGCTGATCTGCCTTGCACTTTGAGAGGATATTTCTGGAGCATGGTGCTTTACATCATGTGGTGGCCATTTGGAACCTAATTGCAAACATTCTAAAGGCTGGCATGTTTTATATTATGATGTCATAGAACACATTCATTACAACCACCAGCAGTGTCATCAAAAATGCGTTGGAAAACTATGAAGCTCTCAGTGGTAGGCAGAACAGTTTCAAAATCCCACTTTTTTTGTTGAAAATTTCATTTTTACTACTGGCAAAAAACCCCAAAAACCAACAAACCCCGCTGCCAGTTATTTTCCTTGAAATGACAGATGCTTTCAGATGTGAATAAACCTAATTTGTTTGTCAGTCATCCTTTCAAATAAACTCAACTCACAACTCTAACAATTGTACAAGGTCTGAGGTACGGTTTACATTTCATCTAAGAAAATATAAAAGAGATGTGTACCTAAGTCAAGATGGAAAAAAAATAACGATTTTAACTCTTTCATCAAAGACATTCTTACAGAAAATCAGCATTTTAAAATACGAGTGTGTGCCAGAGAAAACTACAGTGATTATTAGTCTGGCTTGGGGTCACTGCCCTGATACATACTAGGTGCCAACAGTTTTAATCAGCATCGCCTTTGAAACCTTCAGTGCAAATAAAAACAGAAGGACAAAGGAAAATAACATTTCAATAGAATAGTTTTTCCAAACTGACCCCTTGACGGCTGGAGACCCCTATGAAACCGTGAACTCTTTGTTGAGAGCTGTTGACATAGAGTCTTAGAAACTATGAAAATGGATTGGGTTTTATTTCAATTGCTACAAGCAGTTCTTGGTGGGATTTTAACTGTAGAATGTGATTGAAGTTGAATGGTTCAACGATGACTGGGAAGTTTCCTAGCGGAGGGTTTGATAGTTACCATTTGAGAGAAGTGGGGATGACCGTAGAAAGAGTGGATCGAGCAAATACTAAGAATTATTTGAAAGGAACATTGCATTTGAATTCTCTATAAAACATCCAAATGGTGTAGCTTGGATGGCAATTGTATTTATGACTCAGAAGCTCAGAAGTTGAGTTCTAGGCTGGGTTTTTACACTTGGGAGTCATTTACATATAGATAGAACTTCACATTAAAATGACAAATGAAATCCCATAGAAGTGTAGAGTAGTGAGGGAAGAAATGAGAGACCCTGACCAAACCATAAAAACCTCAAGTATTCAGAAATAGTTAAAAATAGTTCCCATTATGAGAATGAGTTGGGGTAGGGAACAATGGGATGCAAAGGGAGAGAGAAAATTCCCAATGAGCATGCACTTTTCTTTATATCGATGTCTTTATTTTTATTTATATATGTATTTATTTATTTATTGAGATGAAATACTTTAACTGTTTAATTTAATGAACGTTGACATCTGCTAATACTAGTGAAACCACAGCAATAAAAGAGATGAACATGCTCAATACTTCAGAACGTTCTCTTGCTCCCCTTTGTCCTCCACCCCTCGATCCCTCTGCTACAGGCGAGCACTGAACTGCTGGTAGATAGATGCATGTAATATTAAAATGATACCAATGAAATGAAACAAACATTATTTTTAGCATGAGTAAAGAAGACTATGATTAAAAAAATCCTGACTTCCATAGAATGATACAGTTTCTTAGGTTTGGAAGGAGGATTGGGATGCAATTTCCTCAACATTCAGTTGAAGGGTCATTTATTATTATTGTTATGATAATATCAGGCTGCCCCCCCTCTTCAACCTACTTTCCTGATCCTGCTCTTGTTTCTCTTGACTCCTTTTAGAGTGTGCCCTTGTGGAAAGTATTTGAGGAAGAATTCCTTTTCCATAGGTCGAAATCACCATGTGACAAGTCCACACACAGAGCGTTCAGTTCTGCCTGCTACTGGAGGCTGCCTCAGAATACGTTTATTAGGCTTGAGAAACACACCAAGCATATTTCAATCCATCCACTGCTCCATCAAGAAGTCCCTACTGCATTTCACTTTCTTTGTCATGGACTAATTCAACAAACTTTTGTAAACCGAATGTTTTCAAACTTACCAGTCTTAGAGCAAAATAGTTTTTCAACAACCCCCCCCCCCCAAAAAAAAAAGCACTCTGAGGAAGAACAAGACACTGCATTTTCACATTACTGAGATCATAGTGCTTCACAGACCATCTTATGTTTGGTACACCCAGATGTAGTGTCGAAGCCACAGATTTGAGTGCAAGCAGTGTATGTGGGAGGTGATCCCTGGACGTGTTAAAGAGAGAATGAGACAGCAAAGGGAAGGAAGCCAAAAAGCTCTTTATTATAAAACATGTTATCCCTGTGAACAACTAAGATTCAATCTTTAAAAAAAAATAATTTTATTGAGGGCTCATACAACTTATCACAATCCATACATACACCCATTGTGTCAAGCACATTTGTTGCCATCATCATTCTCAAAACATTTGCTTTCTACTTTAGCCCTTGGTATCAGCTCCTCATTTTTCCCCTCCATACCCCTGCCCCTGAACCCTTGATAATTTATAAATTATTATTACTTTGTCATGTCTTAAACTGTCCATCATCTCCCTTCACTCACTTTTCTGTTGTCTGTCCCTCAGAGAGGGGGTTATATATAGATCCTTGTAATTGGTTTCCCCTTTCTACCCTTCCTTCCCTCTATCCTCCTGGTATCACCACTCTCACCACTGGTCCTAAAGGGTTCATCTGCCCTGGATTGCCTGTGGTTCCAGAACTTATCTGTACTAGTGTACATCCTCTGGTGTAGCCAGATTTGTAAGGTAGAATTGGGATGATCGTGGGTGAGGGAGAAGCATTAAAGAACTAGAGGAAAGTTGTATGTATGAAAGGTAATGTTGCTACCCTCCACCCTGACTGGCTCATCTCCTCCCTACGACCCTTCTGTAAGGTGATGTTCAGTTGCCTATAGATGTGCTTCGGGTGCCCACTCTGCAGTACCCCTCATTCACAACGATATGATTTTTTGCTGTTCTTTGATACCTGATACCTGATCTTTTTAACATCTCATGATCTTTTGATAGTCGGAACCATCAGCTTTCTTTGCCACATTTGCTTATGCACCATTTGTCTTCAGCAATCATATCATGGAGATGAGCATACAATGATATGATTCTTTTGTTCCTTGATGTCTGATACCTGATACCTTCAGCACCTTGTGATCACACAGGCTGGTGTACTTCTTTCATGTGTGCTTTGTTGCTTCTGAGCTAGATGGCCACTTGTTTACCTTCAAGCCTTTAAGACTCCAGACACTATATCTTTTGAAAGCTGGGCACCATCAACTTTCTTCACCACATTTATTTATTCACCCGCTTTGTCTTCAGTGATTGTGTCGGGAAGGTGAGCATCATGGAATGCCAGTTTAATAGAACAAAGTGTTCTTGTATTGGGGGAGTACTTGAGTGAAGGCCCAATGTCCACCTGCTATTTGGGGAACCCTAGAAGACCCTGTAGATTATACCTTAGAGATACCACACCCAACAGATCAGGAAGTGGAAGTAATTCAGCTTTGCCTTCCATCAGTCATTGTTTGGGATGACACTAAAGAGCACAGATACCCTGTAACATCCCTACTGCCTCTGCATTTGTGAGGATTAACAAAAAAAAAAGAAGTATTTGGTGGATAATTATGGCAAGATACAATTCATTAGTTGCTGTAATAGTTGAGGTTTTGAATCAACTTGATAAGGCCTCTAAGTAGTAATCACAATCTAAGTAATCACCTCTCTAATGTGATCCGCTACAAACAGCCAATCAACTGTAACCTGCTTTCAATATAAGTTGCTGCTTTGTAAAGCTTGCTTGCTTTTTGCCGAGTCTGGAGTCAGAATCTAGCTCATCACTTTGATCCAATGATCTGTCATATGGTCTGCTGATCCTAGGAATCACTAGCAATTTTTCCACCTGACCTGCCAACTTTGAGACCATTCACCTCTGCAATCATAGCCTGTTGCCTTATGGAAAGCTTGGGTTCATCAGCCTTGAAGTTACGTATGTCAGGAGAAGCCACCAACCTAACACCTAACCCGCATACACGGAACTTGCCTGTATCTATAACTATGGTAGCTATTTTATTGGTATACATTTACACACACACACACACACACAAGCCTCATTGGTTTTGTGTCATTAAAGAATAGAGCATACGTCTGTGGTTGTTAGGGTTGGGAAGGAAATAGAATAAAGAGATAAATGATGATAGGATGTTACATTAATGTTCGAGTTGTACAGCCAGCGATTTTGTTTGTTGTACACCTGTCGAAAATTGAATAGGCATAAATTATGTGATAGATATATTAATAAAAATAACCAAAAAGTGTGTGTGATGGGTGTCTGCTAATGCTAGGTAGGATGTGCACCCAAACAACTCTGGTTGAGTTCCAGAGTTGGCAGGTTTAGGGTTACAGGTTCAGGAGACACCCCGGTAAGTGGTCTAATAATGCTTTTAGTGCTTCTCCCCTGCCTCATAGTTTATGGCGTAGGGCTGGGCACCCCACGAACTTTCACATGGCCAAACAGATGATTTCTGTTTAACTGCAATAACAGAACAAGAAGAATCAGGGGTAGAAAGAGGATATGGAACGTGTGGCTAATTCTTCCCATGAACAACTGCCTTCTTGGCCATGAAATAAAACATAGATGGTACCAACTACCACTACTCAATAGATGGATTCAAGGTAACATAAAAGAATTCTAATGAAAAGACATAAACTCAGGACAGAATTTAAAATCTTGAGATCCTACTTGACTCTCTAGAGTCCTGGAAGTTAAAGGAACACTTGCAATTACTTGGTCTAATATCTAACCTTAAACCAACAATACGCCCTTGAAATGGAACAATGGTTTGGTTTAACGAGTAAAATAATAAGTCAAATATTGGAACGGAAAAAATTGCAAAGGGCAGCTTCAAAAGAAAACCTTGAATATTATAACGAAATGTACAAAGATGTAGTGTTGGAACGGCAACAATGAAAGAGCGCACTCAGCATATTTCAATTTAAATATTTGGAGAAAAAATAAAGCCTAATGTTTCAGTCATGAAAAATATCACAAGTAAAATATCAAATGATACAGGAAGCCTCAAAAGAAGATGGGAGGGATGTACAGAGTCACCATGCTAAGAAGAATGGGTCAGTGTTCAACCATCTCAAGAGGTAATGTATGATCAAGAACCAACAGTATTGAAGGAAGAAGTCCAAACTTGACTGAAGCTATTAGTGAAAAACAAGGCTTCAGAAATTGCCTGTGAATAAGTGCTATCTTTCAATAAACTGAAGAGCCATTGGACACATTCACTCGTCTAAGTCAAGAAATGTGAAAGGCATTTCATTTCAAAGAAAGGTCACCCAATTAAGTGTAGAAGTTATCTAAAAAAGTAATTAATATCGGGTGCAAATAAAATTTCCCTGAAGATAATTCAACAACAGTATCAGAGGTATATCATCAGGAAATTATCAGAAATTCAGGCCAGATTTAGGAATGGCCATGGTATGAAGGATATCAGTGGATAAATGGACATCTGATGAACCTTGGCTGAAACAGAAACTATTAGAAAAATCTTTTAAGTTTTGCAGACTTTGAGAAAGCAATTGACTGTGTAGATAGTTACAAACCACTGATAACAGAGAAACCTGCGAATACTTAATCGCGCTCACATAGAACCTGTACATAGACAAAGAGGCAGCGTTTCACAGAGGACTAGGAAATAATGTGTGATTTAAAGTCAGGAAACATGTGTATCAGGGTTTTTTTCCTTTCACCATATTATTAAATTGATATGTTGAACAAAAAATGTGAGAAGCTATACCATATGAAGAGTGTAGCATCAGCATTAAAGGAAGATTTGCAAGCAACCTGAAGTATGCAGGTGCAAACTTTGCTGAAAGTGAAGCAGACTTGAGGTACTTGCTGACGACCAAGGACTGGAGTCTTCGGTATGAATTATAACACAATGTAAAGACTATGGAAATCTTAACACATGGACCAGTAGATTACATCAGGACCAATGGAGAAAAAAGTGAAGTTGCCAAAGAACTTATTTGGCTTGGATGCATTATCAATAAGCATGGAGGTAGCCATCAAGAAACCCAATGGCGGGGTGAATTGGGCAATATGCTGCATGAGACCTCTTCAAAGTGTGGGAAAGCAGAGAAATCACTTTAACGACTAGGGTCGGCCTGACCCGAGTTAAGCTATCGATAGTCATCTTATGTAAATGTGAAATTGGACAACGGATAAGGAAGTGTACAGAAAAAATGGGTACATTGCAATCATGGTGCTGGCAAAGCACACTGAAACTATCATGAACTGCCAGGGGAAAAAAAACAACTCTTTCTTAGAAGATATACAGCCAGGATATTTCTTAGAAGTCAGGATAGCAAGACCTCTTTTCATGTTCTTTGACGATATTATCAGGAGATACCTGTGCCTGGAAAAGAACATCACATTTAGTAAAATAGAGGGTCAGTAAAAATTAGGACCATCAAGGAGATGGCTTGATTTAGGGAAGGAAACAATGGACTCATATATAAGAACAATGGTCAGGATGGCATAGGACCAGAAATATTTGGTCTGATGTACCAAGTGTCACTGTGAGTTGGAACCGATGCAACTTGAAGGGACCTGGAGAGGAAGTGAATTATTTAATGTGATTCTTCTAGGCAAAGTGTCTAGCTCCCACCCAAAGACCTTCCCTGCCTGGGTTTGGTAAGAGCATGGGGGAAGATACAATGAATCACCTGTAATTGTGATAGGGTTCCTGGAGGGGCATCCTACTGTGTCTCAAAGGGAGCCATCAGAGAAGCAGGAGGGGGGATCTCATTCCCAGAAAGAGGGAGGAATGAAGTCCATCCTGTGGGCAAAGGATGCCTGTGCAGTGAAGCTCTTGAACTCAGAAGACAGCTGTACCATCAGGGGAGCAACAGCAGAACCAACCGGAGCCAGAGCATGGAGCAGAGGGATGGGATTTCCAACCCATGCAGCAAGTCAAGATGAGTGCTTTTGTACAGCAGACTGGCTTGTGGAGTAGGATGGCTTGGGCACTTCATTGGTGAAGATGGACTTGCTGAGCCCATGGAAGTGGCTCTGAATGCATTTGGACTGAGGCTACTGGAATGGGGTGCCTCGAGGCTTTGAACTCAGGGAGCTGGGTTGCTAACCCCTGGAGCTTGAGTGGAATGCCGAAAAGTTAAGGCTGGCTTACAGCAGGGGGTATACCGCCTTTGGGACATTTGTTAGTGGAGTTGACAGAACTTTGTGACAAGTCTGGACGAGGAACTCAATCCTGAGCATTTCTCACTGTCACTGAAACTTGTTAACTTGCGTAATAAACCTTTTACTCATGAATCTTGTCTGTGAGTTCGGTGTGGCCATTGCAATGGCTATTACAGCCTACGGAGAAATCCTAGAACATCAAGTCTGTGCCGGCCTGTCTACAACAACTCATGAAATGTACTGCCTGTGCCGTTGCTATTCTTACAAGGATCTCAACTGGACAAAATTGACAATAGCAACTTGAAAGTTTAGAGAGAACTTAAGGGATGGCGAACTCATGATAATGAGGAGGAACAGTTTAGAAAAGGAAGCTGAGAATTGTTGGACAACTCTAAGAGCCTAATCATTTTCATTAAGTTACAAATACAGAGGCTGAGGAATTGCTGTGTTTTGGTGTGTAGTCTCAACAAGAATAAAAACTAAAATATACATTTTTAAATACTCAAAATAAAATAAACTATGCAATAAAAATGAAGGTGAAAAGAATGAGATAAATGGCATGAAAGGGGTGGGAGAACAGCATAAGGGCTAGGGTAAAAGCCAACTGGCTTTTATTGAACATTATTCTCTACCAAACTCCCCCACAAACAAACAAACAAACACATATGTAATGCCAATGATTCAATTTAACACATAGGGACACTACAAGTCAGAGGCGAACTGCCCATAGCTTTCCAAGGCCTTCCTCTTGACAGTAGCTTTTGGCCAAGGGTTTGTCCCACGAGGTGGTCCAGGATTCGAACCATGGACCTTTCAGTCAACAGACAAATGCTACCCTACTCTTCCACCAGGCCGCCTGTCTGTGTTAGACAGCCTGCGGACAGGTCTTTGACCCATTCCTTTTGCAAAGGGTTTGTACGATATCACATATATGCCTTGCCTTTTGAAAAATTTTGTTCAGTGAATCTATTGTATTTTTCTCCATATTTTCATTGATCACCTCACACTCTTGAGTAATTTTGTAGGGAAAAAAAAGCCATCCCAAGCATACTTGATTTCAAATGAAACTAGTTCATACGATTGTTCTATCGAGTGGCTGTATGCTCTCCCATGACCCACACAAGGATGAGGTTAAAAGGGATCATGAAAACCAGGAAGGAGTTACTCTGCTGCTCTCTGCCTGGTAGTGCTGGTGACCGCGCGCTGAGATTCCGGCGAGGGAATGCGGTTCCTGTCTTTCATGAATCAGTGAAATTTCCAGTTTGCCCACAGGGCCAGGAGACTAGATGAATTCAAGGATGGCTTCTAGTGTAGGCTTCCTTCAGTGGCTCAGAGTAGACACAGGCTTAGGCCATGATCTTTAACTGCTCTAAGACCAGTTTTCAAATGAGTAACTGGCTAAATGGTTTCCAGATGCTGAAATACAAACTATACAGATGCAAATATATTATATCTAATTTCAAGGTTCTTTAAGGTTTTTACTCGGCCTAGAGAAGACGCTATAAAACATGCCTATCAGTTCAGCAAAGCAGACGTCATCCATTATTCCATTAACAACAACAATGTGGGAAATAAAGGGTGAAATTGAGTAAAATAAAGCAATGAAGAAAATGAACATAAGCAAGAAATGGAAATCACCAAGCAATAAATTAATATTGAACCATGCTACCCAAAGTACTGCTCAGGACTTTCTTGGAAAGGCAGATGACGATCAATAGGATCCCGAATATTTCATTGTTTTTCCTGTAATGCTGAGGTTTGGGAACTTGTGAAAACATGTTCCTTTGACCTGTTCTCCTCATTACCTACACTACACATTCCCAAGATGACTCCACAAGAGCAGGAAGCACATAACAAAGGAAGCCTCCTGTCAGTCAGGCCTGAAATATGAGGCTGATGAGCACCCGTCAAACTATGTCTTGAACCACAAGCTATAACAAGCAAGAATTGATCACGTATCCCCAAGGTCATGTGCATAGATATACAGATGGACGGGCAAGTTGAGAAATGAGGACACAGAGCCACCCTCACATTAAAGCGAGCCATTGACTTTCCAGTAGAAGTCCCTCGCTTGCCACATTCAAAGTTACAGAAAACAGCACTCAGTCAGGAGGCAATGAAGACAGGTATCTGAGGGAAACAGCAGCCCAGGGAAGGAGATGAGTGAGCTCCACAAAAATTAGATTGATATTTATTTTACGGGAGCCATGACCTTAGAACAACATGATCTCAATGCCATGCAAGATTTTAAACTATTAATTCATTATGTTTCTTGGGAAGGCAAAGAGAACTTTGTCATTGAATGGGGCTATAAAGAACAAGAAAAAAAAAGCAGGACATTTAGCATGACTTCAATTTATTTTTATAGAGTAAAGCAGATCATAAAGAAGAGGGAAAACATAATCTGACGCCATGGGAATCCTTTCTTAAAGCCCAAAATGTGGAGTCAGCTGTCCTGTTTCAGTAACCTTTGAAATGTTATGAATCATAATGGGAAGCCTTTTGTTTCTCCCAGCAATTAGGTGAACGGGCTAAACTAACCACGAAGAGGGGCATCCAAAAGGCTTAGTGTGGAGAGAGGGAGGGGGCAGGAATCTGACTCCCTCTGAGCTGAAGCCCAAGGAAAGTCTGAAAGGCTGTGCCAATCTGACAGCGTGGGGTAGACTGCTCTCTGCATGTGCCCAAGGCGGGAGCTATCCTTTCACCCCTATAGGCTTCATGGACAATTGCACTTGAACTCTCCCACTAGTCTCCATCTCATTGCTTTTGTATCTAGATACTTCCACCACTCAGCTAGTCTTAAGGTTGATAATTTATGGTCTTGCATTCTAATTCAGAATCTCCCAGTTAGCCTTCAGGACCACTCTTTTTTTAATAACTCTTCTCATTAAAAGTCAGTGACCAGTGAACCCTGCCTCCATGCCCAATACAGACTTCCAGAACTCTAGACCCTCATGTTGACACACCAGTCTTCAATTTGTCTGAAAGAAGGGACCAGGTATAATCTATAGCCCACTCTGTAAATGTTCTCCTTGGCATAGAATGGTGTCTGGGGATCCCGGGTGTGTGTTCATGTCTCTTGGTATTATGGATGCATGTCTTCTAATGGGCACCTTGCTCTCCAACATTGAATTTCCTTTCCCCAAACTCCAGGATATATTCAGGTGAGAAGGTTGAGAGGAGCTTAGCAGACAAAGTACTGGTCAAGGAACCAATAGACATGAGTTCTAGACCACTGTTGCTTGACCTTGAGGATGGTGTTTACTCCTCTAGGTCAGATAATCCCTTGCCAAATGAGCATGTTGGATGCAGTCACCAGAGACAATGACTCTGCTGGAGAAATCTGTGGTGTCCCAGATCTTCAGGAATAAAAATTACAGGGACCTGGTCAACATTGGAGCATTAGAACCCTTGTGTAGTCACCTATTGCTTCCTCATCTGCCCCAACTCTGACCACACAATCAAGAGGAAAGGCATATCAGTGGTGGCTTTTCAAATGTACGAAAAAGAACCCTCTGAGATCATTTTCATTCATGCATTCAGATTGACTACAGTGAAAACGGGTGGGATCCTACTGCATTTATTTAAACTTCTGTCATCCTCATTGTGAATGCAGCTGGAGTCTCCAGGGGGGGGCTGCTAGATGAAATTCAGAATGACAACAAAAGTAAACAAAGCAGCATCGCACTTTCTGTTCCCCTGGCTGCACCGCCAGTATTTAATGACATAAGAAATACCCAGAAGCTGTTGTTGAGTTAAGCAGGAGCATAAATAAAGTGACAGCCCCCCCCCCAAGCTCGAATGCTCACATCCTAAATTATAAAATCAGGTTCCATTCTCGCAGGGAACCCTTCAAGCTGAAGTGGCATGTCTTCTGTCTTCATAGAATTTACTTCCCCAGAGGGTCTCAGTCAAATTGAGGCAAAGGGCTGCATGAGTAAAATGTTTCCTATGTCCACACCCCTCTTCCACAACATTGGTGCCCTTGGCTCTTCCTCTTTCTTCCTTGTGATCCAAATACTCTCATGACCTCCCGTGCCACCGAGTAAAGGAATCCGGGGGAAATACGACAGTCCTAGTAGTTGGAGTACTTTTAAATGACCATCTACTTGCCACAATTCATTTTTATTTTTCCCTCAGCTGTTCACTTATTTTGCACTCAGAGATCCCACAAAGGAAGCGCTTAGTGTTCTTCTGAAAAGCCATCCATTGACGAGCCGTGGAGCGCACTTCTACTCGGACAAACACGGCGTGTCCCCATGAGTTGCAGTCAACTAAAGGCAACTGCTTCCACTAGTGAACCTGCCCACAGTGTGTTCCGGGGACCAGGCTATCTATTTATCTCTGTCACAGCTAGAATCAGGTCTGAGCAAGATAGCAGGGGTCACAGTGCACAAGGGTCTCTGAATTTCCAAGACAAATCTGGCTCACAAATGGGGGCAGGCCACTTAAGATACAAGTAAAGACTCCTGGGAAAGAATGGGTCACAGCTGACATCAATGAGCATTTGAATACGGACGCTACTAGGATATGATGAAGGACACTTCAGGATCAATCAGAAGACTGGGCATCAAACCACGTCTCTAGCACCATTGACTCTGTGGGTTTAAGAGAGAGATTGCATCTTTCTGAATCTTTATTTCTTCATTGGGTAATTCATTTGCTTATTTATCTAATAGGACTGCTGCATTTAATTGATGTTTTAAATTATGAGCAGTTGGAATATCCAGGTAAAACAAAGTACAAGAGAATAGAAGTGTGAAAATTGAAAGCACTCAGAGGTTCGTACCATAGTCAGCTCTCCCATGTGGCCAGAGAGCATGAGAATCAGAGCAAGGCAGTTGGCGCTGGAACGGTCTGAGGCAGACAACCTTTCATGCCACACGTGAGCATCAGAGCCAACGAGCGCAGCAAGAAGAGACACTGATCATTTTCAAGAAGGAACACGGCATGGCCAGGGTCATGACTTGCTTCACTGCTTGATGCATGAATAAGCCATATATCTTTTATAATATTGACGTTAATTATGTAAGTCTCCGTTGTTCAGATTAACAATAGCTCCAGCTTCATTCCTTAGACCCCCATCCTATCACTCTAAATTGTCTGTGTGTTGCCACTCAGTCTAAAGAAAATAACTACTTCAAAACAGAGTACTGCAGGCCTGGAGCAAGAACGGAAGTAATCTGTTTTCTGTCTCTGTTTCTGTCATTGTTGACAATAAAAGGTCACTTGAAAGCTGATGTTTTCTCTGCTCACTGCTGCAAACATTTGATCTACAATGTTTTCTTTTAAGTAAAAAAGTGTAGAGGAAGTAGTCTTGTATCCAAGTGTGGCTACCTTATCTGCTTGTGCACTTGGACAAGGAGGTCTGTAACCTGAGCCCAAGCTTCCACACGTCTATTGCTTTGATTCACTTACACTGACAGTCCTCCTGGTCTCCAAAGAGAATTAGATTTGAGTGTATTCTGGTATTGATATCAGACTCACCAATCTCCTTTGACCACCATGTTCTCTTCTGAGTCCAAAAGCCCATTCTCATCCTCATTTCAAATCCATGCGTATTCACTGTTGCAGAAAGATACAATTTATAGAGAGAAATTACGCAGTGTTACCACTGTATTTCAGATAGAGACCTGGAGCCACTTACCCAAGCTCAAGTCCCCTACACAGTAAATCACTTGGGATGACAGTGAAAATAGTAGATAATGTAGATTACAATGCTCCACTCTAGACCTATCACATGGGACTCAAGAAGTGGCTGAGAATCTGCATTTTGAAAATATTTCCCCGATTATTTCAATATACACTAGATTAGGAGATGCACTAGCGAGCAACTAAGAAGTCATTGTAGGCAAGTAATGATCTGAACTGTTAGAGGGTTCCTGAGGTAGAGCGGGTGGAGAGGGCGTAAACAGGAGTGAATTCAGTTGCCTATTCCAGACAGGAATTTTATCTGTCCCTAGCCTTGAGATTGGAGTCTAATGGAGCTGGCCTTGTTCAGAGTTTGGGGAAACTCACTGTTATTAGGCATGAACACCACTGAACACTAGGGCTCCTCGGCTCCCTGAACAGCTGCGCTCTGCCTTCATCACCTTGATTCTATCCCTCTAAACATGGAGGCTCCAGGGCTACTTTGGGTCAAACTTTTTTGTTCATGCATCAGTCATTTGCTTTTACTCCCATAGAGACTAACAAGAGCCATTGGAATTCCCAAAGAGAACACTGAGAATGGTCCAAACATCAGAACCGATCTGGAAATCCATCTCGGGAGGGAGGGAGCCATTGTCCTCTTAGGGTTTTGGTAAGCATTGTCCACTTTATTCTGTTACCACAGGGCTCCACCGGGGCTGCCCTGAAAGCTTTGAAAACCTAAGTGCCTGTGACATGAGCCGCTGTGTGTGCTTTGGGATCTTCAGCCTACAGAGATCAGGACACACGATCAGGGTGAAACATGAAAAAGAAGCAAATGCCAGTCACTAGGGCAGTGACCTCCAACTCTACTTCCTATAACACTCTTCTTCTGGGGGCCAATAGGCTTGTCTCAGCCAAAAACCCAATAAAGGAAATCAGTCAGAAATCTGTATAAAATAAATGTTAGTCAACTTTCGTTCCTGCCAGACTCATACTCGCTGCACTCCAGATGCCTCCAACTCATAGCAAGCCAATACCATCGGTGGCATTTGGCCCTGTAGGTTTCCAAATCTGTAAATCTTGGTGGGTAGAAAGTGTTACCTTTGTTCCCTCAAAGTCGCTGGTGGTTTCAAACTGCTGACCTTCTAGTTAGCAGTCCAACATGGAACCCTCTAAATTACCAGGGTTCTTTACCAGACTCATGGAATCTCTAATGGGATAATGGACAGCTCATTAGACTTCCATCTTGGAGGGATGAAATTCATATCTGAGTAATATTTGTACCTCCTTAGATCTGCTTCACTTCCCCCTCCTTCTGAACTGTCAGCTACTTGATTAGTGGACGGGGCTGGCCATCGCCATGGTATCTCATCTCTCAGCACTACTGTCTGTCTCAGCCTCTTCAAGAGTGAGGTGTCGACAACGGCACTGTTCCCATCCCATCTGCCAAGCCCAGAGGCTAAGCAGTGCCAGGGTCTCTGTTGGCCTTGAAAAGGTGCTCAATCTTTTCTATTTCTAGACCTAAAGGAAGGGTCATAGAGAAGGACAAGATATGTTTATTTCTAGTTACTGCTGGGAGGATCATAGACAACCTAACTCAGGAAGCCAGTGGATTAGGAAAAAAAATGATTTCCTGTGGGACAACTCTGTAAATTGTCAAGCACAGTTCATAACAATAGTGTTCCACATTCTAGTTTGCTAAGTCATGCCTGCGGTCTTTAAAGGTAGTGAACAGTATTTAAGACAACTATAGGTTTCTACTCCTATGGCACAAAAGAGATGAAAAGAAACCAAAGCGCCCAAGAGGAAATGTGTAGCATGAAACACGGCTCTTCTAACATGAGTCCAGAAAAGCTAGATGATGCTCAGCTACCACTATTGACTGTTCTGACCAACAACGCTAAGAAGGTCCTGGATAGAACAGGAGGAAAATATAGACCAAAATCCAAATTCCATAAAACATAAATACTTATAGACTAAAAGATACTAAAGGAATCCCCTAAAATACAACCCCAAACTACCACTCTAAGTAAAATAAACTACCCCTACGGGTCACCTTTTAGTCAAATCATAGGTTGGTTTATAAAATAAACAGTATCACCTGTGAAAAAATATGCCCCTCAAATAGCTAAGTAGATGAGATAAAATGGTCAACATACACCAAAAAGCAAACATGAGAAGGAACGGAGAGGATGGAAATCTAGATCAATGGAATGCTGACATACTGTAAAACTTGTAAGATCTCAGAGCAGAACATTTTGTATAAATTACACTCAATACATTGTACTAAACTCACCTCCCTGCTGTGTTAGTCTGGGTAGACCAGAGAAACAAATCCAGGGAGCCTCATATGTGTATAAGAAAGAGCTTTATATAAACAATAATTGTACATTAAGAAACATCCCAGGCCAGTCCAGATCAAGTCCATAAGTCTTATATTAGCCCATATATCAGATACGAATCCATGAAGTCCTCTTCAGATTCATGAAATACATGCAATGACGCCAAATGCAGGAAGGTCACAGACCAGTGGGTAAGAAGTCTTGTGGATCCAGTGGCATTGCAAGCATCTCAGTGCTGCCCGAGGTCTCCATGTGGTTCATTCCGCTCAGGGTATTAGCATAGATCCATATGTCTTGTCGATTGCAATGTCTCCCAGGGAGGGAGCCTGCCTCCTGCCTCTAGCAAGCTATTTATCTTACAGGGTCCTTACAGGGAAGTGAGACCAAGTAACCCACTGTGTCTCAGGGGTCCTTACAGGGAAGTTAACTGGATAGGTAGACTTTCACTTAAACACAATAAAATATTTTAAAATAAATAGGTACGTAAAAATCAATGGTGCTGGACGACTGGATCTCAGCACATTGAAGAATGTAGTTTTATCCATACCTCAAAACATATACAAACACTAACTCAAATAGATCAGTGACTTAATACTTGTATAAGAGCCAAAACAATGAAATTCGTAGGAAAAAGCATAGAAAAATCTTCAGAACTATTTTAGGCAATAGATTCTTATATGTGACACCAAAAGGGTTTCACCAAAACAAATCTGGACTTCATCAAAATTCAAAACTTAGATGCTGCTTGTGTGCTCACTTGGTGTACACCCAGTCCCTCTTTTTGAGGACCTTGCTCATTCCTCTCCATTGAGAGGCAGGAGGTGAGAAGGATACTACATCTAAATTCCTCTTGCTGCCATTCCAAGGGGGCAGTATTTCCATATGGTCTGTCCAGAAACTTAATCTATTCACTGGCAACTATATCATCTTAGTAGCATTCGACCTCTATTGAAATGACAACTGAGGGGACTCTGACGCTCCCCATGGCCAAGGAGAAACTCAAGGAAGGAGACAAGGCTAAGAGCAACTATGATATTAATTTGAAAGGGGCAGGGAAGGGTGGTTCTGTGGTGCGGTTTAAGATAAAGAAGCATACACCACTTAGTAAATGAATGAGCACCTACTCTGAGTGACAGGGTTTGTCAATGAAGCAGATCCGGTTCCCATTTGGTGGGAAGGCAATCAATTAAATAGATGCACCTCATAGTTGGTAATGGCGCCTCAAGTTACGATGGATGTGTTCCAGCAGCAGAGAGGAGGTGTCTTCTAAAAGGGAGGCTGCAGCGCTCCTCCAGAACACTGACCAAGAAGCCATTCCCATGTAGAAAACTACCACTGGGTTACATCACATCCTGAACACTACAGTACAATTTTCTCTATTCTTTCATTTTCCCTTCTCCATTCTTTTATTGTACGTAAAGTAACCGGTGCAAGTGCACAAAGCACACTACCTATTTGGTTGTTGGGTTTTCTTGGCCTTTATTTATTTATTTTTATTATTAAATGGCCAATAGTATGGTTTAATCAACCTCAAGTGGAGATGGAGTGGGGAAAACAGTGGTTCTGTGAAAAGACTCCCTTCTCCATGAGCAGCGTGCTTATTTAGCGCTTGTCTTTGTGTGCAGTGCATTCTCACGGTTAAACAACAACCAGAAACGTGCCAGAGATGGTCCTTGCATATCATGTTCGGTTGGAGAATTTTAATGTTTTTCATTTGTCACTGTAAAATCAAGGACTACAACTCGTTTGTATCTAGCTGTTCCATGTAGGACAATCTGTCTTTAAGTCAGGGTAAATTATTCTCAAAGAAATAAAATGTAGGCAGTTTCCCCCTCAAGTCAAGCATCATGTTTAAATGAACTACCTGTTTAAAATTTTAAAATAAAAAAAAATGTTGATCATTAAGAGACAACATCGAGAAACTGAAAAACAATCTGTAGTTTGGTGAGAGTGATGGAAAAACTCAGGAACAGTTGGTTAATAGTGACATTTGAAAAACATAATAGACATATTTAATATCACTGAAATATACATGTGAAAGGCTATTGAAATGGGAAATATTTGTTACTTCTCTATTTACACAAAGAGAAAAAATGATTTTCAAAACAAGTGGATGATCTCTTTCATTCCTCTCCAAGAGGGGCAGGGAATGAGAAGCAGATTGTAGCTAGATTCTTCTTGATGCCGTTTATAAACCATTCCAAAGAGGCAGCATTTCCATATGGTCTGTCAAGATGTAGATGTGTTCTCTGGAAGTTGTATCATCTTCGTAACTTTCCACTTTCTCTTTGCTCCTTCTTTGCCTTCTTATACTTCAGGCTCCAGGGCTTCACATTCAGTAAGCAGGTGTTGCTTCCATTTTTGTTGTTACAATGCTCGCAGGTATGTAAAATTCCATGTCAAAAATGAACACCGTGTTTTGGGGCATAATTTAGTCTCTATGTTACTTGGAGTTTTGGAAGGTAGACAGGGAATGGTTTATAAAGCACATGAAAATGTACTCCTCTGGAGAATTTGTTTTTCTGAGATTGTGCTTTCAACAAGATTAAAATTCTAAAAGTCCAAATTTTCTTTCATACCAAAAACATAAGAATAGGGTTAATGTTTATTCCTCTCTGCATATCTATCACCAAGCATAGCCGCTGGATGATTCTCAGCACTAAATAAATAATTCTAAACAAACAAACAACAACCACAAAAAACATACACAAAAGAATGGAATAGAGAAAGGAGAGAGAAAAGAAAGGAAATTCTATCTCTCTACATATATATTGAACATTGTAGATACCTTGAGAACAAAAACTATTTTAGAAAATATTTTAGAAAGACTCCTTCCAGACTTTCTGATTACATGTAGAGATGAGTAATTGATGTTTTACTTTTTGTTTTCTTTTTTATCCTTGGAAAGATTTACAAATTACTATGCGTTTAGATGGAGGCAGTTTAATAAGCAAATACGTTAGAAAATCAACTACTTTTCTGATGTATTTCATTATTTTTCCAGAAAATACTGCAATTCCCTATTGTATATCCTATAAAACAAATTCTTAACAGATAAAATAAAGATTAGGTTTTGTTTAAATTCACCGAATAAACCTTGTTACAGTTATTTATTTTAACAACTTGAGAAAGGAGAAAAAACTCTGCTATTCAACTTTATTTGCATAAAAATATAACTGAAATTCCTAGGACATTAGATTATAAACCAGGCTCTGGAGACCAGGGACAATCCACAGGGGCCTACAGTGGTTTAATTCTTGGGTTTAGGGCCTGATCCACCTAACAATACTCCAGAGAGTCAAGAAAGGCTCCAGGAATTTGAAACCAAAATGCATGCTCCCTGATAAATATTAGCCACTTTTTCACCAGTAAGTCTCGTGTAGGAAACTATTCTGTTACAAAACAGTCTATTGGTGAATGGGTAGATTCTCAATTATACGGATTTTCTGGATATTTATAATGTACTAGGCACCATTAATTCCTGTGAGCTAGTGATTCTCAACCCTCCTTGAATATGAAAATGGTGGTCATGAGACAGAAAAATTAACCCTGAGACCAAGTCTCACTTTCAGGATTCTGATGTCACTGGTATAGGTAGAGTCTGGGCTATGAATTTTTATGGTGTTTTTGTTTGTTTGTTTTGTTTGTGTGTGTATCTTTTTAAAATTTCAAACCTTTTTCAAATATGCAAGAAGGTTGGAGAGCTTTGATGAAAAGTATAGGCTATATTGTAAATAGACCAAATGATTTTTCTGTGGGATGTTTCACAAGATATCTTAAGGTAACTTGCCATTTTCCTCCAAAGGCAAAAGAATAATGCATATGTATTAGGACCAATGGAGAAAATGGCAAGAAAGTAGAAATATTGGAAGAAAGAGCAGGAGAATAACAAAGAGTGTGGAGGAGGTAGATTGGCACCTTGGCTTCCCGAGTGAGGGCAAGGACAAACAAGGGGAGACAGAGGCCTGAGAGCCTTACTGCACCACACCTCTCTCGGGCGGGAGGCTTAGAGGGCATCATTGCTCATGGCAATAAGTTCTGATTGAATATCCAAGATGATGGTGATGACGAAATGGAAAGCTAACAATTAGTAAGCCTTACAATGCACTGGCAACTGATTTTTTTTCTTCTATAATTCTCTCTTTTACTCATACCAAATTCAGGGAATTCTTTATATAAAATGAGAAAATCTAGTTGGCAATCTTTAGTGATTATGATAACCTTTCTACTTTCCCTTTCAAAAACAAATCGGGATACCTTTTTTACCATTTAAACTTTTGCACTCAAGTATAATCAAGATTTTTAAAACTTAATTGATTTTTAAGAAATCAAAGGTTGATATATTAAATCCTTATTTCCAAGATAATCCATTTTGAAACACACATACCTCTCTAGAAGCCATTGGTCTCCATATATGCATTTTATTGATATATACATATTAATATATCTTAGTGCAAAGTACTTAGAAAGACACCAATAGAAGCCTTCAGAATTTGAAGTTTTTTTTCTAGTTGCCTGGTCATATAACCCTCCTCCCCCAGTAGGCGGGCAAACAACAGAAACGTGGGTGAAGGGAAACAGCAGACAGGTTAAGATATGAAAATAATAATTTATAATTTATCAAGGGGTCAAAGGGTGGGAAGATGGGGGAGGGAGGGAGAAAAAGAGGAGCTGATACCAAAGTCTCAAATAGAAAGAAAATCTTTTGAAAATGATGATGGCAACATATGTATAAATGTGCTTGATGTAATTGATGTATGGATTGTTATAAGAACTGCAAGAGTCCCTGTGGTCGTTATATAATCGTTTGTCAATTTGAGAGGATTAAGAGTGAATGGGGTGGAGTCTAGTCTGTCAATCAGGTCATAGCCAATGAGGCCTCTGTGTAGACATGGCCTTCTGCTGAGGATTCTGGGAACTCCTGTATTCCTCCTTGGATGCAGGAGACATATTCTCTCTCTAACTCACTCCCTGGGAGACATTGCAGCTTATAGGACACAGGGAACTACTCTAGTGCGCTGAGCTGGAGGAACCATGTGGAGACCCACACCAACGCTGAGATGCCTCTACCACGACTGGATCCACAAGACTTCTCACCCACTGGCCTGCAGTCTTCCCGCATTCAGCATTTTTGCATGTTTCTTGCCTGTGTCTGAAGAGGAATATATAGACTGGTACTGGATATATGGGTTAATACCAGACTTATGGGCTCGGACTGGATTGGGCTGGGATGCTAATGTATAATATCTCTTGTATATAGAGCTCTTTCATATATACATATGAGTGTTTATGAATTGTTTCTCTAGTCTACCTGGGCTAATGCAGCTCCCAATAAAATGATTTATATTTAAAAAAAAAAGAATTGACACAATATCATGCAGAACTTGCTTGTTAGCCAAAACACTTGAAATGGGGTTCAACACCAGATGTCAAGGCCTATGGCCAGATGATGCTGTGCTGATATTCCATTACTGCTGCAATCCCCGCCTGCACAGTGATCTCTACACCAGCGTGGCTAGTCTAGGGCCAGGCACTTTGGTCTCTATGTAAATATGGATCTTCACTGCACTTGTAGTTAAAAATTCTCAATCATTTTCTTAGGGGATTTTTTTGTAGACAGAGCACCTGAAACTCCATTCATTTTGCCTCTGAATAATACAGATTTTTCAGGCAAAGCATTTAGAAAATCATTCTAATATTTTCTCTACTATCACTGTTGAATAATATATGATAAGTCTGTGCTCAGCTTCTGCCAAGACAATACATTGAAGACGCTCAATGTTCCCTGGAAATCCTTACTTTGTTGTGGGTTTGCTTGGGATCAGACCCTTAGAGATGGGTCCTTGTATTTCAGGTTCACTTAAACTTCTGACTTGGGCCTGGTTTCCATCTACAACCATAAAATTGCTTTGAATTTCTCCAAACTCAGCCCAGGTTTGCTGAAAAGTCATCTCAGAGTTGGCTAGGGTTCACCGAAAGGTTGGCAGCTCTCTTTGATTATTTATCTGTCAAAACCTAATTCCCAAATCAGCAAGTGAGAATTTTACCTGTTTAAAGGTTCACTCATCTGGGAATACTTGTTTGCTACCCATGCCCAAGTTTAAAGATTGTCTTTTATTTATGAGTTAAGATACCTGACAGAATGCATGTCTTTTCATCTGAAAGCTCATCTTGAATATTTCCCCGGATGCATAATAAATGCTTTTACTTATTAAACTCTCCTGATATGTAACAGGTGGCTCTATTCCTTGTTAGCAATGTCCTTTTACATTGGAAGTTACTGAGATATGTTTTCTAGTTGACTCTGGTGTAAATTAAAATTCAACAAATGCAAATGAACTTGCAAATATTCTGATTTCGAAATGAATTGGAGACTAGACAATGTGGTGAGGCAATGGTGCATGGAGGCATACGCGTAAGAGTATGTTTTATGATTGAAGTGGGGAGAATGGGGAATGAAGTTTTTTTTTCAGTTAGACAGGTACATAGGGAATTACTTACCAAATCACATGTCATTAATCTAAAAAGTAGACTTCCAGAATTTTAGAAGATTTTGTACAATCTAAAATTTTATCTTTCTTAACAAATATTTAGAATAGTGGCCAATTTCATTTTCTCTCGGTATACTTCCTCCAATAAGTCTTCTTAAACCTAGCCTCAATTCAGATATTTTCAAAGATTTATATTCACTTTGGTTATATTGTCATCATATTTTAAAACATATTTTTCACTTGTAATAGCAATGGAATGCACCCAGTCATCCATTGCTTGTCCATGTTCTGAGCTATGAATTGAGCTAATGTGAAAACATTTGTTTGTAAGGATTATGTGTAACATTTGAAAAAGTCATTTTGATGCATGCATGGTAAAACTTAATTTTGATGATGACAACATCCATCTTTATTTTGTCACTAAAAATGCCAGCCATGCTATACATTTTATAGTCACATAGTATAATTATATGGAAAAAGAGGGACAGAAATAAAATGAAAAGTGATGTAACTTGATGGAGAGTAGATGGAATAGCTTAGGTCATCAAACTTCACTTACAAAAGTGTATCTAACTATACACACATAGGTAGATATATAGTTTGTATGGTCTGAAAGCTTTTAGGGGGGCTTGAAGCACTTGAAGATCAAGGATTGCAGTCTTCAGCATGGATGACAACTCAATGTCCAAGAAACCTAAGTCCCCACCAATGGATCGATAGACAATATCATGGTCAATGGAGAAAAGATTGACTTTGGGAAGGATCTTATCTTGCTTGCTTCAATAATCAATCTTCAGGAGAGCAGCAGTCAAGAATGAAATGAAAGATTGTACCAGGAAAATGGGTTGCTACGCAAAACCCCTTTAAAGTGTGGGGAAGCAAGGATACCGTTGTGAAGACTAAGGTGTGTCTGACTCCATCATGCTATTTTCTGTCATCTCGGTGGCCTGTGAAAACTATAATGAATAAAGACCACCACCTTTGTGCCACTTATATATTCTAAGTCATAGCAACCCAAAATAAGTGTTCTAAGACTATAAAATTTTCTCTCACCATGCATCTGGTGAGTCATCACCATTGACCTTGCAGTTAGCAGTTCATACACCACCAGGACTCATTAACAGGGTCTTCGACGTATGCTTAAATCAATCATTATTTGGGGAATGTCATGCAAGTCAAAAATGTAATGATTTCTAGTAAAACCAAGCATACAAATGGTATCCATTTCTATTAATTTCCAAAGTATCATCGATGTTTTTGCAAGCTAAGGATAGGGAAATCAAATCCATAGATAGCTACTAAGCACACACACAAAAGGCTTTTCTCTAGAACCATAAACTCCATTGTAGACAAGGGCTTCCTTGAGTGAGACTTGATTTTGCTTCTTTTTCTGTTTAACTCTTCGTTTATTTATGTCAGGTAAAAATTTACACAGAAAATTGAGTTCTGCTTATCTTTTCTTTAGAGTGATTTTTGACCCTATCAACTCATGTAGATGATTCCCCAAGGAACTCCTAATGGGTGATATTTGTTACTGTATCTGCTAATGTGTTACTTAGTTGGCCCGCATAATCTGGATTATATCCTAAATTTTTCCTAACAGGAGTTTGTTTTCAGTACAACTCTAGGGCCCTTTTTAGGAGCCACTATGTCAGCTTGAACTCATAGCAACCATACATAAAACAGAAAGAAACACTGCTAGGTCCTATGCCTTCTGCACAATTGGCGTTATGCTTGATACCATCAATGCTGCCACCAAGTCAACCCCTCTTGTCAAATGGCTTCTGATTTGCTGTCCTGTTACTTTAATAGCATGATGTCTCTCCCAGGGGCTTAGCACTCCTGACAACATTTCCAAAGTACGTGAGAGGAAGTTTTGAGTAAGGCAAACATACTTTGGCTCCAAGGAGCAGTTTGGCTCACTCCTCTCATTGCACCCCTTCCCCAGCAGGACGGAAAACAGAAACTGTGGTGGAAGCGAGACAGCGGCCAGTGTAAGATATGAAAATAATAACAATTTATAAGTTACCAAGGGGCCAGGAGGGTAGGGGGGAAAGAGGAACTGACACCAAGGGCTCAATCGAAAGTAAATATCTAGAAAATAATGATGGCAACATATGTACAAATGTGCTTGATACAATTGATGTATGGATTGTTACAAGAGCTGTAAGAGCCCTCAGAAAATGTTTTCACAAAAAACAAAAACAAAATAAATGAATAAATAAATAGATAGATAGATAAAAGAACTGCATTCTCAAAAACTCACAGGGCAGTTGTACCCTCTCTTATAGGACCACTATGATTCAGCTTTGACTCAGTGAAAGTTTGTTTATATGTGTGGTTTTTTTTGTTTGTTTCTTCCAAGATAGATTAGTTGGTTCTTTTGGCTGTCAATGGTATCATGATTGAAACACATCAATTTTTTGTCAGTCTTCCTTATTCAATGTCCAACTTTACTATTATTTTTTAATATATAACCTTCATAATACAAATGAAGCAACTAAATTACC
Source organism: Tenrec ecaudatus (assembly GCF_050624435.1). Taxonomy (NCBI): domain Eukaryota; kingdom Metazoa; phylum Chordata; class Mammalia; order Afrosoricida; family Tenrecidae; genus Tenrec; species Tenrec ecaudatus. Next base: position 17,406,915 of record NC_134542.1, on the reverse strand, counting down.
ACAGCATGGGTCAGGTGTACCTAAGGCCTGAAAGTAACTTCCTTGATTTTCAACACTTTAAAGACTATTTGTACAGCAGATTTAACCAATGTAAAGTGTCCTCTAAGCCCTTGACTGCTGCTTCCAAGAGCAGTGATTACAGACACAAGCAAGACAAACTCTTGGACAACTTCAATCTTTCCTCTATTTTTCATGGTGTGACCCACTGGCTCAGTTGTGAGGATGATGATGATGATGATGATGATGATTGAGTTGCCATCCAATCCATACTGAAGGCTGCAATCCCTGATCTTCATCAGCAACATTATATTACCTTAAGATCTTTGCCAATAAGATTACAGCCCTTTAAGAAAATTCTGTAATTCCCAAGCATGATATTTTCACACCATGGTATTTTCCATTGTCTCGTATGCATGTGAATGCTGGACATCAAATAAAGATAATTGTGAAGATGGCGTCCCCTTGGTACTGTTTCCTTCTGTTGTGCATAGGGTTGCTATGGGTCAGAACCAACTCAATAGTCCCTAACAACAGGAACAAGAAAGGTTTGCAGTATCCTTTCCTAGGAAAGTTGCGATCATAATTTTAAGTCGACCACAAAGCCTGAACTTGACCTCAGGACTTTATGAATTCCCAATATCTGGTGGCATGAAATGCTTGCCATGAATTTCTAAGACAGAGGTTGGCAATGCAGACCTTCTGGGTGCTGTCATGGAAGAAAGGCCTGTGAGCACTGCTGAGAGCAGCCTCTGGTGTCGTTCTAGCCTGGAACACAGGAGATCTATCTCCATGGTCTGCAATGGTGACACAGCTTTGGAATTTTAAGGAACCCTGCTACTGTCCCCTCTACAGCTTAAAATTGGGTGAAATTCTGGTCATTTAGATTGAGATTCTTGGATTCTTAATAAAATTTTACTGCAAGAACATTCTGATATAATCTTAAAGATCACTTGATCCCAACATTGCTATCCTTTAGAATAACCTGATGATTTTTTTTATAAAGAAACTCCTTAGAAAATTCAAATACATAGTTAAGGTTAAAAAGCACTGCCCCACACAGTAGTGAAGACAAAAACAGACAGACAATCAACAACAATGACAAGAAATGCAGTCAACATAAGGACATTTCTTTAGGATTTGAAAGCAACCAGAATCCATTAAAATGATCTCTAGTATTCGTCAGAAGTTGTTGTTGTTGCTGTTAGGTGTTCTCCAGTCAGTTCTGACTCATCTCCCCCTCTGCACAGCATGACAAAGCCCCTCTGAGTGCTGTGCCAGCCATCACGACCCTTGTTGTTCTGTTTGACTCCACGGTGGTAGCCACCGTGCAAACTCACCTTGTTGAGGGTCAGAGGTTCAAGAACACAAAGACAGAAATCCTCATTTTTTTAAAAAAAGGGATCATTTGGCACCAGAATATTCAGTTTGCAAACCTCACTAATTGATATTCATTTAAAAATCATTATGGATTAGGAACTACTGGGTCAAACCCTGAGCCACACATTTCAAACACCAATCCCCCGTGGCTGTTCCACACAGAGCGCAGTGCAGGTCGCTGCCCCTGTGAGAATCCCACTTCTCTAGAGATGGCTTCACAAACCGTGTGCGGAGAGCCTTCTGCAGCCTATTTCAGCAACCGCCCCTCACACTGCCTGGCTCCTTCTCTTTGTCCTCCATCCAGACTATTAATATTATGCTTCACTGAGAACTAAATGTTTTCTTTCTTCTTTAGGCTTAAAAATTGAAGTCATGGTTTCACTATTTGAAAAATCCCAAATTCAAACTGAACATGGATTTTAGTTCCACTCTCAGATTTAAACATTTCTGATAGAAAATGCTTTACTGCCACTGATTCAAAGCCACAAACATGCTTTGAATCCAATTCAATATATTTCTTATTTGTTTCTGATTTTCTCCCCCCCCCCTTTTAATTATTATTAGAAGGTATAAATTTCCAGAAAGGCTTGGCCCTGACAAGGCTCCATTATTTGCACATGACAAGGTTTATCAAAAACAGTTGGATTTTTCTAAGAAGTCTTTTATGTTTCCTCCACAAAATATAAATAAATGAAAAGGATTAGACTGAGGAAACGGAGTATAATTCATCACCAATGTGAAACAGTCAACCGATTGCAGATGGGTGAATTGAAGAACTTGGGACACTGCTCCAGGCAAGTGCAACCTCTCACCTCAGCCAACACAAGGTCTTTAACTTTAGTCCAGGAACAGGGTCCGTTTTGTGGTGTCTGATGCCAGTTTACATCTGTAGCCCCTTCTTTTGTCTTGTTGTAATGGTTCATTTGTGGGTAGAGAGCTGGTTTCACTCCTGAAAATCTATCATAGCTTAGCATTGAAGTTAAACTGTGGTGAAGGTCTTTTTCTCGATTTCTCTTTTCTTTCTTTACACACACACACACACACACTGCCATCAAGTAGACTGCTAGTCATTGTGACTCTGCAGGTAGAGTAGGTCCCTCTTTGGGATTTATGAGGCTATAGATCTGTATGGGAGCAGAAAGTCTTATCTTTCTCTCTTGGAATAGGTGATGAATTTGAACTGCTGACCTTTAAGTTAGCAGTCCAACTTGGCCACTAGGGCTTCATCATTCACATAACACAAAACACTTCTCACAGCAAAGGTTGTAAGCTGATAACTATATGACCTATCACATCGAACAGAGTTCATGTCTTCAAATACTTATTCTTAGCTGATATCAAGTTCTACCCCGACTCACGGAGACCCCTACACGATGGAACAATGCACTGTTAGTTCCCGCCCCATACCCAAGATCAATGTACATCAGGCCATGTCCCGGAGGGAAGTCATGGGCTGATTTTCAGAAGCAGATTCCCAAGCCTTCGTTCTTGCTTTGTCTTAATCTGGAAGCTCTGCAGACACCTGCCCAGCGTCTCAGCAACACACAGGCTACCACAGGGGGTGGCTGTGCTTGAGGTGCATTGCCCCGGAATCCACTAGATGTACTCCACATGAAAGGAATGGACCACTAAACAGCCCACACCTTATTTTGAAAGCAGAAGAAAGCTGTCATTTTTAGAGATAATTATTCATCTTTGTATATAAATGCAAATTGTATGTGTTATTTTAGATAATTAACCCCCAGATCTACTGAAATGACTTTGGCCTTGAATTTTTATCCTCATTGCTTATATGGACTCTCATGCTTAATGAAATAGAAATTCACACCACAAATTCCCTTAAAAGCAGCCTAAACTTTCAGAAATAGAATTCTCATGCCCTATATTCTTTCCCCAAACTTTTATTGCTACTTAATAATAATAGAGTGCTTTATACAATATAAAAAATCATATTTCTGTTTAAGGTGATCTTCTGCATGACCTTTTTGTCTCTGCTTGTCAGCACGTGTTCTTCGAGTAATAATAAACTCCAGCCAGAAACGCTGTGCTCAAAATTAGGCACATTCCAGGAATCCCCCCTTATGATGACTGGGGTCGAGCTCATTTTGAAATTAATAACTTAATAGCCCACCCTCCAAAGTAGATATGAACTTGATTGTCATTTTAAACACAGAACATTGTACTGATCATTTTTAAAAGAAGAAAGAAAAAAATGAAAACATGACTAATACATTTGCAAATTGAGAGATTCCCTGAAAATGCTAATCCAAGAATATTTGCATCATCTTCTGGTAAAGCAAGGATCAGCAATGAGATTTTGGTGGTATTTTGTTTGGTTTCAATTTTAGACCAGTCCTTAGAAACCATACAAAATTGGACCGTTAGCTTGTTATTCTTTTAACCTCAAATGCCTTTGATCCTAGAATTCTTCAACTTTACAATGCTATGCCATAATGCTTCTTTTTAGCGAAGCAGGTTTTCTGGGAAACTGGCACATTTCCCTTGGGTATTAACACCCAATTACAAAAGGTCTCACTACAAACGCCATAGGCACTTAATTTCCTAATTCTCATATTTTTTTCAATAAAATAGTTCCATTTAATGGCCACTGCAACTCTATCGTTTATTTAAGAGGGAAGAAAGATGTCAGACAGAATTCTTGGTAGTGAACACCTGAGAAACATTTGAAACCAACTGCCTAATACTAGATGGAGAGGCATTTTGCTCCCCTTCCAAGAAAATGCTTTCATTTTAACCCACTGGTGTGAACTTTGTGCAGATTTGGCTAAGGCAGTGACCCAGTGAGAAAGCAGCTCTCCTCCTTGCAGTCAATTTATATTTCAGCCGATTCTACATCCAGGCCTAGTTTGTTAACCTTGAGATAATTTCTTTTAACAAAATATTCATTTAAAGAGGCACACACCATCATAGATGACTTCTTTATGACCGGCACACCCTGGATTACAAAAGCATTCTTTCCTAAGTCTGTCTTTAAGTCGTGTTTGTAGGTGCATCAGGACAGTCGAGCTTGATTTTTATCTAACCTCAACTTTCTGTCATCGTACATCGTTCAGAATGAACGTTTCTAGGCATGGGAAAAAAATTCAAGAGATACTTCCAGATACATGTTTGACATAATACATCAGGAATCCTGGTGGCCCACTGGTTAAAGTGTCTGTTGCTAACCAAAAGGTCACAAGTTCAAACCCACCAGCTGTTTCCCGGCAGAAAGATGATAGTTAGTCTGCTTCCATAAAGATTTACAGCCTTGGAAATCCTCTGTGGCAGTTAATACCCATGTTGTGAAGCATATCATAAAGTAGCACTTGTTTGTTATTGTGCACCCTGTTTGGTGTCTTTAATTTTTAATATAATAGGCTTTAGTGGGTGAGTTTATAGCTTCAAGAGCTTTGTAAATTGGTTGTTCACGATCCAGGATCTGCCTGTACTTCTGGTCTCACAGACTAGTGTTTTCCAAAGTGGGCAATACTGCCCCTGAAGGAGGCATGGGACACTACAAAGGGCTGCGTCTGCAAATAGCCACTCTTCATGTTATATGGCCTATCGTACAAACGTTTCTTTCTTTCTTTTTAATTGCTGGGGGAGCATGAGTATGTTTTTTCTTAAAGGGGGAGGGGTAGTAAGCCACATAAGCCTGGAAGCCAATGTTATTTAGACAGACCGATCAAAGCGGCAGCGGTCCGAGTGGCATAGTGAGTGATGTGTTGGGCCACTAACCTCAAGGTCAGCAGTTTGAAATGACCGGCCACTCCGTGGGAGAAAGAGATTTTTTCAATCCCCAAAGTGCTACAGGCTAGGAAACCCCGTGGCACAGTTCTCCTCTGTCCTTTAGGGTCTCCATGAGCCACCATCAACTCAATAGCAGTGACTTTTCATTTGCTTTTACTTGAAGAAAAAATGTAAGAGGAAGGTGGGCTGCCAGGTGTGTAACAAACCCCACAGCTATTTCATTGTGTTACATCCCAGCATATTCCACCCAGAGATCAACCACAGGAGCAGAGATCCCAGGCTAGGACATGGGGGAATCTGCACCTCCTTTCTCAACTATGCACCATCCACATGAAAGCGTCACGAATACTGAGCTCTCCCAAAGGAAGAAGCCCTTTCAACTACCTTGAACCCAATGATCCCGCAAGTTAACTTTTTCCCTCGTGAACCTTTATAAATTTCCAGTTATGAACCCCTAATGCTCAAAGATTACTCGTGGAGGCAGTAGGTTGAAATGTATTTGTGTCAGGCTGGGTTGTTTAGAGAATCGCATCTGGTGACAAGCACATATGTATAAAAAGGAACTTTATATTAATCAATAATTTAATAGCAAGAACATGTCCCAGCTCAGTCCAGCTGAAGTCCATGGGTCTGATGAGAGTCAGCGCCCTCTACAGACTCATGTAGCTGTAGCTGATGCTACTGAAAGGTGAGGCAGGTGGAACAGAAGCAGGTAGGTGAAGACTGGATCCAAGGTAGGTGGCAATCAGGCAGATGACTGACAGCTCAGAGGCCTCCTTGGGGCTGGCCCAGGAGGCAGGCACAGAGTCCGAGAAAAGACAATCGTGGAGGGCAAGAAAGAAGTAATGCCCCAGTGTCTCCTATAAAAAGTCCACACTTCCCAGGAAGCCTCATCAGATGGATAGGGTTGACTCCTCCACCCGTATATTTTCATACAAATTTAAGTTGATATAAAATCTAACTATCATACTCAATGTTTTAAGAATAATGGGGGGAAAGCCAGAGAAATAAAGTATCAGCCTCAAGATCTCATAGGAGGCAATCTTAAAACCTCAATCTCTTAACTCAGTGGTTCTCAACCTTCCTAATATCCTTTAATACAGTCCCTCATGTTATGTGTCTCCCCCAACCATAAAATTATTTTGTTGCTATTTCATAACTGTCATTTTGCTACTGTAATTAATCGGGCGACCCCTGTGAAAGACTCTTTAGACTCCCAGAAGGGTCGGGACCCACACATTGAGAAGCACCGTCTTAACTGCTACTAGGTATCTTCAATACTGAGGCTAATTTGCATAATACCTGCCCACAGGTGAATTCCGTTTTTGTGGCCTACTAATATCCTTGTTTGGGCTGATGGGGATTTCCTCATGAGTCTCTCTCTGTCCCCGTGGACTACAGGCCACTTGAATGATCAGATCAAGAAGAGAAACATGAGCCTTTCAGTAACACCCGTTCAGTCACACACAAAGACACATGGCTGTACTCACTGGTAAGAGGAGTACGTAGAAGATGAAAGACTCGAGCTCATATGTCTGACCCTGTCTTTAAGAAATGCTCTCCGCACATCTGGTGCATTGGCTAAGTTCCCCTGGGTGTTTCCAAGTGGCCCCAGCATCTCCTTGTCTCTCCCTGGACCTCGTGGTAGTTTGGAAAGTGCAGGCTATGGGTGAGGTCCTTTCTTCTTTCTCACATCTGTGTATAACTTTGATTTCTATCAAATAAAAGCGAATGAGCTCACAAGTCAACTCCATTGCTCAAAGCAGGAGAGAGGACTGAGACCTAGAGGACTAACTATTCTGGCATGGGATTTGTCTGTGAGCCAAAGTTCAAAAGGAACCATTGATGGATGAGGAAGAACCAGTGATGCTAAGCAGAGAAGCTGCCAACAATTGCTGGGCTGAATACTCCCCGCTGTCCTAACTGCCCCTCTCAGCACCTTTCATCTCAGCTGAGCTCTTTGAATGGCCTCAAGGTACCAGTACCAGGTGGGAGATATTTAGGGTCTGTGGACTCCTTAGGGTTGAGTGTGAATGGAGAATCCATCAGTGGGTGGCAGTTGAATTATCGAGCCTCCTTCTCTTGTTTGTGTCAGCAGCAAGCTGTTCTTTTTCTTCTTCTTGATGTCTCAGAGACAAACTGCAGGCCCCGAGCCCATCAAAAACCCTCATGTGGAGCCACAAAGAACGATGGAGAGTTTCCTTACGCAAGTGATTGTTGATCCAATCACCCTGTCTCAAAACCAAAGCAAAACATCACAGATGCAAAAACGTGTGTGGCTCTTAAATCATTTGCGGTACTGTTTCTCTTCAAGGCCATCCTGGAGGATCTACAGGCTGTGGTTTCTGCACCCCTTTCTGTTTGTCTCTTTAAGTCAAACTTGAGTGCAACGTTTGCAAAGCTTAACATGCATAAGACTCACCTTCTTATTAAAAGTGTAGCTTCTTATTGAAGGTGACTGTGGTGGGGCTTGAGATTCTTCATGGTTAATGTGCTTCCCCAAACCTAGCCAAACCTAAGTCAGGGTCCCAGCAACCCTGTGGGAAAGAGTGAAACTGCTCTGTAGGATTTCTCAGACTATAAATAGTCCCAGGAGCACATAGGCTCATCTTTCTCTCTCAAGGGATGTCTGGTGGGTTTGAACCACCTACTTCTGTGTCAGCAGTCCTGCTCATTATACTAGGAAGATCCCTAATGAGCTGCTAGGGACTGCCAATCCTGATGGCCCACAGATCACAATTTCGACATCAAGAGTCATCAGTTCACGTGACTACCCTGGCTGAGTTTTTACAGTTGTTAGGATTAGGTGGTGCAAGCCAACGCTGCTGCAGTAAATTTTTGCTTTGAGTTGGTATATTCCAACCCAGGGAGCTGTCTTTTGACATGTATGGAGGATTTGACTGAAGATGATGGCCTGAAAGAGGATATTTTCAACTTAATAATCTCTCATTTATTATCATAGCTTTACTTTTAAAAAAAACCCTGAAATAGCTAGACAAAGAACATTTAGCAAGCTCATTTCAAGGGTTCCTTTCCTGGATTTTAGTGTCTTCTGGCAAATGAATTCAGATATTAGATTCCCCACACATTTCAGAATTTTTCTATACCAGCCTCATCTACATCAAAGGGTAAAAAATCAGAGGGAGATTAGGTCAATATCCCAATGAATTGTGTATGAAATCTGATCTATTAATGTTGGCTCATAATTACTTTCCCTGGCCAGTCAGCCAGTGTTTTCCCAAGTGCTCACTCATTTTTTTTCCTTTTCAGTTTTAGCTATCCGGGTTGTTAGAAAAGAATGTATGTGGCTCATTCAATCACTGAATTCACCAGATGTTTTCAATGAAAACATAGGCCCACTGATGAAAAAGTTCACAACGTCTAAGGATTAGTGATAAAGTCAAGCGCTAGTGTTCAGAGAGAAGTTGCCTTAGAGCCAGGTCTCCTTCACATGAACTGCTGTGGCGATGGTGGGGAGGGTTAGGAGCCCTGGAGTTGATGCATCCTGGCACTGTATGACTGGGGAGAGCTGCCACAGTCTTTTCTGGGTGGCAGCCCTTTTGTAAGGAGCTGTGACTGTTGAGTGGTTAAGTGATTAACTGCTAAGCTAAAAGTCAGTTTTTCAAGCCCAAGTGTCCTGCTCCACTTCTGGGTCTCCTTGTACACATTGTATGGTCTTGAGCTCTCACTTTCCTACTTCTGAGATGTCTCCTTTTATAATCAGCACAGGATGGCAAAATTGCCCAGTCCCCACGTTGAAGTTCCAAGTATTGGCAATGACACACACACACACACACACACACACACACACACACACAGCGGAATCAGATAATCCTATCAGGCTCTGCCTCAATCTCCTTTTACTCAGACCTATCAAGAGAAAGTTCTTTGATGTGAGTTTGAAAGACTAAAAGAGGCAAATCAAGTAATTTCCTTCACTGCACCTCCATATCACAATGTGCCTGATTATTTTAGCTACGAGCAGCCTTCCCTCGCACTATCACAGCATCCAGAAATTAAGCATGATGAAACCCATGTCAAAGAGTTCATAACAGATTAGCAAGTCAATGGATATTTGACTTTCTCATTGGGTGAACCGTTGGTTTTGCATTTGCTCAATCTCAGCCTGTGTTTACTCCCTTCCCTAACTCTGTGGAACCCCCATGGTACGTGGTTAAGCCTGATGATGCCAACAGAAAGACTGGCTATCCGAGCCCACCGGTGATGCCACATGCAGAGAAAGATAGAGTGGTCCGCTTTGGTGAAATTTTACATCCCTGAATAACTATGGGGCAGTTTTCTATCCTCCAGGCTCTCCGTGAGTCTGAAGAGATTGGATAGTAATGAGTTCTCCAAGTCTATGGATGGCTTACAATGGTTTAACCTGCTCTGTGTACACAGTTTCTTTAATTCGCTCTTGCTTTTGAAGTTAAGTTTCACTTTTTTCTGACTTATCAAGTCTTTTTTTTTCTTATTGAACTTATTGACAACTCTGTTTGACACAGATGAGCCAAAGAAGCCAAACTAACTGCCATTGAGTCGGTGCTGACACATAGAAACCCTAGAGGACAGGGTAGAACTGCCCCCTGAGTTTCTACAATGTAACTATTTACAAGAATCTGAAGCCTTGTCATTCTCCCACAGAGGGCCCAGTAGTTTTGAACTGCCAACCTTGTGGATCACAGTCCAACATATAACCATTACACCGTACCAGAGCTGGGGAAACAAAATTGCAGGCATAATCCCAAACCAAAAAAAGAGAAAGCATTTCAATAGTCAGCAAGTTAGTTTTACATAGGTATGGGCTCAATGCTGAACACCCTTACACCAAGCTAAATTGTCAAGAAGTTGAATGAAGTCTATGTCCCAAGAATTGACTTCATTCTTGCACTGGGACGAGGATACAGGCTAGCTTGACATACTTAGACAGTTATTTCATATGACCGGGTTCGTAACATCCTCATTAGTTGGTCATCATTGAATTTCCACAATGGGCATGCCAGTTTTTCCTGGGGAAAGCTTCTACCTAACAACGTGTTAGCGCCAGACTCCACTAACATCCCATCTCTGACAAATTGATTGGTACATTTCTCTTTCTGTTGGGAAACCTGTGTGGCTGTTTTTGCGTGACTATATTCCTCTCAGTCTGGAGAGGACAAGAAGTTGTCATTTGTGGAGATTTATGATCTGAGGCTTTGTAAAGCATGTCTTATAAATAAACTCATTGAAAAATCTTTGGGAAGCTGAAGACATTTGCTCTGATTCTTGAGGCTAAATCAAGAAACAGGATGATTTACAGCCTAGTGCAGTTTAAAGATGCTGCAGTGTACTGGTGCTCCCTTGCAATGATTCCGTGAAACACATATCCACATTCAGAATTGACTAACACCGTTTGTCAGGAGCCTCACGTGCATATTGCCATGAAGGTGCTGCTGAAGCTTATTTAAGTCACTGCCACATTTATTGCACCACTGAAAACCTGGCATTTGTAAATACTTCTTGTTTTTATGGGGTGATTATAAGGTGCTATGCCTTACAAAAAAACTCTCTTACAAGATTTTTCTATTCATTCACTAATACGTCAAGTTTGGGGCATCTTTTTTTTTTTCCTCCAAAATTCAAAAGACCAAAACAAGATACAAAAGAAACATAGACATTTCTCCAATGACTAATGCATGCGCCCCGAAGCCGTGCCATTCCTGTTGGCATCCTAAAGCTGAGTAGATGTCCCTCCAATGGATAACCCCAGTTCCTCTGAACGAAGGAGCATATCCCCCAAATAATTAAGAGTGCTCACGTAAGAATGTACAGATGTGCTTTATACAATTGATGTATGTATATGTATGGACTGTGATAAGAGTTGTATGAGCCCCTAATAAAATGTTTTTTGGGTTTTTTTTAACAATTTATTGGGGCTGATACAATTCTTTTCACAGTTCATACATATACATACATCAATTGTATAAAGCACATCTGTACAGTCTTTGCCCTAATCATTTTTTTCTCTTTTCTTCTTTTACATTTTATTAGGGACTCAAACAACTCTTACCACAATCCATACATATACATACATCAATTGTATAAAGCACATCCATACATTCCCTGCCCCAATCATTCTCAAGGCATTTGCTCTCCACTTAAGCCCCTTGCATCAGGTCCTCTTCACCCCCCCCCTCCCTCCCCTTTCCCCCCTCCCTCATATGCCCTTGGTAATTTATACCTCGTTATTTTGTCATATCTTGCCCTATCCGGGGTCTCCCTTCCCCCCTTCTCTGCTGTCCCTCTCCCAGGGAAGAGGTCACATGTGGATCCTTGTAATCAGTTCCCCCTTTCCAACCCACTCACCCTCCACTCTCCCAGCATCGTCCCTCACACCCTTGGTCCTGAAGGTATCATCCACCCTGGATTCCCTGTACCTCCAACCCTCATATGTACCAGTGTACAGCCTCTGTCCTATCCAGCCCTGCAAGGTAGAATTCGGATCATGGTAGTTGGGGGGAGGAAGCATCCAGGATCTGGGGGAAAGCTGTGTTCTTCATCGATACTACCTCACACCCTAATTAACCCATCTCCTCTCCTAAGCCCCTCTATGAGGGGATCTCCATTGGCCGACACTTGGGCCTTGGGTCTCCACTCTGCACTTCCCCCTTCATTTAATATAATATATATATACACATACATATATACATATACACATATATACATATACATACACACACTTATATCTTTTTTTTTTGCATGATGCCTTCTATCTGGTCCCTTGGGCACCTCGTGATCGCACTGGCCAGTGTGCTTCTTCCATGTGGGCTTATTTGCTTCTGAGCTAGATGGCCGCTTGTTCACCTTCAAGCCTTTAAGACCCCAGACACTATCTCTTTTGATAGCCGGGCACCATCAGCTTTCTTCACCACATTTGCTTGTGCACCCATTTGTCTTCAGTGATCCTATCATGGAGGTGTGCAGTCAATGATATGATTTTTTGTTCTTTGATGCCTGGTAACTGATCCCTTTGGGACCACTCGATCACACAGGCTGGTGTGTTCTTCCATGTGGACTTTGTTGCTTCTGAGCTAGATGGCCCCTTGTTTATCCTTCAAGCCTTTAAGACCCCAGTCACTATCTCTTTTGATAGCCAGGCACCATCAGCTTTCTTCACCACATTTACTTGTTCACCCATTTTGGCTCCAGCCGTTGTGTCGGGAGAGTGAGCATCATAGAGTTCCAATTTAATAAAAGAAGGTATTCATGCATAGAGGGAGTGTTTGAGTAGAGGCCCAAGGTCCTTCCGCCACCTTAATACTTGACCTATAAATATAGACACAAAGATCTATTTCCCCAACCTCCTATATATATTTGCATGTACATGTCTTTGTCTAGACCTCCATGAATGCCCTTTGACTCCTAGCTCTTTCCTCCATCTCCCTTGACCTTCCTCCTGCCCTACTACCATGCTTCATCGCCACCTGGGCTAGAGTATACCTCTTCTCTAAGCAACCTTACCCTTGATCATTTCCCACCAGGCCTGCCACTCCCCCTTCTCTACCATTTGGGGTCCCATGTTTTTCCCTTGTCCCTGGGTTTGTTAACACCACTTCCTTACCCCCCCCTACCCCCCCCACCCCAAGTACCCCCGGAACTGTCGATCCCGTTGTTTTTCATCCAGATAGTTCATCCAGCCTGTCCTATTCAGACAGACCTGTGGAGTCACTAACATGCACGAAAACTAGACAGAGGAACACAAAGCAACAGTATACAACCAGACAACAAAACAACCAAAACAAACCACTGAAAAAGAACAGAACAAAACAGTTCACAAGAGAAAAGCTTGTAGTTAGTTCAGGGATCTTTGCTGGCCCTTAGGAGCGTTTTCCAGTCCAGTCTGTTGGGGCACCACGCCCTGGCCCCAAAGTCCACTTTCAGCATTCCCTGGGGACCTTGCCACTCCATTCCCTTGCTGTTCCGCTGCACTCCCCCAGTGATTTGCCTCGGTGTGGTGGGATCAGGTCAGGTGCAATTCCCACACTGTGTCTCCGGTGCTGTCCCCTATATCACCCTTAGTCACTGAGGGGCATCATGTCTCATAGTAGGGCCAGCCATGTTGTTCTCTCTGTGGACTGGCTGCTCTACTCAGGAACATCATCATCACGGCCTGGTGGGCCAGGCTGTGCTCCACTCTCTCCTCCTGCCCCTTCATCTGCTCCCGTGTGCTCTGAATTCGGACAATTAATTACTTCTGTATTACATGCTACCAACTACAAACGGATGCCTAAGATTTTAACTGAAGGAGGACTTTGAACTTTTTAGGTCAGGCTCAACTAAGCCTCACCTGGGATTCTTCCTGAAAAGCAAGTATGTCTTGGGTGAAAATACAAGTGCTCAGCAAGCACTCAAACAAAAATGAACACATTCCAGTTCGAAGACCTGATAGAAATGTAGCCTAAGACTTGATCTCAGCTAACAGACTAAGTTCTTAGTCTGCTCTTGAAACCAAAGCGCAGCCCTCCTGGGCCAGCAGCAGGGCAATGACTCCCAACTGTGATCAAGCTAACTCTATCCGTAACATCCTGCAATATTAGTACCGCCACTCTTAAAACACAACAAATTCCCCTTTTCACTCCAGATTTCTACTTACAGAATATATTCGGGGGCCCTAATTAGGCTCACTGTGAAAAAAAAGTAGGATTCTAAGTGAAATCAACAACTAGGCTTAAAAAAAGAAGAAAGAAAAAAGCCTGCAAGCTTGAAGCAATGTCTTCAAGAGACGAAAACCAAGTGTATTTAACATGTGAGTCGATTCATACCCAAGTCCTCCATGTTTATTTTCCCTACACCTCAATTCTGTTCATGATCTGTCTTCCTTAGAGAAATAATGCATTTCTCAAATCCTCTATCTTTAACATGGCTTCTCCAGGGAGCAGGCAGAAAACAATTAAAAAGAACGTGCCGCTGCTAAACCAAATGGGCAGATCAGCCTGGACTCCAGAGGGAAAGAGATAGCCTATTAAAATGAGGAAATTGAAGAGAGTTTAATGAAGAAACTATTTATGAGGATGTGGACAAGATTCAGGAGGAGGAGACAGGGGTGGGGGGTAGAGAGGGTGGAGTGGGTTTAACAGCAGAATACAGGATTGGAAGAACTCACCATGTGTCAAAGCTTGAAGGAACAAGAACAGGGCACAGTGGTTCCTGGGCTCTGGAAGAACATCGGGTTGACGTCTTAGATTAGAGAACATGTCATAGCCACCACAACTGACCCATAATGGGGCTGACCAAATAAATACTGATTTTGTCTTCTGCAGCATCTCTGGGTGATTCAAAGGTTACTATGCTCAGGTGCTAGCCGTATAGGTAGAGATGAGAGCATGCTCACAAATGCCTCAAATAGCCAGCCATTGGAACCCATGAAGCACAGTTCTACTCTGATCCATAAGGGGCCACCATGAGTTGCAATCAACTCCACAGCATATCTGTGTTTGTAGGTTTGTCTGGGTGGGTTGGTTATTGTCCTCTGGTGGTCTGGCAGTGTCTTTTACTAGCCAGCCGGCAGAGGGAAGGAGTCACCCATGAATGAAGTCCATGGCCTTTGTTACCGAAGTGGGAACACAATGGAAGGACAGAGAGGTGAATGTGGAAGAGCAGGGTTATACGACACAATGGGATTAAAAATGAAAATTGCTCCATTTCTAATAAATAAATAAAAATAAAACTTGCTTTAGGTCTTTTTAAAAAAAATAATGAGTTCATGCACTTCAGATGTAGGAGATAATCACATTTTATACTTGTCTTTAAATTAACATTTAAAAAATTAGAATAATTTGTTTTAAGAGAAACAAGTAGATCCGCCTAATGAAGCTCCAATTAAACTCACAGTAATCCTGTTTACCTCATTGAAAACATTTACAAAACTCATGCAACTGTACATATACATTTGTAGCATGGAAGGTTAGCCATTCGTTAAGATTCTTCTCTACCAATTTTCATTGGCAGCAAACCAATCATATCACTGAAGTTTTCTTACAAGCCTTATAATGTAGTAGCTGATTCCACTGTGGGGATTGAGAGATTAAAACTATTTGAGACCTAAGCGCCAACTTACATGAACCCAATTGTGGTTTAAGGCAACTAAATAAAAGGATCCAAGTATAAGACATTTTATGGCTCACATGAGGAAATGATTCCAAACCACTGTTTGCTCTAACAAGGAATTCCTTCAGTGTGTTTTGGAAACAATTCTATAAATGTCAGTATGTTTTATGCTAATTCTTCATATACAATGCATTAATTTTATAGGGATTTAAATCACTAGGTTTTATTATTCCTTTTACATGGTAGGCTTCATTGAGAAGAAACATGACTCCTTGATGTGTTTTTATACAACATTTTCATTGTCAAATGGTTTAGGATTTTAATAAGGAGGCAGATTCCCCTAGAAGAGTTTGTGGGTCATTTTTGTTTGGGGTTCCAAACTGATATCCCATCGGAGTCTGTACACCTGGTTAGATAAGGGTGTCATCCTGACTAAAGGATCATGTGAGATGGATTTTACATTCCCTCGCTGGACTAGTGCTGTATTATTGGATAATAACACTGAGTTTTTAAATGCCTAAACATATACAGGCAAGCTTATTTAATCCTTATAGCAATTTTATTGGTAGAAAAGTATTTTCCCCGTTTTTGCAGATGAGGACTAAGACCAGGAGGGATTATGTAATTTGTTCAAGATCAAGACAAGATTCAAGGTTAATTCCTCTAACTCTAAAACTATCTACCGTCAAATCTGGAGTTATAGCCTGTGGAGATGGATAAAATTTCTCCTTCTATATTCCAAAATGGAGATAAGTCTGTCATATCTTGACATTTCCCTATAAACTTTAAACTCTGGATCAAAAGATTACTGTCATCTAGTTGATTACACTCAATTAGGAGAGGCTAACCATTGGTGAGTTCCGTTTTTCCAGGCTATTTTTCTCCCAAATAACTGATGGCTATGAAATATGAAAGCAAGTATCCTCCAAGAGTATTTATATTAAAACAATCCTGACTTGCTTGACTCATCGTGAAAGGAAAAATGAGCCCCTCTTTAGCTTTTAGTGGACACCCTTGTGCCGTCCTCTGCCTTGAATTTAGATCCTGTAAAGACATCCT
This sequence comes from Tenrec ecaudatus, assembly GCF_050624435.1. NCBI lineage: Eukaryota > Metazoa > Chordata > Mammalia > Afrosoricida > Tenrecidae > Tenrec > Tenrec ecaudatus. The sequence goes on along the minus strand of NC_134542.1, from coordinate 17,390,643 downwards.
CACTATTTAGTCCATAAAATAATCTCCATTGTTCAGATCTTCTTCAAAGAACTTTCAGCTAGTTGCTCTTCACACTTTCCTTTCAATATCCTTTATGTGCTTCCCTGGAAGGTACCGGGGAATACTGAAACACGTGCATCAATGATAGAGCTTGTCCGCATCCACGCTGAGTGCAGACGCTTGGTCAAATACATTTGGGGGGGGAGGGGGGACAAGCCTGTGCATGGATGAACTGGAACCACAGGCATATTTTAGGTTCACGCATATGTTATGATCATAGATATTTTATGATATGATGCCATGTAAAAAGCAGGCTGTAGTTTATTTAGCCAGGGCATTTTACTTGTCTTTTCCATTATTTTCTCCTTCTTCTCAGAAACCAATTTTGTCACATAGTTTAGATAACTTCTTTACCCTAGAACCCAGCAAAGGAAATCACTGATAAAGGAGTTTGTGTATGTTTAAAACAAATATTTATGGTCCTCTTTTGATATTCCAGGGATAATACTTGACAAAAGAAAAAGGAGGTGGGATCAGCAAAAAGGCTCATGAACCCAAACAGTTAGTCCAGCTCTCTCCTTCATCAAAAGTTCCCAAACTCTGAGGGACTTCAGAGTCATTGGAAGGACTCGGTGGATCCTATTGAAGCTCTGGTCTGATTGTATTGTCATGAGGCATGCATCTGTACTCTCTCCGGATAATTTGGCAACAGAACCAAGTGTGAGAACTACTCCCACAAACACACACAGGACCCGGTGGCATCCTGGTTTCTGCATCAGTCTCTAGCCACATGGCCAGTGGTCTAAATCCAACAGCTGGTCTGAGGGAGAACAAGGAGACATTGTGCTTTCTGCTCCTGTAATGACTGACAGCCTTGGCAACCTACAGAGCATTGCAGACTTGCTCTATGGGGTTGTCATGAGTCAGAATTGTCGCAGTGAGTGAATTGGTGGACACATTAGAAATTGAGAAAACAAATTAATTGCCAATGAATTGACTAATGTCTCCCAAATCTCAGGTGTCCTAATAGCAATTGTGACTGTCGGGTGCCTCAAGGTAGCAACTCATAGTGACGTCACGTACAGCCAAAGGAGTCAAGAAAACAAAGAGCACTGCCCGATCCTGCACCATCTTCAAAACTGTTATGTTTGAGCCAATTGTTGCTGCTATTGAGTTATTCCACCTCTTGAAGCATCTCTCTTTTTCACTGTCAAGCATGATGTCCTTTTCCAAGGAGTCATTGCTGATGACACGTGAAGAATATGAGAGGAGGCCTGTCGTCTTAATCTCAAAGGAGCATCCTGGCTATACATCCTCCAAGAGAGATTTATTGGTCTTCTGATACTCTGTGGTACTTAAAACAATATCCTTTACCGATACCATAATTTCAATGAATCATTTCTTTGTCACTCTTTCTTACTCAATATCTAGCTTGGGCCAGGTGCCCCTCCATCTGGGTTCACACCACTAAATAAACAGATTTGCCCAGTTCAGTGTGTTGTTTGATTAACTGACTGCTGTTTTTAAGAGCGTTGGTTGTAGATCCAAGTAAAATGAAAGAAATTGAAAACATTAGTTGTTTCTCCCTTTATCATGATGTTCTGCATTGATCTACTTGTAAGGAATTTTTGCTTCCTCTAAAATGAGCTGTAATCCACATTCAAGACTGTAGTATTTGTTCTTCCCAAATACAGATGCGTCTTTCTACAAAGTCGTGTCATCTGCATCTTGCAGTTTGCTAGTGAGGCTTTCTCCAATGTCGATGATGTGCTCTCCATCACAGGACACACAGTTTCTTGGAGTCTTGGCTCAGCATAGAGATTACATAAGTATGGAGAGAGGATATAATCCTGTCACGCAAATTTCCTGGCTTTAAGCCAGGCAGGGTTCCTTTGTTAGGTTCAAATTACTGCCTCTTGATCTATGCACAGGTTTTATTTTTAATCATTTTATTGGGGCTCTCACAGCTCTTATCACAATCCACACATACATCCATTGTGTCAAGCATGTTTGAACATGTTGCATCATCTTCAAAACATTTTATTTCTTCTTGAGCCCTTGGAATCAGCTCATTTTTCCTCCCTCCCTCATGAACCCTTGATAATTTATATATTTTTTTATTTTTTTGTTTGTAAGAAAGTGAGTTAGTGAGAGTAAGTGAATGAGAGAGTGATTGAGAGAATGAATGAGTGAGAGAGTGAGTGAGGGAGAGAGTGAATAAGTGAGAGAGTGAGTGAGTTAGTGAGTGAATTAGTGAGAGTGAGTGAGAGAGTCAGTGAGTGAGAGAGTGAGTGAGTGAGTGCGAGAGTGAGTAAGAGAGTTAGTGAGTGAGAAAGTCAATTTATATATATATATATATATTTCATGCTGGTATTAGTCTGGGTAGACTAGAGGAACAAAATTCATAGATACTCATATTTAGAATGATCTTCAAAAAACTTTTACATGATTTATTAATGATATTGTTCAACAAGTTCTACACTCTACTGGGTCACCTTTCTTTAGAAGATGTATAAAGATGGATCTCTTCCTCCCGACTTTTTATTCCCCCTCCAGTCAGTGCATTGGAATTGTGGCGCTGGAGAAGGATATGGAAAGTACTAAGGACTGCTAAAAGGACAAACAGACCTGTCTTGGAAGAGGAAGGCCAGCGTGCTACTTAGAGGCAACGATGGACAGACTTTGTTTTACATACTTTGGACATACTGTTCGGAGAGACCAGTCCAGGGAAAGGACATCATGCTTGGGTAAGTGGAGGGGCAGGGAAAAGAGGAAGGCCCTCAACAAGACGGATGGACACCAGGACTGCAAGAGTGGGCTCGGACATAGGGGTAATAGAATAGCAAAGAATGCAGCAGCTTTGCAGTGTTTTGTTCCATTTTACAAGGGGTCACTATGGGTCAGAACTGACTAGATGGCACCTAAGAACAACGACCACTTCTAGTCGGGAGCTATCTTCCAAATTTCTTGACTACTATTCTGCACATGCCTTCATAGACTACTCCATGCTGACGGCATTGCAGCCCTTTGTTGAGATAGTTCAATTGCTATTCCATCAATCCTTTGAACCTTGCGATTTGCTAATATTTTCAGCATGGCTTGAATTTCTTCTTTCAGTACCATCTTCATATTTAGGATCTCATAGCCATGTTTTAACTTCTTTAAGATTCAACTTAAACTTGCATAGAATCAACTGAGGTTCTGTTCCCCAGTTGGCTCATGGCTTGCTTTGAGCTCCTCCACTGTCTTTTACCACAGTTGTAGTCAATTTGGTTCCCGTGAATTCCATTGGGTCAGGTATAGGGATAGTTGTTGGAAGAGAGCGGTATTTGTAACTATTCCAAAGATAGTGGACCCAACTCAATTTCAAAATCATACAACGAAATAATTGATATCATTGGCAAGTACATTTTTGCTGAAGATCATACAACAACGGTTTCAGCAATACATTATCTGGGAGTTTTCAGAAATACAGGTAAATGTGAGAAGAGGACACAGAGAAATGGATATCACTGTGATGTCAGCTGGATGTTGGCTGTAAGCAGAAAATTTGGGAAATATTTTTACTTGTTTTATTGACTATGCAATGGCATTCAGCGTTGTTCACCATAACAAACTTTGAATGAATGGTCTGGAAAATAATGAGCATTTCAGAACCCTAATTGTGCTCATCAGGAAAGCGCACCTTGATCAAGAGGCAGTGGGTAAATATTACAAGGGGATTCTGCATCATTAAAATTCAGGAAATATGTGCATCAGGACACTGTACATATTTAATCTTTATGCTGAGTAAAGCATCAGAGAAGCTGGATTATACAATGAAAACCATGACATCAGCGCTGGAGGAAGACTTATTAACACTCTGTGATATACAGAAGACACCCCTTGCTTGCTGAAAGTGAGGAGAATTTGAAGCATTTGTTGATGATGATCAAGGATTGCAGTTTTCAATATGGATTACAACTCAATGTAAAGAAGACAAAATCGACCAATAGATAACATTATGATAAATATAAAGAAGATGGAAGTTATCAATGCTTGTGGAAACAGCCATCGAAAGATCAGAAGATGTGTTGCATTGGGGAAATTTGCTGCTCAAGGCCTCTTAAAAAGTGCTGAAAAGCAAGCATGTTTTTTTTGAAGATGAAGGTGCTCCTAACCTGAGGCATGGTATTTAAGTCACATCATATGCTTTGAAAGTTGGACATTAAGAAAGGAAAACTGAAGAACCAATGCATTTGAATTACGATGCGGGTGAAGCATATTGAAAGGACTATGGACTATGAAGCATATTGAAAGGACTATGGACTATGAAGCATATTGAAAGGACTACACCAGAATGCTCCTTAGAAGCAAAGCACTTGGTTGCACATGCTGTCCACACATTATCAGGATAAATACGTTTCTCGAGATGGACCTCATGCTTGGCAAAGTCGAGGGCAGAGGAAAAAAAGAAGAACTCTGACCAGTTGGACTGACACAGTGGCTGCAACAATTGGCTCAGTCCTAAGAAAATCTGTGAGGCTGGTGCAGGACCAGGCTGTGTTTGGTTCTTTTGTACAGTGTGGCTATGACTTACAAATGACCAGATGGCACCTAACAACAATGCATAGAATGTTGATCGTCATGAATTCCATTTCACTTTTGACGGCTTTGAATTTTCCTAGGTTTAAACCCTGCAAGTTCTGAGAACTGAGGAGTGTTTACAACGGTTTCTTCTAATGGTTTGTGATGCCCCATTAACAGGTGATGATGGCAAAAGCTTTGGGTCATCACTTCCCTGAGGTCAACTTGACTTTCAGAAGGCACCCAGGCATCTTGTCCACAATCACATTTTGTGTGTCTTCCAACCTGAAGGGCTCATGCTCTGGCACGATGTCAGGCAATGCTCTACTGATGTTCATAGAGTTGTTTATTTTTTTTTTAAGGATCATTTTATTGGGGACTCACAGATCTTAAAACAATCCATTCATCAATTACAGCAGGGTTTTCAGTGGCTAATTCCTCAGGAGTGGGCAACCTCTTCCTCTTCTTAGACAGAAAGCTCTACTGAAACTTGTTAAGCATGGGTACTTAAAATACTGGTGGCACCACATCTAACATCACAGATGAACTACACTACACTGACAAATAAGTGGTGGGATGACAATGATATTTAATGATAGTTTACATTGAGCATTTTATTAGTACTTTACAGAAAATAAATAATAGAGTTATTTCAGGCCAAGCTAAGTGTGGCTATTATTGTGTCCATTTTGCATGAGATGTATCAGAGATGAAACAAGGTAAAGGAAAATGCATTGGGAATTCAACTTGGAATATATAGGCTGCCTTGTTCCACTAATCACTCTAATCCCATAAAACTAATCCCACCACACCTTTATTGCCTGCCTGCTTTTAAAAGATATATACCCTTCAAAGTTGAATCTACTTACTTTCAAAAGAAACTATATCAATAGCATAAGTGGAAAACATGTATGACTTGCCAAAATAAAAGTACTCATAAAAAAATTCAACACATGTGATGCTATTTTTCATTTTGCTCTTTGACACTATTGCCTGGGCTCTGAGTCAAAGATCTATTCGTGCTTTGTTTGCATCACTTTCAAAGGTTAATGTGTATTCAAAGTATCTCAGGAAGCATGCTAACTCCAACCTTGGACTTTTTCTTAGATTTAGAACGATGAGGTTTAAAAGGAAATGGAAAGAGAATAAATTGAGTGCCCTATTGTTCTAAGGAGGCCTGGTTGCATAGTCGTCATGCGTTGGCTGCAAATCTCAAGATCTGCAGTTTGAAACCACCAGCTGATCTGCCAAAGAAAGACTAGGCTTTCTGTTCCCATGAAGAATTACAGTCTCAGAAACCTAGAAGGGCGGGTCTATCATGCCCCATAGGGTTGCCTTGACTCGCAGCACCTGGATGGCAATGAGTGGGCTGTTGTTCCATGAAACTGAACGCGGTGCCTATATTTCTTAAAATTGTATTTAGCTATGGAACATTACTAACACTTTGAGCAACAATGAATCAGTGAGTTAACTAAAAAGGACCAAAAAAAAAAAAAGAAGCTGATTTGTAGATCTTTAGTATGAGCAAGTTTTTATAAACATGAAAACAATAAAATAATTAATGGGGAAAGTGTTAATTGATTGGACTACAAAAGAGTCATAAACAGTACAGAAACAAAATTGAAAAAGAGAAAGAAACAGACAATAGCATCAGAAAATATGTATAGAGTTATAAGAGATAAAAATATTGGTAGTTTTACATGGAATGTGTTTATACAAATAATTTAAATATTAAACACATGGAAATTGAGCATATTAAAATGACAACATTCACCTTATCTAGATGATGGCTAAATATTTTTACCCTTTTGTTACATTTCTCTATTCTCCATCTTCTTATCTATTGGAATATATTAGTTCTACAGTTAGGATGAAAATTACTCTAATAATCATTTGGTTAAAAGGAGAGTCAAAATGTGAATAAGCTCCTAACCAGAGACCCACAGAGACAAGTTTTCTCAGGAAAGGTGCTTACAAAGAGGTGAAGTTAGTTTTCTGCATGAAGTGAAAAAAATCACATATTAAATAAATCAAGTGTGTTTTTTAAGCTATTAATAAATTGCTCTAAATGATATAGAGGGAAAATTCACACATCCATAAACTGGTATCCAAATGGAAAATTCAATCCCTCTCTCCCCTTCTCTCAGAAACGCAAGCCCCCCCCCTCCCACATACACACATTATAGCGCTCTTTCGAGCACCCTGGTTCACCAAAACAATTCAAAAGAGCAAAAAGGCCTATCACTGAAAGCACATTTGAGTCTCTTAAAAACCCTGAGACATTGGTTTGACAATCAATCAAATCTTACTTTCCAGATGAGAACACAGGCACAGCCACTTGACCTCTCAGGACAGTGTTTCTCCAGTCGGCTGTGCTCTTAGGAGCATCTCCTAGGGGTACCTTGGCAAACAAACTGGCCCCCAAGGAAAGGTGAATTCAGATTTTTTTTTATACGTGACTCACATGATTGCTTTGTCTTAAAAGTATCTTTTTAAGCTACTGCAAGTCCTGGACATGCGGTTAGGACTACAAGTAGAAGAGCTGTGTCGTGCACCACGATTCTCTGAGTTAAATTTCTGTGCTAATTTTTTAAAAATAATTTTATCCAGTGGGGGTTCTTACAACGCTTATCACAATCCATACATCAATTGAATCAGGCATGTTTGTATATATGCTGCCCTTATTCTTTTCTCGACATTTACTTTGTATTGAGCCCTCAGCACCAGCTCTTTTCCTGACTCCCCGCCCCGATAGATTGTACATTGTCATTATTTTCATCTCTCACACTATTTTTATTGTAACTGCCCTCAAGAAATTTGCAATTGAAATATATGTTCTTAAAGCATATAATTTTTCATAGATGTACAATATTTGGCAACATTATTTTAAGATATTTTACCCTTTCTTTCATGGGTAGGAAGGATAAAGCTAGGGCTTTCTACACCCAAAAAGAGATACAGCCTCAGAAACTCACAGGGTAGTTTATCCTGCCCTATGAGGTCACTAAAAGGCAACATCTACTCGATGGCCATGAGTTTGAGTTTTTGTATAGTGAGTACAGATTTAAGATTTTGTGTTTTCGTATTTCTAGAAAAACTCTTAAGAGAATTTCCACAAAACACTATGTGGCTAATGAAAGGGAACTCTAACGCCTACATATTTATTGATGCATCATATATAAAATGTCATCAGGTATTTTTATTGTAGCCTTCTGTCCAGATTTAGAGAATCAGTAATTTTGCAAACCTAGGACCTAAAAGAAATAAAGTTGAACTATTTGCCCAAGTTTATTTAAATAGATTGCTTTAGTATGTATACCACACTCAAGGTGAAGACAGTTATATATTACTTTAAAGAAAAAATACATGCTATAAAATTGCTCACTCTCTTGCTTTAGGGTTAGATATGAAAAGGTTTCAAAGGATAAGAGATATTAAGTTTTAGTAATATATTAATAATCTCTTAATGGTTATGTTTAATAATTAATATTCTAAATTATGCATTCCAGCAAGTTTCCTCACTGCATATTTATTGGGCAAGTAGTAGTCACATTATTCTAACATTTGTCTTGCCTGGTACCATCCATGAGGCCCATTTCTAAGTCACTGGGAAGATTTTGTGGAAGCATGGATGTTGGCCAACAGTGCTTCATTTATTTAAATGTTCACTAGTACCGATTAATTTGTCTCAAAGAGTAGAGACCACAGAATTTATTAGTGATGCTTGGAAGACTTTCAAGTAATCAGTAAAATATTAAAGATGCAACTAGCATCTTGTTTACATTGCTAAAGGCAAATATGGATTGGCAAGGGACATACATACTTTATATAATTAAAATGTGAATGAAAGTACTTCATAAAAGAAGGACTGGGTGAAACAGATTTTAGTTAAAAAATGTAACAATGTTAAATTGACACACAGATAACGATAATTATTTTCTCTTTCTTTTTGATATTAACAAAGATAATCTCACATCAAACTTTCACTATGAATCACTAAAACATTAACAAGTGGAAAATGATAACAATAATTGTTATCACTGACAGTCACCTGTGCTTAATGAAAAACTGTGATTTTAAGTTAGCAAGATCTGGCTTCCAATTCTGTATCCAACACTTGGTGGCATAGGCTCTTAAAAGAAGTTTCTTAGTCTCTAGGTTTCAACTCTACTTTGGCCAAATAGGATTAAAATAATACTCATTGTGTGTATATGTAAAGTATTACAGAAATTTGAAAAATGTAGCATTACTAAGACAGTGTTTTAAATGTCTGGGGTTTTTTTTCCCTTTTGATGGAAAAGAAAGAAATTCTGTGGAACTTACAATGAACCCATTGTAGTCAGGTGTCACCTTGAATTATAGTTGCCAGTGGGATGCCATCAGGTTGATTCAGACTCACAGTAACTCTGGACAGGGCAGAACTGCCCCCTGGGTTTCTGGGGCTGTAACTCTTTATGGGAATTGAAAGCCTCATCTTTCTCCTGTAGAGTGGCTGGTGGCTTCAAACTGCTTAACTTGAGATCTTAGTCCAAAGTTTCTATAATCACTATGACACTAGGGCTCTAAGGGATGACAGTAGAGGCCTAGAATTCCCTGTAATTGTTGTCTTACACTCTACATTAAAATCAGACATGCCTCAGCTAGCTTGCTGGAGAGTGAGAGTAAGAAGGAACAGAGGGGATGGACCAGAGTAGCCCCGGATACCAGAGCTGACTGCCATTCAGGGTCCAGACATGTGAATGAAGGTAGTCAAGACCAGCAGAGTCCCCTTGCTAATCTGTGATTCACCCCAACCAAAACAACAACAAACCTCACTGCAATAAGTCAATGCTGATGCCTAGCGACCCCCTGTGGGCTCCTGAGACTAACTGTTTACAGGAGTAGAAAGCCGACTCTCACTTGGAGCTGCTGTTGGTTTTGATCAGCTGACCACACAAGTCTCAGCCCAATCCATAACCACTGCACCACCAGGGCTCCCAGACAGCTGAGCCTAAATTAATTGCTTAAACAATTGATGTTTTTAGGCGGTTTATTATTTAATGTTATGATAGAAATACACAACTGTGACCACTGTTCTCAGAAATTAGATTAACAGAGAGATTTATATACTTATACCAATATCTGGAGATAAATTCATAAAAAAAGATGATGTGAGATGTAGAAACATCTCCAAGAAGAGCTATTGAGTGCTGGCTGTTTTTATAAGCGCTTATAAAATAAATTGAATGAGGTCATGTTTTCATTTGTATTTGTTTCCACACACATACAAGAAGCTAAGACTGAGATGAAAACCACGTTGATGTACATGGTAAATGATGTACACCTGGATCCTGCACAATATCCACCCGTGTCAGCATAATCTCCCAATAGTAAATTGAGCTTTTGTGTAAAGCTAAATAAATATTTTCAAAGGTTTAAATCACATACAGTTAAGCTCCTGGACATGAAACTCATGAGCAGGTACTGATGCCAAAGGCATTTATCAGTTACACCACTTTTGTAGTTTCAGCGTCTTTTTTCTAAAAATAGAAACCTATTAATCCATAAATGTTCATATTTTCTCATTACTTCAAGTCCCTTTCTTTCCCACAATCACCAATACCTGACCCTTTCAGGGGCTAGACAAAAATATCCAATTGCCACTTAGACATGTCCAACTGGAGGCTTGTCAGAAACCTCCAGTTCAGCACAGCCGAGGAAGAATCCATTCTTTTTCATGGAAGACATTTGGATTTCCTGTCTCTGTGAATGGCTCTTCCAATCGCCAAGCTTAGGCTTTGAGAGACATACTTCATCTCTCCTTTTTTCTCAACTTCTGGTCTCCAAGCATTAGAAGGACGAAGGGGGCCCGCACAGTCTCCCTGCTCACCCAAAGTCTATTTATCAGAAGTTGACTGGTGGGAGCCATGTTATTCCTTCAACCCTCACAGCACTCTACAAGTTAATGACTGCTGTTCATCTTGTGCAATCATCCGTTTGAGGTATTAGTGAATGCCTCAAAGTAGAGTGGGAGAAATACTGTATTTTTTTAAATGAAGATGCCAAAGCAATTACTTGATTTTATGTTGCAAACATCGTGGAAGTTTTTGAGAAGAACATTCAGAGAATGCCACTAAAAAGGCCTTCCCATCTTTACCATCCGACGTTTAATCAACCTCTTCAGAAATTGAGCTTCCGATGCACATGTTAAGGGCCCACATGTAGTTACAACAGTTACCTAGCAGAGTCTCTTGACTACAGGGACGCCTAAATACTCCAGTGGCCTGGCGCCTGGACTTAAACAGGTCTTCAGTGAAAGCTCTATTGAAACAATAAATGGACTGGAACCCTCGGAGCACAACGATTAGGTTAGAAATGTTTATATAAGGAGGAAAATGAAGCATTAATTAGAAATTTTGGTTTTATTATAAAACATAAAGAGATGGCAAGTTTATCTCTAAATTACACTGGGCAAATGAAGTGCACATGTGCTGAACATCCACTGGTTTTCCCATATGCTGTCTACCAGGGGGCTTCTCAGACTCGGCTCGTGGTGTGAAATTCTGAGGTCACAGTCTGTGTCTATAGCCTTAAAGAACTCAGGAAGCTCAAAGGTCTGGGCAGTAGCACTCTTCCTTTGAAGCAGGGGCTAAGGACATTGAAATTCTTGAATATCCAACTAGCACGTAGGACTAGTCGAGATAGGTGTGTTACAAAGTCAATTCTACCTTACACACCCTGCTGCCCAAGAGCATGCACACGGGGACAGATCAGAGCTGCAGACAGAGGGAGTCCAGGACAGATAAACCCCTCAGGACCAATAAAGACAGTAGAAATACCAGGAGGGGAAGGAGAACGTGAGGGAGAAAGGAAGGACCAATCACATTAATCTATATATAACCCCCTCCCTAGGGGACACACAAAAAAAGTGGGTAAAGGGAGACATCAGACAGTGTAAGATATGAAAAAAATAATGATAATTTGTAAAGTATCCAGGGTTCATGATGGAGGTGGGCAGGGAAGGAGGGAAAAATGAGGAGCTGATACCAAGGGCTCAAGTAGAAAGCAAATGTTTTGAGAATGATGATGGAAACAAATGAACAAATGTGCTTGACACAATGGATGAATGTATGAATTGTGATAAGAGTTGAAAAGCCCCCAGTAAAATGATGTTAAATTGTTTTTAAAACAGAAAAGAAAAATGCCTCTATGATGGTTAATCAGAATCCTGGCATTCCTTTGAGCTGCTATAGAGGGGTATTCTGTGATGGAATATAGATCGATCTCATCTATAAATCTTATTTTATGTTTTGAGAATATGGTTCTCCATATTAATAATCAATATGAAGTCAGCACACACACACACACACACACACACACACTAGGGGATGGAGCATGGTAGTGGGGTAGGAGGAAAGTCAAGGGAGATGGAGAAAGGAGCTGGGAGTCAAGGGGCATTTATGGAGGTCTAGACAAAGACATGTACATGCAAATATATATATGAGGATGGGGAAATAGATCTATGTGTCTATATTTATAGGTTTAGTATTAAGGTGACAAAAGGACCTTGGGCCTCTACTCAAGCACTCCCTCAATGCATGAATATTTTCTTTTATTAAATTTGCACTCTATGATGCTCACTCTCCCGACACAACTGCTGAAGCCAAAGTGGGTGAACAAGTAAATGTGGTGAAGAAAGCTGATGGTGCCCGGCTATCAAAAGAGATAGTGACTGGGGTCTTAAAGGCTTGAAGATAAACAAGCGGCCATCTAGCTCAGAAGCAACAAAGCACACATGGAAGAACACACCAACGTGTGTGATCAAGTGGTCCCGAAGGGATCAGTTATCAGGCATCAAAGAACAAAAAATCATATCATTGGCTACACACTTCCATGATACAATCGCCGAAGACAAACAGGTGCATAAGCAAATGTGGCGAAGAAAGCTGATGGTGCCCGGCTATCGAAAGAGATAGTGTCTGGGGTCTGAAAGGTTTGAAGGTGAACAAGCGGCCATCCAGCTCAGAAGCAATAAAGCCCACATGGAAGAAGCACACCAGCTGGTGTGATCACGAGGTGCCAAAGGGACCAGGTATAAGGCATCATGCAAAAAAATATATACATATGTGTGTATGTATTTGTATATATGTATGTATATGTATATATGTATGTGTGTATGTGTGTGTATATATATCTATATATATATATATATATATACCATAGTAAATGAAGGGGGAAGAAGTGCAGTATGGAGACCCGAGGCCCAAATGTCGACCACTGGAGATCCCCTCATAGAGGGGTTTAGGAGAGGAGATGGGTCAGTCAGGGTGCGATGTAGTACCAATGAAGAACACAGCTTTCCCCCAGATCCTGGATGCTTCCTTCCCCCAACTACCATGATCCGAATTCTACCTTGCAGGACAGGATAGGGCAGAGGTTGTACACTGGTGCATATGGGGGCTGGAGGCACAGGGAATCCAGGGTGGACGATATTTTCAGGACCAGGGGTGTGAGGGGCGATGCTGGGAGAATGGAGGGTGAGTGGGTTGGAAAGGGGGAATTGATTACAAGGATCGACATGTGACCTCCTCCCTAGGAGATGGACGGCAGAGAAGTGCGGGAAGGGAGACTCCGGATAAGGAAAGATATGACAAAATAACAATCTATAAATTATCAAGGGCTCATGAGGGAGGGGGAAAAAGAGGACCTGATGCAGAGGGCTTAAGTGGAAAGCAAATGTTTTGAAAGTGAGTAGGGCAAAGCATGTACGGATGTGCTTTATACAATTGATGTATGTATGTGTATGGATTGAGATAAAAGTTGTATGAGCCCCTAATAAAATGTAAAAAAAGAAAATGATTAGGGCAAAGAATATACAGATGTGCTTTATACAATTGATGTATGTATGTGTATGGATTGTGATAAGAGTTGTATAAGCCCCTAATAAAATGTTTTTTTTAAAAAAGGAAATGTGGGCAAAGGAGATAGAAGACAGTGTAAGATAAGAAAATAATAATAATTTATCATTTATCAGGGATCCATGAGGGTGGAGAATGGGGGAGGGAGGGGAAAAAAGATGAGCTGATACCAAGGGCTCAAGCAGAAAGAAAAAGTTTTGAAAATGGTGATGGCAACTTATGTACAAATGTATTTGATACAATTGATGTACAGATTGTTATAAGAGCTTTAAAATCCCCCAATAAAATGATCAATTAAAAAAATAGTACAGAGGATTCAGTCATAAAATCATGAAGCTGTACAAGAGTCATATAAGGACATCTAAGTAGTGTAAGGAACATCGTTCCCAATCATAAGTGACCCACTGCAGCAGGTGCCATGGCAGTGGATAGTATGAGGAAAAGCTAGCTGTACACTCTGCACATAAAGTACATCCAGAAAAGCAGAGCCGAGTCTTTTTCTTAATGTGAGCATTGCTGTGCTGTACAGAAACAGGAGAAACAGACTGGGAACGCAAGAAGACCTCCCGCATGCTCAGATGACATGAGAGCAAAGATCCCAGGTATAGACATGCAGAAATTTTGAAATGTGAGCCTGGTGGTGCTGTGGGCAACTGTTGGGCTTCGAAGTGCAAAGTGTACTTTTTAAACCACCAGTGATTCCATGAGAGAAAAGTGAGACTGTTGACTTCTGTAAACCTGTGCAGCTTCAGAAACCTATATGGTAGTGTCATTATGAGTCAGAGTCTCGTCATGGGCAGCGGGCTTGGTGTTTCGTTTATCTTGTGGTTATTTTGTGCTCTGGAGTCTGTTCTGACTCACAATGACTCTATGTGCAGCAGAACTCAACTATGTTACTAAAAAATCAGTAAATAAAAATGGGTAGGTCAGTAGGCCCAGGCCATCCAGTTGATGCCAACACATGATGACCTAATGACCCACAGAACAAACTTGCTGGTGTCATCTTCACAACTGCCAGAATGTGTCACTCATGCGGCTATTGTACCAACTCTTCTCACCAAGGATCTCCATCCTTCTCCTTGTCTAGAGATGATGTCTTCCTAGGCAAGGAATCCCACCTGATCCCGCATGTCCAAAGCAAACGAGGCAAACGATGTTCTGTTGAAATGAACAGGTTTTCAATGGCTAGTTTATAAGAAGTGACCATCAGCCATTTCTTCCATGAGTATTGAGTGTTAATTTTAAATAAAGGATATGAAAGGGTCTTAGCACACTGGATCACTGCCATGGAGTCATTGCTGACACATAGCGACCCCTGTGAGCTTCCTAGACTATTAATTATTTATGGGTCTAAACGTGCCCACGTTTTCTCCCAAGGGGCTGCTAATGCTTTCTAACTGCCAACCATGCAGATCACAGCCGGAAGTGTAACTGCTACGCCACCATGGTCAACCTTAAACACGTGGATTTTATTCTGCAGTAGGAATACAGTGATTCTCAACAAATCATTTAACTGCTTGATAATGATAAGCAGTTTGGAAGGGTGGACACGGATCTTTTTTAATTTAAGTCAGACATGGGTTTAAACCTGGATTCTAGCACCTATAATAATCTCTGTGCATCTTGCTTTTCAATTTTGTAAAATGAAGATAACATGAAAACCTACTTCAGTGGGGGGGGGGGGAATGTAGAAATCACGCGGGATGTTGTTTGTGAAATATTTATCACAGGACCTCTTAGAAATCAGTCTACCTTACAAATCTGGCGAGACCATAAAATGTACACAGGTACAGATAAGAGCTGGAGACACAGGAAATCCAGGACCTATAAACCTCTCAGTACCAATAATGAGAGTAGAGATACTAGGAGGGTAAGGGGAAGGTGGGGGAGAAAGGGAGAACTGATCACAATGATCTACATATAACCCTCTCCCTGGAGGACAGACAACAGAAAAGTGGGTGAAGGGAGACATTGGAAAGTATAAGACATGTAAAAATAATAATTTATAAATTATCAAGGGTTCATGAGGAGCTGATACCAAGGGCTCAAGTAGAAAGAAAATGTTTTGAGAATGATGGCAACAAATGTACAAATGTGGATGTATGTATGGATTGTGATAAGAGTTGTATGAGCCCCCCAAAAATATTATTTTTTAAAGAGTGAATACTATTATAATACCTTAATTTATTGGATGATAATACTACATTTCACAGGCATTCTGAGGAACAGAGAAAATCAAAAGGATATGTAAGAGTTATCTTGTACTTCCATCAAATTACCCCAGTCTTGTCACATTTTCGGTAGGTGAAGTATCTAAGCACAGTTTTCCTGGATCCGCTGTCTCAGGGTCTCCCATAGAGCTACAGCTGAATCAGCCGGGTTCAAGGCCACATGGGGAAGGATCTGTTCCAAGATGTGTCTATTGGCAGGGCCCGGTTTCTCTCGGGTTTGGGACTTAGGGCTTTAATTATTTGCTGGCTGTTGGCCAGAGGCTACCCCTAAGTTCCTGGGCACCTGGGCATGTCCAAAGGGCAGCACAAAGTACAGCAGCTCATTTCATCATCAAAGCCAGCCAGCAGGGAGAACTAGAGAAGGCATCCTGACACAAGCGACGTCATCGTCCTGTAAAAGTTAATCTTAAATGATTCTCCATCGCTTTGCCACACTCTGTTCATTAGAAGCAATTCTCTACGTTCACCCAAATACTAGTACAGATATTACGATCTAGGGTCCTCTTGACTTAAAGTTGTTTCAAAGCCACAGAAAGAAACACAATAAACTTAGACTAAGGATTAATGTTAGAGAGACATCCACGAGGCTCTTTGATGGATGGTCAAGTACAGTATGATTATTGAAATGTAGGTCATAGACAATGAGTGGGGAAGATTTCCTGAATAAGAGACTAAAGGCCTCTTCTATTAGTGAAGCAGCACAGAACTCTCAGCTCAGCCATCAACAAGCAAAATGCACATCTGTAAATGGAGGAGCCTGAAATAATGACATCAGAGAGAGGTTCCATCTAACACTGGATTCCAGAGAAGCCTATACTTCATGGTTATTGTAAATCCCACCAAGTACTATTCTCCCCTTCTCCACCCTCTGAGCTTAACCATTGTCACAGCACTATTGACCCTTCATTTTGGTGACCTGGCAGCATGTACGACAAAGGTAGATGAGTAGTGGATGATGGCACACTAAAGAAACCTTCCGAACAAGACCTATTACATAATCAAACTTGGGCCGAGCATAAACTGCCCTAGAGAAGAAGCCTTTGGGGCGCACACACTTGTCATATATGGCACTGGCTGTGAGATTGTTGGAAACAATGAGTAGTTCCTTCTCAATGTAACGATTGAAAGACAGCGAGAGTTTGGGATTGCCAACAAACTAAGATTCACTTTGCTGAGAGCCTTGCTCAGTCTGTTTGTTTACGTCCCACTTATCCAAGATGTCTTTCCTTCTGTCATTCTTGGGACATTCTTCATTATTGTGTATGTCTCTAATTGGCCATCCAATGGCATTTGGTTTAGTTTGGGGGTTTTGGGGGTGGTTTTATTAGCACTTTTCCCACCTGTCACACAATTCTGTCGTTATTAAGTAGAATGGTACAGTCACTACCTGTCAATTTTAGCACATTTTCTTCTTCCTGTACTCATTATTAGTAAGATTATTATTATTTTTACCTTTGGGTAAAACATACACAACAAGCTACTCTCCAGTTGGTCACCTTCCACATGTATGTGTCAGTGTCATGGTTTATACCCAGTTATGCCACCATTATTAAAGTCCTTTTCCAAATGGTTCCACCACTACTAATATAAACTCAACGCCCCTAAGCCAAAACTCCTCTCCCTTCCCCCATGGTGGCTATTGATCAACTTTAGTGTCCTTTTTTCTTAGTAGTTTTCTTGATATAAAATTCGCATATCATACACTCCCATTGTCCAGTCACTCCTTTATCCTCTCTCTCACTGGATGGATGCAGGGAGCATAGGCAAAGTGTAAGGTAATGGGTCCCATTGCACAGATGCTAAATTCTCCATCCAACAGTCTCCTTCTCACTTCTTCTGTAGTTTCAATAATTGAACACATACTATTCTCCCCTTCCCCACCCAGCTGGATACAAGATTGAGCCATGTTCAGTATTTTTGACCTAATTCCATTTATGGCCTCTGCTCCCATCTGTCACATGCTTGGGGCCTCTACTAGGTTTATCCAGAAGGAACTCTTTGATGGTCTTTGCCCCACCCAAGCTCTTATCAACCTGTTTCCCTAAACGATTTTTAGGTGAAATATGTCTTCCAGGTAAGGGATCAAAGAAGAAGTCATAGTAAATCCAAACCTGAGAGAGATCAGGAAAGGGAGTGGAGATAGAATTCTCCTTCTTCCCCACTCTGGCTGTACCAGGCTGTATGGTGGCTTCTGTGACAGGCAAGACATTGGAGCTGGAGATCAAGCGTTGATAAGACAATCCAGGTCTCCTTGCTGCTCAAAAGGAAGAAGACGCAGAAGACAGACTACAGTGAAAGATGCACAAGTCTAAAATGATTCAATTTATATTTTGGCATCGTGACTCTGTGTATTCCTGCCATTTTCCTTGAATGCTTCCCATATCTTTTCATGTTTTTGTCCAAAGAATCCCTCAATATATCATTTGGGGCATCTATTTAGCTTTTCTTTTTCACTTCTTCCAATGTGGGTTATGCTGAATGAGTTCCTCCTGTTTGTCTTTTCATATCCAGGTATTGTACATTTCATGATAAAGCTCTACTTTGCTCCTTTGAGCTACCAACTCATGAAACAACATAAAAATTGTAAACTAGTAGAGCAAAATAATCCTTGTCCTTGGTTGGTGTTGTTCATTGACAATAAAGCGGCTCTGACTCCGCGGAATCACATGTGTAACCAAACAGAAGGTTGGTTTCATCATGATCATCAGTTTTAGCATTCTGACACCAGGATTTGTTTTCCTGTAATACCCCTAACATGATGGAAGACAAAATAACTTCATTTTCTTGTTAAAATTGTATTTATTATCCACTGCGAATGTTTATGGGAAAGATTGTTTGTTGTTTATAATTGTAGCTTTTCATGTTTTAAATTATATCCTAGGTTTTGAGTTATGCCCCCTGCCTTCATTTTCTCAAATATGGGACTCAGGTCCTATTTTCCCCTTTCTCTATTCGGTATATATGGAGTCTCTATCACTTGCAGTCTTTTGTCATTGACAAGTTATGCACAGATAATCAATTACCAATTTCTGGATTTGATTGTTTTAAAATATGTATTAAAAGCATTTATAATTGCTGTCATACACATACTATCTCTCAAAGGGCCAATGTCCATTTGGTAGCCAAGACTGTTGAGCCCCAAATCCTTAAGGTGACCAAGGCCACACAGTTAAACACCGAGAGACCTAGGATTCCTGCCCAGACACACAATTGACTGGCCTGCTAACTTGAATAAAGACGAGCTAGAACAAGGTAAAGAAAACCACATGATTTATCTGGAAACCTATCTCTTCTTCAGTCTAAATTTTGAGGTTTGCCAAATGAATTTGGATATAAACACATTTAGTATCTCAGTTTGCAATTATTTGAAACCATAAAAGGAGATATTAAAATAAAAAGTCCTTTTGGGGTGATTTTGATACAGTGTATTAATTTTAATTATACCATTCATGATCGTAATGTGGTTTTATCATTAGCATCTGAATTTTCTTACACAGAAATTTATTTGTCCAAAAATTTCTATAGAGCCTATAACTTGGACACTTAGGAGCTTAGAAAATAGGGTAAGATTAGCACAATAATAGATTTATTCTCTTTATAAGGATATTTTACTACAAATAAAATGAGAAGATAATAGATTCAAGTTTTAGATTTTTTTTACCCCCAGACTAGGATTTAGATAGGCTGGCTTCCATGTAGAGTCTTTAAAATCTTAAAATATTAAGTAGGCATATTTTATTGAAACTATGTCCTGCCTATTTTTTAAGTCTTACATTAGGGATTAAATTTCAATTCTTTTTACTTGTGCTGTTTTGTGAACCTTCTCAAGTGACTTTAATAAGATATTTCTGGTTTCTCTTTTTACTCTTCTTTTATACGAATTCAATTGGCAATACCAAATTATTACTCATAGAAAATATATATCTTAAGGTATTTCAAATCCACCTCATTGTTAGAAGTCTCTGTGTACTTAAGGATAAATATGAAATCCTAACCTTGAAAAAAAATCCCTATTTCCTCTTCTAATGACATTTCCAATTCAAAGTCATTTAAGAGCAGCATTAGCCGAGGCCTCTGGCGTAATTTTGGACAGATGGAGATGAGCAGGGGAAGGCCATCTTTGCAGCGCTTCCATTAATGAGTCATGAAAGAAATGTCATCGGCCTTCTTCATTTTAGCTCTATTTCTTAAAATTGGCCTCTCATATAGATTAGATTATTAAATTCCCTCAGTTAATCCTCATCCTAACCTTCATTACCCCAAACTGTGTCCTTTGATTATTCAGAATGTCCAGGAAATTCCTTTCTAGGATTTTTGGCACGCCTTCCTGAGAACAAACATGTGCATGCAAAAGAGAAATTTTTGTTTCTTAATGAAATAGACAGATTCCTCCACTACTCAAGGATGCTTGGAGGATTAGCAAGCATCTTGGGGATTAGTGAAATGTTTGTGTCTGATTGGTATGCTGGGGAGTAATGATGACCAGTTCTCTTGTCTAAACAGCTCTTGATTAATGATGGATCCTCTGTCTAAAAGACAGAATCAAGTCTGCACACTTTTGTCTCCTTGGAGAAGTCATAAATAGTGGTTTGTTTAAGTTCTAAACCAGATCTCATTTTAGTTTTTATATCCTTCCCTTTCTCATCATTTGCCTCCACTCGTTGTGTATGGTTATGTAAAAATGCATAAGTTATAGTGTGATCTCTGGAACAAGTGAGCTTTCCCCTTGCTTCATCCTCCTCTAATACCTTAATTCCCCCAGACCACGTGTTGTATTGATGGAGAGTGTCTTGGCAAGAGTGTAGTGCAGGGATTCCCAATCTCCCCTCTACAATATCTTAGAATTGTCTCAGTGCCCCAGAGTCTGCAAGATTGCATAATGGGAATAAGGAGTCAAACACACATGTGCACGCACATGTGTGTGTATGTGTTTGGGAGGTTTTTACATAAAATCAATTAGGGGTTCCTGTATAAGAGGATAAAGGCCCTAGTCAAATCACTGTGTAAACCAGGTTAAATGTGATGATCAGTGCTAATCTGATGCCTTTACTAAGTCTGCCTTCGCTAGGGTCACCCACAAAATAAGGGGCTAAATAACAAATGTTTAAATTCTCTTCTACTTCCAATATTGCACAATTATATGGATTCAGTAATTTGTCCTTTCAATATAGACATTTTATCAGACTGGTGTTTCTCTTAATTATTAAATTGTTGTCTGAATGTAGTGATTTTAAAAGTTTTTCCAAGCTAAAAAATTCTAGAATTTTATCATTTATTTATGTACCATTGTATCTTTGAAGGAATAAAATTCATAAAACTAGAGTATTTTCAGTCTTTGCATTCCTTCTGCATGTTAAAGAGCATTTTTTCTTAACACTTTCATTCTCTCCCCCGACCTAATGTTTCTAGAAATTTTTATATATTTTTTAATTAAAAACTATGGGGAAAGGGGCATCAGGAGGCTGTTAGAGACCAAATGGGGTTTTCTAGTAGCCAACCACAGAGACCAGATGTGTGGGAACAGTTAAAGATGTTTATAAAATATTTCTGGGGTCTATATGGACATGTATTCATGTATTTTGAAATTGAGACATTTTATGGTCTGTTTTTTGTTTTTGTTTTGTTTTGTTTTTTTGAAGTTAAACTAGAGTTCCACTAAAAGGATGATAAATTTATAGGAAGTAAAACCTGGTTGCTATTTCCAAAAAACATCCAGTGGGAGATGGAGGGTAGACAAAAACCTATGGGACACAATGGTCCAATCCCACTGTCCATTGGCCACTTTGAATCAGGGTCGATTTACAGCACCTAACAGCAGCAGCGTAACTGTATATACAGTCTGGAAAACAGCACTATGTAGTGAAACAAATATTATGCAAATACTACATATGTATTTATATATTATAAATTGTTTCTGTATATATATATGTATATATATATAACTCATTTTATTGGGGGCTCTTACAGCTCTTACAACAAACCATACATCAAATATATCAATCCCATTTCTGCATGTGCTGCCATCATCATTTTCAAAGCATTTTATTTCTACATAAACCCTTGGTATGAGTTCCTCTTTTTATTCCCTCCCCTACCCCCCCCCCCACTTTCGTGAACCCTTGATAAATTATAAATAATGGTTATTTTTGTATCTTACACCATTCACTCTCTCCCTTCACCCACATTTCTGTTTGATTGTCCTTCTGGCAGGGGTGGGGTTGGGGGTTATATGTTGATCATTGCGATCATTTCCTCCTTTCTTCCCCTACTCCCTCAACCGCCCCCCTACCCTCATGATATTGCTACTCCCATTACTATCCCTGAGGGGTTTCTCTGTCCTGGAGTCTGTGTGTCCAGAGCTCTGATCTATAATAATCAACGTACATGCTCCAGTCTAGCCGGATTTGTAAGGTAGAACTGGAGTCTGAAATGTAAATCTAATTCAACCTTTTGGGGTTTCCAAAGCTCACATGGTACCCCTTCTGCTACTGTATACACAGCTCTCACCTGCTCACCAAGATGGTCCTGTCTACTGAATTGGATGTACCCGTCTGAATCAGATTCTGGGTCTATCTGAATTTAAGATATTAATCTCTGTCTTAGCCTTCCGATCTCCAACCTCCTTGTTGTTGGCTCTTTCTCTTTTTGCTCTCCCCTCAGCTGCCCCATAATTCAACTCTGCTACTCTCTGCATATCTAAATCACTCGTCTCCTTCTGCCAAACAGCTTTTACCGGGTCTATTGGGACATGGCTTCCTCGTAACTCCTAATTTTATATATCCTTAGCTCCAGACATCAGCAAGATCAATCGCTAGTCTCTATTCCAAAACTGTAGGGGGAGTATTTTGGCCAGGGTAGCTAGAGTAAGGGTCCACACCTAGCCCAGACGGCCTGGATAGGCAGTCGATGATTAGAAGTTTTAAGGGACAATTATTTTGTTATGGGCTCACAAGCAAGACCAACTGTGGGGACGGCACAGGTCCTGGTAGTGTTTCACTCATTTTACGTCTGGTCACTCAAAGTGAGAATCGACTGAGTGGTGCCTAACATCAACCTTCTGTTCTTGCTGCCCAGTACCGTTAAGTCACTTCCACCTCATAAAACCTCTGCATACAGCAGAACACCACGTTGCCCAGTCCTGTGCCAGCCCCACGATGGCTGGGCCTCAGCTCTCATTCCTGCCACCTTATCAATCATGTCATTGAGCGGCTCCCTCTTTTTTTGACGATGTTCTACTTTACAAGCACGTTTTTAAACAAGCATGGGTGTACGATGTCCAGAGGACTTAAGCTTCTGCACACTTGATAGAGGTCTTTTACACCATATGTCCTCAGTGCAGTGTTTGCCCTTATGAAGACTGCTTCCGTGGGTGTCGATGGGGGAGCCACACCCTTCAACCCTCCCTCTGTTGATCACACTGTTGATCATCAGTCCATTTAGGATGAGTCTGTGTTTGCTACCCTGTGGAACCTTCATACGGAAGGATGGCTCAGTCCTTCATCCTCGTCACTAGGGCTCCAAGCCCCCTTTGCTTGCACAAAAGGAAGTTGTACCTTCTATATATTGCAGGGAAACATTGTGTGTCTTCCTCTAATCCTAATATTATGTGTTCCTTCATGCAGTTCAATTTCTTGAATTATTAATTCAGTATACAGATTGAATGAGTATAGCAAAGAGACACAGCCCTGATGCACACCTCTTTCCTTGATTTTAAACCTTTTATTCGGCATCAGTCTATTCACAGGCTTTGTCTGAGCACAAGTCACGTGTCCGGAATTCTATGCTTCGTAAGGTTACTCGAAATGTGTTAGAATCCACACATCCGGATGCCTCTGTGCAGTCAACAACCAACAGGCAAACTTATTGCTGGTATCCTCTGCTTTTGGCCAAGATGATCTGACATTGGCAAGGATATCCTGGGCTCCTCATGTTCTTCTGAATCTGTCTTGAATGTCTGTCCGTTCCCCATTCATGTTCTGCTACAACCATTGTTGAGTTATCTTCAGCAAGATTTTAATGACCCTTAGATATTTTTTCATGTATGAAATCCTTCTTGTTATTCCAATACACCTGGTGTTTGATCATGAATATTCAATGTATCAAAATATTTTTGAGATATCTGAATTCAGGGAGGAGATACTCAAGTTTCTACTTTGGCTCTCATTTTCTTCAGCTTCCATATGAATGTACACATGAGTCTGTTCTGTGTGCTCTAGCCTCATTCTAACAGAGGATATCGAGCTTCTCCATCCTCTCCTTCCACAAATACAGTCAATTTGACACTTTGTATTATATTCAGTGAGGTCCATGTGGATAGTCACTCCTTATATTGCTGGGGAAAAAAGGTATTTACATTAAATAAGTCATTAGTCTTACAAAATCCTATCATGCAATCCAGGTGTTGTTTTTATTACCAAGACTAAGTATTCCATCTGCTTATCCTACTTTGTTGGTTCCCAACCCCCACAATTATCCATGCATCTTGAGTGCAGTTCTAAATCAATTTCGGTCTGTGGGCCTTGCTACGAATCTTTAATTTCTCTATCTCTTGCATGAGCAGCTGGTGCAGAATATGGGGTGCAGTCACATTGCGTGGTCTTCCTAGTAGGCCTACGGATATTTTCATATCAATGAGCACATGGACTTCAGACTGGATCTGGAGGTCTTCTTTTGACAAGGTGAGGTGTTTCCTCTTCCATTTATCAGTCCTGACTTAGAAGACCACGGGACTGTACTTTAATTTGGGTGATGCAGGTCCCTTTCATGCCAGGAATGCCTAAGTTTTCCACCTTCCAGCGTTCCATTTTTTATTTGGCAAATTCAAAATTTCCTAGCGCCCTCCTTTACAAGATCTAGTGACGAATGCATGCTCACCGCTCTTTTTACCTCCTTGGAGCCATGCCGAAAGAGCCCATCAGATCCACGCAGTGCTAACTCCCTCCGGCGTCATCAAGGGCCGCTCTGCTTTGGGGAGCTCTCCCCAGTGGTCTTCTCCGTGTCTCTCCATTGGCGGACTCATTGTACAGCCGTGTCCAGAAGTGTTCCGCTGCTACTCTAAGGTTTGTTTTGTTTGGTCAGAGATAGATCCCCAGTTCCTTCTTCCCAGCATGTCCCAGTCTAGAAGCTCTGCTAACCCTGCCCGCAATAGATGAACCTGTAGGGACTGAAACTTCCTCCACGGAACATCGCTTCCAGCCCCGTAAGCCACCACTGTACTGCCGGGCATACTCAATTCCATACGTCTCTACCATGTCTCAAATTCTCTGATCTTGGGATCTTTGCACAAACAGCATGGGAAAGATCCTATGCTTACAAAATCCTCCAATTTGCCACATCGTTGAGAATTACACATAGCCCATTACCCCAGGAGCAAACAAACACACTCACTATCAACGGGAAAATCTGGGCGCTGAACCATGTATTTTCTCATTACGCCAGCCCAGATCTGCTGACACTGATTAAGAGGTATTATTCACCTGGGGTTTCTGTTTCTGAAAGTCAGAACTCTCTAGAGACCATGGGATTCATCACGGTGGCTGCCCCCAGCCCCCACCCCCACCCGCCTTCTTCCTTCTGCTATCCTAAGTATTCTCTGCTGGTCTCCAGATGTTTTCTTGGGAAGAGTCTCAACAAAGAATAGATGGTTTCTGAGCAATCTATGAATGGTAACTAACAAGCTCTACCAAAGAGCTGATTCTGAGTCTGGCTGCCATAATTACCGCGTATTGTCTAGAAACAACAGGCATATCAGCTCGCTTCAGAAGAACCTTGGAAGGGGCTTTGTCTTACTTAGTCAATGACCCCTATTGACACAAACTTGAAAACAAACAAACAAACATGAATGTTCACTTTGGGCCTTGGCCAGACTGGGGGAGGGCTGAGCAAGTCCACTCTCGGAGTCCACTCCTCCAGGGACATCCCTAGCTGATGGTCACGTAATAGATCTGATCAGCTTTGCGCTGATACAAACTGGTCACCAAGACCATGAAAACCCTGCATCGACCTTGCCACCGTCTGCTGTTTTTCAGTTGTCTAGACGTAGTCATAAATAGCTGGATGACTGCCCACTGTAAATTTTTAATGAGAGATTTTGAAATTAGAAAAAAGGGGGAGCAATTGCAATGCATGGCCTGGAGTTCTCACAAGATGCCGGGTCCTGTCTGGAAAGCAAGGCCTGGGTCTCCTTCACGTATCACCCCCTTCAGTCGGGCTTATGAAAGCTCCTGGGCACCAATCCATTCTCTTTCAGTTCCACTTTTTCCATGAACTTTAGAAGTTCTCTTATGTTTAACCTCTCCCTCTCTCTCCCACACATTCATTCCAGAAAAACTTCATCATTCTTCCTCCCAATTCTCATGTTATGGAATGAGGAATTTAAAAATATCCAGAGAGCATGCATGAGCTGCATGAGCTGAAAATGATTTTTGGAACATTTGTTGCTCTGGTTAAGTAGTTCTTATGCAGATTGGATCAATAGTGCCTTTGAGAATAGGAGACAAGGTGCCAGAGTATTCAAATATAGCAATCTTGGGTTCTATATCTACCTGTGAATGCCAGGTAAGAGCCTGACCCTCTTGCCTATGCCCCAGTTCTCTTCCATGACATGCATCTAGGTTTTCTGAGCTCTGTCTGGATATTCAGAAAGCAATAGATCTGGGACCTCAAATTCTATTAAATGGTGCTTTTTGGCTTAGGAGTCCCCACATGTTGCAAATGGTTAGCATTCTGGCTGTTAACCAAGAAAATGAAGGTTCTGCTTCACCCACAGAGACCTTAGAAAAAGTAAATATGAAAACGTGCAGCCCAACTTCTGAAGGGTTGGCCATTGAAAATCCGACAAGGCAAAGTTCTGACAGCGCATCATGAGTCAGAATCACCTTGAGAGAAACGGGGTTTTATTGCCCCCCCCAACATAAGAAAATATATTTTAAGATAATAAGCAGAATTGAAACCGGAAGTGCAGAGCAACGTCAAGGGTTGAACCTTTTCACAGTTACTCTATTCAAATGCCTTTGTTCTTGAGAAGGTGCTGGTTATTGACTGTAATTTTTAACAGTTCATCTCAAGCCATCGCCAACTCTTCTACAGGTGGAAAGGAAGGGAAAATGTTGATCCGCTGAGTGTATATTTTGTGTATGGATGACTTTGAGTGGTCCTAAAGTTCTTGTGGTCTTCATGCTCAGCCCCCGACCGATCGCAATCCCCGGATTCAGATGCCCTTCTCAGGATACAGATTGTTGATCAGTGTCACTCTGTTCCTGCGAGAACCACCTCACCTACATGATTAGTTCTCTTTCCTCCAATCCCCTGATTAAGTTTAAGAAAAGGCAAGTTACAGCAGGTATTTAGGATTCTTTCTTACAGACCCATCCAGAATGTATTTGAGGGCAAGATGAATTCTACAAAACTATTCTAGAAGGTGTGGTTGTTGGTATGTAGATGTGACTTTTGTGTAAAAATCTCAGAGATATAAAGTTTTCTACTGCTGAACTTCCCCTTAAAATAAATCACTGACATTGAGTCGAGGCCAACTCATGTCAACCCTATAGGACTGGGTAGAAGTGGCACTGTGAGTTTCGAGACGGTAACTCTTTCTGGGAAGAGAAAGCACTGTCTTTGTCCCTCAGAGAGGCTGGTGGTTTCCAACTGCTGGCCTTAGAGTGCACAACCCCACACATACCCTTCATCCCACGAGGGCTCCCACTTAGAAGTGATCAAAACTTAGAGTTCAACATGTCTACCGTCTTGGACTTGGCTCACAGAAATCTTATAACTAAAGCTTATTGCCAACTCTACTAAGCATTTTATTCTCAGATCATGGAAATTATCCATTCCATTTAGTTATTTTAAAACTAATTTGCCAGCTGCCAGAAATTCAACCCCAATTCACGGTGATTTCAAGGGGTCAGCAGGGAAATGCGTACCACAGGGTTTTCAATGATGGGTTTTTTAGGAGTAAATAACTAGGCCTCCAGGTGGACTTGAACTTCTAACTTTTCAGTTAACAGCTGAGAATGTTTATCATTTATATCACTAAGGACTCAGCTAATTTGATTAATGTCAGCTACTTCCAAACTGTTTTATTATCATTATCATGATTATTATTACTATTATTATTTAAGTAGGCATGGGTCAAATGATAACAACAGAAATAAAAACAACAAGCCAGTAAAAAAGTTATTCTCATCCACAAGATTAAATTTAATTATTTTAAGTAGGAGAGAAAGATAATAACTTTAAAAATCTACCAGATAGTGAGTGATAGATACTCTCAGCATGGCACAAGTGATTCTAGATGTTTCAACCTCTGTAAGATACTCTTTGATTCTCCCAGATAACATGCATCGAGAATGTGACTGGACACCAAAGAAACTATTAGATGGCTATTGGGACTCCCCATCGTCCCTCAAGAAATAAGGTATGCCTGACTTGAGACACAGAAATGAACATCAGGAGTGATTATAAAGCAGCGTCAAATCTGATGTTAAAAGTGCCGACCTAATGGAGCCTTTGTGATTTTATTTTCAGAAGATAACAAGATATGCAACTCCTCTTCAACACTCAATGGTACAATCAACTTTTGTCATTTTTTAGAAAACCTTTCTTTTGCCAATTAGTATCCTTGTTTAAAAGGTATCACTTGAACCATGCATCCCACCAGAATACATATGCCCTAACGATGCAACAATAAAAGTTCAACTTCACTGAAAACTGAAAGAAGTTGGAATAAAAAGCTATCCGTCCTATAAAATAACTGAAACCAGCACTTTTAGTTTTATAGAAAGGATATGGTCGAGTACTTGTTAAGAGTGGACATACTGTCGATATATTTTCAAAGCGTTAAGCATGCCAATATCTTGTAATTCAATATTTTTCTTTAAATTAAAGCGAATAGTTATTGATGAGACATATATGACATAGATATACCATGTTGTTTATACTAATGAAAGTTGTTTACGTATGTTGGATACCATGCAATAACATGGGAAATGTTGCTGTAAAACCTGCGTTCATTATCAGAGAAAGATTTTCATGAAATTATTGAGTGTTTATGGAATGGGTTATAGAAGGGAATGTCCAGGAAAGCTCGAGTGTGTGTTGTGAATAAGCGATATTGATTCTGGCTTATGGAGATTCCACGTGGTCAGGAGGAATTGCCCCATTGCATTTTCTCAGCTATCGTGCTTGCAGAATGATATCACCAACTCTTAGTCCTGTGGGTCTGCTGAGTAGTTTCAAACCACCAAGCTCTTACCAGTTCCACCACCAGGATCCCGTAATCTCCAGGTACACCCCCTAAAATATTCAGCATTACAAAGTGCAAAGAAATCCAGCAGGCGTTCTTTTGATCAGATGTTCAAAGTTATTACCATCAGGAATAAGACATCTTAGTCTCACAAACTGCTTGAGACAGTACACGGAGGAGGGAACAATTATCATTCTGTGATATCTTATCCAAAAAAGTATATCATCATCAAGACATGAGACTGAACCCAGATTTAGGGAATTCCTATTAAATACCTGACTAATCCTTATAAAAAATACCACTACCATAACAAAGGAACAAACAAACAGAGGAAAGTGGGGCCCGAATAGAATCCTGGAACAGAAAATAAAACACACATGGAAAAGATGGGTTAATTCAAACAAACTATGATTTCGTTCAAATTAAAAAATTCAAATAAACTGGTATTTATTCCTGTGGCCATAACCCCAGCTTGGAGAGGGCTCTCAGTTATGCTAATGAACAGGGCTAAGATTAAATGTTGATCTTCATTGAAAATGTTTATCAAACCACACTCCTTGGTTTTCTGGGGGTGGGTTTAGCTGAAAGACATAATTCACACCTCCATCAAAGTAACCTTCTTGGTGTTATACAAGAGTGATCTGGGACAGAGAGGGAAATCCCAGGACCATTGGAAGTGGAGCAGGTTTGAGATCTGTCTGCTATCTTTGTTGGTGCAGCCAAGGCCAGAGGTACCAGAGGTCAAGGACAGGAGACCGTGAAATAGAACGGAGGAGCGGTGCTGAGACTAAAGACTGTGAGGCAACGTAGCAGGTTGACTTCTTGGCCCACAGAGCAGAGGCCAAGAGACCAAATAGCTGAAAGCCTGAGTACTGGAGAGATATTTGGCTGCTAACTAAGGAAAGGTGTTAGCATGGACCAAGGACCAAGGACCAAATTCCTCATGTGTTCTGATCTTGGCTATGGTGATCTAAGAAGCCTTCCTTAACCATGATTATTGTCCCTGTGTTCTGTGTAGCCATTGCAATAAATTGTCAACCCCAATACAGAAGCAGAAGGCTGCGGGATGAACAGTTTTTGTCAGAATAGGTCAAGAAGCAGGCAATGTGGAGGAAGCCTGACCTCTGCCTTGTAGCAATAGGAAATCTACAGTAGGTCCGATATGACAACCCCCCCCCTCAGAAACCACATTGTGTTTACTGTGGTGTTGTACTATATACTTAGGTTTCGATTGCTGTATGCTGGTTATGTTCCACTCTGTTCTACAGGATCAGTGTGAGTCAGAATCAACTCAGTAGAAGGGAGTGAATTGGAGTCGTTATGACATAGGTCCTGGGTGATGAAAAGTTGGTGCTCAATTACTAACCTAAAGGCTGGCAGTTCACGCCCACTCGGTGGCCCTGTGTGATCCTTGTAAAGATTGCAGCTGGGAGACTGTGGGGCAGTCCAACTGTGTAATCCCAACTCGATGGGTCTGGGTTTTGTTTATTTGTTCTTAATGTATTAATGATAGTAGAAGTCAGGTGGTAGCTGTAAGGGATCTCCATCCACTTTTTCTAACTTCACTGTGATTCCAAAGTTTGTTCTAAATAAACCTATTTTTTTAAATGCTTTCCACCAAGCCTTCCCTTGATTCTGCACCTGTCAATGCCCTCTAACAACTGTGTAAATCATAAAGGAAATCGTGTGAAGGCTACAAAGTGGCTCCGCTCCTCATGCCAAATTCTTTGAGGAATTCCTTCTAAATCAGGCTGATGAGGCTAAACAGAGGAACTCAGTTGGAAGCACACGAAGGCTGAACCATTGCACAGTGAGTAACTGAACCTGCCAGATTGAAAGCAAATGGAAAAGCGCTCACTCATTGTCCCCATCCCCTGCATTAGACTCAAATTCAAGGTCAGGGTGAGTCTGAAAGCTGGCGAGCCCTGTCTCCGCGTGGGTCCTGCTTTCAGAGGCGGCAGGAACACCAGTGAGCTCAGGCAGGCACCCTTTTGCTTCTCACGATCTGCTTGGAAACACAGGGAGGCTTGGGAACACTGAAAGTCCCAAGACCCACACTGGCATAGGGCTCCTGGGTGGTTCTATCATTTGTACCATGTGGGTGGGGAAATCTAATCAGGTGCTGCTTTGTTGAGGGGGCATTTGGTGCTAGGACCCAGCGTCCAACAGAACTAAGTGCTGCTCTAGCCTGTGTCAACCTCACCGTGGTTCTGTTTCAGCCCATTGTTGCAACCACGGTCAACCCACCTTGTCAAGGACCTTCCTCCTGTACACGGCCTCTCGACTTTACCAAACACGGTATCCTTTGCCAGATACTGGCCTCTCCTGACAACGTGCTCCAAATGTGTAAGATGAAGTCACGTCATCCTTGCCCCTAAGGAACATTGTGGCTCGACTTCTTCCAAGACAGGTCTGTTTGTTCTTTTAACAGAGGCTGGTACTTTTGATATCCCCCACCAGCAGCCCAGTTCTAATGCGTCCGCTTTGCTCCCGTGTTCCTTAACCACTGTGCCTTTCGCAAGCACACGGCAATTGGAAATGCCATGGTGTGGGCCAGGTGCATTGTGGTCCTCGAAGGAACACCTTTGCTTCTCTACCCTCCAAGGAAGCCTTCTGCCTACCTAATGAAATGTGTCTTTAGACTTCTGACAGCTGATTCCAAGTCTTGATTGTGGATCTGGCAAGACAAAATCCTTGGCAACTTTACTGTTTTCTTCATTTATCCTGATGTTTACCTATTGGTCCAAATGCAAGGATGTGAGGTTTTATTTTATTTATTTTTGTACATTGAATTGCAATCCATTCTGAAGGCTGTAACCTTTGACCTTCAGCAGCAAGTGCTTAAAGTCCTCCTTACTTCCAGTGAGCCAGGTTGGTTTCTGCATATAACAAATTGTTAATAAACCTGTCTCCAAACCTGATGCCTCATTCTTCTTAATATAACCCTGCTTCTCTGATTATTTGCTCAACACAGAGATTGAGTAATAGGATGTAAACATACCTGATGCATAGATTGCCTGATCCTAAACCATGTAGCAGTCCCTTGTTCTGTCTGGTGACATAGCAGTTCCTCATTGGGCTGTGCTCCACAAGCTCGGCAGTTAGAAACTTCCAGCCACAGCACCAGTTTGCAAGAGAAAGTTGGGGCTCTCTGCTCCCACACAGAGCGGTCTAAGAAAGCCTCCAAGACAGCTTTGCCTTGTCCTGAAGGGTCACCAGAAGTAGACACATTGAATTGATGGCAGTGAGTCAGATTTTTGTTTTTGTTTTTGAAATTTGAATACAGGTTTTGCACAGCACAACTGAGTGTTCTGGAATTCCCATTCTTTGCCATTTTATTTATAGATTTTTACGGTCCACCCTGGGAAATTCCTCTCTATAATCAACACAACACAGGTATCTTTCTGGTATTTTCTACTTTCAGCCCTGATATGTATGGTATCAGCAGTGATGTCCCTCATAACTCCTCAGAATCTGGTTTTCATTTCTGTCAGTTTCAGTTGACCTAGTGTTGCAACCATTCTTTTTTCAATTATCTTCAGCAAAAATTAATTTGCGTGTGATACTGGCCATTCTTTAAAATATAATTTGGCTCGCCTCTCTTTGAAAGGGGTAGAAATAACAATGTTTTCCAGATGGTTGCTCAGGTAGCTGGTATACAACTTTCTCAGCCTAGAAGAAGGGCTGCTTCCAGCGCTGTTTCAGAAATATCTCCATTGCCAGTACGCTGAAGGCCTTGTTTTCTCACAAAAAGACTGCTTGTCAAGCATAATGTCCGTCTCCAGCTATTCATCCTGCCAGACAACATGCCCAAACTGTGTGAGATGAAGGTTATCATCCTCACTTTGAAGAAACATTCTGCCTATATTGCTTTCAAGACCAATTTGTTCAGTTTTCATTTAATGTCATTGAATTGCACAAATTATATAATTGCAAAAGGAAACATAAATGGCAAATTTGCTGTTACATATGCTAAGGATGGAGCCAAACAGTTTTTGAACTTCATCCTATTTTTAAAACAAATTTCTGAAGTAGTTCCCTTATGAAAAACAAAACAAAGTAAAGCCTGACTGCCATCGAGTTGGTTTAAACTCATGGAAACTCTACCACTGGAGAGAACTTCCCCTGTGGGTTTCTGAGACTGTACCACTTTTCCACTTTTACTTTTTAAAATTTTACTCAATCATCTTATTGGGAGCTCTTAAGACTCTTATAACAACCCATACATCAATTGTATCGCACACATCTGTACCTATGTTGCCATCATTTCCAAAACATTATCTTTCTACTTGAGCCCTTGGTATCAGCTCCTTTTCCCTCCCTCCCTCACATACACATGAACCCTTGATAATTTACAAATTATTTTCATATCTCACACCATCCTCTGTCTCCTTTTACCTATGTTTCTGTTGTTTGTGTCCTGAAGGGAGTGGGGTGGTGGGATGTATGTCAATCATTGCAATCAGTTTGCCCATTCTTCCACCTTCCTCCTACCTTCATGGTATCACTATTCTCATTATTGGTCCGGAGGGGCTTATCTGATTTGCCTTCTGTGTGTCCCAGGCTGTTATCTGTAGCAGTGTACAAACCCTGGTCTAGCCAGATTTGTAAGATAGAATTGGGTCATGATAGTGACGAGGATAGTGGCATTAGAGAACTAGAGGAATGTTGTGTTTCGTCGGTGCTATGCTGCACCCTGACTGGCTCGTCCCTTCCTTGTGACCCTTCTGTGAGGTGATGTCCAATTGTCTACACATGGGCTTTGGGTCTCTATTCCCACCCCTCTCATTCATAGAAATGGTTGTTTGTTTTGGGTGTTCAGATACCTGATACCTGATCCCATGGACACCTCGTGATCAAACAGATTGATGTGCTTCATCCATGTGGGTTTTGTTGCTCCCCGCTTAGTTGGCCACTTGTTTAACTTCAAACCTGTAAGACCCCAGGTGCTGTATCTTGCAATAGCCGGGCACCATCTGCTTTCTTCACATTAGCTTATGCCAGTGGTTCTCTACCTCCCTAATGCTGCGACCCTTTCATACAGTTCCTTACGTTATGGTGAAACCCAACCATAAGATTATTTTCATATAACAAGTTAATGACATTTCTACATGGACACAGTATGCATAAAAGGCCAACTTCAGTATGAAGGTTGAGATCGCTTCTTTCTCACCAGATCAGCATATCTGCATGTGGGCGGGTCCGCCTGGAGACAGATAGAGGAACAGTGTCTATCTTCCTAAGACCATGAGAAACACGTGTTTTCTGATGCTTTAGGTGACCCCTGTGACAGGGTCGTTTGAGGCCTAAAGGGGTTGTGACCCCCAGGTTGAGAACCACTGGCTTATGCACCCATTTTGTCTTCAGCAATCATGGCAGGCAGGTGAGAATAGCAGGTTATTAGAACAAAGTGTTCTTGGTTGAGGGAGGACTTGATTAGAGACCCAATGTCCGGCTGCTACCTTAATACTTAACCTAGAAGTATATGTACATAGTCCCTATCACTATATTAATATATTTACATACATGCCTACGTTTATACCTCTATAAATATATTCTGCCTCCTAGTTATTTCCTATTTTCTTTTACTTTCCTCCTGTCCAATATCATGTTCAACCTTCATTCATCTCTCTGTACTTCCTCTTAGTTACACTGCACTTGCTGGAACCCCAGCAGCCATTCACCACTCACCTTGTCACAGATTTAAGATCTCTCGTTGCTCCCTTGTCCCTGGGTTTGTTGGCTCCCCACTCCCTTTCCCCTACCTACAACCCTCCCTTATCCCCCCAGAACCCTTGGTCCAGTTGTTTATCTCCTAAGGATTGTTTATCCTGCCTGTCTTGTATAGATGGACATGAAAGAACAACAAAAACAAAACAAAACAGCCTATGAGTAGTAGTCCAGGTCTGTCTGGTAACCCTTATGAATATTTTCTGATTGGGTCTAATGCAGTGCCAAACTGCCCCCAAAGTCCAAAGTCTATTTTCAGGATTTCTCGGGGACTTTGCTTTGCTCCCCTGCTGCTGTGTTGTGCTCCTTCGTGTTATGCCCTGGTGCGGGGGGTTCAGATCTGACACCATTCCTGTGCTGTGTTTCTGGTATTGCCCCCATAGCTGTGGGACAGTAAGGGGTTGTCCTTTCTCGTGGGAGAGCTGATCCTACGGCCCTCTCTGTGCATTGGCCACTCTAAGCAGGAATGTAGTCCTCGAAGTTTGGGGGGGCAGGATGCTGTTCTCTCTCCTTCATTGCCTCTTAGTTTGCTCCCCTGGGGTCTGAGAAGACCTGCCATTCTACTTGGCTGTATCTTCAGTACTGTTTTCTGTAGTGTGTTCCTCTGGGGAGGTAGTCAGTATAGCTGGGATAGGGACCAGCCCCAAAGACTGCTCTGTTAGTTCACAGCTTCATGCTGGTACGTTGCCCTCAAGGCTTGGTGCACCAGTTGGGGTCTGGTCCCTCTCCCTATTTCCTGGAGAGACATAAAAAGTACCCTCCCTGTGCTGGATTAGTGCTCTGTTCCCCCCAAAGCCTTCATCGACCCCACCCCCCACTTTATTTTTCTTCTCTCCTCCCTCTTTTCCCTTCTTCATGTTGGTATGCTGTATGCATCACTAGCTGTGATATGTCCTGTCTTTGTGCCTGTCTCTCAACCCATAATGTATTAAATAGTCTTTCTTCTCTACCCACTGTATTGATTGGACCTACCTCAATGGACTCATCTGGCACTTGAGATTGTACCACTTTATGGGATTAGAAAACACAGTCTCTCTCCCTCACAGCAGCTGGTGGTTTTGAACTGCTGACCTTATTGTTTTGAACTGCAGCCCCAATGCACAATCACTATACCACCAGGACTCCTGAAGCCAAACTGAGCACAAAAAAAATGTGTAAATATTTATTCATTGTTTGCTTCACTATAAGAAATGCCATTGGGGCAGAAATTTTGACCATGTTATTCACAATTTTATCTCCAGTCCCTAGGGTAGGAAATAATAAGTCTTGGCTGACTGAATAAGTGAATGTATTGTGACTCTGCCAGGAAATTTGGCAGACTGCTACTTGGCCATGTGACTGCAGGAGACCCATAGTTGTGCCCATTCCAGGAAAGGTGACCCAGCAGAATCTCAGACTACAGAGTAATATCATTGATACCTCGCACACAAGTAGAATGTTCATCATCATACTACAATGCTTGCAGCAGGACATTGACAGGGAGCTGCCAGAAGTCCAGGCCTGATTCAGAGGAAGACATGGAGCAAGAGATATCATTGTTGATGTCAGATGGAACTTGACCCAGAGCAGAGAATGCCAGAAAGATGTTTCATTGAATATACAGAAGCATTGGACCACATTTGGACCATGATCATCTGTGGATAACCTTACAAAGACTGGGAATTCCAGAACAGTTCATTGTGCTCATGAAGAACTTGTCCATGGATCCAGAGAAAGTTGTAGGAACACAACGAGACTGCTGCATGGTTTAAAATCAGGAGAGGTGTGCATCAGGGTTGCACACTCTCACCATACGTGTTCACTTTGCTGAGAAAATCATCAGGGAATCTGCATTATATGAAGAAAAGTAGAACAGCCACATTGGAGGAAGGTTTATGAACGACCTGCGGTATGCAGATACCATAACCTTACTTGCTGAAAGTGAGGCAGCCTTGAAGCATATGCTGATGAAGATCACGGGTCATCGTCTTCCGTTTGGATCACAACTCAAATGTGAGGAATGCCCACGTCCTCACAACTGGACCAATAGGTAACATCAGGCTAAATGGAGAAAGGGTTGAATTGCAAGGATTTTGTCTTCCTTGAATTCACAATTAATGCTCATGGAAGAAGCAGTCGAGCTCAAACCCTGCATTTCATTAGGTAAAGCTGCTGCACAGGAGCGCTCTATAGAGTATTGATGAGCGAGGATGTTACTTTGAGGACTAAGGTGCACATGACCCAAGCCCTGGTATTCTCCATTGCATCCTGTGCATGGGGGAGCTAGCCATTGAATAAGCCAGTCCAAAGAAGAATCAATGCATCTGAGTCGTGGTGCTGGAGAACAGTGAAAATACCAGACTACTAAAAGGACAAACAGATCAATATTGGAAGAAGTAAGGCCAGCGTGCTCCTTGGACATATTCTCAGGAGATATCAGTTCCTGGGGAAGGACATCATGTTTGGTAAGGTGTAGGGGCAATGAAAAATAGGAAGGCCCTCCGGGAGATGGAGTGGCATCGTGGCTGCTTCAGTGGGCTTAGGGTTTGGCCTTGGCATAATTGTGGGGATGGATCAGAAATGTGCAGTGTTTCCTTTGTTGTGTACAGCGTTGCTCCGGGTCGGAGCTGACTCACTGGCCTCAAACAACAACACTGATGATCATTCCTGTCTCTTGAAAGCTGATTTTTACAAACTGACTTCAGGTACAGTACCACCTTTGGGGACATTTCTCCCATCCCTTGCAATCTCCCTATTTTCTATCTTTATGTGCCTGTGATGGCATTTCCCCCCAAAGATTCAAATGTCTTTCCATGTTGATTTATCAAAAGGCTTTCCAAGATCTGCTTCATTATTTCTCCACCTAAAGCCGATGACCTTTGCTGTTTCTAATATTAGCACGTCACTTATCACAATCCACATACTGATCATTGTCACTATTTAAAATATAATTCTCATCCGCTGATTTCCAGGGACAAAGCAAGGAACTTGGAAAAGCAGAATCAAGGGGGAATGTGGGAAATATCTTATGACCTTAAAAAGCGGCAGCTGCTCAACGATTCCTTGTTTGGGATGATTTCTAGCGTCTTGCCAGAGGCACGCTCTTTACTTTCCAGGATATCCGTCACCTTTTCAGCATTTAGCATCATCTTAGCCCCAGAAAAGTCCTCCTGTTACAGGATGAAACCCATGGTGGAAAAGCTGGTGACTGGTTGGGAGCCATGTGTTAATGGCCTTCATGTAAACTGGGAACGAGGACAAGGGCTTCATTACAAGGTCATGCAGGTCATCGATATAGAAAGGCAAATTGCAAATCATGTTCAGATTTCCCTGTGTGATGTCAACAGCCTATTATCGCTAATCTTTCCTAATATGGCCAGCTATTTTGAACGTCCACACTGACTTACGAATTTGATGTTCAGAGTTTAAAATGAAAAGTCCAAAGAAATAAATTATGTTATCTTGTCTCCGCTCTTTGTTCCAAAATGGTGACTTGCAAGAAATGCATCTGCTGCATTTGATATAATTTTATAAATGAGATATAATACTATTAATCTTATTAAGCTAATTTGACAGCAAATACAGGGGATTAGTTTTCTCAAAACTGAGCTGTGAGACAGCTAATAAATTGTACTGTCATTTCTTTTTCCAGCCTATAATCTCTCATATGTCAGTTGGAATTCAGACTAAGCAGATGTGGGAACGATACACTTGAAATCTGCCTTTAAAATATATCCCCGAGACTCCCTTTTCTGAGGATCTTCAAGCAAAGACCAGCCCTATGAAAACATCACACTGCGAAGCTGGGGATTGGAGGAGGCCTGTCCTTCGAAGCAGGTGTAACAAGTGACCACAAATGAGCTGGCAAGAGTGATGCGATATCTCCCTGTGATCAAAGTTCTCTGATTTGCCTTGTTAGATCTTCACATCGAATGATAGTGCATTTCCCTTTGGATTCACACATTTAAAATCTCTCAACCCCCAGATAGATTGAGCCTTGTGTTACAGTACGTAAGCTCTTTGCTATAGTAAGAAAGATGGGCGATCCTAATGCAGCCAGCCAGATGCTCATGGGAGAAGGACTTGCAGTCTACTTCCATACAGATAAGAAACCCCTGTGGGGTAGTAATATGTCACATAGTCCCTAGGAATCACAACCAACTCAACGGCAGCTAGAAAAAACAAGCCAACTAGAAAACATTATGCTTCCCAAAATCCACTGAAGGATCCCCATCTTGACTAAGAGTCCATTGAATTCCCTTGGACCATTGGTTGGTATGTCTGTGTATACTAGAGAAACAAATCCAAGGAGACACTCATATCTATATAAGCGCTTTATGTAGAAGAGCAATTGTACATTAAGAAAACATCCGAGCCCAGTCCAGATCAAGTCCATCAGTCTGATATTAGCCCATAAGTCCTATACCAATCTATAAAGTCCTCTTCAGACTCATGGAACACATACAATGACACCGAATGCAGGAAGATCACAGGCCAGTGGGTGGAAAGTCTTGTGGATCCAGTGGCATTGTAAGCATCTCAGTGCTGGCAGGGCTCTCCACATGGCTTCTCAATCTCCCAGGGTTATGTCTACATCAGGGTAGCTTCATGTGGCTTCTCATAAAAAATGTCTCGCAAGGAATGTGCCAAGAGAGTGTCTGCCACCTCCAAGGAGGAAAATTTCTGCAGTGCTGGCATCCTCAGGAGAAGGCCATGCCCACACAGAGGCCTCACTGACTATATGTTGATTGGGAGCCTAGACTCCACCCCAGCACTTTCAATCCTCAAACTGATACCAGATGATGTAATTACCATAGCTGGAGTTGTGAGAACTGTTGCCCTCAGACCGAGCACATTGGAAAGAGGATTAATGTAGATCTAGTTAGTTGAAATTTAACATAATTTGTTTTCCTTCTTGACCCATTTCTAATTTGTTCTAGTTTTTATTGTCTTCTGCTTTATTTTGGATTAAGGGGGCGGGGAAACACATTATATTTATCTCTGTGTTTGTGTCTGAGCACCTGTGTATGCATCTCAGTGTCTGTGTGTATATGAAGCGGTGTGCTTACTTTAATGTGTTTTTTAGAGTATCAAATGAGAACTTTAAGATCTTAAAGTAATGTGTCTTTGTTTATATGTTCTGTTCTGTGTTTGCCAGGCACAAGTGTGTCTGTGGGTCTATGGGTGTGTGTCTTTGAATATGTTTGTATTCATGTCTATATTTGTATATGTTTGTGTTTATGTTTGTTTCCATGTGTCTCTGTGGTGTAGACATGTGCATTTGTATGTGTGTGTGTGTGTGTGTGTGTGTGTATACACACACATGTGCAACAAGGGAAACAAAGCAATGAACTCCCCAAGGAATACCAAAAATAGATTTTGGGGTCAGGGCATGACACTTCATCAGACTCAACCAAAAAACACTCCTAAAGGTCAACAAACAGACCTGGAACTATTTATAGGCTTTTCCCTTTTTTTGAAATTTTTTTGTGGCTGCTTATTTGTTTTCTTTTGTTGCTTTGTTTTGCTCAGTCTTGTTTTTGTACTTCTTTATTGTCCCTGCATGTCTATCCAAATAAGATAGGCAGGATAGACAATCTGGAGGAGAAAACAACTGGACCAATGTTTCCAGCGTGGGCACTGGAGAGGGGGAGGTGAAAGAAAAGAAGGGGATGTCAACCAACCCAGGGACAAAGGAACAAGTGATCTAACATCGATGGTGAAGAGCGTATAGGATGCCTGGTGGGGATTTATCAAGGGCAATATAGCAGAGAGGAATTACTGAAACCAGAATGAAGGCTGAACATGATAGTGGGACTAGGGGAAAGTTAAAGGAAACAGAGGAAAGAACTAGGAGTCAAAGGACATTTATAGAGATCTAAATGCAGTCATATACACATGTAAATATATTTATATATAACAATAGAGAAATAGGTCTATGTACATGTATTTATTTATTAAGAATCAAGGTAGCAGATGGAAATTGGGCCTTTACTCAAGTACTCCCTCAATGCAAGAACAATTTGTTCTAATAACCCAGCATTCTGTGATGCTCACCTTCCCCATACAATCAGTGAAGACAAAATGGGTGCATAAGCAAATGTGGTGAAGAAAACTGATGGTTCCAAGCTATCAAAAGATATAGAATCTGAGGTCTTAAGGGACTGAAGATAAACAAATGGCCATCTAGCCAAGATGCAACAAAATCAACATGGAAGAAGCATACCAACCTGTGTGATTATGAGGTGTCGATGGGATCAGGTATTAGGCATCAAAGACCCAGAACAAAAAAATCATATCAATGTGAATGAGGGGGCGTGCAGAGAATCAAAGACCATCTGAAGACAATTGGGCATCACTTTACAGAAGGGTAACAAGGAAGAGACGAGCCAGTCAGGGTGCAGTATTGCACTGATGAAACACATTACTCTAGTTCTTTAATGCTTTCCTCCCTCCACTATCATAACCCCAAATATACCTTACAAATCTGGATAGACCAGTGTATGTACATGGGTACAGGGAAGAGATGGAAACACAGGGAATCCAGGACAGATAAACCCCTCAGAACCAATAATGAGAGTAGTGATACCAGGAGAGCAAGGAGAAGGTGGGGGGAGATAGGCAGAAATTATCACAATGATCTACATATAACCCCCTTCCAGGGGGACGGACAAGAGAAAAGTGGGTGAAGGGAGACAACAGTTAGTGTACAACATGAAAAAAAATTATAAATTTTAAGGGTTCATGAGGGAAGGGAAAGTGAGCTGATACCAAGGGTTCAATTAGAAAGAAAATGTTTGGAGAATGAGGATGGCAACATATGTACAAATGTACTTGACACATAGATGGGTGTATGGATTGTGATGAGTTGTACAGATGGGCTTTACACAATTGATGTATGTATAAATTGTGATAAGATTTGTATGGGCCCCTAATAAAGTGTTTAAGAAAAGGGATGGCAATATATATATATATATATATATATATATATATATATTTTAAGAGTTGTACAAGCCCCCAATAGAATGATTTTTAAAATAATAAAATTTTGAAAGTCTAAAGTGAGAATTGGTTAATTTTTTCCATCACCCTGATATAAATTGAGTCATCTCAGAAGTAGGAAGGGAGGATCTTATTACCCCCAAATAAGAAGTGCCCAAAGTGGATTGTGTCCTTTGGACCCTGAGACCCTTGTGTAGTGCACCTCCTTGACACAGAGCCGGGGCACTCGAGGAGCAGCTAAGAGAAAGGCAGGAGCAGAGCCAAGGGCCAGAGCACTGGCCGCCCCTGTCCATGGAGCGAGAAAGCTGAGTGCCTCTGGGTAGGAAGCTTGCTCGTACAATGGGTTGCTACGAGAGCGACAATTTCAGATCCTGCGTATCATTCTTGTGACTTTGATGGGTCAGCCTTGGTGTCAGCAGCCCTGCTGACACCTCCTAAGACATTAGTATTAGCTCCCTGGCTCCAATCTGATTCACATTTGATCCCGTAAGCCTGGTAATTGAAAAGGTAGGGACAACTGCTGCAGAAAGACAGGTGGCTACTCAAGGATCTATTGACCTTGAACTGGGTCAGGTTGTCCAAGAGGTACTAAAAGGGAAAGACAAAATATGAAGGACATCCTAGGAACTGATGGCCCTTAGTGGATGAGAGGAAAGGAAACAAAAGGGACTAAGAATAACCTGTTTTAAGGCGAGTTTTAGGGTGAGATTCCCTGAGATATAATGCTAGTCTTTCTGACTTTGGATAATTCATATTTTATGTTTTCTGATTTTCTTATCCAAAGATGATGTAAAATCCGTAAGAGCAAAACAAAATACCAAATAAAGGCTTCATTTATTTGTGCTAAGCATAAGTGAGATAATGGATTGGCTTGAAACCCATGAACACTCAACAAATATTATCATTTTGTAAATTTATACCCTTAATCATACCACCCCCGTATGCCTTTTGAATCAGGAGATATAATTTATGAGCCTTTTACTTCAATATATGAAATATATTGAGCTTGTACAGTGTGCCCAATATAGAACTCAATGTTGTGGAAATTTTAAACATGAAGAAAACATTGCTTGACACGTATTTATGACCTTGTAGGATTTGTAAGTCAAACAAAAATAGGTATCAAATCTAAGCAAAGCACAATGTACTAAGTCCATAGAAGGGAACTAAACCAACGGCCATGGGCTCCGGCACCACCCACCTGTCAGTTGGTTCCTTTGTGGTGACCTGCATATTGTTGTGATCCTTGATGCTCTGTCACCAGAATAGCTTCAGTGGAGCCTGTAGACGGAAACAGATCAGAAAAGGAGGCCTGGAGATTACTTCTGAAAA
Organism: Tenrec ecaudatus; assembly: GCF_050624435.1. Taxonomy (NCBI): domain Eukaryota; kingdom Metazoa; phylum Chordata; class Mammalia; order Afrosoricida; family Tenrecidae; genus Tenrec; species Tenrec ecaudatus. The sequence goes on along the minus strand of NC_134542.1, from coordinate 17,347,660 downwards.
TTAGCCCATAACAGCCCTCTGGTCCACAACGGAATACTCTCCAATATTATAAAGGCAGATGATCCCTTACTCACAATACACTTACACAAACCTGCTGTCATAGTTCATTTTGACTCATGGGACCCTAAAGAACAGGGTAGATCTGACTGCCCTGTTGGTCGCTGAGACTGAAACTCTTCTGAGACTAGAAAGTTGCCTCTTCTTTCTCACAATACACAGTGGACTCCTCACCTTCACCCATCAAAGGTTACCAAAGACCATGAAGAAGGCACAGAACCAGGTCCATGCTGTCCTGTTGCACATAAAGTCACTATCCCTCACAGCTGACTGGATGATAACTAATCACACCGCGGACTCTACAGGAAGAAGAGAGCGCTCTCAGCTGGAGCTCCCGTCTACTCGTGACTGCTCAATCGGGTCGGAGAGGGTGGAATGGAGAGGGTGGAATGGAGAGGGTGGAATGGAGAGGGTGGAATGGAGAGGGTGGAATGGAGAGGGTGGAATGGAGAGGGTGGAATGGAGAGGGTGGAATGGAGAGGGTGGAATGGAGAGGGTGGAATGGAGAGGGTGGAATGGAGAGGGTGGAATGGAGAGGGTGGAATGGAGAGGGTGGAATGGAGAGGGTGGAATGGAGAGGGTGGAATGGAGAGGGTGGAATGAACAGGATGGAACGGTGGATTGAAAAGACATTCCCCAGGTGAGACTCACAGAGCAGTTAGGTAGGAGGATCAAGAAAATGAGAACAACTTAGCATGGGTTGTGCCTGGAAGTCTAGAAGTTTCACAGAACATGACAACAAAACAAAGTATGAAAAAAAATTTTAGGGTGGGGGCAGAGAAAAATGGTTCTTGCTCATTCCTGTGGGCATTGGACCAGATGATTTTGAGCCTACTCTAGACATGACTTCTTTCGGAGCAATTTCTTTCTCACAAGGCCTCCTTATAAGCATTGGATATTTCTTATCTGCCTCACTCCTAAGGTTCATGAAGACCCTTGGCATTATTTCTTTTCTATTCTAGATAATAGTGCCCAAAGGAATCAGTCATCGAAGAGTTCTCATGTATTTGCTGTGGAAATAAACCACACTCCATAAGTAGAACAAAACAGGTTTCCTATATTTGCCCCTAGCTCAGCTCAGACCATTAACCCCCACCCCCAAGTCACAAGTAAGGCCCGAAGTGAGCCATGGTAAGGCCAATCAATACCTGCAATAGCTCAGTTGGCATTGTGGGTTGGGCATCGGGTTAAACTCCCAGCAGGAAAATTATGAGCTGTCTGTTCCCCTAAATTGTCTCCAAACCATTGTTTGGGCTGCTTAGAGTCCAGGGCAGTAGGTGTGGTTTGGGGGGTGTACAGAGCCTCCCTCCTACTTGGTCACAGCTGTTACTGTGGTGGCGATGTATTGGAAATACTTTTACTCCATGATCTGCATACTTCCACATCCCACGGTGGTGTGTGCTTTTGTTAGATTTTTTTTTCTCATCATCGAACATATAGTCAAATACTACCAGTTGGCTCCTCTGTAAGACACAAAAGTGATTTTCTCTCCTTGAAAATTGTGCTGCTTGGTGGATGTGCATCCTTTATTTTTGTGTGTTCATGAAAACAACCACAAGTGAGCCGAAAAAGGAGGCCTCGTGGATTTTCTTCACAGGAGCTAAACACCCAAGCCTCCTGATGGGTGGCTAAGGAATATCTGAGGCCTTGGTGGTATTCAGACCCAAGAATGTTAGCAGTCACAGGAGACCTGCTGCTGTGGGGTGCCAGAGTCACAGCTGATCCGCAGGGACCCCATGGGATGGAGCAGAACATCCCCATCGGGGTTTCTTGGCAGTAGTTGTCATGAATACAGATCATCACACCTATCTCCCAAAGAACCACTAGGAGAGTCCAGAGTGCCGACCTTGTAGTTAGCATTGGAGTGGTTAGACAGTGCACCACCATTGAGCCATAAAGGTATGATTTAATCCCCAAAAATTACAGTCAGAGGAAAAAATATAACGGTGGGGCTGCACACCAGCTGCTGTCACATCCTGTGTCTGACCTGGTCTATACCAAAGGAGCACTATGTGCCCATTGATTTTTCTTCCCCCCACACCCAAAGTAGATTTCCAGGGCCTTTTTTCTGGGTAGACTGAAACATGTAACCTCTCTGTTCGCAGCGGCGTGGGTGAACCCCTTGTGCCACCCAGGAAGTTCAGGGAGGTGAGAGTCTCACGTTTGTCCAGCAAGGCCGATGGAGCAGAGGAATGGGGATCCAGATTCCTTGTGTCCCAGGCATGTTCATACCACAGGAAAGGGGAAATACACAGAGGAAGGAGAGCCCTGGAGGGCAGTGAGAGAAAGGGGACCCTGTTATGTGGGATGATCTGGGCTTGGCCTGAGGGCTGAGCAGCAGAGGGCGGGCAGGGAAATTCAGACAGAAACCCTCAGAAATGCAGGTAACATTATATAGGGATGAGGGAATATAGCTCCAGACAACCACAGAGCAACTTAAACAAGGAAGCTTCCCAAACACTGCGACAGCACCCAGTGCTCTTCCTGCACTGGCCCCGAAGGCCCCCACTCCTGGCAATTCTGCTGTGTTTCTCAAAATTGAGATAGTAGATTGGAAAGTCTTGGAGTATTGATTAAGGATCTTCGCTCCTAGTGAATTAATGGATCTGAGAGAAGTCCAGTCAATGTGTCCAGCCCTTTGCTCTTTAGGAAATTAATGCAGCGCACACACCTGTGGGTGCCATCAGCGCTCACCTTGTATTCTCATTCTCCACCTCGCGATCCCTCCTCCTCGCTTCCTGGCCTGTTTGAATTTGGTCTCCGGTAATAGCTTCTAGGACCTACCCTGCCCCTCTAAGGAGACATGCTACAAACCCAAGGGAGAGTAAAGGGAAAGGAAGGTCGCCGAGTCTAACTGTAAGCTTCACCTGCATTACCATGTTTTCCCCGGGACCTCCGCATTAACCTTCAAATGATCACAGACAAATAAAACCGTCTGAAAGGTAGTGCTGACCTTCTCCGTGGTACACTCAGGCAGCTTAATAGAATGCAGCTGCTAAGTATCAGCCTCTATAAAGACCGGAGAAGACCTAACCCTTCAGGTATGCAGGGGGTTAGCTTAAAGTATGTTGTGCTGTTACATTGGTAGTATTGAAGAAGACAGCAGTTGCTTTTTCTTTCAGATTCATGACCACTAATCCCCAGTCTATTTCACTGCCAGGCACTGGAGAGTTTCAAGAATAAATAATTTCTTAAGAAATCAACCTGCCGCAGCATTTCTTACTCTGATAAGAAGTAGGACAGCCTAGATTTCGACAAGAGCCTTTTGTTTGAAGGCAGAGCCAAGCCCTTCCTTCAGAGGCGCATCTTTGTTGTGTCATAGGAACAGCAGACTGGCTGCTTAATGCAACGTGAGGGAAACCACGAAGCAGGGTGCATCACGCTCGGTGGAAGAACTGTCCCTAGTACATCGTGATCAGTTTGGCCAGTCCACGTGATTACTTTCAGGGACAATGGAAGAGGAGCAGGGCCAGTTTGTAGAATCAAGCTTTTCCTAATTAAAGAGGAGAGCCACGGTGATGCTACTGCAGGGCCCTGGGATTGCTTCCACAGATGGTTCTTTTCATTCAGAATCCAGTGTTACCGGGTGGGTTCGCGCCCATCATCTACCAGGATCACCTGTTCTCAAATCCTTCAGATGCCAACGCTTCCTGATCGAGGAGGAGGAGAAGCCAGCCACTCTTTGTCACTCTTCTTATCAGGAACTGAAGTCCGTCTCCCTGTCCTTGAGCTAGGCTGGCCCTGTGACTTCCTATGGTCTCCAGAAAAAAGAACTTTCAACAATCTTACTAGAAATATCCTGGCCCGAAAAACGAGTTCGTTAACTCTTCTTTCTTCCAACCATCACGATGCATTCTCGAAGTACCTACACTGCCCCCCCCCCCTTTCTTCAACTTCCAATAACACTCCCAATGATCACCCTTCAGATCATCACCAACAGCCTCCCCAAGGTCTTTCCAGAGACCTGCCATTAAGTGTTGGATTGCTAGTCAAGGGTTGGGGATGCTGACCCATGCAGGCACACCTCAGAGGAATGGTCTGCTGATTTGATTTTGAAAGGTTCGTTCAAAACAAAACAAAGCCTTGTTGTCTCCAAGTCAATTCCAATGCATGGCAACCCTACTGGAAAGAGCCTTGCCCCATAGGGTCTCTAAGACTTGACTTAACCCTGTAGAATGGCTAGTGGGTTCAACTGTCAAGCTGCTAAGCCTTTACCCACTGGGTTCCTTGGAAAAGCTCACAGCTGTAAACTATGGAGGACAGGTCTGGCACTGTCCACCTGAGGTTGCCAGCACTTGGAATAGAGTCCCTAGCAAGTGAACTTTCAAGTGCCATTTTCCTTCTCTCCATCCTTACTCTCTAGTTCTACAGTCACAATCCAGATACTACCCACACATGTTCTTATGTCAATTACTTTCTGAGAATAAGAATACAATACAAAGTGGGTAGTGTATCAGTGAAACAAACTTGGCCGTGATAATTGTCAAAGCTAGGTGAGGGATACTTGCTGCATAATCATTGATGCTAGTTTTTCTACTTTTGAATAAATTACCAATTTTCCAGAGTGGAATGTTAGAGAAGTAAAATTAGGGACTGGAACACAGTCTTCAATAATGATCGTGTAGCTGCCCTTAGCTTACTAACAACATTTGTATCTACTTAACAACTTGTAAAACAAGTTTTCAAAATCCTGGGATACACATTATAGAGACAGAGTCACAGGGAACCTAATTACCTGGTCTTGATATATAGCTGGAGAACACATTTCTTAAAATATGTAATTGCCCAAAACCTTAGGAGGCAGGCTGTGCTGTAATATAGATAGAAACAGAAACACTTGCAGTAACAAACTTGTACTTGATGAAGACTTCATTATAAAGACTGAGCTTTGATACATTGTATATAGAGGTATAGAATGCTCCCCATGTTCTTGTCTCACACAGCACTCTCTCCTTGGCATAGTGGTTATGCATTGGGGTGCTAATTGCAAGGTTGGCAGTTTGAAACCCTCAGCTGGCTTCACAGGAGAAAGATGAGACTTTCTACTCCCATAAAGAGTTACAGTCTCTGAAACCCACAGAGGCAGGTCTACCCTGTCCTCTAGGGGCTCTATGAGTGGGAATCGACTCGATAGCAAGGAATTGAGTGCTAATTCGATCCAATAGCCACACAGAACTCAAAGACAAAGCTCCCAATAAGGGAGTTTATTGAAGACACTGACATTCAGATGGAAAAGGTCAGAAAACAGTTGTTCAGTCAGTTCATGGAACCGAGTTCTTTCAGGGATGCTAATAAATGCCCCAAAGACATTCCACTCTGTCCTAAGCCTCAACCCGAAGGTACCCAACTCCAAAATGTGGTTCAGCAAACTCAGCATCCCCAAGTAAGTCCCCAGAGGCAGCCCACTCCGCAAGACAGACTCTTGCTCCAAAGCACTCAGTGTTACTGTGAGCTGAGCTAGAAAGCTCACCAATCGGCCTCATCCTCTGGCTCCTGGTCTGCTGCTGGTGCTGCTGCTCTGTCACCCCACGGATGTCACAGCTGTCTTCTGGATCAAGGAGGCTTGCTACACAGTAATCTTGTATTCAGAGAACACACTCCTGGTTTTCAATGGCAGCAAGATTACTCCTTCTGCTTCTGAGATGGCGCATTTTATATGTAGTAGGGTGATAATCACAATGAATCCCGTTAACAAGCCCTTACAGCTGAATCCTATCAGCATCTTCCCCCACCTTCATAGCCAAACTCATCAAGAAAAGGTCACTTGGTAGGGGTTACCGAGGCTGGATAGAAGAGCCACCTTAAATAATTCACTGCCCCACAGGCCATATCAGTACACTTAGTATTTTATATGGGTTATATTTTTAATCTGCTTAAGAATCTTGCCTGGATCTTATAAGTCCCACTGAGTGTTAGCTTTCATTATCTGCAGCCATTGCAAGAAGTGGCCTAAAGGATCAGAGCTAGTGTGAACCAGTATGGGTCCCTGACTATTTTGAGATACATTAGCAAAACAGCAGAGCCGCGACCCTTTAACACACTTCTTCATGTTGTGGTGACCCCCCAACCATAAAATTATTTTTGTTTCTACTTCATCACTGTCATTTTGCTACTGCTATGAATCAGGCGACCCCTGTGAATGAGTCCTTCGACCCCCAAAGGGGTCACGGCCCACAGGTTGAGAACTGCTGATATAGAACAAGTAAAGGGATCACTGTCTTAATCTACTTTGGAATGGACTTTATACCTTTTTTCAAGAAAGCAGAATTCTATTTTAATCAGTAAATCGTTAATTTATTTTAATGCTCTGCTGAGGAGAATTTTGATCACAAGCTTAGTAAAGGCTTCCCTACATTTAATATTTCACCATCAAAGCCATGGCATATGGCATATATTTTAATGTCGAAAACGGCTGTACCCTCCCACCTATGTTCTAACAACTCAATATGAACTGGAATCTGAAGCGACTACAAGATCTACATCCGTCTAAACAGATACACAGATATGCACGGAGTTGACACACTCAAGTGTAGCATAATCTTTCCCAGCATTCCAACACAAAAGTTGTATTCCTGGATAATGTGATTGTTGCTCGGACTTTCATCTTCCCAGAGCTGATACTGATGGCTGCTGGGGGATTTTTATAGTGCTCCATTGTTTGAGAAGTACTTTCCTAGAGTCATTGCCCTTTGACCTCCCCAATAACTCTACACCTAGGGTACCATTGCTTCTGTCCCAATAACACATCACTACGCCTTCCTGTTTGTGTTCAACAGTTCTATGCCTAAGGGATGGTCGGTTCTGTTCCCAGGATGAAAATCTCAGGATTGGACATCTTTAGTGACGTTCTCTGGGTCATGAAACTATTAGTATTTTGACATACTTAATATAACAGACTTTAAGGCTTCTTAATTAGATTTAAAATACACTTTTAAAACATTGAATTTGTGTTGGTTACCAGTACCTCTATATTTTAATAAAGACAAAGCAGTCCCCCCAAGCTATAGGAGGTGACCGCCATTTTGAGGCAAATAACCTTTGAATGGAACAGGGTTGCAAACACCTAAGACTTGGACTCTCCCAAAGAGCAAAGACCTCCTATGATTCAGTTTTCTCCTTCCTGAACAAGTTTTTAATCATTCCACCCTCTGAGAATTTACATCTGTTCATGACATAATGCTGTGGGTCAGCCTGGGTTCTGTCAAAATGAAGCCGGTATTACCAAATCCCAAATTACAGTATGTTTTACTAACTGGTTTATAGACTAGACGCTTCACTCAGGCAGAAAGGAATTCCCCCTGCACTTGAGGGGTGGCAGAGCCTCAGGAGCAGGCTACTGGTTCTGCTTGTCTCCATGCTGCCCGTTGCCTCAGAGCCCTGCAAAAGAGCAGGAAGACCAGGTGGCAGAGGAACTTAGGGAAGGAGCAGTCTTGATTTTAAGTTTTCTTTATTTATGAAAAGAAGCCATTGGATGCCTGACCTTTACTGATCTTATGCTACAGCAAACTGTTCAAATCTAAAAATAAAACTACTTATAAACAGAAAGCCCAAGTCCTCACAGTAAGAGGAGGAAGCGAATCCAGCTAACTCAAATGGAGGAGGTCCTGTTTCTGCTGTTTTGTAATAGCAAATATCAGTAGGTCAGTTGGTTCACAAAATTCCGTACAATTAATATGCTTTGCAGAACTCAATTGGTTTCTTTTTCCTGGCTTTACAAAACAAAACAAATCAAAATAAACTATCTCATCTTTCATAAACTCCTCACCTAAGCTGTTATTCTAAAAAAAAAATAGGAAATGAAGCAGAAGTAAATTAGTTGGAGGTGCAAGACTGGTAACATGATCCTTAGATAATGGGCCTGGTCTGAGGCCTTTCAAGAACATTGTCATGCACGCACTAACAAATTGCCAATTTCTTTTCTTACTGATTATGTTAGTGTGCGCAGTAAACATGTTAGAATTAAGGACTAGGATCAATAGCTACTATCATTTTCCCCATTCATTCACTTTTAAAAAGTTCACCCCCCTACACATTGATATTCCCAATAAATAGTTTGTATGAACAGGATGGGTATATGCCAGATCTACAGCCTGAAGAAGCAGCAAAGAAAAAGAAAGACATTTGCTTGTCTTCTTGAAGATACTGTGGTAGCTTGCAGGTGGTTATGATGCTGGAAGCTACGCCATATATATTTCAAGTACAGCAGGTGAATCCATGATAAATGCATTTCTAGACTAAGACAACTAGAAAGAAAGTCTTGGTGGTCTACTTCTGAAAATTAACCACTGAAAACCCTATGGATCAAAAGCGAACACTGCATGATTCTCTAGCTTCTGATACGGTCTCAGATTGAATGGACCCAAGAGCAGTGGTTCTCCACCTTCCTAATGCCAAGACCCCTTCACACAGTTCCTCATGTTGTGGTGACCCCCCCCCCAACCATAAAAGTATTTTTGTTGCTGCTTTATAACTTTAATTTTGCTACTGTTATGAATCAGGTGACCCTTGTGAAAGGGTTGTTCCACCCCCCCCAGGGGTCATGACCCATATGTTGAGAACCTGGAGGAAGTGATCATATTTTGTAGACTGGAGAGTAAAGGGGGCAAGCAGGACCGCAGTGGACTGGACTGTCACAATGACTGCAAGGACGGACTTGAACACACTGGTGATTATAAGGATGACACAAAATGGGACATTGTTGTGCTGTACATAGATGACTGTGAGTTCCAGTTGATTCTATGGCATCTATCTACTAAAGCCTGTCTGTCTAGCTGTCTGTCTAGCTCCCTATCATTTATGTACCAACCTACTTACCAATCACAATTTAGGAGTTTAGGAAATGACTTGGACGGAAAGATTCTTTAAGACTTTTATGAGTAAGTGATCTTTTCGCAGAGAATGGAGCTTAGGAGTCCACTTGCTAGAAAACTCTGCAGAACATCATGGATAGGTCAGCAGCTGGACGTACCACACTGATGTTGACATCCAGTATCCTGGGCTCAATTCCCTGATCTCCAGTATCTCCTTGGGCACCTACTCTAGAAAGAGGATGTCTTAGGGAGAGAATACTCAGAAACACAATTCCGTTCTGTCCATTTACACATGGTCCTGAAGCTCAGGTGCCTAGGGACTCAAGTATGTCAGAGTGTTTAGAAGATGATATAGAAAACACAAAGGACTACAATATCCATAGCACTTAACATTACTTGGTCACATCCACGGATAAAAAAAAGCCACGCATGTGCAAGAGCAAGCTATTTGATTTCACTTTTTCTTGGTGCATAGATCTCACTTCAGAAGAATCAAAACACATCCAAGTAACATGGTTTGGGAAACATGTTTGGCCATGCCAATATCTCTTTATTTCCCTCTTCTATTATGGAACCCCTATTTCCTCAAGGGAACCCACTTCATGTTAGGTGGAGCTAAGTGTACACCTGGTGACTACAGAAGTTATTTGGTCCAACCAAAGCATATATCTCTCAAACTCATTGGATACAAATAGGACTCGGGATTCTCAGCCCAATGTTCCTGTGGGAGTTCACAGCAAAGCCAGATTCTTTCTAGGTCACATGCAAAGCTGAAAAAAAGAAGAGTGTGGAGTTTTCAATAACAATTCACGTCAGTCATACAGGGGGAAAAAGTGTTAAAGAGCAAGAAATGTGTTCTGAAGATATTCAGGAATGCCTGGATTCAGCTATATTTGAAGCCATTCAACATAACTCAAATATCTTAAGCAAATCCAGGTGTATAGATCAACAAATTCCTGGTTTTGCTTACATACATTTAAGTTGGGTTACTGTCCTGAGCAATTGGGAAAGACCTGCCTAAAGAGAACCAGGTACCCACTGGAGAACGGTGAGTAATGACAAGAAATATAGCAGAGACATTCACCACTGGCCAAAGCCAACAAAGTGGACTGCACTGGAGAAAAGAGGAAATGGGGTGAGAGAGAGGCCTGGTCTTCCACAGTCGTGTGAGAAGCCCACAGAAAGGTCATAAAATGGAAGGGAAGCAGTGGTGGGGGCAGTCCAGGGGTTCTGGAAGAGGACCAGGCCCACAGAGGTGCTGTCAGGATGAATTTTCAGGTCAGTGTGACCTTGGGAGCTAAGACTTAACCGACGATGGTTTCATGACACTCTATGGGATGAAGAGGGCCAGTAGAAAGTCTTCTCAGTTTGATTCTGTTTTATTGTGGGGTAGCATTCAGAATATAAAATTTGCCATTTTCAAGTGTACCTTTCTGAGCCCTTAATCACCTTCATGATGTGGCCCAAGCACCACCATCAATTTCCAAATATTTTCAGTGCCTCAAACAGAAACTCTTTACCCTTTAAACTCCCCTTTCCCCGCAGCTCCTTCCAGTTCCTGGTGACCACAAATTTACTTTGTATGCCTATGAATTTGTCTGATTCCAGTATTTCATGAATAAGTAGAATCAGACAGATTCATCATTTTTTCCATGCTGGCTTATTTTTCTTACCATGGTATTTTAAAGAACCCTCCCTATTGTGATCCATGTAAGCACCACCTTCTTTTATATGGCTGAATAATATTCCACTGTGTGTGCACATTTTCTCTGCCCCTGTATTTGTTGATAGAAATGTGGGTTGTTTTCACATTTTGGCCAGTGACTCTGCTGTGACCTTGATGTTCAAGTACCTGCCCGAGTTCCTGCTTTCCATTGAGTTGGATCTGTACCAGGATTGGAATTTTGGGGTCACGTGGTAGCTCTCCAAAATCTTGTTCATTGTGACTGAATCATTTTACACTCTTATCAGCAATTCAAGAGTTTCCCTGCCTCTTCACCAACATTTGTTAGTTTACATTTTTACATAATCGCTTTCCTAGTGAAGATGAAATGATATCTTGTGTGGTCAGCAGCAAGGGCATGCCATTTAGTCAGCGCTCACGTAACGTGTGTCGACATGTGCGAGGCCTCTCAATCGGGGTGAGGTAACCACCAGAGGGACAATAGTCAGGCTGGGTGGTGGTTGCTGTCCCATCAAGCAGCGAGTTCTCAACCTGTGGGTCATGACCCCTTTGGGGGTCTATGTCCCTTTCACAGGGGTCGCCCGATTCATAGCAGTCATGAAATGACAGTGATGAAGTAGCAACGAAAATAATGTTATGGTTGGGAGGTCACCACAACATGAGGAACTGTATGAAAGGGTTGCAGCATTAGGGACATTGAGAACCACTGCTTTAAAAATTTCGGATTGGCTACCAGTAGATCACACTCTCTGTCAGAAAACTATATTTTTGAAAATCAGATGGAAAAAGGTTGCTTTGAGGGAATTTGACAACAGAAACACAAAATGCTTCGTGCAGACTAAATATGGCGTCAATGAGGAAACTTGGATGAACTTCGGTCACCTGTACACCTGTGCTTTGTGGGCAATTTTAGCAGAAGTTGGAAGCACCAGCTGCTGCGTCTCCTTTTTCTAGATGCTTCCTTGTGTTCCTTCCCATCCGCTGGCAGCATGAGCTCCTAAACGAGCAGGGTAGGGTGATCCTGAGAATCCTTTCTTCCCACTCTCCCTCCATCCTGTAGGAGGGTGTTTTTTCTTTAATGGAAAAATTGCCCTCTTCCTAAAATGGCTTTCTTTTCTTGTCTTTTTAAAATTTAAATCATTCCATTGGGGGTTTATACAACTCATAACACAATCCGCACCTACATCCATCGTGTCAAGCACTTTTGTATATTTGTTTTCCTCATCCTTCTCAAAACATTTGCTTTCCACTTAAGCCCCCTTTATTCACTCCTCATTTTACCCCTCCCTCCTTGCTCTCCCCTCCCCTATGAACCCTTGATAATTTATAAATTATTATTTTCTCATATCTTACACTGTCTGATGTCTCCCTTCACCCACTTCTCCACTGTCCAGCCCCGGAGAGGAGGTTATATGTAGATCCGTGTAATCGGGTCCCTATCTCTCCCTCACCTTCCCTCCACCCTCCAGGTATCGCCACTCTCACCACTTGTGCTGAGGGGTTAATCTGTCCTGGATTCCCTGTGTTTCCAGGTCTTATCTGTACCAGTGTATATCCTAAGAAAAAATGTTGATCACAAAAAAACAACAACAAAGGTTAAGAATGGTAGTCCACATGCTATACATTACATCAAACCAATGGAATAAGAAACATGCTTTCCAGCCACAGTTTCAAAAGGCCCCCCTGCACAACTGAACAAAACACTGTGTGGTCCTGGGGAATTCCTAGGAAGATTCTAGACCCAAACATTGTGATCCATCTGGTTTTCACTGGCTGATTTTCAAAAGTAGATCACCAAAAACCTTGTGGCTCATCTTGATCTAGTTTCTCCACTGAAAGCTATAATGTATCATAGTGATGTGCAAGTCTCCATTGATAGACACCATGGTTGAGCAAGAAGTCCATTGACCTGGAATTGAACCTTAGTGTCCTGCATGGAAGTTGAAGATGTTATCATTGAACCTCCAGTGTGTACAAGTCATAGGAGTCAGCCTGTAGATCCCTGAATCAGTTCCTACTTCTCCTTTGCTTCCAGGTTTATTTTAGAACAGTGGTTCTCTACCTCCCTAATGCCGTGATCCTTTAATACAGTTCCTCATGTGTGGTGACTCCCCAACCCCAAAATTAATTCCATTGCTACTTCATAAGTGTGATTTTGCTAATGTAACAAATCAGGTGACCCCTGTGAATGGGTTGTTTGGCCCCAAAAGGGGGCTATGAGCCACAGGTTGAGAATCACTGTTTTAGAGGTTTGTAGCTCCAGGTTTGGGAGCTACTACCTGCCTTGGCTATGTGAAGATCCCAAGTGCACTGTATAGCAAGCCAAGGTCTGCAAAGAAACTAAGAAAAAATGGAGAAAGGAGCGAGGAAGCTGTGACACTTCCACTGGGGATAAAATTTTGGCAGTTCTGCAGGAAAACCTGGTGCTGAGGGGTTCGTCCTATGGCCTGAGTTATCTGGCAGCACTGGTGCGATTGCAGGTGCTACACAAGGACATGCATCAGCCTCACCGATCTGTACTGCCCTGATGGCTCTACTTCTCTCCCTGGCTCTCATACCTGCGGAGTGTTTGTCCCCCGGGCTTCACAACACTCCACAGTGACAATGATTTCACATGGTCCCCATTGGTACCGTGGATGGGCCTTCTGGGCAGGGTAGCTCCAGTGTGACAGGTGACCTTAGAGAACAGAGAAGTGCTCGCTTTTCCCTGTTGTTGTTAGGTGCCATCGACTCAGTTCCAACTCACAGTGATCCTATGTATGACCGAATGAGCCATCACATTGCTGGTCTTGTCCCGTATTCATACGTGGGATGTTTGAGCTCATGGTTGCAGCCACTGTGTCAATGCTCTAGGGTCCTTCTTCCGTGTCACTCTTCTCTGCATTGTGTAAGTTATGGAAGGGACAGGTCAGGGATCATCAGTGTTCTCCCAAGAGGACACAGAGTGGAGCTTCTCAGAGGTTCCTTTGGGTGCACACACGGTTCATTTAAACACATACAAATGAGCAGACTGCAGAGACGGAAGGGTGCGTTGCTTTCCATTTGGGATGAAAACTAATTTAAATGTGGTGGTACCCGGCTGTGAGTACATTCCTACAATGAAGTAAACAAATGTTATTGCTTTCACTTAGAGAGTCTTGCCCAATTAGGTTGATTATAGTGATCACAGAGATGTTTCCTGAATGCACAAGAAAGTGGTATGGCTCAGATTTGTTATATAATATTTATAGGCATCATGGTAAAGCTTCAGATGAATTAAAACACAGTCTAGTATTTCCAGCAGGGAAGGGAATGTGACCCACATGTTTGCTGAAAGCTGGAGACACGGCCCGAATGCTCCTTGACATTTACACTGCTAAGACCTTCTCGGAGACATTCTAAACGCCCGTTGGAAACTGCTATTTAAACAACAGAGAAATAGTCCGTCTCTGCCCTCGGAAAGTTTAACCCCAAATCACAGCTTGGTCTGCGCTGGGACACTGGAAATGCTCTGTAACACTGTTCTCTTCAGCACATTGTCTTATAACCGACTTCTATCCTCTCCAGCCGATGGTTCCATGATCTTACTCCCATGGCTACTCGCTGTTGCTGTCGTTAGTGATGTTGTGGTTAGGGGTCCAGCTCACAGCCACCCCACGTGCAACGGAACCAAATACTACCTGCTCCCGCGGTGTTGTCACAATCATTGTGTTTTAGTTCAGCCATAGCAATAACAAATCTGTCGCCTTTAGGGTCTTCCTCATTTTTTTGCTGACTTTATGCTTTGACAAGCTTGATAGCTTTTTCCAGGAACTGGTCTCTCCTGGTAGCATGTCCAAAACAGTCAGGATGCAGTTTGCCCTCCTCGCTTCGAAGGCGCATTCTGGCTGCCCTTCTTCCAAGGCAGATCTGTCCCCACACATCTGACCGCCCATGATACTTTCAATATTCTTCTCCAGCACTACAAAGCAAATGCATCCACTGTTCTGCGCTCTTCCTTATTCATGGTCCATCTTTGATTCAGATGCTGTTTTACATCGATATCCGCATGATAAAAGACAGACTTTACCATATGGTTAGGGAGAGATGTGTCAAGGTCTCCCAAGGAAAGGGAATTCAAGCAGTCATCATTTATAATAGAATCTAAGGATATGTATAAACTGAGCTGATGAAGTAGTGTGGTGTAATAAGAAAGGCAACGGTCTTGGAGGTGCATGGTGAATTTTTAGGTGGATAATTAACTCCATGGATCCTAGTGTTTCATGTAAACTAACAAGCCTTGTTGTAGGTGATTTTATGCAGGTTTTCGGGGGAGAGGGGGTAGGGGAGAGGCAAGTGGTGTGACAAGCACTGGTTCCGTAGAACAGTCGATTGTAACCATTTGAAATCAGGAATCAGGGTGTCATCAAGAGCAGGGAGAAAGACAAGATTTGTGACCCCCAAACTAAACAAGGATACACTAAATGCAAATATTTTGTAACTCTACTTCTTAGTAAACTATCCTATAGAAAGTACATCCATAGATGGGAAATAAATATGGAATGTTTATTTATGTAATGTTCTGTGTATACATTTAAAAATACTTGATTTTTTTCTTTTTTTAAATCGTTTTATTAGGGGCCCATACAACTCTTATCACAGTTCATACATACATCAATTGTGTAAAGCACATCTGTACATTCATTGCCCTCATCATTCTCAAAACATTTGTTCTCCACCCAAGCACCTTGTATCAGGTCCTCATTTTTCTCCTCCTTCCCCACTCCCCCCCACCATGAACCCTTGAAAATTGATAATTTATTATTTTGTCATATTTTAAATTTAAATAAACATTAATTGCATATTGTTAAATTACATCTCATTCTATATAATATATGTTTGGGGTGGGGATAGCTCAAACCACTGACGTGTAGCATAGCAGCCTAGAGTTTTAACCCCTACACCACTGGGCTCCTCTTCAAAAACATAGCTAACATTTAATCAGGATCCACCAGTCTACAATTGCATGCCTCCTATAAGAGAGAGCTAGCTCTTAGCAGTTTAGGAAGAACTACTATGTCCAGATGTGTTATTGTACATGAAAGGATTTTTAAAAATTGCGCTAGTGGTATGTTTAAATGGATGGATGCCAAATTTCAATAAATCTGACCAACATATCAATTAATCAGCATATACATGAAAGTGCACTGAGCACTGTAGCACAAGGATACATATGTTCATGTAACTTAGTAAACTATCTCATAGGTAGCACATTCACAGATGGAAAACAAATAAAGAGCATTTTCCCCTGATCTTTGGGTATTTTGTTTGATTCATTCTTTCCCGTAATTGTAAAATGCACATGCAAGTGGAAATTTATGATCCCGGTGCAATCAGAAAGCATAACCTGGAGTTAGGGAAATAATGGGATCAACTTGCTGGTTTCTACAATGTGGTTCGGATGTGTATTTAAGGAGCACCCTCACGGGCCTTTGTTCTATCAAACAGCTAGACAAATAAATCTGCGGCATTGGAGGGTAATGGCATCTTTAGAGATAATGGATATTCAATCTGGGAGATGGGGAGGAGATAAAACCTTGGCCATGGTAAGTATTAAAAAAAAAAATCAGAGTGCCTGTTACACTGTTGGATAGACTAGTACTTATAAATTTTCAAAAGAGTGTCCTGGGCTACATCCAAGAGGCCATTGCAAAGGAGATCTATGCTGCTCAAATTTGCCACAGTTCTGCAGATGTTTGAGAGTCAGCTCATGGAACACACACTCGTGCCAGGGGGCAACACCAATGGTTCTTGGTGGAGCCGAATCTGTAATGCTCTTAAAATAAGCCCGTAAACAAGAATTCTTTATTGGATTTTAATTCAAAGCATAGGGTCTTCATCTGTCCATTTCCAGATATGTTACTAATGCTGAAAGGAAAATGAAAGAATTCTTATTAGTAGTTTTGTTCATTCGTGTCCATAAAGATGATATTTTACCTATTTAATTTTTTTTCCTGCAAGCATCCATTGTCAATCCATAAGACATGGGGTTAGGTGTGAAGCATCAAGTGACTTTTAGGATGTCCCCAGCGATATTCCTTTGTTCTGGGCAGGTTCTGACCTTTAAAAGAAAAGCAATTTTTGATGAAGGTGTTCTCCCAAATTTGGGTGGTGGAAGAATGGAAAGAGAGGACAAATGTCTTGTCCTATGTTCTGTTGTTGCTGTGGCGAATCTTCTTCCTCCCTCCTGGTATGACCCATGTGTATCATTTATGATCACTGGCCTCCCTCTCAAGGGGTGGAATCTATTTTCAACCATTGCCTTGTGACAGGCATTGTGACTGCTTCCACAAAGAATACCATGGCTGAGATGACAATTCAGAGCCTAGGCCCATTGAGCCCCTTGGGCTTCCCTCTCTCCTCTTGGCCTCCTGACTCTCTCATAAGGTTTGCCCTTTCTCAAATAGTTACAGTCTCAGAAGCTCGCAGGGGCAATTCTGCCCTCTCCTATTGGGCCACTGTGAGTCAGCATTGACTCAATGGCAGGGAGTTTGATTCTTGCTTTTTTTCACTTGCAGATTGGAAAATCCTATCAAAAAGATTTCACCTCCCCCAACCAACATCTTTCTAGTCGAGCCTGTAGACCACTGACCTACAAATATGTGAAAGAGGCTGGCCAACATCAAAAGAGACTCTATCTGACCTATTGCTGATTGCAAACACATGGTGTTTCAAGCTAGGCCCATCCGGCTAGCCCTTAGACTTGGGAGCAGTGATCAATGCTTATTGTTTTAAGCCGCAGAGGGTTGAGGTGGTGTAAAAATGATATGGCGGAGATGTCTGATCTCCATGTTCACAAAGAGAGAGGTTGATCAAACTCAGCAGGCCAAGGCCAGATATGCCTTCACCCTCCAACCTTTTTTTTATCAATTCTAACAACTTCCCCGCCCCTAGTATTCTACTGCTCTACAGAGTTTGATAATTCATTGAAATAGCTAATAAAGACAAAACTGAAAATAATGGGGTTTATCAGGGAAATATCAAATTACAATGCAGCTTCATAAATCACTCTGAATGCAGTTGTTCAAATCACTCTGAATGCAGTTGTTCATTCAAGACAGCTACTTCTCAGCAGCGTCCAGGGGCATGCCTCTCTCAGGCCCTGGGCTATTGCCCTGCTCAGGAGAGTGTTACAAAGCTCATTCCACTCTTCTGATAAGTTCTCACAGGCACCCTTGCCACTAGCAAGCCTCCGCCCAAAGGAGCTCAGTTTGAGATGCACGGTTGGTAATTCATGCCAGGAGGCACAACATTCCACCAGATTTTCACTCCATGGACTGGACAGCCTGCCCTATGGTCCTGGTGGGTTTTTTTCCCTCTGCTCTTGCCATTTCCCTGCTGTTTTTGTCGTTTTGTTTGGTTTCTTTCACTGTTTCCCACTGTCTTCTATACTAAGTTGGTCATCAGTGCAGGGGTCCAGTACACACCGGAGTCTTCTTGCTTGGTAGTCATGAGATTCCTCCCTTTCTACATCCGGGTTGGCTCCTGCTCATCCTAACAGAATGGCAAAACTAGTCAATCCCTCACTGGAGTGCCAAATATGACCCAACCCCCACCTTAGGCACCTTATTGGCATTACTAGCAAACCATCCAATCTCTTTGCTGGGCTACCAGCACATCACAGGTGCACACGCTTCCCTAGGCACTGTCTTGGGCAGCAGAATTCCCGGGGGGAAATTATCTGGTTACTTCGTGAGTGCTGCTTCCATGAGCATTGCTTATGGAGAAAAATAAAATGAAATCTTTGAAAACTTCAATCTCTTCTCCATTTATCATGATTCCATGTGTCGGGTTTATTGTGAAGATTTGGGTTTTCTTTACAATGAGTTGCAATCCACAATGAACTGTTTGGTTTTTATTAGCGGTGCCGCAACCCGCTTCCCTTTCAGCAGTAAGGCTGTGCGTGGTGTATATGCTAGGTCATTAATAAGCCTTCCTCCAATCCTGATTTTTTTTCTGTATAAAATACAGCTTTGAGGGTTAGTTTCTCAGCATACAATTGAATAAGTAAGGTCAAAGCATACAACCTTGACACACAACTTTCCTGATTTTTAACCCTGTTCTGCCTCTTGGTCTATGTACAGGTTCTACATCAGTACAATGAAATGTGCTATAACTCTCATTCTTCTCAGTGTTATCCATAGTTTCTTATGATCAACATAGTCCAATGCCTTTACATAGTCAATAAAACACAAGAAAATATCTTTTTGTTTTCATTGCTTTCAGCGAAGCTCCATCTGACATCAGCAATGATACACCACATTCCATGCCTTCTTCTGAATCAGGCCTGAATTGCTGTACCAATCCTGTTAATGTATTGTTAAAACCATTTTAAAAATTACTTTCAGTAGCATTTTGCTTGAATGTGATATTAATGACATTGTTCAATAATGTCCTCATTCTGTTTAGTTGCCTTTCTTTGGAATAGAAAGTAATATGAATTATATTTAGTAGATTGACCAGGTAGCTGCATAAACCACTTTAAAGCATTAAGGACAAATATGTCACTTTCAAGACTAAGACAGGCCTGGCCAGGCCGTGGTATTCTCACTCACCACATGTGTATGCAAAAACTGGACACTGGATAAAGAAAGAAGTCGAATGGATAACTATAAAGTCCAATGGTGTTGAAGAATATCAAAAGCAGCATAGACTACAAGAAGAGCAAACAAATCTTTTTTGGAAGAAGTATAGCTAGAATGTTCCGTGGAAGCAAGGAAGGAGAGACTTTCTCCACATACTTGGGACATGTTATTCAGAGACAGCAGTCCCTGGAAAAGGACATGATGCTTGATCAAGTAGAGGGTCAGTGAAAAAGGGGACAGCTGTCAAGGAGCTGGATTGACACAATGGCTACAACAATGGGCTCGGACAAACCAGTAATGGTTAGAAAGACGTAAAGCTGGGCATGCAGTTCTCTGTTGTGTTTACGGTCACTATGAATCAGAACTGACTCACTGGCACCCAATAACACCAGCCCTGCCATTTGGTAAGAGTTGCAAATACTACAATCAGAAGGGACATGGTACCAATTCTACCTTACAAATTGGGCTAGACCCGAGAATGTACAGTGGTACAGATAGCAACTGGAAAGACAGGGAATCCAGGACAGATGGCCCCTTCAGGACCAGTGGTGAGAGTGGCAATGCCTGGAGGGTAGAAGGAATGTGGGTTGGAATGGGAGAACCGATTTCAAGAATCTATGTATAGCTTCCTCCCTGGGAGATGGGCATCAGAGAAGAGGGCCGGGGGGTGGGGGGGGAAGACATCAGACAATGTAACATATGACAAAATAATAATAATGAATGATGAAGGGTTCATGAGGGAGGGGGGTGGGGTGAAGGAGGGGGGAAATGAGGAGCTGATATCAAGGGCTCAAGTAGAAAGCAAATGTTTTGAGAATGACGATGGCAACAAATGTACAAATGTTCTTGACACAATGGGTGTATACATGGATTGTGATAAGAATTGTATGGGCCCCCAATAAAAAGATTTTTTTTAAAAAAAGAAGGAACATGTTAAGTATTTCACTGCACCACAAGTGGTTTGTTATGCCATAGCTCACTCATATATTTGATGACATAGGAAAATCAGGAAGTGAATGAACAGGAACAATAAGTATAATTTTCTCTCCTTGAGGGGCTGTTTGCAGGCTACTCATCTTAGTAGGTTGGGGCTTAGCTTTGCATATGGCAAGTACCCATCGTGAGGATGACATCTGCCTTGCAAAATAACAAGCTAAAAATCCCAAAGAATGGTGGGTGGGGTTTTTGAAGATAGGAGAAAAATTTGCATGTCTAATAATATTTTTTAAAAAGACTTTCAAATCAGTCCTATACATGCAAGCCATGCATCTCATTAGGCTATACATTTCATTAGGCTATAGGCTTCATTAGACACGTGAATCAAGAATCTCATTACACACTCCAGACACACATCTCATTATGCTATGCATCTCATTAAGTACCCAGCCAGGAACAGATGTAAAATAGACAAATTTGAGCAAGGCTTTGATCCCGGCCCACGTGGCATTCTCATCAAGGCCCGAGCAAGGCTGGACCAACAATTGGATGATTTTTTAATGACACTTGACAAAGAGGAACCAGCTAAATCAGGCGCTATGAAATAACAGAGGAGCAATAAATAGCTTGGTGTCAAATTCCACTTATCTGTCCACTCTCAGAATGTGTTCCTACTGTCAATCAGGAATCACCTATCTGTGCAAGACTGGGGATGTAGGAGAAGAGGGCATGTGCTCAAACATTGCAATCTTTTGCCATGAGGCTGACTCTCCACACAGGGTAGCCTCAAGGTCACCTGGAATTTGGCTGTAGCGGTTGTGTCTGGTCTGTGTCCCCAGCTGTAATCAGCTGTGTGGCATCCCTGGGAGGGTCCTCGGATGGTGTCCGTGGTGAAGCAGGACTTCTTTAATCACACTTGATAAAAATCCAACTCAAACGAATTTAAGAATAGAATGTATCCAGGAGCCCAGAGGTGTGGCTGATTTGAAGCCCCACACTATTCAAAGACAGAAACAATTCTGCTGGGGGCCGGATGTCTCGCTATCTTTCATTTGTAGGGCGATCTAAACTTTCATTGGCCTCACAGATATCGGTTCTAGAAAAAGGACAGGTCTGCAGGCAGGCCTGAAAACCAGTTTATTCTAGTTGGACCCACTGCTTAGAATTTACATTTTCACCCCCAATATATTGAAACCTAATTTATAGCTTAACATGATCCCCAGGTGATTTTTCTAGACACCCCACCCCCTGTGATTCTTAGGTAGACTGGTTTCAAACTCTGCCTCTAGCAGGAGATATTACAATTCTAAAGAATGACTCTTCCTTTTAATTTAAGTCCAATTTGGAAGTCACTCTTTTTCTGTCAAGGTGACAAGCTCATCTGAATGTCCCCCCTCCTCTAAATAGCCATGGACTAGAGACACAGGGAGGGCTGGGCACTAAATGACTGCGAAGTAGATAAAGGTACCCAAGGCTACTTCACTTGCTCCATCCTAGGGATACCCATAAGTCAGCTAAGGTTTGCAGTATGTTTGTGTATTATGAGAACTTAAAATGGAATCTCTTGTGGTGTAGTGGGTTCATTGTTGGGCTGCTACAGAAAGATGAGTAGTTTCCATCTCATCTCCATGGTAAAAAGATGAGACAGCCTTTTCCCATGCGGATTTACAGCTCTGGAACAGTTTTACCTGGTTCCGTAGGGTTGCCATGAGTCGAGTCAACTGAATGGCTGTGGATCATGAATAATTGGAAGTTCTGCCCTTGATCCCCAGTAAGATACATGGCACTTTTATTCAACTCAAGGACTTCATCTGTGCAATGCAGGGCTAGATCAGTCTCCTGGATGTTTCCTCAGCTATTGTGTTGCTACCAAGGAAAACAACAGTCAGTCCACAGAATTCACGTTCCAGAGAGTAGGTCAGTTTGGGTGTTGTTGTTGTTGTGTGTCCTCGGGTCCTCTAAAACTCAGCGATCCTAAACATATCAGATCAAAGTATGACCAAGTCCTGCATTAGCCTCAGAATGGTTATGTTTGAGTCCAGTGTAGCCATGTGTCCACCCATCTCCTTGAGCATCTTCCTCCTTTACACTGATCTTCTGCTTTACCAAGCCCCATGTCCTTTTCCAGGACCAATCTCTCCTGATAACATGTCTCTCCAGCTGGACTTCTAAGGAGCATTCTGCCCAGTCTACTTCTGAGACAGATTGTTCTTGTTCTTTTGAAAGTCCATGGTAACTGCAAAAAGTTTTACCAACACCACAATTCAAATGCACTTGTTCTTCTTAATTGTTTGTACTTCCTTAATTACTGTGCTTCTTGTGCATTGATTGAAAAGACCCTGGCTTGGGCCAGGCACACCTAAGTCCTAAATTGACATCTTTGCTATCATACAGTTTAAAGAGATCTTGTGCGGCAAATTGTCCAAATATATCAGGTGATTTCTTGGCTGCTGCTTCCATAAGCATTTGTATTGGATCCAAGTACAATTAACTACTTGACACCTTCAATATTTCAATATTTTTCCATTCATCATGACGTGCTATCTATTGGTCCAGTTCTGAGGTGTGTAGTTTTCCTTACATTGAGTTTTCCTTACATAATCTATATTGTTTTAGTCTTTGATCTTCATCAGTAAGTTGTTCAAATAATCCTCCTTTTCAGAAAGTCAGACAATTGAATCTATATATTAGTTGTTAATGAACCTTCCTCCAATCCTGAAACTGCATTCTTCTTCAAGTAACCCAATTTCTCAGATTTTTGCTCAGCCTATCGATTTAATAATATGGGAGAGGATACAACCCTGACTCGCATGTATCTTAATTTGATACCATGAAATATCACCTTTTTTTGTTCAAAGGACTACCTCTTGGTCTATGTACAGGTTCCACAGGAGTACAATGAAGTGTCTGCAAGGCTCATCCTTTGAAATGTCATCCATAGGTTGTTATGATCGACAGAGTTGAATTATTTCACACAGTCATTAAAACAAAAGTAAATTTTAAAAAAGTAAACTTGTCTTTTGGACATTCTCTGTTTTATTCCAGAACACTTTGAGGTCCACTGTAACAACCTTTATTCCAAGTCTTCTGAATCCTGCTTGAATTTTCTGACAGTTCCCTGTGAATTGTACCACTGCAGCCATTTTTGAGATAAGTTCTGAAAATATTTACTCATATGTGATATTAATCATATTGTTCAATAACACCTGCAGTCTATTGGGTCACCTTTCTATGGAATGGGCAAAACTTTAGATCAGTGGTCCTCCACCTGTGGGTGGTGACCCCTTTGGAGGTCAAACGACCCTCTCACAGGGGTCGCCCAATCCATAACAGTAGCAACATGACAGTTACGAAGTAGCAACAAAAATAATGTTATGATTTGGGGGTCACTACAACATGAGGAGCTGTGTTAAATGGTCACGGCATTAGGAAGGTGGAGACCCACTGCTTTAGGTCTTTTCCATTCACTTGACAGGTAGCTGTATTCCAAATTTCATGACATAAACTAGTGAGTCCTTTCAGTGCAACATCTGTTTTTGGAAACATGACAACTGATATTCCATCAATTCCTGGAACCTCATTTTCAATTAAAGCCTTCAGTGCATCTGGGACTTCTTTCTACCACACTGCAGATTCTTGATCCTACGCTACCTCTGGAATGTTGGCCAATTCTTTTTAGCACAGTGGCTCTGTGTAGTCCTTCTGTCATCTTGTGATGTTTCCTTCATCTTTATATATTTTGGCCATAGAATCCTTCAATATTTCAACTCAAGATTTGAATATTTTTCAGCTCCCTCCGCTTGATCATTGGTTTTCTAATTCTAGGGTTTTTTTGCTCATTTTATTATAATCCTTGACTTTGTCTTTCAACTTACCTTTCGAAAATGTCTGTCCAATTCTTTTACTTCACCACTTCTGTTCCACTGAGCATTCCACATCTAAGCTGACACTTCAGAGCCTCTTATGATATCCACCTTGGTCTACTGTTTCTATCTTGTGTTTTGAATGATACTTGCCTTCTTTGTCATGTTCTCGATGTCATTCCATCATGTCATTCATCTGGTCTCCAAACATTAGTGTTCCATGCGTCTAATCTCTTCCTTGTTCCAAAAATTCAGGTAGCATATACCCAAAGTCACATTTTGGCTCACATGACTAATTTGTTTTAATTTTCCTCAGTTTCAACCAGAATTTGCCCATGAGCTATTGATGTGCTGGTCTACAATAAACCCTTGACTTTTGTTGATTGATTATATTGAGCTTCTCCATAATTTCTGGATGAAGTAGTTAATTTAATTCCTGGGCACTCCATCTAGTAAGGTCCACATGTATAGTTGTGATTTATGATATTGAAAAAAGAATTGGCAATGAAAAAATCCTTGGTCATGCAAAATTTATCAAGTTATCTCTCGTTTCAAATCTATTACCAAGGCTATATTTTCAACTATTATTCTTTCTTCATTTCAGATTCCATATTCCTGTCACCAATAATTATCAATGCACCTGATTGCATGCTTGAATAATTGCAGACTCCAGAAACAGATAGATTCTTCCATCTCTTCATCATTGGCTTTAGTGATTCGTACATGCAAGTCACCATCGCATGACATATTGACAGCGTAGTGGAGATACCAGCTATATTAAGCATATTTTCCATATATCATCAAGTCTATTGTAACTCCTTAATGGAAAACATATTTTCCCCTACTTTGGCTGATAGGAAACAACAATTACAAAGGGAAGCAGAACAGATCATCAAAACTTCAGAAGGGAGAGAAATATAGTTGACTTAATTCCATTCAAGCACAAATGAAATGTCGAGTGCTTTCTTAAGAATTAAGTTTGGGGTAGAAAAGAAAAGAAAAGGGTAGTCCTTGAGAAGACCAGGTAATCTCTCTGGAACTCTTAATTAAAATAATATTCTCAAATCTGGAATGATATCAACACTGATATTTACTACTATAAATGATGTGCAGCCAACTTCAGCCAGTTATTAAAGGCTGTTTGCACTAGAGGTTTCAAGGCAATATTTCCTTGAAAGACTATTTCTCAATACAGTCTTGACCTGAGGGATGCTCATGGAAGTCCTTGCCTATGAAAACTGTGCAGCTTAAACATTCCTGCCCATGCCTTTGAGATGAAGTGCTATATTACCAATTGCCCAAAATAGACAAAGCGGTTTCCTTTCCTGGCTTAGCAGTATTTGCTTTTAAAGATCATTTAGCTGGAAGATATCAGAGAAGAAGGAACGCTGGCCTAACTGCTATAGGTCAAATTCTAGCTTCATATTGTAATCAACTCCCTCTGGTGCCATGTTTCACTGAAACCAAAGGAATGGACGAAGCCTAATTTGCAGCTGATTTTTACCAGAAGAACACCCTAGACCTGCAGGTATCCAACTTGCTTATAGTAATGGACACAGCAAATGCCTCCCCTGGTTAAAAAACCTGCAAACTCATGTATTAATTACTAAATAATAAGCACAAGGATGAACATAGCCCAGCACGTTCTGGCTCTCAGAAATACACATTCCTTCTACTCTCCACCTGTATGTGATTAAGAGAGTGAGTAACCAGTAGTTAAAAATAAAGAACAATGCCTCTAATAGGCATCTTCTCTCAGATTCGGAATCAGGAGCAAGCTGCCTCCCCCTTTTGTCTAGTAAATGCTAGTTGGAAAATGCAGACCAAGGTCGTAATTAAAGGGTTAAACGTAAATGTCCATTTGTTTGCCGTGACATTTACCCCCAAACAGCCCAGACTGCAACAACAGTGGTCTTGAATGACTACTCATGCCCACACTGCCTCATTACTTTGTGCTTCCTGAACAATACGGTGGACAGATTTGGTTGTTGTTGTTTGTTGCCATCGATTTGGCTTTGCATCATGATGACCCCATGCATAAACATGGCCTGGTCCTTTGCTGCCTTCATGGTCTTTGCTCTGCTTCCCAACAAGTCCCTGGGAGTGATCATGGTATCGATCCATCTCACTGAGCACGTCCCTCGTCTGCGCTGGGTGGCCCTTCAATGTGCTGACTCTGACATCCTTCTCCTCCCTTCTGACGGACGCTGTGTCCAGAGAACGAGGGCCGACGCCTCAGCTGATGTTCTGTGATCCACAGGATTTGAGTGCCTGGCTTTCAGTGAAGCATCCGCACTAAGACTAGCCTGTCTTGTTAGAGACGGAACGTTCCCTGAAAGCTATGTGCCACGCGGAACCTTGTTGGTGTTTGAAATCCAGGCAGCAAAGCTTCCCGCATCCCAGCAACGTGAATGCCAGGAGATCACCGCAAGTTGATAGATGGGTCATGAACACGGGCCTTGCATGGCTGTTAATGATAATAGTTTTAATATTGCTTATGATTTCACTTCCAAGCCATGCTTAGAGCTTATTCTTTCCTTTCCTACCATCTTTTATTTTTAATGGCAGAGGGGGAAAGTTTCCAAATGAATTACGAACAAAGTTAGCAAGAATGCAGCCAGTCAATTGCAAAGCACCAGTGAGAGACAAAGGCTTCTTAGTGTCTTGCATGGCAACCTTGCGCCTTTACCTCACAGCCATCGAGTTGATACAGACCCGTGGCAACCTACGGGATCGCGTAGGACTGCCCCTGTGGGTTCCTGAGACTAGAACCCTTTAGAGAAGTCAAGAGCTTCATCTTTCTCCCTCAGAGTGGCTGATGGTTTCATGGTGCCTTCCATCCAACTGTTCCACCATCCAATTGTACCATAACCCTCGGTGTCACCAGGCTCCTCATTATGCCTGAAAAACAAACAAAACCCTTGCCATTGAGCCCACTGTGGTAGAGCTGCTCCTGAGAGTTCCAAGATTTTAATTCTTTCTGGGAATAGGGGGGATAAAAAACATTTTCCCATGGTGGGCCCTGTGGTTTGAATACAATCATTGCTGCTCCCCTTCTGAGTGTCCAAGTCCAGTCTTTCTCCTGTGATGGAGCTGCCAGTGATTCTGAATGACTGACCATTCTGATGCAGCCCAACTCGTAACCACCATGCCACCAGGTGACCCGACCAGGTTTCTGGAGCAGAGCCACTTGGTGGAATATGGGTGCCATTATTGGGGGAATATTCCTGGGTCCTCAGGGCTCGTGGGCCTGAACCTATGGAATTCCCCTGCTTCTCCCCAGAATCCCAGGGGGACACTTTTCTGTTTCCCTTCTGCCACGAAAGTCTTAGTGCTTATTTTTCATAAGCTATAAAAAATATTTATTTAGAGTTGACCTATAATGAAGATAGGCCTTCAGAAAGAAAAGGATCCGTTCAGTTGACAGAGGTGGTAGCACGTATAGACTTAAAATAATAAAATAAAAAAGGCATCGTGACCTTTGGGTGAACAGCAGAACTCAAACGCTATTGTTACATGGAGGCATGGAGAAAACATGATTTAAATGTAAATCTTTTATCTCCAGACCATAAAAGACTATGTCTTGGAGCTATGAGGAAATGCAAGCTCTAATGTGGAGCATATAAAAAAAATTAAAACATTTAGCGCACCACCAAATCTGCTTCTCTGAACTGCGTTTTGCCCGTAAAATACTTAGACACTATAGTATTATATTTATGGTTAAAATGAGCTGCTCTTTAACCATTTCGTCTCTGGCTCTTGGGCCTGCGGCTCTACAAGGCAGTTTCAAAAGGTGGGGGATGGGCTGCGTGCTCCCTGAAGACTGGCACCTTCTCCTTCCTTCTCCCCGCTGATGGTGACTTGCATCAGGAAGGTCCTCCTGAGCAGACCCGCCCCGCCCCTGAAGTCTCCCTCCCCGCCTCCATAGCCCCGAGGACACCGTGGAAGGTCACAGGACTATTTTCACATTCTGTCACCTGCCGGTGGCTTTTGAGAGAGAAGAAATTAAACCATGCAAGGATTAGAACCACGCCAAGGGCTGGATCAGGTTTACGGCAGGCTTTGCATATGGGCCGCAGATTGGACTCAGTTGGAACTGAGGCTGCTGCCCAGACTCGGCTCTGGTTTCCATATGGCTTGGTTGGTATGCTCCAGGTACTGGATCATTCCTTTCCAAAGCCCAGCGCGGCTCGCCCCTTTCAGAGGACCCTTTCCTTACCACCTTCTCATTTCCCGCTGCCACCTCTAGCCCTGGCACCAGTTTCCCAGGCTGTTGTCTTTTTCCCCTGATGCTGAGAGCAGACCAGGCAGAAGTCTGCTGTCCTTGCCCCCAAAGAAAAGAAGGTCAGGGGTGATTTGCTTCTCTTGGGGACTTAGGGGCTGGGCTCACGCCTTGAATTGGAAACCGGGTCTTTTGTACTTCCACATCTGGCACAGAATAGTTACGTAACAAGTCTATTCCATGAATGAATGGATGTATCTCATATGCCTTGGAGCTTTAGGTTTTTTATTTATTTATTTTTAATTCCTTTACCAGAATCCTGGAGTGGTGCAGAAGAGCAAGCCCTGACTCAAAAGCAAACTCACTGCTCTCATCCACGCTGACTCATAGTGACCCTACAGTAGAACTGTCCTGAGAGTCTCCAGACTATAACTCTTTACGGGAGTAGAAAGTCCTATCTTTCTCCCTTGGATCAGCTAGTGATTTCAAAGTTCTGACAACGCGTGGACTGTGTTGCTGTAATTTGAGGTTCCTTTAAGACCTGCTTCGCCACACAATTGGAATTTACATCTCTTGAGCTGGGGACTGTCAGGACCCTGTCATCTGGCTGACTGTTGGTGACCTGCCTTGCTGTTTGCTGCCTGTGCCCAGATAGCCTGAATTGCTCTACAGAGGACTACCCGGTGGCCCTCAAGACTTGAAGGACTGTCAGTGTCTCACAACTGTCTCACGGGAGTGAGTTGCACTGAGCCATTTGTACTGCCTTATAATTTAATTAACTGTTTATTTCTTATGTTATCTATCTGTATAAATATATATATATAATTATTAGCATTCCGGTTTTGTTTCTGTAGAGAGCCCTGTACAATACAACAGGTTTAAGGATCTACTTCTTAAAGGTCACACCCTTGTACAGCCTATGGATCAGTTCCGACTTTGCCCACATGAGATGCAGTGGCAACTCGTAAAAGTCCGTTCCATAATCTACATGATTCACAGACTTTCCAAGCATTTATTCTCTGTTTCCTCTGTCTAGAATTTTTTTTCAATTCCATTTCCTCCCACATTCCATGTTATAGAACCCCTGTAGTCCTTTTTTCCCTGTAACTTGCATTTTCATTTTTAGCCCTAATAAAACCAAAACAAAATGGTGATATGCAGCAAAGGATCATGTTTATGATGCTGGACAAATAAATGCGGAAGACCAGAGAAGAATGAATGCACCTGATTTATAGTGATGGCAAAGAATGCCGAGAGTTCTTCCCAAAGAACAAACACATTTGTCTCGGCAAAAGTACAGCAAGAATGCTTCTTACAAGTGAGGATGGCAAATCTCATGTTCATCTTTTTTGGACATGTTATCCAGAGAGATCAGGCCCTGAAAAAGGAAACCAGGCTTGAAAGAAAGTCGATAAAAAGGAGGATGGGCCCACATAGACGGCTTCAAGGATGGTTTCAAACAGAGAAATGGTGAGGAACAAGCAGGGCTTTATGCTGCTGTACACGTGTTCAGGATGAATCAGAACTGACTTGAGACTTGATGGCCCCTAACAGCAACAGCACAGACAGGATCTGCAGCGTATTGCACTATATTACTGTCACCCAACCCAGGGGTCTCATCTTCTAGCATCCAATTAGACAATGTTCTGTTGAAATGCCGTATATATTCTAGTATGAGCCGAGCTGAATATCAGTCGAGGCACCTAATCTTTACGACTAAAATTGTATTAAAATATGCTGGAAAACTTGGCTTATACACGAGTATATACTGTACATAAAATTCCCATTGGCTAATTTGCAGAAATAGATGCTCACCTCTTTCTTCCAAAATATGTCTTGGTCTAGAAGTGCCACTGAACACTCTCCATCCACCTCAGTGGACCCTACTGGTATTTGAGATATCACTAGCATAGCTTCCATTGTGACAGCAGCCCACAAGCCACCACAGTACAACACACTGAGAGACAGATGGTGGTTTCATTAAGTAGATGACGCTAATGAAAACACACACAAATTGAACTCAGAAATCAACGTGTTCCAGCTAGAGTAGCTAAACAGCTTTCGTGTCAGCAGTGTGATAACGACGGGGTTCCTGAGATCACACCATATTCCCAGCATCAAGGCCCTGCCTACCCCATGAGAAACTCTAGCTTCTTTCCAGCCATTTCATGGCCACCCACAAGTTCAGAGTGCCTAGCTTCTTGCAGAGCTCAGCGGACAGTCATAAATCCCCCATAAATATTAGCTAACAATGAAGATCTGCTCTCCTTCTCCCTAAGGGCATTTGCATCTAAGAATAAATAAACTTTCCCGTTCCAAGCAAAGGAAGCTGTAATGATGGAATAATCAACATTGAGTTAGAGAGTTAATGTTAGTATTCATTCATTCCACAAACTTGATTTTAGGTGTGTAATATAGGCTTCACATTTCAAGGAGCTTACAGTCTACTAAAAATGTGTATTAATAAAGAGAAAAAATGGATGCTTGTACTCTTTCTACAGCACAGGTTAGGCACAGGATCTCATAGAATGCATAAAAAGGACTTCCTAATAGTGAATCCCTAATAGAGACTAGAGGGTTCCATCACTTACAAAACTATTTCACATCTTTTTCGAGCATGGTCAGAAGGCTAAGATCAGTGTTATGCCTATTTTACAGTGCATGCTGAAATATGGAACAGACCGCTCATTGGTTTGGCCAAGGGAAAAGAGTCAATGATGGTAAAACTACTGTTGACCCAAGCCCACACCTCTGCCTATTCATCTGGGGCTCATTCCCCAGTCCGACTATGTATTCAGCCCCCTAAAAACCAAGAAAGGTGCCATCAAATTAGTTCTCTTTCCTGGCATCCCCACAGTTAGCAGAATAGCACTGATCTCCAAAGGGCTGAAAGGCTGTGATCTTCTGGCCGCAGATCACCAGGCCTTTCCTCTGAGGAACCTTGGGAAGAGTTCATACTGCCAATGTTTCAGTGGGTGGTTAAGTGCTAAACAGTGTTTAACATCCAGAACCTCTTCTGTTCCATGCATACAGCTGTCTAATCCTGCTAGGTATATATTACCGGATTATATGAAGAAGAATTGGATTGGAGAAATGCTTATAAACAACTTACATATGCAGATGACACAACCTAGCTTGCTTGCTGAAAGCAAGGAGGACCTGAAGCACTTGTTAATGAAGATCAAGGATTGCAGCCTTCCCTATGGATGACAACTCAATGTAAGGAAAACAACAATCCTCATGCCTGCACCACTGGGCCACATCATGACAAACAGAGTTAATAATGAAGTTATCAAGGATTTCATCTTGCTTGAATTCACAAACAACATTCCATTGGGTAATTCTGCTCCCCAAAACCTCTTCAAAGTGGTGAAAAGAGGGGGCGCTTCTTTGAGGACTCAGGTGAGTCTGACCCAAGCCATGGTATTTTCAATTGCCTGATACCCATTAGAAAGGTGGACATTGGATAAGGAAGCGGGGAGAAGAGTGAAAGCATTTGAACGATGGGACTAGTGAAGAAGATCGATGGAATGCCGAAAGAACAGACAGGTGTGTCTTCGAAGAAGGACAGCCAGAATGCTCCTTAAAAGCAAGGCTGGTGAGACTTTGTCTCAAGTACTGTGGACATGTGATTAGGAGAGATTGGCCCCTGGAAACGGACATTATAGTTGGTGAAATAGAAGGGAGGTCCAGTAAAGGAAGGCCTTCAGCTTTGAAAAGATGGACCGACATGGTGGCCGGTACCATGAGCTCAAACATAAGAACCATTATGAGGATGGTCCACGACTGGGCCGATTTCTCTCTATTGGACATACGGTCACCCTGAGTCAGAACCGAGGAGACAGCACATACCATCTGCTGTGCATAGGATTCATTCCTCCAGGAGCAGGAGCGATCATATTGATTGAAGTGATGCAGAAATGTCATAGCAAATCTAAATGGAATGCAATAATGTAGCCTAAACTTCTCCTTCTTCCCTGTGAGGAAAGAATAGGACGTGTAAATTGATGTATGACGTATGTTCCAAGATGTCAGTGGTTGGTTTCATCTCAAGCTGATGCAGCAGCCATTACACTGGGTCATTTAACTCCCCAAGCCAGTCCTCCGAGCAGGATGAAACCAACCACTGGCTTCCTGGAAAATGCAGGATATATAAGTATGGCTTATCTCTATAGACCAAAGTGAAAATAGAAGTAATATTTTTCATTGCATCCATAATATATATTTTAAAGAAAACTAATTCTTAAGAACATACATGAAGAGGATTCTGATTTCATCAAAATTCATAGAACAAGAGCTTGAAGATGTCCCCATCCCTTAAAGCCTGCAAGAGCCAATTCAGGTGTTAATTAAAAACACGCTGGCATCCTCCTATGGTCAAGCTCTGTTACTAACTAATCTTGACATAAAACAATACTGCTAAGTTCTTGCTTTCAGAAACCTCAATTCCTGAAAGCAGTGCCATTCATGGAAAGGGCAACTTGTTTCAGTGTAGTTAAATCCTACCTGGGAATTTACTGTGGATGACTTAATCCAGACCTAGGAGGATTGATCTACTCAGGCCACCTAGACAAGGAGCTGATGCTGATGGTGTGAGTGAAAGATGTGCAGCAGGTAGCCAACAACAGAGACAACAAAGAAGCTTCCAGGCACGGGGAACAGTGGCAGCAGAGAGGAAAGAGAGGCCCTGTGTAATGCTCTCACAAGATTTCGAGGAGGACTCGACAGAGGTGACATGCAGCAGGTGAAGGGTGACCGTGTCTGAACTCTTCCTAGAGGGCAAGTCCATTGAATCGAGCAAGTGTGCAGAATATCAGATTTTTTCTTCAGCCATAGCACATTGCCTCCTTGTGATGGTGGGTAGACCAAACTGGGGGAGGTTTAAGGATGCTAACAAACTTTAGGACACATCTTGCTATTGTGATAAAAAATCATATATTTAGCTTTGGGGAAAACAGCTATAGAAAGAGGTTAAATTCCAGCAAGATAGAATCAGCCCATATGCAAGTCTAACAAGGTTAATGAAGTAGAATCGAAACCATAGTCATAGTAGCAGGAAATACTAAAGAACTACAGGGTACTGATGTGTTTCATCAGTGCTCTACCACACCCTATCATGCCTTCCTTTGGGCCCTCTGTCAGGGACTGTTCCATTAACTTACACATGAGTTTTTGGGTCTCCACTACATCCACACTCCTTCATATCTATTGGTTGCTTACTTTTGACTTTCTGATACCTATTCCTGTTGATACTTCATGATCACACAGACTGGTATGCTTCTTCTATGTGGGCTTTGTTGTTTCCATGCTAGATAGCTGCTTGCTTAACTACAAGCCTTTAAGACCCCAGTTGCTGTGTGTTTTAATAGATGGGCACCATCAGCTTTCTTCACCACATTTGCTTGTGCACCCATTTTGTCTTCATTGAACTTTTTGGGAAGGTGAATATCCTACAATGCCACATTGTTAGAACACACCATTCTTGGGCTGAGGTAAGGTTTAAACAGAGGATCAAAATCCATCTGCTTCCTTGCTGTATATGTATAAACAAATCCACGGAAATTTATATATTTAACCATTTACATATCTATCTATCTACAAATGTATTTTACTTTCTTCTTCTTCTTTCCTCTTTCTCTGTTTTCTTTCCTCCTGTTCCACTATCATGTTTACTCATCATTCACCACGCAATAATTTCTCTTGGGTGCAATTTTGATTGATCAAACATGACCAGAATTGCTACACCCTCCTCACCATCTAGTTTAGAATACTTATTCTTCCCCTGTCCCTGTCATAAATGATTCACCACTCACCTCCCCATTCTCCTTCCCTTCCATGCCCCAGAAGCGTCAGTCCTGTCTCTGTCTCCTTGGGATTGCTTGCCCTGCCTATCTAGTATGAATAGACACCGAAGAGAGAGAAAAATGATAGGCCTTACACGTAGGACTAAGTCGAACTCGCTTCCTGCCCAGAGCAGATGAGCAACTATCTCGCTGTTGAATGGCAAGTGAGCAGAGGAGCAACTATCTCGCTGTTGAATGGCAAGTGAAGCCTGTTATCATCCATCAGGCTCAACCCCTTTTCTTTCAGGGTTCCATATCCAAGAACCCACTTACCTAACAAGGAGGTCAAGAAGGAGAACGTTTGGAAGCCGATTGTGCTAACAAGTGGACAATACTGTTTGATGTGACTGAACTGTGGAATGTTATGGTATCTGTAAGCGCTCCCAATAAAATGAAAAATAAAAAAGATAGCATCAGCCCACATTAGTGATACAAACAATTTGCCTTCAACTATGAACCAGAAACTTGGTGGTTCAAATCGACCAGCAACATGTAGAAGAAAGACTGAACATCAAATTCCGTCAGGTTACACTCATTGAACATTCTATGGAGCTGTTCGACTCTGGAACGGATGGGGTTCACCATGAGTCCAAATGGATTTGATGGCCATCGGCTTAGGCTTTGTTGTTGCTTTGGTTATATATGTTTTATATGGAATGACTGCATCCTGGTGAAAGTAAGCATTACCTTTTGCATTAAAAAAAAAGAGTGACATATTGCAAGCCAAGAGTCCTGGTGACATCGTGTTTGTGCACCGGGCTGCTAACAGCAAGGTCAAAAGTTTGAAACCACAGGCCACTCCCCAGGAGAAAGTCACAGGGGCAGTTCGATCCTGTCCTATAGGCGGCTGTGAATTGCAACAACTCAGTGGCAGCGAATCTGGTTTTCTTCAAGCAAGAGAATACCATGTCAACAAGGTTGCTGTGAGTGTTTGTTTTAAGACACAATTTCCTGTTGTTGTGTTGAATAGTGAAATGCCCATTTCTTATTGAAAGTGTCCTTGAGTAATCACAAATGAGGATCACTTATCCATTAAAGCCAACCTGGCAGTTCAGTGATCTTACACAATATATAAAACTACATTTCTTTTATTAGAAAATTCTAACATTTCAGTAATTTAGCCTGGCCTTTCTCCAATATGCGGATTTAGTCTAGCAGCTTTAACTGATTTGCACAACGCTAGCAAGCAATTTTGGAATTGTGTAATCAAAATCTAAATGGATCTTAATAGCCCAAAGAATTAATATGTCTGGGACAACATTAGTAATTTATTCCCTTCACACTAGTGGATTCTGGTTCAGTGGTTATTAAATTCTAGATTATTTGTAGGAAAAACATTATATGAACAAAGTACTCTTTTAGATTGGTCTTTTTTGTTTGATTTTGTTTATTTTCTTTGGGTCTTTTCCATCGATAGTAAGTCACTCATTTATCAAATATTGAGCACAGAGCTGGGCCGGACACTGTGCTATTCATCGCAGAGTCCCGCACACTGAGGACCCAGCTCCTGCGTTCAAAGGCGTCACCATCTGGTGAAGGGTATTGGGAAATAAACAAACGCCTATGAAATGATGCAATAAATCCCATTATGGGAGTTTACTTTGGGGGGGGGCAGAGGAGCAAGAACCCAACTGCCCATGGGGTGAGTTGAGGAAAGGGTTCCCTGAGGAGACTAATGAAAAACTTGGAAGAAAGCAAGGCATGGCCAGTCCAAGGAATAAAAATCATGAGATAACCCCCAAGTGTGTTCTGGACAGTTCACCCACTGGACAGAGGAGGCTGCAGAGAGAGAAAGGGCAAGGACCAGGACGAGAAGTTAGGTGATGCGTTGCATGTCATGCTCAGGATCCTGAAGGGAGCTGTTCACACAACTATCCATGAACGTAATGCACACCAATTTCCCTAGACAAGAAGTATTGTCTCCTTCTGGCCTCATCATCCCTGGAAGTTATTGACATCCTGGAAAGCTGACAAGGCAATGGTCAACTCAGGAATGCTCAGACATGAACACTTAGATCTACTCTAACGTATAGCTTGCAACAGAGTAAAATGTTGCTTAGCATATCACTTTAACTTATTTTATCTGTCTCCTAAACATACACCCAGATAAAATTAAGAAAAGATCATTGAAATTAAAAACCCAATCATTTTCATCAGAAAATAATGACCAAGCATGATTTGAAATATGGAAAAAAATGATGTGGGAGAAGGGGCATGGATTAATGCATTTGTCTGTGTGTGCCTGTATGTGCAATCGTGTGTGTGTTTACTTTCCTCTGCCCTCAACTATTCTAGCCCCACTGAGCACGTTTGAAGGCATCCTGGTGGCACCATGGTTAGGTAAGTGGCTGCTAACCGAGGAGTTGGCTTGACTACTGGACCCCACCAATTGCTCCAGAAGAAACAAATGAGTCAATCTACTTCGGGAAAGATTGACAGACTTGGAAACCCTTGGGACAGTCCACCTTGGTCTTATATTTTCTCCAGGAGTCAAAATCAACTCAACAGAGGAGGGTCGGGGGGCTTTTAATCTGTACTAAGCTCAGAGTAGGGACACAACACACAAGCTCCGAGTAAGGACACAACACACAATACCGTATTTTCAAAAACTTCATTTGAATAGTAAGAGAAAATACTGGAATACTCTGTGTCAAGCATTTATGTCTCAAACCTAAGAGTAAGGAAGAATTTCAGTCCTTGCAAGAGTTGTGCTTTGAACACCCTTTCAGAAAACATGAGTATCTCCAAGAAAGGGAAGATAAACAGATAGGAAACCAAGTCTAGAAGATTGCTATGTCCCGGCTTGGAAGGTTAAAAACAAAACAAAACCAACAAAAACTCAGATATGTTCTGGAATATTCCAGAATAGACATTTAGACAGGAAAAGAGACGCTTTCTTAGAAAAAGACATACACTTTTCCTGCATGAGGTAGCAGGGCTGACTTAACTTATTGGGGATCTTGAGTCTCCCACTTTTTTCAGGGCTGCCAAGCAGTGTGATAGAACAGCCAACAGTTTTCTGTGCTCCCACGAAGGACACGAAGAGTCACCTACACGAAGAGGAAGACCAGCTGAAGTTCCTGATGGGGCAGAAAGACCCAACACACGTGACCATGGCAGGAAGAACACAGGAATGGCTGACATATAGAGTGTGTGTGTGGGTGGGTGGGGGGATGATACAATGGCACAAGATAATCAGTTGTCACTGCCCAGAGGAACCAGCAAATGGAAGATGTATATGGACAAATGCAAGCCTGCTCTGAATCCAGAAACAGCCTGCTGAAGTAGGAAGGAATGGAATTGACTGAGTAGTTACCCAACAGTGATTGATTGAGCAACCTTTATTTAGCAAAACTGTTATCTGACACCAGCAGAAGAGAGATCTTATGAGCAGAGTTGACCTTAGTAATTCAGAAATTCTGCTTTATACACTTTCACCCATCACTGCTCAATTTATCTCCAAGTCCATGTGCTCCACCTTAAAGGAAGCAAGTGAAGCGCCAAAAAAGGTTCCTGCACACTAGGCGAAGCATCACGGGACTTAGTCAATTAGGGATAATCAGTGCAGACAGCTCTGCATTGGCTGTCAATCATGAGGCAAGGAGAAGTGAATTGGTCCATACTGGCTGGAATCCTACCACGAGCTTTAGCTCAGTAGCATTTTCTGGCAAGCCTCTTCACAATAGAGTAACAGCATCCTCCCTCTATTTCTAACAAATGACATGTCCTGATAATTGATCCAGGTAAATGTTCCCAGGGCTAAGACTAGGGAATATTTTTTAATCTGGAAATATCACCATGAAATATCATTTGTTAGAAATAAAAATAATATAATGTTATTAGCAGGGAGCCCTGGCGGGGCAGCAGCTACATGTGGGGACGCTAAGGACAAAGTCAGCATTCCCAAACCAGCAGCCGCTCTCCAGGAGAAAGGTAAAGCGTTCTACTCCATTAAAAAATTATATTCTTGAAACCTCCCAGGAGCCATCCACCCTGTCCCGCAGGTCACTAAAAGTGGGCCTTGACTGGATGGCAGTGAGGATCAGTGAGTCTGTAAAATCTCATTGGCATAAGGAAGACTGAAGAAGAATCAATGCATTTTCATTTTGATGCTGACAACGAATATTGAAAGTACCATGGACTACCAAAAAAAAAGCCCTAAACAAATATGTCTTGGAAAAAGTACAGCTCGAATGCTCCTTAGAAGCAAGGGTGTTGAAACGTTGCGTCACATAATGAGGACATATTATCAGGAGAGACCATTTCCTGGGAAAGGACATAATGCGTGGTAAAGCAGCAGGCAGCAACAGAGAGGAAGACTTGCAACACGATGGATCGACCCAGTGGCTGTATGCATGGTCTCAAACATAGGAACATTTGTGGAGCCACCACAGGATTAGACTATGTTTTGTTCTGCTGTACATAGGTCACTACCTGTAGAAACCTACCCAATGACAACCAAGAAAAACAACAACAGTCCTGAACAGCCTTGTTTTTCAGTAATGCCTTCAGTGCCATTGGTTCGTGATGGATTGCTCCTCCTTAAAATGGTCCACACCATGGCTGTAACAATGAGCCCAGTGATAACAATGATGAGGGTGGGGCGGGGTGGGGCAGAGCTTTGTTCTGGTGAACATGGTGTCAGTAGGATTTGGAACTTAATGGAATCTCCTGGGGGCAGGGATGAGGGCGGGAACCACCAACTCCTTAAGAGACTCCCTGGGCATGGATGGCATTTTACCAGCACAGGAAACAAAGACACTGATTAGTCCCTCATTCCATTGCCCCATTTCAGAAATGTTCATTGCAGGAGAATTATCTCTCTCTCTCTCTCTAGAATGCGAGCATAATGGTTCAGGACCAGGTAGGGTATTGTTCTCTTGTCTGTCCGTAGGGTTGATGTGAGTCAGAGCTGACAAGGTAGTAGGCTGCTCACCTTAAAGTCAGCAGGTTGAAATCACCAGGCACTCTACAGAGAGAAACACAAGGCTTTCTACTCGCATAAAGAGTTACAGTCTCAGAAATCCACAAGGGCGGTTCTACCCAGTCTGATAGGATCATTGGAATGGGAATTGGATAAAATTGAAGCCAATGAGTTGGTTGTTGGGGTTTTGAACAACTAACAACAAATCTCCTGAAAAACTGCTCCTCTCCCCCCTTCAGCCCTTTCCAAGAGGCTAGAGAACCTCTGGCGACCTGGAGAAAATGGCTACTCGATTCTGTGTCAGCATGAGTGGACTGTGTACAGAGCAGCAGCATTTTACGACTTCAGCTTTCTAAGGAGTCTTCTACGGAACTGATTTCCTAATAGCTACAGGCATGCTTCCTCTCACAATGAAATTTGATAAAACACCTATAAGAAAGGTGTGGAAGAAATGAGTCCCGTTTTAAAGGACAAGGCAAAATATTCATTGATTCTAGAATTCTTTCCCACTCACACCTTTCAAAGCAAGTCCAGACATCAACACTGTCTTGTCCAATACTAACTAATCTTCCTGCCCGACGCCAAGTCTGCCATACAGAATAACTTAGTCTCACACTTTTAATATCTAAGAAATTAACAAATTGCTAGGGGGTGGGGAAATATCCAGAAACACACGCATACACAAAGAAAGAAAATGGTGTCAATTCATTGGCTATAGATTCCTCCTCCCCACCCCCCCAATTTAGTTGCGCTTAACTGGAGAAAATAAAACCAATCTCTACAAGTCAGGGCCTAGAAACAAATGTTTCATTGCTAATTACACACATAGGGGTTTATTCTGCCCAAGATACATATGCCTAACTCTCACAAAAACTAACCGGAGTCCCATTCAAGTGTGGAAGGGAGTTTAGACTCTTCGGTTGTAATTGAAGAAGCCATGAAATTCTCTTATAAGCCCATGTTGCCTCATAATAATACTACAATATTGAAGCTTGGGTTTGTTAAGTAGCAAAGACTCAATGCAACTATTCACTGTGAAGCTTTCCCAGGAAAAGACCCCAGTGTATACTAAATTTTTTTAGTATATTCTTAGAAATGATTAGTTTTTTAATTACTTCAAGTGGGAGCAGACCTCTTTCAGGGCTGGTCGGATAAGAGGTAAATCACAATCCAATGGAACTGAAGGTAGAAGTGGAAGGGATATTTTAATAAAACCTTAATTCAATTCTTTAATTTTCATCCACAATGAATCAAATATTTCTTAATTTGTAGAATAATATATGATAGAGTGAAAAAAAAGAGGCTCACGTTGCACTTTTCATTTGGTGTTGTTAAATGAGGTTCAGCCAGTTCAATATAATGAAAAATTGTCTGGTCTAGCAATCAAAATTATTGCTATTTTGAGTTCATTGTTGCAGTCATTGTGTCAATCTGTATACTTGAGGATCTTCCTCTTTTTGCTAACCATCTACTTGACCAAGAATGATATCCTTCTCCAGAGACTGCCTCTACCTGATTACATGCCCAAAGCAGCACACTAGGGAAAGTTTCACCATCTTTGTTTCTAAGAAGCACTCTGGCTATACTTCTTCCAACACCAATTTTGTTGTTGTTGTTGTTGTTGTTATTCTAGTTTTTCATGGTTTATTTTGTATTCTATAGCTCTCTAATAGCAAAGCATCCATTTTTATTTGGTCTATCTTATTTGTTACGCATCTTTTGTATGAATCACTTTAAAGATAACATTTCCATCCGATACATTCAATCCAATATTTCTTTGATTTCCTGACTGGTGCTACATTAGCATTTAATTGGATTCAAATAAAATGAAATCCTAGAGAACTTCAATCTTTTCATCATTTATCATGGTGTCCCTTAATGGTCCAGTTGGGAGGATTTTCTTTTTCTGTGTGTTGAAATATGATCTCCACTAGATATGGTGGTCCTCTATCATCATTGGCGACCGCTTCAAGTCTTCATTGTAGGTAAGCAAGTTGTATCATCTGCACATTACAGTTTGTTAATGAGTCGTCCTCCGCTCCTGATGACATGTTCTTCTTCAGATAGTCCACTTTCTGAGATTAGTTGACCATTGTTCTTGCTGTTAGGTGTCATTGAGTGGGCGCTGACCTATAGTGAATCTATATACAGAAGGAGAGTGCACTGTCCTGGGCCATCCTCACAATTGTTCCTATGCCTTCTCCCACTGGTAGAACCATCGTGTCAGTCCATCTCTTCAAGGGCCTTGCTGTCTTTGCTGCCCCTGTACCAAGCATGATGTCCTTCTTCAGGGACTGGTCGCTCCTGATATCATGTCCAGACTATGTAAGACAAAGTATTTCCATCCTGGCCTCTAACGAGCACCCTGATTTTACTCTTAAATATAGATGTTTGTCTTTTTAGCAGTCCACAGTGCTCACCACAAATCAAATGCTTCAATGTTCTACAGTCTTCCTTACTCAATGGCAAACTTTCCCATGCATAGGATGCAATGGAGAATGCTATGGCTTGGGCCAGGTGCACCTTAGTCCTCAAAGTAACAGCCTTGCTCTTCAATACTCTGAAGAGATCTTGTGTAGCAGATTTATCCAATGCAATATATATTTTGATCTCTTGACTGCTGCTTCCATGATCCTTGATTGTGTTTCCAAGCAAGTGGTCCTTGACAACTTCCACATTTTCTCCCTTTATCATAATATTCCTATTGTTCCAATTGTGAGAATTTTGGTCTTGCTCACTTTGAGTGATAATCCATACTGGAGCCTGGAGCCCTTGATCTTCATCAGCAAGTGCCTTAATTCCTCCTCACTTTCATCAAGTAAGTTTCGGCATATCAAAAGTGGCATATCAAAAGTTTCTCCAATCTGGAG
Source organism: Tenrec ecaudatus (assembly GCF_050624435.1). NCBI lineage: Eukaryota > Metazoa > Chordata > Mammalia > Afrosoricida > Tenrecidae > Tenrec > Tenrec ecaudatus. The sequence continues at coordinate 17,305,848 of NC_134542.1, read as the reverse complement.
GCCACATTCTTCTTCATATAATCCAGCTTCTCTGATGATCTGCTCAAGCATGTAGACTGAACAAGTATGGTGAGAGAATACAACCCCGACTCACACCTTTCCTGATGTTAAACCATGCAGAATTCCTTTGTTCTGTTCGTACAACCACCAGGTATAAGTTCCCCATGAGCACAATGAAGTGTTCTGGAATTCTCACTCTTCTCAAGGTCATCCACAGTTTATTATTCACCCAGTAGAATGCCTTTGGATGGTTAAAAAAACACAAGTAAGCCATTTTCCGGTACTCTCTGCTTTGACTCAAGATTCTTCTGACATCAGCAATGATATCCCATGTTCCATGGCCTCTTCTGAATCCAGCCGAAACTTCCAGAAGTTCCCTGTCAATGTACTGCAGCCATTGTTGTTGGATGATCTTCAGCAAATTTTTACTTGTGATTTCAATGATATCATTCTAATGTTTGAACTTTCTGTTGGGTCACCTTTCTTTGGAGTGTGCACAAATATGGATCTTTACCAGTCAGTTTATTCAAGCTGCTGCCTTCCATATATCCTGGCATCGCTGAGTGCATGCGTCCAGTGCTTCTTCATCTTTCTGAAACATTTCAATGGGTGGTCCATTAATTCCAGCAGCCTTGCTTTTGATAGTGCATTCAGTGTAGTTTGAACCTCTTCCTTCAGCATCATTGGTTCTTTCTCATATGCCACCTCCTGAAATGGACTACCAACTAGTTCTTTTTGGTACAGTGACCCTGTGTATTCTTTCCACGTTCTTTTGATGTTTCCTGCACATTCAATATTTTGCTTATAGAAACGTTCAAAGTTGTAATTCGAGGCTTGACTTTTTTTCCTGAGTTCCCTTTCGATTCTCTAATTCTAGGTCCTTGCACATTTTGTTATAACATTTGGCTTTCTCTTCTCCGACTGACCATTGAAATATTCTGTTCAGCTCGTTAATTTCATCCTTTATTCCATTTGCTTTGAGTACTATTCCATTAATAGGAAGTTTCAGTCACTTCTGACATCCACTTTCGTTTTTTTCTTTCTTTCCCATCTTTTCAATGACCTTTGGCTCTCTTCCTGATGTCCTCCCATAGCTCCTCAGGTCTTCTGTTATTAGAGTTCAATGTGTTAAATCTGCTCTTGAGATGTTCTTGAAATTCAGGTGGGAGAGCCTCCGGGCCATATTTCGACTCTTCCTATGGACTTGCTTGAATTTTCTTCAGCTATATCATGACGTTTCACATGAGTCTGTTCCACAGTTGGCCCCTAGTCTGATACTGAGCTTCTCCATCATATCTTCCCACAGATGGAGTCACTTTGGATATCTGGAGATTTTCTATGAGCAAGTTGTTGGTCTTGTGAAATTCTATCACGTGATCCCCAGCTTCCTTTCTCTCACCTAGTCCATCGTTTCCAATTAGTGTTCCTTCCTTTTTGGTTTCCCACTTTAACATACCAATCACCAACAACTATCAATGCATATTAACTGCATGTTTGATCAATGTCTTTCTGACTGGAGTCCTTGGTAGAATTCTTCAATATCTTCATCACTAGCTTTTGTGATTGGTGCATAAAGTTGCATAGTAATTGTATTGATTTGATTTCCTTGAAGGTGTATCGGTATAATTTTATCATAGTGAGCTTTGTACTTCATGACAGATTTAGCAAGATTCTTTTACACACTAAATGCCACATCAATCTTCATGATTGTGTTATTCCTGGAAGAGTAAAACATGATTTTTCTGATTCAAAATGGTCAATACCTGTCCATTTCAACTAACTAATGCCAGGATATTGATCTTCATGCATTCCATTTAATTTTTGACCACTTCCAATTTTCTTAAATTCATACTTTGCACATTCTATGTTCCAAATATTAGAAGATTTTAGAGCTATTTCTCTTACCTGAGTCCTGTCCTGAAGGCTCCATCCACTCCCACAGGCTTCATCAGACACACACCACCATGGTCAAGTCCGCTCCAAGAGATCATCTCTTCTTCAATCACATTTCAAGTGCCCTCAGACCTGAGAGGCACATCTGCCAGCCTTACATCCAACAATGTTCTCCTTCCTTTGCTTCGGCTCTCAGTGTTTGAAAATGCTTTGTAGCTATATGCATAAGGTTTTCAGCAGCTTCTTCCTCCAAAGTGGGGAGTCAAGTTCTTCTTCATTGTCTGTTCTTAGTCTGGAAGCTCCATGGAAACCTGTTCACTCTGATCCTGCCGGTATCTGAAAGACCAGTGACATAACTTCCAGCATCACAGCGACACACAAACCACTGCAGTATGACAAACCCATAGACCGTGGTGGTAATTGCAGAGTATATAAGTATGGTGAAAGGATATATAACCTGACACACATCTTTTCTGATCTTAAACCACACGGTGTATCCCCTGGTTCCCTTTGAATGACTGCATCTTGCTTTTTGCAGAGGTTCTGTATAAGCATAACTATGTACAGGTTCCCATTCTTGGCAATGTGTCTATAATTTGTGATAATTCTCACACATCAATGTCTTTCAAATTCAGAGAACCATCTTCCTGGTTTTCTCTGTTTTCTCTCCCAATCTAGCTGATATCAGCAGTGTTAGCCCTCATTCTACACTCCCTTCTGAATTCAACTTAAATATCTGTCAGCTATCTGTAGATGGACTGCCGAAACCATTTTTGAATTATGCTGTTGAGTCACTTTTCTTTTGAATGGACAAAGATATGTGTCACTTTCAGGTAGCTGTCTTCCAAAGTTCTTGGCATACATGAGCGAGGGCCTCCAATGCTGCAATCACTTGTTAAATACATGTTCTGTCGGTTCTTGCAGCTTTGCTTTTCATCAATACCTTCAGTATAATTTGAACCTCTTCCTTGCTTATCCTTCGTTCTTGACCACACCGTCTGAAATGCTTGAACATCAACCAGTTGTTTTTGGTGCCGTGGTCTCTGTTTCTTCCGACACCTTTTGATGTTTTCTGCATCATTCAATCACGTGCACATAGACGACCAACCCTGTAGGATGCAGTGAAACAGCCCTATAATGTTTCCAGAGGAGCACTGCTAGTGTTATAGGTCAGCCTTTGGGCTGTTAACCAAACCACAAGGTCAGAGGTTCAAACCCACCAGGCAATCCACGGGTGGAGAAAGATGAGGCTGTCTGTTCCCATAAAGATTTGGAGTCTTTGTGTAGCATCTCTGTGAATTGCAATCACTCACAAAAAAACCTGTATGACAGAGTCAAACTGCCTGGGTTTCTGAGGCTGTGAATAGTCAGGTGGGCAAAAAGCTCCATTTTTTCACCTGTGGGTTTGGACGAGTGAACTTATGGTTGGTGCCCAATGTGTTTCCCGCTGTCTCATCAACAGAATCAGGGGCAGTGAGTTTGTTTTTCACTTTGGGATATTTTAAAATATAGTTTCCAAGTTGGTTTGGTTACGTTTTTTAAATAGCTTCAAAGGCTATACGCTTTACTGATGAAGATCAAGGATTGCAGCCTTCGCTGTGGATTTCAAATGAGTGTAAAAAAAAATAACTCCTCACAACTGGATCCATAGGTGAATCCCCTCTGACCATACTCAAGAGAGATAGCCTTGCTGTCATGCACGTGCATTGGAAAAACGGATTTTTTGCAAATACACTTAGGTTAAAATTTAACACCTTATCATTTAATATCCATTTGACTCATTGAACAAGTGTTTTAGTTTTTAATATTTTTCTTGCTTTCTTTTTGATTGAGAGTTTTCTTTGTTTAACTTTGTGATTGCTGTTAGTTTATTTGTTGATGTTTATTTCTTTGTATGAGTTTCTGTATATTAAAACCAGGAAAGGCACATCTACAGAGATAGTAATTGGATTAATGGTTTCTTAAGTGTTTCAACGGGGAGGTTGGAGGGAAATTGAAGCTAATAACAGTGAGTATAGAAAAGCAGAAAATGTCCTAAAATTGATTGTGGTAATGATTGAACGCCTCTTCTTGATAAGACTGAACTATTGAGTTAGATGATATGTGTACTATATGCCAAGCCATGGTATTTTCAATTTCCTCATGTGCATAAGAAAGTTGGACATTGAACAAGGAAGATCAAAGAAAGATTGATGCTTTTGAACCATGGTGTTGGCAGAGGGAACCGAAAGTGCCAGGGACTGGCAAAAGAACAAACACCCGTCTTTGAAGAACTAGGGCCCGAACGCTTCTCGGAGGCGAGAATGGTGAGAACGTGTCTCGCGTGCTTTGGACATGTTATCCAGAGCGGACAGACCCTGGAGAAGGACATCGTGCTTGGTAATGTGGGGGGGCAGCAAAAAAAAAAAAAAAGAGGAAGCCCCTTAGCCAAACGACTGACGCGGTGACTACACAATGGGTTCAAGCATCAGAACAATTGTGGAGATGGCTCCTGGACCAGGCAGTGTTTCATTCTGGGGTGCACGGGTTACCATGAGTCAGAACGGATGCTTTGGCACCTAACAACGACACGAACAGCATCTGTACAGGGACGGGCTTTCTCCAGGGACCTTTCGGTGAGCAGCCGAGCACTCAATCACTGTACCGCCCGGGCTGCTTCAATATGTGACCAAGACGAGAGGGTGGTCTTTACCAGCCCCTAGAGTGGCTCTCTCCGAAATGTGATTTTGGAAGATTCATTTGTCTACAGAGTAGATGAGAAATACTTGCTTCTAGACATATCTATTGGGGGTGGGGGCAAACAGGGCGCAAAGATTCAACGTGCGTGCACACACATGCCCTGGACATGCATCTGGACACATAACTCAGGCTCACACTCATACCTACGACCGATCACACTTGTCAGCAGGCAACCATTGTGAAAATGCCACTCCTGGAATGAGAGAGAAAGGACTGAAGCCTACCCTTGAGCTTCAGATGTTTCTTTTGGACTTGAGTTGTGCTGCTAATGAAGAAAAATGAAAGAAAAAAAACACATGCCGACGTTTTGTCATTCTCTGACAGTCAATGTTTGTAATAAATCCCCAGGGAATTTGGACTCCGAGTTCATCAGATGCCCAAATCAGCTTGCTCTCTTCAGCCAAACTATGGAGTGTTGTAAGATCTAACATCTCCTCCCCACACCAGCACTTCTGCTTTCTGTCCTCCTGATAGAAACTGTAGAAGCAAAGCCAACAGAGAGCTCTATTAGAAGTTCTTTTATTTTACAAATGAGCCATAAAATTATCCATTAATCAGTCCTGGCTCCCAGGGGATGGTGTGCATTGTGAACGTTTCCTTTTCCTTTCTGATCTCCATTTTGTTGAAGGAATTACTCACAAAGTGGGGTTTATGGGGTGGGGGGGGCGGAAGAAAGAAAAAGGAGTCACATAGCCATAAGCTTTGGAAAGCCAGTTCTTTTTCTTTCTTTCTTTGTAAGCAGTTTTTGGCCACAGTCAGATTTCCTTCACTCAACACTATTGCATTTTAAAAAATTTATTGTGCTTCCTTGAGACTTCCTATAAAACCAGAAGTATTCCCCTCCCTTTCTCAAAGGGCATGGGGTGCCCCTTTATTCAAATAAGGGTTTCCTTGGAGCAAGTTCTCTGGCTCCATTAAAAGACAACTCCTGTTCTCTGGGGGCAAGAATGCCTGAGCATGGAAGAGATGAGACACAGGAGGAATTCCCTCCAAGTTGGCCGTTTCAGGGCTTTCTCTGCTTAATTCCCACACGAGGTGTTAATTCTGAGAGTCCTTCGCTTTATCCGGAGGGCAGGAGGAGGAAACATCCATCAAACTTGGCTGTTGTCTGAGAGAGAAGCAGGAGGTGGGCAATGCCTTCTCATTGGGTGGCTGCTTGCTGAGACCAGCCTGTCTACGTAAAATTTCCCCAGATTTCTTGCCTGTCGTAATTCATGTTCAGGCATCAGTAGATCGGATATATGAATATGTAACATCAAACCAAACCCATGGCCTTAGACTCAATACTGCCTCAAAGTGAGCCCATCGAGTGGAAGTAAACTTCCCGATAGCCGCTTTCCACGGCGGTGGGCTTTAAGAAAGAAGCCTGCCCTGTCCTGCTCCCTGACAGCCGCTGGTCGCTTAAAACTCGTGACTTTTGCATTCGTAGTCAGTTTTAAGTGGAATAATAACAATAGTAGCATAGCAATTACGATAATAATGTAACAAATGTAATCATAATAATACTGAAAATGCATACATTGTTGGGACTATTTTTTAAATTTATTTTAAATCTTTATGGCATTGTTCATTGCAACACTAGTCACAAAAACGAAAGGGTGAGCACCGTGTGTGTGTGTGTGTGTGTGTGTGTATCCATATATATCCTTTATTTGTTTGGATATATATTTTACCTGCATAGATATTTATAAAATAGACATTTATATTACACAGAGGATGGAGAGAGGTGATGAGCATGGAGTTCTGGCGTGCATTGGACTGCTAATCACAAGACTGGCGGTTCAAACCCACTAGTTACTCCATCAGAGAACAATGAGGCTATCTGTTCCGAGATAGATTTACCATCTTGGAAAGCTGCTAGAAGACAGTGAGAATGAACTCAGTGGCAGTGGGTTTGTTTTGATTTGTTTTTTGTTTGTTTGTTTGCTTCTCAACCACCCTGAAAATACAGTAAAGATATGAGCAGCAGTACACCCAGGTGATGGGGATTCTGGCTTGGAAGACTAGCATCCCTTTCCCGCAGCATCGATGTGGGGAACGCTCTTCTGAAGTGACATGGCAGCGGGAGCAGCAGCAGTGGCCGTTGCTCAGAGGTTTCCTCAGCAAAGGCCTGCCAGGAAGCTCACAGTATAAATGAGGAGGTCTTGATAGTCACCCTCAATTTTCACATAACCACAGGGTTGCTGGAACCTAACCATGTCAATAAAGGAGACATAGTTGTATGTGTTTTTAATACAATTTTTTTAAGTAAAAGATAAACGGGTTATAATGATTTAGTTTGGTGCCACTGCTGGCTTTCAATTCTCCTCCCTCTGTTTCTCTATTTAGTTTTTGTCTTTTATTTACACACAGTGTAAAGCTTCTATAAGCTGTCTTAAGGGATTTCTTTATTTTACCTTCTTTTTATTATTTTTTTAAACTAAACTGTTTGTCTAACCTTCAGAAGCCAGGGAGGACGTATGCAGCAAAGATTTTTATTTCCAATGAGCGTCACCCCAAAGCGAACTTACAAGCTAAAGAGATTTACAAGTTTATCTAGCAAGCATTGAAGGACAGACTGCTGTACAAGAGTCCCAGGGAGAACACAGCCATTTCTCCGAGAGGCAGCCTGCCGCCAGTGGGTGAGATGACCTTTAAGCTCTTTCACTAAGCAGAGGGCTCTAACCCAGGATGCCTCTCTCCCTTGGTCATCAGCCATGTTCTTTAGAATATTACTCTAGTAAATTAAATGCATGCGTCTCTATGGATTCGTCAGTCCACAGAACATCTTCTAAGGAAGTAGATGGGCTTCTTCAACACTTATTTACTTCTTAAGCACTCTGAGCACGTATAAGAACATGGCATTCGTGCACAGAATGTCTGGACTTGTATTCGATGGAGTTGCTCACACCAAGTGAACCACTTCCCTCCTTCGGAGACTACAGAAGTGTAAGGCCCTGGAATCACTGATATCATCAGCACACGCATGTTGGATGTTGTTAACATACCTTAAGACATTATTAGCTGACATGACTTTATCCATGCGACAGGCGTTGGCAGTTTCGCACATTTAATTTAAGAACGTTGACTTCCATAAATAAGGAATCGAAAAGGAATGTCCCTTAATCTCCCTGCTAATACACTCGGACGTCTGGCAGCTCCGCTGCATCTGTGGTGTTCCACGTGTGCCGCTTGGATCCGAGGTCTCACCTGACTTAGGGTCGGCTTCCGCCTTGCTGTGTGAAGTCTCTGGGATTTCATGTGGTGGGGGAGGAAGTGCAGACGGGTTAGGAAGATAGAAAGCTCTGTCCAGCCAAGAGAGACCTTCATTATGCAGATTTCCATTGGCTTCTGTGTGGCCCAGAAAAGCTGTCCTGGAAGGGGAGTGGATGAGAAGAAGCTCTTGAATCAGAGTGAGCCTTGCTGGAAGGGAATCTCACAGACCTTACCAACTCTGTGCAAGCCTGATGTCTTCTCCTTCGCTGAAACAAACGATCGAGTTTAGCGCTGCTGACATATGCAAGCCCTGGAATCATTCTCTGGCGTGATATTGGAAACCAAAAGCTAGTTTTACTAGGACACGGTGGTCAGCTAGGAGTAGGTGAAGCTCTAAATAATTCATATTCTTCATGTATCTGGTCCCCTAATTCTTTCCTTATTGACCTTCCCAGGAAAAGTAAGCTTGTTCTTGGGTGGTGAGGCAGGCCTGCACCTGCTTTCAAGCTTCACTGTGAAGTGTAAGCACACTGCAGGGTCTTCAATTCTCTGTGCTCACCGTTTGCCTTCTTCTCTCCATCCAACAGTTCAACTACTCACGTTTCATCATACTGCCTTGCTGGTATCAGTACAATCAAGCCCACTAAATAGGATTCATATGTATTCACATACACATATGCGCACGCACACACACACACAGAGTCTCCCCAGAGACTGAAAGAACTAGATGGTACCAGAGTACCACCACTGACCATTCTGATCAGGACCACAGTGGATGGATTCAGATCGAATAGGAAAACAGTTTCTTCTTTCTCTTTTGCGCCAGAGACCAAGAGCCATATCTTAGGTTTTTGTATATAAGCACTGAAGACTCCAGACATTACTCACCAAAGTATAATATAGAACATAACTTTGCAAACTATATTATGTCAATTGGCCAAGATATCACACAGACTATGGTCCTAAAGTTTGAAACCCAACTATCCAATCTTGCAATGTGTTCGATTATGTCTCCAGTAACTGTAAGTGCGTTGCTAGATAAACTCAAAACCCGCTGCCATGGAGTCAATGCTGACTCATAGCGCCCCCTGAGGGTTTCTGAGACGGTAACTGTTGATAGGAGTAGAATGTCTAGTCTTTCACCCTTGGAGCTGCTGATGGTGTTGAACTGCCGGCCATGAGGATTGCAGCCCAAAGCATAATCAGTACAACACCAGGGCTCCATGTGCTACTCTATACAACACTTGATATGTTAAAGAATGAGACAAAGTTTTTGAGAAAACCCATTTCCTTTTCAATAATGCTTGCTTCCATACCTATTTCTGGTGGTGGTCTTGAAAATACCTTGGGGAGAGTCATACAAAATATGAATTCTTTCTCTCTGAATTTTCCTACCCTATTCATTTTCTTGATTTCTGCCTTCTAAGTCCTCTTTCCTTCTCCCACTTGCCCTTTATCTTTCCCACAAAGTATGTGTCATGTGGCCTAAGAAGGAGATCTTATCAAAGAAATGTCAAAGACACACCTTCATGTGATGGTTGGGTACCCTTTCCAGTCCCTCAGGAAGTCCAGCTTCTTTGCACCCACTCATTCCCTTTTCTTCCGTCCCAGCTTCCTGTTAGCAGTTCTGTGCCCCATCTGCCTGCCCAGGAGTCCTCAAGGCTGGAGAGCCCAGAACCCAGGTCTCTTTTCTGTATTCCTTCCCTGAGTCACCACACTGTCTATCCCTAGTTCACACCTTGCTCCTAAAGGCTATGAACGCGCATTCGATAGACTTCTTGATCTCTGCCATTAGAGGGTAAGTTGGCATCTTTGTTGTTGCTGCTATTAGGTACCATTCAGTTGGTTTCAACACATGGTGACCGTATGTTCAACAGAGCAAACTACTGCTTAGTGTGGGCTGAATGTCCTGCTGTGTTTGAGCCCATTGCTGCAGCAACTGTGACAGTTCATCCCCCTGAAGGTCTTCTTTGTCACTGAATCTCTACTTTACCAAGTGTTATGTTCCTCGGCAGGGACGGGTCCCTCCTCATAGTGGGTCCAAAGATATGTTATCAAGAGACGTAAGCATCTTCTGGGAAACACGTTCAAATCTGAACAATATGCTTTCACTGCAAAATCTGCCCAACCCACTGGCTTCTTCAACTCACCTGAACTCTGAGCTGTCAGTAGTTCTGATGGAGATCTCTCATGCTTGAGCCTTCTCTCCACACACCTCATATCCAGGCAACAGATCCTCTTGGCACAGCTTGCTAAAATAGATTGAGAACCCCACCTCACGTGACATGGCCTCCACTAGTCCCGCTCCTGTGTGGGTGACCATCACTGTCACCGGGCTCACTGTGCTGATGCTCACGCGGCTCTTGGTATTCCCCCACTGGACCAGAAAAGTCAGCAGCTCAAGGTATCCCATTGATCCAGAGATCAGATTACTCCCTCTTGTCTTCAATGAATCCCCGTTTCTCACAAATTCAAAGCTAATATGTTCCCATGGTGTGTAAGCAGAGCACAACTGTCCACTCCTAAAACTTTGGCACCTCAATGAGAAAAAAAGAGACACTGTAACTCTTATAGACTTTATTTCAAATGGTATATCCTGTGGGCATAATCATAAACAAAATCTTAAAAGGATTTAATGTACCCATGTTTTTGACTCACGCCATGGAGTTCATTCTGACTCATGGTAACTCGATGGGGATTTCTGAAATAGTAACTCATTAGAGGAGCAGAAAGCCTCATCTTTCTCCCTTGGAGCAGCTGGTGTTTTTGAACTACTGACCTTACTGTTAGCAGCCAAATGGGTAACCACAACCACTGCATAGCAACCAAAAGAAACACCCATAAGAGCAGACATTCAGTTTTCTCAACGCTTTATAAAAATTGACTAATTGAATCCTTGCAAATACCATAATGTTTGCACTACCCTCGCCCCCATTTCAGAGATGTGGAAATGAAGGCATTTTTAACAAATAAATTAAGTTGCCCAAGGTCATAGAGTCAGGATAGAGCAGATGGGGTGGGGAGGGGATCCAAATTCTGGTAGGGTTTCAGTAAATCTAGTCTCAGCACTCATCTGAAAAGGAGTAAATGAACTAGGAACCAGGTACACAGTCAACAGTGTATGTCTGGTGAATAACATAAAGAGCAACCGCGTGATCATTCCATAGGTGACTCTAAATCTGTAACGATAGGAGAAAATATCTGTGAGTAAGCTAAAGGACAAACGATCAGGTTATACAGACAATTTCCAAATGAACCGGTGCACACAAGCACACATACATGTGCGTTTACATAAAACACAAAGTAGGCTAGGCCCTCACATACTTATTGCATGGGGCCCGTGATAGGTTCATTAGGAATCTGAGCCTATTCGATGTAATGAGACATATTAGGTAATTTTCATTTTCTTCAGCACATACCCTCCTTTTCATACATGGTCTTCTGTGGTTGTGCATTTTAAAACCAGGAAAAAGATGTTTTCAAAAAATAAAATAAACTTCTTTCAAAATGTGTAATTAAATATATCTATGGTCAGCACAGGTGAAAATAATCCTGAAGACTGGCTATCTGTGATCATTCTAGAAGCAAAGTTTCCCCTCGTATTGCTACCAAGAAGGATTTACAGTTCTCCCTCTAGAAATCCTAGATTGCAAAACAGTCTACTGACTTTGCTGATTTTCCCCATTTCTTAAATGCTCTAACACAGACACAGGTAAGATTCCTGCCTCTCTGAGGGAACAAGGATAAGCACCTTGAATGCCTGGAATTCCTACACCAATGAAAGAAACATGGCCTTGGATCTAGAGAAAACATATTCTTACTGGGCTCTTAATAATGTTGGCAATGACTTGGAGACTCATTTCCACATTGATAACCGTCACCACAACACAACAGTTGCGTTTTAGTTGATTGCGACTCATGGTGATTGTGGTCCATGGACAAAGTAGACCAGTTCCGTAGGACTTTCAAGGATGCCGCCTTTTGGAAGCAGATGACCAGATCTATTCTTCCAAAGTGCCTCTGGGTGACCTTGAATGGCCAACAGGTGTTGAGAACTGAACAGGTTGCTTCATGCAGGGAAGGTGCCTCTGAAAGTGAGTGTGATGGACCTTTGAATGAACAACCCAGAACAGGAAAGTATTGCTGCTCTTGAAGTTCAATATCAGTTCGGGATGCATTAGGGGGCAGGGAAGAGACACATCCTCAAGCAGAGCTGGACACCGACACATTCATTCCCATCCTACCTCAAGCTGTGCAGCCACCTAGGCGCATCATCCCAGGTGACTAAAAGGAAGGGTAATGTGGGCACGCAACATCTCCAGGGCTAGAGAGCTACGACTTGGCTGAGCAGGGACTCAAACACAGGCCCGTGGCCTCCAGAGTCGGTCAGCTCTTTACAGATACTACCCAGTCTACAGAACGGGGCCCTCCACATTACCAGGAAAGCATGCAAGAGTCTCTTCTGAGGGGTTTGTACGTGAGGAGTTAGTGGATGCATAAGTCAGCGTGTTCTTCCTTGTCTTCTTTTTTAATTCAAATCGGGAGTCATCTGGGAGTCGTGCTAAGGCAGCAATTTCTCCACCTTGCTGCCTTCAGCAGGGGTGAAATACCTTCCTCCTCTCAGCAAAGAACCGCAGAGGAAACCACGAGACACAGTTGCTCTCCTCTGGGCCCTGTCTGAAGGGCAGACAATTCCTGGCCCATCCATTACCGTGTAAATAATTAAACACCCCAGCCTGCAGACTGGGCTGGGAGGTCTGTGGAGGAATTTGCTTTAAATATTGGCGAGCAAGCACGCAGGCCGGTCAGTCATCAGCTCCTCCTAGTGGCTTTTTTGGCCCTCACTCGGGAGGCCGCTGAGGTGTTGAGGTCTGTGGGGAAAGGAAACCCTAACCCAGTGAGTAGCCTGAGGTTCCCTCAGAAGAGAGAGGATCATCCGTCACCTCTCCAGCCACCTGCCATCGCCCCTCTGTGAGAGCTGGCTCAGCCCTGAGCTTGCAATCAGATTGGGCCAACAAACAGCTCGTAGGTAACCGGGACACAGCATGGTCCATTCCGTGCATGTGTCATTAATTAATGATGGTCGGACAACCTTTTGTGTATGATTCTGTCTATTAGCAGGGCTTGTTCGCAATTATTTCTTCCACCAAAAATGTGGATACTTTGATTAGCCAAAAGAGGCACTGTATTAGTCTCGGTACTTTAGAGAAACAAATCCATAGCAACTCATGTATAAGAGAGAGTTTTATATAAAGGGTAAGTGCACATCAAGAAAACATCCCAACCCAATGCTGCCCACGTCCACAAGTCCAACATTAACCCATTAACCCCTCTGTCCAACACCAATCCACAAAATCCTCCTCCATCTCACAAAACACATGCAATGTTGCTGACTACAGGAGGAAAGCTGAGTCACTGAATGTAAAAGCATCTCAGCACTGGCAGGGGTCTCCACACAGCTGCTCCAGCACCCAGGGCTGCATCGGGGTAGGTCCATGTGGCTTTTCCTTGGGGACTTCTTGCAGGAAGACAGCCTTGCAAGCTGAAGCAGGGAACTGCTAAGGCAGCTGCACCCTGGTACAACCATCACAAAGCAAGAGACCCGAGAATGAGAAAGGCGAGGCTCACTGAGCCATTTATCCCCACATGTGTTCATTGGCCAGGTTGTCACAATAAACTAACTAACTCAGGCACGTTACAAACTGATCATTTAAATTTCATCATGGTGGACATTTTGCACTTACCATAGAATCAATATGTCTGCCATGATAACGTCTATTGCCCTTCATGAAAAAGGAGAAGGGCACACCTGAAAGTGGTTCCGTTCCTCCATCCTGCCCTTTGACCCCAGTCCTCTGTGAAAACAAGGCCACCTTTGAATCAACAGGACTCCTGCAAGCATCACTAACCCCCAGGTCTTTTTCAGATCAGGTGGAAAAGCCAGGGTTTGAGTCTTAAAGACCATTTTAGCCATAGATGGAGCTGAGATGTCAACCAAACCCAAAGAGTAGAGTTGGCATCATGGATGAACTGAAAGCACACACAAACTAGAATCATCTTGCCAAAGGTAATCCAGGGTAGAAGCAGATAGGGAGGGAGCTCTAAATGACAAGGAGAGGAAACAAAATGAAGAAATATCTTCATTCTATCATGGTGCAAATAGAATAGATGGAAAACTCCCCCAGCCCGACCAGTATTGCCATTGTGAACAGTTGCACAGTTAGATACGCGCCCCTTGATCCACTCCACACAGAGCTCACACACTATTGATTATATTGTCACTATTAAGAATTAAAGATAAACCTCTTTTTAGTGTTTTCCCAAACTCAAACGGTCAGGTCACTTGAAAGATTTTGGCATATTTATACATCCAGCCTTGCTAAGAACACGGGCATGTTTCTCCATGTATGGACACACAACACGCACACACACTCACTTAGATGTACACACCACCTGGGGAAGCATGACACGTTTGAGAAGGAGTTGGGTTTCCTGGAGCCCCAGAGGCCCTCAGAAACCAACAGGTACGTGCAAGTAATGGGAAGAGTGCTTCTAGAAAAGACAAGAGACCCGGGGTCAGAAGCGGCTCTAACTCATGCCTGGCTCTGCCCTTGAACCTTATTTTCCCTTAAGCACCTTTCATGACATCTGTCAGCTCCATTTTGTAAAAGAGCGCATAACACAGAATTCACACATCTGCTGTTGGAAAGGGAAAGGAAGGGGACCATTGATGAACTGACACAAAGCAAGAGCTTCAAAATGCTTAGTCTCCTTCTACTTGGCTCCACGCATCTTGTTCCATCCCCAAGGTAAGTTACAGCTGACAATTTCTGTGAATCCCACGATCCCTGTAGTAGTGTTCATCTGATAGCATTTATTGTTGAATGGTATAGGCCCTCCTTTTACGAAAGGGCTTTCAGCTCTTCCCTCAACCCCAACTTGTCGTGTCCTAGAACATTTGACAATCGGTAATCTCGCTCTGAATGAGCCAGTGGGACCCCTTCTCAGCTTGTTTGAAAAACCAGCTTGGGAATTCTCTTGAAGATGTAATCCTTTACTAGGTTCACAGTACATGTCCGAGTTCATGCACCCATGCATTACACATGTGCCAAGCTCTGACCGGGAGACATGATGGTGACTAGGATAGGTATGGGGTCTGCCTTCGTGCAGGCGGTGTCCTCTAGGACGGAACAGGCAGGACATAAGAAAGCAGGCCCATAAATGCCTTCATTGCCATGGGGGACATTGGGGCAAGTTCTGGGCGGGGCTCCAGTGTGGAAAGGAGGTGGGAAAGTGGAGAGTGTTGCTCCTGGTCAAGGAAGCCCCTGGGGAAAGGCGTATGAGACAAAAGCAAACAGCATCCCCAGAAAGAAGCCACAGCGGGTCTGTACAAAGGCCTGGGGCCAGAGGGAAGTCAGAGGAGCTGCCCTGGGGACCTTGTAAGTGGCAGCTTCGGGCAGTAGTCCTCCTCAGAGTCGTAGGCATCCTAGTACTAGTCGCAGTTGTAGTGGTCGTCTTTTATTGAGCAGTATTATCATGCTATTCAGCTTGCTTTATTTTTATTGTTGTAAACACGTAGATGACCAGTCCCACACGTCCCACGTGTACAAGGCAGTGGCACCAGTGACAGCATCTCGCGGGACAACCATCACCATTATCAATGGTTGTCATCAGTGTTCACAGAAACACAACATTCCTGAACTATGATTCCTCCCCCCTCCCCTTGGCTTTCTTTCTCATCCTTGGGTGGGAAGCCATTACACTCTGATCTCTGTATGTTTTTATTTTATATTTATTTTTAAAGTAGTTTCACTGAGCTCTAATTAACTTTTCATTCAACTCAAAAATCCACTCCTGCTTACAATGGCTGCGCAATCATCACCGCAATCAACTTCAGAACATTTTTGTTTGTTTCCTGAACCCATAGCTATCCCCTCTCTTTGACCTCAACCTCCCCGTCCATGCCCCCATCTAATTGCTGTCTGTACAGATCCACCATTCTGATTCCCCTATACAGGAAAAAAAAAAAAGACCCACAACATTGACCAAATCAAACAGAGAAAGCCTCAAGTGGAAAGAAACCCCCCAAATATGTTAACACCAGAATAAATTCAAAATGGGTCAGAGAAAAGATCCACTGACAAGGTGTTACACTGTAGGCTGACGGCAGCTGCTAACATGCACTTGACAATGTGCTTCGTCTAACAGTAAGGCTCCTACGTTCCTAGACTCTGGTCAGTGGGGATTCACTGGAGACAGTCCATGAAGGGATACTGAAAATGGATTTTGGACTTCTTATATCATCTATATCATTACTTTGGATTTTTTTAAATGGCATCTTTTTGTTAAGATACATTTTTCCTACATTCTTCTCCCATCCTTATACTCCCTCGCCCTTTCCTTTGGATTTCCTTGTATATTTTGCTCAGGACAATTGCTATTGATTACGTTTCCTTCTGTTTTAATATTGAGTTAGTTTATTGTGCCAACCTGGCCGATAAACATATGTGGGGTTAATTGAAGGGAGGAGAGATAAATGGCTCAGTGAGCCTCGCCTTTCAATTCTCAGGTCTCTTGTTTTCTTATGGGCAGAACAGGGTGCAGATGCCTTAGCCAGTTACCTGCTTCAACTGATAAGACTCACTTCCTCCAAGACATCCCTGAGGAGAAGCCACATGGACTTACCCCAGTGCAACCCTGGGTGCTGGAGCAGCCATGTGGAGACCCTGTCAGCGCTGAGATGCTAAAACATTCAGATTCAGCTTTCCTCCTACAGTTGGCATCATTTCATGTGTTTTGTGAGATGGAGGAGGACTTTGTGGATTGGTGTCAGACATATTGGTTAATGGGTTAATTTTGGCCTTGTGGGCTTGGGCAGCATTGGGTTGGGATGTTTTCTTGATGTGCACTTACCCTTTATATAAAACTCTCCCTTATACATGAGTCTCTGTGGACTTGTTTCTCTAAAGTACCCAGACTAACACAAATATTGATCTTTGTCTCTCCATGCAAGGTCGACCTAATCCTCCAGGTTCCCTTTCTCACCTGGGAGGACGAGAAGCAGTTAAAACCTGGACGTCTCCTGCCATGGAACGCTTTGCCATTTGCTTTTGACCGGATTAGGGTTTCTGCAATGTGGCTAGTCTTTGTGGAAGCAAACAGCCCAATAAACGTAATTCCCAGTCTATTACCATCAAGTCAATTGCAACCCATCGCAGCGCCACAGGATGACCTAGAACTGTGCCCATGGGTGTCCGAGTCCATAGAGCTTTAGGAAGGCAGGCTGCCACATCTTTCTCCCCTACAGCAGTTGACAGATTCGAACCATGGACCTTCCAGTTAGCAGTGGAATGTGTAGCCACTGTGCCACTAGACTCCTCTGTGAAAAGAGGTGTGTGGGTGGGCGGGGGTGGAGAGGCAGTGGTGGTGAACAAACCTCCCTGCCATTGTGTTGATTCTGACTCGTAGCGGACCTGCCCCTGCGGATCCCGGAGGCTATCACTTTTTAAGGAGGGAGAGAGACTGGTGTTTTCGAACTGCTGATCTCGTGGTTAGCAACCCAAGGCATAACCACTTTGCCACCAGGGTGCCTCTTATGGAGAGAAGGCATTGGTCGAATGCAAGGCAGCTTGAATATCTGACTGCACTATTATACTGTCACAAGATGGCTGCTTTTGGCCTCCTGCCTCCATCCACTGGGGACTGAGGCCTCCCTTCTTGTGCTTCAGGTTATCCACCATACACCCGCCCCGCCTACAGGCAGCACCTTCCTGTGGAAATGCACCCCTTGTTCCACAGAGATCAGATTGGGAAAAAGAGGTATGTGGCTGCTGGAACTGCTCATTTTCAGCTTTCTTGGCCCCTTTTCCTCCGGCAGGGCAGTCAGAGGTTCCTGCTGGCTGCGGCCTTGCAAGCTTCCCAAGTTCCTTCTGGCACCTTCCCCGTCACCTCCCACTTCCCTCTCCGCCCCACAAGGCTCCTGTGCTGACTGACTGACATCTCCAGGCACATGTACCAGGAATCAATCAAAAGATGCCTTCCCACACAGAACAGCTCGCCTCTCCTCTCCTCTCACCAGGCTGCTGCCTCTGACATTTCGGCAAGCCCAGACTGAGCCTGCTGGGAGCCTCGAGTCTCCTCCTAGCTGTCTGGCCGGAGGCCTGTGTCTGGGCACACCAGGCTCTCACAGCAGCTGCAGCTCCCGCATCTTGACACCCTTCCATGCGAACACTGGCGGGCCGTCTCCTTCAGCTCTCCTCTGCTGGCTCCCGCGCTCAGCTTGAATGGCCTCCCCAAAGCCAGAGGCTCTACAGCTCACACTTTGCAGGCTTTGGTGAAAGGATGGTGGAGCGCCCTAGAGGTTGGCTAACAAAAAGAAATTCCATTCCACGCAGCCCCAACCAAAGCCCCCTTGAATGGCCTCCCTTGTCGAGGGTGCCTGTTGGTCTGACCACTGGCTGTCCTTTATGGGTGGCCCCCACCATTGTACCATCTTCCTGTGAGTATGCAGGGCTCAGGATCTGAGGGATCCAACTATCCACCCTGCTAATGAGCTTGGTTTTTAGCTTTTTAAAAATTTCTTGCCTCTCTATCAAGAACAACATTTTAAAAATCTATCTCTGTACCTTTTCCCCAAACAGATGCTCCTTCTAACATTCTGGCCCCAAATTTCAGGTAACTATGTACTCAGAAAGACCCTCTGGCTTAACACAGGGGCTGCTACATGGGCTCAAATGTAACAATTGTGAGGGTGGTCCAAGACAGAACAATTGTTGCCTTCTGTTGCACCTGGGGTCACGGTGAGTCAGAACCAGCTCAAGGGCACCTAGCAATAACCACAATAACCTAGAGTGAGAAACTAACCCCGGGGGGGCTTAGGACTGTGACCCCTAAGATCAAGGGATGGAGTCCACCAGCCAATCCTCGGAAGAGAGAGGTGGCAGCTTGCTTCTGTAAAGATACGACCTTGTCTTAACGGGTCTCTTGGAATCAGCATTGACTCGACAGCAGTGGGTTTGGGTTTTGCTCTATGCTCTCAGAAAGGAGCCCTGGTCGTACAATGACAAAGCAACACTCAGCTGCTGACTGAAAGGCGAGAGGTTCAAATCTGCCAGTGTCTCTCTGGCAAGAAAGACACTGCCATCCATTCACAAAAGGATGACCCTAAAGGAAACCAATGTGCCAGTTCGACTCTGTCTGACAGGTTGCTATGCATCAAAATCCACTCAAGGACTTACAGTAACACACTAGAGCGAGGCTGCACCTCATAGCTAATGCCAACCCACACCTGCACAGCAATTCATTGTAAAACACAGAAACACACCAAGAGGTACATTTTAAAGCTGCCTGTATCAAAAGACCAAGTGACAGAGGCTCAAAATAAAATATATTGTGATTTTTTAAGACGAAATGAAAACACTTACACCCTTATGACATTCTTATCTGCATTATAACTGCACACACATTCCTTTGCCCCATAAATGCAACATCACTGGATGAGTCTTACAACCGTTTCTGATTTAATGAGTTATGGAGTTTACAGGCAGGTTTATATGCAGCAATTACACTATTAGAATGGACAAATGAGCTAAGGGTGAGCCAAAGAAGTTTGCTATAGGATTGTCATTCATACATGCGTGGGTTCATTCCAAACCAAACATGTTTAGACATGTCTCTATGATCAATGGCTGGCTGCAGACAAGTCTGCTCCGTAGTACACGTGTCCTACTCTCATTAGCATGCCTTCTGAAACAAGGTCCAATCTACACAGAGGCGTCCTGGGGCAACACAGAAAGGTCAGCTCAGAAGTAATGGCAACTGCGTTTTGGGTGCCAAAGAGGCGGGCTTGGCAGATTATCTTGAAGGACTTGGGGTGATCACAGGAGCTTATGAGGAAAATGGGTTCAAGAAAGTGAAACTGTGCACTGGTGAAAAGAGATCAAGAAAATTCTACAGAACATTTTATTCTTTCACAAGAAGGCGCTTGCTCACTCTTCAATGGCAACAAGGGCTACATTGGGAAGCCTTCCCCCATATGCCTTACATGCCTGACCCTTCCCCTTCAGATATTTTTGTTCCCCAAATGCAAAGATACACATATATTTGAATAGCAGATTCTATTCTTTCAAAGATACACAAAGTGCCGTTATGACATGGTGTAAATCAAAGAGGGCAGAATTCTTGAGGAAGAGCTAGAGAGACAAAAACATCCCCTTCACAAGTGTAAAGACTAGACGGAGGTTCATTTAAGAAACAATAGCTTGACCATTTCATATTTTTGTTTGAAAGTGATTTGTATGATTTTGTCCCCACTGGTCTGTCCATTCGTTGTGCTGTGATGGTTTGTGGGTTGTGTGGGAAGAGACACCAGCAGGATTTCAAACAGCAGCAGCGACATGCAGATAAACAGTTATCAGCTGAGCTTCCAGACTTAAAACCAATTAAGAAGAAGGAGTCGGTGGCTTAACTCCGAGGAATAAGCCACTGGTGTCCCTGTGAATACCAGTGAAATGTGATCAGAAGTCACGCCAGCAGATGAGCCACTCCGGTTGGAAGTTGTTCCATGACAATTACGGAAGAGCCACCTCCTCAAAGTAGAGGTAAGGCGCTCAAGGGTGGGGATTGATAAATGCATGGCAATGGTCACCTGCTACGGGCACAGGACTGAAATGAAGAAGAAACAGCTGCAAACATCCGTCAATCACCTGGACACAGAATGTACTGAATATGAGTCTAGAAAGATTGGAAATCATTCAAAGTACAAAAGAACACTTAAAGATCTCCTAGGCAAGAGTGGTCTGAAATGTACTGGTATTGGCAATTTTGACTCAGACAACCTTACAGTTTCCTATGCTGGGGATGATAAATTCAAGAGGACCGGCACCTCATTCATCACCCAAAAAGAACATTTCAAGATCTGTCCTAATGTACAATGCTGTCCTTGTTAGGGTAAGTTCTTTTCATCAATAAGGAAGATTAGTTAATATCGCTATAATTCAAATCTACCACCAACCATGAAAGCTGGTGATGAGGAAATGAAAGAATTCTAGTAACTTCTTCATGAGCCCTGGTGGCGCGGTTGGGCAAGCATTGCGTTGTTAGCTGCACAGTGGGTGGCTAAATCATGCCAGTCTCTTGGCAGGAGAAAGATGAGGCTATCTTTGTCCATAAAGATCTACAGTCTTGGAAATCCTAGAAAGCGTTGGTATGAATCAGAATTGACTTTCAACTCAATTGCAGCAATCTGGGTTTGGTTCTGGACCAACTTCGGTCTGAAATGAGTCAACCATACTAAAGTTGATATGAATATGAAAGTTGGAAACAAAGAGAAAGGATTCATCATTGGAAAACATGGCTTCTGTGATAGAAATAGAGCTGGAGATCACATGATATCAATTCGCAATCAATGGCTTCTTCATCGCAAATACTATTTTCCGCAACATAAACAGTGATTATATACATGGACATCACCAGAGGGAATATACAGGCTTCAAACATCCACGGGAAGAGATGCAATGGAGAAGCTCAGTACCATGAGCCAAAGCAGGGCCAGGGCAAACTGTGGAACAGGCCATGATAGACTCATAAGCAAGGTCAGTAAAAAGATGAAAATTGAAACAAGTCCACAGAGCTGAAATACAACCTCGCATATATACCACTTGAATAGAGACCATCTCAAGAGCCAATTGGGCACATTAAATATTAGTCAACAAAAACAATACACGTTGTGGGATGGCATCAAGAGCAACACACAACGTTAAAGATCATTTACACATCAAGAAAGAGAGCAAGCACGAAAGAAAAGACCCAAATTGATGTCTAAAGAAACTCTGAAACTTGGTTTTGAATGTAGAGAAGCTAATGTAAATGCAGGGGTGGGGGATGATGAAGTGAAAGAGCTGAACAGAACATTTTAGAGGGCATCTCCAGAAGGCAGAGTCAAGCATGATCATTAAGTTTGAAAAACCCAAGCATAAGGAAACAAAGGGGGAAGAGCGCATCCAGCCAATTTCAAGGCCAAGGAATGGAAGGAAAATTTCAGGCCTCGGGTTGCTATTTTCTAACTTTGTATGGGCAAAATATTAAATGACGCGAGAAGTATTAAAAGAAATACAATCACTACAAAAAATGGCATTCAGCCATTTCACAGCTAGTTTAGGAGCAAAAGCCTATAGCATGGAAGGAAGAAATTCAAGTTGTAATGACTACATTAGCAACAACTACAATAACAACAAAAGATCCATGAATTAACAACGGACCAAGTGAAATGTTTCAACAAACTAATTCAGTCCTGGAAGCACTCACTAATCTATGCCGAAAATGTTGGAAGACAACAACTTGACTAGCAGATTGGAAAAGATCTATATTTGTGTCCTGTCCAAAGAAATAAGTCCAAAAGAATACTGGCCTTCTTGAGCAATATCATCAATTTGAGCTGCAAGTAAATTTTTGTTGAAATAACTCAAAAATATTTGCAGCAGAATGGCAAGAAAGATTTATGAAAAACTCAAGCCAGATTGAGAAGACGATATGCATTGGTAGCAGCAGATGGATTTTGGTTGGAAGCAGAAACTATGAGAAAGACATTCACTTGAATTTTCTACTCAAAGACATTAGACTACATGGACCATACCAAATTTACAAAATACCACATTGACAAAATGGGAGTTCCAGAACATTTCATGGCGCTCATAGTGACATGATACATAGACCATAAGACAGTCACTTAAAACTAGCCATTACATGGTTTAAAATAAAAGAGTGTGCATCATGGTTATATATTTTAACCATACTTATTCAATGTGTATGCAGAACAAATATTCAGATAATTTGGTCTATATGAAGAAGAACACCTATCCAGATTGGAAGAAGACTTATGATACAACATGTAATATGAAGATGATAAAATTTTGTTTCAGAAACTGAAGAGGACTTGAAGTATATTTGATGAAGATCAAAGACTACAGCCTTCAGTATGGATTACAATTAAATATGAATAACAATCATCACACATGAACAAGTAGACAACATCTTCATAAACAGAGAAAAGATAACAAATTTCAAGGAGTTTGTTTTACTTGGATCCATAATCGATGCTTATAAAAGTAGCAGTCAAGAAATTAAACAATGCATTGCACTGACAAACCTGCTACACAGTATCTCTTGAAAGTATTAAAGTGCACAGATGTCACTTTAAGGATTTGGCTGCATCTGGCCAAGGGTATTTTCAGTGGCCTCATAGGCATGTGAAAGCAGACAATCAAGAAGGAAGACCACAGAATAATTGAAATGTTTGAGTTACGGTGTTAGAGAAGAATTAGCAAAGTAGGACAGACTGCTAGAAGAACAGCGTGTCTTGGAACAAATGTGTCTTGTACGAATAGCAAACATCCTTAGACGGGAGGATGGCGAGATCTCTTGTAAATATTTTAGGCATGTTATCAAGAAAGACCAATCATGAAAAAAGGATATCCTGCTTGGTAAATGTGAGAGTCATCAGAAAAAAGCGAAGATTCTCCAGGGGCTCAGTGGACACCGTGGGTATAGCAGTGGACTAAAACATAAACATTTTGACGCTCATGCAAAACTTGGCAGTGTTTTGTGATGTTACACATAGGGAAGTTAAGGGAGCTGTCGCAAGGGCACCTAACAACAATAACATGATTTTGCTGAATTTTTTTCTTTATTCATGCATATTTGTGCTTGTATAATATACATACTCTCCTTTAAAATAATATATGCAATAATGTTTACCTTGGGCTGGGTACTTTGTGATCAACATATATTTTTGTTAACCAACTCATACTGCTATTTTTAAAATCATGAAAATAGTTAATAGAAAGAGTTAATAGAAAAAATGTTAGAAATTATTTTTCCATGTCATTTTTTCCTTCAAAGTGACAATTGATGGCTAAACACCACAGTGTATTTATTGCGCTCCTCGCTTCAAAGCCATTATTTATTAGCGAGGGAAAGTTGAAAGACAAAAAGTAACTGGCTAATTTAGGGAAAGAACAGGATCCAAGTCTCTGGATGCCATAAATCCAAGAACCTCGATCATTGATAACAAAAGCATTGTGTGGTGTAAGCTCATATATACAGACGATTCAAGGTTATTTTTTTAAAGAAGGAACTTGAAGCTGGCTTGTAGAACGGTTGTTTTATAAGTTACACTTTCCCAGATTCTTTGGAAGTTCTCTCCTGGAACACTGACGTCTCTTCGTTTTCTAACCTCATCTCGACTTTCATCCGTGGTTCTCAAATTGTGATTTCTCATCTTCAAAGACATTTAATTAGAAGAAGGTGGATGGCAGTACTTAGAGGTAAGATCACTGGTAGCAGCATCAGCATCAATTGGGAACTTGAACTTGTTAGAAATGCAAATGCTCCAGTCTCTCCCCAGACTTGGGGAATCAGAAGCGCCAGTGGTGGAGCTCAGCATTCCTGCCTCATGCCCTCGGGTAACTCTGATGTGCAGGCAAGTTTGAGAACACCTGCTCTAAGTAAAGCCCACAATTATGTCATCAGAAAGAAAAAAAATAACGATAAAATCCAAACAGCCGAAAAGCTACAGTGGTCTCTGTTTCCCATCATTTTCCTTTCTTAAATAGCCTTGCTTTGGGGCCAAACTGCCTCCTCTTTCTCGAAATGATTCTAGATCAGTGTTACAAGTGTGGAGTTCAAAGCTAGATACTTGGGCTTCAATCTCAGCTCATCACAGATTAGCCGTGCAACCTTGCACACACTACTGAGAAACTTTGTGCCTGTTCTTCACCTGTGATGTGGGATGGGGAAATGGCAACACCTCTATACTATACAGTCCCTACAAGTAGAGTGTCTGGCTATGGTGAGAATGTATATGTGTTGTCTATCTGATTACCTTCCGACTCTTCTCTTGAACTGATGCTGCCTTTTGGTCTTGGTCATCAGCAGTCTCAGGGTCCTACATTCCCTGAACGCCTTCTCCAATGCTCATTCACACATACCCATTCGTTTTTTAATGCTCCAGGCTTTCAAAGTTGGTACACATTTTCGTATAGTCCACTCTCTCATAATTGTTACTAATGGCTTGAAGGCTGAAGTCTTATCGGCACAATCATTAAGCACTTGACTACTAACCAAAAGGGCAGTTGAACGCCCCAGTCACTCGGTGAGAAGGACATGGTGGTCTGCTTCCATAAAGATTGAGCCTTGGAAACTGTAAGTTGTGCCTACAGAGTCACCGGGAGTCAGAACTGACTCTACAGAAGCACGTATATGGTTCCTTTTTAATGGCTTCATATATTCATCCTGTAATAAGCCTATATTAACATCCTACTTATCTGGAAGGCAAGCTTTCAGAATTTTCAGTAATCTGGAGACTACTGAGTTAAAAACTTGAAGTGAAAGCCCTAGGTACACGTCCCACCTGCACTCCCTAGCTATTCAAACATTGGATTGGTCCCTAAGTTCTCTGAACCCAGCCTCCTAATATGTGGAGTTTACAGATAAAATTCAGTCACCCAATGAAGATGAATAATCTTAGATAGAAAACAAATAATTCTTTGGTATATTTATGTCCCATGCTAGTATGTCTCAGAGGATCCACATAGAATTAAAAATAACAGTTTATGTAAAATTCTGCATGAACTGAGAGTCCTATCTTTTGCTTTGCCAAATCTGGAAATGTTTTCACCTAAGTGTACTTAATAATATCTTAGTTTTACTCCTACTGCAAAAATTAAAGGGAAAAATTACATCTGAAATGACCTGTTACGTGTTAAGCATTCAATAAATGTAAACAATGATAAATTCACAAGATTCAAGTAAAGCATGTAAGCTGTTTCACGGAGGCATACTCAGTCCCTTACAAAAATACTAATTATAACCACTTTTCATAAGCATCATTAATCTGGCTTCTAATCATCAAAAAGAGTTAATTAGAAGAGGGAGGTAGGAGGTAGAGGTAAGATCATCGATAGCAATGTCTATCTCTCAATTTATCATCTATTTATCTATCTATCAGCATAAGGTAAACATTCTATAAAATCACATTGTTATTAGGGACAATCAAATCATTTCTGACTCATAATGGCCCTCTGTACAACAGAGGGCAACACTGACTGGTCCGGCACCATTCCTCCAATGGTTGTGGTGGTGCCCATTGTTCACATGGACACAGTGCCAATCCATCTTATAGACGTTCTCCCTCTTTTCCTTGACCTTGTACTTTACCAAACATGATGGGCATCTCCAGGGCCTGGTATCCCATCAAGCTCTGGTGACACAGTGGCTTTCATGTTGGGGTACCAACCACAGGTCAATGGTTCAGACCCTTCAGCCACTCCACAGGAAAGAATCATTTTAACCTCATTGAAACCTTTTGAGACAAATGTGAAGCAATTGTTTCTCTATATCGGCTCCATCTAGGTCTATACATTTGTGAAGACAGTGTTTATATCTCTCTAACTCTGTGCCCTTCTGTTTACACATCAAAAGAGCCATATTAGCTTCCTGGAGGAATTTTCCTTTTCTATGTTTTTTTAGTTTGCAGAATAAAAAGAAGTGTGAAGGGACTGTATCAAGGCTGTAAGATGGATTTAGGAAGTAACTGCTTTAATTATGTATTGTTCTCTGCATCATATTGGTAAATACAAACTTATCTCTAGTTAAATTTGTTCCAATAATATGTCTTCATTAGCTTCAATTTTGCTTAAAAGACTGGTAGAAAAATACACTCTTTGAACTAGCTGGCCCTGTGAGCCACCAAGGGATCCTTCTGGTACCCATCCTAAGAAAGGATGCTGAGGCCTAGATGGTAACTTAAAATTGGAAACGGCCAACCAAGTCAGATCCCAATTTAGGAAATTATCTCATCAGTGGGAATTTCTATAGTCTCTTCCACTCGTTTCTGGTTTTCAGACAGTTTAGTCATGTGTCAAGGCGGATGGTCTTCTCTCTTTTGGCTCATCTTTGAGATCTTCCCAACCTGCCCTACAATCATGGATCCTTCTAAAGTGGCTGATTTGTGTGGGGCTGCGTTCCTCTAGATTTGTTGCAAAGCTTACACGATTTGGAAATGTCCACTTGAGTGTTGTTTGCAATGTTTTGGGGTTTTTTTCCCCACGATACAAAAAGTACACTTTTTTTAAAGGCACCATCACAAAACCAAGACAAGTGCACGACTGAGGGTGCTGGAGTGTAGCGCAGGGATGTCAAACTCAATTAAAATGCTGGCCATTTGGTGCCAGATTCACGTGGGCCACATCACATTTACAAATTTTGTTAAATTTATATTTTGAAGTGAGGATTCAGGGATATGGATAGGATCATTAAAACACTACATAATTTGTTCTATTTAAACATGTATTTTATTTAATGTATTTATCAAACTAAAATGATTCTTTTTTACCCAAAACTTGCCAGTGTTTTCCTCCTGGTAGTTTTCACTTACCTCGTATCGTGTGACCAGAAAATATAACAAAGGAATTCATAAAACACACACAATGGTGGACAGCTGACAAACGTGATGCACAATCGTAGTGGCTTCCCTCTAAAAATGTTAACTAGCGCTGACACTAGGTATGATTCATAACAGCACAACCCAGAGTGCTCTTTTTAACCTTTTCACTATTGGGATCTCTCTACATCACGTGACACTGAGGGTGGCAGACATATCGCTTCCAAACTTCCCTGGAACTGAGTTAGCACATTTATGCACCTCCACAGGCCCCCAGAAAAGGCACTGGGCCACGTGTATACTTGTCTTCACTAGTTAAAGGGTTAACGAGGGAACTGTGTCTACAGTATTGCTTAGATCTCCCCTAAGCGCTATTTTCTTTATAACAATTTTTTTCTATTTTCAGTTTATTTCAAAGCATCGCGGGCCACAAAATATTACCTTGGGGGCCACCAGTTTGACACCCCTGGTGTAGAGGCATGTTTAAATATGTTTATTTTTTGTAAATTCACCCATATATGAACTTAAATCCCAATAGCAATAAGTTTTCACCTGCTCTGGTATAGTACCTATATGTTACTTGGTACAGCACCAACATATCACTATTCATACAATAGTATATTAATAGTATATTACTCTGGTGTATTGTTGGTATATCATATAAATATAGTTATATATCAGGCTGCTAACCCCAAAGTCCACAGTTCAAATCCACCAGCTACTCTGAGGGAGAAAGATGAGGCGTTCTTCTCTGATAACATTCTACAGCCTCAGAAACCCATAAATGGAAGTTGTTCCCTGACTATGTGTCAGCATAAATTCAATGGCAGTGAGTTAGGTAGGCAGGCACGCATTCACATTGGTTTGTGTATATGTGTTTGTACACACTAGGATAAGGCGTGTTTAATATTATGTATGTAGATGTGGAGACCCCTTTCTAGGAGAAGGACATCATGCTTGGTAAAGCAGAGGAGCAGGAAAAGGGAAGAAGGCCGTGAAGGAGATGGGGTGGCGCAGTGGCTGCAACCATGCGCTCCAGCATAAGAACCAGCAGGAGGATGGCAGAGGACTGATCTCCATAGGATCCCTAGGAGTCAGAAGTGACTTGACGGCACCTGTCAAAAACAACTGATGTAGATAGGTAGATGGATGGATAGAAATACAAGGTTGACAGTTCATGATGTAGCATTATAATAGAAAGCAGATACATACATACTGAAGAGGCCAGAGCTTAGAGCAAGCGCATAAGCAAAAATCTCTACAACAGATCCTTGTTTCATCTAGCACAGTACAATGATTAATGACTAATTATAACTGTGTCATTGGGTAAATGTTAAGTTATGTTTGTAAGAAAACTTTGTGACAGAAGTGCTGTGTATCCTTTCAGAAATCTCTCCAAAATAAAAATATAAATAGGTGTGAATAGTTAAAAAAAAAAACAAGCGATCATCAGTCATCCAGAATTTTTTACTCCTTAGTAGATGAGATGTTTGTGTGTTTTTAGAATGGTTTTCTAAATGGTTTTAGAATGGTTTCTAAAGCCTTAAGATAAACATTTAATATAATGGTACATATTTCCAGTATTTTGGGACCCTTGAAGAGCCTCCTCATATCTAAAGGGGAGTTACTTATTTTACCTCTCCAGATAACAGATCTGTAAAACAAAACAATGCTTTTGGATTATTTATTTCAAGATTTATTTGTTTCAAAGAAAATTATGAGTAATTGACTCAGTGGCAAAAGAGTAAAATCTCTGGAAGGCAAAGAAGACAAGTCTCTTAAATAACAAGTTTAACAAAGTCACATTGCTCCCATCCATGAGGCAGGATATAAATCCAAATACTGCATTTGTTTTATGAATCCAATGCCTTTAGACCCCCTTCAATAGTTAACTATTGAAAATAATTCAGTGGAAAATACTGTCTCTTAACTCATGAGCTTAATCAAACAAAGCATTCATGAGGCCACGCAGAATCACTGAACCTCAGTCCCATGACTATGAGATCTTATTCATTAAGCCTGCATTTTCCAAACTGATTTTGACAAAACAAACTTTTTTGTTCACATCTGTCAAGAAAGATCTGCTAAGAGACAATGAAAGACAAATTCTAGCATCTTGTTTCTGCTACTCATTTATCCTCTCATATTGAAATGCCCACTGTGGAGTTTTTTAGAGCAAAGGGTCTTACAAATAGGGTATGCTTAACGCAGGGAGTAGTTAAGAATTTGCTGGGGTAAGGGAAAAAGCAGACTATTTCTGTTTATGCTATCGAAGTTAGAAAATAAAACTAGTTTACAAATACTTAGTATATATGTAGGTTAACACTAGTCCACAGAGATCATGCGCGACCGAGATGGATACACTAAGAGTCTATGCTCAGGGGGTTGTTTTCTGGAAGGGACTGTGCAGTTAGAAACAGAGGGAGCATTTCTCTCAAGATTCCAGGGTACCTTTGTTCCAGGTACTCTCCATGTCCTCCCCAATCTCCTCTCAGTCTTTCACCACTCCCAGTGTGAGGCATTTGTAGTAGGCGTCATCCCTGCCCTTTGTGTTCATGAACCCGTCTATTCCAGTAGACCATGGGTATCTTAAAATGCTTTGAATCCCCAAGGTCCATTATACTATAAGAGATTCAATAAGAGTTTGTTGAATAAATGAAAAAATAAGCTAATGAATGCCTGAGCTTGGATGGTGACTCTGAATCCCATACAAAGGCAATCTGAAATAGCACATCATCTTTCTGCCAATCGGGATTCATTTCTGCCAGAATCATCTCCCATCCAGCCAAATATTCTCTTGCTTGTGTTTGTGCAGTTTGCGGTGTCTCAGAGAGGATTACTAGGCAATGCGCCCTTTATATCAATGTCTGCCTGGTCGTCATCGCTCAGAAAGACTGGGTTGCGGAGGATAATGGCAGCTAGAAATTAGAAGCTATGGGAAAATATACGAAGCATAATTATTTACTGAGGAAAACGTAATTAACTGACAGATGCCTTGTCCTAATTATAACACTGTGTCAATTACTTGGCTCTGTTTATCAAGATCTCCAACTTCTCCAGATTATTTTGCTACTCAAATTAATGTGAGCAGGGATATTTTTCCACTCCCTTCATTAGACTAATGTGCTCCCCACCTTGGAAGTTAAGGGATGACAGGTGACTCCGGCACCACTGCCTTGCGCCTCTCCAGGCGCTTTCCCAGGTACAGACAGAGCCTTGAGCCATCTCAAGATTACCCGGATGGGTTGTTCCATGCCCTGGGCAACGTGAACAGGTATGCATATATACCTTAATTACAGTGCATTGAGAAATAAGTTTACTAAAAGATGCTACCTGATTGTTCAAACAAAGGCTAAAGCAAAAGTAAGGGTGAAAGGGGGGCTTTCAGTCCGAGGAACCTAGTGTTTGGGAGTTTGAATCACATGGTGGTGCTGTCGAGGAGAGGCCTGGCCACCTGTGTCCTCAAAACCCGAGACAAAAAAACCCGGTGGAGTTCAGTCTATGACGTAAGGCGCCGGCTCCCCACGCATCCAAATCAGCCAGGCAGCAAAGACTACTTTTGTTTGTTTGCTCCACGACATCACGTTTTCAAAGAGTGCCACTATTTCCCCAAAAGGATAAGGAAATCCAGGATGATTTATGTTTAAATTTGCCTAGGAGGGGGTGGGGGGAAGGGAGGGAGAGGAGAAGGAGGAAATGATTTTTCAAGGTCCTCCCAAACACTTGGGGGAGGAGAAAACTCGCTAAGCACGAAGACTGCCAAGGACGCAGAGAGACACCAGAGTGATTTACACATTTGTTGGCATTTTATGTGGTGCTCCGGAGCGAAGAGAGGAGAGCTAGTTTGGTCTTGAATTATGACTTCGCGGAGGCATTGAGCTGTGGGTTGGTGAAATCACACCTAGAATACCACAGTCAAGTTGGGGCATTGCAGCCCCAGAAAGAAGGCCGTAGATAAATTGGAGGGAGTTCAGACACAAGCAATGAGAATGATAAAGGTATTGGAAGACATACTTATGGCGAGATGGATGTGCCAGACTGTACATCCGTAAGTACAGCGTGCCAGAGCGATGACGACAGTGATGCATGATGGTACTTGCAAAGCATAAACAACTGAAGATCATGAAGATGGTTGGGGGTCGTTGCTCAGCTTACAGAGTTGGATAATTAACACTTCCAGGGGCAGGATGGGAAAGGCCAGGCTGGCTATCAAAAACCAACTGTGCTCTCAAATAAAAATTTTTTTTTAATTTCAATGACACCGACCAGACAGTGCTCCTGAAATTTGTCTTTGCCAAATTACATGAATGCTCCTAGATCCTGTGAGAAGCCAGAAAAACAAGGAATGAAATTGACCTCCCGAGGGAGCTGTGGAAGAAGCCCCACCATCACCATGCCTTCCTGGGACCGTGGGGTCATTGCAGGGAGCCCACCCAGCTGAACAGATCTGCTCAGGATTACGTCTTGTAATGACATTACTCAAGCCCAGTCTTCCATAGTAAACTAGGAACAGAGTACATAAAAACATCTGACACTTTTATGTAACTCTTTCTTACAGGTATATAAAATAGTGGACATAAACATTCAAGGGGATATAGGAAACTGAAAGTGTCGTCCTTCATCATTCTTTTTAGGACTGGCCTAGTGGCTACACGTTGTGTTCCCAACTGCAAGGTCAGCAATTCGAAACCACCTGAGGCTCCTCAGGAGAAAGATGGGGCTTTCTACAAAGTTAAGAGTCTCAGACACTCACAGGGCAAGTTCTTCCCTGTCCTATGGGGCTGCTATGATTCAACATCGTCTCCATGGCAGTGAGCAAGTGGTCCATAAGCAGTAGTGTGCACCTCAAGTCATAGGACGGTTCTTGGAGGAATTACCTGACGGAGATGAGACAATGTGCAAAGTCTTGCTTAATTGGAAATGTGTATGATGTTACATTCCTAAATCACTCATCTTCCAAAGGCGTCCAGAGGATGAATGCTCTTGAATTGCTAACTGAAAGGATGAAGGTTCGGGTACATCCCGAGAGGTTTTGGAAGAAATCTTCACTTCTGTAGAGTTGATTTTGACCCACAGTGACCGAGTAGAACCATCCTAAGGATTTCCAGGGCTGTAACTCTTGACAGGAATAGGAAGTCTCATCTTTCTCCCCTGGAGTGGCTGGGGTTTCAAACTACCAACCTGAAAGTTACCAGCCCAAAGCTCACTGCCATTGGAACCCTTAAGCAGAGTTCTACACTGACACACACACTCATTGGCCATGAGTCAGAACCAATCTGACGGCAACGTATTCTTTTTAACAAACTTGAATACATTTCTCTTTCTCGCTGCCAAATATCCTTAAACCAAACTTCCTCAAAATAGATTGTTTTAAAAAGAACAAAAAAATATATTTTAGGTTCAACAAGCCCTACAGTCTCATTTGCTACAATTTAACAATGCTGATGTTCAGTGATAGACAATACATAAATGGATGGACGTAGCTATGCTCCAATAAATTTTTATTGATGAACACAAATTTGAATTTCATATAATTTCCATAGGTCATAAATTTTACTCTCTTGATTTTGTTTCAACCTTTTTAGATTGTAAAAATATTTTTAGCTTGAGTGGTACAAGAGCAGGTGGGGGGTCAGATAATTCTGACAATAAAATTCACAAGTATTGCTTTCAGTTTTATTTTCAAGCACACAGTTTACAACAGGGCTAAGCAAATTTGACTTTAAATTGGACCTATAAAAAATATATCAGAAAAAAGGGAAGCTAAGGAGACAAAGTCCTTCAGCTACATCTGGATGGCTTGAAATTTATGAAAAGCAATGGTGATGGCCCTGATGGTGACAAGAAAAATACATCATCGTTCTCTGAAAAGACCCTGGGGCCTTTGTCACTCACCAGCGACTTTTCCTTCAGAGAGATAATCAGGATGGTTTCTCTAAAAGAAAGGAGAGCAGAGCAGGAAGTATCAATGTGTGCTGTCAACCCTCTCCTTATCTTTCCTCTGAGTTTCCTAAAAGAGCAGAATTCCTCCATGTCACGGAGGAGAGGAGGAAAATCCAAATATTCCTAAAACCGCCTGCACTCGCTTTTTGAATATTTAAGGCACCTGAGCATTCTTTCAGAATTTCTGGGTTATGTTTTGGGCAGCTAACCACAAAGTCGGTCGTTCAAATGAGATTTTCACCTCCAGTAAAGATTTACAGCCTCCCAAACCCAAAGGGGCTTTTACTTTGCCCTATAAAGTTTCTTTGAGTCAGAATGCACTTGATAGTCAGGAGTTTGACCTTTGGGGGTTGGGGTTGGGTTTTTTTGGCATTCTTCCTGCAAATTACATAATCAGTTTAGGGTGTCCGGTAATTAATGTTTCTTCTAGATGCAGTTGAAATGTGTCTAAAATAGAAGAAGTAGAGCATATAAGGGCCATCTCACAACTAGTAGGATCAGGTCATCCTGGAGCACTGGTGGCAAAGTGGCTGAGCCTTCAGCTGCTAATCATACGGTCAGCGTGGAAACCACCAGCCACTCCACGTGGGAAAGGATTCGCCTCAAAAAACCACAGGGGCCTTTCTGCCCTATCACGTAGGGCTGCTATGTGTCCAAATCAAAACCATGACGGTGAGTGTGTTTATTTGTTTGTTTGTTGATGTGTACCTTAATTGAAGTACCTTGATTAAAGGACTCAGGTCTGTAGTTCAAGCCCATCAAGTGCTCGAGGGGAGAGAGATGTAGCAGTCTGCTTCTATAAAGATTTACAGACTTGGAAACCCTCGGGGTCAATTCTACTCAGTTCTATTTGGTCACCATGAGTCAGAATACTCTCAGTGACAGCGGATTTGGTATGATTTGTATGCCTGAATATCCATCAACAGGTTCATTTGCAGCACTGGAAAAATAAAATCGCACAATACAAATTTAGAACTAAGCTCCCAAAGTACCCCGAGATCAAGAGAGATCGCGTTAAGATTATTTTCTTTAAATCAGGGCCTCTAGCTCAAGTGGTGACTCATGGGGTAGCAGCCTACATGCGTTTGTCTCATGGACATGGAGACAGCTTTGATTTCTGGTACTGTCAGTTCACCAGAGAGGAATTCAGACGTGTCTTTGCGATTCTGAAGAAATGATTTTCCCTTCTGGCTTTATACAATTTGGTAAAAATAAGTCTGGCCTGATCACTGCATCTTTTGCTCAGATTTCTACAACGCTTCTGTTTCAATGCCTTTTAATAGGTTTATGGCATCAGGGTTGGAAACACTTAATAAAGTCAATAAATAACTGCATGATAATTTTAATGTCTGTGCCATAAAAAGGTAGCAAATTCACCCCTACTGGGTGAAAATATTGTAGGAAACATTCAAAGAAAAAGCAGAGGGGAGAGGCCGCTCCATTTGGACAGTCACAAGGCCAGCTGAATTATATCCGCTTTCTAAATCACATGAAGCATTAAGGATTGATAATAAAAGCATATCACCTCTGCAAAACAGAGGGCAGATCTTGATCCCGGGCTCTAGAGTAGATGCACGCACACCCGGCGCTCCTATTGAGGATTTGTAGTGGTGCTAGAGGAGGGCACCCATGATGGAGAAATGGCATACTTCATTTCAGTACACATATACGGGGTAAAAAATAGGTGTGATCTCTAGGAAAAAAATAAACATAGGAAATTCCATAAATGTGAAGACATGCAAATGTGTAGGATGAAAATGAAACTGATGTTTGATGCATGAAAATTTTGACCCAACAAGAAGTTTCCCTATATGAAACCCAGGATGGATGAAGCTATAAGGACAGCAAGCAGAATAAGGGTGGGTGGGGTACGATGATTATGGTGGTGGGTGGGGGGGCGGTGTTTAAGAGAGATGATGTCAAGGAGTCCAGGAAGAAAAAGAATGTTTGGAAGCTGATTGTGGTAGCAATTGTACCGTTCTCCTTGACAGGATCGAAGTATGGAATGATATGACTATATATCTATATCTATCTATCTATATCCCAATTAATAATACATATAGTTTTTAAGTTTCTCAAGATAGTGGGGAACCAGGAAGAAAAGAATGCAATAGTGAAAACACAGACAGCTGGGCAGCAGGAAACTTTGTATCTCCTGATCCACTCATACATCACCTGGACCAGGACGATAAAGTTGATTACAAAAATAAGGCTTAGCCTAATGTGAAAAACCATGGACTTGGGAGGCTGAATGCAAAGCCCAGTTCTGCTACTGCTGTTGTGTCCTTGAGCAAGTTTCTGAACTACTCTGGACCTGAGCTTTCTCTTGTGCAAAGTGAGGTATCATACCTACCTCAGTTGGTTGCAACAAGTATGGCACAGTGTGCTAGTATTTGTGGAACGCTTCCCATCGAGCCTGCTTAAGAATAAAACCTAAATCCGCTGTCTCCAAGTGGATTCTGACTGTGATCGTTGCATCATCTGGTGTCAATTTGAGAGGATTAAGAGTAAAGGGGTGGAGTCTAGTCTGTCAATCAGGTCATAGCTTGATGACCACATTTGGAGGAACAAAGAAGATAAACAGCTTGCTGGAGGCAGGACACAGGCAAGACATTGCTGTTGACAAGACACATGGAACTACACTAGAGTTCTAGAGCCTGGGGAGTCACATGGAGACCCCCTCCCAGCTCTGAGTGCTTATACAGCCACTGGACCCACAAGACCTTCCACCCACGGGCCTGTGATCTTCCTACATTCGGCATCGTTGCATGTGTTTCGTGAGTCTGAAGAGGACTTTATAGATTGGTATCAGACATATGGGCTAATATTGGGCTTGTAGACTTGATCTGGACTGGGCTGGATGTTTTCTCAATATTTAATTGCTCTTGTATATAAAGCTCTTTCTTATACACATAGGAGTGTCTATGAATTTGTTTCTCTAGTCTACCCAGATTACCACACTGACTCATGATGACCAAACAGAACCAAACAGAACTGACCCCTACAGTTTTCAAGTCTGTAAATCTTTGTAGAAATAGACTGCTTGTGAAAGGGGCCTTGGTGGTGCAGTGGGTTAAGTGTTTTGCTGCTCACTGCAAGGTCATTGTTTCAAATCGCCAGCCACTCTTCAGAGACTAAAGCTCATCTCTCTTGGCCCTTGGCTTCCTTTGATGTTTGGTCCTCCACATCACACCCCGCCAGGGGGTTCATAGTCCTTCCCAGCCACCTTGGACCCCTTCATCAGCTAGCCCAGCTGCCACTCCACTCTCTCTCACCATTCATGGTGCCTTTCCCTTTCCTCTGATCAAATCCTGCGTACTTCACATCTACTTTTTCTGCTGGCAAGACTCCATCAGCTGCTCGTGAAAGGTAGCAGTTTCAAAGTGTTTGCACAATGTTCTGGACACAATGCCAAGCTCTTTCTGTCTCCTTTCCCCTCCTTTAATGGATTTGCTTACATTAGACTTCATTTCCTACAGAAAGTGATGCCCAGAGAGGTGAGGACATTGCTCAGGATGTGGCACAAGAGGCAGAGGTGGGGCCTCCAGAAAGGACAAAGGTCCTGAAGCTAGGACTGCCCAAAGTGTGTGACAGCGGTCCTAACTCCCCTCCCCACCCCTCACACACATCCCAGGTCTGGAAAAAGCATAGAATGTACACCGTCCTTGCTTACAGACATGCATTTTAACCCCAGCCTCCGCCTCAACCCCACCATGGAGGTATGATTTCAATTCCTAATGGCAGACTTGGGAGAGGTGTGGGAGGGAGCAGAGAGGCCTTACACGCTCCTCGAGATGCCCCCCCCAAACTCCTGTGATTCTGCTCCCCATTTTCTCAGAATGGCTGGGATAAACATGCCCTGGGTTGGGAACCGCCGGACATTTTCACTTCTTTCTCAAAGGAGACAAGGTCATTCCCATCCTGCTGCTATTGATAAGGGCGGCCCTGTCTATTTTAACTCAAGCTGGCTCCCTGGGAGTAGAAATATCCAGTAGGGTTACCTAGGCTGC
This sequence comes from Tenrec ecaudatus, assembly GCF_050624435.1. Taxonomy (NCBI): domain Eukaryota; kingdom Metazoa; phylum Chordata; class Mammalia; order Afrosoricida; family Tenrecidae; genus Tenrec; species Tenrec ecaudatus. The sequence continues at coordinate 17,268,630 of NC_134542.1, read as the reverse complement.
ACATTCTCCGCCCGGAGGCACCGAATGGGTTAAAACTTCCTACCTTTTGATTGGTTGCCAGATGTTTGATCTCTGCATTACCAAGGCTCCTCCTCCCAGCCCCATGTCCCCCAAATAGTCTGCTTGCTCATCATGGAGTTACCTACCAAGCAGAAAGGGGTATTTGGCGAGTCGTTCTAACAGGGAAAAGGCATGAAGCTCTGAACAAACTGGGTAGGACAGATGGATACTCCTGTACAGTCAGAATCACTCTCACCTTCTCAGTGACGGGCAGCCTCAGAAGCCCGGTGCTGATGAAGGAATGGCTGGAGGCTCTGAGCTGGTCCTGTTGCTATGGTGATCCTGCTCTGTGGGTCCCATTACAGATGCCAGGAGCTGGAAAGGACCTTAGTTCTCATGCATACCTGATGGGCATCAGGCCCCCTCAGGAATGTGGGGGAAGCACGCACACCTGGGAACTCCCCAAACCTACTGTAGAACTGCCTGGAATTTGATTTTTTTTTAACTTCCTTGGTTTGATATCAATACTGGCAGCTGGACCTGGCGTGAGCATCATTTTTCCCCAGTATCTAGGCTATTGGGGGATAAGGTACCATTGACCTGTGATACTTTTTCTTCTCCCAATGATATATTGTAATTCACAATGAAATGTGCTTTCCCTCATTGAATATCTTACTTAGAAATGATTTGGCTCCATCAGATGAAAATAAAGCCATTAACACATTTACAGATCATTCTACATGATTTAAAGGCTTCTGAGTGGCACAAATAGTTGATATAAGATGACTAACCTAAAAGTGAATCGTTCCAAGTTGACCAGTCGTACCACAGAACAAAGGCCTGGCAATCTGCTTCTGTAGAAATTGTAGTCAACAAGTAGTGGGGTGCAGTTCTAAGAGGCACATGGACTCAAAGACAATGGAGTCTACATTTTCTGATTATTCTTCCCAAAGAGAGGAGGAAGAAGAAGAAGAAAATAAGACAGCGAATGCTTTTGAGGTTACGGAAACACAGGAGGATGAACGGTGCTTGCAGGTCGTGTGAATGACACGTGCAAGCATTTTCTCCCCTCATCTCGTGCCTTCTCCGATTTCGAAGTGTTGGCTGAGTCACTGTGCACTATAGACAATGACAGCTTACACCTGAAGTCTGCGTTGGAGAAGAGATGGAGGAATGGGAATTGTGACAATAAAAGTAAGAAGAAAGGAAGGAAGGACACATTTCTCTCGCACCAAGCAGCGAAGCTGACCTGCGGAGGCACCCTCAGCCACCAACCTCGGTGGAAATAGTGACAAGAAGAGAGTCGGAGTTGATTTCCCCCTTTGCTAATCACTGTTTGCCCTTAGTTCATCAAAGTCTCTTTTACTCTGAAAGGAATGCCTTCGCTAATTTTAAGATTTATGGCTTAGCCTTTGTTGCAAACACCAAGTGTGCTCTAACAAAAGAAACCAAATGGGGGGAGGGGGAAGCTGCAGTTGAAAAAATAATTTTCTATTTTATACTGTCTTGGTGGCAGAGTGGTTACTAGTTGGGCTACTAACTGCAAGGTCAGCAGTTCGAAAATACCAAGCCCTCGGTGGGAGAAAGACAGACTTTCTGTTCCCGTCGTTACGGTGTTGGAAAGTCCATGGTATTTGCACTATTCTTTTCCAATACCCTAATTTAAATACATCAATCCTTCTTTGGGCTTCCTCACGCATGTCTAGCTTTCCCACGCATAGGAGGTGATTGCAAATGCCATGGCTTGCACCATAGTCCACCAAGGGACAGCATTGCCTGGGAACACTTTCAACAAGGTCTTTTGCAGCAGATTGGCCCAATAGGTGGGTTGGAAGTGCTAACGTTTTGGTGAGTGGTGGGGGATTTAAAAGTTAGAGTAACCCAAGGACGCTCTCCATCATGGGTCCATAGGGAGATACAAGTTGGGAGACTCCATCCATGAAGCAAAGAGAAACAGGGACTTGAGCAGTATCTACTGAACTTTCTTCTAGTTTCTATGTTTTTAAGTAGTCCAGTTGACTAGACAAAGAAATCCAGTGATACTCATGTGCACAAGAGATAGCTTTATTTCAAAGAGCAATTGTATATTGAGAAAGCATCCCAATCCAGTCCAGATCAAGTCCGTGAGTCTGATATTAGCCCATATGTCTAATACTAGTCCATAAATGCCTCTTTAGACTCATGCAGCACATGCAATGATGACAAACGCAGGAATATCACAGGCCAGTGGTGGAACCAGTGGCAGTGGAAGCATCTGAGCTCTGGTACAGGTCTCCGCATGGCTCTTCCAGCTCCAGGGCTCTGGCTACCGTCAGCATGGCGTGTCTATAGGAATGTGTACCAGAGAGAGAGCAGGACTGGCTGCTGGTGACCTATTTATTTCTCTCACACCTCCAAATGAGGTCATAAAGCTTCAATCTTATTGAGAAGCCAAATTCCTCCCCTTCATCCTTAATACCCTCAAGTTGACAGGACATTTTGTACTGCCAGATATTATTTTCAAATATTAAAAAAAATCAAGACAGGTCTTTAAAAAATTGTATGAGACAGCTATATTTGCTTTAGAATTGGAAAAAATGACAAATGTTTGCTCTTTCATTTTTATACCACCATAAATTTATGTATCAACCGGTTTCCTTCTGTCTCTGCACCCCATCCACACCACACCCCAGTCAAGACCTAGGCAGTTGTTAGTGATCCGGTTACAGGCTTCATGGCTTATTATCAGAAGGGGACCCAATCGACTCTTCCCTAAGGCTTATCGGGTGTTTGAGGATCTAAACGCTCTGCTATAAAGTGAGAAAAAAATCATGCCAGGCCATTCTGGGTGGTCAGTGGTATGTTTGAACAATAAAAGAATGAGGAGAGGGGAAAAGATAACTAGGTCAGGTAAATAGTCCGGGTTTTAAATGGTTTTTTGTCATGAAAATGTTTGAAATTCCATGATTTTGCTGTGTTTTTTTTTGTGGGAGGTGGGGGGAGAAGCAGCAACTGTGCTCCCCAATTTTTATCATTAATTTGTAGACTATAAGATTGATCAAAGAATGAGAGAACAATCTAAATGTTCCGCGATGATTTTATATAAAATATAATTTTTAAAGGTTAAAAATCATATAACACAATACAAGTCTTCAAAGTGGTTTGTATTTAATAGGCGCTCAATGTAAGGGTATGGATGATTAGATATTGTCTTAGCCACTTAAACAGCCAAGTGGCTGAACCAAATAATCAATATCATTTACCTTGCCAAAAAATAGCTCCAATTATATGACTCAACACATAAAATCAGTAATTTCCATGAATTGTGATACAACAGGGAAGAATTGGTCTTCCTGTGTTTGATTCTTGTTTTACGTGTTGATTCATCATTAAATTTATTCACAAAGATAGTAACCAAAAGCCAAACCAAATTCACCACCATCCAGTCAATGCTGACTCACAGCAAACCTATAAGGAGGGTAGAACTGCTCTTGTGAGTTTCTGAGACTGCAACTCTTTATAGGAGTAGAAAGCCCAATCTTCTCCCAAATATAGCAACAGAAAGAGTTAATCACATTTTTTACACAGCTAAGGAAGTATACCGAGCCTGTGTATAAATTAATGCTTAATATTGATGCTTTAGTATTATAAATAGAAATAGGGTTTTTTTCTCCCAAGGGAAAAAAGAAGGGAAAAATGAATTCACCTAGAATTTGGAAGTTATGCAAATTTAAATAACCGTCCGGATTGTCTTTTAACCAAATTAATTCATTGCTTTTAGGCCACATGCAATGAATATATTTAAATATTTTACAGACTAGAGGAAACGCAAAAGTTTCATATGTAGATTATTTGAAAGAAATGAGACTTATTTTTCTCATGTATTCCATCAGCTAATGCCAAAGGAAATGTCATTTAAAGATGAAAAGATATATATTTTTTAGCATCCATAGAAGACATGTCTATCAGGGTTCAAGTTTTCACTTTCAGTTCAACATTATCTCATGATCTTAGGAAACTAATAAGCTTTTTAAGTTTGTGTTTCCTCGCCTATAAAGGAATAGCAGAGTCTAGTCTATAGACGTGTCACTCTCTAAAAAGGTAATGGGAGAGCGTATCCGGAACAACTGCTCCCTTTGCCGTGAGACCAGAAGAGGAACGAAGGCCCAGCTACCATTACTGAACATTTTGATCAAAATTTTACAAAATAATCTTGTTTAATATGGGGGAAACACCAAACACCATTTAATATTCTCATGGAGGCCAGGGATCTGGGAATCACGATGGTGGGATACGCTTCTCAGGCATCTGTCTTGAGATATTTTTTAAACCTGAAACCCAAATTACCCCCTGAAGTCTAAAACCAAACAATAGCTTAACTAGTTTTTTTTTTAAATCTGTCTTGAGCATTCTAATCTTCCTAGAGCTATCGATACGGGATCAACTTGACAATGGCAATTGGAAAGCGTGCAAAGGCACATCAGTGACTTTATAGAAATGGGAGGAACGACTCAGAAACAAAAGGCGATGATAAAGACTGAGCACAGATTGAAGGGTGTAATTAATGTCACTGGATAAAACATGTAGAAAATGTTGCATTGGTGTGTGTTTTGCCGTGCATAGTCTCATCACCAACAACACAAGAAATAAAATTACATTTTTCTAAGGTAATTGATGTAAAAACGTTAAGGAGAGTGTCTGGCGTATCCTCAGCACGTGCCATTTCTTAGCTGCCTCCACTTGCTTACCATTTCCTGCCTGTGTTTATTCTGCTGGGCTTGTCCAAAATCCAACACAGGAAACCCAGCAGAAGAAGCCAGGTCGTGTTTGGGATGGAAAGCTTTCAGAGAAAGAAGATTCAAATATTTTCCACTAAAAGAGATCAATTGGAAAGTTGGTAACACTACAACCTCTGGAAGTCAAAAAAATGTGGAAGTGCCAGACAAAAAGTCCCAAAGCATTCCAGAGAAGCCTTACTGAGCTCTGGTTCTCATAACGTTCTAGGTCTAGAATCAGGGGCCACGCAACAACCCTCCTGTTGGCCTGGTAGAGAGATACACAAAATATTAAAGCAAGGACTCAGAGACTTTCACACCAATGCCAGTTATAGCTCTATCTGCAACAGCCAAAGGTGCGAACATCTCCAATATCCACCGATTGATAAATGGATAAATAGAATGTGGTATATGCATTCGGTAGAATATTAGTTTACCTATACAAAGGAATGAAATGCTGACAAATGTTACCACATGGACCTCACTGCCATTAAGACAATGCTAACCCATAGTGACCCCCTGCGGGTTTCCAAGGCTGTAACTGTTTATGGCAGTAGAGAGCTTAGTCTCTCTCCTGCCAAGCTGCTGGTGGTGCTGAACTGCCAATGACCATGTGGATCACAGCCCAAATCATAACCACTACCCTACCAGGGCTCCTGGGACCTTGAAAATATTATGTAACATGAGTGTACAACTCACTGCCATTTAGTCGATTCTCACTCATTGTCGCCTCTGTGGGTTTCCGAGTTTGTAACTGTTCATGTGAATAGAAAGCCTTATGTTTCTTCTCGGATCAGCTCGGGGTATTGAACTGCCTCCCTTCTGGTGAACAGCAACAGATGGTAAGGCTGAAGCGAAAATATGTACTTTCTGTTCTTTTACAAAAATATATTTTAAGGAAGGTTTGATTTAAGGGTATTTAGGTGAGACCAGGAAAATCTATTCAAGTTTGTTTAAAATATTGCCAGTTGCCCTCCGGTTGATTCTAATCCATCATCACTGAGTGCGTGTCATTGGAGAACTCTAGGTAAGGTTTTCAATGGCTATGACATTGGGGCTGCTTCCTGCTTACGGGCTATAGGGTACAAAGACTTTTCATTGCCAGGGTGTTGAGCAGTATTTTTCTTTGTTTCTGAAAAGGGAGTAGTAGGCCAAATAAGTTTGGGAGTTTACATACTAGGTAAAATAAGCTAGGCACAAACAGAAAATATTATGTGACTCTGGTTAAATAGGACATATTGAAGGTAGGCAAAAGCATGGAGACAGAGAGTAGATATCAGTTGCTTTGAGCTTGTGTGGCAGTGTGGGGTGGGGGTGGGGTGTTTTTGTGTAATGGTTACTGGGCTTCTGTTTGGGGTAATAGGAAAATTTCAGAAATAAATAACAATAAATAAATAACAATGGTTGTCCAACATCAGAATTATCATTAATGCCACAGAATTATAAAATTTTAAATGGATAAAAATGGCAACTATTAGGTTATGTCAATTTAATCACAACAGAGAATTTCATTCAATGTTTTACTTGACAGCAAGCCTTTTTAAAAGATACCTTTTTAGTAGTGTGGGTAATGATGGCCTTTAGGAAGTTAAACAGACTTTTTTGGATAGCCACAAAACAGTCTCTAATTTTACTCCCATTTGCATATAGAGGAAAGTATATTGGCAGCATGAGAAAAAGCCATGAGGGGGTGTGTTGGTAATTTTACATCAAATTAGGACAGTCTGTATCCTTGGAAATGTTCATGATATTCTGTGAGTGGGGTGTGTGCACTCAAAATGCTTTCATGCTTAGCATCTTGGCCTTTCTTTTTCCAATTTTGATGAAGGACAATAGATGGGATAATGGACTTGTCCCCAAGACTTGATAGACTCTCAGAAACAGCCTACAAGAGGCCATTCAATCCTTACCCGGCAGTGCCGGTTTGTAAATCCTTAGGGATTAGCTGCTCATTGACAAGTAAGCCTGGGAAATGTCTTAAGGGTTACATTTGGTACCGGCTCTCGTTAATAAATGTTAAAATACTTATCTAGACAATCCAGTGCTGGTTAGATACAAATCCTGAGCCAACCAAAGTCCAATTCTAAGAATAGTTTTCAAGTTTGGGGTTTTTTTCCCCCCTCAGTTTTAGGAGTCAGAGTACAGGAAGAAGAGAAGCATTAATTGCCAAGAGTGTTTAAATATAAAGACTCCATGGAGTATTCAATACTTCCTTATGTGGAATTTCAGTTGGGGGGAAAAATAGGTCTTTCATGAACAACAACCTCCAACTACCCCCCTTCCACTCAGAATTCATAATTATGCTTAATCTGCGGCTCCTTTGGCTCGTATGCAGGTCCTGTTGGCAGGTAGTGAATGCAAAATCATTTTAATGGGGATCCCCTGGGAATGGAGCAAAAGTTTTGAGCATTTACCCTTTCACAATGGAGGAAGGCCAGCTGTTGGGCTCCCAGCCTGCTGGGGCCCCAGCTTCCCCTGAAGCAGGGATTTGCCAGGATGGCTCCAGGTCAGCAACCTGAGAAGGAAGAGGTCACCTCTGAGCCAAGGATGGCTCCGGTGTGAGACTGAGGAAATGGGAGTGGATACTAGCTCTCGGATCTCCAGCAACAAAGCCAGCCAAGTAGCAAAGAACCAGACAGGAAAGGGCTCTTGTGATGGGGCGATGCCCAGCCTGCTACAAGTTCAGGTCTGCCCTTGGCAGAGAGCTGCCCCAAGGGGCAAGGGCTAATGAGAGCGGACTCTCCAGATGATGGGCCGCATCAAAGGACCCATTGAAAATCCGGCTGTGTCCACACCACCCAGTCCTGAGCTACCAAACAGCTAAATGACTGTCCTCTCCAAACACCTGAAAGGAGTGCTTACTTGGAGATGGGGCAGACAGGAGTAAAAGAGAAAGCACATCTAAATATGTGTCCATAGTTGACACTGATGCTGTGTGTACCTTTGATATAGATAATGTGCTGAGTGCATCTTGACGGTATATGTATGTATTTTAATGTGTAGCTAAAATAAATTTGGAGGGGGCAGTAATATTACCAATTCCAATGAATGTTTTTGTGTTTAATCAATATCACCCACTTAGGCATTCTTTTACCCTTTAATTTAAAAAGTGTTCTTCCGTGTTTAGGTCATTAGATTATAAGTCACTTATGCTTTCTTTTATTTTGTTGAAGAATCCCTGTGACACAATGGGGTAAGCAGTGGGCTGCTAACTGGACAGGCAACAATTGCAACCCAGCAGCTGTTCTGCAGTAGAAGGCTGGGCAGTAGACTTCTATCAAGATTGACAGCCTCCGAAATCATGGGGAAATCTTCTCTTATCTTCTATGGGGTTGTGATAGCTGAATTAACTCCAATGCATTGGATTCTCTGCCCTTAATAAAAGTTGCTATCAAAGAGAACTTTATTTAGCTATTTTTTTAATAAAAGAGGCTCATTTTCCAGCTGCCAGTATTTGAAAGATGCATTAGATATTTACGTTTTTCCCTTCCTTTTTATAAAAATAATTTTTACAAGGGTATTATTTTGCATTCCTGATGTCTGTAAAGTCCTTAAATAGAGATAAAGATTTCAATAAATATATGTATAAGTGCGTGCATACATATGCTTACTCATTAATAAAACCTTTACTGAGCACCTATCATGCACTGAATCTTTGGGGTACACACTAGGTCCCTGTGTGATGACACAGAGTTAAAAGTTGAATATTAACCTGAAGAGTGGTAGTTCTTGCCTCCCCACTGGTGCTGAGGAAAAAGCCCTCTGACCTGCTCCCATAAAGAGCCCAGCCACAAATACTCTGTGGGGCTGCTCTGCTCTGTCACATGAGCAGTCAGAAGCAACCGAACATTTTTTTAAAAATCTAAATCTAAGTATTACACAGCTCAGTTCTCCTGGTAATCTCCTTGAAAATGGGGAGATGTGTATGTCAAGAAGTCTGAAGCTGAGAGATGTTAAAGACTCCGATCATAAAACCAAGAAACCAAACCCACTGTCATGAAGTCTATTAAAACTCATCAGGGCCCATTATAGGGTTTAAGATACTGTGCATCCCTCCCAAAACAGATAGTTTCATCTTCCTCCTGTAAAGATGGGTTTGAACAATGAGTCTTTTGAATGTTACCTCAATCACTTAACACACAGCACCACTAGGGATCCTTAATAGGCCCCAAGGAAAAATGTTCTCAACTTTAGAGGAAGGTCTCATATCGGAACAGATGCTTGACTTGAATCTCAAACTGCCCTTTAGTATTAATTGGAAACACCAAAAACATTGTGTCTCTTGATTGCTATCTAGTATCTCTCTTTTATTTTGCGCAAGTACATAATTAAAGTCATTAAGGTGTTGTAGGGCTTACTGGGTATTAAATAGGCAATAATCAAACCTTCAATGGGGCTCTAGAGCCCTGGACTGCCAGGATGAAGGGTTGAGAGAGCCTTTACTCCAAATGGAGTCCTCACATGGCAAGCCCTCCTGAGACCCTCACAGTGAGATGGAAGATGTCTAGGATCATGGCCTTGGGTCCTAAGGCACTTTTAGAATCTAGAGAGACCTAAGCAGTTCAATATTCACTTAAAAAGGAAAGAATCAGATGAGCCTAAATCATGAGACCTTTTAATTCAACTCGTTTTAGTACAGGAAACATTTATTAAATATTTCTAGAACCTAGCAGGGTGTGTCATCCTATCTGGCCAAAGGACATACAATATGCACATGTGAACACATGTGAAGGATGAGCGCAAGTCAATGGCAATAGAATCACATACAGTCTCTTCTCGGGTCACAACTTTTGATCTGGCACCTGGGCCATTGCCCCTGGAAGGTGGTCAATTGCTTTCAATAAATATTTATTAAAGGTTAATTTATGGTACACGCTATTATAGTTCTGTTACATATAAGGTAAGCTATATGCTGGCATCTAACAACACAAAAAACAGCAGCTAGGCCAACGACCCTCGGGAGTTCATAGTGAAGTGGGAAAGGCAAGGAGGCAAATCAATTAAAAGTGACAGTGTGGAGTAAAAGTGTAACACTCAAAGCATGAACAGAGCCTAGTAGATTTACTAAGCATCGGTGTTGATAGCTGTCATTACGTCAGTTCTGATTGATAGCACCCTGTGAACAATGGAATGAAATGCTGTCCGGTGCTGGACCGCCTCACATGGGTTGCTATGCGGGACTCCAATGGTGTAGCCTCCGTGTCAGTCCATCAAGTTCAGGGCCTTCTCTTTCTCTGACCCTCTGCTTTTTCAACACGATGTCCACCTGAGGGGCTGCTCCACCGAATAACACTTCCAATATCCAGACTTCCAAAGAGTGTGATGCATGCACTGCTTCCAACAGAGATTTCCCTGTTCCTCTGGTCATACTGATTTATTCAATATTCTTTGTCAACATCGCAATTTGGAGGCATTCATTTTTTCCGTCTTCCTTATTCATTGTCGGGCTTCCATTTGCAAGTGACGCTATTGAAGACACCTTGGCTTATGTCAGGTGCACTTTCGTCCTCATAGTGACAACTTGGCTCTGAAACACTTTGATGGGGCCTTGCAGCAGATTTCCCAGTGCAATTAAAAAAATCCTTTGATTTCTTGGCTGCTGCTTCCATGGACATTGATTGTGGATCCAGATACAATGAAATCCCTGACAATGTCAACCTTTTCTCCATTGGTTATAATGTTGCTCGGGGGTTACTAGTTGAGGGGTGATGCCTCCTTTCTGTTGAGGACCAGTCTGACTGACTAAGGGCATCTTAGTCTTCCTCAGGAAGGGCCGCAAGCTCCCTGTGCTTTCAGCAAGCAAGATTGTCACCTAGGGAGATTGTTAGTGCGTTCTCTAATCCTGAATGATGTCTCATTCTTCTTTATATTACCCAGTCTCTTGGATGATTTGCTCGGCGTGCAAATGTACTAAGTAAGATTAGAGGATACAACGCTGATACACACCTTTACTGAATTTAAAGCACATAATATCTCCCTTGTTATGTTCAAATGACTGCCTCTTGGTTCCATAGAAACAAAAATTACGTATTACAGAATGTTCACTAGTCAAATGCTACCTATATGTTGTCACGATTTATACAGTCCAATGTCTTTGCATGGTCAATAAGGAACAGGCAAACATCTGTAGGGCGTTCTCTGCTTTCGGCCAAGAGCCAGCTGACATCAACGATGATATTCCTCAGTCTACTTCTCCTTCTGAATCCGCCTTGAATTTTTAAAAAGGCATTAAATAAAATATGGCTTCAACTCTAAATCTATATATAAAATAATAAAAAATGACAGCCAAATTATATGCCATGATTTGCTTTAAATAATAGGGAGAAAGAATGGATCATTAAGGTTTCATGTAAACTTGGCTGGATTGGGATTTTTAGTGGTTTAGCAGACAGAACACCTCCCTGGTCTGACCTAAACGTATATCATCACAGCCAATCATTTGGAAACCCCCATAATGGGATATGAGGGTAGAATGCAACAATCTCACTCAGGTCACAGTCCTGATGTATAAATTGATGTGAGTGTGACCTGCTTCTTATATAAGTGGACGATTGGGAGAGCTTTTACTTGTTGCTGGACCTGGATCCTGCACCTGCTTTACCAACTTCCAATACTTGAACTAATGGCACGTGATATTGCCTGCCAATCCTGAGAGTCAGAAGAAGACTGCCATCATATCTTGTAACCTTGGACTCATTCCACTCTGCAGCCTCAAACTTGACTTACTGACTTTAGATGTACCTCTCCAGCCTGTGGTCTTCCAGCTGATCTTGGGTTTGTCAACCCTCAAAGTTACATGAGCCAGGAAAAGCTTCTAGCTTAACATCTCACTCACAAATCTGGAACCTGCATGGGATGGAACTTGTCCACTTTCATAACTTTGTAAGCCGTTTTTAATATAAACTTCTCTCTAAATAGACATTAATAAGTGCCACTGATTTTCATTCTCTAGTGAACACAATCAGAAACAAGAGATAGCATAGAGGCAATTGTTGAAAGTTCTAAGGTGCTCTCCAGTCAGATTTGACTAATATTAACCATATGGACAATGGAATGAAAGAACCTTGCCCAGGCCTGCACCATCCTCAGAGTCTTTGCTGTGTTTGATTCCACAAGGGCAATCATGTCTCAGTCTATTCAAATGAGGGTCCTCTATTTTTCTGACCCTCAACTTTCCCAACAAGCAGGACGTTATTCCCCAGGATCATGTTGCTGCTGCAAAATTTCCTAGGTAACTGAGACAAAATCTCATTGCCCTTTCATCTATGGGGCAATTCTGTCTACCCTTCTTTCATGCCAGCCTTATTTCTTTCTTCTGACAGTCCATGGTGAACCCAATAGTCTTCACCAACAACCATTTCATAACAAAACACATCGCCATTGAGACGATGCTGACTCGCAGAGACCCTATAGGAAAGGACATAACTTCCCCTGTGGGTTTCTGAGGCTATAACTCTTTACGGAAATAAAAAATCCCATCTCTTCTCCCACTGTGAGGCTATGGTTTTGAACAGCTGGATTTGCAGTGAACTGCCCAAAATATAACAACTAGACAACCAGGGCTACCGCTAAAATGCATCTACTTCATTGTACTCCCTTATCCAATATTCAGCTTGAACATCTTTCTTAATCATAACCAGCTAGAAAAGTAATTAGTGTCCAATAATCAGGAGCAGAACGACATAGTAAATTGAGCTCACCTTGATTCCAGTGTTTGTGCATTTCTTAGGACCCGCTTGTAAAGATGATCTTTTACCTACTGCTGTATTCTGCTACTCTTAACAATCTCAGTGTTTCCACTTCAAAAATGTAAGCAGCATTCTTCAATATTGGATCTTAGAAGCCAAGAAATCATTGATGAGAATTAAATGACAGTGGCCAGGCATCATACATGCATATATTATGTATATGCATGCAAGGTTAAATCATAAGTGGTAGGGATATCATGTCACCCTCAATACCTCTGCACTAGAAAATGCTGATAATGTTTCAGAGCTCATTATGTGAGCTTTCACCCGCCCTATCCAGGGGCCCTGGCCCTTAATCTGAATCATTTGAGAATTATTTGTCGATATTATGTCTCTCCTCATCACCTGACATATGACTTAACTTGTATTTATGTACTTGTCTCTGCCAGAAGTGGGTATCTCAAATTGAAAGAATTAAAAGTAAAAAATCAACTTGGAGTTGCAAAATTGAAGGATTCCATGTGCCATATACTGAATGATACAGGAACCATCAAAAAAGGAGGGGGAGAAAGGAAGGAAGACACTGTAGCAACAACAATAAGTTGATAGGTAACATATGATCAAGAATAAGTGGTATTGAAGGAAGGACTCCACGCTCTATTGGAAGCATTGTCAAAAGCAAGTCTTGAGGATTTGAAAACTGAATACACACTGAAATGTTTCAACAAACTGAAGAAACACTGGAAGCCCTCAGTAGGTTATCCCAGGAAATGTGTAAGCTAGCTCCTGGGCAACCGCATGTAGATATTCATCATTGTACCCATTACAGTAAAAGGTGGTCCCACAGAATGTGTAACTTACAGAGCAAGATCATAAATATCACATTCAAGTGCATTTTGCTGAAAATAATCCATTTAAAAAGTGGTTGCAGCAGTACATCGACAGGGAGCTGCCAGAAATTCAAGCTGGATTCAGAAGAAGACAAGAAATGAAGGGTATCACTTTTGATGTTAAATGACTCTTGGCTAAAAGCAAATGTGAATCATAACAAACTATGATTAACATTGAGAGGACTGGGAACTCCAGAACACTTCATTGTGTTCATGGAGAACTGGTATATGAATCAAGTGGCAATCACTGCAATAGAACAAGAGGCTACTGCATGATTTAAAATCAAAGAGGCTATGTGTCAGGGTTGTATACTTTCACCCTATTTACTCAATCTGTATGCTGAGCAAAGACCCTAATCTGAGAAACTGGACTATATGAAAAAGAACACATCATTAAAATTGGGGAAGATTTATTAACAACCCGTGATATTCAGATGACATAACTTTGCTGGCTGCCAGGAAAGAGGCTTAAGAACTTGCAGATGAAAAGCTAAGCCTGCAGCATTTCATATGGATTTAAACTCAATGTAAAAAAAACCCAAAATTCTTAAAACTGGACAAATAGACAACATCATGAAGAAAAGGTTGAAGGTGTCAAGGGTTTCATCTTGCTTGGACCCACAACCAATGCTCATGGAAGCAGCAGTCAAAGAAATCAATTTATATATAACACTGGGCAAGTCAGCTGCACAAGACCTCTTTAAAGTGTTGAAAACAAAGATGTCTCTTTGAGAACTTAGGTGTTCCTAACCCAAATCATGGTATTTTAAATAACCTCTTATGCAAGTCAAACAATGAATAAGGAAAATCACCAAAGAATGATGCATATGAATTATGGTATTTGGCAAAGAATATTGAATGTACCATGGACTGCCAGAGAAAAAGTAGGTCTATCTTGGAGCAAGCACAGCACATTGCTTTTCAGAAGCAAGCATACTGAGACTTCATGTCAAATCTCTGGACCGGATATCAAGAGAGGCCCTGGAAAAAGACATCATGCTTAGGAAAATATAGTGTTGGCCCAAAAGAGGAAGAGCCTGAACAAGATGGATGGACACGGCAGCTGCACCAATAAAGACAGATATAACAGTTACAAGGGTGGCACATGGCCGAGAAGTGTTCATTCTGTTACATATTGCTATGAGTCAGAACCAACTCAACAGAACTGAACAACAACCCAGTCATCCTTCACCCTTAATCTGAATTCTTTGAGGGTTGTGTCAGTCTGGGTAGACTAGAGAAACAAATTCATAGATATTCACGTGTATAAGACAGAGCTTTATCAGAGCAGGCAATGCACAGAGAGGACCATAGGGCTGGCTGCTCCATGAGACACAACATCCCTCACTGAACCATGTTGCTATGGGGGACACTGGAGACACAGTACAGGAATTGTGCTCAATCTGACCTGATCACACTGGGGTGAAACACTAAGGGCATGCGACAGAGCAGCAAGGGGAACAGAGTGATGAAATCCCTGGGGAATACCAAAAATAGACTTTGGAGACAAAGGGTGGAACCCCATCAAACTTGATTGGAAAGCACTCATAAAGGTCAACCAACAGACCTTGAACTATTTATAGGCTTTTCCATTTTTGTCAGTGACTTTCATTTTGGTTTTTTGGGTGCGTGGGTGGGTTGGGGTGTTTTTGTTATTGTTTTGTTTGGCTTTGCCTGGGTTTTGTGCTTATTAATGTCTCTGCATATCTATCTAGATATGATAGGCAGGATAAACAATTCAGAGACAAAAAGAACAGGACCAATGGTTCTTGAGGGATACAAGAGAAAGGGGAAATTGGAGAAAGGAAAGGGGGAGGGAAACCAACCCAGAAACCAGGGAACAACAAGTGAACTAAAATCAATGGAGAGAAGGGCCTAGGATGCTTAGTGGGGCTTAATCAAGTGCAATGTAGCAGTGAGGAATTACTAAACCTGAATGAAGGGGAACATGTTGATGGGACAAGAGGAAAGTAAAAGGAAATAGAGGAAAGAACCAAACATCTAAATATAGGCATGTGCACATGCAAACATATTTATATGTAATGATAAGGAAATAGATCTATGTACATATATTTATTTAAGTAGTAAGGCGGCAGATGTACATTGGGCCTCAACTCAAGTACCCACTCAACACAATAACACTTCGTACTAATAATCCAGCACTGTCTGATACCCACCTTCTGGATAGATTGCTGAAGACAAAATGAATGCATAAGCAAATTAAGTGAAGAAAGCTGATGGTGCCAGGCTATCAAAAGATATAGCATCTGGGGTCTTAAAGGCTTGAAGATAAACAAGCAACCATCTAGCTAAGAAGCAACAAAACCTACATGGAAGAAGCACACCAGCTGTGTGATCATGAGGTATTAGTGGGATCAAGTATCAGGCATCAAAGACCCAGAAAAAAGTATACCTAATGTGAATGGGGAGGGAGAACGTGAAATGGAGACCTAAATCCCATCTGTAGACAATTAGACATGCCCTTACAGAACAGTCACAAGGAAGAGATGAGCCAGTCAGGGTGCAATATAGCACCAATGACGAAACACACAACTTTCCTCTAGCTCTTTAATGCTTCCTTTCCCCCACTATCATGACCTCAATTCTACCTTACAAATTGGATTAGACCAGAATATGAACACTGCTTCAGATAAGATCCTGCAACAAGGGAATCCAGGATAGATAAACCCCTCGGAGCCAACTAAGAGTAGAGACAGCAGAAGGATAAGGGGAAGATGGGGGGATAAAAGAGGGAATCAATCACAAGGATCAACATATAACCCCCTCCAAGGGGTACAAATAACAGAAAGGTAGGCAAAAGGCAATAGAGAATGATGTAAGATATGAAAATAATAATCTATAACTTATCAAGGTTTCATGAGGGAGGCGGGGTCAGGGAGGGAGGGAGAAAATGAGGAGCTGATATCAAAGGCTCAAGTAGAAAAGGAAGGCTTTGAAAATGAAAAAATATATAAAAACCTATAAAGTGTGATAATATTAACCTGGAAGCAAAATATTCTTTCTAAAGTACCAAATACATTTTAATATCGATCACTTTATAACTCCGATGACACATCAAACACATTTAAAAGCATATGTATCCTCTAGATTTTATCATTTAAATCTGCTAAAATTGTACTATGAGGGGAAGCTAGCAACTTTTCTGGAAATTCTTTTGACTCACTGTTGTTAAAATTTTTATTTTTGTAAAAGAAAAAGAAAGAGCGTTATACAAAAGATAAATTGTATATTGAGAAAACATCCCAGTCCAGATCAAGTCCATAAATCTGATAATAGCCTATATATCTGATCGTAGGTCATACATTCCTCTTTAGATTCACGTAGCACATGCAATGTTGACAAATGCAGGAAGATCACATCAGTGGGTAGAAGGTCTCGTAGAACCAGTGGCAGTGGAAGCATCTTAATGCTGGCGTAGGTCTCCACGTATCTTCTCTAGCTCTCTGAGTGTGTCAATTACAGGAAAGGGAAGAAAGACAGAGAAACACTGGGTCTAGCCTGCAGTGAGTTATTTATCTCTGTCTTGCCTCCAAAAGAGGTCATCAAGCTGCAATCTCATTGACAGGCTAGACTCCACCCCTTCTGCTCAAGTTGACAGGATGTTATGTAACTGCCACAAAGGTACATTTGTTGGAGGGTCAGCACTCTATCCATAGATCTATCTATCAATCTCAGCACATAAGCTCCTCAACTTCTATGTATTCAATGAGTTAATAGTTATTGTTTTTTCAAATATTCCTTGTTTAACATGAAGTACACATAGAGAAATAGAATGTTAGTAAAGATCTTAGTTAATTTTAATAATGCCATCTTTATATCCATCAAAGTTAGACTCAGATAGTTTCACTCATATTATAAATGATTAAACATTAATCAGTATTTCTCTGAGGGTCTCCCTGGTGCACAATATCCGAGAACTTCCCAGGCTTCCACAGTAAAGATGACAACCCATAAAGGACCCGTCAGTGTTCCATGACCTACCCTAGACTAGTAAAACCTTGCCTGCAAGCCAAGAACAGGCTATCGGTGGCTATCACCTCTCTGTGTTGCATTCTCCAACATCTCTGAGAATGTTCTTGGCATGCTGGGAGGAGCTTATCTCTTCCCCTATGATGTGAGGGGGCAAGAATGGTTCCAAAGGAAAGCATCACTGTGGCTTAGCTTCCTTAGGAAACAACATGTTATTTTCTATGGCCTTTATCAATTCTCCTTTCAGAACCGTACTCCGTGTTGGTGGGAGGAAGACGAAACATCTGTGTTTAGCATTCAAAAGCCATCACTTCCATTGGTGGAAACATCAACCGGCAGCTCCTAGAAGGCTTTGACTCTTTCCTATCCCATGACTTCATTGAGTTCTGGTCATGATAAGACAAATGCAACTTTCCAAAATCCATGATTAAAGGAATTCTTAAGGATGTTAAGAGGTGGTAATGCCAGAGAGACATGCTCAGGATGTGCTACAAAGTTTCATGTCTGCTAATAAATGCACAAAGAGGCACACCAGTCTGCTGTATGACATTCAACTTGAAGGTATTCAGCTCAATCACCATGGGTCAGCAAGCCCAGCTCCCCGAAGTATGTGCAGAGGACACCCTACTCCAGTAAACCTCAGTCCAAAGGTACTCGGCTCCACTTGTGTAGATCAGCAAGTCCGATTTCCCCAATTAAGTGTCCAGAGGCATCCTACTCCACAAGCCAGCCTCATACCCAACAACATTTATCCTAGCTTGCTTTTTGACTTGGGAATCCAATACTGTGCATGCTTTGGCTCCTCTGATGTTGCAGCTCTCATCTGGACCCAGGAGTTTCACTGTGTAGGAATCTGGGGTCCAGAGGACATGCTCCTCTCCTGGCTCTTGCTAGTAATGAGATACCTCTTCCTACTTCCCAGAGGGCTAATTTTATACACAACAGGCTGCCACCACTCCAGGGAATGTTGTTTTCAATTGCTCATGGATGAATAATATCCGTATCTGCCTCCATCTTCTTACCAGACCAATGCAAGAAAAGGTTGTTTGGTAGGAATTGGAGGTATTGATTGAATGAACCCCATAAAATAATTCATTGACCCAACAGTGGTTCGTAGCATTTCAGTGGCTGATCATTTAGAAGTAGATCACCAGGCATTTCTTCCAATGTGCCTCTGAGTGGACTCAAATCTTTAATCTTTCAGTTAACATTCAAGTACACCAGTCATTTGCACCACCCAGAGACCAGGCATTGCACTAGAATGTCATAAAGTAGGATCTCAATATATATTTATTTGTAGGATGGATGAATGGATGAAAAATGTGAAGTCCACATCCCTTCTCCCTTGGTCAGCAGCTCCAGGACCATTTTATCACCAAATATTTCACAGGGTAGTAGAAAAAATGTTACTAAAATTCATCATTGCGAATGATTTAAAATTGCATCACTTCTATTTTTATCCATTGTCTGGAAGGTTTTAGAGATGACTTTGTTTAAATAACTAAACAAAGCACATAGAGAAAACAATACTTTCTGTTCCTGTTAGTAAAAGCTTCAGTTCAGCTGGAAGGCCAAATTTCCCAGCAGATGGCTCTGCCTGAGGGGGGTGGAGCTCCAAAACCTAATGTACTATTAAATTAAAATTACATATTCAATTAATATATAATTCTGGGCCCATCCATCACAGTCACTTATTTTGCTCTGAGTTGTTTGATATTTGCAGACAGTTCTTCAAAGTGAACTGATATGACAGGTCATTAAACTCACAGGGCCACCTACTAGACCTAGTCTCAATGTTTATGACAGAGACTTATGGATGTTCCAAAATGTATATTCTCTTCCACTTGTTCACACTGATGGACTTCATTTCCTTGCTTCCCTTGCAGGGTGGTGTAGCTATTAATGAATTTCTAGATAGAAATTCCACAGAAATGAAATGCATGGCCCACAAATCCTCCCACTAGTCACCTTCCACGTTGTCCACCTGCTGGTGACATAGTGGACAACTTTTCAGGTGGCAACATTACCAGCCCATCCACAGGAAAGAAGATGAGAGGCTTTCTATTCCCATAGCATTACAGTTCCAGAAACTGAGCCGGACAGTTTTACTCTGCCCTAGAGAGTGGGTACCAGGAGATGTTGATTCGATGGCAATGAGTCTGGTTTTCAGTCATCCATTAAGCCTGCTCATCTTTCAATAGGTGAAAAATAAATCAGCCTTTTATTGTCTTAAATCATGGCGACCCATGAAACTACAGTGGTCTCATGAGTTGTCCGGAGGTAGAATTGACTCAATGGCAACTGATTTGGTTTTTCTTGTTTTGTTTATTTAGCATTGAACCATTATGCATTTGGGGATCAATTTGTTATAAAATTCAACCTCTTTTAACATATTGCAAAAAAGCAATCTTTCCAAATCAACCATCTCCTACAGAAATGAAAGAATCATGAAATTGACCAGTGTCTAAGTGGGAATTCAGTACCACCTAGTCCTAAAATTTTCTCTATTTTAGAATTTTGGAGGCTCAAATGTAGTCAGACAAAATAGATGAATGTTCCACCAGTGTTTGTTTTGCTCTCTCGCATATCTAACTGCCTTACTACATTTTTCACTGAGCATTGATTCAGCTAACACTGAGATAAATATCATCTTGTTCATTTCTACACTTCTATGATCAACTCTTAGGGAATTGAGCATCCAGTGCACATTTCAAGAGCCTGCCTCTTCTTCTGCCATTTCTTAGGATGAATTACTTTGAAGACAAGGCCCAAAGCTCACAGCTAGGAATTTCTATCGCTTAAGAGAGTGCCGAGAAGATAGTAGGCGCTTGTTAAACATCAGAAGAACAATTGGAGCGTGTGAGTGCTAATGTTGGCCACGAATCCGGTGAACTGCTGGAAGAATGAATCCATCTGTCCTCGGAGAAATGAAAGCAGAACAGATACTTCGTACAAGCAAGGTTGATCATCCTGCTTAGTTTACACACTCCAATCCCTAGAACAGAATAATATGTTTGACAGAAAGGAAACCTATCAAAGATTTATATGAGATAGATGAGCAAAAAGCCAAAGTGATATATTAAAAATGGCTCAAGCATATAAAAAATGATGATGATCTTGTAGGGACCAACCAGGCAATGTTTCTGTCATGTATAAGGTCTCCATGAGTCAGAGATGGCTCAAGGGGGACAAGCGAAAGCAATGGGGGTTGAAACATCAAGGATCTGGGAAATGCTTTTTTTTTTTTTTAGAAAGTCTATGTTTCCATACTTATTCAATCAATGACACAGTGTGTGCTTAATATCTGCACGGCAATAATGTGGACGATTTGACAAATGGGGGGAAAGGAAAAGAAACGAAAGACCGGTTCTGCTTTCTTAAGGAGCTTCATGACAGGCACATCATGATATGCATGTAGAGGAGGAGGATGTAGACCCAGAGAGGGACCAGTGATAACCAGAGACAACTACTCATTCCTCTGGGTTTTGTCCAACGCATATACTTACCATTCTGGGTATGCTGCCATTCTGAAGGGCTATTTTAGACTTGGCAGCGTATAAGCCATTTATATATATGTATATATACATATGTACGTGTATACATAAAGAAGCTTTCCTAAGCCGTTTTGTTACACGAAGAAAAAGCTTTTTCTCCAAAAATAAAGAGTAGCTGAAAGCCAGAAGCTTTTGATTTAACAGAAATCTCCAAACTCATCGATTTTAATCAGTGCTAAATTGGAAGATCTCAGGGCCTAGATTTTTGTATATTTCTTAACATCCAGTGTTTCAGAGAATATTTAATTAAATCAGCTACCTGGAAAAAAATGGAATCAAGAGAAAATACAGAGAAATGTCTCAAGGCTTACATAGAGACCTCTTTTATTCATTGCAAAAGCCGTAGATCCATGGGCCTATAATCCAAGAAAAATTAGTTCATTCATCTTTAGCCATGTATATAGATGGGCCTCTGATATTTTTACCCAGCCTATACTAATTCGTAGCTGTCAATCACATTTTAAAGCCTTGATTGTGTCTGATGCTCTAGGTGAGTTTAGCCAGCCACATTATAAACTTCTCCCTCCAAATCATTCCATTTCCTTCAGGATCAATGATCACTGCCTAAATAGAGTCTTTTCAAAATCATATTCTCTTATTCACTACTAGCCAATGTGAGCGTTTTTGAAATTCTTATGAAAGTACCCTACAATTCAAGATCACACTAGTGACAGAAGCTAAAGGAACTAATTTTCATCCATTAAATCATTTAAATTTGTTTTTAAGATTGGTTATCCTTCTGGAAGTCATAGCCTTTTATTCTCTGCTGGCCAATAAATTATTTACCAACATTTCAAATTTCTACTATCACCTGGCTCTTATCCAGGAGCCCAGCTTCAACTTCAGTTGACATATAAATCTAACCCCACGGTCAGTTCAGCGAGCCACATGCAGACCTGGCCATGTTTACACTGGGACTGGGAAGGTGGACAAGAGTAACGGATTACTTAAACATTTAAAAATTAAAAAAAAGAATCCCAGGTGGCATAGAGAGTTAGGAGTCGGGTTGCTAATTGCCTCTGTGACCCACTGCTGGGGAGAAAGACGAGGCAGATCACTCTTGGAAAGATTCACAGCCTCACAGCCCCTAGGGAGCAGATCCACTCTGTCCTGCATCGTGGCTGCAAGTCAGTATCCACTTGATGGCAGTGGGTTTGGTTTTCAGACTGTCAGTGAGCATTTTGATTTGTATGCTTTGTTGGATGATTTTTCTTTTCTGTTCATTAAAGTTGAATTCCTATAGTATGATCCACTCACCATTTTAAAATACATGGTTTAGTTGCTTTAATACAATCACAATGGTGTCCATCCACCAGCATTGTCTAGTCCCAAGAAATGTCAGTCTCTCCAAAGCCGCTTTGTTATGATTCTTTTTCAATCCTTTCTGTTTTCACCCCTCCAACCAACTCCCACATTCTCTTCCACCCCCGCCCCAGCGCTGCAGAAACCCTTGCATCACAACAACACAAGAGGCCTTTTAAACAGAGGGAAAGGCCTAAAATTATACATCAACATAATTGTCTAACAGGTTCATCTATTATTTCCTGGACAAAGGCACGTATTTGTACCTTTGCTCTCTTAAGAAAGCTCAGTGGATCTCTAAGTACCGAGAGGCACATTGTTGAACAAGATCTCCCTACGAAATCTAAAACTCTCTAACGTGACCACATATCTTAACCGAGAAGAGATTTTCATGGAATAAAGTACAGGTGTTTAAAAAATACTTTACTGCTGGGGAAGGATGATTTTCAGTCAGCTGATGAGATATGCACTACGGAGATAAGTATATCATGGTGATAACAGAGACTTGGCTGTATACATTGATCTGAAGTAATAGAGAACATTTTTACAACCAGATCACAGAAAGCAAGGGGCATGGATTCCTCAAGACAAGAAGAGACAATTCAAGCCATTGCCTAATTTATCACCTGTGTCTAAGAATCAAACACTAACACGCCTTTTGCCAATATTTTTAAGTTAATAAGTTGATAACTAGAAGCACTGCATTTGCATAGGAATATATATTATTTGATATATACATTATTAGGAATAATATCATGAATAGATGCTTCTTCATGTGTAATGCAAATAGGGACCAATAATCCCCAGTTACTGACATGCATTAACCTATACTGTGTTCGTCTATTGGAGCTGATGTTTATTAAGAATTGATCATGAATTGCAGTATGGTGAGTCACACACTGGGCTGCTAACCACAAGGTCCGCAATTTGAAACCATCGACAGTTCCTCGGGAGAAACCACAAGGCTTTCTACTCCAATAGAGTTAGCGTCTCAGAAACCCACAGAGGCTGTTCTACCCGGTGCTATAGGGGAGCTATGAGCAGGCACTGACTGCAAGGCAGTGAGGTCTTGGATTTTTTGTTTTTTACTATGAACTGTGGAAACTCAGAGTCATGAGGGCAAAGCAACGAATAAAACCACTCTACAATCATATACTATGAAAGTACTTTGGAAGGCCAAATGAAAAAACAAATCTGTCATGGAAGAAATTCAAGGGAATACTTCTTAGAAGAAAGATGGCGTATGCTTCATCTCTCATCCTTTGACATGTTAGAAGGAGACGCTAGTCCCAGGAAAAAGACATTATGTTCGCTAAAGCAGATGGTCAACCAAAAAGAGCAAGGCCCTCAAAGAGATGGAATGATCCAGTAGCTGCAATGGTGGGCTCCAACAGATGACCAAGTGTGCAGATAGCACAGCATTGGTTTCTGTTGTAGGTAGATAGGGTCCCTATGAGTTGAATCCAATTATCATTGGGTGCCATTGAGTCAGACCTGACCCATCGCAGCCTTAAGCACAGCAAAGCAAAACACTGTCGGTCCTGCACCATCCTCACAATTGTTCCTACGCCTGAGTCCATCACTGCAGCCACTGTGTTCACCCAAACCGGAACAAACAAAAAATCATATCAATGAGGGGGAGTGATAGTGGACATCCAAAGCCCATCTGTAGATATTTGGGCATCCCCTTAAAGAAGGTTCCCAAGGAAGAGAAGAGCCAGTCAGGGTGCAGTATAGCACTGATGAAACATACAACTTTCCTCTAGTTCTTTAATGCTCCCCCCCCACCCACACACACACTATCATTGTCCTAATTCTGCCTTACAAAGCTGGCTAGAACAGAGGATGTATACTGATACAGTAAAAGCTGGAAACAGAGAATCCAGGACAGATAAATCCCTCAGGACCAATAATGAGAGCATCAATACCAGGGGAAGGGGAAGATGGGGTGTGGGGGAACCGATCACAATAATCAACATATAACCTCCTCCCAGGGGAACGAACAACAGAAAAGTGGGTGAAGGGAGATATCGGTCAGTGTAAGACATGGAAAAAAATGATAAATTATCAAGTGTTCATGACAGAGGGAGGGGGTGGGAGGTGGGGAAAATGAGCTGATACCAGGGGCTCAAGTAGAAAGAAAATGTTTTGAAATTGATGATGGCAACAAATATGCTTGACGCAATGGATGAATGTATAGATTGCGATAAGAGCTGTATGAGCCCCCAAAATGATTTAAATTAAAAATTACAAATGACTTTTTTCAGAGAATGTTAAGTGTTTGTGAGGTATCTGAAAATGCCATATCCAGGCAACAAGTTTCATTGAATTTAAAATACCTCAAGATTTTCTTCCTATCTGCTCTTTGATGTGTGGTTTTTAAATAAGTCTTTATACAGATAGATCTCTGAGTATATATAGAACAAGATAATGATTATTTTTATGAGAAATATGAAAGGCATAAAATTAAATCTTTAAAGACAAGCTATGCTTTCATATTGCTTAGCAGTCTAGAATCACATGGTAATATCTAAAATGCTTGCTGCTTCTTATAAAAAATCTTTATTTATTGTCATTATTTTCTTTAAGCACTATACAGATGGACAGACAAGAAACAGTTTTGTTTTGATTTTCCTGATTGCTTTTACCTTTTCTCATAATGAAGAATGATTTCCTTATGATGACTAATCTTCTGGTCTCAATTTAGACTACCCAACATACTTCTAAATGGCTTAACTGAGAATGAAGGGCAGGCCCTAAAGCCCCTCTTTGTCTTTCATTGTACGCCCCAGTGCTAAAAGCTCCTTGCTCTGTTAAAGAGACAGACCAAAATCTCACCCACACAATGGATTAGAACACTTATGTTTACAGAGGGTTGGGGTAGAGGAAAGTGCTTTACTAGACTGGATGAGGACCCAGTGAAAAAGCAGTTATGTATAAAGATTTAGCAGTCACCTACATGCCAACTATTAACAAAATATTCATTTTGTTGTTGCTGTCGAGAACATACACTGCAAAATATGCTCCAATGTGAGTTTCCATGGGTTCAATTCAGTATCATTGATGACATTCTTCACAATCATTCTCACCCTTGAATCTGAATTGATGTATCGCTTTTGGAGCACCTAATGTGGCTGGCTGCCTTTGTACTCGGAATCCTGTGGATTTCTGGCTTCATCAGAAAACAGACCAAGGGCAGCTGTTTATTAAATCACAATCCCTTTGGGAAGTAATCAACAGAGGTCTGCAGATTGAGACAGTCCGACTCAGTCGGATTTTTCTGGCTTTAGTGAGGGAGAAGCCTCTACCATGTCCTTATTTATGGGACCACAAGTGGTTTGCATCATCTCTTTAGGCACTCCAACTGCTCTGAAGACAAGCCAGCCTGATTTTGTGCCTAGGTTTTCATAGATGCTCAATGTACCCACCAAACAACATAGTCACGGAGCCTTTGGTTCGCTGATACGGCACTTCTGAGGGTCTGCAGTCACCACACACAATGTTGCTGGGCTTGAAGGCAGTGGAGCCCAAGGACCACAGTAAGGATTGTTTCATAAACTTTGGTCAAGTGAAAATTGCACTGGTACACATCTAGTGGACAGACAGAAATCTTAATGCAATTAGAGTGAGAGAAGTCCAGTGAGAAGGGATGAAAGACCAGAGTTGAAAGGATTATTTAAAAGAGACTTTGTGTAGCATTGGGTACGGGATGATGGGGCCATTATCACAGAAGTGATTCCTAGTAGCACTGTGATTAAGCAATCAGTTGCTAACTGAAGGGCCACCGGTTTGAACCCTTCCCAGTGCCCTGAGGGAGGCTGGGGCTCTGCTTCTGAAGGATTACAGTCTTGGAAACTTTATGGGCAGTTCTGCCCTGTCTTACTCGATGAGTCAAAACTGAGTCAGTGGTATCATGTTTGGTTTGGGTTTGGGGTTTATCTGAGAGAGAGATGGGGTGAAGAGGGATGGACACTCTTCCAGTCCTGAACAATATCAGGGTACCTGAAGACTTGGAAGCATTGATATTACCAGGAAAATAAAGGACAAGTACCATGGCAGTGAAAAGTATCCTAAGTACTTTGTAGGAAGAAGTAGTAGTAGAACAGAGTGTCTGAGCTGGAAAACAAACAAACAAAGAAACACTGTTTTTAGTCTGTAAAGACTCCTCCTGCTAACAGACTGTGTTAGCCTAAGTAGACTAGAGAAACAAATTCATAGAGACACTCATAAGTGTATATAAGAAAGGGCTTTATGTACAAGCACAGTTGAATATTGAGAAAACATCCCATCCCAGTCTAAATCAAGTCTACAAGTCCAATATTAGCCCATATGTCTGAAACCAATCTATAAAATCCTCTTCAGAGTCACGAATCACATGCAATGGCGCTGAATGCAGGAGGATCACAGGCCAGTGAGTAAAAGGTCTTGTAGATCTAGCGGCAGTGTAAGTATCTCAGCTCTCGGCGCTGCCAGGGGTCTCCACGTGGCTCCTCTAGCTCCAGACCTCTGGCTCCATCAGCCTCTCTCCATGTATCTTTTCCACAGAGATGTCTCGCAGAGAGTGTATATGTGCCTCGCCTCCAATGAGATACTTGATCTCCTTAGCACATCCAAATAAGATCATCAAGCTGTGACCTGGTTGACAGGCTAAACTTCCCCACTTCACTCATACATCTCATCACAAAGACCATTTTGTGGATTCATGGGAGACATTCGTTAACTACTCCCCAAAATTGTATGAGGTCCTACAACTTGAAAGACTGGCCTATCAAACTAGTAAATATTCCTGCTAAAAGTTATTATGTAAAATGTTAAGTAACACAAAATCCTTGATTTTTTGAGAATCTAATATAAAACCCATCCAATTGGATCATAGTGGAGAAGTGGAAAACCACTTTGTTTTTGTTCTTAGATGTTATTACTTCAAGGAGACTAAACAATGCTTGTGTATGCAAATCTCCATTTATATTTTGATGGTCAAGTTTTAATGCTTTAAATAAAGAAAGGATCTGTGGGAATATTAAAGTTCTGTGAACTGTCAGAAGTGCACAGATGTGCCTTCGAAGAAAGATGACTAGACCTCATCACACATAATTTGAACATATTGTTAGGTGAGATCAGTGTCCAGAGGAGGACATCAGGCTTCGTAAAGAGGAGGGGCAGTGAAACAGAGGAAGGCCCTCAACAAGATGGATGGACACTGTGGCCACAACAATGGACTCAAGCATAAGAACCGTGAGGCTGATACAGGACCGGGCAGTGTTCCGTTGGATTGGTTATGCATCGGATCGACATCCGTTGGAACCAACTCCACAGCCCTAACAACACAACAACATACGTGGAAAAGGAGACTTTCAGTGTAGGGGTGTTCTTGTGTCCTATTTATGTGGACAGAAAATACCACGCAGTATGATGGGGGCATTTATAATATTTAGAGTGATTTAGAACAGCATAAATTTATTTTCTGGTAGTTCTGGAGGTCAGAACCCCAAAGTGGTAAAGTAGTGCTCTAGTCATGCTCTAGAATATTTTCCCATGCTTTGTTCAGCTTCTAAAATATTCTCCCCTTCCATCACTTATGACCCCATTCCTGCAGCACGGTCACCGCAAGCTCTGCTTCTGCCCTCACATCTTCTCTTCCTGGTTTTTCTTTCCTTCTGCCTCCTTCCAAAACGCCCTTTGGAGTTACATGGAACCCACTCAGATTCTCCTGAAATCTTTCAAGATCATTTCATCAAACCTTCCCATCCCCCTTTGCCATGTCCATTGATGTAGGCAACTGATTCTGAGGATGAGGGCATAGCCCTCCTGGTGGTTATTGTTGCTGTTGGGTACTGTAGAGCCCATCCCAACTCAGAGTGACCATACGTGCACCAAAAGGAAACAGCCTCCACCCCTGGGCCATCTTCACAATCCTTGTAATGTTTGAGTTTCTTGTAGGGACTACCGTGTCAACCCATCTCACAGATGGTCTTCCTCTTTTTCCCTCATTCTCAACTTTCCCAAGCGCTGTGTCCTTCTCTCTCCCAGGTGTGAGCTCTTCTGAAAACAAGTGCAAAACCATTCTTTTGTCTAAGGATCATTCTGGCTAGATGACTCCCTAAATAGATTAGTTCATGCTTCTGATGGTCCATGATATTTAAAGATTATTAACCAATACCGTATCAAATGCATCGGTTCTTCTTTGGTCTCTCTTAATCATGGACTGGCTTTTGCAAGGTGTGATTGTGAATCCAAATAAACGTAACGCTTGACTACTTCAAACTTTTCTCCATTTACCACTCTGTTGCATATTGGTCTGGTTCTGAAGATTTATGTTTTCTTTCTGTTGAGGTATTTTTCCCCATCCAAGGCTGTAGTCTTCCTCACTGTTTCAAGTCCTCTTCTCTTTCACGTCCTGAGTATAACAAGTTGTTAATAAGTCTTCCTCCAATCTGAGAAGACGATGGTTTTTTTTTCATAGAATACAGCATCTTAGGTTATTTTCTCCTAATACAGATGGAATATGGGTAGCGAAAAGAAATAGCCTAATGCACACCGTTTTTTGGTGTTAAACCAAATAATATCCCATTATTATATTTTATCTATCTATTACTTGTTGGTTTATGTACAGGTTCCACATGAACACAATGAAACGTTCTTGAATTTCCATTATTCATAATGTTATCTATAATTTGTTACACACAGTTCAATGCCTCCCAACAAAACTCAGATGAACATGTTTTAGTAATATCTTCTTCCATCTAAGATCAATGTGACATAACCCATCATATCTATCATTCATCTGTCAGCTTGCTGTGCTGTGGTACTGGAGCTTTCAGATTAATACAGACTACAAAAAAAGACCTAATGCTCCACTTTAAAAAATGACTTGTGAAAACTTTATGAATATTGACTGATATAATCCTGGAAGGTGAGCCCCTCTTGGGGTGGAGGACATTCAAAATACCATTGGGGAAGAGCTGTCTCCTCAAAGTAGAGTACGTTTTAACGGTGTGATTGCTGGAAAGCATTCCAGACCTTCATTTGCTGTCATAGCATGATTCTAAATAAGGAATAGGGGCAAACAGCCATTCGTAACTGGAATGTAAAATGCACAAAGTAGGATTCAAGGAAAACTTAAAGCTGTCACCAATGAAATAGAACACATAAAGATTGATATCCTAGGTATTAGCGTGCTCCGATGGACTTGCATTGCCATCTGAATAGGAAAATCATATGATATACTCTGTTAAAAATCACAAGTGGAGAGCACGCAACATCCTTGAAAGGTTATTTCAACATAACACAAGAGGACAAGAAACACTGGCAGAACTTATCAATCAGACGGATGTTCATTCAGCCCATTAGGATTGACTCTACAATAGGAATGAATATTTCAAGCCATTTGACCTGGCATCAGCAACTTCCCCCAGCTAAGACTTCACAATCACCAAGCAACCTTCGGAAAACATAACAGCCTGTGAAGGCGTGTGTGTGTGTGTGTGTGTGTGTGTGTGTGTGTTTGTGTGTGTGTGTGTGTGTGTGTAGAGAACACTTGGATCATTCTGATCCAACTAAGTCTAAAGACATACGATAGCTGACATTCTTTTTATGAATGACCACATTGGCATTAGCCTCAGCAGAGATTTCTTACTTGGAGTATTATTGCTCATAACAATAAAACCTTGGAAAATTATGCACTGCGCATACAAGGGAGTACCCCCCAAAACCAGATTTTTTAAAGTTACCTATTTAAATTTTTTAACAAAACAACATATCACTTTCAAAGTACTCTCCATTAAACTTAATACATTTATCAAATCTGCAATTCTAGAAAACATTTTTTTAAACTCATTGGTTTGGATGGCTGACCATACCTCCCTCGTGTTTGTCCTCATGTCTTCTATGTCAAATCGCTGTCCTTTCATGTCCCTCTGCATTCGTGGAAACAAAAACAAGTCACACAGAGTGAGGTCAGGTACATGGGGCAAGAGAGGCATGTGGGTGTTTGCCAAAACTGGTGCATTGAGGTGGTCGTGTGAGCAGAAGCTTTGTCCTGGTGGCAAAAGCAGTATAGTGTCTGCCACAAAGCAGGCCTTTTGTTGGCCACACACTGTTACGCATTCTTTTCAGAACCTCTAACTAGAAAGCTTGGTGAACAGTCTGACTTCATAGAATGAACTCCAAATGTGCTATGTGGACATGTTCACCCATTCTAAAAGTTGACGGATGTCGAGAATGAGGTTTATAATCAATTGACATTTTACCTTTTTCGAAATGAGAAAAATACTCGTGCACTTGAGTTTTTCTTATTGTGTTTTCCTTGTAAGCTGCGTTCAACATCACAATAGTTTCTGCAGCATTTTTCCTAAACAGGACACGAAATTGCATAGCCACACGCTGTTCTCTGAAATTGACCGTCACAAAAAACAAGGGTTGAGCAAAACTGCTTTCATAAAAATACTCACTGCGACCAGAGAGAACCTTCCCAGGCAATGCCACTGGGTGCACTAACGCAGAGAGAGTTGCTCGATGCTTGCCTAGCAAGAAAAACGTGTACTACAAAAGGTTTGCTGTGTCCAGTGCAATCCCGGTTTGTTTGTTTTTTGTACCCTCACGCATCTACTGAGGGCTAGAGATGGCTCATGTATACCTTTATGTGCTTACTTCTCATAATAACGCCAAAGATACTTCAAGTTCTGTTCACATGTCGCCAAAACATCATCCCAGATAATAAATACTGACTCTATTTTTATTTGGGTCACTTAGGGCCCTTCCAGAGATTTCTCCATCTGAATACAACTGATTGTTTCCCAGAGTAGAGTATACGTGCTATATTAGAGATGAAAAGAAGCATCACTTTACTCATGAGGTAAGAAGCGCCTCAGCACCGGGAGAGACTTTGACACGTTCACCCCTCTGCTATTCTTAGTTGCTATGGAGTTGATTCCAGCTCCCATTGACCGTATGCATTGTAGAGTGAAACACTGCCCACTGCTCAGTCCTGACCATCTTCATTTACCTATGAATGAATGAATGAATGAATGAATGAATGAAAATAAAACCGGACTCACAGACACTGAATCAATTTACCCTACAGGACTGGGTGGAACTAACCCTGTGAGTTTTCAAGCCTTTACATCTTTACGGGAGTGGAAAGCCTCATCTTTCTCCTTGGGAGCAGCTGGTAGCTTTGAACTTGTACTTAGCAGTTCAGCTAGACCACCCTGTTTTTAAACTTCTGATGCCTGGCCTAATTTCACAACCATATATTATGTTGCCTTCTGATATGAGCTCATTTGGGGGTCAGAGTTCTCCTTCTCTCTGGAAAATCCAAGTTCCCTCCAGCTTGCTCATTAACTTGCTTACTTGGTTTTTTGATTGTTTGTTTGTTCATTAAATGAAAATCTAGCATAGGAATCTCATTTTCTTATGCTTGTATAGAACGTTAAGCCTGGTCATAAAAGCTTGATTAAATGATCCAAGTCAATATTGGGATTATGGAAAGTAAGCAAGAAGGAAACAGAAAACAAACAAACAAACAACAAAATGTGGTATGGAACTCCGCTAAGAAATGAGGTTAAGTGGTGATGTTATCAGAATAGTAGAAAACATTCATTATATTTTCTTAAGTTTTCTAAATGCTGGTCTAAGTAGTGTCACAGAGGTCTCCCCCAAAAAAGGGTTCTGGGCAAATGGACTTGTATTTGACCTCAACCATTTTTATATTTTCGAAGACAAGTATACTAAAGCCTTTTTGTTTCTTATCCTTTTGGGGGTGTGTGTGTGTGTGTGTGTGTGTGTGTGTGTGTGTGTGTGTGTGTGTGTGTTTTCAATAAGGACAAGAATTACCTTGGAAGAGAAAATTACAAAAGGGAAGTAGTCTGATTAGCGAGGCAAGGGCTCTGTGCTATATCCTGCAGTTAAGAGTTATAAGATGTCGGCTACATGTTTCTATAAAAAGGAATCAAGAATACAACACTTCTGCTGTGCAGCCCCACGGAGCAAGTCCAGGGCACTCCAGCTGATGTGTGATGGAGCACCTCTGATAAGCCACCTCTTCAGCAAACCAGACTCCAAACTCACTGCCCTTGAGTCAATGCGGACTCATAGCAACCTTTTGTGGCACAGGAGAACTGTCCCTTTGAGTTCCCATGGTTGTAAATATTTATTGGAGAAGAAAGCCTAATCTTTGGTGGGTTCAACCCGGGATCCCAACCCTGTGGCAGTAAGGATTAAGTACTATGCAGGAGTATAGGTAGCATCTGTACTAGTGCCTAAATTAATGGCAAGTATATCTAGGAACCCTGGTAGTAGAGGAATAGCTTGTTTCATATGAAAATTATATCAAATTCAAATATCAGTGTCCACAAATAAGTTTTTCTTGGAACACAGCCAAGTCATAGTCATTTGTTCCTACATTATACAGAGCTGCTTTCCCAGAGCATGACACAGTTAAATCGTTGTGATAGATACTGTTTGGCTAAGAAAGCCTAAAATCTCACATTCTTCCCTTTTTTCAGAACAAGTTTCCCAACTCTTGTTCAAGACAACCTATCTATAATACGAAGGGGAACCCCCCAAACGGAATTGTGCTGCACAGAGTGGAGCTTTCTTGTTCTGCATTTTCCCACTAGGTAAGCATGCAGCAACTTGCTCTGAGTGAATACGCCCAGTGGCATCGCCTGGGAAGGTTCTCTCTAGTCACAATGAATTTTTTTGTAAAAACAGTTTCACTCAAACTTCATTCTTTGTGATGGCTAATCTAAGAGAGCAGTGTGCAGCTATGAGATACTGTTTCCTGTTTGGGAAACATGCTGTAGAAACTTTGTGATGAACACAGCGTACCACAACAATGCTATGGGAAAACTCAATGTACGAGTGATTTTCTCATTTCAAAAATGGTGAAATGTCGATTGACGACCAACCTCTTTCTGGGTGTCCTGCAACATCCTGATGGATGAAAATGTGGAAGTCATAATGTATTTGGAGTTCACTCCATGAGGTTAGGCTGTTAATCAAGCTTTCTATTTAGAGATTCCAAAGAGATTGTATATATAACAGTGTGCGGCAAAAAAAGGCCTGATTTGTGGCAGTCAGTGGACTGGTTTTACCACCACGACAATGCACCAGCTCACACAGCCATCTATCTCCGTGCACCTGTTTTTTTGGCAAAAAGAAATAACAGCATGCTTCTCTTGCCCCACACACCCTGCTCCCCTGAGCCTGCCCCTTGCTACTTCTTTTTGTTTCTGTGAACACAGAGGGACATGAAAGGACAGAGATTTGACAATGCAGAAGAGGTGCAGACAAAAACAAAGGAGGAGCTGTCAGCCATCCAAACAGATGAGTTTGAACAATGTTGAAAAGGGGAGCTTATCCCAATGACTCGAGTAGAAAATTCTTTAAAAAAAATAATTTTATTGAGGGCTCATACAATTCTTATAATAATCCATACATATAATAATCCATTGTGACAAGCACATTTGTACATTTGTTGCCATCATCATTCTCAAAACATTTGCTTCTACTAGAGACTTTAATATTAGCTTCTCATCATTTTTGAAATGATGATGGCCACATTGGTACAAATAGGTTTGTAATAATTGATGTATGGAATGTTATAAGAGCTGTAAAAGCCCCCAATAAAGTGTTTTTTTTAAGTAAATTAAAATAAGTTTTAAAGCAAGGAAGCTGATATCAAAGAGTTCAAGAAGAAAGAAGACATTTTAAAAACAATGGTGGCAGTAATAATAAAATTATGCTTGATCTAATTGGATTGTAGATTGTTATAATATCTGTAAGAGCTCCCAATAAAATGATTTTTTAAAGAAATAAAACAATGTATTGCCTCAATAAAAAAAAGAAAAAAGTTTCCAAGAATGAAATCAGAGATTTGAAAGTATATTAAGTGTAACAGAGAGTACTGTGAAGGTGGTAAGGTTGTTTTGTAAAAATAAGTACATACATACATGGATTACAAAAAAAAACTTCCTTTAGGGGAGGGAGTACCCCCTCTTACTAATGGGGGCACACATGCAGATGATCTATCTGAGTCCATAACAGTGGATTATTTGTACATGGTGATGCATTTTGTTGTATGTTTCATGCCAGACAGCTGGCTTTAATGAAAGAGAAGTCAGTACATTTTATCCATGAAGTTGAAACTTCTTTAATACCTGAAGAGAAATTCATACCAATTGCCTAATTTTATGTAGTGATGTCATGTTTAAATCCTACGCAGTGCAGGATTTTAAGAAATAATATACTGAGGGGAAATCCATGCTTTGATTCCATATCGGTGGTTATTTGTCTTTTTTTGTTTGTTTTCCTAGATTTTTTTAAGGTGGAAGCTGTACATTTTCTTCACACACCCACACAGAACAATGCAAGTGAGTTTTCCGACTTCCCAGAAACCACATTGTTCATGGTCTCTCAAGTGAAAGCTCTATTCTCAGGATAATTTATCACTTGATATAAACTTTCCAGAATTTATGATTCAAACTGTTTCTTAAAAGTTTGTCTGGAAATTCTAGCGAAAGAGGCCTGTAGCTCACAGAGGAACTTGCTTGCCAACAAAAGTGGTTATTTTTTTAACTTGAGCAATCTCCAGGAGGTGATGTCTGAAGAGGCAGCCCAACCAGGGGCTGGTCCAGTCAGACACTGCGGTGGGCGAGGTGACAGGTCGACAGACAAACATGGCAAGCAGACAGATACCTCTGCCAGCTCATTCTATATCAGTGTTCGTTCTGGTGTCAAAAGATCTTTCTAGGTTCCTGGGAAGGTTGTCCTGAGCTTGTTCGGTCAAATAGGCTCTGCTTCCCCCATCCCACACGATCTCTGCCACCCTTCATCCCGTGCAAGTATTCACAAAGTCTTCACACTTATCCTTAAAAAGGACCTGTTTTTTAAGCCACTCGCCTTTCGGTTTGCGATATGGCAGTGATTTGCATGCTGTGATACTAGAAATTATGCCAGCAGGATTTCAAATACCATCGGGGTCCGCCTGGGACCGGTTTCATCAGAGCATCTAGACTCAGACAGACAAGGAAAGAAGGCATGATGGATGATTTATAGAAATTAGACCGTGAAAACACTAGAAATCACAACAGACTTGTCCATAACCACACGAGAAGAGGAGCGAGCCTGTCACTTAGAAAGCGCTCAGCATATGCCATGATGGCAAAAGTGGACTCTCACACACGGAGACCCTGAGCTGGCACAGGGCTGGCAAGGTGTGTTCTATTGGACATGGGGTCACCGTGGTTTGGAGCCAACTCTCTGGCAACAACAACAACAAAATAGACTTCAATGACAGTCACCAAAAACGCTCACTTTTCTAACAGCCTGTGTTTTCATCAGTGTCATTTGTCTTAATTATTTTGTTTGAATTGTAAGTTCCTCCCCACCCCCGCACAAAGAAAAGACCATGATGTTGAAATACTTAATCTCCCTCCTTACTTGCCACTCTGAATTCAAGAGTACCTTACTTTAGCTTAGCAATCAGCCAACTGGCATTTTACCATTTCTTTATGTTCCAACCCTCACCCTCTCTTTCTGGTCCGAGGGACCCTCTAGCTCCTTTACTGCCGCTGCCTACGCTTGGATGTGTTCTCTCTCGTTTCAATCCAAGCTGTTTATATGTCGATTTAAAAAAATGTATCTAGTTTGGATTTATTGAATGAGGCAGTTAGTTTATTGTGCCAACCTGATCAATAAACACATGTGGGGTTAATTGAAGGGGTGGAGGGTGTTGAGCCTCACCTTTCTAGTTCTCGGGTCTCTTGCTTTCTGATGGTCGGAACAGGGTGCAGCTGCCTTAGACAGTTCCCTGCTTCAGCTGGCAAGGCTCACTTCCTGCAAGACATCCCTGAGGAGAAGCCGCATGGACCTACCCCGATGCAGCCCTGGGTGCTGGAGCACTCATGTGGAAACCCCTGCTAGCGTGGAGATGCTTACACATTCACTGACTTAGCTTTCCTCCTGCAGTAGGCATCATTGCAGGTGTTCTGTGAGATGGATGAGGACTTGTGGATTGGTGTTGGACATATGGTTTATTGTTGGACTTGTGGGTTTGGGCAGCACTGGGTTGGAATATTTTTTCTTGATGCGCACTTACCCTTTATAAAAAACTCTCTCTTATACATGAGTTTCTGTGGATTTGTTTCTCTAAAGTACCCAGACTAACACATTGAATGTCTTCGTCATAATTTGGAAAACCGTCTTTTTATGAGATACTTCATAGTGGCCACCTTCTTCATTTTATTAGCAATATTTAACTAACCAAGGATGCACTAGAGAAAGTCTCTCTTTTCTGAAAGGCTGAATTGTGCTATATAATATTTCAGGTTGAGGTCATACAAACATAAATAAATACCTTCCATCTCTTTCAGACTTGGTTCGAAAGGACTCAATGTCATTGCTGAGTTTCAGAAAGGCAAGTCCAGCAGAGCTCGTCTGTTAGGAGCCTATGCTCTGAGAGTGAACTGCCCAGGCTCAAATCCCAGTCCCCTAGGCCTTTGTAGCCATGTGATGCTGGGTAAGTTCCTTAATAACTCTATGCCTCATTTATCTTATCTCTAAAATAGAGACAATAATTGCACCTGCCTCATTAAATTACTGTGAGCATTGTATGATTAATATGGAAAATAAAAGACTGTCTGGTGCAAAGTAAGTATTATATTGCTATTGTTATGTGAGGTACCATCACATCCGTTCCAACAGAGAGCAAGCCTATGTGAACAACAGAGCAAAGCAGTGCCTGGTCTTGTGCCATCTTCACAATCCTTGTTATGCTGGATCCCATGATTACAGCCACTCGGTGAGTTATAGGGGGTCTTCCTCCTTTTCACTGCCCACCTGCTTACTATGGATGATGTTCTTCCTGGATGCCCCTCCTGAAAACACGAACACAGACACAAGATGAGCTCTCGCCATCCTCATCCCTAGGAAGCACTCTGCCTGTACACCTCCCCGGACAGATTAGGCCACCATTCAGAAGCCTGTGATATACTCAATAGTCTTTGCCAACACCATCATTCTAAGGCCCTGATTCTTCTTTGGC
Source organism: Tenrec ecaudatus (assembly GCF_050624435.1). NCBI lineage: Eukaryota > Metazoa > Chordata > Mammalia > Afrosoricida > Tenrecidae > Tenrec > Tenrec ecaudatus. The sequence goes on along the minus strand of NC_134542.1, from coordinate 17,231,406 downwards.
TTCCATGTTTATTGTCTAGATGGCACATGCTCCTGAGGCGATTGCAAAGACCATGGTGTCAGACAGGCACACCTTAGTCCTCCAAATGGCATCTTTCTTTGTCAACACTTTACTGAGAGCTTTTGCAGCCGACACAATGTATCTATCCACTCATGAAGTATATCCATTGACTGCTGCTTCCATCCGTGTTGAAGGCGAATTCAAATAAATAAAAAATCCTTGAAAATGTCAATATTTCCCTTACGTTTCATAGGGTTAACAGATATTCCGTATAGTTTGTTTATACAGATGAGTCACCGAAACTTTTCTCTACTTCAAAATTCTCTGGCATCCTGCCTTGGCTTCTTATGGGGGAAAGTTGCTCTCCGCCAGCCATCTGTCAGCCTATTGTACGGTGGTCACCTGTACGTGGTTGTGATGCTGGAGGTCATCCCGCCAGTACTGCCAATATTATCAAGATCACCTGGTCTGGAGAAGCTTCAGTAGAATTACAGACTAAGTAGAAATAAAGGCCCAGTGATCTTACTCAGAAAATTAGCTAATGAAAACGCTGGATCACGAACAAAAACCAAGTGACACAATGCTGGAGATGAGCCTCTTGGTTTGGAAGGCATGTGAAAAAAACAGTGATGACAACAATACATGCAAACAGAGCAATGGTTGTGCAAGCCCCCTTTTGTTCTCTAGCATGTAGCATGTCCATGATCCAGAGCCAGATTGACGGCAACTAACAGCAACACAAAGTTGCTCTCACCATTCAAAATACCCTTGCTTCTACTGAGACCTAACATAAAAATATTTTTCCACAAGTACATATTGTAATGATTTATATTAGAGGACTTAACTGTTTACGAAGGAGCCTATTCAGGTTACTTTAGAGTGTAACAAATCTAAGAAATGATCTTCATATTTGATACTTTGGAGAGACTGACTAGATTCCCTGTTGTTGTGAATTAGCTCGGACACACCTATGTGCTATATTTTTGTGCAATTTAAGATACTATCAGCCTAGTCACTAGGTAACAAGTCCCTGATGATAGCACTGTGGGTTAAACATTGGACTGCTAACTACAAGGTTGGCAGTTCAAATTTTCCCAGCTAGAGAACGATGAGACTGCGCTCCTAGAAAGATGTACCATCTCTGAAATCCTGTCGAGTCACGGAGAGTTGGAACTGTCTCCATGGCCGTGCGTTTAATCATTATGTAACAGAGCCATGGTGATGCAATGGGTAAGCATTGGGTCACTAAGATGAACATCCATGGTTCAAACCCAACAGCCGCACCATGGGAGAAAACTTAGACTGTGTCTCTAAAGATCTATAGTCTCAAAAACCCTTGGACCCAGTTCTACTCTGTTCTAAGGATCAAATTGATTTGAAATCAGCTCAATGGTAGTGAGTTTTTTAATCATTAGGCTCATATATCTCTGAGGGAGAATTATAGTGACCAAAATTTTTTTGAAAAGGCCACAAGAAGGAGTAGTGTACTTAAACCAAGTTTCCAAGTCTCAGTGACTAGGTGGCTGTGAGTAATGGGTCATTCCTCTTTTTGATTTATGCCTCCTACGGAAGTTTTTTTCTTTTCTGGGAGAGGATAAAGTAACACGACTAAGTGTTCAATGGTCACCATCATTTGCCAGATAACCCAAAGAAAAGCACAGCATTACGTCTTCTGAGACAATGAAATGAATACTTGAAACGAATGTGAGGGTTTCTGAACCCAGAGGGAACGCATGGTCTAACTATTTATAAAGATCTAAAGACAAGATCAAATTTCATAATTGAAATATTAGCCCCTAGTATTTCTACTAGATTGTTAAAGTTTTATATCTCATATTCCATAAAGTAGTGTTCACGACTATCCTTTAAAGGGGGAAGTAAAAAAAGTTGTCAGAGCACTACTTACAAATGTGTTTATGAGCTACATAATGTAACTATCTTTGTTGATCAATATCATTGCATTGAGCAATTGTTTTGGTATCATCTTGCGATGTTTTGAAGAGGATGGTTTTTTTGTGGGCAAGTTCAGGTGTATTTATAGTGGGACCAACTGGGTTTGGATGTCATCTCTAGCTCTTAATGCCTGTAAGCTAATTACTCAACCCTTTTAAGAGTCAGCTTCATTATCTGTAAAATGGGAATTCAAAACACCTCCTTCATAGTGTTGTTCTTATGATAAAATGACTGATAGCAAGGGCTAGGTCAACATCAAAGATAAATTGCTAAGATTAAGAGATTCACTCCCCCTCTGGATTATTGAGTAGCTGATATGTCTCTCTATATGAATCAAGTTCATTCCATCCGTCGGAATCAGATTTTCCTTGAGCAAGACATGAAGTTCTATAGAAGTTCATTTAAGAATCAGTTTTATATCTTAAACCCAATTGTCAACTAGAAATATTTTCCACTTGATGTAGTACTGCATATCTAGTTGTCAGAGATTTCTAAAATTTTAAACTCATCTCAGTTCAGTTTTATATCTTGACTGGAATGAAGAGAAGGAGGCTAAATTGAGGCTGACGTCTAAGAGATTATTTAAGGACATCCTGGTTTGCCCAGCCCCCTTTAGGTGCAGTGAGTAATTGAAAAGATGAAATGACCTTCTCAAAAGTGAAGATGAAGGAAAGAGAAAGGGAGGGAAGAAAACATTTAATTAGCCCATGAACTGCCCATTCTACTTAAACCCAGGTGATCTAAACCTCACTCTATCTCTGGACTGTCATGAAAAAAATAGGATAGCATTGGCTTATTCATCAAGGGGTTGTTATAAGAATCACATAACACGATGCAAATGAACTTACCTTAGCACAACACATGACACAAAGCATTGAGCGGTAATTGTTCGACATATTTATACGTTCAGCTTCTACTTATTGCGGACAGCAAAGCCACCCAGGAGGTGTGGGTCGTGTCGCTACATTAAACCTGTAAAAATGGACCCCTCACGGAAGTCAAATCAGTGATTAAACAGAGCGGCTGAGTGGTGAATTCGAATTATGACCCCAGCCTTAGTAACCCATAACCCATGTTTTCCTCCATTATGCCATGCTGTCTGAATCCATCTGATTCAACAAACTGGACCCAGTTCATGGAAGCCACTGTAGCATCTACATGGGCCTCAGCAAGGCAAAGGGACGGGCAACATCAGAATCATCAGGACACTGTTCGGTTCCTCAAAGGAGTTCCAACTCAGAGACATCCCCGGTGATGACAGAATGCAGCATTCACTAGCAATGCAAAATATCAGGCCACGTAGCAAAACCAGTACATTTAAAACTCAGGGCATAGGACCGGCTAGCTAACAATCGGTCACAACAAAATTCCAGGTGATCCTGCCGCACATTCCCTTTGAGAGCCACTGCTCTAGGCTAAGCCCTATGACTTTTGCCCTTAGCAACTTAATGCTTCGGCAACAGAGAGACCACCAGTGGGTAATTTTATCAAATACAACATTTTATCTCTCTCATTGTTTTGGAGATGACAAATTTGTTTTCAGGGTACAAGCTCTAGGGCAGTGGTTCTCAACCTGTGGGTTGTGACCCTTTGGGGTTCAAGGATCCTTTCACAGGGGTCGCCTAAGACCATCAGAAAACACATATTTCTAATGGTCTTAGGAACCAAGACACCACCCCTCTAACCACCTCCAGGAGGATCCGCCCACATACGGATCCGCCCATATAGGAGTACCCAGCGTGAAGACTGTTACCCACGCTACACCATGCTTCAAGACAAAAGTTCATTTATTTGTCATTAGAAATAAATATTTCACCATATAGCATGTAATTGCTTTTGTGATTAATCACTATGCTTTAATTATGGTCAATTTATAACAATGAAAATACATCATGCATATCAGATATTTACATGATTCATAACAGTAGCAAAATGACAGTGATGAAGTAGCAACACAAACAATTGTATGGTTGGGGGTCCCCATCACATGAGGAACTGTGTGAAAGGGCCGTGGCATGGGGAAGATCAAGAACCACTGCCCTGGGAGAAGGCTTCCTCTCTGTGTGGTTCTGGAGGAAGGGCCTGCTGTCACTGGAGCTTCACTCCTTGGTGATCTCCCTGTGACTTGGCATCTCTCTTCCCCCAACTCTCCTTGGCTTGCTTTTAAAATTCCTTTCATTTCTCAAAAGAAATGGAGTAAAGTCTACTAAGACTATCACATTAACATAACAAAGACAAGCCATGCCCAAATGGAAATATAACCACAGGCAAAGAGGTTAGGCTTTACAACACATATTCTGTGGTACATAATTCAATCTACAACAATGTTAAAAGCATAAAGGAGATAATGGGCAGAGGATGTTTCTTAAATCTCTTTGCGGTAGAGTAAGTAGAATAAAACCGGGAAAATTATATACATAGATATTCAATGACTATGAACTTCAATCCACAGACTTCAAATCCACATACCAGTAAACCAAACTGACGAACAAAGTCCCTAAAGAAGCATCACATGATGTTAGCTAGGAACTTGGAAAGCAAGAGCACAGAACCACAGAACCACAAAGAGGTCGTCTAAGGAACATAGTGAATAAATGTGCCTGGAAATGCACAACTACCCTATGGGACAGGGTAGAAATGCCCCTCCGAGCTTCTGAGGCTGTAACTCTTTATGGGAATAGAAAGTCCTTTCTCCCACTCAGTGGCGTTTAGAACTGCTGACCTTGCAGTTAACTATCCAAGAGTAATCATTCCACCACCGGGGCTCGAGTAGAGAAAGGAGAGCTTTCCAGACACTGCATGCCCACTGTCTCTTTCCATCTGCAGCCCAATACCAGTTCCTGCCACTTTTTGCCTCAATTTTACACCTGGTCATATTTAGAAATGAATTAATTGACACCTTTTCTTGGTTGCACTTATAATTCTTCTTCCCTTGTTTTTATCGGACAGATTCTTGCTCCTCCTTCCAACAGCGTCTAAGTGTTGTTACCTACAGGACAGATCCTCTAATGCTCCCACCATCCCTACTACGTTTGGGCTGACTGTGTGCTCTTTCTCTGCTCAGAGACCCTGAACCAACCTGAATATTTGTGCTCTTCACACCGAGCCTGAGAAAAGTCTAGTGGTTTAGCAGGTAGATCCTGGAGTTCACCTCCTAGGTTCACATCCAAACTTTTATCAATTCCTTAACTGAACAGCTTACATAGCCTCTTTGCATCATAGTCAACGGCAGTACATAGAATCGTGGATAGTAATATTCAATACATAGACACGTATGTATATACCTTTTAAAATGGAACCAGATATAAATCTCAATTTATCAATGTTGTGCATGGGTTCCCCTTGAAAGTCTGATGAGTTCTGTGAATTCCTTTTCAGATTAATGTTTTTAAATACATAAAATGTGTCTGGAGTTCAAAGAAGAGCTATTATTGTTGAGAAATTAAAAATATTCTTTAATGTACAGCATCCTTATTTGTGTGCTTCTTTCTTATTAAATAACAAGGCAGCTCTTGTTACCTTGATTTCAAAGCTGTGATGAATTTTAAACAATGCCATAAGTAATGTGCAAGGCAATACAGAGCAGTGATTGCTTTGGAGACAAAGTCAAAGGCACTGCTAATGCAACCGTGCTTCATTGTCTTGAGTCATAATGGAAGGAAATGCTTTCAGGCAGCGGTTCGTAACATTATAGATACAATGTTTCCCGATCTGTGTTCCCAGACTTCTGTAACACAGGGTTAAAGTCCACCAGCTTGCTGCCTGATTATAAAAACCCATGCATTCAACTCGCACCACCTGCAGTAGTGTTCAGAGGAAGCTGATTGAGCCATCACCCATGAACTTCACAGGCCAAGTCCGCTCTGGCACCTTTGACTGGTCAGGACTGTCCAGTCTGGTTGATTCTACTCAACAGGTGGTGATGTCTGAAGAACAATATGACCAATCCTGGCCTTTCGTAATTGCGTTCTTCAGATGCAGCCCAATTTGGAAGCTTGTTACTTAATGGCCTAATCATTGCATACAGAAAATGTAAATATGAGACTTTGGCTTTATTGAGAGAGGAAATCGGTCCCATTTATAATGCTGGGACTGTGTCGAAGTGTGAGGCAATTTGCACTAGAGAGAACTCTTTCCTTTGGATGAGAGCCAGGAGTCACGATAACGCTCCCTTTCATCTGAGTGAATCTGAGGCCCTGCTATGATGTTCACCCTCTTTTAATTTTAATAAAGTACCAAAAGCGTGTTGCACTCTCGACTCCCTCTCCCTCTTCTTTGAGGTGGTGCTAATTGGCATTGTGTTTATAGAGGGAGAAGTCGGAGGAGGATGGGAGTGACGTCAATGGTTATTTCAGCGTACCGATCGCTACTTCCGCGATGCAAAGTGGAACTTCATTTGGATCAGGAAACATTTATGTTCAGATGTCAAAGTGTTCGCGTTTATTTATTTATAACAAATTGAGGACTGTGTGTTAACTTGCGCTGGAAAAGACCACCGGAAATGACAAGAGCAAAAACGTTGAGCAGACTCCATCTTCTTGGGGGAACTTAAGGGAGCTTGTTGCAGTCTCTGGTCAGTGCAGTATCCCTCGTGGCGCTGCAGTTGCTGCTCCGTGTTGCTGAGTCAACCCTGACTCATAGAAACCCTCGCTGCCAAAGAGCGTGTCTATCCATCCTCCCAAGCTATGGCTTTTAGAGAAGCGGATCGCCCGATCGGTTCTACCTGGGAGCCACTGCGTGGGTTGGAAATGCTAACACCACGCCCTCTTGGGGTTTTCATGGTGCCTTTAAACCAAACGCCAAACTCTGCCGTCAAGTTAATGCTGACTCACAGCGAACGCTGTGGGTTTCTGAGACGGTACACGTTTATGGGAGCAGAAAACCTAGTCTTCATCCCTGCAGGTGTCTGGTGGTTTCAAACTGCCTACCACGAGTATCACAGTCCAACGCAGAAACACCAGGGTTCCTCTGGTGCCTTAGAGAGATAACATTGTATTCGCAACACTTAATTTTAATTGGCAGATTGACTAGACTAACTGGTCTTGTTGTTTGGGCAAACGCTGTCCCATTCAATCAACCAAAATTCTTCAGAGCTAGAGTGATGCTCTTCTAAGGGAGAAGAGTCCATCCTGTGGAGATGGTCACGTAATTATCTGGCTAGGGTTTCCAGTCTGCCATCTGACACACCAATGTCAGACTCAAGGCTGGGGGAATGGCTTTCATCAAACATATGAATGTGGGGTCTTACCATCTTCCATTCTCACAAGTTAATACTTTAAAATAGATCTCGGTTTCTCACTTTCTCTATCACACACACACACACACACACACACACACACACACACATTCACTCCACACTTGGGAGCTTCAAAAAGTTTCTGGAAAAATCCATTATCTTTTAATTCCATTTTTTATTAACTTTTTGAAGTCCCCTTATGTATATACAGAAGCCACCCCTCGCAACAAGAAGGCTTTAAAGTTGATGGAAAACATGGAATTAAAAGACAATAAAATTTCCACAAATTTTTGAAGCACCCTTATAAATATGCCTATATATGCATATATATATAATTTGGGGGAGTTGTTATATAGATATGACTGATTCTATTTCTCTAGAGAATCCTGACTTATTCAAGTAACATATATGAAGCACAGGTTGTAAACTGTGAAACACCATACAAATAGCAAATTTATTATAAGATTATCCACGGAATCTTCTCTAGTTTCCTTTGCTGGTACAGAACTATTATATGTAATGGTAAAGGCCATGTGATATTTGCCATATAAAAATGGTTCAATCTAGTAAAAATTAAGTGCATTTCTGAAGATCCGTATCTTCCTGATAGATTAGAAATTACTCCCCTCCCTTCTCAAAAAACGATCCAATGAGCACCCATCTCCTGGAGGACGGGCAAAGACGCCCCCAGATTGCTGGGTGTAAAATTATATGAGACCTGCCTCAGATTTGAGGATGGGTATCATATGCTCAGTGAGAAGAAGGAAAGCTACTTTCACTCAGCCGCTGGCTTTTGTTTCCCCCTGCAGACATCTGAAATTTCAAACTTAACTAAATTGCTGTATGAAAGGATGGCTACATTTCGTTTTCTTAAGATTCAAGGGTTGTAAGATCCATAAAGAAGTGCTCAGAATAAAACGCTTCAATCAAGGATTGTATATTTACAATAAGTGCGACTCATAAAATCCTGGAACAACAACAACAAAAACTCACACGTTCCTTCAATGATGAAAGATAGCAATGTGTCCTTAATGATATGAATCATAGCAAAGTGAGCCCTAGAAAATGTCACTGTAGCCTCGCCATTCCGTTCATTAACTTTGCATTCTGCATGGCGTTCGGAACTATGAATTCTGGTCAATAAGAACAGTCTGTAATGACTTTTGTAGGATTATTTGCTTTTGCGTACTTTTTCCTGCTTTTTCTTTATTCCAAAGGGGGAGCATGTTTGAATAAGTGGTGACAAGTTTAATAAAACTTAGAGACAAAAGGAATTTATAGCAGACACCAGAAAGAAATATGGCATGCCTATTACTTTAGGATTTCAGACGGCTTCTTTTCCATCCTGTAGTATTATTATGATGCTGTAGAATAAAAATGCCATCACAGAAACATGTACATGTCATTCTACAAATTACCGTTGAGGACTGGACTTGTGCACCGGAGATGTCTGACATGAGAGGAGACCCCTATTTTTCAGTGACAAAACGTCACATGTTTTAAAAGGTAATTCTGCAATCTAAAGGCAGCAGTTTGTAAAGAAATAAGGGCTCACTCTCCAGAAACCATGTGAGGAAGAAGCATGCAGAATAAAATATACAAAAGGAGATCTTCCCTTACAAAGAGGTCTGATTCATCCCAGTGTTTGTGCTCAGGCCCAAGCCATGTGTCCAGGAGTGGAACGCAGGGCACTGCTGACCTGATTGGGTGTTATTTTTACAGCCTCACGTCCAGTTTGCTGTCTGTCATCACAGACTTAATGTCGGGAACTGACAGGTCTCAAATACTGATGGGCCAATGCTGATAGGTTCAGAAACTTGGAACTAGTCCAAAATACCTAAACTTCATAAGTCTGTAACATCAGTCAAGGGGATCGGCCGTTTTATGACATGTGCACGGTCTCCTATTGAGATTCATATATTTAAAAACAGTGAAATAAATAGAACCCACATTCACACACACAAGCAAGCACTGCCCTTTTGAAAGAGCAACAGAGGCATTCTTTTGATGTTTCAGCACCTGGACCGGAAACAGACATTAGGAGCCCCTGTGGTGCTGTAGGTTAGGCATTTGGGTTGCTAACCACAAGGACAGTGGTTCAAACCCACCTGATCTTCTGGCGCATTTGGGGTGGTAGTGGAATAGGCTGGTTGCTCCGATATTGATGTTCAGCCTCAGAACCCCTATCTAAGTATCTATGTGTCCGAATCAACTCAAAAACAGCCCAATTTGGGTTTTGAGAGAGAGATGACACCTTTCCAAGGGCACCTGAAACTGTTACAAGAATACATGAGAATTATTGTTTCTTTAAGTTCTTCTGCCTGAATATTTGTCTACACTCAGGGTGTATATCAAGAAAAAATATGAAGTCTACGCACACTTCAGAGAGTGCCAAGACCTTTCGACTGTCTTGTCTCCTCCCGTGACAAATGGGCTTGCCGGAATCAGGCACAGCTCAAAGATATCCTTGTTGCTTTCCCACTTTGCTGCCTGCTTCTCTTTTTCTTTTCCCTCCTCTGCAGTGAAGGATGGCGGGACACGTTCAGATTGTGCCGATTCTGCGTGTCTGTGGAGGGTGTGACAGGCTCACGAGCACAGCTCACCTCAAAGCTGGCTTCGTGTGCTTACTTCTCCCAGGCGAACCGTTTGTCCAATCATGTGTCTGTGACCTGTCCTGAAGAACTGCAGAAATGGGAAGATGATAAACATTCCACATCTTTGTCTAGTTCTCACGTTGAGCACGTGTCTCTTTCAGGGGTTTGGACTGGGCATTCTAATGCTGCAGGAGAGAGCATATTTCTGGATTTGAATAATTTCATTTAGTTGATAAAGGGATAAATCACTTCGCCACAGCTAATTTTCCTCGATGCGACTTTGGATTAGGCATTCGGTCCATCTCGGAGAAGCACTTATGCAAATGCTGGTGATCGTGGTGTGCTTGATCACATTAGAGCTGTGGGTTACTAGATTACCTGTGTGGCTGCGATGAAAAGATCAATGCGCTTCATGCTGAGATGAAATGATGCAACACATTATTTCGTGTCCCCAGCAAATGTCATTTTAATAGGACAACCAATCATGGTGACATCGACAACCTCAAACGAATCTTCTGCATATTAGAATTCACTGATTCTTTCCTGAAGGCCAGTGTGAATCCCCCAAACTAGGAGAATGTCTTGGGTATAAAGTTAGCAATATCTAGAAAGCAGACTGTTCTGTTTATTTTAAGCGATCGACTAACTAACCAGGTTAGGTACCAGCAGACAACAGACGCTGTGACATGTATGGAGCTGCGCTGGTAAGTGTCCTTATCACCATCTCTCAAACCACATACTAAACTCACGAAGAACAGCTGAGATGATTTTTTTAAATGGCAGCATGATGGGAAGAAGGAATCTATGTATATTGTGCAACTCTCTTATCCCTGCATTCAGGCAGGGGGGGACAGTTCTCTAGGAAGACAGCAATACTTCCAGGAGTAGTTGTCAGACACCATAGATCATCAGATCTGCCAAAGCCTGATCATACAGCCACTGTAAATGAACTGTGACATCACTTGATACTCTGTTGGTCTTTCTAGGAGGGGGAGCAACCAGATAAGCAGCCCAGGCTCAAAATTGTTTTAACAAGATTTGAATCAACCAACAGAATCTGATGAGGTGCTTCAAATCCTCTAGGATGGTAGGGAAACTATGTAGTAACTATGACCTGTTTTTTTTTTAAGCCCCGTCGCTGCTAGGCATAAAAACATAAAGACATACAGAACAGTGCATTTGAAGTGCTGCATAGTATTTTAGATGTGCTATTGTTGCTTTCGTTTATTTCAGATCACTAGGGACTTAGGAAGAGAGGGAAGCAATAGAGTAAAATAATCAATTTGATGTGTCCTTTGGGTGCCCTTTAGAAAAAGCAAACTTAGGGCAGGCTTGCTTAAGGAATGCCATTCTAGCACCTTCTTTAAAGTGCAAAAAAAAAAAAAAGAGGCAAAGATGAAGCCACAAATACTATGATCACAACACCGGGATCCTCAGTGAAGTCAGGAGAGGAATTCAGGGAAAGGATCTAACATTTCATTGATACCACCCAGGCTGGAAGCTCAGTTGGTGGGATCCTGCAGCCCCCACAGGCGTGATCCACATAAGGGTGTTCCAGGCTGGCTTCTGGGGAGATGTTAAAACACAGCCCTGTTAACGATGTGTTCCGTCTACAGACAAGAGTCTGTGATCACCTTTAACGTGATTTTGGGTGCAGAATGATTTCAGATTAAATAAGAATGGCAAAAGATGACTGAAAGTGTATTTCGCAGAGTCTTAGGGAAGAAGTAAAACAGTTCTCCTGCCATCGGTCTCCAGCCTCCTTCACATTGTGGCCCAATCACTGCTGTTTGTGCTCACAAAAATAAAACCTCGCCCCTCCCCTAAAACATCTACAAGTGGAATATCCATAACCAACCCCAAGCCCACAGCTGCCAGATTGATTTTAGGTCAACATGATTAAAAAAAAAATCTCCCTGTCAGTGAGCCCAACCCAATGCATCACTCACTGCCATCAACCAATTTCAAATCGCAGTGAACCTACAGGACAGAGTAGAAATGCCCTCTTTGTCATTCTGGGACTTTAAATCTTTTCCCAGTTGATCCATTAATGTTGGGGCTGGCTGCTTTGTGCATAGCCCGCTACACCAAGGTTCGGCTTCGATATAGGGTTTCTGAGGCTATAAATCTTTACAGGACCAGATAGCCTCATCTTTCTCCCATAGATCATCTGATGGGCTCTTATGATCAATGTCCAATGCTTACTCAATGGGGCCACTGGAGCCTACAATAATCATTATTGTCATATCGTTTTCTAATTTTCTGTATACAACATCAAAATGTCCCCCTTTATGTATTTATGTAAAAATACAACACACTTTGTTCTAATAACCCTGAATTCTGTGATGCTCATCTTCCCAATACAATCACTGAAGACAAAATGGGTGCATAAGCAAATGTAGTAAAGAAAGCTGATTGTGCCAAGCTATCAAAAGATTTAGCATCTGAGGTCTTAAAGGACTGAAGATAAACAAGTGGCCATCTAGCTGAGAAGCAACAAAGCCCACATGGAAGAAGCACACCAGCCTGTATGAATATGAGGTGTCAATGAGATTAGGTATCAGGCATCAAAGACCCAAAACAAAAAATCATATCAATGGGAGTGAGGGGGAGGGTGGAGTAGAAACCCAAAGCCCATATGTAGACAATTGGACATCCCCTCAGAGAAGGGTCACAAGGAAAGGATGAGCCAGCTAGAGAGCAGTGTAGCACTGATGAAACATACAGCTTTCCTCTAGTTCTTTAATGCTTCCTCCCACCACAATCATGATCCCTATTCTACTCTACAAAGCCTGCTAGACCAGAGCATGTACACTGGTACAGATAAGAGCTCAAAACACAGGGAATCCAGGACAGATAAACCCCTCAAGACCAATAATGAGAGCATTGATACAAGGAGGGGAAGGGGAAGGTGAGGGGAGAAAGGGGAAAGTGATCACAATGATCAAAATATAACTGCCTACCAGGGGGACAAACAACAGAAAAATTGGTGAAGGGAGATAGTAATCGGTGGAAGACATGAGAAAAAAATTATGAATTATCAAGTGTTCATGAGGGACTGAGGGTGGGTAAGGGGGCGGGAATGAGCTGATAATAGGGTCTCAAGTAGAAAGGAAGTGTTTTGAAAGTGGCAATGGCAACATATATTCTAATGTACTTGACACGATGGATGGATGGATGGATGGATGGATGGATGGATGGATGGATGGATGGATGGATGGATGGATTGTGATAAGAGTTGTAAGAGCCCCCAGTAAAATGATTTATAAAAATATAGCAACCTCTCTGGGAAAATATTTTCCACCTATCTCCCATTTTCTCTTAATATTATGGAAATGCAAGGGCTGTTTGGGCAGTAATCGTTGTCATGGGTGCATGTAGGATTACTATATTAAGCTAGCACGAAACTACTCTGTAAAAGACACATGAAGTATCATTAGTCCATAATGCAAAATAACACTTATGGTCCTCTTCTCCCATTGATGAAGGTTGACCAAACATTGCACAATGGACTTAATAGAAGCCCTGGTATCCTACTGGGTCACTCATTGGTCAGCATTTTGACACCACCACTCGCTCCTTCCTGAAGAAGGTAAGGTTTTCTCCTTCAGTCTTGAAAACCCATAGAAACAGTTTCTATTTGACCTATAAGGTCATGATAAATCAAAATTGACTTGATGTCAGTGAGGGAGATAGGTGAACATAATAATATTGTTTCACTTTTTTTCAATTCCAAAACTTAATGCATGTTTCTTAGTGGCGATGGATTTTCTTATCTAACCAACTGATAGGAAACAGTCAATACTTAATGTGTTCTTAATAATCTAATCTTGAAATCTTCTTAGTTTAATTATTTTAAGTCCCTAAGTAAAGAATCTTTGGAAAGTTAATGAACAGGAGGGCACATTAAGCCCAATAATCTAAATACACACATAAATACATACAATAAAGCACTTATATTTTTAACTGTCTAATTGTGAGTTCTAACTAATATGACACTGTATCAATTAGAGCTTCCCTTCTGAGCACTAGGTTTATATAAGGTGATGGTTGATCATGAGGACGCTAAATCTATTTTGTGTCTACTCATAGCTTCAGCCGCCACTGCGTTCTTTCTGACTGATGATCAGCAATGTGCGAAAGCTTTGCCTTCAGGCAGAGTGAGATTGCTCTGACCCCCGCCCACCCACCCGCCTCTCTCCAGGGAGCTCACCTTCAGGAACTTGTCACACATGCCCTTATTGTAAATTGTAGTACTGGTGAGGCAGAGCCCAGACAAGGTGGTAGAGGAACTTGAATCAAACTTGTAGCCTTTTCTAACCTGTAATAATGTCCATATCCTAATTGTGGTCCTGTTTCTACTTCTGTGGCCCCGCCTGCAACTGCAACGTCTTATCCTGCTGCCAAACATGATTTTGTGACAATGCCCTTTGTGAACATGTCCTATTAAAGTGGTCACGTGACTTTGAATTCTTTGGACACCGTGATGACCTCATACTGATGGTCTCCCTGATTCATATGATTCATTTTTGTCTCTGTCTTGTCTTTGCCCTGTTTAAGACTTAATAAAATGTCTCTAAAAACTATATTTGAATTTGAGGTCTTTCCCCACCAAAACAGAATTATAGAGCCTATTATGTGGATATACTTCAAACACCAACTGTGCATTTACTAAAGTCTTAGCCAATGAAGAACAGTTCATAAACGCTATTATTAGAAGGTGCGAATTCTCAAGGACATTATTCTGAAGAATTGAGCTTCCTCAGGATTTCCTTAGTATTCTCAAAGACCAAAAGTAAATTAGGAACAGAGTTGACACATCTGCATTGGTCACTGGTTTAAATTAATGAGATACAGCTTCCTCTAGGAAAGGAGATAAAAATGTAGATGGTGATCCAACATTGGGATTTTACAGGTTTGCTTTTTTTAAATGTTTCTTTTATGGTCCTATATAAAGTTGCCAATATTTTGTTTTAGGCATGAAAGGCATTCCTTTAATACTATGAACCAACATTATCATTTAGAAGATCTTGAGGCTCAAGGACAAGTTTATAAATTCACCCACATTTCCTTTAAACTGATTTTGCTACAAATAAGGGGAAAGCATATTATGAAATCGCAGATGTTCCTTTATCAACATCTTTGAAACATTTAGTAGAGTGTTTCAAACATAGGAGTCAGACACCTAGATCACTTATTTCTCATGCATTCACTTCTCGACCATCTGTAGAGCATTTCGAAGCACCAGAAATTGTCATAAAAACCAAAACTCATGGCCATGGACTTGATTCTAACTCACAGTGACCCTATGTAAGGGTTCTGATAGTTAGATGCTATGCTTTGCTATACTACAAAAATCATTAACTACATTAAAAGCTGTGTTTGATTTGGATGACATTGTTTTAAGTGCTGTCCAGTCAGTTTGGATTCATAATGACCTTATGTACAGCAGAGCAAAACACGACACAATCCTGTTGATCCTTACAGTTGACCTGTGTGAGCCTAGCCGGGCAGCCGCTGTGTCTCCCGTTTTTGCTGCCTCCCCACTTCACCAAGCATCATGTCCTTCTCCAGGGATTGACCTCTCCTGACAACCTAACCAAGGTAGTTGAGAAATCTCACCACCCTTGTCTCAAAGGGGCATTCTGGCTATACTTATTCCAAGACAGATGTGTTTGTTTTTTTTGGAAGTCCCTGTGGTATTTTCAATATTCTTCACCAACATCATAATTTGGATACATGAATTCTTCTCTTGTCTTCTTTAT
Organism: Tenrec ecaudatus; assembly: GCF_050624435.1. Taxonomy (NCBI): domain Eukaryota; kingdom Metazoa; phylum Chordata; class Mammalia; order Afrosoricida; family Tenrecidae; genus Tenrec; species Tenrec ecaudatus. The sequence goes on along the minus strand of NC_134542.1, from coordinate 17,215,858 downwards.
TCAATATCCAACGTTCACATGTAGAGGACACAGTGGAAAATACCACGGCTTGGGTCAGGGGTAACTTAATCCTCAGAGTATCATCTCTGCTTTTCAACACTTTAAAGAGCTCATGTGCAGCAAATTCATCCAATGATCGCTTGATAGTTACTTCCACGAGCATTGATTGAGAAACCAAGCAAGACAAAATCCTTCACAACATCAAACTTTTCTCTGTTTATATGATGTTACATATTGGTCCAGTTTTGAGGATTTGGGTCTTCTTTACATTGAGTTTTAATCCTTGATTTCATCAGCAAGTGCTTCAAGTTCTCCATACTTTCAGCAGGCAAGGGTGTGTCATCTACATATAGAAGGTGGTTAATAAACCTTCCTCCAATCTAGATGATGAATTCGTCTTCATATAACTAGCTTCTCGGATTATTTGCTTCTCATGCAGATTGAAAAAGTATGATGAGCAGATACCTTTTTATGACAATAACCAATGAAGTATATCTTTGATATGGTCAACCAACTGCCTATTGGTCCATGTGGAGGCTCCATTATCTAGTAGTTTCTGCTTTTAGCCAAGATCCATCTGACATCATCAATAATATCCATGCTCCACATCCTCTTGTGAATCTGGCCTGAGCCTTTGGGGGTCAAATGATCCTTTCCCATGGGTCGCCTAAGACCATTGGAAAACACATATTTCTGATGGTCTTAGGAACTTAGACACTGCTCCTCTATCTGTCTCCAGGTGTGTCTGTCCACAAACAGATATGCCCGCATATGAGGACTTGGTGTGATGACACATCGCACCAACCCCATCACATACACCCCATACAAATACAGGTGTATGTCACAGGGTTGGCACCATAATGTACTTATATGGACCAGTCACACATGTGTAGAGAGCTGCTACTGTGTAGAAAGCAGCTGCTGGCATGAAAGCAGCTACTCTGTTAAAAGCAGCTACTGTGTTGAAAGCAGCAGTACTGGAGATAAAACAATATAGGAATTATAATTACATATTGCTTTGTGATTAATCGCTATGTTTTAATTATGGTCAATTTAGAACAATGAAAGTACATCCTACATACCAGATATTTACACTACAATTCAGAACAGTATCAAAATTATGGTTATTTAATAGCAATGAAAATAACTTTATGTTTGGGGGTCACCACAACATGAGGAACTGTATTAAAAGGTCGCGGCATTAGGAAGGTTGAGAACCAGTGCTTTGGCAGCTCCCTGTCAATGTATTGCTTCAAACGGTGTTGGATGATCTTCAGCAAACATGTACTGGCCTGTGATGTCAGTAATATTGTTCTATGGTTCGAGCATTTTCTTGTGCCACCTTTCTTTGGGACAGGTTCAAATTTGGATCTCTTCCTATCCATTACCCAAGTAGCTATCTGCCAAATATCCCGGCATAAACAGAGTGAGGGTTTTCAGTGCTTCATCAGCTTGTTGAAACACTTCATTTGGATTTCCATCCCTTCCTGGAACCTTGTTTTTGGCTAATTCTTACAGTGCCGCTTCAATGTCTTCCTTCGGTACCGTTGGTTCTTGCTCACATGCTACCTCCTCAATGGTGAAAGGCGACTAGTTCTTTTTGTACAGTGACCCGGTGTGTTCTTTCCATATTCTCTGGATGCTTTCTGCTTCATTCAATACTTTTCCCATAGAATCTTTCAAGGTTGCATATCGAGGGTTGAGTTTTTCCTTCAGTTCATTTGGTTTGAGATCTGCTAAACATGTTCTTCCTTTTTTGGGTTTCTAACTTTAGGTCTTTGAAAATTTCATTATGATATATGACTTCATCTTCTCGAGCTGCCTTTTGGAATTTTCTATTCAGCTCTTTGACTTCATCATTTCTTCCGTGTGCCTTAACGACTCTAAGATCAAGTGCAAGTTCAGAGTCTCTCCTGACATTAACTTTGATCTTTTTTCACTGTCTTTTTAATGACCTTTTGAGTTCTTCATGTAGGATGTTTTTGATGTCTTCCGACAGCTTTTCTTATCTTCTGTTATTACTGTTCAATGTGTCAACTCTGAATCCAGGTGGGAAACACCTGGGGTTGTATTTTGGCTCCTGTTTTACTTTTCTTCAGCCTTAACCTGAACGTATACCTGAGCAATTGATGTCTTGTTCCACATTCAGTCCCTGCCTGGTATTAGCTGCTGATATTGAGCTTCTCCATCATCTCTTCTCACAGATGTAGTCAATTTAGTTTCTGTGTGTTCCATCCACGTAGATAGACACCTTTTGTTTGGTTGTAAATGGTATTTGCAATGGAGAAGTCATTGGTTTTGCACAATACTATCATATTATCTCTGGCTTCATTTCAACCACCACGTCCATATTTCCAATTACTGTTCCTCTTTGTTTCCAGTTTGATTCAGATACTTATGCTACATATTCAGGTTTAGATAAAAATGTCTCTGGTGAAAGGGTTTCCAAGTGGAGTAAGTTTAAGAAACCCTATGTTTGTGTCAGAATTGACTTGATAACAAATGGGACATGGGAAATAAAGCTGGACATTAATCCACTAAATATAAAGCAATGATTGGGAACAGAGTTTCTGACTAGAGATAGGTGTTGTAGTGTGTTGCGGTGTGTTCAACACATGTGTTCAACATGTGTGTTCAACATGTGTGTCCACCACGTGTGCTCAGAACCAAAATTGCAGTAAAGTGATTAGATGCAACACAGGATAGTACTGTCAGAAGCATCTCAGATTCATTACATACCTTATTTTGAATTGCTTTTTGCCTGTTGGGCATTCAGAAATATGTATGGTTACCTTTTTTTGTTTGTTTTACCACTCCCACCTTCAGTTACAGGATGTCATAGACAGCGTAAGACTTTCTGGCTAGTTGATCAAAATGCCTTTCAGCTACGTGACCCTGTCCTCATTACTGGTAAATTGTGAAGCCTGATGGGCATCCTTATGGATAAAATGAAGGGAAAATGACCTCACCGAAGACTGACAGGCTAATTGATTCACAATAGACATTTAGCTGATGAGTTATCCTCATTAGAGATCATTAAGTGTTGAGTTTTCTGAGCATGATTGGGTCTGGCCAGGGAGGCTAGGGAGAAGTTACAGGCTGTCTTTAAGACATTTAGAATCATCCAGGCCCTCAGGACGCAAAGACAGACACTTATGAAGAAATGAATACAATGCAAGCCCAGACAGACTTCTCTGATAAGGTGCTCAACAATCTGTTACCTGTGCTGGAGGAATTTTTTTTTTTCAGCTATTGGATACAAGTATGTAAAATCACCTCTTAGAATGAAGATTTACAATTTGTCAAAGGGAAATGGCCCAAAGAGCTGGATGGTATCATAATTGTGCTCCAGTGTTACATTTTTTGCTAAGAGTTGTACAGCTTAGAAGAATCTAATAAAACATCTGACAAAAGCAATAGATTCCAGTTGACAGCATAGCCTGCGGGCATGTGCTCCCACTAACTGGAAAGTTAAGATGTCACAGAAACCTTCAAGCCCTTCCTGCACATTAGCCTCAAAGTATTGGACGTGTCTTAGAGAAGAGGAACGGTCAAATATCAAGTCTAAATAGATAACATATGAAACAATGCCATTTTTAGGAAGTTTTTAAAATCTATTTTCCCATCGAACCCAATAACAAGGCGCTGTGTGTGCCTTTACACTAATTGTGCTGTTGCCCTTGAGGGCAACAATAGTGTCTGTTGCCTATGCACAGCCATGGAGTCCCTGTGGCTTAGGCAATTGGCTGCTAACTGAAAATTCAGCACTTCCAACCCATCAGCTGCTGTCGGGGAAAGACGAGGCTAACTGCTCCCATAAAGATGACAGTGTTGGAAACCCTATATAAAGTCAGTGTGAATTAGAATGTACTGGGGGGCTGTAGTGATACGTACTTTATGAACACAAACACAGTCTTCTACATGTGACCTCCTCCCTGGGGGATGGACAACAGAAAAGTAGGTGAAGGGAGACGTCACACAGTGTAAGATATGACAGAGTAATAATAACTTATAAATTATCAACGGTTTGTGGGGGGTCAGAGAGAGAGGGGAAAAATGAGGAGCTGATATAAAGGGCTCAAGTAGAAAGCAAATGTTTTGAGAATGATGATGGCAACAAATGTACAAATGTGCTTGACAGAATGGATGTATGTGTGGATTGTGATAAGAGTTGTACAAGCCCCCAATAAAATGATTTTTAAAAAGAAAGAAACGAATCAACTTGATGTTTCCAATTAAAAGAGAGACTGAATAATTTACAGTGGAGTACATTTAGGTTATCATTTACAAATTTTCTGCTTCGTCTTCCAGTTTTTTGTATTATGGTGGCTTGTGTGTTGCTATGATATGTGAGGCTATGCTACCAATATTCTAGATACCAGGTCACTCCTGATGGCTAGGTTTTAGCAGGGCTTCCAGGCAAAGATAGACTAGACAGGGAAGAAAGTTCCAGAGATGTACTAATACAAATCAATCAGTGAAACTCTATGAATCACGAACACACACACACACACACACACACACACACACACACACACACTGCCCAATACAGTGATAAAAGATGAGCCATTCAGCATGGGAGATACTCAAAATACAAAATATCTAGAAAAGAACACCATACTTGGTAAAATATAACCAGATCAAAACTAAGCTAACTTCCATTAAGTCAATGTTATCTCATAGCAACCCTATAGGATGGAACAGAACCGCCCCTGTGAGTTTGTAAGAATGTAACTCTTTACTGCAGGAAACAGCCTCATATAGGATCGGTGAAAATGGACAAACCATCAATAAGATGCGTTGACACTGTACTCACCCAATGGATAGAAACAGGCCAATGACCATGAAGATGGCAATGTTCGTTCTGCAATACAGAAGGCACATAACTCACAGGCAACTGGACAGCAACTAACAATTCCCGGGCCCTCATTTCCCCCTCAATTAAAATAATGTTATAACTGCAGGACCACAGCACCGTAAAACCTATTCTTATGTTAGTTTGAGACTTATTCTCCGATTCTTCTTTTTAGCTGAAGTGTAATGACCTTCATTGAGCCATTTAATTTGTGTAGATGCACAACTAATGTACGCGGTACACAGCAAAAGATTAGATTCACCAGAGACAGGTTAGAGAGAGGCAGTTAACAAAAGTTCCTCAATAAGTAGATTCTGTTCCTAAAGACAACTCAAACTCTTCCTTTGAGAGCCACCCTTTGGGTGTACACTGCACCCCAGGCCTCCCTGTATCCTGGAGCCTCGTCAAGGCAATGAGGAAAAGAACCTCATCCAGACCTGGCACTGTAAGGGGAAAGAAGGGAGAAGCCAGTGCTGGGTTTGTAGAAATACTATTTCCTATGAACGTTTCCAGCCTTCTTCCTTATAAAGGTTTACTTTACTTAGATAAAAAGATATTTCAACCCGGGAAATGGCATTGCAAACTAGAGCTAACTGGCTATTAAAATCACAGAGCTCCCTTTTCGTTTGCTCCACCAGCACACGTTTAGTTGTGCTTTAGTATAGTCTGAGGCCTACGATGTCAAAGTCCCAGGACATGACACGGTGATTAGTTTCAGTGCAGACTGCATTGATATGCCCACATCCCAAGACCATTGGAGGACATTGCACTTAGAGCACCTCTCTGCTCCTTGTACTTTCCCTTTCAATTCCACCAGTGGGTTGTTTCTGTAGGCTTCTTCCTAGGCTCCCTTCCATCATGTGAGACGCATACCACATCTGACACCACCACACTCCCTTCCACCTGCAACCCATCCGATGCCATGCACCACGCTCATGGAAGAGGAAGCAGATTCCTAAAATATAGCTTTGATCATCTTACTTTATTTTCAAGAACCTTCCAAGATTCTCAGCTAAGGAGCTAATAAATAATAAAATTTAGTACCTTAGCTGAAAAGCCATGACCCAGTCATAACCACAACAATTTACCTGCAGAAACTTCAAGCTCCTGCCACCCTGGTCAATTTCAGCATGTCTTAGGCAAGCATCCTACCCCTCCCCTATGCTATCCAAGGTGTTACCATTTGCTCTCTCAGAAACCCTCTTTCCACAGCATCTCTGACCATTCAAATTCTTGATACACTTCCAGGTCTGGTCAACTACCAGACTAAGGGCAGGGTTTTAAATAAACCGTGTTCTAGTAGTCATCTTTAATGTATGAAACATTCTCCAAAAAATGTCGAAATGTCATAATTTTTATCGTTCAGAATCTGGTACAATGAAATATTAGGGGGCTCTAGATTTCCTTGATTTGGGGTGATCACAATTATTTCTGTAATGTTGTTAAATACCACCCCCACCTAGAGAAAGATAAAAAGGAAATTAGGATATGGTAGAGACAGAACAGAAACTCTATTACTCAAAAGTAATTACATAGTTATCTTTCCAATACCTCAAGACAAGTGGAGTACAGTAGCAAACAGAAGAAATGATTCGCAGTGTCTTGGTACACACCTGGCATGTCTACTAAGAGGGATGGCAGAGGAGACTGAGAGATTTCTGGCCAATAGAAATCAAGTAGATAGAAATAGAAATCAACTCAAGATAGAAAACAGAAATCTTACCAATTTGAAAGTCTTACACAGCGGTTTTCAACCTGTGGGTCATGACCCCTTTGGGAGTGGAATGACCTTTTCACAGGGGTGGCCTAAGACCATCCGAAAACACATTTCGGATGGTCTTAGGAACCACGACACCTCTCCTCTATCCATCTCCAGGTGGATCTGCCCCCATGCAGATACACCCACATACAAGTACCCAGCGTGAGACTGTTACCCATGTTATATCATGCTTCAAGACAAATTTTCATTTATTTGTCATTAGAAATAAATATTTCACCATATATAATTACATATTGGTTTTGTGATTAATCACTTTGCTTTAATTGTATATAATGTGTAACAATGACAATGCATCCTGCATATCAGATAGTACACCACGATTCATCATCATAGCAAAATTAGTTATGAAGTAGCAACGAAAAAAAGTTTATGGTTGGGGAGTCACCACAACATGAGGAAGTGTATTAAAGAGTCGTGACACTAGGAAGATTGAGAACCACTGGTCTTAGAGCAGGATGGGTGTGTCATGCTGCTTATCTTAAATTCCATGCCCAGTTCATGAACCAACGGAGTCCTGTTGTGAATAAAGATTCAAGTTTATCAGGGAGGCCAAATTGATTCTGATTTGATGGGCAGCCAAGGGATGAAAAAGCATTGCTAAACAATTAGGAATGGATACAAAAGATAGTTTGGAATGCATTCATTCATTGGTTAGTTTGGGGAGATACAAGAGGGAATAAAATGTGCGCATTTCCTACAGTCATGGACCTTAGAGTTGAGAAGTGGATATATTTATTGCAGCTGAGACTGAAAGGGGAGATTCTCTTTTAAAATGTTACTCTTGTTGGTAGGTGCTGTTAGGGTGATACCAACTCATAGGGACCCTGTGCTCAGCAGAACAAAGCACCGCCGGAGGGGGGGGGCTGTGCCACCTCACAACTGTTCATACTGGAGCCCGTTGCCGCAGAGGGGCTTAGTTTATTCAAAACTGGGGTCACAGGGGCGAAATTTGGTGTGCTCCCTCCTGATTGTGGCAATAGAAAACTGTCTCTCAAGGAATTCTCTGGCCTTACCCCTCTCCTCTTTTAGTGTTTTCTCACATAATAGTTTCCCAGATAAATCACATGGGGTGTTTTGCTTTATTTCTTTCAAATGAATAGAAAAAAACCATATTCTGATAGATATCATACAGAACCTGATTGCGAAAGGGGAGAACTAGCTGCTGAGTACATGAACGCTTTACCTCACTTACGGAACACGCATCTGCACATTATGAGATCATTTTGAACTTTCCATGTAAAAATATTTCTAGATTGTTTTGCAAATGTTCATATATAATATCAATCATTTATATAAAAAGGAAGAGGTGGAATATTTAAGCACAGCTACTGCACACACATAAATGGACACATGTATACACTCACACACACACTTCTGCACATGCATCCATATGCACCTTGTACACAGAGCCCTGGTTGCTCTGTCAACTTACCTTTGACTGCCAACCAGAAAGGTGACACTTCAAACCCAGCAAGCCCACCAGACATTCCTAAGGAGGGATCCAAGGCTATCAACGCCTGCAAAACTGTACAGAGTTGCGCAACGAACCTTAAATAAGGTCACCAAGAGTAGAAATCAACTCAACGGCTATGGGTTTGATTTGGTTTGAAGTATACCCAGACCCCTGCAGTATTACACATTCAGCTGGAACTGTCTTCAAGAGAAAGATAATGATTCAAAATATATTAATCTTAGGCAATTTTCTTTTCAAATCAATTGCCTATTTCTCTGGTGAAACAGAAAAGTCTCTAGTTCAGACCCAGCAGTCACTCCACAAGGAGCAAGATGACACTTTTCTAATCTTTTATAACCCAAAGAGGAAGTTTCCTTTAGTCCCAGAGGATCCCAGTGAGTCAGAATCAACGCAATGGCAGTGGGTGTGTGTTTTGTTTATGCTTAAGCAATCGTTTTTACATGATGCTTCATGTTGGTAAAGGCATGGAGAATCGTACGCTGTGATATATGTGAGCCTCGGTTGTGAAGTGCCATCCATCTGGCTTAGCTTACTTTGCTAACCTTGAGGTTAGGAGCCGCCACGATTCCTTGGATCTATATTATTGGAAGCTTGTTGTTTCTGTGAGCTGTTATGGTGAGGTGCTTTGCCCCATGATGGCCCTGTGTACTATAGAAGGATGGACTGACCAGTTCTTCCCCATCCTCACAACTGTTCCTATGCTTTCGCCCATTGTTGGGGCTACTATGCCCATCTGTCTCCTGGAAGACCGTTTTGCTGATCTGCCACTTCTCTCAGGTGGATGTCCTTTTCCAGGAACCAGTTTCCCTGGATAGCACACAAGTCCAAGGATGGGAGATGACATCTTGTATCTTTGAGTCCAAGGAGCAGTCTGACTGCACTTCCTCCAGGACCATTTTGTTTGTTCTGCTGGCAACCAGTGTACTGTCAATGTTCTTGGCTCATACCGTCATTCAAATGCATCAGTTCTTCGGGTTTCATTTTTCATGGTCCAAGCTTTCACATGCTCATGAGGTGATTCAAAATGCCATAGCTTGGAGCAAGTGCACCTTCATCCTCAAAGTTACATTGTTGCTCTTTAGCACGTTGAGTAGGTGTTGTACAGCAAATTTTCCCAGTGCAATGTGTAGTTTGCTTTCCTGACTGCAGTTTCCATGACTGTGGCTGGTGTATCCGAGTTAAACGTCATCCATGACAAAGCCAGTGTTTATCGCGATGTTGTCTGTTGAACCAGTTGTGAGGATCTGGATTTTCTTTACATTGAGTTGTAATTCATACACCAAAGGCTTCAGTCTCCCCCACCCCCACTGTCTTCATTTATTTCTCATGCCTGTATGATTTCTCTTCTTTTTTGTTTTTATTGGGGGCTGGTACAGCTCTTATCACAATCCAAGCACATTTGTACATATGTTGCCATTATCATTTTCAAAATACTTTCTTTCTACTTGCGCCCTTGGTATCAGCCCATTCCCTCCCCTTCCTTACCCTCCCTCCCTCTTGAATCCTTGATAATGTATAAATTTTTTTTCAATCTTTTATCACCATAAAGTGCTTCAAATTCTTTTTGCTTTCAGCCAGGAAAGTGTGTCACCTGCATACTGCAGGTTCTTAATGAACCTTCCCCTTGTCTGAAGACTAACCTTTCTGGGTAGCAGATCAGGTCTTGGCTGCGTTTCCAGAACACCTTGAATTACCCAGCTAGTGTTGCAAAATAGAATGAGTAACAATTTCAATTTTATTTGAATTTTTAAATGGAACCAATTTAGGATGGTTTAAGTGTTGTTGTTACTTCTTTTGTTGTTCAAAACACTTTACGAAGAGAGTACTGAAGACACGTGAGAAAAACATAATCTTCCGATGCGTTTGCTCTAGATGGAACTCAATCATGCTTAATCTAATTCTCAGCAATGAGCTTTGTGTTTCTCCTGGGAGTTTCCACCCATGGGACCTCCCATTCTTATTTAATAAATAGATTTATTGTTTTGTTTTGTGCCTGTTAATGATTTTCATAAAGCAGACTGAAAAGCAAGCGGTCCCCATCGGCGGAGTGAGCGTCCATCAAAAGTAACGGCACTTCAATTCTCATGCCTTTTCCCGTGTAATGTCCTACAAAGAGATTGTACTCTGAGCACTGCTTCCTTCTAGAACCCCGCACCCCTGCGAGTGCTTTCGGGAAAAGCAACCTTTCCCAGGGACTGAAACTTTAACCACCACTGCCTGCTGCTCTTGTCTGAGCTGCGATTCCTTCGTTATTTCTCCCCAGAGGATTCAATGGATTTGGTTCAAGCACCATTGGACGTGATGCTGTATTAATTGCCCTGGAGGGTAGCGAGGCCTTTGAACTGTGGCTGTGAGGGATATTTTGCTGCAAGACATGTGTCAGCACTTGGCTGGCTAGCTCAGGGGCTGGGCTACGCAGCATGCTGGGACCAAGGATCTGGAAAAGTACTTTGCATCCTAATCTTACATCTGTTTCCCATCAAGCAACAAGATTGACTGGCCATTCTAGCAGGGACGCATCATTCTGGGATAGCCCAAGTCAGAGTACAAATATCGTACTGTCAAAGAATACTAAGAATATCCTCCCCCGCTTTTTTTTTTCAAGTTCTCCCAACAGCTGGCACGCATAGATGAATGGTTGAGGCAATGGATCAATCGCCTGCCCTTTCACCCCATGAGGCATTGTCTGTGCATAAGTTGTGTGGCAGCATGATGGCACTGAAATGTCAATGACAGAGGATGCCTCTACTTACAAGGAAAAGAAGTGGGCATTTTCCATTGGCCTCAGTTTGAACCCATTGGGTCAGTCCATGTTGCACATGACCACTCGGGATGTATCCATAGGCCACTGGAAAATGGGGTCACGCATCCATTTGAATCCACGCCCTTCTTCTCAACAGCAGCCTTGGGACCTCTATTTGTTTCTTCCTTCTCACAAAACATCCGGGTCATAACTGACGTTCCCATCGGTACAGATGGGGTAAGCCAAGAAAGTGTGCCGTCGTCAGCAGGTCTGTGGTTGTCAATCTGCCCTGTAGTCCTGATGGCGGTGGGATTGGACGTCCTCTAGCAGTGCCCACTCAGAGTGACCCCACGTGATGGGGTTATCTTCACCGGTACAGTCACCGAATCTTTTTCCTTTGAAAACGGAGTACGTAGGTTTCTATCGCCAGCCTTCTGGGCTGCCCTCTGCGCTTAGCAATTGCATCCAACAGAGAGCCTTAGAATAATCACGGGAATGCAAAGATATTCCCAGTCTTTTGGAAGATTCGCGCCCTCGTGCATCCTTTGAAAGCTACAGCTTTTAAAACAATACTCCTTCTTCTTAGTTCTGTCCATGAATTTCAGCTTTTAATGACCATAAATATCCCTGCTAAATGCTCACCATGTACCCGGAAAGAATAAAGCGAGAGTTAAACACATATGGAAATGTCACTTGTAAGAGTCATTTTTTCACAAAGCTTTGCCATGTGGAACCAAGATACAGATACTGATTGTCGGTGTCTTTTACATGACATTTTATAAACCACACACCTATGATGTCTCCATGCTTCCTGTTTCTGAGGTACAGGGCAAAGGTCGTTGAGAGCTGGGCCTGGTGGGAGAGCTTCCAGGGAGCATGTCGGAAGAGAAAGTGGGGCTGAAAAGACTTTCACATGAAAACCTCAAGTAGTCAAAGTGCTTTTTCTCTAAATACATTTGTAAAATGTAACGGATTGAATGCCTAACAGATTGAGTTGTAGAAAAGCTACAGAACGTATGGTTGCAACCGAGCTGACAGGGGGTGCAGAAGATGGCTGCTTCCCTGCTTGCTTGCTTGCTGCTTGTCTTTCCTCATCCCAGCCTGGATAATAGCAAACGCTTCTCAGTCTGGGATCCGGTTCAGAACGGCTCTGCCTATGTCTGCTCAAGACTGATGCTAAAATAAGCATCAATGGGAAGTAGACCAGTGGGCAGCTTTTGAGGTCTTTGATGCTTGAAGTGGGCGAGTGTCTTTGGCATGGTCTGTGTGTCATCCTCTTTCTTTGTCTTTTATATGAATATATATGTATATTTACTTATATAAGTGTGACACAGAATATTATCTACATGGATATATACACACACTATGTATATAGATATATATGTATGCATATACATATATTCACACATATATGCATGTATGTATACACATAACATTCCATGTCCCAGTTCTTTCCCCCATGTATAAATCTATGTGTATCTCTATCCATGTATACCTTTCACTTTTATTTATCTGTTTCTTTGTTCATTTAGTTTCTTTCACATCCCTTCTTTTCCTTCTTCCTCCCACTAATTTCCTTAGAGCCTTCAAAGTCTATTTCTTTTGGTGTTACTTTTTTATAGCATTTGTTGGGACCTTTAAAGCTCTTGTAACAATCCATGCATCCATTGTGTCAAGCACATTTGTACGTATGTTGCCATCATCATTTTCAAATCATTTTCTTTCTACTTGAGCCTTTCGCATCAGCTCCTTTTTTCCCTCCCTCCCCCACCCTCTCACCTTCATGCACCCTTGATAAATTATAAATTATTATTATTTTCATATCTTACAGCAATGCGGTCTCCCTTCACCCATGTTACTGTTGTTCGTCCCTTGGAGGTGAGGTGTTATACATCGATCATTGTGATCATTTCCCCTTTTCGTACCCCCTGCCTCCCACCTTCTCCATTCCCTCATGGTATTGCTACTCCCAATAATGTTCCTGAGGGGTTTATCTGTCCTGGATTCAGTTTTTCAAGAGCTCTTATCTGTACCAGTGTACATACTATGGTCTAGCCAATAGGTAAGGTAGAATTAGGGTCATGATAATAGGAGGTGGGGGGTACCATTAAAGAACTAGAAAAATGTGTGGTTTGTCGATGCTATACTGCACCCTGGCTGGCTTATCCCTTCTTTGTGACCCTCCTGTGAGGGGATGTCCACTGACAAAACTACTTGTGAGTTTCTGACGCCTGATACCTGATCCCATGGATACCTTTGTTGCTTCCCTGCTAGATGGCCACTTGCTTAGCTTCAAGCCTTTAAGACCCCAGATGCTAATAATTTTAATAGCCGGGCACCATCAACTTTATTCACTATCTTTTCTTATGCACCCAGTTTTCTTCAGTGATCGTGTTGGGAAGGTGAGCATCACAGAATGCCAAATTATTAGGACAAAGTGTTCTTGCATTGAGAGAGTACTTGAGTAGAGACCCAATGTCCATCTGCTACATTAATACTTAACACTTAAATATATGTTTATAGACCAATATCACTATTGTTACATATTAATAGATTCACATATGTGCACACTTATATTTATACCTCTATAAATGTCTATTGCCTCCTAGCTCTTTCCTCTATTTCCTTTTACTTTCTTCCTGTCCCACTATCATGTTCTACATTCATTCAGCAGTCAATAATTTCTCTCGGCTACACTGCACTTGATTAAACTATGCCAGGTGTTCTACACTCTCCTCGCCATCGATTTTAGATTTCTTGTTCCCTTGTCCTTGGGTTTGTTGGCTTCCCCCCTAGCTTACCCCCATCTGCTCCTCTCCCCTGTCCCCCGGAATCATTGGCCCCATTGTTTTCTCTTCAGGGTGGTTTAACCTTCCTGTCTTATAGCTAGAATGAGGGGGGGGGGAAGAAAAGAAAAAAAGCCTACAAATAGTTCCAGGTCTGCCTGCTGATGCTTATGAATGTTTTCCTTTGGCGTCTGGTGAGGTGACAAGCCCTGCCTACCAATTCCGGTCTATTTTCGGTATTCCTTAGGAACTTTGTGGCTTTTCTCCCCTTTCTTGCACTTCCTTCATGTTTAGCCATGTGGAAGGGGGATCAGACTGGTCACAATTCCCCACTATGTCTCCAGTGCTGTCCCTGATAGCACTGTGGGTCAGTGAGGAGTCCTCATGTCTCATGGTGGGGAAAGCCCTACCATCCTTTCTGTGCATTGGCTGCTCTGAGCAGGAATATCGTCCTCAAGTCTTGGTGACCAGGTTGTAGCATCTCTCTCTCTCTCTCTCTCTGTCTCTCTCTCCCTCCCTCCCTCCCCACTCCCCACCCCAGCCTTAGCTTGCTCCTGTGTGGTCTGGGCAGACCTGCCACTCTCCCTGGGCTCTATCTTTAGCACTGCCTTCTGCAGTACATTCTTCTGGGGAGGGAGGGGCCAATGTTGATTTTTCCTTTCTAGTAGTGGTCTCATACATTATTTTTTCATGAGATTGATTAACATTGTTAAGCACAACGTTTTCCAAACCATCTGCGGTATGTTATGAAGTTTTTGTTGTCATTTTTTTAGGGATGCATGGTATTCCATCCTCTGTCCAATTTTAGGGATCCTTTGACTCAATCTTTTGACAAAGCTTTTTTTTTGTTTGGAGTTAGTGGTTATTTACTATGGCCACTATTAACAGAGATCCATGCTCCCTTTTTTTCATTGTTGCTTCCAAACATATATTTGGTATGATTATAATCCCTTCCATAAATTCAAATTTAAAGGGAATCCACTCACTGGTACAAAAGAGTCTTATAGAATTCCTTCTGTGAGGATGGATATGAAGGATGATTTTCACTACAGAGAAGATAATCATTGTATAGAATCCTCTGACTTAGTTAAAATATACATTCATTTTCCATTTATAAATTGCGACTAAAACTTATGAGAGAAATCATAGTAACTATTTTATCATTCTAAAGCACCTTTAACATGTAACCTTTTATTACAAGGAACAAAAGAAGAACAAAGTAATTTGAAAAGTTGTCCACATTGATAATAGTATTCTGTAAAATCAGAATGGAAACTAAATTTGCAGTCTCTGTTTTAGAATCTGGCCTTGCATGTACCACCTGGACTTAATGTAGAAACAACACAAAACAAACGTAGTAAAAACAAGGATTTGAATTCTGATTTCACTGTTGTTAAGTCAAGTCACTTACTCTGAACCTAGGGCTTTTCATAAGTTAGTGGGGAGTAAATATGATGTGTGAGAAATCATTTGAGATTTGTAAGAAAACCCAACAATTAGGTGATTCTCAATAGAAGGCAGTATTATTTCCTTATTACAATTATTGAGATAATTATTTTAGATGCTACTGTCACAGTCGGCCCCCCTACCCCAGAATAATTTTTTATTCATAGTTTCTTTTCAGAAATGTCTACGTTATGGTTAGATTGACAGTGTCTAAACCATTTGTTTTCTATTTTAAACAATTGAGGCATTATTTGGGAATAAAAAAAATATCAGAAAAAAATTCTCCACACAATGTTTGTCAGAGAAATAACTCTGCTTTCACAAAACATTTAAGTGTGAAGTACAGTAAGTCCCCATGTTATAAATGAATGATCAACAAATGGAAAACTCCTATTTCAAATTTCGTATTGTGTAAATTTGCCTTCACTTTGAAATGATTGAACCAACCAAAAGAATTGAATCAATAAATTCATCACATTCACATTCAATGGCTGCACATGCAGCTTCTAAATTTCTGAAAAGGTTTTGAGCCTATGTTTGAACTAAAACACTAACCCCAGCTCACTGTTATTGAGTCAACGCTGACCCATAGTGACCCTATAGGACAGAGTAGAACTGCCCCAGTTCTGAGTTTGCACCTTGTTACAGGATGTGTTAGTCTGGGTTAACTAGAGAAACAAATTCATTGATACTCTTATATGTATAAGAGAGCACTTTATATCAAAGAGCAATTGTGTATTAGCCCATATGTCCTATACCAATCTATAAGGTCCTCTTCAGACTCACGAAACCCATGCAATGACACCAAATGCAGGAAGATCGCAGGCCAGTGGGTAGGAAGTCTTGTTGATCCGGTGGTATTGTAAGCATCTCAGTGCTGGCATGGGTCAACTCATGGCTCCTTTAGCTCCAGGGCTCTGGTTTCATCTGTGTGTTTCCATGTGGCTTGTTATGGTAGTCACATTCCCTGTTGTCAGTTTGAGGCTTAAGAGTGAAGGGTTGGAGTTTAGCCTGTCCATCAGATTGCAGCTCGATGACCCTCATTTGGAGGCAATAAGGAGACAATTAGCTCATTGAAGGTGGGACACAGGCTTACTCCCTGGGAGACATTGTACCTGACAAGACAGATGGAGCTAACCTAGTGCCCTGAGCTGGAAGAGCCACATGGCCAGTACTGAGATGCTTCCACAGCCACTAGATCCTCAAGACTTACCACTCACTGACCTGTGATCTTCCTGTATTTGATGTAATTGCATGTGTGTCGTGAGTCTGAAGAGGACTTTATAGATTGGTATCAGACATATGGCATAATATCAGACTTATGGACTTGATCTGGACTGGGCTGGGATGTTTTCTTAATGTACAATTACTCTTTATATATAGCTCTTTCTTATATACATATGAGTATCTATGAATTTGTTTCTATATTCTACCTGGATTAACAGACTTGTCAACAGGAATGTCTCACAGGGAGAAAGTTTGTCCCACCTCTAAGGAGGAAGCCAATGTTCCAAAAAGTCATCTAGAGAAGGTCTTACCTACATAGAGGCATGATTGGCTCTGACCTGATTGACAGACTAGACTCCACCCCTTCACTCTAGTTGACAGGAGATTATGTAACTGCCACACAGGAGTAGAAAACCTCATCTTTCTGCATTCAACAAGGATAAAGAAGAACAGTATGCACCTGTTCTGTCATACCTAGAAACTGAAGGTGAACCCTCACTTGGGATTCATCCATTCATAGGTGGCCCGAACTAGAAAAAGTTTAGGCTTTTGGAGAAACCAAAATTTAGCAACCTGTTTTGACTGTTTGTTCTTTAGATGACACTATGTTATTTTTTCTGTAACATTTGCAGTGTAAAATGAAAATATATGGAGTTGTCAATAAATTATTGGGGCACATAAATGCTAAATTAAATTTAAGGTAAATTTTTGGATTGATATTTAATTTTCATTTAATTTTGCTTCAATATATACTCATTGGAATAATTCGTATATCATTCAGAGAAAAACCAAGCCACCCCCTACTCTTCACTTGAGTGCAATAGTAGGGATATCTCTGTGAGGAATCAGGTATACGTAAGACATTTAACAAATTGAAAACCAGGTATTGTGTACAAGGGAAAAAAGAAAAATTTGAGCAAAAAGAATGAGAAAACATGAACGTTCACTGATAAGGCGGTGTTCGAACCAGGGATGGTAAAACCTTAGTGGAGTGCCTTTACCAGCAACACCTCCAGCCATTCCCACCCCTCAAAACCACTTCATTATTTCAAAACCTATTTATTCTTCAATTACACTGGCCAACGTGCATCTGGCTCCTCAAATGCTAGCCTTGTTCTGGGTTTCTTTGGCCTGCGGATTCCCGTTCAATGGCACGGTCATCCTCGATCAGCTCTAGTTTTGAGATACGGAACACATGCCGTACACCACACTTCAACTCTGCTTGCCCATGGAGAATTAGCATATTTTAATGTACCGTTGGCCAGCCTGAGACACAGGAAGTGCACCCTGACTTTATTTAAAGTAGCTTGTGCTATACTAAATATCTGGGTCCAGTTATACTTCACTTGGTGTCTTTTGATCCAAAGATATATGTGAATAGTAAAAATTATATTAACTTGGATTTTCCCCCAAGTATCACTTCATCTTTATTAGGAAGCAAATAGCCGGCAGTTCCAATTTATTTTCTTCAAAGGAGGCTCACAATCTGTGTTAGTGTACAATAAATAAGGAGCTGGATGGCCTAGTGGATTACGTGCTTGACTGCTAACCAGTCAACCATTGAATCCCACCAGCCACTCTGTGAAAGAAAGATCAAACTTTCTGCTTCCAAAAAGAGTTACAGCCTCAGAGTCTAGAGGAGGAGTGCCACTCAGTCCTACAGTGTCCCTATGAGTCACAAGAGACTGGTAGTGAATACAATAAATAGAGATCCAAATTTTCCGAAACACAAAATGACTATCAGAGTTCAAACTCAGAGTTCAAACTCATTTATTAAAATTAAGTTGTTCCAATCTTGTTAGAAGATGGTATAATTTCTCCACCTGTGCACAGAAACTCTTAAAAGTTAGAGTTTTCTAATAAAGAAGATTGCCGTGAACCTCGCCTCTGAAACATTTAACATGAATTATCCACGGACTTCTATGTATTAGAATGTGTTCTGGGAAGCTTACTGAAGAATTTGAAAAAGAAAACATTAGATCTTCAAGGTATTTATTAAAATTGCTCTGAAGTCTTCACACCTTTCCTACATGTGCCTTTTCCATGTTCCTTTCTATTTTCCACTCTTTTCCAGATGTGCTCCAGCTTTGCAGCATGCAACATATAGTTTCTGTATCTATTGCACAGAACTTCCAGAACGTATAGTTTCTGTATCTATCCCATACCACAAAGAGAAGCCGGCTGCTGTCTAGTCAATTCTCTCATAGTGACTCTATAGGACAGAGATGGACTGCCCCTTTGGGTTTCCAAACCTTTAAATCCCTTAAGGACTGCAGAGTGGTTGCTGGGTTCTGTGGTAGTTAGTTACACAATTTCATGTCAACTTGATAAAAGAATGAAAGGGTGGTGTCCAGCACGTCAATCAGGTCACAGCCAGATAATGCTTCCTTGTGGGTGTGGCCTTCTCATGAGGATTCTGGGAACTTCTTCTCTTTCTCTGGGAAGCAGGCCACACTTTCTCTGCTTCACCTTCCTGATGAGGAGCCACACTCAGAGAGCTGGAGATGCATCACACAAGTGCTGAGATGCTTCTACTGCCACTGGATCCACAAGACTTTATACCTACTGACCTGTGATCTTCCTGGGTTTGGCATCATTGTGAGTGCGGTGTGAATCTGAAGTGGAATTTATGCACTAGTATAGGACATATGGGCTAATATCAGACTTATGGACTTGATCCGGGTGGGGATGTTTTCTCAATATGCAATTGCTCCATGACAAAAAGTGCTCTCTTATACACATGCATGTCCATGAATTTGTCACTTGAGTCAACCCTGACTAAACACAGGTTCCAGCACCAACCTTATGATTGGCAGCTCAATGCATAACCAATTAGCTACCCTGGGTCCATGGACTGTTTCCCTTGGAAGTCCTTCATACCTACTTCTTTTTTTACTATTTCCTATATTTTTGTCTTATCCTATAATTTGGGGGTGTGAATTCTTCTTACATTTAAAACTAGGATAGAAAATTTTATAAGTTAGTATAACTAAATAACAACATATAGCGAAGCACCACCCTATCTAAGAAACTAGAACTGATGAGGTCGATCCAATTCAATTTTCTGAATCAGTGCCCCAAATTACTCAGGGAACAGGCTAAAAACCAAGACATGAAGGAAAAAAAATTGTTGTTGTTGGGTTGTGTTATCAGTTTATCCAACAGTAGACTAAACTTAGGAAGGGAGAGAGAGACCCATGAGTTGTTAAGAACACTAGGTTTCCTGGATCCAATAGAGACTGGTGGAATCCTTCAAAACTATGGCTCTTCATCAATCCTGCAGGTCTGCAGCTGAGCTCACCACTGCGCTCTAACTATCCGCCATTTGAGATAAAAAGGGCAGCATATACCAAAGGACAGTGCCTCAAGGGTAAGGAAAGAGGGAGGAGAGGAAGCAGGAAATACAGAGAGGAAATAGAAAATGGGATGGTACATTGAAGGGTCTACAATGAATGAACTGAAATTTATATAATTTGTTGAGTATAAAATTGATGATCAGTTCCGTAAGCCTTAACCTCATGCAAAATAAAGTTTTACAAAAAAAGAGAAAAGAAAGTGGGGCCTATTGATTGAGAAATAAAACTCTATATCAGCACAGGTCAATGTGTGCTCCTCACCCAAAGCTATCCTCCATGACGGGAGCACATCCTATCTTGCATTTTCATTCGCACAATCTAACTCTGTATTGTTTCAATGTCTTGATGCCACAATTTTAATACACTTTCTCTATTTTAAACAATCACTTTCAATAGGGGAAACTATGGCTGTGTATAAGTGTGGCAGTTATGTAATCTCTTGTCAACTTGAGCGAAGGGGTAGAGTCTAGCCTGTCAATCAGGTCATAGCAAATAATGCCTCTGTGTGAGCATGGCCTTTTCCTCAGGATTCGGGGAACTTCTATCTTCCTCCCTGGAGGCAGGACACACACACACACACACACACACACACACACACACACACACACTCTCTTCGCTTTCTTGATGACAAGCCACATGATGCCAGCCAGAGCACTGGAGATGTTTCCACCACCACTAGGTTCACAAGACTTTTCACCCACAGGCCTGTGATCTTCCTGAATTCAACATCATTGCATGTGCTGCCTGAGTCTGAAGAGGAATTTATAGATTGGTATTGCACATATAGTCTAATATCGGACTTATGGACTTGATCTATATTGGGCTGGGATGTTTTCTTAATATACAATTACTCTTTGATGTAACTCTCTCTTACGCACATGAGTGCCTATGAATTTGTTTATCTAGTCAACCCTGACTAACACAAGAAGCTAGAGAAATTTTCAAGAAAATGGCCATTTTCAAACCCAAGGTGTTATTTTTTTTAATCATTTGCAACTGTCTCAAAGATGGACACCTCACTTTTATTTACTCTTTCCTTATTCCACCAAAAAAGCTTCTTTGACACTTACAACTGTGCTGTAAGAAGTATGAATGTAGCCATAGTAACTAGAGAGCCCCCTTATTGGGAAAGCATCCAGGCCAGTGCATGCCTTGGAGCAAGTGTCCTATGAGTTTTTATTAAACTCTTTCTTTTCTTTTCTTTGACCTTTTTATTTTGAATTAGGTTAAGGTTTACAGAACAGATAACCAATTGTATACTCCACAATTTATATAAATGGGCAGATATGACTCTTTCCATTCAAGAGAGTAAGCAAGCACACCTTAGAGGTAAACATGGAAAACTGTTTTCACATGACTGGCTACCCATCTTGCCATAAAGACCAGAGGCTATTTGTGGAGAAAGAGCAGCACTGAATAGCAAGTAGGTAGAAATCACCATGGATGTGCTGCCTTTGCTAAAACCCTGTTTGTCCAACCTTTGTGCCGGAGAGAGGTACCTGCATTTGTTCTTTGCAGCCAGCTACTCCCTGATCCTGCCCATCTCTGCCCCTTGCTGCCCCTCCTGAGAGTACACTCACTACAAGTGTCTCTGAAAATATATTTGCCGTATTCTTTGAATAGACCTTCGAGCTACCAAGGGAGAGTAGCTCATCCCCATCCCCATACCTGCCTCTGATAGCCACACATAACTGTTCCAGAAAAACATCGAATTCTCTCAGATTCTGGGGAAAATAATCTACTGCTTCTCTGAACATTTAATCCTATGATTCTCCAAAGAAAGAATTCTTCTCTGGGCTCCCAAATCTCATACAACTATCAAGTCTCATTTCCTTCTTAAAACTTTATCAAGGGTAGCAGAAAGTGAACACATTAAAATAATCATTGGGTCTATCGCTTCCCACTAACATGAGCTTAGGCAAGCCACTGCCCACTAGGAGTACAGACCTCTGCACCTGTATCTACTCTACAGAATTTTGATAAGGATTGCTTAAAATGTGTGTAAAGCACAGAGTAGATAATAAATTATATTTTTAAGTTGTATTTCTAGGAAGAAATTTTATTTTCTCTTCAGAATTTGCCAAGCATTTATTTCTGACACTATTTCAATTGATGCTGTGATGGATTTAAACTATGTCCACACATTCTCTGGCACGTCATCCATGTACTTATGGACTCTATTTTTCTTCCTCTCGAGGGTGGGTTGAAGATGAACTGGCCTTAGAAACAGACTGGTGAGCAGACTGGAATATAAACAATACTCTCTGGCTCCTAAAGCCAAGTAATAAAAGGTGAGATATCTCTCTTCTGTGAAGTGCTTGCCCATGAATCACAAGTCCTGTGCTGATGAGAAGACCAGGCTATGTGGAACATCCTTGGGGAAGGGAACCAAGGTGCCCAACATTCTGTCCCTTTTGCATTCCCATCTAGCATGAGTACCAACTCACCAGGTATGTAAGTGAGCCATCTAAGAGGTCACTCATCCATCTCTCAGCCAAGGTGACACCACATAAAAGACACGAACCTTCCCTGCCAAACCTGACCCCACTTGGAGATTCATAAGCTAAGTGACTATTATTGCTTTAAGCCATTAAACTTAGATGTGATTTGTTACACCATAATAGGTAAGAGAATCTGTATTTAAACCCAAGACGTCATCTTAAAATCTGGTATTTATATTCTCTAAAGCAGTGGTTCTCAATCTGTGGGTCGTAACCCCTTTGGGGGGTCAAATGACCCTTTCACAGGGTTCACCTGATTCATAACAGTAGCAAAATGACAGTGATGATGCAGCAGTCAAAATAATTTTATGGCTGGGGGTCACCCCAACAGGAGGAACTTTATTAAGAGTTGCGGCATTAGGAAGGTTGAGAACCATGCTCTAAAGTCTCTTTTGGGTCTCTCTCTCTCTTTTTTTTTTTAATTCAAAAAGTGTGTTCTCTGCCAAATGGCAATATCTTGGGCAAAATATAAAAACTGCTTTAGTGTTATTTATTAATTGATTCACTTGGATTCTATGCATACGCTCCAAGGCATTGTCTTCCGCTTGTTTGTTTGTCGGAGTTGAGTAGATATGTGAGATTAGAAACGTGTGGCTTTAGAATGGAAGTGTTATATTGCAATTTTCTCCTCTGAGATCCATATTTTGAAGTCCAGGTGATCAAAACAACTTTTAAGAAGCTGTTACTTGAGCTGAAAGTTACATTTTACAAGCTAGAAATTGCTTGTCACCCTGAAATATTTGGAAGGAAAAAACATATCGAATTGGAAGTTTAAATAGGTGGAGGTGACATTTCCCCATGACAGCAACTGTCTTTTCATGCACCTGCCTTCGTTGTTTGCTGCCGATTACGTGACAGATTGGTATCCTGGATTTTTTAAATGAAGAACAAACTATCACCCCTGAGTGGATTCGTTTGGAAACAGGGAGCCTGACTACAGCCGAGTTTTGTATTTAGTGTTTTGGAAACCGTGACCGCCATAAAGTGGAGGGTGAGAGAAAATGGGAGCCACTCAACTTTGAAAACTCCTTTCCAGGGGTAATTAATATAATATATTACAATTAAGAATTACATTTTATGATTGAAGCAACATGAAAATACTTGACAAATAGAAGTCACTGTTTTGGTCCAGGGCCACAATGTTGATTTTCAACTCGCAGAGAGTCCCTGTGATATTGCCCATGGGAGTTCCTTGGCTGTAATCTTTGCGGCTCCTGTGTTTGTTTTTTTCCCACAGATACATTGGTGGACTCACACCACCAACCTTTCGGTGAGCAGCTGAGCACTTACCCATGGCCCCACGCGAACTCCTTAGAAAGGAATAAATGCTATTATTGCTGTTGTGTGACGTTCAATAAATTCCTACTCAAAGTACCTCTGTTTGACAGCCTAGAATTCCCTCATCAGATTTCTAAGACCATGATCCTTCCTGGAGTAGATCGGTAGGGGTTTTCTTCCATGGAGCCACGGGGGTGTTAGAATCATGGATGATGACTTAATCATTTTGCCACCAGCATTTCTACAATTAAATAGACTAGGTTAGTGGTTCAGGGTTTTGCAAAGGATGCTTAGTAGGAGGAATGGATCATGGATAAGACTTCTACTTAGGCCATGAGGAAGAAGGTACCTTCCACTGGGACACCTCCAAAATCCCACAGAGAACTCTCAGGAGACAACCTTGTGCTAGTGGTCCTAGGAAGATATCACATCTTCCAAAAATCCAGAATCAAAATTTGGAGACATCTTTTTATGTAACATAGCTGGTTAAGGTCTATAAGCTGGCAGGGACAAACTGGTTAGGTCAGACAAAAGTGCAATGTGGACGTACTTGGTGGTGTGCATCATCTCAGCTGGGTAGACCTGATATTAATCTCTCATTATTTTTGTAGAAATGTAGGTCCAAGGTGATGTGAATTAAACTGAGACTATGTCTCTGCAAAGACAAATCTAGCTATGCATTGGAAATAACCTATCAAAATCTGCCCCCCGGGGCATGCTCAGAATGTCTTGGCTCTGATGTTTGTAGGTAGATCCTGAAGTAATCTGTACATGTTAACCCTATTCTGATATCAACCAACCCTCCCACAGCATTCTAATTTTGTGGTGGATTCCTTCATCCTTTGAAATTATAAAAGAGAACTCGCAGATGATACATCCATGGGGATTTATTAGAAAATGTAAGGAACTGTGGCTGCCCAGTGGGTTGTGCATTGGATACTAACCACGAGGTCAGCAGTTCCAACCCACCAGCCACTCTGCTTGAGAAAGATGAGGCTTTCTACTACTGTGAAGAGTTCCTATCTTGCAAACCCCTAGGGACAGTCCAAGTCTCTTTACAGGGTCACTAAGAATCAGCAACTATTCCCTGGCAGTGAGTTTTCGGTTTGCGTTCACTGAGAAGTTAACAGGTTACCAAGTCAGAATCAGGAAACATTAAGGATACAGCCCTTTCTTCTACAGCTGTGCCTCCTCACAGGCATGCCAGCAGGCACATCTTTCTCTGGTCCTCAGCCTCCTGGCCACACAGTCCCTCAGTCTTTTTCTTGTTCCAGAAAGTTTTACACAGCTTCTCTAACACTGACAAAAGTTCCAAACATACCCCATCTGCAAGCCAGCCTCCAGTCCAACGGCATTCAGCTTTGCTCACTGCGCTGGGAAGATTCTGCTCTGTCTCATGATCTTGGCACTACAGCCTCTGGCGCCTCTGCTGCTGCTTCTGCCTTTCACACCAGGATCTCCCATATACTCCCCTGGTGGGTCTTTTATCTTGATGGTCATGTGATTCTCTCTTCCAGCTTCTTTGGTGCTTTTGCGTTCAGAAGAACAGCAAAGGCCGAGAGTTCTCTCCACCTTATTGGGATGCTCCCAGCCAGTCATTTAGTGGGCAACACAGAGACAGACTGTGCATAGAACAGCCGCACCCAGTGATTGTACATCACCATCACGCTACATAACAACCAATAAATATCCATCAGCACATTAGAAATCCTGAAGCTGGAAATGGAAACTACCAATCTGGAATTTATTCTGCTCTTGTAACATTAGAAAATCTTGTTCTAATAAATAGCTAGTTTTTAAAGGAAAAGAAGCTAGCTAAACTTTTCAAATCCCAACTGTCAAACAATACATTTCCACTGGCTGCAGAGATGTACTTTGGCAAGCTTTTCCAAGACAGCTTATTTGAGGGACACTTAACAAGTCAATTGCCGAATAAATCCGACAGGTGAAATACGAGTGCTCTGCCTTACTGTGTCTTACAAAGTCGCCTCGTTATAGAATTTTAAAAACATTCTTGGAATTTTCAGAGCTTGAATTGATTTCCATGTTGATATTTAATCTGATCAAGCTTAAACCATCTGTCTATAAACATTTGGTAATTTTTATTCTTTAGCTTTAAAAAAAATCAGCTGTACAAGAAACAAAATGTAATAAACCAACTGGTGGTAATTTCATTAGATTGTGGTATTTTAGGATCATTTATTGCTTATGGGAATTTAATCCATTTTACATACATATGTATATATATATATATATATATATGTATACAGACATAGTCATTTCAGACTTTGCGTAATAAAACAAACCCAGTTTACTATTCATTTTTATAAAAATAATAAGACATTTCATCTAAGCTTAGCTCTTGAATATTTTTAAACATTTTTCATAAAGTTTCTTCAGGGACAATGCTTAGAGATGAGAATTCTAGAACCAAATCAATTTTAAGTTACATTTACATTTTCTCTTCTCAAGTGCAGTTGCAATTGTATTTATTTTGTATAAAATAGTATACAGATTAATGAGCATGGATATTAAAATCTTTTAAAATGCACTTCCATTTTAACTCCAGAGTATTGAATGCTTTCGCATGTTATTTAAAAATATATCTCTATATTAAAATATAACTTTTATTTTCTTCTTAGCACAGTATTTTATTCTAAATTGATATGACTCAGAAAATATGGCTAGAAAAATACCTCAAGATGTATTTTTGAGTATGTGCATGTGTGCATGTGTACATGCATGCATGAAAAGGAATCATTCTTTTTTATATTTAATTAATGAACAAAGATTTCAACTAAAGGCTTAAAGGAAGTCAGAATTTTTTTTCTATAAAATATGGCTCATGCTGAGGTCATTTTAGTGGGTTATAAAATACCTCTGGGTGGAGATTACTAGCTTCTTGGCCTAGAAAAAGTTATAGTTTTAAGACCTTAAAATCTTGTTTAAACTGGTAGGAGGCTTTGGTAATGGATAGGTCTAATGCTTCCTAGGAAGAAGAGAATAAAAAAAATCATTCTTAAATATACTTTGGAAAATAACAACTTGCAGTCTATGGAAAGTCATAAAATTGAAAACATTGCCATTCAACTAAGTAAAATGACTTCACTCTATTTGTATGTATTCTCATCTGGGGAGGGAAAAAATAACTACTACCCTCTGTACTAATAATGTATCTTAAGTAATTCTAGTTTTTAAATGGCATTAACACCCACACAGAACTCATACTCTATTTGTGAACAAACATTTACCAGGATCCTTACCCAGAGACCATTTGAAACATAAAATAATCAGTAAAAATAACCCCCTCAACTCATCCATTTCAGTAGTCTCGTGTGACCGTGGCTTACAGATGCACTTGCCTGTGTCCCCTTGCCAGCCTGCGGTGTTAATCCCTGAAAACGAATGAAAGGAAGACAGGAAGGAGGAAAGAGATGCTACCTGCAGTCATTTACTGGGTTGATCTGTAAATTGCTTCTAGTCCTAACTGGCAAAATCCCTTTTCTAAGACACAGAGAGGGAGGCAATGGAAGAAGACTTGTATGGGAGGAAAGGTGGCCCAAAGCCTGATCATTTGATTTAGAAATCCTGTGTCTCCAGCTTCTGCTTTGCCCTTTCCTCGGGGGTTATTTCCTCTGGGTCTCCTTTGTGGATTCCAGTTTCACCAGGCCACTGAAACCCAACCCTACATTTCTAATTCTTCATCCTAAGTAGCTCACCTTCCTCGCTGCTATTCTGGGGAGGATGTGGTCGTGAGCACCAAGTCTTCCTCTAGGCATACCCCACAGAGGTCTAGATCTTCATCCTCCCTCATTGACCTGCAATCATTCCACAGACTGGCTGGTCTCCTGATCCACTGCCAGCCTTGCACCTGTTTTCTTTCTGTGCCTCATTTTCATTTCTGTTGGCTTATGATATGAGGGGGTACCCCTCCCCAAAGTGGATTATTTTAAAGCTATGCATTCATTTATTTTCAAAATAACCTTATCGCCTTCAAAGTTCTCTCCATTATACTTAATACATTTGTCAAATTTGCAATTCCATACTTGAACACATTTTCCATATTCATCTGTTTGGAGGGCTGATGGGACCTCCCTCATTTTTTCCTTCACCTCTTCTATGTCATCAAATGACTGTCCTTTCATGCCCTTCTTCAGTCACAGAAACAAAGAAGTTGCACGGATCAAGGCCAAGTGTAAGATGCATGGGGCAAGAGAGGCATGCTATTTTTTGGCCAAAAACTGGCACACTGAGAAGTCTGTGAGCAGGTGCATCGTCATCTTAGCAAAACCGGTCCCATGTCTGCCACAAATCAGGTCTTTTTGGGGTCCGTTGTTACACAATCTTTTCAGAACCTTTACCTAGAAAGCTTGGTTAACAGTGTGACCTGGTGGAACCACCTCCAAAAGCACTCCGCCCCGATATTAACAGAGCTATTTTTCTTTCTTTCTTTTTTTGGTGAGTATTTCCACTTCTATATTCTTCGGTCGCCTTAACTGTAAAACTCAAACCTCCCTTTTTATATTGTGACCTCTTCAATCCATTACTTTTATACTGTCTTCAATTGTCTAACTTTTTGGAACATGAGCCTATCCTTAGCCTTGCCACCTCCTCCCTTAGTCCATTTCCTCTTGGTGATGGTTAGATCTCATGTCAAAGTGGCCCTGTGAGAATGTGTAGGGGTGGAGCCCCACCTGTCCATCAGGTCACACCTCTCTGCAGAACTTCACCTTTTCTCTGGCCCTTTGCCTTCCTGCTTGCTGGGACTCTTCCTGGATCCAGGAGTGGCCCTATGTAGGCTGCCCAACGCTAAGAGCTGTTGGTACCCTGCTATGTGACCACCGCCTTTAGATCCATATGACTCTGCGCCCACCAGCCTGTGACCTTCCTACATCCCCCTTCAGTTTTCTGTGTCACCAACCTGCTGCCATGTGAGTCTGACAAGTACTCCAAGTAACATAGAACATATGGAATTAAATTGGACTAGGCTGGGCTGCCTTCTTGATATAGGATTATGTCTTGCTGTCACGGCCCTTCTTATGCATATATGAGAGTCCCTGGTTTTGTTTCTGTGGATAACCCAGCCCAACACATCCTCTACCATCACAATACGGCTTCCGTCCCAGTTAGCCTACTGCGCGTCACCAGGTGACTGTGGCTAGCTAGCTCTTGCCAGAGTCCCTTAGTGGCCCCAATGGCTAGGCGCATAGACACTAATTAAAAGATCACTAGTTTGACTTTGACCAGAGGTGCCTTTGTAGAAAGTTCGTGCAATCGTCTTCCAAACGGTGACCTTGAAAGCTCTAGTGTGCGGTTCTTCTCTGAAGCACCTGCAGTCACCATGAGTGGGAGTCAACTTGGCTGCAAATGGTCTTGTCATTTCGTTTTCTTTATTTTGTTGTGTGTTTTTTTTTACATCGATTTTAGTTCTTTCCAGTGGAATATGTAAGGAGGGATATAAATCACTGTCAGAGCAAGGGTTTGTTCATGTCTCTTTCTATCGATAAATAACAGCAGGTTTCAAGGGGTGCAGGGGCCGCGAACGGGAGAATCTTTTATAAAGAAATCACCCAGCAACTGTGAACATCCAGGTTGTACTTTTATGTGAACAAGAATTTAGCTTCTATTTTATGATGCCAATGAAAAATATCAAGTTTGTGAGCAAGGTCTATACTGTAATACCTGAAGCAGCTGCTATAGACCAGTATTTCCTCTATTAGACACTTTCTTGCCTAGAACTTTATAGCATGTACCCTACTGACCTAGCAGCCAGCACATTGAGCTGATAACCACGAGGCCCGAGGCCCAAACACATAGCTACTCTGTGGAAGAAAAACGATACTAATCTCTCCCCCCAAATTTGCAGCCCTGGAAGCCCAAAGAGATAGTTTTACTCTTTCCTGTAGGATCCCTTATGAGTAAGAATCTACTCTATGTGAGTAAGTTATCTTCCTAACGCTTCCCTAGTCTCTGCTACCCCTTTCCAGTTCCTCCTGATTAGACCTCCAGCAATTGCAACTGCATTAAAAAGAAAATCATCTCTGGATTTCCATTTCTCTCATTAAACCTCCCCACTAGGTGTTCTTCCACACTCGTCTACCCATGGTTCCAATGACTACTTCCATGAGCATGACTTCACAATCCACACCTCAAGGCGATAGGAGCACATGGCCATCGATCTACCCTATTACTAAGAAGCCATGGTCGAGCAATGGCTAAGCACTCAGTGGTCATCTTAATAATCAGTAGTTTGAGCCCATCCAACAACTCCACCGAAGACATATCTGGCAATCTGCTCCCCATAAAATGATAGGCTAGAAACCCAATGGGGTATCAGTTCTACTCCATCACAGGAGTGAGTTGCAATAGGATTGATGGCATGTAACCACAACAATTCCATTTGTTAAAATAATTTTGGTTGGTTGAGCAAGAAAATTATAAAATACTGGGTGGAGTAGGGAATTTGGGGAAGATCTCAAAAACCAAACCAAACTCATTGTCACTGAATTTATTGTGACTTACAACCACACTATAGAACAGAACAGGACTGCCCCCTGTGGATTTCTGAGGCTATAAATATTTACGGGAGCAAAAAGCATCATCTTTCTACTATGAAGTGACCAATGGGGTTTATTTCAGAAAATGGAAGGGGTTAAATAATAAAGACGTATGAAAGGTCAGAAAAAGACAGTGATTACTTCCACCTCTGAAATTTAGGAATCCTCTACATGTGTTTAAAAATGGTTTGTTCGCTGTTCTTTTTTAGTTCAGCTAATAATCTTTGTGTAGCAATGCTTTCCTCGTCGAGAAAGTTGGATCTAGGTTTACATTCTGGTAACTCATTCTCTGTTTCCAAACGTGCAGTTTGATGAACACGGGTCTAAAGTTCTACCACTTACATGTAACCGCTGCTGGCCACTCCCCTATACAGACAGTATGATTGTCTAGCTTAAACATATTACTTCACCTAGACTTTCATGTTAGGGTTAAATAAAATTTCAATTTCATGAATGAGGTTTCTAATTGTTCTCCATCACAGAGTGCATCTGACATGAGAAGTCACTTCATGCTTCCTACTAAATGATCAGGTGATAATATGAATAGTTAACCTAATTGATAACTAATACAATAGGCTAGAAAATGTATTAAGTAGTTGCCAGCAGCTCTTTACTCAATTTTGACCATTCTGGGAGGGATTGTTTGCTTTATTTGTTTGCCTACTTTATAGATGGGGAAACTCTAATGTAAAAGAATATTATTGATTCATTCTATCACATATTAGCAAATTATCTGAAAGTTCAAGAATCCTGTAGTCTATAGTCATTAGAAACATTCATCAATATAGCTTTAACACAAATGAAGGAAATGATCAAGTTATAGTCGAGTATCATTATGCTTCACTGATGAAATATTTGCTGTATATCTGATACTATGCTTGGTGTTGGTAATATAGCGATGGGTGGCTCAGTCACTCTTCTCAAGGAATTTAAAATTTGAAAGGAAACACTGACAAATGAACTCTAACAGAGGGATAATGGTCATGGGAGATGTGTGAGGACTTTAAAAAGCCATAAACATCCACATGGAAGAACAGGCAGAAACACCTCGCCCAATCTCGTGGTAACAATGAGAATTTCAAAATCATACTCTGAGCTTAGCCTCTCTTTTATAAAAGTGATATAAGTAGAATTTGTATAAGCTACAGGCAAGTATAAAATAGAAGATGTAAGTCATCTGTCACTATATAACTATAAGCATTTGATATATAAGGGCAAGTCAAGAAGAGCTGCTATAAAAATCATCAAAAATGAAAAAAAAAAAACTAAAGTCACTGCCATTGAGCTGGTTTATACTGACAGTGACCCTCTGGGACAGAATAGAACTGCCCCCTTTGCATTTCTGAGTCTTTAAATCTTTAGGGGAGCAGACGGCCTCAGAGCATGTTCATGGATAGGAACACTCAACATTGTGAAAATGTCAAGATACCTCAAAGAGATCTGCAGATACCAATCAGTTCTTCATTCTTGAAAGAGATGGAAAAACTAATCACCAACTTTATATGGAAAGGAAGGAGATCCAGGACAAACAAAATACTATTTAAGAATGAAAAAAGTAGACAGCTTCTCACTTCCAGAACTCAAAACCTGCTATGCAGCCGTTGTAGTCAAAGCAACTTGTATTGAACAAGGATAGTTACAAAGATCAGTGGAACAGAATACTGAACTCAGAATTAAATGCATTCACACCCACAGGCAACTAATTTTTAAAATGGGACAAAATGAATTACATAGGGTAAAGTCTCTTTAACAAAGGATGTAGGCCCAAATTGGATGTTTACATCTCATTGCATAAATAAAAATGAACTCAAGATGTATTAAAGTCTTAGCACTCTAAGGTCATCAATGAAAAATAAGGACAAACCTACTCAACTCTCAATTGTCATTGAGTGGATTCAAACTCATGGCACCCCAATGGGGCAGGCAGAACTGCCCCTATGGGTTTCCAAGACAGTAACTGTTTATAGGAGTAAAGAGAGCATCTTTATCTCTCAGAGTGGCTGGTGGTTTCAAATCGCTGATCTTATAGTTTTCGGCCCAATGCATAACCACTATGGTACCCGTGCTCCCAGGACAGATTTAAGGGCTATCATCCTCAGTGTAAACACACTGCCAGATATAATGAAACGCAGACAAATAGCAGAAGACAAAGTAGATGCCTTGGACAATGTATCTCTATGCACTCAAGAGCTCCACCAAAGAACTAAGAATTGATATTAAAGCTCCAAACAGCAGGAAATAACAAATGCTGGAGAAGGCCTGGAGATTCTGGAACCTTCGTACACCGCTGACAGGACTGCTGAGCCATTATGGACGCGCCGTGGCACTTCCTCACACGATTGGGAATAGAAATGCCTCTGACCCAACAACTCCTCTAGTTGATATATCCCATAATTAGTTACGGAACATAACACCAACATGCATATGCACACCCACGTTCTTCACAGCACTACTTGCAATAGCAAGAAAATGGAAACAACCTAAATGGCCATTGATGGAAGAATAGTTCAATAAACTTTGGTACATGACGCAATGACATACTCTGAAAAACTGAAGAAAAATAGTGAGTCTGTGTAACACCTCCTGGCATGGGCGGAACTGGCAAAAAATCTGCTGCGTAAAATTAATCACAAAAGGCATTGTGTGAGATGACTGTTATTAAAATAAAGAAAATATTTCATATTGTGGTAGATATATAATCGCTTGTCAATTTGAGGATTGAGTGTAGGGGTGGAGTATAACTTGTCGATCAGATCATAGCCAATGAGGACTGTGTGTGGGCATGGCTTTCCCCTGAGAATTCTGGGAACTCAGGTATTTCCTCCTTGGAGGCAGGAGACACTTCTTTCTGTCTGCTCACTCCCTGGGAGACATTGCAGCTGACAAGACACATGGAACGACGCTAGTGCCCTGAGCTGGAGAAGCCACATGGACCTACCCTGATGCAGCCAGACCTCTGAAGGCAGAGAAGCCACGTAGGGACCACTGCCAGCACTGAGATGCTTACAATGCCGCTGTATCCAAAGACTTTCTCCCCACTGGCTCGTGATCTTCCTGCATTCGGCATCATTGCATGTGTTTCATGAGTCTGAAGAGGACTTCATAGATTGGTATTGGACATATGGGCTAGTATAGGACTTATGGACTTGGAGTGGACTAGGTGGGGATGCTTTCTCGATAGTGTTCAATTCCTCTTGTGTATGCATCTCTTTTGTTAGACACAGATGTGTGTTCATGGATGTATTTTTCTAGTCTACCCAGACTAACACACATATTTAAGAGATATAGACTTCAGTGATTATCAAGGGGAGGAGGAGGAGAGAGGGGACTTGGGCGAAGGAGAACATAATATCCGGGATGAGAAGATGGGCAAAAAATCATGGCCACAGGGCAAGACTTTGGGAAATTCGCTATGCTGTTGACTACGGAAATGATGAGCTGCTTTGTAAACTCTCACATATATCTCAAGTTTCAAAGTTCTATTTACAGTTAAAAATATTGTCCATTCCATGATACTTATTAGCACACAGTGTTATCTTAAATGAAACATACCTTAGCTCAGTGTGCATTTCCTTGATCTACTCATATCTAATAATTTAGAGTCTAACTATCAATATATATTAAATATATATTTGTATACTAAACTGTTCTTTTTTCCATGCTAGTGCAAAATATGATACCCTTCCATGTTGATTCTAATAGTTTTCCTTACAGTTTATTCCTTTGTTTTTGTATTTTAGAAAGGAATTTCCCTAAACTGAAATTCGCTATATTTCCCTTCACTTATTGGCAATGTCATCTGCAGTGCATGCCTCTCATGTCATGTTTGGAAAGTACAGTATCATTAAGAAGCTTCTCCTGAAGTCAGTGGCATTAACAGAAGCGGTTGGAACTTTACAAAGAGAGGCTATTTGTCAACCGCCTCATCAGCGACAGCCTCTCTCCCTGTAGGAGCTCCTCTTTCAGCTGCCCCACATAAGACATAGTTGAGATCACACAAAGAGCAGCTTCAGAAAGACAAATCAATAATTTACCAACTAGAATTACTTTTAAAAGAGTAGTGCTCACTCCAGACGACAAGTTAGACTTATGATGGAGAACTTTTCACAGCACCAATGCCCTGCCTCCAGAGAGCTAAAAGATAGCAGAGAGAGAATGGTTGGAAGCACTTGAAGAGAAACTATCAAAGAATTCACTTTAAAACTTGGAAAAGTGCTCATCACATCTCATCTAAATGTGTTAAAATCTGTGAATAGATAAACCATGTTCATGAATAGTTATAAAAATTCATTATCGAAAATGCACTATTAGTTCTCCCCAAACAATCTACAGTTGTAAGCCGAACATGATGAAAAGTTCAGATGTTTTTTATAAAAGTTGGAATAAAAAAAACTTTAATGGAAGAGAAAAAAACTAACATAGGCATAATACTGATGAAAAAAAGGCAAATGGGGGGAAAATCTTCCTTGCTGTAGGTATCAATATTAATATAAAATGTACATGGGAGCACAAATCAAAACGGAGGGAAGCTCGGCTAAGCGAGCTTTGATGGAACCATTTCCCCAGTGGGCAAGCACCAAGCAACCCGCTCTGAGTCAGTGCACACAGCGGCGTCACCTGAGGAGCTTCTCTCTGGTCACAGCTAATTTTTCATAAACGCAGTTTTGCTGGAACCTCATAGTTTGTGATAGATGGATTAAAAGAACAGCGTGCAGCTGTGAAACTTTGCTTCCTGCTCAGGAAAAACGCTGTAGAAACTGTTGTGATGTTGAACACAGCTTATAAGTGCAACACTGTGGGAAAAACTCAATTGTAAGAGTGGTTTTCTTATTTCAAAAAAGGTGAAATGCTGACTGATGACAAATCTTGTTCTGGGCGCCTGTCAATTTCCTGAATGGACAAAGATGTGAACTCAGAGTACATTTGGAATTCATTCCACCAGGTCAGACTATTAATCAAGCTTCCTCTTAAGAGGTTCTAAAAATAATGTGTAACAGTATGGGACAAAAAGGCCTACTTTGTGGCAGATAGGAATCTTTTTGGCAATGCAAAATGCATCTGCTCACTCAGCCATGCCAGTGTACCAGTTTTTGGCAAAAAACAGCATGTCTCACTTGCCTCATGCACTTTACTCACCTGTCCTTGCTCCATGTGATTTTTGTTTCTAAGAATGAAGAGGGACATGAAAGGACAGCAATCTGAGGACATAGAAGAGGTGAATAAAAAAATAAGAGAGGTGCTGTCAGTCATCCCAGCAGATGAGTTTGAAAAGTGCTTCCATGAATGAAATCACGAATTTGACAAATGTATGAAAGGTAATGGAGAGTACTTTGGAGGTGAGAATGATGATGGCAACACATGTACCAATGTGCTCGACACAATGGATGGATGGATGGACTGTGATAAGAGTTGTATGAGCCCCCAATAAAATGATTTAAAAAATTAAATGCATAGCTTTGTTGGGCACCTCCTTGTATGTAATACACCTATGTGTTTACATACATGCGTATGTATATATATGTATGTGTACATATATGTATATATGGTTTTATTTTTATAGATAAACTAGTCTAAGTCATCATAGAAGATTACCTAAAGTGTGATACCTTTAATAAAGTTCAAAAGCTAAACAATATGTTGTTAGACACATATATATAGATTTCAACCAAATATTAAAAAAGGAAAGTATATTGAAATTGCTGACCTGGTATATGTTTTGTTATATATATTTTCACCACAATGAAATTAAAAAACGAACAAACCAACAGAAAAACAGGGGAATGTTCAATACCATTTTCAGGGAGAGTAGTGATCTCATGGAAAAGTAAACCCACTGTCATCACACTAAACACTCCTGGGGAACTTATGGGTGAAGCCCAACCTATCAATCAGGTCAAAGCCTGATGACACCTCCTTGGGGATGTGGTCTTTTGTTTAAGAGAGAGACCCAACAGAGTGGAGTTATCTATGGCCCTCTGCCTTCTGCTGCACCTGGATCTTGCGTCTGGTTCCTCAATCTCCTGTGACATCAGTTGGTGATGCCATGAGCCATCACGAGGCTTCTGGTGGTAGATTCATTCCCCCAGCTTCAGACTCCTTTACCCCTGCATCCATCAGCCTGTGCCCCAACCCCCTGCATGGTATCAGCTTCTTCCTGTTCATCAGCTTCCACTGTTACATGAGTCAAGAGACGCTTAGCTTGAGCCAGACTGGAGTTACTACTTGTCAGCCATTTCTCTATATAAATCTCGTTCTATATACAAAGACATACAGATGTCAATGGGTTAGTTTCTCTGGGGAACTCAGCCTACAACATCCTTGCCATCAAGGGGATTCAGACTCCAAGCAAACCTATCAGGAGCAGCATATTGTTGGCTGTAAGACACGATTAGTGTTTTGGTTCTTAGGTGGTGTTAGACTGGGTTCTCTAGAGAAACAAGACCAGTGACACTCATATATGTTTAAGAAAGGACTTTGTAGCAAGAACTAATTGTATATCAAGAAGACATCCCAGCCCAGTCCAACTCAAGTCTATGGGTCCCAGGCTACCCAAAGCCCTCTTCAAACTGCAGAATGATGGAGCAGAAAATAAATACCACATGAAACAAGGAGATCACAGAACACTGGGTTCAGAGTTGCCCGAATCCAAGGTCATTGAGAACATGACAGGGTACTGACAGCTTCCAGGGTCAGTGTCCCACACGAAGCCACCCCTGTAGGCTGACACATAATCCAAACAAGCAGGAAGGCAAAGGGCAAGGAAAAAGTTCTCGCAGTCTCTCTTATTAAAAAGCCACACCCCCAGGGGGACATCGCCTGGCTACCCCCTGAATGGCAGGTCGGACTCTACCCCTCCCTCCACATAGGTACCGTCAAGTTGACATAAAATCTAACCACCACAGGGGAGTGCATTATTATAGAAACAAAGTACATACACAAGCAAAGGAGAGCTATGTCTTGACAATTGGTTTTGAACTCAGAATGCTTCTCAATGAAGGAAAAAATGATCAATTGAGTACATTTTCAAATGGTGTTTTCAGATTTTAGTAACATTTAGGGTGATATTTGAAGGAGCGGCAGTTTTATGCGGACAGGCATTGGAGTGGGAACAGTAGTTGATATGGATTCATCAGTCTTATTTTAAAGGGAGATGCATGCACACAGTGTGGGAAGCAGCCGGTGGGATGCTTTCCCTTGTCTATAACAGCATGCACCATTCGAGGTCTAGAACAACATGGGGGAGATGGAGGTCCCGTAACTCACAACTCCAGAGGTGCTGAAGGCTCAGACTCTGTGAGGAGGGTTTGTCTCCTCCGCTGGCAGTACCTGCCTTAGGGTTTAAGAATTCCATCACACCTAATGCCATCCCCAGTAAAGAATTTCCAAGCCAGAAAGTAAAATCTCTTCCAGGAAACACCATCTACAAATCATGCCATAAAAGATCAACCTTATGTCCATCTTTGGGACAAGAAAGGGGGGATTATACTAATTACTAAGATTATGTAATCCTTGTCACTAAGGGCCAGATGTGAGGCAGAAGCCCCACACAAACTGCAAAGCTGAGGTCCTGTCAAGAGGGAGAAATTAGGGCACATTTGCAAAGAATGTAATCAAAATATCCACTGCATGTAAATAAGTAGAACTCAACAAAATTTTCAAGAAGCCAAAATAAGAAATATCCTTTGAAGTTTTCAAATAGCATCTGGGTAATTTTCAACCCCTCGGAAACCCTGCTTCTTCTTTTCTGGTTTCATCTGATTTTCCCTTTTTACTTAATATTCCGGGAAAGTGACTTTGAGCATCAGAAGCAGCATTTTCAGCCAGCAAAGTAATAATTATGCAATTTGCTTTCACTAGCCAAATGCAATAGAATCCAAAAAGCCTCTCTTACTTAAGATGCCTTAATAATACTAATTTTTTAAACCATAAAACTAAGTACACAGTATTTAAGGAGACAATTCATTAGCTTTACAGATGAGTTTGTAATAAAAATCTGCCCTACAACAGGGAGAGGAAGCTAAGAACCTCAAGTACTGAGATTTCCAGAGTTCAAGGACTCAAGTACTGAGATTTCCAGAGTTCAAGGACTCAAGTACTGAGATTTCCAGAGTTCAGTGGGATTTCTTCCATCACACATTATTCTCCTTGACTCGATCCCTACAAGCTAATGTTTTCTAACTGAGTTGAAGTGTTGACAAATGATTGCTTTATCCTTAAAGGACCATATTTAAAAATGCCCATGTCCACGAACCTCAACAGTCCAAGAGCAGATAAATAATAATACCAGACGATCACTGCATGAACTGATGAGGTATTCTTTCAAAGAACCTTTTGGTGATCTTCGTATTAAAACACATAGGCACTGATAATAGAAATGAGATATGGGCATGGCACTCTCTGTGACTTTTCAAAACCTTTTGGTCGTGAATTACGTACACTGAAGGTTTACAGAGCAGATGGTCAATTTGCCCTTCAAACGTGCATCTCATTCATTGCAAACTCCTTAATGCATCATCGGGCATTCGACTAGTTCCCTGGGCTTCCCATTTCCCTTCCTCCTTATCCCCTTACCCTTCTGAGCTTTGGCCTTGGGCGCAGTTTGCCCTATTAATTGCAAGTGGTGGTTTTCCACGGTGGGCAGCATGCGATCCTAATGCCTCCTGAAGCTCCAGAGAAGGTGAGTGTTTGGAGGGTGAGATTCTACAGTGAATGACCCTTCCTGACACACAAAGCCCCGTGACACGCACCCAAATACACACATATCCCTACTCACAACCTGTCACCCCTCAACTGGAACAAGTACACAGAGATGCACAGAAAACCTTGGCACTTGCCCTGTACAGATTGAAAATGCATATTCATGCTTCTCCCTTGTCCTCAATCAACTGAAGGACAGAGGTGCCGTTCAGGCCTGTCTACACACAATCCGATGCCCCAGAACACTGTTAATTCTTTTCCACAGTTAAAATAACGTGGCTAGCTGTGTTTCTGATTATATACATATGACAGTAGTCATAAATAATTAGAACCACATATAAGACTAAGGAGCCCTGGTGGCACTGTGATTAGGCAAGGGGCTTCTAATGGTAAGGTCAGCAGTTCAAACCCACCAACTCACTGCTCCATGGGGGA
Source organism: Tenrec ecaudatus (assembly GCF_050624435.1). Classification (NCBI taxonomy): domain Eukaryota; kingdom Metazoa; phylum Chordata; class Mammalia; order Afrosoricida; family Tenrecidae; genus Tenrec; species Tenrec ecaudatus. The sequence goes on along the minus strand of NC_134542.1, from coordinate 17,176,723 downwards.
AAGATGACTCTGCGGGTTACTGCGGTTCTCAACTATCCTCATGCCGTGACCCTTTCATACCGTTCCTCATGTGGTGGCGACCACCCTCCAACCATAACATTACTTTTGTTGCTACTGCATACCAGTCATTTTGCTACTGTTATGAATCAGGCAAACCCTGTGAAAGGGTCGCTTCACCCCAAAGGGGTTGCGACCCACAGGTTGAGAGCCACTGCATAGGGTCCATGTGTACCATAATCCATGGAAAGTGGAAGAAACAAGTTGATAAAAATCACAGAATCTCAAAAAAAAATCACAGAATCTCACCCCTCTGAGAAATTTTCTGGTCATGCACCTTTTATTGTGGAATAATAGAATACTTAGGGCTTGGTCCATGGTATCTAGGACAATCTCCTTAAATTCGAGCTAATTGATTGTAAATGCAAATCACATTAACAAAATACTTTCACTGCCCTATATATCAGAGCAAAAACCAAACTCACTACCAGCAAGTCGATGCTGACTCACAGCAACCGTATAAGACCAGGCTGAACTTCACCTGTGAGCTTCCAAGATTGAGATTCTTTACTGGAAAATGCCCCATCTTTCTTCCAGCTGGGTACCACGGCACACAAAACAAGCAGCATTGCACCGGCACATTTAATTCGACATAAATAGATAAATAGGAGACCAAGTTTTCTGTTTTTATTATGACTCCTAAAATTTTGAACTCAACATTTCCCTCCCTATTCTTTTCCTCCCTGCTGGTTTTTACCATTCCCTGCTCACTTGTAGTCATGCAAGAGTGTATTTATATTCAAGGGCCTTCAAAAAGTTTGTAGGAAAATGTCATTATCTTTTTAATCCACTTTCCATAAATTTTATGAAACCCCCTGTGTGTATGTGTATATATATCCACACACATATGTGATTTTATGCAAATGAAATGCACCTTCTATGTTTGCTTGCCAACTCTGTCCTCCTCCCAGGAGGTATTTTTTAAGCATTCTATGCTAATTTTACAGCAACATGTCAAACAAAAATTGGCATTGCGGCACTTACAAAAATACTTCATGGGGGAAGGTGCAGTTGGCAAGTAAACACAAAATGTGCACATTATTTGCATAAAAATATATTATCTCTACATACTAAGCAATGAAATGATATCGCAAGGTCCATAGTTCAAATCCACCAGTGTCTCACCAGACAGAGATAAGGCTATCTCTTCCTGTAAGAGTCACACATTAGAGAACCCTGCAGAAGATTGCTATGGGTCAGAGTAGCTTCATGGCAGTGGGTTTAGTCTGGTTTTGTATTATCTATGTATACATACATAAAAATACACGTGTGCATTCACATAAATGCATATACATGCATACGCATGTATGTGTATATAAATACATATATGCTTTCCTGTGATCAGAAAGGTCTCACTTAAACTTTGCATTGTGAATTGGGTACAGGCATACAGAGTGGATCCGTTTCTCATGCAGCTCTTCTTATACATTTAGTCTCACATCATGGATTGCAATCTCTGTGTACTTTCCGTCTTCTTTCCTAACCCTTAAGTATTTTGTCTTTGGGAAAATGCTGTTCTTTTGATCTCATCTGGTTGCATGGACCTACCTGGGTTCTTATTTACCTGATTCCTTGGGCCGCTAAGCACAAGGTCAGCAGTTTGATCCCACCAGCCACTCTGCAGGACAAAGATGAGGCTTCCTGCTCCCATAAAGATTTACAGCTGCAGAAATCCACCAGGTGGGTCTGCCCTGCCCTGGAGGGTCGCCATAGTTGAGATGGATACAATGGCAGTGAGTTTTGTTTGGCTAAACTTGAACTGTAAGAGTGAGTTCATTTCCAGACCACTGGCATCACAGGTTATTTAACATAAATATTCATAAACTGAACTACTGAGTTCATGACTATTAATAGTATTAATAGTTTGAGTACATATTGATAAAGTATTCTTCAAATATCCTCCCGTGACATTTATATGTAAATGTGTGTCATACCCAACAGCATGTTACTTTTGGATTTTCATCTTTGTGAATTTGGCAGATAAAATATTACATCTCCTGGAAGAGTGAGTGTGTACTTTTTTGACTCCTAATATGATGGAAATGTGTTTCATTTACATATTGATTTCTACACATTTATTCTCCTGTGGATTTAGATTCCTTAATAAGCCTTTGTGCAAGCCTCCCTAATCTTCACCTTGTTTAGTTATCTACCTATAAAAACCCTCCATATTTAACATGTAACTTTACAAATGCAGTGAAAGTGAAAAGGCCTTAATTCTTTTTTAAAGGGTCAAACCCTTATTGTGGAATAAGTCTTCCTTTTTATTTTGCTTTTCTACACAATTGGCTTAATCATAATGGTCTTTAAGAACAACACCAAAACAATATATGCTCCATCAATTACAGTTGTAGATACATACCCTACGAGAAGAGCCGCAGCATGAATAGACATGTACACACCCGTGTTCATTGTAGCTTTATTCGCAAGAGTTAAAAGATGAAGACAGCCCAACTGTCCATCACCAGACAAAGGAGCAGACGGATTATGGCACATGTGCACCATAGGAAACTAGGCAGCGAAAAAGCGTAACAATGAATGGCAAAAGATCGCACAGCGTGGGTGAATCTGGAGGACGTTGTACTAGGTAATATAGGTCAATCACCAAAGGACAAATCATATATTTATGCAATATTGTATTGTGTATTTATTTTTTAAATAAAGATATAAGAAAAGACTTACACACAGAAACAACGCAACACAAAACGTTACCTGAAGGTTACTGGGGAAGGAAGGGAAAAGACTAAGGAGATAGAGGACACGTGTAAGAGTGGCGAAGGGAAAGGCAATGCACAACGCAAAGGCCATCAGCGCCACCTGACCAAGGCAGAGGGATACCCTGAGAAGAAGGCCCGGCAAAGACGGCATCGGCATCACTGTCACCCAGCCGGAGCTGCAGCACCAGCAGTAGGACAAATCACTTCCTAACGGACACATGGGTAGACAGCTGTGCTGGAGCTCGGTAGGCGGCGGTAAGGAGAATGCCTATCTGCAGACAGAAGGAGGGCTCAAGAGGTTTGGGGGAAAGGGGGATTGGAATGAAGGAATACGGAATTTTTCCACAAATATCTTGAAGCGTCTTTGTATAGGTTTCGTTGTGGACATTTCCACATACGTAGAAGCAGGTTCTCTGCATGGATTTATGAAGACAGTACAACGCCCAGGGGCACAGACCTGGACACGTCTCAGAACAGATACTACCGAGCAGCCCGAGGGATAAAGTCCCTAAGCTCAAAGGAGAAGACTTTAAGGGGGGCATTAGGTGAAAAGGAACAACATCTTATCATGAGACAGTCTTCTCCGTATTGCCTTGGTGAGCAGACTTTGGGGTCTTAGGGGGTTAGAAGCAGATATGTAACTCACAGTGGTGCTGTGAGGAAGCATTAACCTGCTAGCTGCCTCATAGGAGTTGCAAACCCACCAGCCAACTTGCTCCCATAAAGTTGATAGCCTCTGAAGTGCCCACATATAGCATCCCAGTGAGGTGGAATTGAGTCAGTCGCACGCTTTGTTTTGTTTTCTCTTGTTTGTTTTTTAATTCTTTGACTCCACACCTGATGCAAAGGAGCATGGAGAAAATCAAAGATTCGATGGAGCAGTTGGTGTAAAGGAGTAGTAGATCGCATGACCTGCATAACCTGGAGACCAGAAGAGCTGGGTGATACCTGGTAACCCCTGTGACTGGGATCACAACAGAGAATCTCAGCAAGAATGGTGGAAAAATGTAGAAGAAACAAAACATCAGAAGCACAAAAAGATCACACCTACTGGTCTGGCAGAAACTGAAGAAATCCTCAAGACTATTTCCCTCAGACAACTTCAATCTGGGTCTGAAGACATTCCGGGATGCCCTCTTTCAGCCCAGCATGGGAAAAACCAATCACATAAAAAATACCAACAGAGAATAACATGGCTGAGGACAATGATGGTAAGAGATTCGAAGGACAACATTGAATCTAGAGCAAAGATGAGAAGGCAGAAAAGAGTAGAAAATGCAGATGAAAGGAAATGAGGAACCCAGGACAGAAATCAAAAGAGTACAGACTGTGTCCCGGAGCACTCCATTTACAAACCATCCCAGGGGAAATGATTTCATTTTGTAAAAACTTACGCAAAACACAATAGTAAATTTATAAATAAAGAAGGAAGTCCAGTGGCAATTCCTGTAATAGTAAAGATTCCTCTTGAGAAGTAAACCCTGATGGTACTGCTGGGCGAGCACTGGATGGCTAAGCGCAAGGTCAATGATCAAACCCACCCATTGATCTGTAGGAAAAAGAGAAGACTATCTGTTTTCATAAAGACCTACAGCCTTGGAAACCCTATGCAGAGTCAGGATGAGTTGGAATCAATTCAGTGCTCATGGGTTTGATTTGGTTTTATTCTCCTTGAATCCAAAATCTCAAATTCTATTGCGTATGGCAAATCTAGTAGTAGGAGGTTATGTTCAAGTAGCAGAAAAACAGCTAAAAAAAAACCCTCACTGTGGATCAAAATAGTTTCATCTGCAGCCAACATGGGAGACGATGCAACACTAGGTAACATTTGCTCCATTGCATGTGGGAATGTCCTTAGTCAAGGGCCAACTCCCTGGCAGTTCACAACAAGGTCATGCAAGAAGTACAAAGTGAGGTCCATTATCCCAATTACACAGCAGGAGTGAGATTTCTAGTCTTTTCATTGGAAGCCGAGAAGTCCAGATTGAGACTTAAATAATTAGACCCAATAGGTGTGCCCATGACAAACAAATTACGAAGCAAAATCAGGACTTAAAAAACAGTGTGGCAACATTAAGATAACAAATTGAAAATGTCTGAAAAGGTTGGACTTTAGCTAATGTATCTGTGCGTTATGAAAGCCAACCATCAGAAACCATCCCACCTCGGATTTTACCTTTAATTCTTTTGACATTTACAAAGGCCCCCTCCACCCACCTCTCCATGTTAATGAGCTAGGGGCTTTCCAGAAGCAAGGCAGCTTTGAAGTGATGTACCTTGCTTGGGGTCCCTATTTCCTCCAGAGATTTCTCTCTAAATCCTCTTCTAGAATAAGGTGCTCAGAACTTTTGTTCTACGTAATCACTCCCTCGTGGGAGGAATGAATGCATCGCTTCGCAGCAGGGCCTGGTGCTTCAAGGCTGCCATGTGTAGCCAGACACCACCAGGGGTTGCAGGGCTCTGGGAAGGGAGAGAGGCCCCTGTCTCCAAGAATGAATGGTTCTTCTCAAAGGTATTCTCATGTGAAAGACATTCCGGGATGCCCTCTTTCAGGCCAACATGGGAAAAGCCCATCACATAAAAAATACAGTGACCTACTAGCAGCTGGGGTAAAAAGGTAGTGGCCTTCAAGTCAATTCCAACTCAATGTAACCCATGCCTCCTAGAACACCCCTTCACCGGTTTTCATACCAGGACCTTTGGAAAGTAGACTGCCAAACCTTTCTTCTGTGGGGCTGTGACTGGATTTAAACCACCAGCGTTTTTGATTAGGAGCCAAACTTTGAACTATTGCATCACCCAGACCCTCCTTCTAGCAGGCCGTCTCTATTGGTTGGTGTCAAGTCAATTCTGACTCATAGACAATTTGTAGGGTAGAGTAGTATTGTTCCATTGGATTCCCAAGGTTATCACCTCCTCAGGAACAACTTACAGGTATGTTAGGCTGGGTTGACCAGAGAAACAAATCCAGGGAGACTCATAAGTGTATAAGAAAGAACTTTATATATAAAGGATTATTGTATATTAAGAAAACATCCCCAGCCCAGTCCAGATCAAGTCCATAAGTCTGATATTAGCCCGTATGTCCAATACCAGTCTATAAATTCCTCTTCAGACACATGCAACACATGCAATGACGCCAAATTCAGGAAGATCACAGGCCAGTGGGTAGGAAGTCTTGAGGATCCAGTGGCTGTGCAAGCATCTCAGCACTGGCAGGGGTCTCCACATGGCTCCTCTAGCACCAGGGATCTGGCTCCATCAGCATAGTTCCATGTGGCTTGTTAACAGGAATATCTTGCAGGGAGACAAAGGAGAGAGTGTCTCCTGCCTTTAGGGAGGAAGATTGGAATTCCTAGAATCCTTGGGAGAGGCCATGCCCACACAGAGACCTCATTGGCTATGACCTGATTGACAGGCTAGACTCCACCAAGTTGATAGATTACGAAACTGCCACACCAGGTCTTGTCTAAGACAGAGCAACTGGTGGGTTAAAACCACCAATATCTCAGTTAGCTACTTAGCAATGCATCACTGTGCCCTCCAGTAGGGTGATTGGTATACACCAACCAGGAGGAAAGATCCCTGAGGACTGACTTTGCGTGTGTAGGTACATATGGATGGGGGTATGTTTATGTGAAAGTTGGACATTGAAGAAAGAAGAGCCTTTGAATTATGGTGTTGGCAAAGAATATTGACTTTACCATGGACCCAAAAGAATAAACACATCTGTCTTGGAAGACGTATAGCCAGAGTGCGCCTTAGAGGCAAGGATGGCGAGACTTTGTATCACATACTTGGACATGTGATCAAGAGACTAGTTCCTGGCGAAGAACCTCGTGCTTGGTCACGTAGGGTGGCAGTGAAAGAGAGGAAACCTTCAACCGGACAGCTTGACGCAGTGGCTGCAACAGGGGAATCAATTATAAGAGCCACCGTGAGGATGGGCAGGACCAGGCGGTGTTTCTGTTCATTGTATGTAAGGTTGCTCTGAGTAGGATTACTGGATGGCTCCTGACAACAACACTATGAATATACGTGTGTACATGCATATATGAATATGCATATGCATACCTGATGAATAGTGGTCCATTTTCCCATGAGTGCTTACTTTTAACCTTTGAATATGACTTGTCACCTCCTAGGGCTCTTTGGGAAAACAATCCCCAACAGATCATTCTTATTATTATCTTGGAAAGCCATCGTTAAAGGTTGAGTGCTCCTTTTGTTTTACAATTTGAAAAAAAAGAATCACTTTGATGTGTGACAATCATCTGATAACTTTCCCCAGAGGCCCTCCATGCTATGGCTTTTACTTTAGGAGGTCTCTCGACAATTCAGGGGCTGAGTTATGTCTGTACCTTGACCCAGGCTGGTGTCAGCTGAGAAGACTGATCATTCAATATCAGCCTATGAAGGCCTGATTCTCAGAGACAGTTTCCAGGAGTTTTGCTAGTCAGATCCAATATCATTGATATTGATTTATTTAGTGGCTTCTCTGCGGGTAGAGCAAAACTCATTGCACCCTTTGAAAATACCATGCAACAAAAAAAGAAAACATCTTAAGACCTTAATTGGGAATGCCAAGGACTTGATTGAATTTCTAACTCCAGATGCTGTTATCTGAGAAGTAGTCTGTGGTTGACATTTCCTGGGACTGCGGTGTGGAGAGCCAAAAGAAGCCACAGTCCAGGTGCCACTATCAAACAGCAATTCTCATGTTGGCACCATAACACGGGAAATCGTTCTGAAAAGCAACGTATGCTTTGGCTCAACTGTACTTTTAGCTCTTCAGCAATTATTGCACCTAGAATAATACGTCCCCTAAGACCTTGTATGTACTTCGGAAAACTCACCTCACAATCCAAGCATCTTTTAGCTCCTAGATTTCCAAACTTATTTGGCCTGCCACCCCCTTTTCAGAAAAAGAATCATCAGCACTACCCTGGGCATTAAAAATTCCATTCTATAACCCATAATCCAAGATAACTGATGCTGCCCCGAGACTCCTAAAATACAGTGAATGTAAAATAAAGGTGAATGTACTGCAGAGTGCTCAGAGATATAAAACCACATACATATATGTAACTTGACATGAAACGCACTGGATTTGGCTCGAGTGTGTCATAGGTATGTTTCTCAGGTCTACGACCACTTCTGAACCAAGACAAAAGACACGTTACAAATCAACACCACTAATATTTATCTAGACGGCAACTGGACCAATACCCTGTCTGTACTGAGTCCCACCTAGCCCTTCTCAGGTGTATGCTGCTAAAAACTCTGAACAGATTGATTAGTTGTCTTGACACTAACTGAAAGAACATATCGGCCACAGCCTCCACTTCATCGACTATTTTCCTAGCAATAACTGACTGATAATACTAAACCCTGACATTTGTGGAACATGCTTCATTTACAAGCACTTTTATAACCATTATCTCAATTGATCTCATTTATTTACTACTGGCACCACACCTGCAATGGGAACGTCATCAATCATAATTAGAACTCTAGGTGCAACTGAAAAGGGAATTCATTACTCATTCAGATGCTCCCGCGTCTGGGCAGCACCTACGTACACATAAAGGAGCAGCCATCTGAAGTCTCTGGGTGGTCCCATTCATCCCTCTGATTTTCTGCCGTGACCTGGCATGACTGGAACTGTAATTTAAGAGGCCGTACTGCGCAGCTTCAGAGCAGTGCCACAGAATATATTTCAGGCTCTACATTTGCTCTTAGATGTTCCATCTGAAGTGGAACACCGTGGTTCCCAGCATTTTCTCTACTTCCTTCTCAAAAGATATATTCAAAAAGCTCTCTGTCGGTGCTCAGGCATGTGGATCAGTGGTGCTGTTCAGCTAATTGCAATTCACAGAGCCTCATATAACAGCATTGCAGAGTGCGCATTGCCAGGGCCTGTGCTGTACCCAAGCCCTGATGGAGTAGTGGGTTATGTGTGACGCTGCTAATCAGAAGTCCAGCAGTTCAAAACTGCTAGCTGCTACACAGAACAAAGATGAGGTTTTCTACTCCCAAACAGATGTATAGTCTCAGAACCCCACCAGGGCAGTAAGGGTCGTTAGGATTTTTATATGTCGAGATCAACTCGATGGCAGGGAGGATGGGTCTGGGTTTGCTGGAATACCCGCCAAAGATTCCTGTATTGAAGCCCATTGTTGAGGCCACCATAGCAACCTGAGGGCCTTCCTCTTATTTTCACTAGCCCTTAGCTTTGCATAGTGTCCTTCTCCAGGGGCTGCTCCTCCTGGTGGTGTGGCCGGAGTATGAAAAACTGTTATTCACATAGGTGTTAGCAAAGAAGAAAGGCAATGATCAAGATGATTCAAGAACTTCACAAAGGAGGAAGGAAAGTTGAGTGCCCCATTGATTACTCAGAAGAAAATAACATGGTTCGAGGACTTCTGCCACAAAAAGTGAAATCTAAAAATAACATGACTACCCAAAAAGAAAGTCTTCTCATACAGAAGAAATGATGACGAAATCGTTCCTTCTGACATTGAGAGGAACCACGAAACGCTCCAGGCTCAAAAAGAAGAAGCAACACTGCTAGGAGACAGCATCCACCTACGGCATCTGCCACCTGATTCAGGGAGATAGAGTGCAGACCATTGGCAATCTAGCTGCCACGTTGTGTTCTAGAAAATTCTTCTGCACCTTCCTTGAACAAAGAATTTAAGAGTTCCCAGCTAGCCTCTGAGCCTCCTTTTCTTCCCAGAATCTTATGATTCTGTACTCCTTAAATCCTTTGTTCCTTGGGATTCCCAAGAACTTACAGTTATTACAATAGATCACAGTAAGTAATCAAGCAGATTACATACAGTATTCATGAAAATTTCGGCAAGTCATCGCTAGTCCATATACTGGGAAGTTGGGAGCGTCCTATGACTTCAGTTTTAGGTACTCCGCAATGTAATTAAATTCATATTGCTGTTGTCAGTAGTTACTGGTGAGGCCATTATGCTCCATACGATTTTCAAGGATGTGACTTTGCGGAAGTCAACTCACCAGTACTTAATTCCCAGAGACGCTGCCTGTGTTCGAGCTGGTGTACTTTTGGTTGGCAGTCCAGCACTTAACCGTCCGTCCACCCAGAGAACACCATTAACCCACTGAATGCTATCAATCCTGAGGTGACATGGGACTGGGTTACATCTAGCCACGCATAGAAATAAGCCCACCACCTGAACTAAGTCTGACCAGAAGGCAAGATATGGCATGAAGGACAACCATGAACACACTGACCTAGTCATGGGTGTAGATCTATGCGAACCAATGTGCCAGAGACTATGCCAGGAACAGGAGGTACAAAAAGAAAACTCAGTTTCTTTGCCTTCCAAATGATCACCACCTATTTAGTTAGACATTTCGTATGTGACAGCCCCTATCCCAACCCATCCCGGAACCACCCCTACCGTAACGAGTCTCTTACAGTGCTCATAGTTCTCCGCTTAAAGGTCTCGAAAAGAACAGCTTAAAAATAATAGCTCTCTTCTCTGTCAGGCATTGCTCTGAGGATTTTACATATATGATCTCTTTTCATTCTCAGACCACCATTCAGGCCCCTGACAGTATTTAGCATCATTTTGCAGAAATAGACACAGAGATGAAGGGGCTCATTCCAGGTCCACGCAACAGATGTGTCTCTCAAAATCCAGTATGCATTTTGAAGCTCTTAGAAAAATTAGATACAGGTATTTTTCAAATTGGGTCTTTTGTTTTGTTTTCTCAATCATAGAAATTGTTGTTTTGTGGGTTTGTGCTCTCTAATGGAATATTGCATGGGATCTAGGTTGTAAGGGCACTACCTAGCTTAGGGACTCATGTCACTGAGTAGCCTACCTTCGGGAACAAAACTAAAAGCGGGGGGGTTGATTTCCACTTTTATTTTGCTCTATATTATCACTCACACTGAAGATTTGGTTCGTGTCATTCATGTTGCGAGAAATGTATGTCCCAGGACACTACAGATAGTCGGGCCTTTGGCTCAGGTGTCATACTCTCATGGGTTTGCGAACACATGTGGCCACCAGCCAGGCCAGTGTGGAATGCAAGTTAACCGTGGGCTTCAGTCATTGCTGATGTATTTTGTGTACATAGCCAAGGAAACACAATCTCAGTAATGTCCACATGTACAATTCCCCTGCATTGTCTTCAAGTTTCGCTACTATTATTGCAAAAACCTTTTCAAAGAAATCACTCCACCACCACTATCTGAAACTCAGTTGCCCCTAAGCTTCCGGTCCAATTATTTAAAAGAGAGCACAATGCTCAAAAACTAGACATACTTCAGTTTTTTAATGTGCCTGGTAACGGTAGTGTCATGGAGATGTGAATCATTAGCGAGCCATAACTTAAAGAAGGGGAAAAACTATCTGACAAGCCTTTTCATAACAAGATCAAAGCTATGGTGACAGATGGTGAAAATACAGCCTGATGTTTCAAGTTGCTAATTTGTCTTTTCTTGCCGCTTCCCAGAGAAGCTGCTCATGAAAGGCCCTTTCAGGGAGGAACTTGAACAAGTGGCTGAGGATGCGTGCCTTCTAGGCAAAGTGGTTTAACCTCAGTCACCAAAGAGAGCTTTCACTGATTTGTGATTCCTGAGTGAGGAGGTGCAAAAGGGATGGGGCTGGGGTGGGGGTGGAGACAGAGCAAAAGTTACCCTTCAAACCTGGGTTTTGAAGATCAAAAGTCACCAATCCTTGTGGGTGTCTCATGTGGGAAGTAGACTAGAACCTAGGCAGCGATGTGCATTTAAATCAGTGAGCAACCTGAAGCTCAGATGATTTTAGCTTCCTGCCACAAGCACACATTCCCTAAAAGCATGCAAGATAAACAGCCAAATTCCTCACTACTCCGACCACACTTAAGTAGCAGCAACTTTTGTGCCTCATAGGCTCCTCCCACACTTTTGAATAAAGATAAAATTTGCAAAAATCCACTACAGAAAATATCGTTCATTTTCTGCACAATTGAACAGAGGTCAAATTGGGAATTTTTTTCCCCCTTTACAGAGTGTTCTAAATGCATTAGGTATCTCCAACCAGGAATTATGCAGTCACAGTAATATTCCATATTCATATGGAATACTGTTTACAACACACAGAGGGAGGAGGCTGATAATGTTGACGACAGGTACAAGAGAGACCTCTTGTCTGGTATTTTAATTCTCTCAAAGGAATACAAGTCAAGGTCATTGCGGGTAGGGTGGGAGGCAGGAGACAGGCTGGGATGCCAATGTGGGATGTGTGAACACAGATTAAAAAGACAACTAGCCAGCCAAGGTGTATGTTTCCCTTTGGGAACCTGTTACAAAGACGCGCACATGGAGTGTTGCAATTGTTGTGTGTCTGTGAGTTGACTCACACTCATGGCTGTCCCGTGTGATGGAGAAGATTCTAGGCTACAGTCTTTAAGGAAGCGGAACCACAGGTCTTTCTCCCAAGGAGTCATTGGCTGGTTTCAAACTAACAACCTTCAGTGAACAGCCAAGGACTTAGCCAGGGCTCCTTAAGCAGGGAGTAGGCCCGAGGCTTTAATCACAACAGGAACTTTTCTCTGGACACGTGGTTGTTATTAGGTGCCATCAAGTGAGTTCCAACCCCTAGTGAACTTATGCACAACAGGACAAAACACAGCCCAGTCCAGTGACATCCTCAGGATTGTTCCTCGGCTCGAGCCATTGATGCAGCGTCCATGAACAAACCAGGAGAGAGAGAGGGCAAGGGAGTTGGGTACTTGCAAGGGACTGTACTGATGATTGAAGCCCTCGAAGTGATTAAGCGTGTGGCTAGTGACAGAGAAGTGTTGGTTTGAGCCCACTAGCTGGTCCAGGAGAGAAAAAGAGGTGGCAGTCTGCTTCCATAAAGGTTTGCAGCCTTACAAACATTGAGGTAAGGTCAACTCTGTCTTCTAGGCTCTTGTGAGTCAGAATCCACTTGATAGCAGTGGGTTGAGTTGAATCTGATCGGGCTAGAGGGCAAATGAAGACACAGAGAGAATGGTTGGAAGTGAGAGAGCGGGTGGTAGATTGAATGGGCAGGAGGTCTTGAGGGCATGCTTCCAGAAGTCCACAGTTTAGGGGAGCGAAGAATTTGAACATTCTCCTAAATTGCCTCAAGTGCTCCTCACCAGGTCATTCTATTTCAAAAATGAAGAAAATTAACTCTATACAATTTGATCTCCTGCTAAAGATCACGAAGTAAATGATAAAGGAAGGCAGGGCAGGGGCCTGGGTCTTTTTTTCTGAGAAAAGAAATCAAAGGCAAACAAAGAGAATGTTCAAAGTCAAATGATGGGAGAGAAAGGAGAAGACTACAATCGTATCTCTTCAGGAATATTTGACATATAACATGGAAAAATAACAGGTACAGATCCCAAGTCTTTAACAAATAATAATAACAAGAAATAATCGGAAGGACACTGGTGTTCAGATTTCTATTCTACCACAAATTAACAGTGTGGCAGAACAAAGCAGGCACGGAGACACCTACTACAGCTTCTCATCCCAAGGACACAGCCTCTTCCAGCCGTTATCCTGACCCTCAGTTTAAGGGGTTCCATTCTAAATTGCACCCATCCCTTCAGGTTTTGAGGGGACCTTGAGAATACACAAGAGGCACCCCAGAGCAGAAGTGCCTGTGTGAGTCCTGCCCATCCGAAGAGGTGCCAATCGCATTCTAAGAGGGGTTTAACTGGTGTCAAACAAGGTCTATTTCATTTAACGTCCTCAGGGAAGGAAGACAATTTCAGATAACAATTTCATTCCATTCCTCTGTAAATTGTGAATCTAGCCTCAACCAGACAGATCTCGGGGAATAAATAAAACCACAGGTAGAACTGTGACATGTAAACAAACCCGAAGAGCTTTACACCCATTCAATACTTTTGTTTTATAGATGCAGGGATTTCTTTTATTTATGTCCTACCTTATTTCTGAAAGAATATGAGGTAGAAGAACTCCTACCTTAAAGTATGGAGACTTATAAATGAGGTTAAAAACTACGGGAAATATACGTATTACTAGGAACTCTAGATAAGTGGGAGAGCAAAATCAGGGTGGCGGGGGTGGGGTGGGGATGGGGGGGGGGCAAAAAGGCTATCAGGACTTCCCTGTGCTAATTGCTCTACAAATTTTCTTTCTACTTCCTCTTGGCCACATGGGGGATGGGGCTCCCAACTAGGCCATCCCATTTCAGAGCCAATATGTATTAGGACCTGCAGGCCCTCTCGATTTATGAATGCAGTACTTCCTTTTAGGATTCTGTACTTTCTCACAATGGAGATGCACACCTTAGATTACAGCACACCTGGTCCTTACGCTGACCTCACCCAAAAGGAAACTCGGGAGAAAAAAAAACTTTGCTTGCTTACCAGAGAGTTACACTCTCTGTGATAGCCCATATCTATGTTTGGCTTTTATTGTCTTTGTCAATGTTGTTGGTGTTGGGTTGTGTTTTTTTCCATTTGCTTGTTTATTTGCTTGTGGTAGGTTGGTTTTTATACAGCCTATCCTAATAGGAGCCCTGATGACATTGTGGTTACGTGTTGGGCTGAAATCCACAAGGTCAGTAGTTCGAAGCCAACAGCCACTCCTCAGGAGAAAGATGAGGCTTTGTATTCCCATTTGGAGGTGTAATCCTTATCAGAAACTCACACAGGTAGTTGTACACTGTACGAGAGGATTGCTTTGAGTTGGCATCAGCTCAATGGCAAAGAGTTTGGTTTTTTGTTTTTATAACCTAACAATTGGATCGTCTGGCTTTGGATCATTTTCATAACTTGGACATGACCCTGAATTACCCACTGATGCCCAGCTTGTTGTTGTGGTTAGGTGCCATCCAACCCAATAGCAGCTCTGTGTGCAACAGAATGAAGCTCTGGCATCCTTACACTTGTTCTTATGCTTGAGCTTATTGTTGAAGCTACTGTGTCAATCCATCTCCTTGAGGGCCTTTCTTTTTTATGATGTCCCTCTGCTTTATCGAGCATGATGTCTTTCTCAGGGACTGCTCTCTCCTGACAATATGGCCAAAGACTCTAAGAAGTCTCACCATCCTTGCCTCTAAGGAGCACTCTGGCTTTACTGCTTCTAAAACCTATCTGCTTGTTCTTCGGGCAGTTCATAGTACTTTCAGGATTCTTCACCAACATCATAATTCAAATGAATGGAGTCTGCGTCAGTCCTCCTTATTCGATGTCCAACTTTCACATCTATATGAGGCAGTTGAAAATATCCTGGTTTGAGGCAAGCACACTTTACTCCTCAAAGTCACATCCCTGCCTTCAATACTCTAAAGAGGACTCATGCAGCAGATTGACCTAATGCAACGCATCATGTAATCTCTTGATTGCTTCGTCCATGAGCATTGACTATGGATCCAAGCAAGATGAAATCCTTGACAACGTCAATCTTTTCTCTACTTACCATGATGCTACCTCCTGGTCTAGCTGTCAGGATCCTGGTCTTCTTTATATTGAGGAAAGAAGCTTCGAGCCCCAAATGCGTTCACTGCCCCTTCCTTCAGTCTCCTGCCTCGCCCTCCTCCTGCTCCTTGCACAACCAGATCATGTTACGATAGTAATCATGTGACCAATAATAAAATGATGAATTATCACTCTTTTTCCAGCCCACATATTTTACCTCCAGTGTATTTCAAACGAGAGAGAGAGAGAGAGAGAGAGAGAGAGAGAGAGAGAGAGAGAGAGAGAGAGAGAGAGAGAGGAAAACAAAGAGTGAGCATCAGGTAAACTGCCTCAGGAAACCCATGTGTTCTTCAGTTTCAGAGAACTGTGTTCTGTAGGGATCTCCCGGCTGTGACCTCTCAGAAGTAGGTCTCCAGGCCTTTCTTCCAAAGTGCTCCTGGTGAGTTGGAGCTGCCAACCATTTGTACCACCCAAAGATTCCTCATAGAGTTCAAATGTATTTATTTGAATTTTGTTTGCTTGAATAAAGCAAAACTAAATCGTCCATGCTTTGGACATATTGCTGTCGGGAGAGACCAGTCCCTAGAGAATGATATCATGCTTTGTAAAGTGGAGGGGCACCGAAAAAGAGGAAGGATCCCAATACGCTAGATTGCCACTGCGGTGTGGCAATGGGCTCCGGCAGAGAAGCAGTTGTGAAGGTGGTGCAGGGCCATGCATTGCTTTGTTCTGTTGTACACAGGAGCACTATGGGTTGGAACCAACTCAATGGCATCGAACAATTAAAGCTGAGTCTATTTAATATTATCAGTTCTGTAATACAGATAGTTACAGTTCTCCAGAGCAAAAATGAGGTTATCAAAATGGCCCAGATGAATGAGCAAAGCCCTCTATGGAAATACGTGTTTTTTTTATATTAAAAATATATGAGCTAAACCTAGGACTTTCTCTTCTCTAGGTTGCATGCTGTGTGTTGCTGATGTTATTGTCTGAAAAGGGGCCCAAAGCCCTGCAGGGCAGGAAGAAGACCTGT
Source organism: Tenrec ecaudatus (assembly GCF_050624435.1). Lineage (NCBI taxonomy): Eukaryota > Metazoa > Chordata > Mammalia > Afrosoricida > Tenrecidae > Tenrec > Tenrec ecaudatus. Next base: position 17,160,469 of record NC_134542.1, on the reverse strand, counting down.
GCAGTCAAGCCTGGTGTGTGTCCAGTAGAACATTTTGTACATGGGGCACAATGCAACTCACTAGTAATGGAAAACTCGAGATGAGTGGGAATCATTTGGAAACACTTCAGAGGAAAGCAACAAAGATGGCTATTGAATAGCTGAAAAGTGATCCACACTTAGGGGTGGTTCGGAGAACTGGGTGATTTAGCCTGCAGAAAAAGGCAGCTCGGTGAGCCTAATTGCAAATCGACCCTAACAGCATATCTGCTAAACAGAAGATCGTGAACAGCTATTCTTCCCCTGGACCGATTACAGACTCAGGGGAGTAAAAACCGAAGTGACAAATTAGGAAGTTCAGCTCATTGCAAGACAGACTTTTTGTTGTCGAGTTTTTGTTTAATGCAAATGTTTTAATAATGAGATTTAATTTTGTCCTCTAGATTTTTTTTTCCTTTCAACAGAGCAGCAGCTTCCTCATTTCCAAAGCAAAAAGCGTTATTGCTCACCAGCTACAAGAGATGTTCATGTTTGCTTTTCTTCTGTTTTACAAAAATTTGCATTCAAGTTAACGTCACACACATGGCTAGAAAGCATTGGCGCTGCGTGCAGTTGATTCCATGTCTGAAAGCCGTCGTGGATCCCAGCTCCAGCACTTTACGAAAGCATGCGCTCCCTGCTAGCACCCTTTCTGACTGGCCATTTCCAGCCGGCTGCCGAAGCCCCTGGATTACCGAGGTCCAAGTCATAAATGTGTTAGCACCCAGAAACTGAACCTCCTGTGAACCCATGTTATTTTTAAAGGTTATTATAAGTGGATTTGGTTACTAATTTTTTATGGAGTCAGATCACACGATGCCATAGAATATAAACAATTGCTCCACACACATAAATCACCCGTTTCTTTCCCATGGAGTGGCCAATGTAACAGCTGGTATGTGAGGACGGCTGTTTACATTAGACTTTTTTCTCAAGGAGATAAGGACGGGGAAGCTGAGGAAACACACACACACACACACACACACACACATCTATGTGGCTCATATATGGGGACATCACAGACACAAGGCATTAAAACTCCATGAGTTAAGCTTCCTTTCAGTATTTGAGAACATAAGCAGGTCCATTTGGCTACATTTCGTTTTTCTCAATTAAAGCTGAATTTTTGTAAAGCCATCAAGCATCGGTCTTGACATTTGGTGGCATTCAAGATGTTGTTTGTACTCGGGGTACTGGACATCCATAGACCGTTTGCATTAGGCTCAAGCCTCCAGCTCCCTGTTGGTTGAGGTTCACCTAACATCGTTTAGCCCCATAAAGATTCCTGAGAGAGGCCCTTCATGTTAACGTGACTCCATAGAAAGTCATGTATGTGCAGCTCAGCAGTTACCAGCCATCTGTCCCAAAAGCGTATCCATATGCTGCTCAGTGCATGTGTCCAACCAGACGTCAGCTCAAGGCCTCATCACATTGGAAAAAAGCAGTTGCCACCTCCCTCCTCTTCAAATACATTTACCTTAAACAACTTCCTATTGTACAATTTTCTTATACATTGCCTCATTTAATTTTTTAACCCAGAGGTATGAACTTCCTATAGAAATTACTCCAAGTTCTGTGGTTAGTATGTGGCAATGCTACTGAACTCTTAACAAAAAGCCCAAAACACTATGCTGCATTGTGGGGCAAGGGTTGGGGAGACAGGCACACACACATATGTGTATGAACATACATGTATGTTCACATATATCATATACACAGGTATATGCATGTATATGTATGCACATATAGGTATGTGTATATATGATGTAGTGTGTGTATACCAACAAACCACAAGGCTAGGAAATAGCATACCTCTTTGTTTAAATAGTTTAGAATGATTAAAAATACATTTAATAAAAGCATCAGGGTTTGCTTATGGAATTCTTTGAAGTCCACAGAAGAAAGGCCTAATAAATAGAAGCTATTATTAAACTCAAATTTACAAATAGGAAGTGACTTGATCTATAACACGGGGTGCTGGTGACAGGGTCTATGGTTCACACCCACCAGCTGCTCCCCAGGAGAAAGATATGGTATTCTGCTTCCATGAAGATTGACAGCCTTAGAAACACTATGTATGGGGCGGTTCTACTCTGTGCTGTAGGGTCCTGTGAGCTGGCCTGGTCGGAACAATGGATCATAGCTGCACTGCCCCTTTCTTAGCAGAAGACAGAGGAGTAATCCTTTTCTACTCCAAGTTCACAGGTTCTATGAAGACTCTAAATGTTTATTGAATTGAATTTGCACACCTTGCCCTCTCTGCTTTTATACTGCTCACAGTTGCCAGCCAGGACAAGCAGGAGCACTCTCTTACGGAGCTTACGATACCTAGAGTAGGCTGCTATTCTAGGGTCCTAGTGTGCGATCAGAAAGTGATTGAAAAGGTATTATCTCCTCCTATATCAGCTCAAGCTAAGTTACAATTCAACTAGCCAAACATATGGCAAGACCTCAAAAGGCTTGACTGTCAGAGAGAAAGGTTTATAGGTAGTGGCTGCAAAGGTCTAGAGCCAGAGGTCCCAAGTTTTTTCAATATTGGTCCACAATGACATCAATAGCAACAAAGAGGCAAGAGGGTCTATGCTAAATAGCTGAGATACAATCCTGGTACCAAGGCAGAGGAGGAAAGTGTTGGATCTAATTTTTTTTTAGCCAATCATTTTGCTAAGGAGCCCAGATTTATTATGTAATTTAAAAAGAATTAAACCTGAACTGCTCAAATTTCTGTAATCAATTGCCTTCAACTGCTTTACTTGTACAGTACTAATTAATCTCGTATGCCAGTATGATTCCTAAAAGAAACTCATGGAAAAAATAAAGTAACAGGAAAAGATCCTTATATCTGTAAGATATACTGGTTTAGAAGGATGAGACAAGTAATTTGAAAGTTCCCCAATAAAAATTCCAGGTGCCCGGAATTTGTTAAGCATGGTGGCTCCTGAAAGTGAGTTACACAACCCCAAATGGCAGCCAATTGTTACCTGGGCTCCTTAGAAGTAAATTTACATATATTGAAGCTCAAGAAAACAAACAAACAAAAAACCCAAACCAATTTCACCGTCTGACTAGTTATTTTTCAAATGCTGAATACCCACATGTGGCGAGTGGCGGCCTTATTGGCCAGCATGAAAACAGAGCATGGTGTGACATACGCAGGATGTGTTAACCAGGAAACTGCAATGTCAAAACCTAGGTAATTCTTATTCTTGTGGACAACACAAGCTCTAAAGAAGATGAATGTGGTGTTTCTCAAGTGTCGGGCTCCACGATTGATGTCTCAGGAGCCAAAGGACAGGCTGCACAGCACCAGAGAGGCCAAGGCTAGGACTGGGTAAGAATGCCAGCAGAGTGGCTTCCCCAATACACCATCTTGCCAAGGACAGGCATGTGGCACACACACCTTAGATACACATCCTCATCCACTTGCACAGGAACTTTCAGGCACCTGGCCCTGTCGAAAACCAAGTCAAAGACAGATTGGGCAGAAACAAGAACACTGTCAATAACAAATTGCTTTGCCTAAATTGGCAAGGATTCAATTTCCCTCACAGGAAAACATGCCCTAGTTGTTTTAGCCTGTGTTTATGAGAAACACACTCTCTCTGATCTTCCATAGGCAGGTGGATCCCAAGCCTTCAGAAATGTTTGCTGCTTCTCACCTTTCCTCTAGCCCGGCCCTAGGTCAGGTTGTCATGATCTCTTTTTGCAAGATTCTCCTAACTGGTTCCTTTATCCCCGTTCTCTCTCTTTCCAAAATCCCTTTCACCCTGCCCCTGGGTTTCTTGCTCAGATACCCAGATGTGCATGCTTCCATCATTATAAGCAATTGCCAATTTTAGTGTCCTGAAGACTCCAGATTTTGGGGATAACTTTTCTTTTGATACTTTTTTAAAGTTCTCATAATATACATTGCTGTCTAAAGTTTTGCAATATCCCAAATATACTGTGTAGCGAATACCTATCTCCTATCTTGACAGTCCCTGTCACTTCTTGCTCGAATCAATTACTCTAGCGTCTGCTTTTGGTTTCATGTTGATAGATAATAATCATTGCTATAGGCTGGTGCCAGCTCCAGCAACATCTGGGATCCAAGATGCAAAAAGTTCTTCATTTCATTGATAGGACATCACTTACCTAAACTACGTGGTGTAACTCTTTGCCCTCTTTTTAAAGACTGCACAGGAGAGGGAGAGCTACAGTGCAGAAAAAGTCTAATGAGATCTTCATATAAGACATTACTCAGTCACTCAGTCAATTTCAACTCAAAGTGTAAGACAGAGTACACCTATTCCTAAGGGTTTCTGAGACGGGAAATCTTTAAGAGAATAGAGAAACGCACCTTTCTCCTGTAGAAAGTTAAATAATGCTATGAAACTCCCACTTTTCCGTCCGTACCCCAACGTTCAACCTTTACATCACCACTCACTCCCACACTGCCATCGAGCCAATGCTGATTCACAGCAACCCCACAGGACAGAATAGAAATACTGCCTGTGGGTTTCCAAGACTGTAACTCTTTACAGGAGTAGAAAGCCTCATCAGTTTCCCAGTACACCACCAGATAGTATCTTTCCAAAAATCTATAAATCCTGCCTGACCACACACTTCTCTATTGCCCCTATCTCAATCCAGACCCTGAAGTTAGACCATATTGTAGTGACTGGACACTGCTTGAAGGCAAATCTCTTCTCCCTGTCTTTTTCTGTCCAAATTCTAGGACCCCAGAAATCCATCTTGTCCCCCCAGAAAATACAGAAACACAATTAGCATAAATTTGCACCCTAAGAAAATATTCCATTCCTTTACTAGCCAGACTATTTAACTGCTCTTTTATCTATTTCCCTTGTGATTAGCTTATAGGCCATTCTTTTGTATAAATATGAATTCCAGTAGAGTGTCTTTCAAATTTTAAAGCACTTGTTTCCTCAAAGTCTGAAGTCTGTTTCCATTCTTTGCATATATGAGATTTGCAGTGGTTTTATTATGAAATCGTATTATAACCTATTTTTGTTTGCTTTACCAAAATCCTCCAGACTGGACCAATAAATAACTTCATGATGAATGGAGAAAGATGGAAATTGTCATGGATGTCATCTTGCTTGGATCCACACACAATATTCATGAAAGCAGCAGTCGAGAGATCCGATGATGCATTGCATTGGGTGAATTGGTTGCACAAGACCCCTGTAAGGTGTTTACTTTGAGGACCAGCGTGTACCTGAGCCAAGCTATGATATTTTTCAATTGTCTCATATGCATGTGTGAAAGGTATACAAAGAATAAGGAAGAAGAATCCACGTATTTGTATTTGAATTATGTGCTGGCAAAGAATATTGAAAGTACCATGAACTGCCAAAAGAACAAACAAATCCATCTTTGTAAAAGTACAGCCAGAATCCTCCTTAGAAGTAAGGATGGTGAGACTGTGTCTTACATCCTTCAGACATATTGTCACCTGGGACCAATCCCTGGGAAAAGACAGCATCCTTGGAAAAGTAGAAGGGTAACGTAGGCCAAAGCAGAGGAAGCTCTTCAGCAAGATATATTGACACAGTAGCTAAAACAATGGGCTCGAATATAAGAACAGTTGTGGAGATGACACAGGACCAAGCAGTGTTGTTGGTTTGTTCTGTTGTATACAGGGTTGCTATGAGTCAGAATCTAAAGCAGGGCGCTTAACAACATAATATCTCTATCCTATAGTATAAACTGATCACAATACAGTAGAGGAACTCAACTATAGTGGGAAGAGATACCAGAAACTAGTTCTAGCTTTGCTATGTATCAGATTTGTGATTTTGGCCAAGTCAGTCACTCTCTGCATTTCCAGTTTGCTCATCTACAAAGGATATTATTTGCAAACCATCTAGTGAACTGTGATGCCCACGTGGAGAGGTCCTCATTCCCACTGTTATTTTCTAGACACTCTCCCTATCATGTTATTATGTTTCACTACTGCTCTATGAGAACGGTCTTTGCAACAAGCAAGTCTAAGAATTTCCCACCTTACGAACTCTTGCTCTGTGGGAATTATATGCCAATACAACTGTTGGGGGAAAAATACTTGCTCCAGAGCAGGGACTGGCGAACTCCAAACCAACATCTAATTGTATATGGCCCTTAAGCTAATAATTGCTTTTGTAATTTTGAATGGTTGGAAAAAATGAATAATGTAATGCACCTCAAAATTTTATGAAATTAAAATTGCAATGCCAATAAATTGTGATTGGATCAAAATCATGCCCATCCTACTTTCCTGAGACAGTGCCAGGGTTGAGAAGTCGATAGAGAGATCCCATGGCACCCCAATCCTGAACTATTCACTACCTAACCATTTACAAACATTATTTTTTATACTGCTCCAGAGGTCTTCTGCTTAGAATGCCTTTCTCATGTTTTCATTGCCCATGACAGTGGATGCACCTAGCCAGACTCAGCCCAGATGCCACTTACTCAGACTCTTCCCCACTGTCCAAGCCAAGGCTGCAGCCTCCCAGGCTTCCTAGCACTTAGGGCAATACAGTCCACAATAGACATTCATGAAGTAAGTAAACTCATATCTTATCTAGAAACTCTAGTATTCCAAAGGACAGGGGCAATAGATGATGCAGTTTTATTTTCTGTGTCTACAGCCATGTTTGTCTTACTGAAAACATTTACACTTGCTGAATGAAATAGTCACAATAAGGATCATATTTCACTAAGTGCTGATGTGGTTCTCGGTATGATTCAGCCCATGTTACTCTTGGAACTTAAATCATTATCCCAAGTACAAATGGTAAGGAAGAAATTGGGAATTGAGCTCTCAGGAGCCAGAGTCATGAACACCTTTAAACAGAAATCAGAATAGAACAAGGTTCTCAAAGTAGCATTCAGGAACCTACAGGTTTCTAATGATTTCAGAGTATCTACAAAGTCAAAGTTATCTTCATAGCAAATAAAAGTACACTGTGCTTCCACTTGCGTTTCAACAGGAGTGTAAGATGGAGCTTTACAAAGGTTAGGTGATGTACCATATTATAACACTGAATGGAGAAGAAAATAGGAGAATTAGCCCATCTATTTTTAAGCTAGGCAGTAAAGAGATTTACCAAGATGTAAAATGATTCCATTCTCCTATTTGTGTGGCTGTTTTGGAAATTTTCATTATTTTCTATAAACAATATAATGATAACTCGGAAAATACTGCCCCTAGGATTCCAGCTTAGACATCCATTCTTTTATTCCCAATAAATCATGTTTTAAGACGTCTCCATGCAGTGGATTGGAGCAGATGAGTCCTCCCAGGAACATACTTACTTGTCTTGGTTTCCTCAGAGCTCCTTGTTAAAAATAAAGACGTCCTCCACAGGAGGACAAACAGATGATTTTTAAGTCAAGGTTACTATCAAAGGTTTTACAAACATAAGTGGACACCTTCTCAAATCATTGGCTTGGCGACAAGTTCATGGGATGCTTCCTCGCTTACAACAGCTTTCTGATGAATCAAATGCCTTAAAGACGGTGAGGAAAACCTCAAACATTAGAACGACAAGGTCAGCTCAGAATGTCATAGTGTCTCTTTTCTCGGCATCCACCTGGATACACTTGATGAAGTTTATCGAAGGACACAGGACAATAGCAGGGACTAATATGAAAAAGTTTTAAGAAAATTGAAAATTGCACTGGTGAATAAAAGGCCAGGGAAATTTCACAACGAATTATTTTCTCACCATCGCAACTCCCCTGATCATTCCTTGAGGACAGAAAGGCTTGTTCCATGGGAACTGTGTTGGGGAGAGTTCTACATTACCCCACAGCATTGATCTTGTCCCACCAGACTTCTTTTTAAGCCCCAAACTCAAGGGACATTGGAAACAAACAGGACTGTCAAAACTGGCATAAATCCCTGATCACTTAATCTCCTTTTACAGTCCATTTTAAATTTGTTCTAGTTTTTAATATTTTCTTTCTCTTGTTGGGTATTTGTTTTCCCTGTATGAAATCCAGGATAGGAAAACCTATAGAGACAGTAACTAGATTGTTTCTTGGGATTATAGGAGGGCAGGTTGAGGTGAAAAGGGGTGCTGATAACCAGGAATACAAGAAAGAAGAAAATGTTTCTCTAAAATTCATTGTGTTATGATTGTATAACTACTTTAAATAGGATTGAACTATTGGATTATAGGATATATAAATTATATGTTGTGATGGGTAACTTTATTGTGCCAACCTGGCCAATAGGAACACATGGGATTACTAAGGTCACAATTTGATGGAATCCAAAGAGATAAATGACTTGGCAAGCCCCGCCCCTCTGTTTCTTGCTCCCTGTGTTCAGACCAGTGTGCAGCTGTTTCAGCTAGTTTTTTGCCTCAACTTGTGAGCTACACTACCTGTGGGACAGCCAACCCTTGGATCATGTTGCTATAGCTCGAGGTTCCTTTGAGACCTGCTTCACCACACTGCTGCTAATGTATACATTGCTGGAGTTTGAGGCTGTTGGATCCTGTCATCTTGCACCACTTGAGTCCGATATCCCATCGCAGCCTACTTGGCTAAACTCTTGGTGACCCACCCTGCTATTTACTGCCTGTGGCCAGACTGCCTGCATTGCCCTAGGGAAGACTCGGATGTCTGGTTCCTTGATAGCTTGATCTCAGCAAACCTGTGAGTTGAAGGACTTCCAGCATATTAACTGTTCCACACAAGTGAGTTGAATTAAGCCTTCTGTACTGCTGTGTGGACCTATTACCTGTTATATTCCTTCATGCTGTATATATCTATAGCTATAGCATCTATATCTATAAAATCATAAGTGTCCTGATTTTGTTTATCTAAAGAATCCTGTCTAACACACATGCCAAAACAACTGTTAACCAAAAATAAAATAAAATGGACAAATAAGAAGACAAATTCAATTAAATCAAATCAAGCAAATAGAGGTGGCAAAACCAAATGCGCTTGAGAGCTGCAGAGCCCTTGGGAGTTTATGGTGGTCTGCTGCCCACAGACATGTTGGTAAAGTGATTCTACCCAGAAGGATCTCAAGGAAAGAAAGAGAGCTCATAATGCACCCTTGGAAAATCAGCTCCTGAAAATCCCACATGCACAGTTCTTCTCTGACACACCTTGGGTCAGCCTGAGTCAGAGTCAACTCTACAGCAACTGGGGGAAATGTGGATAAGAGGGAGCTCTTGGCAGATTCAAAGCAAATCAATGGCATGAGAGGAGGTGCACTTCAGAAACAGGGGACCAGGAATCCCAACGGGGAACAATATTAAATGGGATGATCAAGTCCCCAGTAGTGTTAGAATGTGCCTCTGATGACGTATCTCATGAGACTCGGAACAATGCATACACTCTTTCCTTCAATCAGCTCTCCAACCACCACTGCTCTAGAAGACAAGGCAGCCATTGAGGAGACTGCGTGTGGTTAACTCCCTCCTCTTTAACCCCCAGATCCTTAAGATCACACCAAACAGCAAGCATCCAACACCCATTATATAAAAATGACTTCTAAAGCGTACCGGCCCCAGTCAAAATGATTTCCTGGAGGATAAAATGCTTTATCCCTTATTTTCTAAGCTGTATTCCAAAACCAACCCCACCACTCCCACTCTGAGCCCACACAGCCAGATTCCTTTTGAAGACACGGGCTGGGAGAATCAAGAGGCAAAAAAACACACTGCACCCCCTGATGTCAGCCTTGTAAAGGACAGACTCATAATAGACTGTAATTGAAATGAGATGGTTTATTTTAACAGGCACTCAAATATTTGATTTAACACTGTTCTGAGATGTATAATTCAGAAATGAATTGACTCTACAGCTTAAAATGTTCGCCCTTCGGTTAGGGAAGTCCCACTGTTTTGTTTTGTTTTGTTTTGTTTTAAGCAATACAGTAATGTTTTCTCATTTACCAAAATGCAGGGAAACATTCCCAAATCAGTGCCTCTCAGATGTGTACCACACTCTGCTCACATCTTTGGAAGAAGTGGTTGTTTTCTGGACTCTCAGCTGTGGCAATACTGAAAAGGAGCCCTGCTAGCCTGGTGGCTCTGCGTGAAGTTGCCAACCACAAGATCCTCAGTTCAAAGCCAACGGTCGCTCTGATGGAGTTACAATCTCAGAAACGCACAGAGGCAGTGCGACCCTGTCCTAAAGGGTTTGTATGAGTCAGAATTGACTCAGCGGCAGTGGTGTGTGGTTTATGATGCCTTGGAGGAGTCCTGGTGGTGGTGGAGTGGTCAGTCACTGGGCTGCTAACCAAAAGGCCAACTTGAATACAACAGTCGCTCTGTAGGACAAAGCTGCGACACCTGCTTCCATAATGGTTTCAGCCTAGAAATCCCTATCGGATAACTCTACTTACTCTATATTATAGGGCCACCATGTGCTTAAATTGACTCCATGGCACTGGGTTATGACGGCCTCTGACATTTAGATGCACACATACTGCATATTCTAGAAGTCAGTGCGAAGCCATACTACTCCAACTTAAATATACCTTAGGGTCAGGGGCTAAACATAGTTCACAAAGACCATTTTCTACATCCTACTTTGGTGAGAAGTGATTAAAATCTTAACAGCTTATGAACACTCATCAAAGGTACAACTATTGGTCTCTCTCTGTGCAGTGGAAAATACTGTTACTTCCAGGCCATCTATCCCATCCAGAGTGACCCTATGGGATGGGGAAGCACTGCACGCCTGGTGGGTTCCTGAGACTGAAACTGTACCGGGGCAGAGAGGCCCATCTTTCTCTGGCAGAGCAGGTGGTCATTTCCAAGTGCTGACCTTGAGCTTAGCGATCCAACTCATCAACACTGTGCCACCAGGGTTCCTGTCCAGGAGAATATAGAGCAATGAAAATCAAAAGCCGTAGGGATATAATGAGTCCGTGGACCAATGGACCACACCAACATCTGTGTCCACAACCCTGGCCCTGGAAGAACTAGATAATGCCTTGTAACCATCACCAACTGCTCTGGAAAGAGCACATTAGAAGGTCCTAGATGTGGGAGAAACACATGCAACAGAATTCCAAACTGAAAAGAGATCGGGTTTACTGGTTGATAGAGGAGTGTGGGACCCCCAAGACTATGGTCCTTAATAACCCTGCAAGTGTGGAACTGAATGCACCCCCATGCCAGAATAGTCACCAATTTAAGATCAGAATGGCGGTGTTTACCCAAGGGTCAAGTTTAGAGGGAGAGGCAAAGAGAAGGAACGTAACAAAAAACACGCAGAGAGCATGAATGATATTACACTGCAGGGGCTGTAGTGACAGAGCTGGCGCACAATGTATAGGACCAGAAAACGATGTTCTCTTCTGTACATGTTCACCTAGTTCACGGGAAAAAGTTAAAGAACAAAGAATCACCCTAGGTCTTCAGAGGCCGAGTTTGTCATTCATGGCACTTCTCAAAGTTATTTCACAGTCAGGCTTCCCTTTCCCTGAGAGAGAGAGAGAGAGAGAGAGAGAGAGAGAGAGGACTCTGAGTTAGGAACACAATCTATTTGCCACAGCGCAGACAAACGACGACCTTCTGTATTTGATAATTAGGTTTCAAAAATAAATAGTTTCAAAGGAGTGCATTTGTCTGAGTTTAAGGAGACCTTTTGCAGAGACTAACCAGGTTCTTAATTATACCACATGTTCCGGAAATTTTAAAAATCGGGGTGATGGGCATAAATCTCTGTTGGCATGCGCGTGTGTGGTCTTGCATGTGTGCCCATGACAAAAACAAAAAGCTCCAGGGTTTGTCAAAGAATGAGTCACTGCTCCCACGAGGTTGGACACATAGCCCCCCCACCAAGGGGGATGGATAACAGAAAGGTGGGTGAAGGGAGACAGCAGACAGTATATGACACGAAATAGCAATAATAATACATAATTGATCAAGGATTCACCAGGGTGGGAGGAGGAGGGAGGGGGATATAAAGAAGAGCTAATACCAAGGGCTCATATAAAAAGAAATTATTTTGGAAAGGGTGATGGCAACATATGTACAAACATGTTTAAAACTATTAAATGATGACTTGTTATAAGATTTGAAAGAGCCCCCCTCCAATAAAATGATTAATTTAGAAAGAAAGAAGGAGGAGCAGGAGGAGGAGGAGAATTAATCACTAGGATAAGTCTAAAACCTAAAAGAAAATACATCAGCAAAGACCTGGAGAGATACGAATTCCATTTCCAGTTTTGTGGATTTGGTTCTACCAGGTAAATGGCTCCCCACCCCCTACCCCAACTTCTGTCACCTATGAACAAGAATCATTTGTTTCTCCTCATGAAGTGCCGGAGGCCTCCCCCTCACAACTGCCTCATGACACCCTCCCTTTTTCAAGTGGCTAAGGCAGGTATAAAGATGCAAATACAATCAAGATAAGTGGAGGTCACATGTTTAACTTAGTGCTCCAAATCATTGGAAGCATGCTCTCCAAAAGGTCTCCACCCATGTCCACCTTGCATTTTCTCTATGTGCATTTTGACAAACAAATACTGTGTCTGCCCTCATCACACTTGAAAAGAAAACACACATAAGAGTCAGGAAACAGACCTGGAACTGGAACTATTTATAGGCCTTTTTTTCCCCTCATCTCCTTTTTTTTTTTTCATTTGTATCTATATAAGATAGGCAAGATAAACAATCCCAAGGGGAAAGCAACGGGATCAACAGTTCCAGGGAGATGGGAGACGGGAGCCAAAAAACCCAGGGACAAGGGAACAGGAAATCTACAATCGATGGCAAGGAGGGTGTAGAACACCAGTGGGGTTTGATCAAGAGCAATGTAGCCAAGAGGAGTTACGGAGAGTCAAATGGAGATTGAGCCTGAAAGTGGGACAGGGGAAAAGTAAAAGGGAATAGAGGAAAGAACTAGGAGGCGAAAGACAGTTATAGAGGTCTAAATAAAGGTATGTGTATATTTGAATACATTAATATATAATTATAGGGCTATAAGTATATGTATATATATATATATACATATGGTAAGTAGCAAATGGACATTGTGCCTCTACCCAAGTCTTCCCCCAGTGCAAGAACACTTTGTTCTAATGACCTGGAATTCTATGATGCTTACCTTCCCGACACAGTTGCTGAAGACAAACTGGGTGCATAAACAAATGTGGTGAAGAAGGTTGCTGGTGGCCTGATATTAGAAGATATGGAGTTTAGGGTCTTAAAGGCTTGAAGGTAAATCAGTGGCTGTCTAGCAGGGAAGCAACAACACCCACATGGAAGCACACCAACCTGTGTGATCACAAAGTGTCCATGGGATTTGGTATCAGGCATCAGAAGATCCAAAACACGTATACAGATGTGAATGAGGGAGGTTGGAGTGGAGACACAAAGCCCATCTATACACAATTGGACCTCCCCTCACAGAAGGGTCACAAGGAAGCCACACATTACTCTAATTCTTTAATGCTTCCTCACTCCACTATCATGACAGCAGTTCTGCCTTACCAATTTGGCTAGACCAGAGCATGTACACTGGTACAGATAAGAGTTCACAAAATAGGGAATCCTGGACAGATATACTCCTCACGAACAATAATGGAAGTTGTCATACCATGAGGGTAGGGGAAAGGTGGGGGAAGGTAGGGAGAAATGGGGATCTGATTGCAATGATTGATATATAATACCCCCACCCAGGAGGAAAAACAACAGAAACATGGGTGGAGGGAGATAGTGGACTGTGTAAGATATGGAAATAATAATAATTTATAATTTATCAGGGATTCATAAGGGTGGGAAGGTGGGGGAGGGAAGTAAAAAAGAGGAACTGATGCCAAGGGTTCCAGTAGAAAGAAAATGTTTTGAAAATGATGATGGCAACATGTACAATTGATATAAGGATTGGTATAAGAGCTATAAGAGCCCCCAGTAAATTGATTTATTAAAAAAAAAATACTGTGCCTGACTGATATCTTTCGTCTTTCTCAACCTTTAATTCTACACTCAGATGGTCACTTTCTACTTTATTAATGTAGTCTTCATATGTTGTAAGCAACGATTAGTTTTACTCAGTACAAGCACCACAGAGAAGACCATAACTCAGGAGAGGCAACTGCTGAAGCTGCAAATATTTAGCAGTGGAAGGGAACGTTCAGGAAGGATGGCATGTTTTGTTCTGTCTACATAACGCTTCTCTATATTGCATTCTTTACTTAAATCTGGAGGTCCGGTGTCTCTGGGAACATCTAGCAATCTGGAACAATGGCTTGACAATAAGCTGCTGGCGTAGAATAATGGTCTTCTCACTTACCAAAACCAAACTCCCATCTGAGACTTTACCAGAGTAGAAAGCCTCCTCTTTCTCCCACAGAGAGACTGGCGGTGCTGGTCTGGTGGTTAGTAGTGAAACACATAGCCTATCATGCCCCCTGGGTTCCTCTCTAACTACATGGAGTACTTAATTATTCTCTTTTCTGGATCACAATCCATATATACATCCATCGTGTCAAGCACATTTGCACATTTGTTGCTATCATCATTCTCAAAACATTTGCTTTCTACTTGAGCCCTTGATATCAGCTCCTCATTTTACCCCTTCCCTCCCCACTCCCCCTCCCTCATGAACCTTGATAATTTATAGATTATTGTTATTTTGTCATATCTTACACTGTGTGACATCTCCCTTCACCCACTTTTCTGTTGTCCATCCCTCAGTGAGAAGGTTATTTTTAATCCTTGTAATGGGTTCCCCCTTTCTACCCCACCTTCCCTCCACCCTCCTAGTATCGCCACTCTCACCACTGGTCCTGAAGGGATCATCTGTCTTGGATTTCCTGTGTTTCCAGTTCCTATCTGTACCAGTGTACATCCTCTGGTCTAGCCAGATTTGTAAGGTAGAATTTGGATCGTGATAGTGGGGTAGGGGAGCATTTAAGAACTAGAGGAGAGTTGTATGTTTCATTGTTGCTACTCTGCACCCTGACTGGCTTGTCTCCTCCCCTCAACCCTTCTGTAAGCGGGTGTCCAGTTGCCTACAGATGGGCTTTGGGTCTCCACTCTGCACTCCCCCTCATTTACAATGATATGATTTTTTTTGTTCTTTGATGCCTGATATCTGATCCCTTCGACACCTTGTGGTCACCTTCCTGACATGATCACTGAGAGCAAGAAGATGCATAAGCAAATGTGATGAAGAAAGTTGATGGTGCCCAGCTATCAAAAGATATAGCATCTGGGGTCTTAAGGGCTTTAAGATAAACAAGCGGCCATCTAGCTGAGAAGCAACAAAGCCCACATGGAAGAAGCACACCAGCCTGTGTGACCAGACCTTTTTTTCAATGTGCTTCTTGGAAAATTCAAGCCTCCCAACTGTCAGTTAGCAGCTGAGTTTGTTAAGCATTTGCACCTCTCGTGGACTCATCTGCTGTCTACTTCCTTGCCAGCTCGAGAGCTCCCACATTTTGGTTTCCCCCCTTCCCTGGACGTCATCATCCTTGTTGGCGTATAAGTATGGGACTTGTGGTCTTGAGGAGACGCAGTGTCTTCAGAGTGTTGCAGCTGAGAATGGGGCTCCTGGTTTTGAATTGGTGGGCGGTCAGGTCTCTGCAATACATCTAGGGAAGCACTTAGACCTAGTGGGACTGAGGCATGATTGGGGGAGGAACAGCCATGAGCTGCCTTATGGAAAAGCTAAAGACAGGCTTTCCCCACCATATAGTGTTGTATCAAAGATCTTGGGTAGCAACTGCAATATAGAGAATAATGACTTAAATTAAACCTTTTTTTGTCTTTGAAAAGTCACTCAAATGAACATTTTTAAATTATAAGTTTAAAGCTCAAAAGATGGTGTGATTTAAGAGAAAAATGGCAATTGTATAGTGTTTAACTAGGAATTATTGGGTGAAAAACAGGACAGTAGTGACTTCTAGTTTAGAAATTTAAACCTTGAACTGCAACTACCCCTGGGCAAGGAAGAAATAGTACATTATTAAAGAAATGCTTGTCACACAGGAGGAAAAGTTCATTTGTACTGGAATAGATGATTATGGGTTAATAATAATAAAGAGAAATGCCAGCCTAGCAACATACACAATCCACATTTTAAGCCCTTTATGGAGCTATGTTATACATTTACCTCCGTGAGATGCAGCTTCAAGTAAGGGCTAAATCAATCCACACAGAATAATCATCTTACAATTCTGAAATATTACTTTGTACTATTAACACACCTGTGAGTAGTTATCACCATGTGAAAAATGGGTATTTCTACTTTTGTAAAGAATTAGTAAAAAAAAATTAGTCTAAGAAACCCATAGGGGTAGTTCTACCCTGGTCTACAAAGTGTCCGTGAGCCCGAATCGAGGCTATGGCAGGGAGAGAGTAAAATTGATCACCATGAGTTTGCTGGTGAGTACATTTCAGAGATAAATAAAAGTTTCATCTTGGGTTTGAAAAACAAGCCAATTCAGACCTGGATCATGGTGGACTCCCCTAGGGCATCCATCACAGAGGGCCTCCTCTAACCTGATTCTGGCGGCCCTCTTCTGCTACCTGGCTCAGCAGAGCGTCATCTGCAGACACCTCCATCACTTCTGCATCACACACTTAGTGTTTGAAACTCTGCCACCACCCCCTCTACCTCCCAGGGTCTGTGGAGCTTCTTGAGGGCCAGCATGGTTATCTCCCATCCCCCAATCCTCACTTGGTCCAGGGTAGGGACTCTGGAAATGTTCCTTGAATGAGTGATTGAAAAATCTGTCACCAGCAAAGCAAGCAGAATTGCCCCCTTAAGAAAACCAAAATTGTTCCTAATTCGTCTTAAGGATTCTGGAACTAACCCTCAGAGATTGAAGACCAGAGGGGAAAAGAGCATGTATGAGGGAGAAGCCGCTACTTCTGACAGGCACGGTGTGATATACTTTTGCCTTAGACTCATACATCATTTTATATTTAGATACTACCTCACTGATAACATCTCCCTAATCTTTCCATTAGGGAGGTGAGAAGAGAGGAGTGAAAATGACTTGTTCAAGGTTATAAAAGGCAGCCCAGTAAGAGAAAGTATGTTAACACTTTCCAACTAAGCCTATGCCCAAAACGCATAGATTTAGCTAGCTACATTAGCACTTAGAAAAGTTACTTTCCAGAAAGTAATTATGACTTGGCTCTTTGCCTGGACCCTACACCTGGGATGTCCAATAGGAGTGTGTATGCCTGCCAGGTTTGTGGAGCTCAGCATATGCTATGGATTTGATTGTTTCCCCCTAAAATACGAGGGGAAAAGATGAGGCTGTCTGCTCCTGAAAGATTTACAAAATCCTTGGAAGCCCTGTGTCGGCTCTCAATGACTCGGAATCATCTCAATGGAAGGAAATTTGGTTAGTGGGTTTCCTTGTGGTATTTCATGTATTTTCTTTGAGAATATTAGTGACAATCAAAAATAGCACTTGTGAAATACCCTGTGTCAGTCTGGGTTGACTAGAGAAACAAGTCCAGAGATACTCATGTGTGTAAGGGAGAGTTTCATATCCAAGAGCATAATTGTATATTAAGAAAACATCCTGGTCCGGTCCAGATAAAGTCCATAAGTTCAATAATAACCCATATGTCCCAAACTAGTCCATAAATTCTTCTACAGACTCATGCAACACATGCAATGATGCTGAATGCAGGAAGATCACAGGCCAGTGGGCGGGAAGTCTTGTGGATCCAGTGGTGGTGGAGGTATCACAGCACTGGCGTGGGTCTCCAGCTTCAGGGCTATGGCTACCATCAGCATAGCTCCTTGTGGCTTGTCAACAGAATATATTTGAAACAGAGAGAGTGTGTCCTGCCTCCAAGGAGGAAGACAGGAGTTCCCAGAATCCTCCAGAGATGGCCATGTCCACACAGAGACATCATTGGCTATAACCTGATTGATAGGTTCACAGGAGATGATGTAACTGCCACATACCCTTCTATAACAAGTCCTGAAGAATTAGCGTCCCTGGTATTTTTATCATTTATTGATCTTATTGTTTGCACTGCTAACAGAGGGCATGAGGACATTTAAAAAGGTGGAAATGAAAGGAAGAGGAAGGAGGGGTGCGAGTTGGTAGTAAAGGGAGGGGTCAGGAGAATGGCTGTGAGATGGTGAATTCCAGAGGGAAGGGACATATCAGGTTAGTGTCCACCAAGACCAGTACAGAAATTAATCATCCAATAGGTGATGATTGCAGCAGAAACAATAAAACCAATATATAATACAAACACAAGTGCAGCTATTTCTTTAGAACTTGTTATGTAAGAGGATTTCACACGTACTGCTTTTAATTGTCACTGAAGTTCTAAAGGCAAGGATGAAGACTGTCATGCTCATTTTCTTGATGTAAAAACTGAGGTTCCGAGAAGTGACGTAACTACGGTTCACAAACCTGTTATGGTAGAAGATGATACTGACCCTAAGGTGGCCTGTGCACACGATGTCTTAAGAGATTTCAGGGAGAAGTTGCTTCCACAATTGCAGTAAATATTCTTTTTGAGTGAAAACTGGACCCTCTCAGGAATACTTCTTTTTCTAGGACTATCCTGGTCCACGTGGAATTTCAACAGAGCCAATTTGTGTATCTCACGATGCAAATATTTCCAAAATGTCTGTCCTAGTGAGCCTGCAACATTGCTTTTTCCTCTCTCTGGGGTTTTTGTTTACCAAAGGGGATGTTTAAGAAATGGCAGAGTGGTAGAAAATATATTCCTTGGCAGTCTACATGAAACGTTGGTCTACAAAATACCTTCGTGTGTGACAGAAATAAATGTCTTTAAATAAAAATAGCAATAAGGAACTCCAAAAAAGAGTGTGATTGTTTTTCCATAACAAGACACCTCTGCCCACTACCATCTGGACCCACTTATTCCCCAGCAAAGGAGGCCTTTTTGCTGATGGAGAGACAGAGACACTGTGGGAACAGGTGCTCATCTCAGTCAGGGGAAGACTAAGCAACTGTGTGTAGATAACAACACAGTTAAAAGACAACGGCCTTGTAACTGCAGCTTTTTCAGGAATTTAAATTCTATATTCCCTTCCAGCCCCCAATTCCACTCAATGACATATTTCAGGGGCAAGGAGAAGAGAGAAAATTAATGTAGAAAATGTCATAAAGGAAGTCCACACTTTTTTATTTGATAATAAGTTGTGTGTGTGTGCTCATTGATAATACCATATTGATAGATGATCGATAGATAGATGATAGATAGATAGATAGATGATAGATAGATAGATAGATAGATAGATAGATAGATAGATAGATAGATAGATAGATAGAGATAGAGAGCTAGATCAGAAAGTCAAGACTGAAAGAAGAGTCCCATAGTCATAGAACTAACGTGGCAGAGGAAAACTCTTTGCACAGGTCTTTCCTCAGCTCAGAGAAGAAAATGTATGAATGAAATGGAAAATTTAGGAGAAAGACAGTCTATGAAGATCAAAGCTTCATAGTTCAGAGTTAATGCTTAGATTCAATTCCAGTCTTTTCTTGGGTATTTTATGGGTTAAACATGGATATGTTGTGATTAACACACCTGTAACTATGAATGTGATGAATGTGACTTTGTTTGGAAATAAGACTTCTGTAGTTATCCTGAGCTGATACTAAGCCCCGGTGGGTCCTCATCCAATAGGAGTGGTGTCTCATACAATGTGGAGAGGGGATACACGCAGACAAATGCAGAAGGATGACATCCACGTGGAGAGGCAGAGGTTGGAGTGATACTGCCACCAACAAAGAAACACTTAGAAGTGTCAGAAACCGGGACAGATTGGGAAAGTTTTCTCCTAGTATGTTCTAAAATTTCATGACCCTGCAGTTATCCTGAATTCAGGCTTCTGACCTCCATATCTGTGAGATAGTAAGTTTCTGTTTTTCAAAGGACATAGATGTGGTAATTTCTTATAACACCTGAGGAAACTACAGATATTTCTTACCATTTTTTATTTTCTTCCTTGCCCTGAGACAGAATAACTACATAGTACCTGGTGTCACTATAGAACTTGCTAACTATCCCACAGAAGAATGCTGATCCAAAGTGGGGGAAAAACAGGCAGAAAATAGATCCCTCATGGACTTCTAGGCTTCTGGGGTCATGGAGTATGAACAAATCCCTGAACAATTGTGTTGAGATAATCTTTTCACCTTAAACCGAAAAGATCCCCTGATGTCTTCTTAAAAGAAAACAATGCTCCAAAACCGATCTCACTGCTGTGGAGTCTGTTTCAACTCTTTGTGCCTCTTCACATTGGGCTGTGATGTGCAAAGTCTTCAGTTCAAAGCCACCAGCTGCTCTGTGGGAGGAAGATGGGGTTTTCTATCCCCTAAAGAGAGAGAGATTTACAGTCTTGGAAAGCCACAGGAGGGTTACCATAAGTCTGAATCCACTGAATGCCACAGAGTGTTTGGAGTTTGAATAAAATGTTTGCCTTAAGCCTTATGATCTTTTAATAGTTATATGGGATCAAATTGCTAATAGCTACTCAAAATATTGGATAGCAAACTTAGGGATGCTTAGTGAGGCAGGAAGGGAGGGCGAAAATGGTTACACAACCTGAAGAGTGCAATCAATTTCAGTGAATTGTACACATATAAGCTGCTGAGTGGATATATTTTGTGCCTATGCACTCAAACACAGTGATAAAATAAATTTTAGAGAAAAAAAAAAGATACCAGGTCTTTCAACTGGTCCCTATGATCGCTTCTCCACCAAGGCACATGCATACAAACAGAAAACCTTCGTGCATTCTTCCAGAATCTGGTTCCTTGCTATCTGATATTTTTTACCTGGCAGCATTATCAGGAAGTGGAAGTGGAGTTGCTGGGTCCTAGAGCACTGGTGACATAACGGCCGAGTTCTTGGTTGCGACCTAAAAGGTTGATGGTTCCATAGGAGAGAATGCCTTGCTTTGTTCCCATGAATAGCTCAGCCTACAAAATGCTCTGGAGAAGTTCTGCTCTGTCGCATCAGTGGTCCTTAGGAGTCAAAATTGTCCTGATGTCACACAACACACATAGAATGGCAATTCCCTGTTTAAGATTTTGAGGAATCTCCAAATTGTTTTCTCAGCGGTTGTACTGCTTTACCTTCCCATCAGCAATAGACGAGCGTTCCAATCTCACATCTCCCTCAACACTTTTTCTTTTCTGGTTTGCTATTGATGGTTGGTTTGATATAGATATAGATAGATAGATATAGATATAGATAGATAGAGAGAGAGAGAGAGAGAGAGAGAGAGAGAGAGAGAGAGAGAGAGAGAGACTGGGCTCCTGCTGAACACACGCCCCAATTCTAAGAGCACTTAGTTTTGATCAGATGGCCCTGTTGGCTACATTCATGGAAGGGTCCCTGAAGGTAAGGGTGCTGCAGCAAAGTGTGGTGAAGAAAGTAGATGGTGCCCAGCAATCAATTGAAATAGGATCTGGGGATATTAATGGCTTGATTCAAACAAGCAGCCATCTAAGTGAGGAGTCAATTAAACCCACGCAGAAAAAGCACACCAACTTGTGTGATCCAAAGATGAATTTTTTTTTAAATTTTAATACAGCAAATGGAAAAGTATGAGAGCTAAAATTATGAACACCCAATTTGTAGATGCTATGGAGGAAAGTGGGAGCCCAAAACTTGTCTTCGGTGCATATGGTCAGACTGAGCTGCTGACAGATTCTGTTCTAGCCACAGGCAAGAGTCTCCAACAGCCTGGCTGTCAGGCAGGGACCACAGTCACCTTGAATACACTGAATCAAACTCGATATCTGGCCAGATGAGCTCCCAAAGGACCCAGCCTGAGTTGGTTCTGTGTGCAAGTTTCTCTCACTTGTTCCATGACAGACATTTCTTCCCCGGCTTTTGGAATGTGGATGAAGGTCTTTCCTTTCTTAATCATTATTTGTGTTTTTGGTCTTTATATTATTATTTTATCCTGACCACCTTATTACAAATTTGGTTTTTATTTTATCTGCTGGGTTTCCTAGTTTGTGACCCACAGGAGGAGCGAATCCACAGGGATCATAACTGATCTAGGGATTGAGAGGGGATGCAGGTGGGGGGGGTGACAGGGAGGGAAGGGGATTTCAGGAGTGGGAAATGAAGACGGGATGGGAAGGGAATATTAAAACTGACTGATTGCATAACTCATTTTAAAGGTGATTTAACCGGGGTGGGCAGGGAATGTTCTAAAATTGATATGGTAATGACTGTACAATTCTCCTTCCTGTGATTGAACAATTGAATGATTGAAGTATATGCTACATAAATTATGTGTCCAAGAAACTGTTAAAAAAGAAAAAGACTTCATGAAGAAAGAAAAAAATGAGCATAGCCATCCTGGTGACTGAGTGTGAAGTAGTGTCTCATCATCATTTTTCTGTGCATTTTCCAAATGGTAAGGAAAGGAGCCCTCATGGTAAAACAGCAGAGCATATGACTGCTAATCTAAAGGTTGTCAGTTCAAATCCCCCCGACAGATCCATCTTTATCTAGTGATCAGCTACTGTAAAGGTCACAGCCCAGAATTCCTTATGAAGCTACTCTACTTTGTCCGGTAGGGTTGCTATGAATCAAAATCAACTCAACAGCAGCTAAAATAGCAATAATCATGTAGAAGAGTATTCTAAATCCTCTTTCTGTCCACAATACACAATCATAGCATCTTTGGTAGTTACATAATCTGTTGTCAATTTGAGGCTTAAAAGTGAATGGGGTGGAGTTTAACCTGTCAATCACATCACAGATGAGGACCTCATTTAGAGGCACTAAGGAGATACATAGCTTGCTGGTGGTGGGGCACACGTTTGCTCACTCCCTGGGAGACATTGCTGTTGACAAGCCACACGGAGACGGAGAGAGGTTGATGGAGCCAGAGCCCTGGAGCTGAGAAGTCATGTGGATACCCTTGACAGTGCTGAGATGCTTCAGCCACCACTGGACCCACAAGACTTTCCACCCACTGGCCTGTGATCTTCCTGCCTTCAGTGTCATTGCATGTGTTGCATGAGTCTGAAGAAGAATTTATAGACTGGTAAAGAACACATGGGCTAATATCAGATGTATGGACTTGACCTGTACTGGACTGGTGTGTTTACTCAATATTCAACGGTTCTTGTACGTAAAGCTCTTTCTTATACATATATGTGTGTTTACAGATTTTTTTTCTCTAGTCTACCCACACTAACACACCAGCCACGGCCTATTTGATTAAGGCCAACAAGGATCATTATCTTCACGCTCTCCTTATGAAGCCTAAAGCGTAAGTGCCAGGATTCCTTTAGTCTCTGCAGAACGGAGGGACTTTGGACTTTTCCGTGCGCTGGTGAACACCTCAGTCTCCCTCTCTATAAGATCAGGGCATTAAAGGGAAAGAGCAGAAATCCGTGACTGTCAACAGTAGTTCACTGTCTCATATAAACACACAGTTCTGAAGCCAAACATTATGGCTTGAGCTTACAGAATTCAGTTTCATATAGAAGGCCCTTTAAATCACAAAGAAGGATGCGCTTTATTTAGAAGTTCAAACGTGGTTTTCTTAAAGGAATTTTCCGGGAAGACCCCCAATGTCCTGGACTTGTCATCCTCCTTCTGTTTACTGCTCAGTGGGTACCCTTTGTCCACAAACCTCACTTTGAGAAATGCTAAGCTAAATACCTCCTTCCTGCAGTTCTGATATCCTAGCCTTTCACGATGTGCCTCCTCATATTCTATTTTTTTAATGTCATCTTGTTGCTTTTCAAAGTAATTTCAATATCTATAATCATTAGTTAAATCCAATTTTGTATTTTTTAAAAAGAGCTCCCCCACAAAGATACCTTGGCCTCTTCTTTGCATTTCCCACCTGGAATAACTGATTGCCTTGATGTAAATAACTCTTCAAATTTTTGGTGTAAATAACTCTAATGAAAATTCATCACTGACCAAGTAAACTGGCATTATAAAACTCTGCTTTCCAATGCTTTGGGAGTTCAAATTAAAATGGGTTTTGCTGCATTTAACTGTCGATGCTGTTATTTTGAAATGAATGCACACCAAAACACAGCTTTGTCGCCCCACAAACACCTGGCATCAGTGTGCAGGCAACTTTGGGGTTTGTTACATATATTTTTAAATGTCTAAGAAGAGGTTCTCTCCTCTTTAGAATATCCCCCACTCCCCAAAATACTTTATAAATAAATGTGTTCTTCAAACAAAAGATGCTTCTGTATTCAAGGGCCCGTGCTGTTCCCATCATGACCTTTGGTCCTTTGTTCCAGTGGTGTCTTTAGTGACGATTACAATAGCATAGGGACATGCAATAAAGCACTTTTAGTTATATGTCACTGAAGGAGCCCTGAGATTACAAAGGACTAAACATCCAACTGCTAACCAAAACATTGATGGTTCAAACCCAGCAGTCGCTCTGGAGAAGAAAGATCTGATGATCTGCTTCAGTGAAGTTTTCATCTGAGAAAATCCTATAGGACAATTCAACTCTATCGCATGTAATCACTCTGAGTCAGAATCAACCACACCCGACGTGGCTGCTAGGTGACATCCCATTGGTTCCAACCCAGAGAGACCCTCTGCACAACAGAATGAAACAGCACACAGTTCTGGCACACCCTCACAATTGTTCCTATACTTGACTGCTTTGTCGCAGTCACCGGGCAAACCATCTTCTGGTGGACCTTCCTCTTTCTCGCAGTCCCTCACGTAGCAAGCATGATGTCTTTCTCCAGGGACTGGTCTATCATGACAACATGTCCGCAGGAAGACCAACTCTCATCTCTTTTGCCTCCAGCAACAATATGCGGCACGTCATAGAGTCTGATCTTTTTTATGGAACAAATTGTGAATGAGTGAACTCCCTGTGCTTTTTCCTCTTCTTTTTATATGTTGTCATTGTTAGGGGACACCATGTTGGGCTCTGACTCACAGCGACCCGATGTACAACACAGTGAAACACCGCCCAATCCTGCACCATCCTCATGATTTTTATTTTTGATGTTTGAGCTCAAAGTTGCAGCCACTCTTTCTCTTTTTCATTGGCCTCTATTTTCCCACACATGATGGGCTTTCTCAGGGACTGGTTTTTCCTGAGAACATGTCCAGAGTACATGAGACAAAGTCCCAGTATCCTTGCTTCTAAGGAACATTTGTCGGTACTTCTTCCATTTTAAATACACATACAAAAAGTTTCCAATAAACTATTCATCAAAGTGTCATTTTCCACGCTACAACAGAGACTCTGGGTAGTACAACTCTATGGGTACCAACAACTTCTGCATTAGACAGGAGGAAATAGTGATAAATCAGATTGGATGATTTAACTCAAAGTAAAACCAGGTTTTAGGGACTAGTGGAATACCCCCAAAACTCCAAGACTGTGGCTCTTGGTCATTCTTCAAGTCTGGAGCTGACTCACCAACGTGGCCCTGTTTTCAGTGAAACAACAGACAGGGCTATAAAGGAAGCAAACCAGCAGGGAAGCAGAAACACCTTAGAATCTACAACCAAGTGAGATCAACGGGGCAGCATTTACTCAAGGCCAAAGTCAGAAGGGTCCGCACAGGAGGCAGAAGGAAAACAAGAAAAAGGGAGGAGGTGGAGGAAATGATATTACACTGAGGGGGTTTACAATCCTTGAGATGAAACAAAATGTGTGTGAATGGTTGATTGCAAGCCTTCTCCCACTTCACAATAAAAGATTTATATATATATATATATGCAAACCCTGAGAAAACCAAAAGTAATATCCTCTTCTAGCTCACCTGTTCTGTACAAAAGAAGGCTGGTGAGGAGGGGAAGTGGGCACTAGAATGTTTTGTGTATCCTTGAGTGGATGTGCGTGTGTGCTAGGTCCCTATGAAAGACATCTGGTGGTGAAAGAACGGGGTCCTTATGCTTCCTGCATTTTCAAGAACCTATTATCTGGTTATCTGGAAACGTCAGCTGTCATCCCACTGCACTCCTGACCCCACCCATGGGCTGGGCGAGGAGTCCTAAGGCAGAAGGGGCAACACTGAAAGAAGGCCTTGTTGTGTGAAAGACTGGGGCGTCCTTGCCTCTCCCCGGGTGTGGTCAGATCCACCTTTCATCAAACAAGCCCTGGTCACAGGTCTGAGTGGTTTCCGCCAAGAGGTTATGCTCCTTATTTCAAATACAAGCGTGAACCCAATCAGAAATGGTGCCTTGAAACTTCTGCAGACGATAGGAGAGCGGGTATGAGATAAAGGTGGCCTATCTCCAATGGCAGTAGAAATATATCACTGCAAAGCCTCCCAATGCAAAAGGCAGAGATAGCCATTGGTAATGTTATCACAATAACGCTGATATATCCATCATTTCTTCCAGAGCTTAGCAGGACTTTTTTTTAATGTCTGGTTGCTACCTAAAAGCACATTTTGCTAAAGATTGATTTGATTAATTCATCCTTGCATTGTTTTCTCTTCCTTTAGAGCCTGCAGGTTTATACCATACAAGTTGTATCAACTCATCTGAGTAGTGTTACCATTTGCATCGCTTCATAGGAGAGAACAGCTCCAGGTGCTAGAATCATTAACTAAGAATATTAAACCCGTAAATAAGGACTTCCTCTATGCATTTTACCAATGAAGCTCTTTCGTATTGCCACCAATTAACGCTAAGAAAATTAAACATGATTTACCAACAAGATTAAAGACATTTTTCCCTCCACAACCAATTAAGAAAATCAGAAGAAAAATGTTTTGATTCATGCTCACCATATATATGTAAATACACCACATAATGGCTCATATTTAGCAAATATGAAACACCAAAACACAAATGAAAAATATTTTGGCATCTGTCCGGCCCTTGAGCTGGCTAGCATCAAGTGTGATTTGTAAGTGTTTTTAGTCCTGCTGTCATTTGCTAATCTGAATAAATTAATTACAGATTTTTAAAAAATCATTATCAGAAATTTTACTGCACCGTGAGGGAGGGGCCTCGTCTCATCATTCACAGACAACTGAATACTAGAGGAAAGCTCTCACTGAAGAGTGTGCCCATTGAAGATACGACGCAGGGGCTGCTGGTGAAAGTGGCACCGGGAGTACGTACTGTGAGGGAACCCCATTGCTTTCAACCTAACAGTAACTGATGGTGTTACTCTGGGAAGACTAGAGAAACAAATTCATAAACAGCACAGGTATATAAGGGAAAGCGAAGTTTATATACAAGAGGAATTGAGCATTGAGTAAACATCCCAACCCAGTCAGTCCAAGGCCATAAGTCTGATATTAGCCCATATGTCCGATACCAATCTGTAAAGTCTTCTTCAGACTCAGGAAACAGATGAAATGAAACCAAATGCAGGACGATCACAAGCCAGTGGGTAGAAAGTCTTTGGGTCCAGTGGCGTTGTAAGCATTGTAGTGCTGGCAGGGGGCCGTATGTGGCTTCTCCGGCTTCCGAGGTCTGGTTGCATCCATGTGTCTTGTTTTCTGCAATGTCTTCCAGGGAGTAGCAGAGAGAGAGAGAGGTGTCTTCTGCCTCCTAGGAAGAAGTACCAGATTTCCCAGAATTCTCAGGAGAAGGCCATGCCCACACAGAAGTCTCATTGGCTATCTCCAGATTGGTAGCCTAGACTCCACCCCGACATTCTTAGTCCTTAACTTGGCACCAGACTACCACACTGATTGTTGTTAGATGTCACTGAGTGGCTTCGGATTTGTGTCACACTTCATGGGTCCTCCATGGAGTCTTCATGGCTGTGTTCTTTCCAAAGCAGGTACTAAGCCTATCTTCCAATGCACCTCTGGGCAGCTTCAAAGCTCCAACCCCCTGTCTAGTAGCCATTTCCACCACCCAGCCACCTTCAATAACTGATAACATTTAAACATGTAAAAACTAAAAAGCAAGAGGTGCCATCTCCTTGCACCAGAAACAACCCAATGATACTGAGTTATACAGTTGCTGGAAGAGAGGATAGAGGCATGAACCTACTGGTGACCAGGTGTGGAAGCTGGGGGAGACTAGAGATCAAAGAGTCCATGATTTCAGATGGACGGTCAACAGCGCATAATGCTAAATTGAGAAGAATGTAGTAGTTTACATTCTTCATAGGAAACTAGCTTGCAGAGATCATGAGGCTAAACAAGTGACCATCTAGCAGAGAAGCAACAAAGTCCACATGGAAGAAGCACACCAGCCTGTGCAATCATGAGGTGTCAACTGAATCAGGTAACAGGTACCAGAAGACCCAAAACAACAACCAAAAATAATGTTGAGAACGAGGGTGGTCAGAACAGAGACCCAAAACCCATCTGTAGAAAATAGGACATCCCTTCACAGAAGGGTCACAGAAAAGGATGAATCAACTAGGGCGCAGTATAGCACTGATGAAACACACAATATTCCTCTGGTTCTTTGAGGCTTCCTCACCTCCCACCCCACCATCATGACCCCACTTCTGCTTTTCAGTTCTGGCTAGACCAGATCATGTACACGAAATCCAGATCAGATAAGCCCTTCAGGAACAGAAATGGGAGTAGTGACACCAGGACAGTAAGGAAAAGGTGCATTGGGAGTGGGGGAGGGGGGTTAGGGAGGAGGAACTGATCACAATGCTGGACGAATAACCCACCCCCCAGGGGACAAACAACAGAAGCATAGGTGAAGGGAGACAGAGAGACAGCGGTCAGTGTAATTTATATTTTATCAAGGGGTCATGAGGGTGTGGCTGAGAGGGGGGAAAAGAGGAGCCGATACAGGGGGCTAAATTGAAAGTAAATGTTTAAAGAACGATGGCGGCAGCATATGTACAAATCTGCTTGATACAATCAATGTATGGAATGTTATAAGAGCTAGAAGAGCCCTCACTGAAATGATTTTAAAAAGAAATTTCCCCGGGAATAAGTCAAACACCAAAAAACACAAAGAGGCTTCAAAAAGGTTGTAGGAAATTGGCATGAAAAGTTCATGGATTCTCTCCCCACCAACGATGCCCCCTAATGCACATTAAAGACTCCCGGGAGCAGAGTGCTTGCGTGTTGGGCTGCAATTCTCAAGATCAGCAGTTAGAAATCAGCAGCGGCTCTCAGGGAGAAAGAAGGGAGCTTGCAACCCCCATAATCAGTTACCATCTCTGAAACTCACCAGGGAAGTTCTGCCTTGTCCTGTAAGCTCACGCTGAGACGGTATAAACTCAATGGCATTGAGGTAGTACATACTCAGGAGTTCTGGTGTCTTTTTCAGGTAAGCCTTAGAGTGCTAACCACAAGGTCAGTGGTTTCAACCCACCAGCTGCCCCCTGGGAGAAAAATGAGGTTATCTGCCCCATAAAAAATTTACAGCCTCAGAAACTCTACATCAGATCAGGATGAGTCAGAATTGATTTGGGAGGCTTGGGGGAAGTGAGAGAGATTTATACATTCCAGCTAAAACCAAGCTCACTGCCACTGAGTAGTTCTGACTCATAAGGATCCTACAGGACAGAGTAGATCTGCTCCTAAAGTTTCAGGGGCTATAAATAATTACTAGAGTCAGAAGCCTTGTCTTTCTCTACAAATGCAGAAATGTGGTGGCGGGGGCTGCATTAGACAATTATCAGAGAAATAACTAAAGCGCTGCATTTAAAACACGTGTAGTTAAATCATCTTTCCCCTCTTCCACCCACACTGAGTCATGACACAACGGTGCTTTCCCTGCGTGTTAACACTTGTGAAGGATTTTGTTTTTCAAAAGCGAATGGCAAACTGAATGTGAAGCTACAGTGAGTGCTGAGTGGAGCTAGGCAGAAGAAAAGTTCACCTCGGGCTTCTATTGACCTTGACCTTGAGAGAAGGCAGCCAACAAGGAAGGGGGAGCTGACTCCAGCAGCCTGAGTCCCCTTCTTTGCAGCGGAGGTCTTGATAGGAGCATCCCACCCAGAAAGTTCCTGGGATGCGGTCCTGGTAACTTCCAACATGGTAGAAGAACCGACACATCTGAATTGCGGTGCTGGAGAATATGGAAAGTACCATGGACCGCTAAAAGGACGGACATCTGCATTGGAAGAAGTAAAGACCAGAGGCTCCTTAGAGGTAAGGATGGCAAGCCTTCCTCTGACATACTTCAGGCACACTGTCAGGAGAGAACAGCCCCTGGAGAACGACATCATGTGTGGTAGGCTGGAAGGGTGGCAAAACAAATAGGAAGTTCCTTAACCTGATGGATAGACACAGTGGCTGCATCGATGGGCTCAGGCACAGGAACAATTGTGAGGATGGGACAGGACCCAGCAGTGTTTCTTTCTGTTGTGCAAAGGGTAGCTATGGGTCAGAGCCGACTCAATGGCACCTAACAACAACTTACAACCACTCGAAGGAAGAAGGCACTGCACACCCCAAAGAGACTGTGGCTCCCTTTCTTTGGCAAGAATTTAAAGCCCAATTCCTAAGGCAGGGTATTGAAACTCTAATCCATACCACCCTGCCGCTCTCCATACGAATGCTGGCCAAGATGAATCAAATGCACAGATAATATTAGAATGCAAATAACAAGAATGGAAAGAAAATCAACCACATAATAAATATGCACAACTCTCTTAGGAAGGAAAAATTTAATGGATGACAGAGCAACTTTCTAGAGAAGTATAATTATCATCCGCAGAGACCTCCAAGAGCAATCTTTAAAATTCAGAAAAATCTATCAAATAAATATTAAGTGTGTTCTTTTCTATTACTAAGTAATCACTTATTATAACAATCATTTATTACCAAGTAACCAATGACCACGAATTTAGCATCTCTAGAACCACATTTATACGTGCTCTCGCTTTTGCAGTGCTTTGGGCTTCTCTGGTCCCTCAGACATATCTGAGAAGTAAAGTGAGCTCATTAAGGAAATCCATCGTCTGTCTGTCTGTTACACAGCGCTGGCCCACCTGTGGCTACCATCATGTCACTGGCAGTTCTAAAATCAGCAGTGTAACCCATGACGGACAGGTATCGCAGCGCTTTCGCATGAAAAGTAGGAAGAAGTCTTCATGATCTAGTCTTAAAAAGGGACCAAAGAAAACCAAATGGATAAGACCAGACTATTGTGGCGCTGGATTCACACATTCAGTCAGGAAGATGGTGCAGAACTGGGCGAAAGTTCGCTCTGAGCTAGGGTCTCCGTGAGTCAGAGCCCATTTGAAAGAAGCTAAGCACCACCTCACTGAGGTGCCATTTAGAGAGAGCAAACTGCACAGATTAAACACATGCCAGGGGCCCTTACCCCTATCAAAGAATCCTAGAGTCTCGTCTCAAATCAACTTTCCCTCCAAAAGACTTTTCTTATAGCTGTCACCATAGACTTCACAAGCTCTAGAAAGTCCTATAAGTGAAACCATATAGGTTCAGGAGAGACTGAAACTGGCTGGCCCAGCTCATAAGTCCCATGGGTGGCATTTCTACCCCTACTCCGTCTTCACTTGGGTACCCTGACCCGACTCACAGTGGTATGAACGTTTGCAACAAGATGGAAGCGCTATAAATCAGGAGCAGTTCTTGTAGTCGCTATTTGATTGTCAAGTTCTTTTCAGTTAGTTATTTAGTAGTTTTGAAGGGTTTGCCTCTTTGATTCTTAATAATATTTGTGAATCATCATTAGGGTCTTTAAATTTTGATTTGGGTGTAAAAGATTAATTCTTGGCTTTGCTGACTTGCCTCCTACTGCTTGTCCATTTTCTGTTTCATTATTTTCTACTTGTAGATTTACTCTCTCATATGCTCTAGTTATTAAATCAAGCCAAAGTCAATTCACTGATGTTGCCTCGATTTCAACGCCTAGTGATGCAATAGCACACTGTCATCAAGAGGACGCAGACTCAGAGCGACCCTAGAGAACAGAATCGGGTTTCTGGAACTTAAATCTTTGTGCTAGCAGACAGCTGCATTTTTCTTCAGGGGACCTGGTGGTGTGTTTGAACCAGTAACACAATTCTGACTCACAGCGACCCTATAGGACTGGGTGTCGGAGACTGTCCCTCTTCACAAGAGTAGAAAGCCTCACCTTTCGCCTACAGAGGGGCTGCTAGTTTCGAACTGCAGACCTTGTGGAACCTGGTGGCATAGTTGAATAGCACCAGCTGCTCCACAGAAGAAATATGAGGCTTTCTACTTCCATAAACAGCAAAAAATTTTTTTAAAAGAGTAAAAATCTTGGAAATCCACAGAAGCAGTTCTGCCCTGCTCTACAGAATCACTTTGAGCTATTTCAGTATGGATGTGGGAAAAATGAACGAGAACTTCTTTCAAAACACAATATCCTGAAACTGTTTTAATGTCATTTACTCTTGTACAAATGACTCTCTCGAGGCTAATGGGAGGCACCTTTCTTCGGGAGCAAGGAGTCACACGTCTAGACAACAGAAAAGCCCCTGGTGTTGGTTAGAAACTGGAGGCTCAGTGTCTCTACTTTACCTTCCAATGTTCCTGAAAAAAAAATCAGAATATGTATGCATGTGTATATTCAGAGAAAGTACAAGGGAGCAAAAGGAGTAAGATATACATATTTAGTAACAAACACATGAGAGTCCTTTGTCTTATTTTTTTTATGTTGATATCATATCAAAATTTAAAAGTTACAGAAAATAAAGTCTGGAACCCAAATGAATGAAGTTATATTCTTGTCAGGTGCTCATTATTAATTATTTATTGATATAGATCATTGCTGGGGTTATGAGAGTTTATGTTCTATAACTTTTTATTTTGAGCTGATATCGATATTTAAAGAAACAAAAACGAATGAGAGAAGGAACTCGGGTATTCTTGACTAATTGATTCTGTTTCCCCCATCTTTCTCTCTTGTTCTCTCTGTCTCTCTTCCTTTCTGCCTCTTGATAAAAACTCAGAGACATGCCGCTGTTCCATATGACTTAAAACCAGAGGTGCTTCACTCGCTGGCGACGGGATGTCCACGGAGGCTCTGATTCACGTCCGAGGTGAGCTGGCAGCTTTTCAAGAGGGAAAAGTGAGGAACGGACGCTCAGCTCGCATTGTCAGAAAAGAACATGACTGAGAGAGATTTGTTCTTGAGGGACCCGAAATAGAAAACTCTCGTCCTTGAAGGGCGCTTGGCGATGAAAAGCAAATCAAAACAAACACAGGGACACAACGGCTGCTGGAAGGCACTTTAGGAACAGCTTCTATCACCTTTCTAGTAATTTTCCGCACTGTGGCAAACATTCTTTTTTGCAATTGTCAATCCCCCAAACAAACGGTCCTTTTCCTAAAATCTCTACGACCCACTCATTTCCACCTTTTTCCTCTCCTAATTTTAGAACAAAGCAAGCTGTTATTAGGTTGTCTTGTGCATTTATCATATGAAAACCCTGTCTAGGCCTTTTTTGAAAATTGAAATGAAAGAAACTTTGTATATTGGTTTTTTTTCTTTTTATTTTTTTGTATCTTCATTTGCAGGTAAACATTTCAAATTGCCATGGTATAATTTAATGCTTTTCAATGTCTGGCGATGTCGAATAAACAAAACGGCATTAAAATATTCACATAAGCTTTTTCCTTCAATTCGAACTTTCTGTACAAGTACTTCTCTGCTGAAAATCGCATACTGGTTCTGTCCTGTTAGAAACACACGAACGTGCTGTCGGGGAAGTGGATTGTCTGTTTGGCCCTGAAGTTTGACTGTGAAGAACTTCCAGAAGCCACCCCCCACCCCCACCCTCAAAACTGCCATGTCTGGTAAGTCTGAAGATAGTCTGAAAGCCAAATATCCTCCAAATTTTTAAGATAATATCTATTTCTACTGGGGAAATATATTTATCTTTTTCTACGAATGTGTAGCGCGTATGAGGGACTATTTGGAGATTAGTCTATTTCGTTTTTAATATGCATGTTTTCGTTACTACCAGATGTTAGCATATTCTTAATTCAAGTCATCAGGTTCAATTACATCACCAGGAAGGGCTGTTGTGTTCTTCCTGCATCTGAGCTATTAATAAAATATGTTTTTAATTTACAAAATCGCTTGGCTTTGGAACAGGGCATAACTCTGGGGAACTGGAAATACAGGAAGGCAAAATCACATATTTGGACCACTGAGGTTTCTAAGACAGACATAAAAATACATTTCACATCTTTCTTTAGACATTTCCCCTTTTATACTTTGCCTCACATTGTCTATACTGCAGCACCAACTTAACATCACTCATTAGCGCTGATTGGAGGACATACATCATCTGTCAAATTGACATATGCTACAAATCAATATTTTATTAAAGGGTACATATTTAGTAAATGGACCCATACCATTTTATATCCCAGGAACATGAAACATGTGTGTGTGTGTGTGTGTGTGTGTTGTGTGCTGTGAAGACACATTCTTTTCTACAATCCGTGCATTTCTGTTCATGACTGGAAATCAAGGGAATGCATCCTATGGGGAATATTCACCCAACCTGTATACAAATGTTCTGGCTGCCAAGTAGTGGAGACATATGGAAATCATTTTCTTTACACAAAACAAGGCTGAGATAAGTCTCACAGGCAAAGGTTTCTGTGAACTTCAGAAGAAAGGGACATACTGCTGTTGGGTCAAGCCCAACCCATTGCACCATCAAGGGCAGAGCAAAACTGCTCCCGAGGGCTTTGGGGCCTGTAAAGCTTTATGGGAGTAGACAGCCTCCTCTTTCTCCCATGAGTGTGGATAGTAAGTTTGAACCATGGACCTTAGAGTTACCAGAGTAATGCCTGGCTCACTGCAACACCAGGACTCACACAGAATGAAATCGCAGCCTTGCTATTCTTATTTCCTACATATCAGTTACTCTGCAGACCAAAATTAGAGAACCTTAATTTTTTGGCCTTTAAAGATATACTTTCTGAAAGAGTGTTAGTTATGTACATTATTTTAAATTTTTGTATTGCTGCTATTATAATAACATTTTACTTTCATATTTTAAGGCTATATTTCACAAACATAAGGCTCATTTTCACATTAAGACAAATAGATGGTAATTTTTCTGAACTTACAGATGGAAAGCAATATATA
Organism: Tenrec ecaudatus; assembly: GCF_050624435.1. NCBI lineage: Eukaryota > Metazoa > Chordata > Mammalia > Afrosoricida > Tenrecidae > Tenrec > Tenrec ecaudatus. The sequence continues at coordinate 17,125,514 of NC_134542.1, read as the reverse complement.
AAGAGAAAAAATCTTTAGGGGACCGCTAAGGGCTTTTATATTGAGTACCAACTTTAATTGGTTGATATTGGCTAGATGAAGTTTGTATTGAGAAGGAATTCAGGCTTCGGGGGAACAAGCATCATTATCAATTAGAAATGCCTGCCTTCGAGGCTGGAGTATAAAGTTGAAGCACATCTTTTGTGTATTTCCCAAGTCTAAGCAAGGTTAGAAGAACTCTGGTGGTGTGGTAATTTTGTGTAGGTCAGCAGTTCAAAACCACCAGCGGACTCATGGGAGAAAGATAAGGTGTTCTACACTGGAAAGAATTACAGTATAGGAAACCCACAGAGGCCGAAGGATTCTGTCCTACAGGGTTACCATGAATCCTAATCAATGCAATGGCAGTGAGTTTGTTTTATTGTTTTGTTTTTAAGTGATATTAAGAGGATCTTTGTTAGTGGAGTGCATTAAGCATTGGATTGGTAACTGAAAGACCAGTGTTTCAAGCCCTCGAGCCACTCTGCAGGAGAAAGACGAGGCTGACAGCTTGAATAAAGGTTTGCAGTCATGGCTGCTCTAACGCAGGCTTCTATTATAGTCTGTGGGTTAGCTACTAGGTTCCACCACAGGTTACCATCATCTACACGTCACTTTGTTGTCCCGTGAAGACTTGCATGTTGCTCTGATGCTGGGAGCTGGGCCAATGGTACTTCAAATATCAGTAGGGTTACCGATGGTGGGCAGGATTTAGCAGAGCTTCCAGACTAAGAATGATTAAGGGGGGAAAGGCCTGGCCATCTATTTCTGAAAATGACCCATTGAAGACCTTATGGATCACAACAGAATATTTTCTGATATGGTGCTGAAGGTGAGCCTCGTAGGTTGGAAGGCAGTGCTCAACAGACACAACAAGGGATCCAGACATAAAAGAGTTAATGAAGGGGATGTTGGACTAAATCATATTTTGTTATGCTATTGAGCCACCTCTATCGCAATAACAAAGCCATTGCCATTGAGTGGACTCTGCTCGTGGTAGTTACATAATTTCATGTCAACTTGATACATAAGTGTAGGGGCGGATGCTAGCCAGTCAACCAGATCACATCCTGAGGATGCTTCCTGATGCGTATGACCTTTTCATGAGGATTCTGGGAACTTCCTCTCTTTCCCCCTGGAGATGGGCCACACGCTCTCTCTCTCTGTTTCACCCTTCTGTTGAGGAGCCACATTTAAAGAGCTAGAGGAGCCACGTGGACACCCATGCCAACGCTGAGATGCTTCCACTGGCATCAAATCCACAAGACGTTGCATCCAATGGCCTGTGATCCTCCGGAATTTGGCATCGTTGTGACTGCGAGTCTGAAGAAGGATTTTGTTCTAGTATTGTACTTATTGGCTAATATCAGACTTATGGACTTAATCTGGACTGGACTGGGATGCTTTTAAAAAATTTTTTAAATTTATTTTTACATTTTATTAGGGGCTCATACAACTCTTATCGCAATCCATACATATAAATACATCAATTGTATAAAGCACATTTGGTGAAGCACGTGATGTTAGCTGGTATTGATGATTTCATGAGCCATCTACTACCTGTGGGCTGGACCATCCCAACCCCGATATTATGGTTTCTGAGACTGTAAGTCATGATGGGAGTAATAGCCTCATCTTTCTCCCTTGCTGCAACTCGTAAGTTTGAAATGGTGACCTTATAAAGCAGTGCTAAATTCCAGCTCTTCTTAAGTCTCCTTAATATAATATATGATTTAAAAAAGTATGTCATTTAGAAAGGTGACTTACAAAGAAAGACAGATATTATAACAGGATAACATGGGTCTTTAACAGAATAAAAATTTAGATGAAAGTGAGACAGAGGCATGAGGTAAATGACCTATTTGTTAGTTGAATTAAAGCAGAAAAAATGGGTTAGAAGATTCAGTGTCCATGAATTTTTTTTTAAACAGATTTTTCAGGTGGACTATGATATTTTGGGTATTAATATTGACCTAAGATTTAACCCCCTAGTCATAAAATTGAAAGAATGTCATATATTTAAGAACATTTCTTAAAAATGCAACAGCAAATTTAATAGGCTTGCTTCTGATTAAGAATGACTCTGATATACACAGATAACATGCCAGCCAACATAGAATTCAAATTGCTACAGGGGCCAAAGGAGTGTGGTTCTCATATTGCGAATGTTAGAATGGTAGGTTTCTAAAGAAATCCTAACATATTGATCTGTTTTCAATACTTTGATGGGGTCATAATGGCTATATGCTCGAGACTGTACTCGAGCACAGTCTAGCCGAGATGTGGAGCACACCGCTAGTCTGCTGCCCGATGAAGATAAGCTTGCCTGCACTGACACATGGTGCACTTGTAATCAGTCTCAGTCTGAGGGTGGCGATTAAAGAGCCTAGCACAGGTAAGAGAAGCCCTGGTCAAATGGTGCTTAAATGCTTGGCTGCTAACTGAAAGGTCAGCGTTCAAATTCACTAGCCACTCTGCAAGAGAGAGATATGGCAGTCTGCTTCTTTAGAGATTACGATTTTGGCAATTCTCCACGGGCTCTGTCTTCTCCGGTGTCTATAACTCTACCAGAAAGGATTTACCTGCTGACACAGGTAAGTGGATGGAAGAATAGCCTGTCTCTGTACCCTGGGTTGCAATTAAGAACCCAACACTCCTCCCTTCTTTCTTCAGATGCTAAGAATTTCACTTTCCACCTTCTCGATAAAGCATGGAAATGTAAGATTAAATTGGCACACAATTCCAGTTCCTCTATTGTGTTTTATATTCTGTCTTCTCCAAAATCCAATGCAATCCTAAAATAGAACAGAATAATTCAGCACTTTCGAAATATGCAATTAAGAAGCCTAGTCACACAAGGAAGGAGTCCTTTAATCGAGGAAGTTAAATAGAGCATGCGTGAATCTAGAGAGTTTCTTTCCCCTAGCCTAGAGCTTTTGAATTTGGGTTTATGAATCCTAATAGGCCAATTAGCTTAGCTGGTTAGAGCATGGTGTTAATGAGAATAAGGTCAGGGTGTAGGTCCGCAAGGAGTTGATGAGCTTTTAGTAGAAAAATAAAATAAAATCACTTCCCCAGATATAACTTGGGCCTTAAACCATATTCTTCCATCCATCTCACAAAGGAGACACTTCATCACACATAACACCAGTTCAGACTATGTGGATATCTCAGTGTTAACCTTCTCGTGTTGCAAAGCACACATGAAGGACTGATGGTAGACTACTTCTAAAAACAAAGAAATCCCTGTGGTCAAGTTGTCTTATTCCAAATCCAAATATACATTGATTTATCTAAGTCAATTTTGACTCAACAAAGATGATGAAATTTATATATGAGAAAGCAAGAGCTAAAAATATTTGAAGAACTATCATGTCAGATATCTTGGGATCCTTTATATGCATTATTTTATTTAATTCTTAAGACAAGCTTCTGAAGATGGTATGCTTATAAGCATGTATATAAACTCTGAGATTTAGGTTTATGTATTGTAGTCAGAGACCTGCAATTTAGTCTCTAACCCTTTACTTATTGAATGCATAACCATACGAGAGTTCATTAGATTCTCTAACCTCACCATTCTCACAACTAAGTGAGGCTGTGAACAGTATATGTTGTGGTTAGGTGCTTGTTATTGTTGTTGGGGTGAGAGTCGGTTCTGACCCACAATGACTCTGTGCACAACAGAACAAGATATTACCTGGTCTGAGCCATCTTCACAATTGTTCTTATTTGGGGCCATTGTTGCCGCAACCATGCTCATCCTCGTGGGACTTCCTATCTTTCACTGTCCTTGTACTATCCTGACAACATACCCAAATTATGTAAGACGACCTCTTGCCATCCTTTCCGCTAGGAGTACTTTGCCCTTATCTCTTCCAAGATGTGTTTGTTCTTTTCGCAGCCCACTGCACTTTCAATATTCTTCTCCAGCACAATGGAAATGTATCAACTCTTGGTTGATCTTTCTTATGCGGTGCAAAACTTTCACATGGATATAAGCTAATAGAAAATACCATGACTTAGGTCAGGTGCACCTTAGTCTTCAAACGAACATGCCTACTTTTCAATATTTAAAGAAATTTATGCACCAGATTTACCTAATACAAGATGTCATTTGATCTCTTGACTGTGACTGCTGCTTCCATGAGAATTTATAGTGGACCCAAGAAAGATAAAATCCTTCACAACTTCAATCTTTTCTCCATTTATCATGAAGTTACATATTGGTTAAGTTGTGAGGATTTGGGTTCTATTGACATTGAGTTGTAATCCATCTTGAAGGCTGTAATCCGTGATATTCATCACTGTGTTTTTCAAGTGCTCCTCACTTTCAGCGAGCAAGCATGTATCATCTGCATATTACACATTGTTAATAAGTTGTCCTCCAATCCTGATGCACCATTCCCCTCCATAAAATCCAACTTCTCTGATGATTTGCTCAGTGTATAGATTGAATAAGCATGGTGTGAAACTACAACCCTGACACACAGTTTTCTTGATTCTAAACCATGGGGTATTCCCTGGTTCTATTTTCACAAGTTTCTTGATCCATGTACAAGTTCCACATGAATATAATGAAGTGTTCTGGAATTCCCATTCTTCTCCAGGTTATCTACAGTTTGCTATGACCCACACAGTCATAACAATAGTAAGCATCTTTCTGGTATTCTCTGCTTTGAGCCAAGATCCACCTGGCATTAGCAATGATATCCCTTGTCCCATGTCCTCTTCTGAATTCAGACTGAACCTCTGGCAGCTTCCTGTCAATGTCTTCCTAAAACTGTTATTGGATGAGCATCAGGAACATTCTACTTGCATGTGATATCCATGATAATGTTCCATAATTTTAGCATTTTGCTGGGTTGCTTTTCTTTGGAATGGGTACAAACATGAATCTCGTTCAGGTAGTTGGCCAAGTATCTGTCTTCCAAATTTCCTGTCGTAGATGAGTGAGGGCTTCCAGTGCTTCATCAGCCTATTGATGCATTTCAATTGGCATTCCACCGATGTCTGTGGCCTTGTTTTTGCTCAGGCTTTCAGTGCACCTGGAAATTTGTCCTTCAAAACCACTGGCTCTTGTTCATATACTAACTCCTGGAAAGTTTGAATATCGACCAGCTCTTTTTGGCGCAGTAACAGTGTATCTTTCTGTCTTCTGTTGACATAGATTGCTTCATTCCGCATTTTGTCCTTAGAATCTTTCACTATTGCAGCTCTAGGCCTGACCATTTTAACACTTTATTAGCACACACTTCACATTTCATATGGGAACATTTACTTCTTCCATGTACTCAATGTTATCAGCTCCCCATGTCCCCAACCTTCCCTGTCATACCCACCAAGAAACGGTCAATGAGGTCACTGTCTCTAGAGCTTAACCCAACCTGGATTTCACATACTCAAAAACAAAGGAAACATGCAGGAAAAACCAGCCAACCAGTGTACTCTGCAAGACACCAAAATATTCACATGCCTGGACTCTGGTCAGAAGGGAGCCACCAGGGGCGTAACCCATGTATGGACCCTGTCAATCAATTGGGTGCTCTCATTGCCATCCATAGCCTTCTGCAAACTAGGTGCTCCCAATTGAAGCTCTGACACTATTTTTCATTTGAGTTTGGATTTTATGGTTTATAATCCTTGGATTATACAGGCTGGTGTGCTTCTTCGGTGTGGCCTTGGACTTTTCACTTTGTTCTTTCAGTTTCAAACATGCTGAATATATTTTTCCCTTTTGGTTTTCTAACCCTAGAACGTTGCCCATTTCGTTATAATATTTTGCTTTATCTTCTTGAGCTGCCTTTTGAAATTTTTTATTCAGCTCTTTGACTTCATCATTTCTTCCATTTTCCATTCATAGCGACTCTTTGCTTAAGAGCAACTTTCAGAGTCTCTCCTGGCATCCACTTTGATCTTTTCTTTCTGTTCTGTCTTTTTATTGTTCTTTCACTTTCTTCTTGTATGATGTCTTGATGTCTCCCCATGATTATCATGTCTTCTGTTATTAGTGCTCAATGCAGCAAACTTGTTCTTGAGCTATTCTCAAAATTCAGGTGGGATATACTCTAGTTATATTTTGGCTCTTGTGGACCTGTTCTGATTTTCTTTACCTTGAACTTGAACTAACAAATGAGCAATTGATGGTTTGTGGCACAGTCAGTCCTTGGCCTGGTTTCAGCGGCTGATAATGAGCTTCTCCATTGTCTCTCCAGATGTAGTCAATCTGATTCCTGCATATTCCTTTTGGAGAAGTCCATGTGTACAGTCCCCATATGTGCTGTTGAAGAAAGATATACGTGATCTCAAGCTTCATTTCTATCACCAAAGCCATATTTTCCAAATACGTTCCTCCTTCTTTGCTTCTAACTTTTGAATTCCACTTGCCAATAATGATCAATGCATCTTGATTGCATTTCGACTGATCAGTTTGATCAATTTCAAACCGAAGAGTTGGTAGAATTCTTCACTTTCTTCATCACTAGCTTTTATGGTTGGTGCATGAATTTGAATAATAGTTTAAGTGATTGAATTGCCTTGATTGCAGATAGATATGACCTTATCATAGACAGTACTTAACTTGCAAGCTCGACCTTGAAATGTCCTTCCTGACAACGAATGCAAAGACATTTCTCTTGATGGTATAGTTCCCAGCATTGTAAATCATAGGCTTTTCTGATTTAAAATGGTCAATACCAGTCCATTTTAGCTCATTAGCATTTCAGATGTCGATCTTTATGTATTCCATTTCATTTTCTACCACTTTAAAATTTCTAGATTAATAATTTGAATGTTCCAAGGCACAATTACTAGTGGATTTTTCCCGTTGTTTCTTCTTACATTGAGTGACAGGCCCATCAGCAAGTGAAGATCCCCACACAGGCGTTAGCCGCCCTCAAATCACCATGGTCGACTTCCCTTGGAGAAGCAGCCCGGCCTCAGTAACATTTGCGGGCTTCAGACGTGAGGAGCCGTCCTCTGGCACTATGTCTGACAAGGGTCTGCTTCCAGTCATTCGGCCTCTGTCTCAAATAATGCTTCAAGACTATTCCCAAGGGTTTCGGAGGTACTTCCTCCATAGTGTGCACAGCCGGTTCATTATTTGTCATACATATTAGGCACAGAATTAGCTGTGGTTCCAGGAGTCCAAATTCATGAGTGGCTCCACAGGATGAAAATGAGGCTTTCTGCTACTCTGAAGATTTCCAGTCTCAGAAATCCAAAGGTATAGTTAGTTCTACTCTGTCCTTTTTTTTTAATCTGAAAAATAATTTTTAGTCATTATATATTCTTTGTTGGACCTTACCACTCTCTCTTTTAAATCCATTGACATATTTCTTTCTTTTTTTTAAATCATTTTTTGGGGGGGGGCTCATTCAATTCTTATCACAATCCATACATACATCCATTGTTTCAAGCACATATGTACATTCGTTGCCATCATGGTTCTGAAAACATTGTATTGTATTCTGACTTATTCCATTTCTGTGTCTGATCTGCTCTTAATCTTTTGTCTGTCGAGACAGAGGTCACTTGGGTATGATCTGCAATGAGGATATCAGTTCTCTGCAATGTTCCAGCAATAGCAGCCGATGAACTGATCAAGTTGAACATGAAATATAGTTAATCAGAGAAAGATGAAAATAATGTGTACATAAGATTATAGACTATTAAACAGTTTCCACTTAATAAATAAATAAATAAGCTCATTGTTGCCGAGATATTTCAGATTCTGAGCAACACCACATGTGCCCAAGTAAAACTGAGCTCTCGACGATGGTCTTGCCTGTAAAGTCGGGAACCGAGCTGCTCTCCTTCCCCATTGGGTGCATTCCACTTAGCAGAAAAGAAATTCTTTGTGTGTCCCAAGGGCCCTTCCATTAAAAAAATAAAAGTCTTGTCCAGTCAGGGTGCAGTAAACCTCTGATGAAATATACAACCTTCCTCTGGTTCTTTAATGCTTCCTCTCCGCCACTTTCATGACACCAATTCTACCTTACAAATCAGGCTAGAGCAGAGCATGCACATGGGTACAGATAAGAGCTGGAAACACAGGGAAACCAGGACAGATAAACCCCTCAGGACCAATAGTGAGAGTAGTGATACCAAGAGAATAAGGGGTAGGGGGGGAAAGGGGGAACCGATCACAATGAGCTACATATAACCCCCTCCGTGGGGGATGGACAATAAGAAAGTGGGTAAAGGGAGACTATGGTGAGTGTAAGAGATGAACAAATAATTATAACTATAAACTATCAAGGGTTCATGAGGGAGGGAGGGAAACATGAGGAGCTGATATCAAGAGCTCAAGTAGAAAGAAAATATTTTGAAACCGATGATGGCAACAAATGTACAAATGTGCTTGACACAATGGATGTATACATGCACGGTGATCAGAGTTGTACGAGTCCCCAGTAAAATGATTCAAACAAAACCAAACAAAAACAGTCTTGTCTAAAACCAGAGGCAGCCATTCTGCCAAAATGGGCCCACAGGTAAACAAGCTCTACTTTGCAGGCCACACGTTCATGGTAGCAAATATGCAAAGCTGCCTTTGTCACAAGAAAATACCCATTAGCAACGCGCACACAAAGAGGCACAGCTGTGTTGTGCGCCAGTAAAATGGTTTCCTTTTTTTTTTACCAAATCAGCGACAGATCAGAGCTACTCTGTGGGCTGTGGTTTACCAACCCCTGGTCTAAAAGGCTTTTTATACTTTGTGGTTTGATATTAAATACACGTTATTTTAACATTCCATCGTGAAACCATTAAGTCCTGAACCAACTCTAATTTTCCATTCTTGATAACAATTCTTCTATTGCTGTCTCCCAAGCCTTCTTTGTTCAGCTAATAGAAAGATCAGCTAAATTTGACCACAATGACATTGTTGTTGGGAATGAGCAAGGAAGTAGGGAACAATAGATACTTTTTAAAGCTTTTACAAGGGAGAGAGAATCTCAATGTGCATCCCCTTATAATTCCCAGATTGTTCTGAATGAAGGCATCCGTGTGATTGACACGTTTGGATGTTGGCGTCAAGGGTCTCACAGTAAAATCAGAGTTCTTCTCCCTAGACAAATGCAGTGCTGGTCTACAGGTTGTGAACCCCTCTGGGTCCTCCTGATGACCTGGCCATATCGAAGCCTGAGCCCTCACACCTGCCCTCTGCAGAAAAGTCTCGTTGCTTTTGGCAGGATTATGAGTGAAATATAGCGAACGCTGAAGGAAAAAAAAAGTTTCACATAAAAATTGTGTTTGGGTCCTAGTTTAACTCTAAGACATCCTTGACCACGATTGGAGAGAATTTGGTTGGAGAGAATTACCAAAATGAGTGCTAATACTCATTTTGGGGGCTTGAGAAGAAGAATTTCCACTAAGTCACTTCATACTTCTTATAGTTTAAAGGTCAAGACACTTCACATGTGTGTGCCAGACTTCAGCTTGACCTGTCTCTTACACCAAAGATGCCTTGCCCCTGGGAGCTTGCTGAGTATGCAAGAATCTTAATTGTGCTGTTGTTTTCTCTTTGGCCACATAAATCTGAGCTTCTTTCGAGAAGAATTTTGGCTACGGTTTTTATTCTCCGCTTAGCCTGTCCTAACAAGGCCATGAGATTCAGGAAGAGAAAAAGTTTTATTATTTCTCCCTATCGCGTCGTTGACATCTTCCCAAAGTCCTGGTGAAGGTTTTATTGTGAGCTATTGGCTAGTCATCGTAGGATGTGTGTGCCACTGCAGCGTCTGTTCCCTGCAGATGATTAGAAATAAGTGAGAAGCAGACTCGTTGCTTCCCTCTTTCATAACTACCTAGTGGAGACCATCTGCTTTCTCCTGTACCTCTAAGACTCCTGCCTCTCCCTTGTTTGAGAAATGTTAGGATGTTTACTCCTCTCTTGTGACAACATTGATTTCTTAGCATCCCTGGAAAATATTAGCTTCCTGCAATCCGATACCAGCTGTAGAGCAAGAATATCCAAAACATAAAATAGAATGCAAATAATTTCTAGCGAGGCTGTTTCACCCAATGTATCTGAACATACACATCCCGCTTTCCCGAATCAGGCAGGAACATCTTAAGAACATTCTGCTTGGCAGACTCAGTCACAGAGCTTAAGAGGAATCCCATGACCGAGTGCCCAGCTTGAAAATGGAAAGCAAAAATCTGGTAAGCGTGACACATAAGAGATTTTACCATTTTGTGTGCATGGTAAATATTTGTGGTATTTAGATGCTTTGGCAACTTAAGTCAGGAAAGAATATCTTGTTGAGCATAATTAGGTTTATTTGGCATGATTCATATGCAACAAGGAAACATAAATAAATATATGAAGCAATTATGTTATAGTCTTCATTATCTCCTTTTTGAAGGTAGAATGAGGTATATGATTTTTATCAGTATACATTCCCAGGAAGGTTACTCTACCCCAACTGGGTTGATTAGAACATATTAATGTTGTCCCAAAATTTCAGCACTGTCACTGGAAATTGAAATAGGCCTGAAAAGGTTGAAAGAAATTTGACTGGATCTGATGAAAATTAGACTTTAAGTAGTATGAATTTTAAAACGTTGTATGGATACTATACCCTTCCATGTCATTACACCTTGTTGTACTGCCTAAGTTATTGGTATAAATAACAAGGGAGGTTGAAAACCAGTATAATTATAATGGCCAATACAACTCTAACATTTTTATTGTGAGCATACCAAGCTATGGTGGTTGACTCCTAGATGTGTTTTCGTTTCAGATGTTATATTTAACATCCTATTTCAGTTTACAGAAACCTTGGCAACAAGGTGGGCTGATGATTATCATTTCTACCAAGTACACGAGGAACCCGTTTCCCAGGATGGGTCAGACAACATCTGCTCACAGAAGTAAAGAGGAGCAGCATTTGCCCTTGAAACCTCAGATCTTCTCCATTTCACTTTGTATTTTCAATAATAAAAACTGGTAGATCCTTCATAGCACTGCCTTCAAGGGAGGTATGCCTCATCTTTTTGTGACACATCTTTCTTTCAAATAATCTGTAATCTTGAACTAAAGATACACAACCACACATGCCATTTTCAAAGTTCAGTCCTCAACACCAGGAAAGTTATTTCTTCATATTTTGAATTTTTCTTTGACACTTTTAAATTCTACAGCCACCATGGGTTCTATGGAAACACACAAACAAGGGAAGCCCAACAGGAAATTCTCTATTTTTTTATTATCAGCAGGAAATTTAGCTCAGGAAGTACAATAAAACATTGGCTATTTAGAATCCTTAGGGAATGGATCCTTCCAGAAAGCTAAGCTTTGGAAGTCCCTGAGGACACACTCCAAAATCTGAAATGAGGTTATTTAGTGACTTTGAATTAAAACAGCCTTAAAATGTACCCCTGGTAGGTTAAACTGATTCGACTATTTTCTATTGATCAAGAAATATTTTAACCCAATGACTTCCTTGAATACAGTCTGATGATCCTAGGTTTAACCAAGGCCTGTAGAAGGTTTAACAAGGATTTCCATCATGTTTGCGTGTGTGTGTGTGTGTGTGTGTGTGTGTGTGTGTGTTTACCTCTACATCCTCTAAATCAACTGCTCTTTATTTCTATTAAAAAACACTCTTCCCCCATTTAATATGTGAAATGAGTGTAGATAACCAAGCCTGTTAAAACCACAGGAAAGTGAAAGTAAATAGACAGTAGGAGAAAAACAGGATTTCTCGAACGACTATCCAGAAGATAACATTACAACAAAGTCTTTGTGCTTGCTCACCAAGGTGAATCACAAGCGAATACAGTCTGAGTCCAATTACTGTTTTCAACTGTGTAGACAGAGTCCAAGACACAATCATTTGGACAAACTTAAAAAATATATATATAACACAGGGCATGCATATGGATTCTATGATAATTTGCATCCTTTGGGGTTTACTAGGAAATACATCCATATTCAAATTTCCCTTGAACTCAAAATGGCCATAACGGTGAGTTTAAAACTATCAAGTTTAATTTCAGCTATTAGCGCATTGAATCAAGAAACATCTTCTAAATGGTCACCATTTGCAGGCATGGTCTCTTGCTCGCTGTACAGCAAATTGAATCACATTGGCATGCTTATTCTTTATCAAATTGTAATTATTGCACTGTCATTTATTTATCCATTTATGTCAGGTTTTATTAAGTAAATGCTATTATCAGGAATTAATAATACAGCCAGAGCAGATGTGACTTCAACTCGTATGCACTCAGCAGATTCCTGGAGGAGGTTTGGCTGCTAACCACAAAGTCGGCAGTTCGAGACCATCAGATGCCCCATGGAAGAAAGAAGAAGCTGTTTACTTATGCAAAGAGTCGGTTTTCAGAAGCCTACAGAGGCAGGCCGCTCTGCCCTGTCCTATAGAGCCGCTATGAGTTGGAATCAACTGGATGGCACTGAATTTGGTTTGATTTTTAAAATAATTAACAAGTCTATAAAAACACACCATGGCCAAGACTAGGAGTACAGGTTCCCATGAAAATACGTAACTGGGAACACTAATCTTGTCTGGACTATCAGTATGGTCTCTGTAAAGAAGGACATCGACCATATAAAACAGTGAGGCGCTTTGTTGGGCTCCAGCTATTCTGGAATAATGAAAAAGTACATGCAGAAGTTCTGGCATGAGGAGGTCAGGGAGGTGTCATGGCTAGTTTTATGTGTCAACTTGGCCTGGCTATGGTACCCAGCCCTTTAATCAGACACTGATCTCAGTGTTACTTTGAAAATATTTTGTGGATGCTGTTGAATTCTATCATCTACTGACTGTAAGCCAAGGAGATGACCCCCAGTAATGGATTGAAGCCCTTAAAAGCAAACACTGAGGTGCTAACAGAGGCCCTGATGCAAGAAAGGACTATAAATTCCTATCGTTGCCCTACACATTTTCAATCATCTGCCTTCACAATCCCGTGAACTACTTGCATGAAGAAGGAATACTAGCAAGACAATGGAAAACGTGACACTTCAGATGCCGGATCCTGTAGAGCCTTGGGCACTCCGTAAGTCTTCCTGGTGAGTATGCTTTTTAATAATGCCTGTGTTTAATAATAAAGAATAATTTTGTACTCAAAATGTGAAAAATAAATCTTTTTCTTTTTATAAGGAATATAACAGGATAACCAAATTTCTTTTGATGTCCTCCATGATCCTTCACCTATCCCACATAGATGTGACCTGTTTCTGTCAATATCATAAGATGTAGATTTCCACATTGGATGTGTCTTTGTGGTCTTGCCTCCAGGAGTGGGACAAAAATGATCCTCAAATAACAGCCAGGCCCAGGTGAGAGAGGCCCCAGAAAGGTCAGAGCAGGAAGGCCCAACAACACCACTGGAGAAAAGCGGTACCCAAAAAGCATCCTTCCAGCTTGGGGTAGCATATGAAGGTCTCTAAAATGGGAGATTTCAGAAGTGGAACGAATGGATTGTCCGGTGAATTAAATGCTTTGAAAAAATTATGGATTTGGGGGAAATTGCTGTAAGCATCTGAAAATGAAGCAAATTTTTATAGATGGTAATTATTAGTTACAAGAAAACTAAAAAAGGGTTTATAAGAAAAGGTGGTATAATCATAGTGTACTTTTAGTTCAGCAGAGACTAAGCACATATTCATGTAAATATGTATAATCAGATATAAGGAAGAAACAAATATGGTGTGTGTGTGATATAAAATAATTAAGTCTTCATATTTTGCTTTAAAAGTAGATTGTGCATATTCAATAGCTTATGTTTAAAATTAATACATTTTCAAAATCACTCCCAAAATATTCTTAAAGAACATGGATTTAATTTCCAGAAGAAACAATTAAAATAGTTTAGGGGGATTATCTCAAAGAAATGAAACTATTTAGTGCAGAAGGGATAAAAGGGGAACCGTGATTTATAAATTTCATGTCATAGTTTGACATTTTAAAAAGATACGTGAATATATTGTTTTCATAAAAATTAAAAATTAACTAATAATATAAGTACCTACATTCAATTTTATATGATAGATTTGAACCAAAATTTGGGCCATGGTTTGAACAAACTTTAAAATAAGTTAGTTAATAAATTAGTCACTGTGGGGCGAATTTACTGGTATTTTCAATGGTCCGCTTCATCTGTGTGTGTGTGTGTGTGTGTGTGTGTGTGTGTGTGTGTGTGTTTAATTATGTTTGCTTCTAGAGTAGCTCAGGAGTTGCCAATCTGCCCGGGTGGAAATATTTTGAGGTGTGATCTTAAATGGAAAATATTTATCTTGACAGTTTGCCAAGAGATAAGAAGTATGGGAAGGAACAACAGGGAACTCCATTATCGGGAAACAGATTCACAAAAGCAAACTGCATTTCACTGAGTTTTGATTCATGCTTCAACCTAATAGAGCCCCCAAACCACCATGTCCTTCAAAGCTCAGGCAATGCACTTCAGCTCCAGCATGAAACGACCTCTCTCTGATTTTAGATTTTATTAACAGCTCTGGCATAAAGATATTTAAAGACCAGAAACATCAAATGAGAAATATCAGAGAACTAATCGCAATTATTCCTAATTAGGCTTTAAAGGTTCGGGAGAGTGTTGGCATTATTTGAAAGGCTGTTTAATTTAAGATACTGATTCAAATTCATGAATGATCCGGAGTGAAGGTCAGTGACCCGATGCTCGTGACTTTTGCTTTATGATGAAACCGTCTTCCAAGAGTTTGTCACAGAAACGTACAAGAATCCAGAACTTAGAATCCATCGTTTTCTAACCATCTTAAAAAAATGAATCCTTTCTCTCTAGATAATTGGGAACTTTTAACTAATAAAGAAAACAATCAAGAAGTTCCAAACAAAACAACCGACACCACCCTCTTGTCTTTGTGTTGTAGTTGTTAAGTTGCTTTCAGTTCCTGGGGACTTTACAGGTTCCAGGGTGATGGAATGGAAACACTGCCCTGCCCTGCTGCCCCCTACTAAGGATTTGATTGTGCTTCCTAACCTCTATGCCCCTGGCAATAATCCTGTTTGATCAGGGGTTGTCTGCTAAGGAGAATTTTAATTGTACTGTCGAGGCAAGGTTGTGTTTAGTCACTGGTCAAAATATTTTACAAGAAAAATATTAATAATTTATAAATGATCAAGAGTTCAAATGAGGAGTGGGGAAAGGGGAGGAAAATGAGGAGCTAATACCACGGGCTCAATTAGAAAGCAACTGCTTTGAGAATGATGATGGCAACAAATGTACCAATGTGCTTGACACGATGGATGTATATATGGAGTGTGATCAGAGTTGTACGACCCCCAATAAAATGATTAAATTTCTTTTAAAAGAAAGAAAAATATTAGCACCCGAATCGGGATCTTCTCAATGCTAGAAGACTGAGAATGAATGGCAGGCTCTAGTAGCAATCTAGTTGGTCAGCAATGTAGTCATAAATGACAGAATCCACTCTCCCTGGTCTAAGCAGAAAAACAATTTACTGCAGACTGATAGATATACACCTTGCAATTTGTACTGGAAGCTAGAGGGCAAGGTTTGCCTGCTGAACGCAGATCTTCTGCTGGACGGCTTAGTCACAAGAGCCAATGTAGAAGCTGGTTAACCAAGCTCCCTCACATTCTGGGGCACCTTCAAAGCAAGTACAGTTGCCACATCCCTCAGAGTCCCCACATCCAAAGCTAAGCCGCTCCAGGCCTCCAAGAACCAGAACACTACTACTCCAGTCATCAGATGAGTTTGGCCCACCTAGTGCTTTCAGTGCTACCTCCGCAGAGAGTCATTGGATGGATCCAGCCTTGTTCACAGGTTTCAGCCCTAGTCCCAAAGGCAGATGGGAAGAAACTGCCGCTACACTGAGCCGGGGAGGTTCCTAATACAGGTATGTCACTGTGTTAGTCTGGGTATTTTAGAGAAACAAATCCACAGAAACTCATGTATAAGAGAGAGTTTTATATAAAGGTTAAGTGCATATCAAGAAAACTTCCAAACCCAGTGCTGCCAAGCCCATAAGTCCAACATTAACCCATATATCTGACGTCAGTCCACAAAGTTCTCCTCCATCTCACAAAACACACACTATGATGCTGACTGCAGGAGGAAAGCTGAGTCAGTGAGCAGGTAAGCATCTCAGTGCTGGCAGGGGTCTCCACATGGCTGCTCCAGCACCCAGGGCTGCATCGGGGGAGATTCATGTGTCTACTCCTCAGGGATGTCTTGCCGGAAGTGAGCCTTGCCAGCTGAAGCAGGGAACTTGTTAAGACAGCTGCACTCTGGTCCAACCATCACAAAGCAAGAGACCCGAGAACTAGAAAGGCGAGGCTTACTGAGCCATTTATCCCTCCATCCTTCAATGAACCCTACATGTGTTTACCGGCCAGGTTGACACAATAAACTAACTACCTCAGTCACCAAACTTGTGGAGAGAGATAAAAAGACCTCTGAAAGGCTCAAAAACATAACAAGGACTCATTCTTCAAATGCTAAAAATAAATATCATTCATTCAGTCTTCATCTCATGATAGTCAATGCCTAAGGTGTTACAAGTAAATTCTGTTACAAAGTATGTTCTACAGCAGTGGTTCTCAACCTGTGGGTCGTGACCCCTTTGGGGGGTCAGGAGTCGCCTGATTCATAACAGTAGAAAAATTATAGTGAAGTATCAACCAAAAAATTTTATGGATGGGGGGGTCACCCCAACATGAGGAACTGTATGAAGGGATCATGGCACTAGGAAGGTGGAGAACCACTGTTCTAGAAGATAAAGCTTAAGCCTACATGTGATATGATAGTGGGAGTAATATGCCCCAGAATATTTGTTCTTCTTGGACATACATGTAACTTTCACAGTGAATATTTTTCCATGAAATTTTCATGGAAGGATAATAATTGTCACAAATGCTTATCTATCATTCAGGCAGGGCACTGAGTGCTCTGAATAAATTAAGTCCTTTTGCTTTCATGCATCAAGCACACCAGGTGGGCAGTATAACCTTTCTGTTATACAGAAACACCAATTCATTTTAGAAGGAGCTTCGAGATGCGATGATGCAGTTGAGTTCTGAATCAATTTTTTCCCATAAGAAATAACCGAAAACCGATTAATCCATTCTCAACCACCGGGTTTTAACCCTAACCTTGCCTTTGTATTCAAAGCATTACACAGAAATTTAAAAGTAAATAAGTTCAGATTTAAGTAATATAATTTAAATAAGAAACACAACATTTAAAAAGTTTTAACAACGACAGTTTGGCCCATACCTTGAGATGGATGAGGATCTGGATCTGTGGACACGGATATGGAGAGGAGGGATGGGGAGAGAGTCATTGCTTGGAAGGGGAATCCCCTTTCATAAAAATCAACTTTTAGCTACTTTTCAGGAGTAGTTTTTTTCCCCTCTTTCTTTGCCTTTTTCACTAGGGCCTCGCTGGCTTTCTCTGAAAGAAAAAAAAAATACTGAAAGAAAATGTCTAACGTGGTCTGCTGTTGGCATTTTCTTAACTATTTTCTAAAAGGGTTTACTAAATTATCATCAACAATATCGACAACGCGGTTAACCAGTTCCTTATCATCATAATTCTTTTCAAAAAACTTTCTAAGGACCCATGCCACAAAAACTAAGAAAATTATAGCAAAACGCTTGGAACACAGCCGCAAAATTTTAAACCACGCGTACTAACAACGCCAACTAACGTGGGACGACCGAAACTCGAACTGCTTTTGTTTACAAGAATCACCTGCGTCGGGTCAGAGTCCAATATTTTGTTCGAGCTCGGTGCCAATTTTCTTTTTGACATTTCGCGTTGAAATCCGATTATGTCGAGTACTGATGCGGTGGAGGACTGGGTTCTACAGATGAGTAAACTAGGGTTTAAAAAATTCAAGGCATTCACGACGGTGGAAATGGAACCTGTCCACAGGTTCGGGGACCATGGATTCAGCACCGGGGTGCTTCCCAGAGGAGCAAGCCTTTAAACCCACCAGCTGCTTTGCAGGAGAGAGACCAAGCCTTCTGTTCCCCTAAGATTCGCAGCCCTAGAAACCCAAGGGAGAAGTTCTCGTCTGCCCTCCAAGATCCCTATAAATCATAATCGATTCCATACAGTGGAATTTTTTAAATAGAAAGAACACTGAAATTTTACAGTAAATAAAAAACTTGAGATTTTAGTCCCAATCTATCATTGAGCAACTCTGGCTCTTGACCTTGACTTTTATTTTCTGTGTTGTGATTTCTTTATCTGTGAACCCGGGAGTTAGAACTCTCATCCTCTCTCTTGCACATAGTTACCTGAAAAGTCAGAAATGTGAAGGCATTTAGTAAAGAAGTTGTTATTGTTGTGTGTCATAGAGTTGATGCTGGCCTGCAGTGATTCTATGAAAATTAGGACAAAACCCGGCACGGGCCGGCACCATCCTGGCAATTGTTCCTGTGCCTGAGCCCCATTGTTGCAGCCACGGTGTCCATCCATCTCCTTGATGGCCATCCTCTTTCACTGCCTCTCCACACAACCAAGCATGATGTCCTTCTCCAGGGCCTTGTCTTTCCTGACAATATATACAAAGTATGTAAGACAAAGTCTTGCCAAAGTGCCCGCTAAAGAGCACTCTGGCTGTCCTTCTAACAAGACACATCACTTTGTCCAT
Source organism: Tenrec ecaudatus (assembly GCF_050624435.1). Taxonomy (NCBI): domain Eukaryota; kingdom Metazoa; phylum Chordata; class Mammalia; order Afrosoricida; family Tenrecidae; genus Tenrec; species Tenrec ecaudatus. Next base: position 17,106,865 of record NC_134542.1, on the reverse strand, counting down.
ACAGCATTGCATGGTAATTTGGATATTCTTCTCCAGCATTACAATTCAAAAGCATCCATTTTTCTTCGGTTTTCCTCATTCATTGGTACACTCAATGCTATTATAACTTGTACTTCAGAAATAAGGTTTCAGATATGTGTTCCTGTTATTTATAGGATGGCTTCATCTGCATTTGTTGTGGTTGTTCCATATCCCCTCCTTTGGGATTTCTCCCAGGTAGAAGCTTCTGTCCATCCATCCTCGATGATATACATATGTTTAAGAATGACCCAGAGAGGAACATCTTTCCCATCCAGAGCCACCCTAACCATAGGAGGTGATTGCACATATCCAGGAGAAAGCAGTGCCCTTTCTCCTCTAGAAAAGCTACCGGAAGGGATCTGTCTTTTTTCTCGGAAAAGAATAAAACCACCGGATGAGGAGGAACTCCTTGTTCTGATGAGGGAAGGACTGGAGCTGGCACACTGCAGAGGCTGTGGGTGGAACAATGGGAGGGAGAAATGGGGGCTTCAGGACCTCAGCCAAGTCGTGAGTTGAGCATCGCTGGAAGCCAGACCTTCCACTGTACATTTTTTTCTACATGGTGCATTTCTTTATAGTGTCAATGAGCTTAAATCAAATTCTATGTAAATATAAACATTCAGCGCACTAATCAATACAATATTGCACAAGCTTTCAAAAATAATGTTTGGTGCTGCCAAAAAGAGCAAGTATCCTTTAACTCCTTTTTGCTTGGTATGCTTCCTGGGATCTCAAGTTCTAACCTATTCAACAAGCAGAGTATAAACAACCACCAACATTCTTCCCTGATCATAAATGATCCCACACATATATCATTTGTTTGCCATAGTCTCTTCCTGGACTCAAGTCAAAATAGGAAAAAGGTGGAAGGAATCACTTCACCCGAATCCTCATTACACAGATGGAGAAGCTGGGACGCGTTGCACAGTAACTTGCTTAAACTCAGCTAATTATTTGCAAAGCTGGGGTTAAAATCCAGGTAGTCTGATCTCTGTGTTTTCCTTATTATTTCACAACATAGAGATGGTTGGCCCCTTCCTGTGGCCTTCAGATCAGAGCCTTTGCGTACTCTTTTGAATCCCTTCTGTGTGCAGAAACCTCGATCCTTGGAAAGTGGGTTTGATTTTTTTAAACAAAGTTGTTTAGCACCAAGTGCAATAAATGTGGTGAGTAATCAAACCAAGTAATTCAAGTTTTGGTCCAAAAAGGCTATAACATTGAAGTAATGAGGCAGATTCCATGCCCCTCCACCCATGTAGCTCATAAACCAACTTTGATGTTAATATATTAAATTTGAAATTCCTTTGAAATTTATTTTGGAGCTGTCTTACTCAACAGCTTGATTCTGTTCTTTTCCCTGGATTTTTAAAGGAGGTCCTACTAATATTCTTATAGAATTAAGATAATAACAATGGTATGGAAAATGCCTTGTTTCAGAGGCTGAAACTGAGATTGAAAAACATAATGTGATTTCACTTAACAATAGCTTGTTGAGTGCATTCTACGTATTACTACTAATTCACCACTAATTCACACCTTTCTGCAAAGGAGAGGAGCACAAGACTCCCATCCTCTCTGAACTCAAAACCATCATGATGAAAAAGCACAGAGAGGCTAAATTAACTCTCTAAAGCAGCGGTTCTCAACCTGTGGGTCGCAGCCCCTTTGGCAGGTCAAACAACCATTTCCCAGGGGTCGCCTGATTCATAACAGTAGCAAAATTAGTTATGAAGTAGCAACAAAAATAATTTTATGGTTGGGGGGGCGGGTCACCACAACATGAGGAACTGTACAAAAGAGTTGCAGTGTTTGGAAGGTTGAGAACCGCTGCTCTAAAGTTTCTGGATTCCCAGACCAGTGATCTTAGTTTAAAAGTAAAATGCACTAACATTCCACCCCTGATAAAATTAAATGCAAAAATCAAAACTGTCTCTGGCAAGGTAGAGAGTGGATTACAACCAAGAATTAACAATGCACCATACAAGCTTGACCCAGAATGTGTAAAGTTCTAGTTTCAGGGAATTAAATGGGACTGTTAACATAGAAACTTGAAATATGATGGGGATGAGATCATCTGGAAATCATGAGAGAAAATGGAAATCAGAAAAGCAACAAAAAGGAATACAGTCTTGGAAAAGTGAACAGAGGAAAGGATCCGTGTTGGTATGCGCCCAGGCTGGCAGCCACCGGGGAAGATTGTCCAGCCAAGGTAGAGGAGCACCTTCCCCAGAATGAGAATTTCTAAAAACCTCTGGGAGGATTCCGAACCCTTGCCTATGATTCCACATTCACAGTGCAATTCAGGAACTCATTTTGGTTTCACTGATAGGTTTCCACTATAAAATTCTCTGAGGGTGGCCTTAGCCCCATTGCATAACCCCCTGGAGCCTGCCAGAAAGCTGTGCCTTAGGCACAGAAGACTAGTTTCGGAGGCCTTGCTGTAGACGAAGGATTTGGCATTCTGTCCCAGCTGAGTCATACCTATGGAGTTGATAATCATGTTCATAGATGGAGAGGTTCAGTCCAAGAACAGAACGAGAACTGCAAAACAAATCAACTATTATCCTGCTGTTTTTTCCCAACAAGTGTGGGGTCAAACCACCATAAACCAAAATTATGATCTTAGTATACTCTAAGAGTTCGGGTTGCTTCCCTTAGCATTGGAAATTCTGTAAGGAAGAGAGAAAGGGGATTGTCCCAATAGGGCAGATGGAAAGGAAGGCTGTTAGGAGTTTGAATAGGGAAACGGTCATTGCTACTTCTTATTAACAAATGCACATGGATGATCCATCTCGGGGATAACAGGGTTCGATCATCAGATGGCAGTCTTTCCCCCTGTTGTTCTTCCTTCCCACTAGGATGCCAGCACACTCAAATGTGGCATGACCCAAACATTTTCATGGAGTATTACATCAAATGGTCCAGGCTTTTAATGCACGCCCCATAGGAGACAGCGATGGGTTTGAACAAAGGGAAGACTGGTCGTCAATAGTTATGCCCAGGTGTGGAGGTTCTGAGACCAAAGAGGCCCTTCGCTAATTTATACTGCCTCTAGGCATGTGCAGAGTGTGAAAAGTCCCTGAAGTCATTCTGAGAGACTCTTTTACCTACAGCAGAGAATTCTAGAATTTAGGTCTCCTTATTTACATAGAAAGGAAAAACAGTGGTCAAAAGCTAGTGTGTTATTTCTTGTAGAGCGTGGGATATTTGCAGTCATGGCAGGTTGATTTTAAATTACACTTAACAACTCTAGGCATTGGGTAACGCAATCATTTTAGGCCTCAGTTTGCCCATCTGTCATGGATCAAGTTGTCGCAAAACTACCTCTCTTGAGATTCTGTCATTTTTAAATGAGAATGTTTGGAGAAGAATTAAAACAGTGCTATTGAACAAATGTTAAAAAAAAATACTCTCGGTACCAGAAGACAGATGATTTAAAAAAAGAATATAGAATCAACAGGAAATTTTGGAGACTAGAACTAGACTAGAACAGCAGACACTAGAAGTAAAATTAGATTCCAATTATAAAAGTGGTGTGCTTTTTTTCACTAATTATGTAATTAACTGGTCTTGGTTAGGTGCCCCTGAGACAGTTCCAACTCAGAGCCACCTTGGATACAATGGAATGAGACACTGCTCAGTTCTGTGATTGACTGCCAACCCAGCTCCTTGGGTGCTTTCCCCTATTTTCACTGACCTTCCTCCATTTCACCAAACAAAACCCTGCTCCAGAGACAGGTGCCTCCTGATAGCATGTCCACAAGTTCCAAGTCTCCATCCTCATTTCTTGGACTCTAAGTTGTGTTCTGCTTCCAAGACAGACTTGGTCATTATCCTGCCACGCTGTCACCTGCACTAGAATTCAAGGCATCAATTCTTTTTCGTTCTTTTCTCTTCCTTACTCAGCCTTCACAAGCATATGCAACAGCAGAAAATACCAAGCCTTGAATTAGGTCACCTTAGTCCTCAAAGTGACAGTCTTTGGTTTAGATGTTGAATAGGGCTCCCTTTAATAGGTTTGCCCAAAGCAGTATGCCATTTGGTTCCTTGACTGTTACTTCTGTGAGAATTGATTATGGACCCAAGTACAATGAAATACTTGACAGCTTCAATTGTCCTCCATTGATTCAATTGAATCAATTGTCCTCCAAATGTTCTTCATTGATTGTGATGTGAGAAATTTTATTTTCTTCATGTTGAGGTGCAAACCATACTAAAGGCTGTAGTATGTCTTCTATCTTCATCAATGAGTAGGTTCAGTTCTCCTAGCTTTCAGCCAACCCATTTTGTAATCTGCATTCCATGGGATGTTGATAAGTCTTCCTGCAACCCCGATGCTGCATTAAATTTTATATCATCCAGTTTATCAGATTAGGTACTAGGAATACACATTAAATAAGTGTAGGGAAAGGCTATAACATTGACACACACCTTTCCTGATGTCAAACCATTTGGAATCTCATTTTGTTTGAATAACTGCTTCTTGATCTACGTATAATTTCAGTATGAGTAGAAGTATTAATTTTTGCAAGGTTATCCATAATTTGTTATGAACAATATCATAAAATGAATGTGTAGAGTTAATAAAACCTAGGTAAACTTCTTTATGGTCTTCTCTGCTTTCAGCCAAGATCCATATGACATCAGCAAATGATGCCCCCAGTCTATACCCATTTCTGAATCTGACTATTTTTCTGGCAGTGTTTGTCAATGTACTATTGCATATTTTTTAATCATCTGCAATATTAGTTTACTTGTGTGTGGTAATTATGATATTGTTTGATAATGTCCACATTCTGTTGGATCACCTTTCCTTGGAAAATATACATATATGGATCCCTTCGATAGGCATGGACTCAGCATCATGGACTTCCATCACCAAGGCTGACTTGGCCACTGCCACTGCTAAGTGCCCCCTCGGCCAGCAGCAGAAGTCAACATTGAGTCCATGATATGGCACAATTCCTTGGGAAGATCAACCAGTGCCTGGTTGCAGATTGATTACATAGGACCACTTCTCTCATGGAGGGAGCAGAATTTTGTTATTACTGGAATAGACACCTACTCTAGATATGGATTTGCCTTCCCTGCACACGATGCTTCTGCCAAAACTACCATTTGTGGGCTCACATAATGCCTTCTCCACTGGCATGGCATCCCACACAGCATTGTTTCAGATCAAGGAACTCCCATCTCAGAAAATAATGTGCAGCAATGCACCCATGCCAATGGGATCCACAGGTCCTATCATGTTCCTCATTATCCTGAAGCAGCTGGCTTGGTAAAATGATAGAATTGCCTCCTAAAGACACAATTCCAGCACCATCTAGGTAACTAAACCTTGCATGGCTGGGGCAACGTTCTCTAGGAGACTGTATATGCTCTAATCCAGTCTCCAGTATATGGTGCTGTGTCTCCAATAGACAGGAGCCAAGTGGTGGATGAGAAACTGGCACCAGTCACTATTACTCCTAATGATCCACTTGAAGCAATTTTGCTTCCTGCCCCAGCTACTCTACGATTTTCAGGCCTGGAGGTCCTAGTCCCAAAGGCAGGAACTTTCCCACCTGGAAACACAGCATTGGTTCCACCGACCTGGCAGCTGAGAATACCCGCTGACACCTTTGGGTTCCCCATTCCTTTGGATCAGCAGATCAAGAAAGGTGTCACTTCACTGAGTAGTGTGATTAAGCCTGATTACAAAGGAAAACTTAGATTGGTGCTACATAATGGAAGTAAAGAAGACTATGTCTGGAATCCAGGAGATTCCTTAGGTCATCTCTTAGTACTATTATGCCTTGTGATTAAAGTAAATGGCAAAATACTGCAACCCAATCCTGACAGACTGCTAATGACCCAGAACCCTGAAGGAGGAAGGTTAGGATCACTCCACCAGGCAAAGAACCATGATCAGCTAAAGTGCTGCCCAAGGCCAAAGGAATAGTGGAGGAAGGTAGTTCTACCTATAAGTTACAAGTTTGTGATCAAATGCAAAGGCAAAGTTCGTGATTATCAGTATTTTTCCTTTATATGTTTTTACTGAATATTTTTCCCTTAGTCATATATATTAAACCTGATACAAATAGGGTCAGTGTATTTTCATTTATATGTATGCTAGCTATATGATGTTGAGTGTAAGCATGATTTCATTAATGTATGGAAATTATATATGGCTAAAGAATTATGTGCAAGGGCCAAGCTGGCAAGGGGTGGACTGTAATAGGTTTTTCTATGAAAACATGGCTCCCAATCAGGTACAGCTTGAGGTAAATGGCTTTCTAAGACCGGCCTCCTTCTCTCTTTCTCCCTGGTGATCCCTGCTACCTGAGCTAGACCTTTACCTCAAGCTAGTGCTGCACTACTTGTGAGCTGAGCTAACCAGTAGATCCTGTCACCATGCCTTGCATCACTAGAGCTTGATGCTCCATCAAGACCTGCTTCACTCCACTTCCATGGTACTGGCCTTTGGTAAGCCTTAACTTCTCATCTTCCTGTTGATCCTGCACCACCAAGTTGTGTCTGCTGCCTGAAAGCAGATTGCACTGTCTGCTTCCTTGACCTTGGATCAGCTGCCAGAGTAAGTTAAAGGAACTTCAGTCTATTAACTGTCCCATGAAAGTGAGTTGAACTAAGCCTTCTGTAATGCTGTATTCCTTCTCACTATATAAACCTGTGTGTGTGTGTGTGTGTGTGTGTGTGTGTGTGTGTGTGTGTGTATGTCCTGGTTCTGTTTCTCTAGAGAACCCTACCTAACACAGTCAGTTAGCTATCTTCAAACTTCCTTGGCATAGACAAGGAATATTTCTTGAGTTGCATCAGTTTTATGATCTCAATTGGGATTATACAAACTTCTGGAGACAGTTTTTGCCAATATTCTCAGTGTAGCTTGGATTTCTGTCTTCATTACCTTTGGTTGTTGATCATAAGCTACCTTCTGAAATAGCTGAGTATTAACTAATCTTTTGTTATAAATACTTTATGCATTCTTAACCCTCTTCTTTTGATGGCTCCTGCCTATGAATTTTTTTTAACTTGAGGCCTGAATTTTTTTCTTCAGATCTTTCAACTTGAGAAATTATGCACTTTTTCTTCTCTTTTGGCTTCCTAAATCCAGATCTTTGAATATTTTCTTATAATGCTTGACTTTGCATTATTAATCCTTTCTTCAGCCAGTTTTAATATCTCTTCTGACATACACTTTGGTCTTTTGTTTATTTTTTATGGAAATTTTTCATATTCATGATGTCATCCTCCAAATCAGTCCTTCGTGTCCAATGCATCAAATCTATTCTTGTGATAGTCTCTAAATTCAGGTGGAATATACTCAAGCTTGTGCTTTGGCTTTCCTGGAATTAATTTAATTCTCTTCCCTTCAACTTGAACTTGCTTAGGAGTGACTGATGGCCTGTTCTTCAGTTGGCCCCTACCTATGTTCTAAATGATCATAGTGATCCCCTCCATGTCTCTTTCTGCAGATTTAGTCCATTTGATTCTGATGTATTCTCCATTTGATGAGGTCCATGTGCACAGTCACTTTTTATGTTGTAGATAAAAATGAATTTGCAGTGAAGAAGTAACTGGTCTTACAAAATTCTATCATGCTCTCTCCAGTATCATTTCAATCACCAGCTACTGAGAGCTCTTTGTTTACAACTTCACTTTCATACTCCAATCAACACTAATTATCAATACATTTTGATTTCATTCTTGATCAATTTCAGACTGCAGAATTTGGTTTAAAAAACCTTCAGTTTGTTTTGCTAAGGCATTTATAGTCGGTGCATAAATTTTAATAACAGTTGTATTAACTTTTCTTTCTTGTGGGTGTATGAATCTTATCTGATCACTGACAGCACTGTTTCAAAATAGATTTTGACATGTTCTGTTTGACATGAACATGATGTCATTTCTCTTCAGTTTGTCATTACATGCATAGTACAAGACATAAATATCACATTAAAAGTGGCCAATTGGAGACCATTTTAGCTCACTCAGACCTAAAATATTGACCTTCATGTGTTTCATTTCAATTTAACAACTTCTAATTTCCCTAAATTCATACTCTTTACTTTCTGATTTTCAATAGATGTGTGTAGTTCCTTTTTCTCATCTGGAGACATGACATTTCAGCAAATTAAGGCCTTGGCACTTTATTCCATCCACACCATTAGAGTGGGCTCTACAATGAAGTGGCAGCTCTTCCTTAGTCATATTGAGCACCGTATGTACGCTAGTTTACAAATAGCTTACAAATACTTTATCATACATATTTTTTGTATATACCGACATGGACATTTTTGTAAGGTATCAGCATTATTGGTACCTTACAGGTACGTGTGCATCTACCTCTAAGGTACAAGCAGTACAGAGGTTTTCCTCCTAACCTTAGCAATACCAGAGAACAAGCGAGCTCACCTATATGACACGCTTCTTATAAAAAGGAAATCTCCCTTTCTGTGAGAAATAAAGTGTTAAAGACATATGGGTGCCAACCCAAACTCCATTGATTTCAAAAAGATAGTAGAAGAAACAAGCACATCTTTTATTTATTTGTAGATGTAATCTCCTTGGGTATCCTGCATCACCACAGATTGTTTCCTGCCCATCCCCATCTCTACAATGTGTGTAGAAGGGAAATAAAATTGTTTATCTCATTTTATGAGTGTATATCATATTGCCAAATATGAGAATGCTTTAACGGAACATGATAGCGTGCCAGCGTCCAGTGAGGAAAACAGAAATCACTCTAATGGTATCAAGCAAATGAAATTGAATACACATATTTGGTAATACAACCCCAAACCCAACCAAACACATGGTGTTGATTTCCACTCATAACAAGCCCATAGGATAGAACAGAACTGCTCAGAAGGGTTTTGCAGACTGTAGTCTTTACATGATCAGGCAGTTTAATCTTTCTCCCATGGAGTTACCAGTGGTTTGAACCATCAGCTCTGTGGTTAACATGCCAGCACTTTAACTTCCTGTGCCAATAGGACTCTTTCACTAGTAACACAGATATTAAAAAGAAAGGAAGAGAAAAAGGAAACCAAAACAAACAGAAAAGCTTGAGGAAACTGTGAAGTGACTGAGAGATTATCAACAGCAGAAGCCACTATAAGTCCGAGGGGGAAAATGTGACTTTGCTGGAGTCCAGAATGAAGGGTCACCCAGCAGAAGGAGCCACTGTGGTGATCTTTCTGGAAGGGTCTAGGAATCACAGACACTGGTGTCTGTGCTATGAGATGTTGCCAGAGAGGAGGTGTGGTCACCACCAGACACTATCTGGGCAGAGAGAGGAGAGTCATGAGACCCTCTCTTTTTGCTTTCCCCGAACACTCTAATTTACCACCTGCAATCTCATTAGCCAAATCTATTCAGAAGGTAGAGGTCAGTTAAAATAGGAAGTGATTCCTGAAATGCAGAGCAGAGGAGCTAACAGGTAAATAATCTGCATCCGATCAATTTTGCTCCTGAATGTGGATAGGAAAATCCTCAATACCATAAAGCCTAATGAATCTAATAGTGTATTTTAAAACATCATAATCAGGTGGATTGATTGGAGTGCTACAGTTATTCAACATCACAAAATCTATCAATTTAATCAAAAAAGATTAAACTAAAATTCTTAAGTGTGAAAAAATAATTTCTTACTATTCATAACAAATGAATAAATGGAAATAACCTTAATTTTTTGAGGAAAACCAACTAAAGATTATAGCAAGCCTATGGCTGAATGATGAAATTTTCAAAGAATTACTATTAATTCAGGAACATTATAAATATTTCCTTTAGTTCTAGCCTTTTTCAACTTAATCCGGCATTGTAATAGACACTGGTTGTTTTTAAAAAGTGAAAGAGGTAAAGGACTAGTAAAATGAAAATAAGATGTATTTAATGGCAAATGTTATAATTCCCTTACATAAAACCCAAAGATTCTACATAAATATACTTAAAACGAGAAAGAATGCTTAACAAAATTTTTAATAGCCTCTGTTTGCTTTTTAAAAATTTTCTTTCTTGCACCACTTGATGGAGCTAATTGTCCTGACACAAATCAGCCACCCTCCCACACCTAGCAGGTGCAGCACAATGTCTTGGAGACAACAGTACATACCAGTCCACATGACAAAGTAAAAAGATGTGACATAAACAAGTGACCAATATGCAGAGTCAAAAGGCCTTCATGATGAAGAAAAGGCATTGGAACTACCAGAAAAATTATGTACAGGTAGTTTTAATGTATGGAGAAAAAGATCAAGAAGAGAGCTGGGGTGTGTGTGAAATAAGTGAAACATTAGAAACTAAGCACCAAAAACAAATAAAAAGACTGTACTCCAACCAATTTGAAAAGAGAGATGAAATGGACAAATAAAAGCACTTCCTACCTAAATTACCATAGAATGATGGAGAAAACTGAACAGACCCATAACAAAAGAAGAAATATATCAGGTCATTAAAAAACTCCCGACTAAATAAGTCCATGGTAAGATGGCTTCGCTGGGAAATTCTACCAAGCATTCAGAGAAGAGTTGATATCTACACAAACCTTTCCAGAATATAGAATATGGAAAAATAGAAAAAGATGGCAAACTCCCAAACTCATAAATCAAGCATAACTCTGATTAAAGGCCAGGCAAAGACATTATCAGAATAGAAAATTGTAGACCAATATCCAATACTAGCATCGATGCAAAGTCCTCAACACACTCCTAGCCAATATCATCCAACAAAATATCAGACAAATAATATACCATGATCAAATGAAATTCATACCAGATATGCAAGGATGGTTCAATGTTAGAAAAACAATCAAGCTAATACACCATATAAATAAAAAAGGATTAAAAGTATAAGATCATTTCAATTGATACAGAAAAGGCATTTGAAAAAAAATTGAATATTCCATGAAATTAATTTTTCGGGAGATAATAATAGAAGGAAATTCCTCAACAAAAAAGGCAGGTACACAACACTAATGGTCTGTTCACTCAATGATGGAGAAATGGAAAATATTCTAAGCCAAGGCCAACTCACAGCTGTCCCATAGGACAGAGTATCACTGGCTGCTCCACATGGTTTCCAAAGCTGCATATTTTCATGAAATCAGACTTCCACTTTGGTTTGGGTACTCTCTTGCCTGATTCCAACTTATTTTATTTGACAAATACTTACGTGTGCCTACTACACGCCAAACACTTACATATTCCTGAAAACAACGTCATCTAGTGGATATTATTTTCATCCCCATTTCATAAACTGAAGTATATGAAACTAAATTACAGTTCTCAATGGGCATGTAACAGAGCCAGAATATTAACCCAAGCATTCTAGCTAGGAAGACTGGGTTCTAACTATGCTGCTATGTTTCTCTTGTTGTTTTCTTTATATTTATAGGATTTATCACCTTTACTTATATTTTTTTTTTCTTTAAATAGCCTCTTTGTTCAATGCCTACCTTTCCTACCACATTTTTAACTATACTATTCTTCAGTGGCCGAAAACATACGTAGGAGATAATTATGATATGCTGTGCAGTCAGGTCCAAATCATAGTTAACCTGTGCACAGCAGAACCAAGCACTGTCTACTCCTGTACCATCCTCACAATTGTTATTATTTCCGAACCCATTGTTGCAACCACTGTGTTAATCCATCTAGTCTAGGGCTTCCTCCTTGTCACTGATCTTCTACCAAGCATGATGTCTTTTCCTGGGACCGATCTTACTGATGTCCAAAGTACAAGAGATGAAGTCTTGCCATTCTCTCTCCAAGTATATTCTGACTGTACTTCTTACAAATCTTTTTGTTTTTCTGGAACTCCGTAGTATTTTCATTATTCTTCTCTAGGACCAAAATTCAAGTGCATCAGTTCTTCTTCGGTCTCTCTTATTCATTGTCCAGCTTTCACATGCTTATGAGATGGTTGAAAAATGCCACAGCTCAAGTCAGGCACACCTTAGTCCTCAAGGTGAAGTTCACTCTGTAACTTTTTACTATGTCCGGTGCAGCACAGATGTCCCATGCAAGACATGGTTTCATTTCGTTCCTGCTGCCTCCATGACCATTGATTGTAGATCCAAACGAAATAAAATAATTGATCTCAGTCTTTTCTCCATTTATCTATTGTTTTCTTATGATTCAGGTGTAAGAATTTTTGTTCAATTTATTAAGTTGTAATTAATACTGAAGGCTGCCATTCTTCATCTTAATTAGCAAGTACCTCATATCCTGCCTAATTTCAGTAAACAAGGTGGTGGTATTTGCATATCACAGGTTATTACTTTGCCTTCTTCCAATCCTGATGCTTTCTTTGTACAGTGCAGTTTCTTGGATTAAGAGCTCAGGAAACAGCTTGGATAAGTATGGTAAAAGGATATAACCCTTCCTGATTGTAAACGATACAGTAAACCCTTGTTTTGTTTGAAGGTATTCCTAGAAATCAACAATAAAAAGCCTTAATACATTTAATAGAAAAATCATAGAAAAAATATAAACAGGAAAATCCTAGGAAAAATGAAACAAATTGTTAGACCACGAAAAGAATTAGAAAACATAAATATAAACAGCTATCGTACATTACAACACTAAAGGTTGAAAATATACCAAAATTTTTAAGATATAGGAAAAGGTATAGTTTCAAGTCTGCTGCAGGAACATCAGCTATAAGCATTTTGACACAAACACAATGAAAAGATATTTTGCAATTTCTAAAGTTGAGGATGTTGATGCCTTATGAACCTAAATTTCTTCTTGTTACAACATTTCTAATACAGATACATAAATAAAAATGCACTGGAAATTTCCTGTAGATCATTTACCTAGTGAACAAACCAAAAAGCAAACAAACGAAAGGATCCATCAGTAGGCACATTAATAAATAAAGGGATGGCTAACCAGTTAAATAAACTACACAGATATTAAAATGAATGAATGAGCATATGGATGTGTGTGATAGACAACTTTATTGTGTCAACCTGGCCAATGAACACATATAGGATTAATTGAAGGGCAGAGAGATAAATGGCTCAGTGATCCTTGCCTTTCTGGCTCCTTGATGATCAGACCAGTGTGCAGCTGCCTTAGCTGGCTCTCTGCCTTAACTTGCGAGCTACACTACCTGTGGGACACCCAACCAACCTGTGTACTGTGTCACTGCCATTTGAGGTTCCTTCAAGACCTGCTTCGCCATGCTTCTGGTTTATACATTGCTTGAGCTGCGGACTGTCAGACCCTGTCATCCGGCTGACTGTTGGTGACCTGCCTTGCTGTTTGCTACCTGTGGCCGGGTTGCCTGGATTGCTCTACAGAGGACTCAGCTATCTGCTTCTTTGACTTGTACCCAGTGGCCCTCGAGAATTGAAGAACTGCCAGTGTATTAGCTGTCTCATGGAAGTGAGTTTCACTGAGCCATTTGTACTACTCTATAGACTAATTAGCTGTTTATTACTTATGTTTGTATATACCTATCTCTTTCTCTCTTTATATCTATATCTGTATATAAAATCATAAGTGCCCTGGTCTTGTTTCTCTAGAGAACCGTGTCTAACACAGACATGTAAACTATTAAGAAATGAATTCTTCTATAAATGACAACTATAAACTATAAATGGGTACAGGTTATTGTGTATAAATGGTTTCTCAATAAAATTGATAAAGAAAGATGAATGAATATACTGTACCTATATGACTATGTTCATTAAATACTTATCATGGTTATTAACAATTTATTATAATAAAAGTTACAGAAGGAAAGCTATGGTATAATATCATATTGAAAATATGTATATAAAGACATCACTTTGTGTTTTTATATCTTTTTAAAATGTATTATTAATTGGGAGTTAATACATTTATCATACCATTCCACAGTTCAGTCTTGGCAAGCATTATTATACAATCGCTACCACAACCAGTTTCCAAACATTCTTTTCCTTCCAGGACTCCTTGACATCATCTCCCTTTTACCTCCATCATCATTGTACTTCCCGCCCAGCTCCCCACTCTGAAGCCCTTGTTCTACTTGCTGTCTCTATAGGTTCATCATTCTTGAGTTTCAGATCCCAAAGAACATAAATACATATAACACAACTTCAAGAGGGTGATCCTGAATGGTATAACATAGAATATGAACAAACAAAAAAAAATTCCAAAAAATGTTGAAAACCAGATCAGGCCCAGTGTACATCAGAAAGGGGATCAACTGACAAAGTTTTGAGTTTAAGTCAGGTTTAACCCTTGTATCTTCTATAGTCATGTGTCCAATGCCTGGAGTGAGGTCACTGGGGCTTATGTCCTATGTTGTTCCCACAAACATATCTGGGGCTCTCACTTTCATCCACAGCCTTCTACAAACCAGATTCTCACAAGTTAGGCTCAGAGACAAGTCCCTTCTTCAATTTAGGATTCTATGATTTACAATCCTTCAGTGATGGATGATGGTGTGCTTCGTCCATGTGGACTTGGTTGATATCTCACTTTGTTTTCTTTAGACATATAGAGAAATATTTATGAAATGTCTACACGTAGTGTATATGCATAGTTTATGGATAAATTTCCTATTACTCATTAAATAAATACAAAAGTGAGTAAAAAATCCTGCTACCAAATCTTAGAAATTTTTATTAGAGAAAAATATCAAAATGTGACACTGCTGGTTCTCAACACGATGCCCACCTAGATGAGTACACTTCTGAAGACGGCATTGCCTTCTCTAGCACAGCAGTTCTCACCCTTCCTCAGGCCACTGCCCTTCCATACAGTTCCTCATGTGGTGGTGACCCCCAACCATAACATGATTTTCGTTACTACTTCATCACTGTAGTTTCTCTACTGTTATGAATCATAATGTAAATATCTGATATGCACAATGTATTAGGTGACACCTGTGAAAAGGTCGTTTGACCCCCAAGGGGGTTGCAACCCACAGGTTGAGAACCACTGCTAGCCCTTTCAAGAAGAATTCTATACTCTTCGATTTCACCATGTGAAAACAATACCATGTCTTGTCAAGGTTCTTAGCGGGAACAGAAAGAAATCTGGGGAACAGAAAGAAATCTGAAGGGATAATCTCGGGACTGTGGGGAGGGTGGAGTGAAGCTTCCCAAGGAAACTCATATAGTTCAGCCCTTCCTGGCCTCTCCGAAGGAACAGGTGCTTTGTTGTGATTGGGGGGGTAGGGGGAGACAACAAAATCCCACACTGGTGCAAGTTTCCTGGACTTTTTTGTTACAAAATGCAGCTTTCAACTGTCTTAAACATTTATTCCTAATAAGCCCATGACTGTTCTGTCTTTATTTTTTTAATCATTAAATTGGGATTCATACAACTCTTATCACAGTCCATAAATACATCCATTGTGTCAGGCACATTTGTACATTTGTTGCCATCATCATTGAAAACATTTTCTTTCTACTTGAGCCCTTGGTATCAATTCCTCATTTTCCCCTCCATCCCCACACCCCCTCTCTCAGGAACACTTGAAAATTCATAAATTATTATTATTTTGGCTTGTCTTACACTGTCTGACATCTCCCAGAGCAGATACACTGATACAGTGTACTGTCTGTACACTGATACAGATAGGAATTGGAAACACAGGGACTCCAGGACAAATAACTGCTCAGGACCAATAATGAGAGTACTGATACCAGAAAGGTAAGGGTAGAAAGGCAGGGTAGAAAGCGGGAACTGATCATAAGGATTTAGATGTAACCCCCTCCCTGAGGGATAGACAACAAAAAAAGTGGGTAAAGGTGTATGTTGAACTCTTCTGTCCTTTAAAAAAAAGAACAAAAAAACCACTATCAAGTATACACCTTGGGAATTAAAATTTTTTTTTAAGTTTTCAGAACCTCCTGAGATAAACTCACCTCTCTCCTTCTTGAATTTAACTGACACAGATCCCCTTGTAAGTTAATTTTTTATTGGACCTTGCTCTTGGGATGGTATTGCTAAGCCAAAGACCTGTCCTTGGTTATGATTCATTCCATAAAATAATCTCTATTCATTTCCATTTTGTCTAAAAGACTGATGTAAAGATCAACTCTTTTCAGCTAGCCGGTCTTTTGGCACCCAATGAGTTAACAGCATTCAAAGTCCAGAGTGTTCCCTTCAAATGGAAAATCCCAAACCACGTGAGATCCCAACTTTAGCAGCCATCACAACAAGGAAACCCTATGGTCTTCTGCCACTAGTTTCTGGACATCAGCCACAGCTTCGTTTCCAGTTAAAGGCTGACATCCCACCCTCTCTTGAATCATCTCTGAGATCTTCTCCACCTTCCTTTTAACTCTTATGTTATGTGAACGGCATCCCTGTAAACTTGTTGCAAAATTTTGTTGGTTTAGGAATATATACACTTGTCTTTTGTTACAATTTTGATATTAATCAAATTTTTCCCCATGGGACAAGAAATCCCCCCCCTTTTCAAGACACCCTAATGAGACTAAGAGAAGTGTGTTAATGAGGAAACTTGTACGCAGCCCTCAAGTGATCATAACTTGTGTTTCCACCCAGGGATCACAGAGCCATGTTTACATGTGTTTTATTTAGAATAAAGTGTGCAAGTGTGAGCTGGAATCTAATGGCAACACCTTCTTACTTGCATTCAGATATGAGCACCTGCTCTTTTGCAGCTATTAGGGAAGTATCGTTAGCTGCTGCCTAGTTGACAAGACTCATGCTAGGGCCAGTGAACAATTGAAAGAAGAAGGAATAAAAAAAAACAAAACACGGTACCATCCCATGCTCATTTGGTAGATTGGAATAGAAATAAAACATCAGGCCTTTTCTCCTCGCCATGTTCAGGAAATTGCTGAAGACAGGTGGCCAATGTGCATGGGATGCAATGGCTGCGGATCAAAATCAGGTTTCCTGAAACTAAGGCAAGCATTCCATCACAGAACTACTGATGACTTTCTAAATTATAACAATGGTCAGTCTCCACCCTCTAGAAGTCTCGTTGGAAGTTTGCACAGTCAACTGACAATAGTGTCTGGCTCCTGGGAAGGGAGTAGAAAAAACGAGAAACGGGTCAAGAAAAGGTGACAGAGGGGCCTCGAACTTGATAATAACCTTGGGTGGAGAGAAATTGGAAATGATGGAATATTTATACACGAGTGAGTAGATGGGCATTTGTTATATGCAGTCCTTTACAGTGTTGTCTATTTTTTCTAACATATAATCAAATGTGATGGAAATGTTGTGAATTTAAGAGTCTGAGAAATTGAATAATGGGGCTAGCGCTGGTACTGATGGATGGATAAATAAAACTAAGTATTTGCCTTCCAGTAAAGCTTCATTATTTTCTTGACCTTTTACAGAAGGAGAAGGAAAAGTTACATAATCCGAGAAAATGTTCGGGGGAAAATGCCTTTTTGTCTTAAAGGGGCATAAATTAAAAGATAATGGGAATTTAATATTAATGGCATTTTTCCACAAACTTTTTTTTAGACTTTATTGTGAATTGGGTGAGAGCTTTCAAAGTAGATCATCAGTTTTATATTCAATAATTCATGCACATTTTGTTTCATCTCATTAATTGCGTCCCCCATAATGAAACATCACTCAGTCCATTTCCTCCCTGTGTTTCCTATTTCCATCCTCCTCCTTCTTAATCCTTCTGAACTTTGAAAATGATGACCTTTCAAAAGTTGATTATTCTAAGGTATATATGCTTCAACAGTGTTACTACTTCTCTGATAAACCTGCATGCTGCTTAGCTGAAATTTGAGCCACAAGGGATAATCTAATTCTAGATTCTCGATAATCTGATTGAAGCCCCTTTGTATGTGGGAAAAATCCAGAATAAATATCAAAACACTAAAAGTCATATGTATGTTAAAAATGCTTATTTTATCTTTTACTCTTTTAGCTTATATGTGCTTTTTAAATGGTGTGAGCATCTCTTGCTTGAAAGGAAAATATTTTTAAAGAAAATTTAAATGTTATACTTGCTATTACTACTGTTAGTATTAGTTTAGGAATATTCTGATTAATAACACAGGAGGCATTTTATATTTACATACTGTGTATATGAAATCATATCCATCAATCTATAAATAAATACATAAAAATAGTATCCAAAGTACAAGGGAAATACCTTATCTTTGTAGATCAGAAAGTATATACATATGTGAGGAGTTATTATATATGTGCGAGGGAAATTAGAAAAACATTACTTCAAATTCCTAGAAACCTTTATCAAACAAAATATCAACATGTGAAGCGATTGGCTCTCAATGTATCTTTCGTCAAGGTCTATACCAGTGAGGGATATGGTCCCTTGGGTTGCGGGAGCGATGCAATGAGGGTGCCGCAAAAGCACACACCTACACTTTGTATCAAATCACAGGTTATAGTACAAGAATGTTTCATTCCCAAGTGATAATGAATCATTTTTCATCTGAAAAAGGGGAGGAACCAGATACATTTGGGAACCTGCTCTCTGTATACTTATGAAGGTATTATAAAAAATAATTCTGTACTCTGATTTATTTATACCGCATCAATGGCAGCTTTCACATTTTCTATGGACTCAAATCATGTTCCTCTTAAATATTCTTTGCATTTGCGCAATAAAAGGAGGAATGAAAGGGCAAAATCAGGATGATATTGGGGATGAGGTGAAGTTTCCCAGCAAAATTCCCAAAGGGCAGCCCTGGATACCCTTGAAGTTTGAGCAGATACATTGTCATGATTGGCAAATGATTGTCCACATAGTTTTTTCCTGGTCTTTTTTGCACCAATGCACTTTCCAATTCCCTTAGCTTCTTCCTAACAAGACTCTGTAATTGTCCTATGTGCTTTGAGAAAGTCTACCCAGATTACCTCTTGGGGATGCCCAAAAACTGTCAGCAGCCCAGCAGATCCCCTTAGAAAGCAGTGTTTTAATTAGACTTATTTTTGTACTAACGACTGTTGAGAAACTAAGGTAAATATATTAGTGAGAGAATACATCTGCAGCATCCACTTAGAGCAGAGACATGGTGAAATTACCTTTGTTTGGAAAAAACCGTACGGGTAAATTGAATGGAACTTTCCCAGTTGCAACATTTCCTGGCTTACCCTCCTACATTATTATTCCTAAGACATAGGGACACTCCGTAGCAAAAGCTAATGTTTTCATTCAGCAAAATATACTTCTATGTTTCCTTAAAGGCCTTGAACAATTATTCATTAAACATCTATAATTATCACATTTCAACATTAGACCATAAAACATCAACATAAATCAAAAAAAGAATCTAAATGAATTTGGCATACAAATCTAGATCCTTCATATATACCTTTGCTCATGATCTATATTTTCCCTTTAAAATGTTTTCCTCAATTGCTTGCTTTAGTACTCATTTTAAGTATATATTTATGCTCATAAAATAATAATAGTCTTAACAGAAACCCTGCAAGATACAGAAGGAAATGAAAGAAACTGACGAATTCATAATTCTAAATAAACATTATCTCCATGTCAAAGAATTTTCTCCACAGCTCTTCAAATGTATTCAATATATAATGCCATGCCCTTCATCGAAATCCTATTATATTAGTGGTGTATCTGATCACTTAGCAATTGATTGAAAACCTAGTGGAATTAGACATTTTTACATCATGTGCTATGTATTGCTACGTAGATTTATGTTATGTGGATGCAATACAACTCAACTACTTAAGATATTTTTAAGTTTCCAAGTTTTAAATTAAAACTACTATATATTTTTACTAAGTTAAAACTAACTTTCAAAGTTAACTTAGTTAGAATAAGTTTTAACTAGGAGTCCAGGCTGGAACACATTGGGCTGCTAACCACAAGATTAGTTAGCATTTTGGAAACTGCAGCTGCTCCTGAGAAGAAATAGGTGGTTTTCCACTCCTGCACAGAGTCACTGAAACGCAAAGGGACATGTCGTATAGGGTCTCAGTGAGTCCAGATCAAATTGATGGCAGTAAGTGAGATGTTTTCTCTACCTTAGACATGGCCAAAATGGGCCATTTTGTACACAAATATTTTTGTTTTGTTTTGTTTGTAGTACTCTTTTAGTTTAGATCTTTGAATAGAGGTCACTGGGCCAACCCATTGTACCTTTACCTTTACTACCAGTCTAGTAACTGCCCATGCAGTAGCATGAATCTGCCCTCCCACTGGTCACCTGTCTGCCTTCTTTCTGCTTTAGACCCAAGAATGTGTTCCTAAAATTTGGAAAAATCTACTGAATCAATAAATGCAAAAAAATCAACAAAGTGTATACAGAAATACAACATTTTGCACTTATTGTTGATATTTAATTAACACAGAATGAGTATTGTGTTTGATAATGTTTTTGCTTTCTTTACATTCTTTACAGCTATTCCAAAAGCCACATTTGGTGGTTCTAATCCGCGACTCCTCATATTGCGCCTTATCATACCTAGAGGACAAGCTGGACATTTAAAGGGGAGTTTCAGTTGTCTTAACAATGAGACAACACCACTGATATTTACTGAGGCAGTAACCAAGTTTTCTAGGTGGGTAACAATGAAGAAGATATCACTGAATAAGCAATCAGCTGCTTGTAATTGGACCCTCGCGTAGTATTAGTTGCATGCTTCTAGTATACAGTTAATTTTCAAAGAGTAAATTTTTAAATGAAAAGATCATTACATTAGGGACCCTTATAGCTCTTATAGCAATCCATATATCAATTGTATCAAGCATATTTGTACATATGTTGCTATTATTATTTTCTAAGCATTTACTTTCTATTTGAGCCCTAGGTATCAGCTACTCCTTTTTCCCTCCCTCACACACTTGTGGCCCCTTGATAAATTAAAAAATTATTATTTTCATATCTTATACCGACTGCTGGCTCCCTTTCCCCATGGATTCTGTTGTTTATCCCCCTGAGGTAGGGGTGTGGTTATGTGTCCATCATTGGGATTGGTTCCACCTTCCTCTCCTCCTCTCCCCACCTTCCCCTTAAACTCCTGGTATTGCTACTCCCGTTTCTGTTCCTGGATTCTATGTGTCCTGAGCCCTTACCTCTTATCTTTACCAGTGTACATGCTCCTGTCTAACCTGCGGTGAAAGGCAGGACTGGGGTCACGATAATGAGAAGTGAGGAAGCCTCAAGGAACCAAAGGAATATTGTGTGATTCATCAGTGTGATACTGCATGTGATTGAGTCATCCCTTCTTTGTAGCTTTTCTGTGAGGGGATGTCCTATTATCCAGAGATGGGCTTTGGGTCTCTGCTCCAACCCCCCTAGTTCTCAACAATGTAGCTTGTGTTTGTTTGTTTTGGGTCTTCGGATGCCTATTACCCAATCCCATGAATACCGCATGATCACACAGTTTGGTGTGCTTCTTCCATGTGGGCTTTTTACTTCTCTGCTAGATGGCAGCTTGTTTAACTTCAAGCCTTTAAGGGCCCCGATGTTATATATATTTGATAACCAGGCACCATCAGCTTTCTTCAACACATTTGCTTATGCACCAGTTTTGTATTCAGCGATCATTCTGGAAGAGTCAGCATCACAGAATGACAGGAGCAAGGTGTTTTTTCATTGAGACAGGCTTGAGCAGAAGCCCAAAGTCTGTCCACTACCTCAGTGTACTGCCATATAAACATATGTACATAGGCCATGTATTACTCTGGGTATACTAGAGAAACAAATTCATAGACACTCATATGTGTATAAAAAGAGCTTTATATATAAGAATATTGAATATTGAGAAATATCCCAGCCGAGTTCAAATCAAGTCCATAAATCTGATATTAGCCCAAATGTCCTACACCAATATATAAAGTCCTCTTCAGACTCACAAAACACATGCAATGGCGCTGAATGCAGAACATTCACAGGTCACTGAGTGGAAAGTCTTGTGGATCCAGCAGCAGTGTGAGTGTCTCAGCACTGGCAGGGTTCTCTATTTGGTTCCTCCAGTTCAGAGTACTAGTGCAATTCCATGTGTCTGATCAGCTGAAATGTCTACCAGAGAAATAGCAGAGAGAGTGTCTCCTACAACCAGGAAGGAATATAGGAGTTCTCAGAATCCTCAGGAGAAGGCCATACCCACATCAAGGCCTCCTTGTGTGTGACCTGATAGACAGGCTAGACACCACCCCTTCATTCTAAATCCTCAAATTGACACCAGATTATGTAACTACCACAGGCCAATACCTCTATTTTTATGAATTCATGATCTACATATATACACACTTATGTTTATACCTCTATCCATAGCTTTGCTTCCTAAATCTTTCTTGCTTACTTTTAACTTCCTCCTGCTCCACCGTCACACTCACCCTTCCTCTACCTCTTCGTAATTCTTCTCAGCTAGATTGCTGTTGCGCCAACAGCCCCAGGATCTCTACGTCCTCCTTGTTGATTTTAATTCCCTAGTTGTTCCCCTGTCTATGGTGTGGTTTGTTCACTGCTCCCTTCCCCAACTTCCTCCTCCCCACAAGTCCCTCGGGAGCCAAGTGTCCATTGCTTTCTCCTTAAGCTTGCTTCCCATGCCTATCTTATTAATAGGTAGGCAAACCAACAATAATGGAGACAAAATAAAAGATTGAATAAAAAGAGAATATACTTAAATACACTTTTTAAAAAGATAACAATAACTAGCAAAATAAAAAATAAAGTATGCATAATTCCTTGTCTGTCCACTGACCTTTATGAATATCTCCCCACTGGTTCTGGGAGAATTCTTAGAACTGCCCTCTTAGCCTGAAGTCTATTTTAGGGGCTCATTAGGGTCTTTGTGGCTTAGCTTTGCTCCCGTTGCTGATGTGTTATATTCCTTTCTTGCTTCTTCCTGATGATGAGGGTTCTGACCAGACTAATTCCCCACTTCAGTATTGTCCTCAGTATTGTCCTCAGTCACAGTATGCTCCAGTGAGCAGACAGCATGTCTCAAGCAATTGTCGGCCCTACAGTCCTCTCTGTGCCTTAAATGCTCAGTGCAGGGACATCTTCCTCTGGGCTAAGTGTGCCACTATGTGATCTAGACCCTCACTCTCTCTTTTTCCTTCTTAATTGGCTTCCATGTGGGCATGGTTTGCTTCCATGTTGGCCTCTCCCCAACCAGTAGGTTTAGCGTTGTCCTCTGTAGCACATATATTTAGGGAGGGGTCAGTTTGGCTCTGATTGGGTCCAACCCTGCCTGAATGAACTTTATAGCAACAGGAAGATTGAACTTTGTATCACTCAGTTTTAAATGTCTGTCATTTTACAAAATTACAATGCACATGTTAATGCCAAAGCAATCTCCTCTCACATCTATACTTATTGTGAAATATCATCGCTTCTCAGCCATTTGTCTAAGATCAAGTGTAGTATTGTGGTATGTCCTAGCAGTTTTCGGTGTGGATTACAACTCAGAGTAAAGAAAACAAAAATCCTCATAATTGGACAAATACATAGCATGACAAATGGAGAAAAGATTGAAGTTGTTGAAGATCTTGTTTTACTTGGATCTATAAGATATGCTCATAGAAGCCATAATCAAGAAATCAAATAACATATTGTATTGGTCAAATCCATTGCAGAATACCTCTTTAAAGTATCAAAGAGTAAAGGTGTTATTTTAGGACTATGGTGCACCTGATCCAAAACATGATATCTTTTATTCACCTCATATGGCTCTTTGCTGAAAGCAGAGAAATTCAGAAAGGTGTTTACTTATACTTTATTGACTATACAAAGGCAATGAATATGTAAATTACAGCAAACTATGGACAGCACTCCAAGTATGGGAATTCTAGAATGCTCCATTGAGCTCATGCAGAACCTATATATTGATTAAGAGACCACTGTTGGAACATGCAAAGGGAATACTGCATGGTTAAATCAGAAAAGTGCATCAGGGGATCCTTTTGCTATACTTGATTAACCTTTGTGTCAGTCCAGATAGACTAGAGAAACAAATTCACAGACACTCATGTGTGTATAATAGATTTATGTAAAAGAGTAATTGTATATTAAGAAAACATCCCAGCCCATTTCAGATCAAGTCCATAAGTCTGATATTAGCGCATATGTCCAATACAATACATAAATTCCTCTTCAGACTCATGCAACACATGCAATGATGCCAAATGCAGGGTGATCACAAGTCAGTGAGTGGAAAGTCTTGTGGATCCAGTGGTGGTGGAAGCATCTCAGTGCTAGCATGGGTCTCCACATGACTCCTCCAGCCCCAAGACTATGGCTCCATCAGTGTGCATCCATGTGGCTTTTCCAACAGAAAGATAAGCTGATAGCATATGTTCCACCTCCAGGAAGGAAAACAGGGATTCCCAGAATCCTCAGGAGAAAGCCATGCCCCGACAGAGGCCTCATTGGCTATGAACTGTTTGATTGACCAGACTCCACCCCTTCGCAAGTTGACAGACTATGTCACTGCTACAATCTGAATGCTGAGCAAATAATCCCAGAAGCTGGCCTATGTGAAGAACAACACAGCATCAGCATTGGAGGAAGGCTTATTTACAACCTGCAATAAACAGATGACACAACCTTTCTGGATAAAACTGAGGAGGACTTGAAGCACTTGGTGATGAAATTCAAAGACAGCAACCTTCAGAAAGGATTACAACTCGGTATAAAGGAAGCCCAAATCCTCACAACTGGACCAGTAACCAACACCATGATAGGCAGAGAAAAGGTAGATGTTCTCAAGGATTTCATTTTCCTTAGATACATAATCAATGCTGAGGGAAGCAATCATCAACAAATCAAAGATATATTTCATCAGGTCAATCTCCTTCTCAGGACCTCTGAAACGTTAAAGAACAATGCCATAATTTAGAGGACCAAAGTCTGACCCAAGCCATTGTATATTCAATCATCTCATGCGCATATGGATGTTGGATAATGAATAAGAAAGACTGAAGAAGAATAGATGCACTTGGATCATCATACAGAGCAGGACATGCTTTCTGAGAGGAACAAAAACGTCTGTCTTAGAAGTACAGCCAGAATGATCCCTAGACTGGAGGATGGTGACATGTCATCTCTCATATTTTAACATGTTATCAGGAGAGACTATACCCTGGAAAGGACAGTATATGTGGTAGTTACATAATCTGTTGTCAATTTGAGGATTCAGACTGAAGGGGTGGAGCTTATCCTGTCAATCAAGTTGTAACTTGTTGACCTCATTTGGCGGTGCTAAGGAGATAAATAGCTCTCTGGAGGAGGGGTGCAGGCTCCTTCCCCAGCAGACAATGCAGTTGCCAAACACATAGAACTGCTCTAGTGCCCTGAGCTGGAGGAGCCACGTGGAGACCCCTGCCAGCACTGAGATGCTTACAATGCCACTGGATCCACAGACTTCCCACCCACTGGCCTGTGCTGTTCCTGCATTTGGTGTCATTGCATGTGTTTTGGGAGTCTGAATAGGACCGTATTGATTGGTATCGGACATATTGGCTAATATCAAATTTATGGACTTGATATGGACTGAGCTGAGATGTTTTCTTAATAGTCAATTTCTCTTGTATATAAATCTTTTTCTTATACACACGAGAGTCTCTATGAATTTGTTTCTTCCATCTACCCAGAATAACACACTGTGCTTGGTAAAATAAAGATTCAGTATAAAAGAGCCATATCTTCAAGGAGATGGATTAGCACAGGGACTACAACAAGGGGCCAAAACATAATTGTGAGGATGGTGCAGACTCAGTTTTGAGCCGACAGCACCAAGCAACAAGTGTCCAGTTGTGAGGTTACATAGTGAACCCTACAGATGAGACTCAAGCAGCATGAGTGTGATCACCACGGGAGAGTCTCTGTGTGTCCAGAAAGGGTCTAAAGAAATCCTCCGGCCTGATGGTGAGTGATCTTTGGATGTTTCTAGAAAAATAAAAAATTAGACTTTCAAGTTTGGGGAATTAATTTTATTCAACAACTTAAAATATAGAAACCAAACAAATTCTGAACTCCCTGAATGAGTAAGGCTGACATGGAATGGCTGATTTGAAACCTAGGGGTTATGTAGGCTTAGGTTCTACTAGATGGAAAGGTGTTTCCCTTTGGAACATAGCCATTTTATTAATTGAGAAATAGAATTGGTCCGAAGCCTCCATTGTGGCTTTACCTCTCAGTAGCCGTGTGACCTTGGGAAAACCCCCATGAGCTGACATCACATCATATGTAAAGTAAGAAAGGTTAGCTAGTCACACCTAGCCTTTGTTTCTTTTCTAAGATCTTATAATTCTCTATTCAGAGGTAACCTCCTCTTCTGTTATTTTTTTTCTCTAACACATTTATCATCCATCTTGAGTATTCTGAAAGGCATTAGTCCTCCAAAGGTTCCATTTCTTAAAAATGAGATTCATTCTCCATTCTTCTACTGATAAATATGTGAGTAAAATCATCGAGCAATAAAACATCACCGCAAAGTCAAACACACAATCATATTCATTTGGCTTTAAGCATTGAGTAATTCTCCCTTTTAATATATTATTACTGCAATAAAATTATGGGGAAATTTTAAAGAGAATCATATCAAACAGGTTATTGAATTTGTGTTCGGTGGTGGGTTTATGAGGGTTTCTTTTGTTTGTTTGCTTGTTTTCAGATATCTGTGCTTAGGTTTTTGGCACATTATCCCTAGATAAGAGACACAGCAAACCATTAACTATGGTTACCTTTGTTGGGAATGAGATGAGGAGAATATGGGAATAATAATTTAGTTCTCTATCAGTTTTTGTGTTACCTGGAGTTTTTATGAGAACATTCTTTTTTATTTTCCAATCATTTTATTGGGGGCTTGTACAATTCATCACAATCCATGCATACACCCATTGTGTCAAGCACAGTTATATATTTGTTGCCATCATCATTCTCAAAACTTTTGCTTTTCACTTGAGCCCTTGTTATCAGCTCATCTTCTGCTCCATCCCCCTTCCCATGAACCCTTGATAATTTACAAATTAATATTATATTGTCATGTCTTAAAGTCTGATATCTCCCTTCACCCACTTTTCTGTTGTCTGTCCCCCAGGGAGGGGGTTATATGTAGATCCTTGTAATAAGTTCCCCCTTTCTACCCCACCTTCCTCCACCCTCCTGGTATCGCCACTCTCACCACTGGTCCTGAAGTGTCCAACTGTCCTGGATTCCTTGTGTTTCTAGTTCCTATTTGTACCAGTGTACATCCTCTGGTCTAGCCTAATTTGTAAGTTAGATTGGATCATAATAGTGGGGAAGGGGCATTTAAGAACTAGAGGAAAGTTGTATGTTTCATCATTGCTACACTGCATCCTGACTGGCTCATCTTCTCTCTGCAACCCTTCTGTAAGGGGATGTCCAGTTGCCTACTGATGGGCTTTGGGTCCTCAATCTGCACTCCCCCTCATTCATAATGATATGATTTTTTGTGTTTTGATGCCTGATACCTAATCCCTTGAACACCTTGTGATCACACAAGCTGGTGTGCTTCTTCCATGTGGGCTTTGTTGCTTCTCAACTAGATGGCTGCTTGTTTACCTTCAAGCCTTTAAGACCTCAGATGCTATATCATTTGATAGCTGGGAACCATCAGCTTTCTTTACCACATTTATTTATGCACCTGCTTTGTCTTCAGCAATTGTGTTGGGAAGGTAAGCATCATGGAATGCCAGTTTAATAGAATAAAATGTTCTTACATTGAGGGAGTACTTGAATGGGGACCCAACGTCCATTTGCAACTTTAATACTAAACTTATAAATATATGCACATAGATCTATTTCCCCATCATCATATAAATATATATCTATATATGTACATGCCTTTATGTAGACCTCTATAATTTTCCCTTTGCCTCCTAGTTCTTTCCTCTATTTCCTTCTACTTTCCTCTTGTCCCACTATCATGCTCAGCCTTCATTTGGGTTATATTACCCTTGATCAAGCCCTACCAGTCCTCTTACACCCTCTTTGCCACCCAAAACATTCATTTATACATTACTTATGT
Organism: Tenrec ecaudatus; assembly: GCF_050624435.1. Lineage (NCBI taxonomy): Eukaryota > Metazoa > Chordata > Mammalia > Afrosoricida > Tenrecidae > Tenrec > Tenrec ecaudatus. Next base: position 17,078,900 of record NC_134542.1, on the reverse strand, counting down.
GAATAAAATGAATGAATGAAGCTTTAAAATTAATTATCTGCCTTGAATTTAGAGTGACTGAGTCTTCCTTGATTGTATATTATTTTGTTCATCCATTTTCAACAGAATCCCCCATGTATCCTCCCCACTCTGCATTTTTTGAAGGAGGATGAAAAGAGTATATTACTTGTTCAAAGTAGCAAGGAAAGTTAGAGGCAAGGCCTGGGCTCAACCACAAATCTGTCTAAACGTGGCCTGAAGTATTTCTATTTTACTTTGTCAAAATCACTTGCTGGATTAACATGTATTTGCATTTTTAATCCTTTCACTTCTGGAAAAAAATATTGTTTGTGGCAAATATTCTTTCTGAGAGGATAGTTTGAGGAAAACAACTTCTTAATATCTTTGTTTTTTTAGAAAAGTACATATCTGGAACTTTGGGCCTCTACTTAAATCTTATCTCAGTTCAAGAACAGTTTGCTCTAATAATGCGGCATTATATGATACTCACCTTCCTGACACCATCGCCGAAGACAAAATGGGTGCATAAGAAACTATGATCAAGAAAGCTGATGGTGACTGGCTATCAAAAGATGAGTGTTTGCAGTCTTAAAGGCTTGTAGTTAAACAAGTGGCCATCTAGCAGAGAAGCAACAAAGCCCACATGGAACAAGCACATTAGCTTGTATGATCATGAGATGTTGATGGGAAGAGGTCAGAAGTTCATAAATAGACAACCAAATAGATGTGAAGGGGCATGGATGTAGTGGAGATCCAAAACCCGCTTGTAAGATAATTGGACAGTGCCTCCCAAAAGGGCCACACAGAAGGAATGAAGAATCTCGGGTGAGGTATAGCACTGAGGAACCACATCACTATTCTCCAGTTCTTTATATTGCCTCCCCTTACTATTATGGCTTTTATTTGTTTTACCTCATGAATGATGTTAGGCATAAGTATATTCATTTGCATATTAAAAGATCATTCAGCACATGAAAGCCAAGATAGATAACCCTTCAGAACCAGTAACAGGGATGATGGTCCCCTGGGGGTATGGGCAGAGATGGGAGAAGACTGGAATAGGGGGCTGAAAGCATTGATAATTGATGACTATATGATCTCACTTGTTGGATGGATTTGAACAACAGAATTGTATGTGAATGGATATATTGGATCATGTAAGGTATGATACAGATTTTTTAAGATTATTACAGGGATAAAAAGGGGGTTCTGGGTGATAGGATGGGGGAGAGAAGGAAGAAAGGGGAGCTGATATCAAGGAGTTCAAGAAGAAAGAAAATGCTTTGAAACTGATAGTGGTGGCAATTGTACAGTACTGCCTGATGGGATTGAACTATGGAATGTTATGATATCAGTAACAACTCTTACTAAAATGATTAATTGTAAAACAATTTTCAGTACATATCTAGGCAAACATTTTTATTTTCTCCTCTGAGGGAGGGATGATAATAAACACTCATTGGATTATGCTTTGAATGTAGTTCAGAAATCACTTCCTTACTCATGATCCACAAGTGGCTGTATGTTGGGGTGACGCCATCAGGAAGGTTGTTTACGACCCACTTTTGTCTTCCTGCAAGCCACAAATCGCCCTCACTGGGAGCCCTGCTCCCACCTCTACCTGCGCTCGCTCACTCAGGAGCAAACATCTCCACCCTCACACAACAGGAAGCAGCTTCTGTGATATAAAGCAGCCTGTGTCTTGCACAAACCCTCCCCCCAAAGGCCAGCTATTCCTTTACTTTTATAAGTTACACAGGTATCTATCTGTATCTCCATACTTCTTCCTTTAGATATGCAGCCAAAGACAAACACTTTGACTAGTTTATTTTCCTTCAGCTTAGGAGACTTGAGCATTATCATTGCATATCTATCTATATCTGTATATAGATATATGTATATGAAAATTCCATGGTCATACTTAAATTTTTATTGGGCATTGGATGAAGATGGTCAGTGTGACATTTAACTATTTCAAATATATTTTGTTTCATCTTATTCTTTGCTTAATGTGCCATCAAGTGTCCCACTTTCCCCATGTCTTCGGTTTCTTTTCCCTTTTTCTATCACTTTTGAACTTTGTCCTTGGGTCAATGCTGTGCTTTTGATCTCACGTGGCTGATTATACTAAGGCATGGGCATCTCACTAGTGTTATGGTTTCCCTTATAGACATGGCTGTGGGTCAACTGAAATGTCAGCCTCTGGGGCACATTCAATTCCAAATCTGAAAGACGATTGAGGGTTGCAGTCTTTGGTCTTTTACCAGGATCTATACAACAATAAATATAGTCTTTTGTGATTTTTAATTTTGTTTCATATTTTTTCTCCAGGACCTTCTAATGTGATCCTTTCCCGAGCAATTGGTCATGGTAGCTGGGCACCATCTAGTTCTTCTGCACTCAGGTTTGGGGAGAGTGATGTTTGCATAGTCCATTAATCCACCGGGCTGTTTCCACACATCTTTTAGGTTCCAGCACTCTTCTTTCCTCTGGACTGGAAGAACCCAGTAGCTGCAGGTTAGGTGGCCACTCACAAGTTTCAAGACCCTATTCATCAAAGTCAGAGGTAAAACTTTTCCTCCAAGGATGACCCTGAGCCCCCAGTTCCAGTGACCCAAGTTTTTCAAGTGTTTGATTATGTCTAAGACATTTCCATAACTTTGCTCCCTGTATGCTTTGCCATGTGCAGAGATATTTAGAACAAAGATAAATGCACATATTCCCACTCTCCCTCCCACACCTGTTCAATCTACACTTCAATCCATGCCTCTACTCATAGATCACTGTAATTTCAGACTTATGGGTATACAAGTGTTTACTTCTGTTGCCTGTAAGGCTTGCTAACCACCCATGGTCTTCAGCCTCCATCATTTTCACCACTTCTTGCCTTATTGTGTATTTTCTCCTCTTCTCCCAAATAACATTTGTCTACCAGTGACTGACACTCTTGCTCTCCCAGCCATGACAATCATTAAGGAATGTTTCATTAAGTATGAAAACTTTTTTCTTGATTTTTTTTTCCTTCACAATGATGGTCTCACTATGTGTCCTTCGTTGATTGACTAATTTCACTTAGCATCATGACTTCCAGGTTCATTCAGGTCTTGAGGTGTTTCCCCAGCTTCACTGTTATTCTTTAATGTTGTATAGCATCCCATTGTGTGTATGGGCCACGTTTATTGAGCCACTCTTCCATGCGTGGACATTTAGGTTTTTTTTCAACATTTTGCTATTGTGGAGCATGCTGTGGTGAGCACAACTGTGCACATAGCTATTAGTGTCACGGTTGTTTTCTAGGATGTCTAAGAAGTAAAGAAATTGCTGGATCACATGGTATTTCTAATCTCAACTTTGTAAGAAAGTGCCACCTTGCTCTCCACAGCTGGTCACACCATTTTACAGGTTGCCAACAGGGTAAGAGGGGCCTCGTCTCCCCAGATGCTCACCAGAACTTGTTTGGGGAGAGCTGTTTCCATTTTGCTTTGAATGCTGGGATGAGGGGATATCTCATTGTTGCTCCAATTTGCCTCTCTCAAATGACTAATAATTTCAAGCACTTTTGTTGGCTGACTGAATGTCTTAGTTGATGAAGTGTCTGTTCATAAATTCTGCCTGCTTTTAAATTGGATCCTTGGTCTTTCCCTGGTTGAATTGTTGAAGTTTTCTCCAAATTTTAGAGATGTGTCTAAATGCCCATTACTGTGGTGTACTCCTGCTTTCCAGAAAAACCATCTCTGTGTATCAGGTTTGAATTTCATTAGGTTCCATCCTAGATATTTTTGTAAAATGTGTCTATTATTCTGGTGTCTTAATACAGCTCGGACTTTACCCTTTCTGGTAAAATAGGTAATAAAAGAAACAAAAGATCCTGCTCCCAGGAAGCTTACCATCCGTGTGAGTCCATTTCCCTTGAAAACATGCCTCAACCCTGTCCTTTGCACAATCAGCCTCTGCTAACACCACCCCACCTGTGCCTCTGAGAGCCAGCCCACATGCTCACAGGTGACAGCCCCTCCTCCGTACAGTTTCCTGAGACTCCTTCTCTCCTTCCTCCCTTTGTCCCTTTCTTTTCTTCCTCATTCCTCCCTTGACAGCTGCCACTTGGAAATCCTCCCCACCCTTTCCTTCTTGTCTCTGGTCCTTTCCTGAACTGCTTCATTACCTGGTTCGAGTGGATTCTCCACCTGCTCTGTTTGAACTTGCCTCGGGTCTGGGACAGGTGAGGGAGCCTCCTCCGCCTCCTTATCCTATTATTGCCTCCTGCCGCCAGGCAAATGCTTCTCTTCTTTACAAAAGTTGCACCATCCCCACTTCCCACAATCACCACCTTTGTGCTCAGAATGCCAGCACCTGAGACATCAGGGCTGGCTGCATACCACACTCATTTTGCTTTGTGTGGATGCCGATATGATAATGATCCTGCAGCAGTCCCTCTGTGACCTCCTCCACCACCAGTGTTTTGTTCTGAAGCAAAACACTGTGTGGAAGGAGACACCGAAGGAATGCATAGCCTTTCTCTCTGGAGTGCTACAATCTTGATTTCACCTCTGCACCCTTTGGAGAGGAAGGCATAGCTTTCCCTAAAATTGCACGCCTAAAGAACTCTGGTCATGAGAGTTTCCACTCTGCAATGTCCATGTTGGCCCGAATCCGCTCAGGCCAGACCCAACTGGTGTGCTTTCAGGAATGTCATGAGCCAGTTAAAATCATGTTGATGGCTTGAAAGGGGTTCATGGAAGAGGTAGGGTTTGTACAGCTAGAATTAAATGGTAGAGTTCTGGACAAACTGCAGTGAGGAAATGTATTTATGTTGAAAAAAACAAACAAATTCTGACTGACATCAATCCCAACTCTCGATAGCATATATGGGGTAATAAGTTGTTACAGAAAAGCCTTAGTTTTCTCCCATAGAGAAACTGGTGGGTTTGAACCACCAATCCCGCTGTTAGCAGTCCAATGCTTAACTGACAGTGCCACCAGGGCTTACTATACATCGTGTTAAATATCGTGGAAAATCCTTGTGTCTTCTATTCAAAATCTTGAGATAACTTGGAAGGTATTTTTAATTTTTCTTTTTATAATAACCACCCAACTACAAATAGAATTACAGTCGGACCTTCAAGGGATTGAAAGGATCAGGCCCACTTATTAGTCAATTCCAACCCCCCCTCCCCCTCGAGCTATTTTGGTGCGCTCCAATGGTGGGGATATCCACTTCCCACATTTTGTGAGCCTGCTCACCTACAGGGTTCAAGAGACCAACTCTTTACATGGCTGTGGCTCACATCACACAAGGTCTTAAGCAAATACGTGCACCACTTGAACTCACTACAATATCAACAGGGGGCTACCACGTGTGTAGGTGGATCCCCAGAGTTGACGCTCGTGTGTTCAAGTGTGAGCTATACTCTTAGAGTCACGGGTGTGGCATGCTTCTTTTGTTGGTTCTCCGTTGGCTTGCCTGATTCACTGCTGCAAAACCACATCTTCCATCATAGCCCCTGCTGAGCTTGTTGTGAGGTTCTGCCAAATCCGATCTGAACTCATCTCAATCCCGTGTCCGACAGAATAAGACACGACGTTGTCTGGGATCAGCTTCGTGGATATTGTTATGTTTGAGGACATTGTTGCAGCCCCTGTATCCACCCATCTTGTCAAGGGCCTTCCTCTTTTTCATTACACCTCAATTTTCCCAAGCATGATGGCTTTTCCCGGGGACTGGCTTCTCCTGGTACCAACGTACATCAGATGAAGTCCCTCACCATCCTCGCTTTCAAGGAGCATTCTGGCTGTACTTCTTCCCAGACAAATCTTCTGCTGTTGTGGCATTCCGTGCTACTTTCAGTACTCTTACAGCCACTTGTGGGAGGTAACTGGGCTAGAGCTTTGTATCAGAGAAAGCAATTCCATGGTCTTGAAAGTGCTTAGGACCCAGATTCTGCAGCTTCAGCCTCGCCACACCTCCCTTCACCCATCATTTCCCTGGCCCTTCTCTACAGTTTCACCGGGAGACTCTTGAACAGCGGTTTGTTCGTGAGTGGAAGTCATTTTTTGTGAAGATTTGAGTGAGTGAGAACTCCTGCAGGGTTTGGAGTCTCATTCAGTGCTTCACCCAAGATCAGGACCAGATCTCTTACATCCTCACTACCACGCAGGTCAGTGCAGAAATGCTTGGGATATAGTCTGCTTTAAGTTTCTAGAATGCAAAAAAATAAAAAGATTTCTAGGCTTCAGGTCACATGCTAATAAAGGAAGAAAACTACAGCTTACTTTAAGAGTCCTTGTGAAAAGAAGAAGAAAAAATGAGAATGCATTGGTTCACATAACTAATGTAAGAAAGAGTATGCCTAGATTCAGGCATCTTTCTCTTCATCCTTGGAATCTACCTTCTTTTCCTCTGTTCTCCTCATGTGATGATAAACACAAGTCCAAAGCTGACATCCTATCCTTTCAGAAAGCCCAATAACAAGAAACTAGTCTCAGGAAAGTTCTGCATGGTCTTTCACAGGCCGGGAACTGCACTGAGAAACCGAGGTGCTGTTATAAGAATTGGGAAGAAAAATGCTGGATAGGAAAAAATAAAACATACTGTCATCCAATCAAATATGGCTCATAGCAACCCTCTAGGGCACAGAATAACCGCCTCTGTGAGTTTCTGAGGCTGTAAATCTTTATGGGAGTAGAAAACCTCATTTTTATCTCACATCTGCTGGTGGTTTCAAACAGCTGACCTTGTGGTTAGCAGCCCAATGGGTAACTCACAAAGTCACCAAGGCAAAGTTCATTTGAGCTTCGCACTTTCTCAGCTCGCTGCCATGATTGTTTCCTCTTCATAGGGACCCTAGGATCGAGCCTCTCCCAGGGAAGAAAGAGAAGTTGCATCTGCCGCACTTGTGCTTTGAGGTCGCAACCAATAGACAGAGCCCGCCAGGTCACCTGACGCACAAGGAGCAGGCGACCATCTCGGAGGTCAGCCCATTAGCATGGGGAAGGCATGCGTGTTGGCAGAGGGAAAAAAGGTGACACTTTCCAAGGTACTCCTTGCCAAACACAGGCCAAACAGTAGCTTTCTCAACTCTTGACATGTTCGTTGAAACATACATTCTTCCAAGTGCCCTTTTTTTTCCCCCTTTACATACCCCCTCATTTTTCACAATAAAGTGATTTGGTGGAAGTGGAAAAAACACCACATAGTGGCCCTGGATTGACAGGATGATAAAATAGGTGATGCTTGGGTTGCACCAATTTCCAGTTTCCATGATTTTGAAAAGCATAGCTGCTGATACAAAATGATACAGGTAAAAAAAATTGTGTGGAACACAGACATCAAATATGTCTCCCTTCCTTCCCTCCCCCAACCTGCTATCTTGTATATCATTGGACATTTTGTGGGGCTGATCATTTCCTGCTAATGGGCTTTTTGCTATATAATTTGAACATCAAGTATGTACCACAGGCTGCCCAGAACCAGTATTTTCAATAAAACAATTTTTAAAAATCAATTGCATTTTAAAGGAAAAAATACTGTTAGAGAATAGGCTACTCCTTAAATAACAGGATATGAAAGTTGTGTGTGTGTGTGTGTGTGTGTGTGTGTGTGTGTGATGTCTTATTTTTCATGCAGAGAACACTGGTTTTCCCTTCCTGGTGCTCAAATCACCTGAATCAGAACCTGGAGGTGGAGCCCGGCCCTGAGCAATCACCTTTCAACTTCCCTAAATCTCTATCTTATTACCTGTAAGGTGTACACAGCACCTTGCAGGGTCTTGCAGGGCTTTTATGGAGATTAAATGTGACACAACGGTTATTGTTAGTACTAATCGCAATAAGAAAATAAGGATGCATGTGCATGCTTTTAGGTTACATGTGTTGGTGCTGTTGTTATGGGCCATTACGTCCATTGTCAACTCCTAGAGACCCCGTGTAACGCAGGGAAAACTGCCTCAAAGGGCTTTCCAGGTAGCAATCTTTATGAGAAGAATCCTTGGTGGGGTCATGGTCAACCACTCGGCCACTCCCAGAGAGGTCTATGGCTTGAATCCACCAGCATCTCCACAGGAGGATAGGCCTGTGATCTGCTCCCATAAAGATTGCAGCCTTGGGTCAAGGGAGAGGGAGGAAGGAGCTGGGAGTCAAGGGACATTTATGGAGGTCTAGACAAAGACGTGTACATGCAAACATATATATGAGGATGGGGAAATAGATCTAATTATCTACATTTATAGGTTTAATATTAAGGTGGCGGAAGGACCTTGGGCCTCTACTCAAGCACTCCCTCAATGCATGAATACTTTCGTTAATTAAATTGGTACTCTATGATGCTCACTCTCCCGACACAATTGCTGAAGTCAAAGTGGGTGAACAAGTAAATGTGGTAAAGAAAGCTGATGGTGCCCGGCTATCAAAAGAGATAGTGTCTGGGGTCTTAAAGGCTTGAAGATAAACAAGCGGCCATCTAGCTCAGAAGCAAAAAAGCCCACATGGAAGAAGCACACCAGCCAGTGCGATCACGAGGTGTCAAAGGGACCAGGTATAAGGCATCATGCAAAAAAAAAAAAAAAGAATGTGTGTGTATGTGTATATATATATATATGTATATATATATTTATATATATACCACATTGAATGAAGGGGGAAGTGCAGAGTGGAGACCCAAGGCCCAAGAGTCGGCCACTGGAGATCCCCTCATAGAGGGGCCTAGGAGAGGAGATGGGTCAGTCAGGGTGCAGTGTAGTATCGACGAAGAGCACAGCTTTCCCCCAGATCCTGGATGCTTCCTCCCCCCAACTACCATGATCCGAATTCTACCTTGCAGGCCTGGATAGGGCAGAGGTTGTACACTGGTGCATATGAGGGCTGGAGGCACAGGGAATCCAGGGTGGATGATACCTTCAGGACCAAGGGTGTGAGGGGCGATGCTGGGAGAGTGGAGGGTGAGTGGGTTGGAAAGGGGGAACTGATTACAGGGATCCGCTTGTGATCTCCTCCCTGGGAGAGGGACGACAGAGAAGGGGGGGGGGGGGAGGGAGACTCCGGATAGAGCAAGACATGACAAAATAATGATGTATGGATTACGGGGGGCACATGGGGGAGGGGGGAGCGGGGAGGGAGGGGGAAAAAAAAAGAGGACCTGATGCAAAGGGCTTAAGTGGAGAGCAAATGCTTTGAGAATGATTGGGGCAGGGAATGTATGGATGTGCTTTATACAATTGATGTATGTATATGTATGGAATGTGATAAGAGTTGTATGAGTCCCTAATAAAATGTAAAGAAAGAAAGAAAAGAAAATGATTAGGGCAAAGAATGTACAGATGTGCTTTATACAATTGATGTATGTATATGTATGGACTGTGATGGGAGTTGTATGAGCCCCTAATAAAACGTTTAAAAAAAAAAGATTGCAGCCTTGGAAATGAGATGGGACAGTCTACGCTCTCCTCCAGAGCTGGAACCAATGCAAGGGCACACCGCAACACCGCACTCTTCACAGGAGCAGACAGCCAGGCCTTTCTTCTGTAAAACCACCGGGTGGATTTGAACTGCCAACCTTTCAGTCAGCAGCTGAGCATCTAACAGTTGAGTCACCACGGCTCCTTTCCAGGTGCATGTGTCTATATAGACACATGTCGGAGGCACCTTCCAAGAGCTGGTAGAAAATGGAATCAGAAGATAGTGAAATGGACCCATGTACTTTGCATAGCCCTTATAGCAACCACAAGGCGCAAACCCGAACTCTTGGCCACAAGTGGATCCCTCCTCAGAGTGACAGGAGGCTCAGAGTGGAAATGCCCCGCAGGGCGTCCACGGCTGACACATTTTACAGAAGCGGAGGACGTCCCCTATCTCCTGAGGAACAGCCGGGGGGTTAAGTCACCTACCCTTTGATAGCAGCTAAATGCTTTCACCACTGTGCCGCCAGATTTCCTTCACATAGGTGACATAAAGAGTGATGCTTGCCAACTAACTGAGGGAATTCACTGAGGCGCAGAGGCAGAAAGGCTGTGACCATGCTTCCGGACAGACGACAGCCAAGAGAATCTGATGGGGCATCTCTCACCCAAGGGCGCCATCCATCCAAACCAACTCGGGTTTGGTTTTTGTATGTGTTTACCAAACGCCCTGCCATCACAGCACTTCTGCCCCCAGGCAAGCCCAGGTGTGTTAGAGGAACACTGTGTTTTCCAGTGGCTGAGATTGTTAGAAGGAGATCACCAGACTTTTCTAAGGTGCCTCCGGTAAACTGGAACCACCAACCTTTCAGGTGGCAGCTGAGCTTGTGAGGCTTTGTACCACCCCCAGGCTCCATGCATATGCATTTGTACTGAATATAGATGCAAACAAAGTATATCAAGACCATCTGCTTTCCGCAGTGTACTGGTTATCATGTTTGCCTCACAAAGTATATAGAGACCGAAAACAACCTCATTGCCATCAAGTCAATTTCAGACTTACAGCGACTCTATCGAACAGGGTAGAACTTCCCCTATAGGTTTCTGAGACTAACTCTTGATAGAAGTAAAAAAGCCTCATCTTTCTCCCACACAGCGGTTGATGGGTTCGATCTGCTGACCTTGTGGCTAACAGCCCCATTGATAACCCACTAAGCCACCCAACTCCTGCAAATATATATATAACAACTATGAAAATTTTAAATTGTCCTTTTTGCATAAAAGAGACATACTCAGCACACACCTGTTGAGTGGCACCATCTGAGAATCAAATTCTCAGTGAAATATGGCAATAAAGTGATTAATGGAGTGCCTAACCCCCAAGAACCGTTTAATAAACGGGACCTTCCACAATTACTACTACTATGACTAAATCCATTGACCAAATTTTCATGGTAACATAGTGAAAGACAGTGAAATCCTGTTTTTCAATTCAAGAAACCATTTTCCGAGAATAAGAGAGAGCTTGATTTAAGTACAGGTCTTCTGAGTGGAAAGAGAATGATCACAAATATTCCGTGAGCCTTTTCCAAATAGAGTTCATCACAGTTCCATTCATTCCCTGAAACATTTGCATCTATGAATGAATTTTCAACTACCTGCTATCTCCTATACAATTGAGGCAAAGGAAGACCCAATGAAGCAGGTGAAAAATTTTTGCCAGGATTAACTTTGCCATCTCAAAATCGAAGGGAGGAAGGCCTCTTGCTGGCGGAAGTTTAGATTCTGGCTACGTTTCCTTAGGCTGGCATGTTACCTTTAAGGCCATCAGGTGGGTTCTAATTCCCAGTGATGCCATGGGGCAGAGGAGAATCGCCCAGTACCATTTCCTCGGTGGGGATCTTTAAGAGCGGTGCGTTTGCTTTGGGGTTTATCTTTTGGGGAACAGATCGCCAGATCTTTTCTCCCTTGGAGTTGCTGGTGGGCTCAGAGCGTTGGTCTTTGGGTTCATAGCCCAATGCTTCACTCTTGCAACACCCAGGAGCCTTTAGAACAGCGGTTCTCAACCTGTGGGTTGCGACCCCTTTGGGGGCGGGGGGTCGAATGACCCTTTCACAGGGGTTGCCTAAGACCATCGGAAAACACATATATCTGATGTTCTTAGGAGCTAAGACACTGCTCCTCTATCCATCTCCAGGCGGATCTGCCCACATGCACATACACCCACCTGTGAGTACCCGATGTGAGACTGTATCCTGTGCTACGCCATGCCTCAAGACAAAATTTCATTTATTTGCCATTAGAAATAAATATTTCACAATATATAATTACATATTGGTTTTGTGATGAATCACTATGCTTTAATTATGTTCAATTTGGAGCAATGAAAAACATCCTGCATATCAGATATTTACATTATGATTCATAACAGTAGCAAAATGACAGGGATGTAGTAGCAATGAAAATAATTTTATGGTTGGGGGGTCCCCACAACAAGAGGAACTGTCTTAATGGATCGAGGCATTGGGAAGGTTGAGAACCACTGCTTTAGATCAAAGAGAAGCAAGAAGCAAAGCTGGTACAGGGAGTGAGGGTCACATTGGGTTCCAATTAGCTCCCTTGGAATGGATGCTCCAGAGATGCGACAACCTTCAGATGCCAACAGCTCATAAAGGAATCCCATTCTTTTTTTCCTCGGGGAAGAAATAGAATTTTACTTGCCTCATGATTTGTAGACTCCTGAAAGATCATCAAGAGGATGGAGGCGAGTTTAGCTCAAGTGACCTTGAAGTGAAGAGCAACGATGCGGGATTTACTGTTCTTGATTTCTTTCATCTCACACGACTGTGTTTGCTCAAAGCACAGAATATATAAGTCACAGAAACAGTGGGCACAGAGGCGACACAGAGTGAGTTCTCAAATGTGATGGGGTTCGGGTTTCGCAGGCTTGGAGCATAGGAATCTGCATTTTAACACACACACACACACACACACACACACACCTGCCCCCGTCTGTTCTCAAAGGTCCCAATAATTTAGGTCTGCAAATCACATTTTTCAGAAACTGTGGATAATAAGAACAGCCAGTTTGTTTTTTTATAATTATTTTATTGGGGGCTCATACAGCTCTTACCATAATCCATCCATCCATGCATCCATCCGTTGTGTCAAGCACATTGGTACATTTGTTGGGATGGTCGGTTTTTAAAGGAGACAAAAATGGATTCATAGTTGGACCGTGCCACTTGCTGCCTGGGGAAAGATAGAGGAATTTGTCTCGTCTCTGAGGCTGAGGGTTCAGATCTATAAGTGAAATTAGTAAGAACTGGTTTTGAGGGGAATTCTTAACTGTTCTGATAATTATGTGAGATAAGATATGCTCCTTGCCTAGCAGATAGCATGAGTTTAAGAAACATTTGTCTCCTTTCAGGAGTTTGCCTTTGTGGTTTATAAGAAAGTGTTCTTAATATCCCTCCTTAATTGTCTGTCTTTAGCTTTCTCTCTTACGCGTGCGTGCGCGCGCGCGCACACACACACACACACACACACACCTGCCCCCGTCTGTTCTCAAAGGTCCCAATAATTTAGGTCTGCAAATCACATTTTTCAGAAACTGTGGATAATAAGAACAGCCAGTTTGTTTTTTATAACTATTTTATTGGGGGCTCATACAGCTCTTACCATAATCCATCCATCCATGCATCCATCCATTGTGTCAAGCACATTGGTACATTTGTTGGGATGGTCGGTTTTTAAAGGAGACAAAAATGGATTCATAGTTGGACCGTGCCACTTGCTGCCTGGGGAAAGATAGAGGAATTTGTCTCGTCTCTGAGGCTGAGGGTTCAGATCTGTAAGTGGAATTAGTAAGAACTGGTTTTGAGGGGAATTCTTAACTGTTCTGATAATTATGTGAGATAAGATATGCTCCTTGCCTAGCAGATAGCATGAGTTTAAGAAACATTTGTCTCCTTTCAGGAGTTTGCCTTTGTGGTTTATAAGAAAGTGTTCTTAATATCCCTCCTTAATTGTCTGTCTTTAGCTTTCTCTCTTACGCGTGCGTGCGCGCGCGCGCACACACACACACACACACACACACACACACACACACACCTCAAACCCAAGAAAACTCACTTTCATCAATCAATTCCAACTCATAGCAACTGCACAGAGTTTCTGAAACTGTAAAGCATTATGGGAGCAGAAAACCTCATCCTTCTCCCACAGAGCAATTTGTGGGTTTGAGCTGCTGGCTTCTTTGTAGTGAGGAGGCCATTGCCTAACCCACAGTGCCAACAGGTCCTCAAATACCCACACACTTTTATTACTTTTCTGTGATTTTTGTGCTGCTGCTGACTTTCAGGGTTTGCATGTTGGTTTTGTGCTAATATTTAATTACTAACATGTGTGTATCCGCATGTGAGCAAGTGTGTGTGCATAAGGTCCTTTTTCCATGATCAGTTGGCAAACCCTTGGTGGGCAAGGGCTATGAGCTGCTTCGTTGCGATCACCCTACACTGTTGCTCCCACGCAACTCGGCACATTCGAGACACACAATGAAGATGTGCTCGTTCCATGCATTTGCTGCAATGAATAAAACCAGATTGCTAGAGAATTGGGCAACTGCATTCTCCCTTCAAGCCTGACTAAGCAAAAACAGCTAGCTCTGCTCAACTCATCTTGCCCTAGTTGCGCCACAGCGTCAGGTGAATTTTTTAAAAATCCTTTTCTGTTTACTTTTGAGAACAGATTAGAAATAATAAGTCCTAAATAGTGAATAACACCTTGATTTTGTATTAGGCGCCTGTGGCTCAGTGATTAAGCCTTGAACTTCTTGTGTGAAAGGTCGGTTGGTTTGACCTCGAGAGAAAAATGAGTTCTATAAAGACGGACGGCCTTCGCAATCCTCTGGGCTGCGTTTCTACTGTCTTTTAGGGTCTCTGTGTGTCAGAATAGAAACCCTAAACAACAGAGGGTAAATGGCCTCAGGGGAGTCAGAATAAGCAGTCTGGTGGCATCATTGCCACAGGTGGGGCTTTTGACTGTAAGGTCAATAGTTGGAAACCACCAGCTGGCTCTTAGGAGAAAGCCATAGCTTTCAACGTCTGGAAAGAGTTCCACTCTGGAAAACTCACAGGAGCAAGTCTTTTCAGTCCTATATGGCTGCTATATGAGTCAGCATCAACCTGATGGTAGTGAGTTTGTTTGTTTCTTAGGGGTTTTGTTTTTTGTTGTTTTGGGAGTTTTTTTTTTAATATGTCAGAATCAACGTCATGACAAGGGGTTTGATTTGGGTTTGGGGGTTTGGCTTTGTCTAGTTCTCAGGTTTAGTTTAACATACTAGTTCTTAACATCTTTCAAGAAGTGGTGTAGTAAGTTCTGCCAATCACCAGCCACTCCACAGGAGAAAGAGTTCCAGACAGGGAACACACAGAGGCAGCCCCACCCAGTCCTGTAAGATTGCGACGATCAATGCAGTGGTGGTGGGTTTGGTCTGAGTTTTAACGTCTTTCCAAAGTGTAGCTTATGCTCCCCCTCTGAGGCAGGCATCTCCTGATAATTTGATGAAGTCAAATCCCTTCCTGCGCCCTGGCACAGCTACAAACATGCAGCTACGACCTGTCACAGCCCAAACAAACCGAGCCGAAATACTATTTAAATCATTAAAAAAACAGGAATGCTACAGTCGTGCTGCCTGCTTTGTGGAATGTACGAAGCACACGGGCAAAGGCACGAGTTCTCCCTGGCCTCATTTTCTTTCCTATCCTGGCAGTCCTGCTTGGCATCCCTCCTGTAATCCCGGCTGTGTCCTCCACCAGGAAGCCCTTGCGGACCCTAGAGCCGTCCTCTCTCTGCTCTGGGGCCATTCTGCCAGCCCAGGTCAGCAGCGCACTGTATAAACAGTGCTGGAACTTGAAAGAGAAACCAGTCCACTGCACATGATCTGTGTTCGAGCAAAATGTAATTTTTCCCTCTGACAACGTGTTTATGGTTGTTCGGTTATCTTGATTGCCGAGAGAAATCTGTTTTGTGTGGCAGGCTTTTCAGGCTTGAAGGGTCAGATGCTGCTGACACCTCCACCCCCGTTTGCCCCTCCCACCATCTTACCCCCCACTTTTGAACCCAGCTGTCCTTTGAACGAATTCACCAAAAGTTTCCTGAGAATTAAAAAGTCTGGCACGATACCGCACTAAAAGTCCATTTATCTTGTCTATTGCATAAAGCTGGGCACCAGCGCCTGGCAAGATGCCCACTTCTGGTAACCAAGGTCCCCAAGGGCACCTGGCAAGAAAGACTTGTCTTCTAAGACCCTGGAAATGATCCTCGCCTTCCTAAAGTCTGGTTTAAAAGCCTGCAATTAGGATCTGTAATGGTATCTTGCGCTTTATTTCTTTTGTGAAAGACGCGAGTGGACATTGGGTAGCCATGCCAGGATGCCACAATGGCTCGGGCCTCGCTATCTCTTAGGCGCTGCCTCCGCTTGCCCGCAGGAGTCGGGGGCTCGTGGTAAGCGAAGCGTGTCTGTTCCTTGGGAAGATGATGGCTAGAGACGATCAGGAGAGGGCCACGCAATGATTCACTCTTGTTTAATCAACGACAACCCATGTTAAGCCCGATCCTCATCTCAGTGTAAACCAAACTAATCTTTTCCACTTTCCTGCCGGAAACGGCGATGGCACTTGTTTATTCAGTCGGCCTGGTATTGAGGAAAACCTGCCCTTCGCTTTCCTTTCCCCCCAACCCTCACTAATCAGTTACGGGGGGAGGTTTCCAGCCTTCCAATCTCAGACTGATTGGGTTTTCCTGTTGGTGTCAAGTTGAAACACTCCATGAAGAAAGGCACCCTCAAGGCTGTTGACTTGTCTTGCGACTCTGAGCTATAATCCAGTGAATGTGCCAAACGGCCCCCTCACGGGGTTCTGGAAGAGGGGGCGCCTCTGAAGCGTGCTCCCTTGGTTTGTTTCCTGAGGAGCTGAACGCTTGTGCCGAGGAGACGGCAGACACGCTTGACCCAATTTGATAGGAGATTTCCCCCCTTTGGACCACAGCTCCTCTTACCAGATCCTTCTGTTAGCATGGGGCGTGCTGATACAAAGTTACTTTGTCAGTTTGGTGACATTGAAATCAATAGTCATTTGGCTTCAATGATTTACCCTGGGTGTTTCGTCCATAAATTCTAAACGCCATTTCATCAGTGAATTCCTTGAGTGAAAACTATTGATACCGAATTCCTATGTGATTACCGAATCAGGTTTTGTGGGTGTGTGTGTTTTCCTTGCCTCCCCCTCACCCCCCCCCCCACACATTTCACCCTTCTTTATTGCATTTGGAATATTGAAAGTTTTTTTCCCCTTTATTAAATTAAGTACTTTAGAAGAGCTTGGAACTCTTCTGAGGCATGACCAAAGACACAATTCCATCTGTTTTGTTTTTCTTATTCATGACATAGATGATTTTATTTAAACAGTGCATGCATTTCTCGGTAATTCTTCTTCATGTCTGTCAGGGCACATCAGCTGTGATGTGTGGATAGTTAACCGAAGCGTTTTTGTTTTGTTTGGGGTTTTTTTGCAAAAAATACGTAGGCAGAAAGTGAAAACAGCTTTCCAGAGAAAGAGTGGAGGGGAAACCCCAACCATTCCAAGTGGCAGTTGAAGGCTTCTAGGCTGCTGCGTGTCCTTTCTAGATTGAGAAAAACTATTAGGGACACGGCTCAGATATGTGAAGCAAGACGGGACAAGCTCTCATCTGCGTAGTAAATGCTAGAGTTTCTCCAGACAAGTGCAGAATGCCTTGGTGGCCGCAGCCAGTGTCTGAACTGGTGTTTTGTGATTGGGATGGAAACCAGAGATGGAGCAGCTCTGTAAACAAAGCCCTCCTCTGGGCATGAGCATTGGTTTCCCCTGGTTAGGCATGAGATCTTCCAGAGCTGAAGCTCCCATCTCTCCACTCCTTGGCTGGACACCATGCTCCCCAAATTGGAGGACTCATACACCTTCACAAAGTCTCCACAGAGAGTGGTGAAATTGTCGGCAGTCCACAAGACCCACAGAAGCCTTCCTCGACATCCGCGCTGCTTGATGATGTGAAATTTGGAATAAATGTCATACTAAAGCATGTGGGTACAGAGGCGAGTCTGTGGTAGAATTCTCCCCTTCCACGTGGGATATTCAGGTTTGAGTCCCCGTCAATGTGTCTGACATAAGGCCAACACACGTCTGTCAGTGGCGGTAAGTGCCTAGCTACGAGGCTGGCCAAGCTTCAGCAGTGCTTCCAAACTAAGACAGACATGGAAGAAGGGGCTGGAGAACTACTTCCAAAAACGCAAACAATTAAAACCGTTTAAGTCACAATAACCTGCTCTCATTGTCCATCTTCTGCCATGAGATGGGGCTCAACCTGAGGGCAGCTAGCAAGCACAACCGAACAGCAGGGCTATGCCACAGAGTAAAACAGAGGATTCCCAAATTGTCGACCACAGTGGCTCTCAAGGACATCCGTAAGCCCTTAGACACCACCGAAACACACCTAGATCCTCTGACCCTCTGCTACGATGGGAAGTTGGATGAACCTCTGCAGAGTGCTCTACGTTCCTTTTCAAAATATCGTCTGCTACTTTATTTTTACAACATTTAGTACCAACAATAGTAAGATTGGCATTATCAAAATGTGTCTAACTAAATTGCATATTAGGATATTTTGTTATAACCTCCAGAACTTTCTAGACTTTAAGTGTCTTCTACACATTCCTTAACCCTCAATCCCAATGTATAGTAGTCTTGTGAAAACGGTTGCAAAGCTTTGTGAGTTCAAGTTCATGCCAGGTATATGTGAAGACTGTAAGACTTATCCAGTCCTCAGCTTTTAGATTATTAATTATAATCCAGGGAAAAGTTTAGGGAGAATGTTATCATGCTTGAAAGTTGATTTACAGGGATGAATAAGCTCACATATTTTTTAAAATTTAGATTATTATTTATCACATCTCAATTAAATATTTCCATATACATATGTGTAAACATCGCCAAAGTCCATTACCTTTTGTAAAATTATTTTTATTGTCTTTAGTGAAGGTTTAAACAGCAAATTATGTTTCCATTCGACAATTCCTACATAAGTTACTCAGTGAAATTTGTTACATTCTTCACAATTCATTCTCATGTCTGTCTAGTTGTTCCTTATTCAATATTCTAGTTTCCCCATGTTGATATCCTCATCTTAATTTTAAATATTTATTGATCATTTGGTCTTGTAGAGGCAATTTTGCCCCCAATTTTATTGACATATGATTTCCATACCATACATTTCAATGGCTTAAACAAACTTTTTAAAGTTTGCAACCGTCATCACCACATCCATGTTAGAGCCTCTGTCTCATTCTCACGCTCATTATTATCAGCTCCCCGCCTCCTCCAACATCCCCCCATATAATCCAGTTATTACCGTTATAGAGTTCTTACCCTGGATTTCATATAAAAGAAGGGCTGTCCTTCCCGCAACAATTATAAAACACAGAATTAGCTCAAGCCAAAAGCAAACAGAAAATAATAGAAGTGAGAACTAATTTCAGATGGATCGATCTAAAGGGAGAACAAATAAGGTTTTCTCTTTTTTAAATCATTGTATTGGGGGTTCGTACAACTCATCATAATCCATACATACACCCACTGTGTCAAACACTTTTGTACGTTTGTTTCCCTCATCATTCTCAAAACATTTGCTTTCTACTTGAGCCCTTGCTATCAGTTGCTCATTTCCCCCCTCCTACGCAATGAACCCTTGATCATTTATAAATTATTTTTATTTTGTCCTATCTTACACCATCCGACGTCTCCCTTCACCCACTTCTCTGCTGTTCGTCCCCCAGGGAGGAGGTTCTAGGTAGATCCTTGGAATCTTTAAGCTTTTCAATTTTATCCTAACTCCAGCTGTAATGCACTTTCCAGTGCACTTGGTCTGATAGCAAGGTTTTCACATTCCTGGTCAATGGGGAGAGGGCATTCTCTGGAAGTTTCATCGACGTGAATTCTGCGAATGGATTTTGGGCTTTCGCTGTCATCCACATCCTTCTGAAAATCAGGTGCTCAGCATTTGAGCTCGAATATTGTTCCTTCCTCCAGTCTTGGATATCATTGCTTAAAATCCTGGGATCACACAGACTCGTGCTCTTTCCATATGGACTTAGCTGGCACCTCACTCAGATGGCTGCTTGTTTTAAGACAAGCCTTTAAGACCCTAGATTCATACAATCCTCATACAATCCAGCAATATCTCTGCTCAGTATACACCCCCCAGAAGTAAAAGACACAACAGGAACAGATGTATGCTCCTCCATGTTCACAACAGCAAGAATTTGGAAGCAGCCAAAATTCCCATCAGTACAAGAATAGATTTTGTAAGACTCTGGAATATACACATAATGGAATACCATGCATCAGTTATTTTTTAAAAGTGGTAAAACCATGAAATACCACATAACATGGAAGCACCTGGAAACCAGTATGTTGAGTTTAAGTTAGTCAATCACAAACTGACAAATATAATATGAGACCGCTACCATAAGGGTAAACACCAAACAAAAGCAGGCCTGTTCTTTGGTCACATAGTCTCCTAAGCCAGTCTCCCAATCAAGAAGGTGCTGTGCTTACCTAATGCTCATGATCCATCTATCACCCCATAATTGTAGCTATTTTAAGGAATACCACTGCTGCTGTCAGATGGGTCTTGGCTGAAGAGAATACCAGGAAGATGTTCACTTGTGTTTTATTGAGTCTGCCAAGGCATTCACCTAGGTGGATCAAAATAAACTATGGGTAACCTTGAGAAGAGTGGGAATTCCAACACTTCATTGTGCTCATGGAGAACTTGTACACAATTTGAGAGTAGTACATAAAGGACAAGGGAATACTGTATGGTTTAAAATCAGGACATTTGTGCAACAGGGTCATCTCTTCTCACCATACTTATTCAACCTGTATGCTGAGCAAGTCCTCAGAGAAGCTGGTTCATCAACAAGAATTTGGCACAGGATTAGAGGAAGGCCTATGGTCAAACTGCAACATGCAGATGATGGAACTTTGCTTGCTGAGAGTGAGGAGGACTTGAAGCACTTACTGAGGAAGGTCAAGGGCTGTAACTTTTCAGGTGGTTTACTACTCAATGTAAAGAAACCAAAAATCCTCAAATCTGGACCAATAGGTCGCATCATGATCAGGAGAAAAAAAATCGAAGTTCTCAAGGGTTTTATCTTGCTTGGATCTACAATCGGTGCTCATGGAAGAGATCAAAAGACAAATAGTCAAGAGATCAAAAGACAAACGATAAGTTGCATCAGGTAAATCTGCTACAAAGACCTCTTTAGAGTGTTGAAAATCAAGGATATTACTTTGAGGATGAAGGTGCGTCTGACTCAAGCCATGGTATTTTCCATTGCCTCATATGCATGTGAGAGTTGGACACTGAATCAAGAAGACTGAAATATCGATGCATTTGAATGCCAGCCAGCACACACAAGTGGATGATGTTACTGGGTGTGTTGTTAGGTTCTGAACTGGTTACGTTTTGTTCAATCATATACATGGTTACACTGCCTCCGAACACCCTCTTGCCGGCTCAATGAAGGACACATGGAGCCTCATTCACCCCGTCGACCTCTGCCTTGAATGCCTGTCTCTTTCTCCTGAAGGGGCTTCTTCTCACTAACATTCTGTTCAAAATCCAGCACCTCCATGACTAGCCTCCTGAGGACTTCCAGCAACACTTTCATTGGCATTAGTGGCAGGACCACACATGTTCTTGGCGGTCATCTCCCTTCAATTCTATGGTGACTCATGCCTGTGGCTATGTAAACAGGGGGCGGCAGTGGCACCAGCTTACTGAACAGGAGATGCAGTTGGTCAGGAACAAGCCAAGCAAACCATGGCTGTCTTACAAGATGTGCTCAGGTGAAACCCAATCCCCCTAAAGCCTAATATATCCATGAAAACTAATGAGCACCACTTTGTTATGTACATCAAAGCATGAGTACTATTACTATATTTAAGATGTCTTAGTGTATCTGGGAGTAGTTCTTGAAATGTAATATATATTCATTTTAAAGACATATTTAGGGATGGACCTTGTTCCTCTGGGAACTGCCTATATTCTGCTACCCCCCTTACTCCTGAATCATGATTACATCATTCTAAGGAGCCTTTTCAATTCATGTATCATCTATAACAATTCTAGGAGGCACTCTTCATCTCAGGTCCAAAAAATAATACGTCATTGAGAATGGGAGCACCCACTATGGACATATAGTACTATCAGCTTACCAATGATCAAAATCATAGTTTAAAGGATGCATGAAACCAGTCACAGATGATGATAAGCAGTACATGGCAGGTATCTACCTGTATTTCCTTCTCCAAGAATCACTGGGGTCTTTAGTGGATATAGTCAGAGGAAACCATTTTTTCTCAGTTCTGCTTAAATTCTGGTGTGTGTGTGTGTGGTGTGTGTGTGTGTGGTGTGTGTGTGTGGTGTGTGTGTGTGGTGTGTGGTGTGTGTGGTGTGTGTGGTGTGTGTGTATGTGTGTGTATGTATGTGTGTATGTGGTGTATGTGTGTGTATGTATGTGTGTGTGGTGTGTGTGTGGTGTGTGTGTGTGTGGTGTGTGTGTGGTGTGTGTGATGTGTGTGTGGTGTGTGTGTATGTGTGTGGTGTGTGTGTATGTGTGGTGTGTGTGTGTGGTGTGTGTATGTGTGTGTGGTGTGTGTGTGGTGTGTGTGTATGTATGTGTGTGTGGGTGTGTGTGTGTGGTGTGTGGTGTGTGTGTATGTGTGTGTATGTGTGTGTGTATGTGGTGTATGTGTGTGGGGGTGTGTGTGTGTGGTGTGTGATGTGTGTGTATGTGTGTGGTGTGTGTATGTGTGTGTATGTGTGTGGTGTATGTGTGTATGTGTGTGTGGTGTGTGTATGTGTGTGTGGGTGTGGGTGTGTGGTGTGTGGTGTGTGTATGTGTGTGGTGTGTGTATGTGTGTGGTGTGTGTGGTGTGTGTGTGGTGTGTGTATGTGTGTGTGTGTGTGTGGTGTGTGGTGTGTGTATGTGTATGGTGTGTGTGTGGTGTGTGTATGTGTGTGTGTGTGGTGTGTGTGTATGTGGTGTATGTGTGTGTACGTATGTGTGTGTGTGGTGTGTGGTGTGTGTGTATGTGTGTGGTGTGTGTGTGGTGTATGTGTGTGTGTGGGTGTGTGTGGTGTGTATGTGGTGTGTGGTGTGTGTGGTGTGTGTGTGTGTGTGGTGTGTGTGTATGTGTGTGTGTGGGTGTGGGTGTGTATGTGTGTGTGTGTGTGTGGTGTGTGTGTGGGGGGTTGTGTGTGGGTGTGTGTGTGGTGTGTGTGTATGTGTGTGTATGTGTGTGTATGTGTGTTGTGTGGTGTGTGTGTGAGTGTGTGTGGTGTCTGTGTGAGTGTGTGTGTGTGGTGTGTGTGTGTATGGTGTGTGTGTGGGGGGTGTGGTGCGTGTGTGTGTGGTGTGTGTGTGTGAGTTAGTGTGTGTGTGGTGTGTGTGTGTGAGTGAGTGTGTGTGTGGTGTGTGTGTGTGAGTGTGTGTGTGGTGTGTGGTGTGTGTGTGTGTGGTGTGTGTGTATGGTGTGTGGGGGTGTATGTGGTGTGTGTGTATGTGTGTGTATGTGTGGGGGTGTGCATGTGTGTGAGTGTGTGTGTATGTGTGTGTGTATGTGTGGTGTGTGTGTATGTGTGTTTGTGTGTGTATGTGTGTGTGCGTGTGTGTATGGTGTGTATGTGTGTATGTGTGTATGTGTGTGTATGTGTGGTGTGTGTGTGTATGTGTGTGTGTGTGCAGGTACATGTGTTCTATAACACCTTTCTCTGAATTTTTGAATTAAGGATTTTCCAAACAAGTACATCTCTGCAAATTGTTTAAAGAGATCTCCCTACTGACAATTCACACATTAAGGGCAAAATGCTGTGCCAAGGCACCCTGAAGGGCTGGCAATTGCTTAGAAACAAGGCAGGGGCAATGCCCAGGGACCTGAGGCTTGGTGATTGGAACAATGACTGGTTCCCCTTGTTCAGTGGACACCTGGCCCAATCTGACACAACTGCACTGCACCTTCCAAATTTGCTTTCACTGCTTCATGATGTTTCTGAATGCCATGGTTTTCTTCAGTACATTTTCCTCTCATGTCTTTTCTACCATACTTCGTTGAGTTTCTATCATAGCACTCTGCCTTGAAGGAATTTAAAACTGAATGAGGAAAACAGACCTGCTCACTAACCAACAATAAAGGAAGGAAAGCTCTGGGAAGACAAAGCCTAAGAAAAAGTTCATTTTAAGGCGCTGACATGGCCCCGTGCACCATGCTACATTTAATGTTTCATTCTGCTGTTTAGTTCATGATAGAGGGCTGCATCGTGTGTGTCTCTCCCTTCTCAGAACTAGATTAGAAGCTCCTGAGTGGCAGGGCCAAAGACTCTTTGCTTGTCCTCCATAGACTAGTGTTTCCCTTGGCATCACATAGGTATTGAGCATTTTCTGGCCTGACACTTCTGCCTTACCTTCTAGAATATGCTTTGGAAGTCGGTATCTATTTTGTACTCTGTGCTTTCCCTTATTTTCCAAGATGATTTTTATTCAAAGGAGCATACGTGTAAATGCCTAGAAGGTTCGCAGATAGCCTGTTCCCTTAAAATAGGTGAAAGTGAAAATGTTCCCTCCAAAGGGGAAGTAAATTTTATTACTGGAAACCGTGGCAAGTATTTGGGAATTGTTATCCATCTCATCTATTCCTATTTTATTTCCCCATGCCCCCTTCCTTTCACTTTGAATTTTCAGCCCATTTTTTTTATGCCTGAGAATACCCTAACCAGTATCACATCTCATTAAGGAGATGGAAGCCTTTCGCCAACGCAGCGTTTTCATCTGTTCCCAACACGAGTAGGTCATGTACACCACTGTTGCGTCAAAGTCTTTCAGAGTCATAAATTAATTGAATTACTGCTTTGTGGTGAATGAAGAACAGCAGAAGCCTGGCTGCCATAGTCATTCCTTTCAAGTGAATGCTTAAATTCCCAGGGCATGGGAAGGAATTCCCTATAAACTAGACAAATGATCCATCTCTGTGTGATACATCTATTTTTATTATACCTGCAGGTAGACATTGATGTTCCCGTTCTTTTTACCCTGAAGCAGAGACATTAATGAACAAGATGAAGTTATGGCTCTCAGAATGGGGTGATTTCTTGCCTGAATGACTATCAGAATGTATGCCTGGTCCAGGAAAGAGCAGGAGGAAACAGAGAGAGATGTGGCACAGACATATTCCAGAAATCTCTGTCAAAAGCCCTGGTTTCTGTGTTGCTCTCAGAAATCTCCATTGTGTTGTACGACTCTCAGTTTAAGGCACTAAAAGAATTGCTCATTGAGATCTTCCAACTTGGAAGAAACGTGATAGGCTCGCCCTGGGTTTTGCCTTTAGTTTATAGATGAGCTCTGTGGTGTCACTGCAGCAGGATCTTGACACATGGGGCGGGAAACAAACATATTGGAGAAATCATCACAACGTGAAACAGCACACACCTTGATAAGAAAATCAGCGTGGCACTGACAAGAATACGTCTAGCCGAGGGTTAGCAATAAAGTTGGCAAAAAAATATGTCTAGCCGATATCCTGGTGGGAGTTCTGGGTGACTAAAGAAATCATAGATATAATCAATCTTCACTGCTTAACAGGGTCTTTGATTATACCCCCAAACACCACGCACATCAATTAAGTGGGAAACAAGGGTTGAACTACTGGGTTATGTGGTGAGTGGAAAACCAGCTGGAAAGTAAGACCTGGACAGAGGTTATCAAGGGATCAGTGTCAACTTAGGGACACAGAACGAATGGTGCCATGGCTCCTACAGGGTCAGCTCTGAACTTGAAGGATTCAGGAGAGAGAAGGTTCTCATTAAGCTCTGTGGGGCAAAGGGGAGAGCAAGATTTCTGAAAAGAGAGGATATCAAAGTGAGATAAGTAGCCCAAGCAATCAGCGGAGACAAAAATAATGTTGAATGGGGATAAGTGTGGGCTCTTCAAGGATATATATTTACCCAAGGAAGACACAAAAAAGTTACAAATCTGTAAGTCTGGCAGCAAACGAGCTGTCATTTCTGCCACAGATTTCTATTCTCTGGTTGCAGGCAGAGCCTTGCTCTTTCTGGTTTTGTCCCCAAATGTCTACTGTGGAGCCTAGGTGACTCGCATTTCCAGGATCTTTGGGTAGAAGAAGCAAAAGTGTTATCTTGGTTCAAAATTAGGTTGTCTTTTATTTTCTAAAAATTTGTTCTTCATCGGTATCTAAAATGAAGGCAGCTGAACTCAAACAATCAGGAATAACTTCACTAATAAGCCAGACATGCATGGATACAAGATTCTTGGGACATTTATTACTGAGTTCCATTTACCTCTCCATCCCCTTATACACACATGCGCACGCGCGCGTGTTGGTGGTGAAGTGGGTTGTGTTGGGCTGCTAACCCACTAGCCCGTCCACTGGAGAAAGGCATGGCTTTCTCTTCTAGAAAAGAGTTATAGTCTCCCAGCTCACAGGGGCAGTTCTGACTTGTCCTATAGAGTCACTATGAGTCAGAATTGACTCAGCAGTAAATCTGAGTTGGTTTGACGTGGCATACAAGGGCCTTTTCCAATAACTTGCTCCTCTTTAAAGCCATGGCCAGTTACAACCCTCCTGTCCTTAATTATATGAAGGTAGTCCAGCAAGGAACAGAATTATCCAGGCGCAATTACAAGAGGCAAGTACAATATAAGACACAATACAAAAACATGAATCCTACAGGTAGAATGCAAAAACATAGACAAAATTCTGCATTAAGTACCAAACTCCATAAAAAATATTGAGAAATTTTATTTGGGGGCTATAAAATTGGAGAGTTAAAATTTTAAAACACTGAAAGTTCTGAAGTTAATCAGCGTATAACCTAGGCTAGAAGATCCTATTTTAGAGTTTAAGGGTAGTGTTCAAAAATAAACATTTTAATTGTCTACTTTTCATTTTATATTTAAAGAATAAACATTAGCTATAAAATGAAATAGATAAAATAGGTATAAGTAACAATTTCTAAAATTATATATCTATTAGGATGACATGAGTGAATCGCTTGCCATGGACACAAAATTCAAGGGTAAAACATCTCAATGGTCAAGTAAATAATATTTTAGTGCAATACTTTTTAAAAAATAAAAATGAGGGCAAAAAAGCTTGTGATAATTGAAATATAGAAATTCTAGATAAAGATAGGGCCAATATCGTTGACTTTCTCTCACGTGCTGATCGCTGTGCCTAACTTGGCTCATCATGGCACAGATGGAATTGCAAATTAGGGAATTATGGAAATTTTCTGTCCTTAGAAGTCTTCAGATACAATAAGAATTTATTCTAAATATTTGTCTATGACAGTGTATGCCCCTTCTAAAGAGGTTAATTCTTCAAGGCAAATACAGGCAGCTATCATAGCTGTTGTTTAAGATAACCCTAATACAAGAATAAATGAACAACTTTCCAAAGTGTTGACGAGCAAGGATGTCACGGTGAAGACCAAAATGCACGCGGCCCAATCCGACATGTTCACCAGCCTCATGTGCATGTAAAGGTCGGATAACAAGTAAGGGAGAAGGCAGAAGGATTTAGGTTTTTAAATTATGATGCTGGTGCAGAATATTGAAAATACCACAGACTTTCAGAAGAACAAACAAATCGGTCTTGGGAGAAGTGTGACCAGAACCCTCCTTAGAAGCGAGGAAGGAGAGACTTTGTCTCCCAAACTTTGGACATGCTATCAGGGGAGAAAAAATCACTCCCCGGAAGAAGGATGACATCGCACGTGCTAAGGTGGAGGGTGGGTGGGACAGCGCAGGCCCTCAGCAAGATGGATTGACACCGTGGCTGTGGCTACATATGTAAGCATAGAAATGATAGCAGGAGGTGGTGCGGGACGGGGGAATGTTTCATTCCGTTATGCCCAGGGTTGATTGGAATCAGATGCAACTGGATCCCACCTGACAAGAACAACACGAGGAAAAGATGATGAATCACAAATTATGATCGACTAATCTGGTGTTTAACACCAAAGAAAGCAAGAAGATGCTGTCTCTAACTGATGGAACCATGGCTCGTAGTTACTCCTATGGCCTGGGACTGAACGCACCCCTCTAGCTTAATTTTCCGAGCAACAATAGAGAGGCCTAAGATGAGCAAGAACACTACAGAGCAATAAATAAACACTAATTCGATTCCTTAGAATAATAAACCATCTGAAATGAAAAGAGCATTTTCCCCAGGCAACATTCAGGAGGAAGAAAGAGGTAAGACAGAAGGAGAAATGAAAATGGGACACACCCCCCCAGGAGGTTCCCCGGGATACCTGATATCATATGATGTATGTACATGTATATACATGACATTATATGATGGAAATTCCAATCAGTGACATGAAACAAAATACCTTACTGGGTTTTTTAGTGGAAAATTTATTTGCTCTGTAAGCTTTTATCCAATTCAACATATATTATTCAAAAATCACCCTGTATACCAATTTTGGATTTTTCAGTTGTTAATATTTTTAACATTTTAATTTCATGAAATTAGTTTATTGTGCATTAGGAAAGAGGTCTACATTCAGACCGTCAACTCTGCATTCAATAGTTCAAATGGTTCACCATTGCCCACCCTCCAACCTCTCTCTGTTTTAATAATATTAGTACCACTACCTTTTTTTTAATAAAGGTGGTGGTACTAGTAACAATCAATACTCTTGAAAGCAGCAGTCAAGAGATCAAAATATGTGTTCCACTGGGTAAATCTGCTGCATAAGACCTCTTTAGACTATTGAAAACTCGAGGATGCTACTTTGAAGACTAAGGTGCACCTGGCAGGAGTAATGGTCTTTTCCATTGCCTCATTTACATGTGAAAGTTGGACATTGATTAAGGAAGACCAGAAGAATCCATGAATTTGAACTGTGATGTGGGCTAAGAAGATTGAAAGCATCATGAACTGCCAAAAGGACAACACTCTTGTCTTATAAAAAGTATGGCCACTGCTCAATATTCACCTTCATGAAATGATCACTGAAGGTAAGGGTGCTACAGCAAAGTGTAGTGAAGAAAGCAGATGGTGCCCAGCTATCAACTGGGATAGTGTCTGGGGGGTCTTAAAAGCTTGTATTCAAACAAGCAGCTAACTCAGCAAGCAGTCAACTAAATACGCATGGAAGAAGCACACCAGCTTGTGTGATCCAAAGATGACAATAACAAAATTCAAATATGACAAAGAGAAAAGTAGCTGAGCTACGATTATGAACCTCCAGTTTGTAGAAGTCTATGGAGGACAGTGGGAGATCAAACCCATCTGCAGAGTAACAGTCAGATGAAGCCACTGGCAGATCCCCACCAACCCCTAGCCACAAGCCTGACTACCAGACAGAGATCACTGTAATCTTGATTATGCTGGATTGAACTCAACACTTGGTCAGTTGACCTCCCTATCAGCTCATCCTGCATTTGTTCTTGTACAAGTGTCTGTTGCATGTCCCTGGCTTTTTAAATATTGATGGTCGTCTTTTCCTTCTTATTCATTATTTGTATTTTTATCTATATATTATTATTATTTTTATCCTTAACACCTTATTTAGATTTTGGTTTTTTATTGTTTCTGTTTGGTTGCCCTGTTTGTGAAGCACAGAGGAGTGGATGCATAGAGATAACGATCAATTCAAAGGTTTATAGGGGATGTAGGGATAAGGTGTGGGAAATAGGGAGTGTAAGGGGATTTTGAGAGTAGATAATGAAGGCGGGGGGGGGGGGAGGGAGCACTAGAAGTGACTGTGCTTACACAGTTCATTTTAAAGGCAATTTAACCATGCAGGTGGCAGGGCGGGGCTGTTAAATTGATCGTAGTGATCATTGTAAAATTCTTCTTGATATGGTTGAATGATTGAACTATTGAATTATATGACATGTGGCTGAGATACCAATAAAACTGTATTAAAATAAAGAAAGAAAAAGTATGGTCAATGTTCTCCTGAGAGGCAAGATGGTGAGAGGTTGTATTAGGTACTTTGGACCTGTTGTCAGGACAGACTAGCTGCCGAAGAAAGACATCATGCTGGGGAAAGTAGCAGGGCCATGAATAAAGGGAAGGCCCCTCAATGAGATGAGCTGACACAGTGGCTGTAACAATGGGCTCAAGCATGACAACAGTTGTGGGGATAGTGCAAAGCAGGGCAGTGTTTCCTTCTGCTGTGCACAGAGTCAATATGAGTCAGAACTGACTCAATGGCACCTGACAACACCACCTAGTTAAAAAGAAAATCCCAGGGGGATGGACAACAGACAAGGGGGTAAAGGGACAGTGCAAGACATGAAAGAATAATAATAATTTATAAATTATCAAGGGTTCATGAGGGACGGAGGGATGGAGGGATGGAGGAAGGAAGGGGGAAAATGAGGAGCTGATACCAAGGGCTCAAGTAGAAAGTAAATGCTTAGAAAACGATGATGGCAACATATGTACAAATGTTTGACACAATGGTTGTGTGTATGGGTTGTGATAAGAGTTGTATGAGCCCCCAATAAAAACGATTTTTTAAAAGAGTAAATTGAACAGAAGTATCAGTAAATAAGTTCAAGCAAAAAAATAGGAGATGATGGGATTCACAGCATTATTTTACAATTACTTGAGAAAGAAGAAATAAGGAATACATAGAATCACTTTACCAAAAGTAGTTGGTTAACATTCAATCACTCCAAAGGGGTTCAGTGACCCTACATCTTTAGAGAGGCAGACACCCTCACAGACAACTTCATCTTTCTCCCAAAGAGTAACGGGTGGGTTTGAACCACTGATCTTGCAAGCAGCCGTCCAAAAGCTTAACCCCCGGAATCATTATGGCCCCCTGGAGGACTTAGTGGTAACATCGGGCATCAAGCCAACTGCAACTTAGGAGAACCCACATGGATCAGAGTAGACTTGTGCTTCCTAAGGTTGTCAGTGGCACTTATGGGTAGATTCTCAGGCCTCTGGGTAAACTCAATTCTCTAACTTTTAGAATAACAACTGAGAATCTTAACAATTTGTACCACCCAAGGACTCCTCATTTAATGTGAAGTTCCATATTTTTGCTTACTTTAGACAAGGGGATACCAAAAAGTTTGTGAGAAAACTCCATTAGCTTTTCTTTCCATTTTCCATGAACTTTTTAAAACCTTCTTGTATAATCTCATAAATGCCAACATCAAGTTATTGCCAGGAAGGGCAGGTGAATTTCTTTACAGTTTCCTCTTCCACTATTCTTTTCTGTGATGCTATAAATAAGTAGGAGTATTTCCCCGGAATCATTCTTGTCAAAAGCAGTAAGTAAAGTAAGATCTCGGATAAATATGAAAATTGGGTCTCCCATAAAATGTGACACTGTGCTGTAACTATGTCTCTTAGATCTCTGATAATTCATAAAACATCAAGTGCTCTGCTTTATATGTGAAATCTCAAGTGAGTCCAACATGTAAACTTGTTTAACTGCCATAAATCAAAGAGTTTTAATGGGGTTTTTACAAGTGTTAATAAATTTCAGTTTCAAACCCAGCATATCCTCCCTCTCCTCCTTCAAATTCACTGTTAGCCTTCACGTTAAACATGTTTCTCATGATGAGAATCATGTATGCTTTCTTGATCCAAACATTCTTTAGCAATGGAATAATTAGATATCATGTTTCTCTCAGCCCTTTTTCTGATGATGAAGTAATCCCAGGTGGCAGTAAAAACATAGGGCTGTGGATGACACAAATTTGAGAATGGTGAGATGTGTTTCACGGCACATGCGAGTAAATGATTTCTCAAGTACGCTTTGTAGAATTCTCATGGCTATAGGGGGAATTTGATTGTAAGTGGCCAAGAAAAATAGCGACTTCACAACTAAGGGAAAACAGTTATAGCACTGCTTTGCCATTATACAAATTTGTGTATACATCCATGCACACATTTAAAACAGAACATTTTCACACAAATAAATATCTGTATTTGTTCCTGTTGAAATAGAGAGGCATTGGAAGGGTGCAATTAATTGTGAAGGCATTTTGCTTATTCCCAATGTCAAACCAAATCATTCAGGCATAGAGCTTTTATTTATTTGAATTTTCAGGGTAAATGTTTTAAATCATCAGAGTTGACCAAGAGAACCACTTAAATTCTCAAGATAATATACAACCATCATTTCTCATGGAAGTATGAAATTAAATCTAAAATCAACGGAAGTCTGAATGCATTATCTTTTACAGAATTTTAATTCAGAGAGAATCCAAGACGCATTGATTCAAATAGGTAGTGGGATGAAAGGATGAGCAGACAAAGTGAGTGTAATTCTCATTTATAACATTTTATCTGGGGTTTAGTCTGGAAAATTACCTTCCCTAGTCTCAAGAGGACCTCCCAGACGGCAATAAAATACGTGTCTCTCTTCTTATTAATAGAGAGTCTGAAGGCCTTAGGGAACAAATGTCTGAAGAAAAAAACCTGCACAGCTCGAGAGCTAAAGGAGGTGGTCCTAACAAGGTCATAATTAGTGAACAATACGATATGTTTGCCGCCAAAAATTAAGGCTCTTTTGGGTTGCATAAACGGTGCTCTAGTGTCTAAATACTGGTGGGTTAGGTGTTGAGCTGCTAATTGCAAGTTTAGGGTGTCAAACTCATTAGCCACTTCATGGGAGACAGATGAGGCTGCTGGCTCCTCGAAGGATTTGCAGCAGAGCTGCTCAGAGTTGGAATCCACTTGATGGCAATGTGTTGGGTTTACTTTCTAAACCATGAGGGCTGGTGGTACTGAGGTTTAAGTATGAAGCTAAATTATCACAAGGTTAGTGATTCAAACCCATCAGCCACTTTGAGAAAGAAAATCGAGGTGGTCTGTTCCCATACTTTGTCCTCGAAGACCTCAGAGAATGGCCATGGCTTAATAGTTTGGTTTCTAAATAAGCACGTGATGTCTTTTATCTATGCTGCTTCTCTCCAATCACTCTTGAAAAAGAATGTTTCATTTAGTTCACCGTGATTAGCTACAAGGAGTCTTGAGTTGAGTATCCATGTCATAGGAGTTGCAGTGATGGGGAAGAGACATGTTTATGGCATTCAAATATCCACAAAATGATTGTAGCCAACGGCAAAGACTTGTTCTATATGACTCCAAAATTGGCCGAAAATCCCTTGTCACTAATTTAATTTTCAAGACTCTTTCCATTTATGGAATTATGTGGCTTATTTTGGAATTCTGTAGCTTTAACTAATCGGGTCCTTTGTCTCTATCGTTGGTGATATAAGACTGGATTCTACTCTTCAAGGCCTTTAGGGAATACCACTTACATTCATTCATTGTTTTTATTAAAAGTCTACATCCTTTTGCTAAAGTGCATAAAAAATAAGCTACTTCAGAGAAAATCAGGATATGATAGCATTAAGTATCTACACCTCTATACCAGTCTCACAATTGTTCCCATGTCTGAACTCATTGATGCAGCTACATGTCAATCCATCTCATCAAAGGTCTGCTTACTGCCCCGCTACCTTACCAAGTGCAGTGTCCTTCTGCAAGGCCTGGGCTCTGCTAGCATGTCCAAAATATATTAGATGAATTCTCCTTACGTTAGCCTCTATGGGCTGTTTGATCTCCTGGCTGCTGTTTCCATAAATATGAACTGTGGATCCAAGCCAGGCAAACTTCTTGA
Organism: Tenrec ecaudatus; assembly: GCF_050624435.1. Lineage (NCBI taxonomy): Eukaryota > Metazoa > Chordata > Mammalia > Afrosoricida > Tenrecidae > Tenrec > Tenrec ecaudatus. The sequence goes on along the minus strand of NC_134542.1, from coordinate 17,045,730 downwards.
TAACTTCAATCTTAGCTCTCTTCATCGTGATGTTACCTATTGATCCAGTTGTGAGAATTTTAGCTTTCTTTACATTGAGTTGCAATCCATACTGAACACTGTGATCCCTTGATCGTCATCAGCAAGTCTCCTGGTTTCGGCAAGCAGGATGGTGCCATATTCATAGAGCAGGTTGTTTATAACCGGTTGCTCATAAGCTTTCCTCCAATCCTGGTGCAGTGTTTGTCTCCATACAGGCCAGCTTCCTGGTGAGTTGCTCAGCATGCACATTGAATAAGTATGATGAGAGGATGCAACATTGACACACCACATCTCCCCTGATTTTAAACCATGCAGTATTCCCTTGTTTTGTTCCCCAAATGATCTCTTGTTCCATTTACAGGTTCCACATAAACACAATGGAGTACTCTGGAATTTCTATTCTACTCAAGACTATACAGAGTTCATTAGGATGTACACAGTGGAATGCCTCGGCATAGTCAACAAAACACAAAGGAGTATCTTTTTCTAGTATTTTCTACTTTCAACCAAGATCTATCTGACATCAGCAATGATATCCCTTGTCCCATGTTCTCTCTGAACCTGGTCTAAACCTTGGGCAGCTCCCTACCAATGTACTGCTGCAAACATTGTTGGATGATCTTCAGCCAAATTTTACTTGCTGTGATATTAATGATATGTTTCTATAATTTTAGCATTATACTGAGTCACTCTTATTTGGAATGAGTACAAAAATGGATCACTTCCAGTTGACCAAGTAGCTGTCTTCCAAATACCTTGGCATAGGCATGTGTGTCCTTCCAGTGCTTCAACAGCTCGTTGGAACATTTCAACTGGGAATCCACCAATCTCTGGAGTCGTGTTTTTGACGAATACTTTCAGTGCAGTTTGAACTTCTTTCTAGTGCACCATTGATTATTGCTCACATGCGGCGTCATGATACGGTTTAATGAAGACTAGTTCTTTAGGGTGCAGGGACTCTTTCCATTTTCTTTGGGTGCTTCTTGCATCTTCCAGGTTTTCCCACAGAATATTTCTATGTTGCAACTTGAGGCTTGAACTTTTTCCTTTGATTCCTTCCATTTAAGATATGAGTGTGCTCTTATTTTTTAAACATTTTATTAGGGGCTCATACAACTCTTATCACAATCCATGCATATACATACATCAATTGTATAAAGCACATCTGTACATTCTTTGCCCTAATCATTTTTTTCTTTCCTTTTTTTACATTTTATTAGGGGCTCATACAACTCATCACAATCCACACATATGCATACATCAATTGTATAAAGCACATCCATACATTCTTTGCCCTAATCACTCTCAAAGCATTTGCTCTCCACTTAAGCCCTCTGCATCAGGTCCTCTTTTTTTTTCCCCTTCCCTCCCCGCTCCCTCCTCCCTCATGAGCCCTTGATAATCCACAGATTGTTATTTTGTCATATCTTGCCCTATCCAGAGTCTCCCTTCCCCCCCTTCTCTGCCGTCCATCTCCCAGGGAGGAGGTCACATGCAGATCCTTGTAATCAGTTCCCCCTTTCCAAACTACTCACCCTCCACTCTCCCAGCCTCGCCCTTCACACCCCTGGTCCTGAAGGTATTGTCCACTCTGGATTCCCTGTGCCTCCAGCTCCCATATGCACCAGTGTAAAACCTCTGCCCTATGCAGTTTTTGTAGTTTTCTAACTCGAGATCTTTGCACATTTTTTACAATATATCATTTTGTCTTCTTGAGCTACCTTTGAAATGTTCTGTTTAGCTCTTTGATGTCATCATTTCTCCCATTTACCTTAGCTATTCTATGATTAAGAGAAAATTTCAGAGTCTCTACTGACATACACTTTGATCTTTATTTTTCCTTCCTTGTATGTTCAGTGACCTTGTGCCCTCTCCGTGTGTGATCCTCTTGTCTTCTCAGAGCTCGTCGGGTCTTCTGTCCTTAGTGTTCTGAGTCACATCATTGATTGAGATGTCCTCAAAATTCACGGGGGATATACTCAAGGTCATATGTTGACTCCCATGGATTTTATTTTGCATTTTCTTCAGCTTTAATCTGAATTTACGTATGAGCAATTGATGATCAGTTCCACAGTCAGCCCCTAGCCTGGTTTTAGCTGCTGATATTGAGCTTGTCCATTCTGTCTTCCCATAGATATAGTCAATTTGATTTCTGTATATTATATCTGCAGAAATCATATATATTTTCACCACTTGTGTTGTATTAAAACGTTATTCATTATGATATCTTTGTTCTTGAAAAGTTCTACCATAGGATCTTCAGCTCCAATCTAATCACCAAGACCATATTTTCCAATTACTGTTCCTCTTTGTTTCCAACTTTTGCATTTCATTCACCAATTATTATCAATGAATCTTGATTGCATATTTCATCAATTTCAGATTTATGACTTTTGGTAGAATTCTTCAATTTATCACAAGCTCTATTAGTTGGTACACAGATTTTTAAAATAGTTGTATTGGCTGGATTTCCTTAAAGATGGATAGCTATTATCTTATCACAAACAGAATTGTACTTCAAGATAGCTCTTGAAATGTCCATGTTGATGAGGTATGCAACGCCATTCCTCTTGAATCTGTCATTCCCATCAGTGTAAACAATACAATTCTCCGATTCAACACGGCCAAAACCAGTTCATTTAAAATTCACGGATGTGTAAGACATCAATCTTCATGCATTCCATTTCATTTTTGTCAACTTCCAATTCTCTTAGATTCATACTTCATACATTCCAAGTTCTGGTTTAATTGATGTTGCAGCTGGTTCTTCTCATTGAGTCATACCCCATCAGCAAATGGAGAAAATCCCCAGGCTTTACTCATGTAGGCTTTACTCCATCCATGTCCTTATGGCTGACTCTACTTTCAGAAGACAGCTCTTCCTCAGTCATATATTGAGTGCCTTCTGACTCATCTTCTGGCACTATCTCTGACAATGGTCTGCTTCCATCCATGAGGTTTACAGTATCTGGCAATATTTAGATGCTATCCATAGGTTCTCGTGAGTAAATTCTCAGAAGTAGACAGCTTATTTCTTTTGTATAGTCTATAACTATCACATAGATGAATGGATATAGATAAGAATTACAAAACTGCATTAGTACAATGTGTGTACATATACTATATATGTGCTTTCATATCATATATGAGTTCTTGAAAAAATGGAATTAAAAACTCAGAATTTTTCCATAAACTTTTTGAACCCTTGTTGCTCTGTGTTGTCAAGTTAATTCTTGCTGACAGGCACTCCATGTGGTGGAGTAGAACTGCCCCACAGGGTTTTGGATTTTCTAAGATAGAATCCTTCTGGGAGCAGATCTCTAAGGCTCTGCTGCAGAGCTGCCGGGTGAGTTTGAACTGCCAACTTCCAGTGAGCAGCCAGGCACTTCTCCATTTCCACCTTCCATGCTCCATTTTAAAAAGTTTGCACTGATCTTATTGTGAATACTATACATTGATACTGAATTAGTTTGGGGGCCATGAACTATTTTTATGATTTCACCAATAACAAAAGCAAACACTCTCATGTGGGTACCTTTATTATTTTTCATAGAAAATGGTTCCCTCTACTCAAAATAGGTTGGAAAGTGCATCCAAGATAGATTTTCCTCTCCTTTTTATAGATAATGTTTCTAAACCCTTAAAGACTTGAAAACATGCCAGATGCAGAATTCTTGATACATGTTAAATCCCCAGTAAATATTAACTATCATGACTCATTCCTTTTTCTGGCACATGGAGTAGGAGTCAATGCACTACCTGCTACATTGAATTAAAACTCAATCTTAGACCTTACAACCAAACCCATTACACTCAGATCTGACCATAACAACCCTCCAGGGCAGAGTAGAACCACCACAGGGGGTTTCTTAGACTATACATCTCTATAGAAATAGATCCTTTCCCACAAAAAAGGCTGGTGGGTGTGAGCTCCCAACTCTTCTGCCACAGCAGCCAAGCACTTAACCGCGGTGAAACTCCAGCTTCTGACCCTAACCTTACCAAAAATCTAACCAAACCCATCCTTCTCCCACAGAGCTGCTGGTGGGTTTAAACTAACCACCTTGCAGTTAGCAGTCAATGCTTACCCAACATCATCGCCAGAAGCCCTTATTTCTCAGCGATTGGTTAAATCATTAGTTCATGACGTATAAAACACACCTGAGAGAGAACTTTTGGACATTCACTCTGAAGGCAGATTTCAGACTCTGGTGTGTTCTTGCCTGAATCTGTGCGGAAACTTTCTATGTCTTTAATAATGATGGAGAAGGATTTGGATTCTTGGTTTCTTTCTAACATATCCATGGTTTATACCATGCAAATGATATCTATTTATAGATGTATAATTAGGGTTCATTGTAAGTTGAGGTCACTCAGCCACAATAAACAAAAACCTGGCAAGTGAATGATTTTCCCTGAAGTCACCATAAGACCTTTTCTTCCATGATTTTTAAAATTCCATTTCATTTTACTCCTTCCTATATATACTCATATTCCTAAAAATAAGTTACATTTATTCCTTAATTAAAGGTTTTTTTCAGGTCAGATGCAAAATCTCAGTTTTCCTTGCCACTACAGCCTCCTTGTATAGAATTAGATGAGAGATTTGGCTAACAATCATTGAATTAGATGTCATGTTCAAGTTATCACTGTTGAAAAATATCCTTTCCTTCTATTTACAAGATTGGTTTACACTGAGCAACATATATATACATATACATATATATACACACACACACACATATATATATAGTAGTGATCAATAGATGTATACTTCCTTTCTCCACATGTTTCATTTCCATTAGAAGTCCCTTGCCTGGATTGTATTACACAGAAAGAATGACTTTTGAAAAGTAAATCTTCTTGAAACTAGTGTATGTAACTAAATCTTACGGTTCGTTGAAAGGTCAGGAAGTCCAGCGCACTTCACCTTGAGTGGACAGAAGCTGGCAAAGCAGAGGACTTTAAACAATAAATAGGTGTGTGGTCTCGTTGAAAGTGAGTGCTAGCCTATGCCACGTGGTAATGATATTGATCTGACCATACTTTAGGATAAATCCTTCAGGAAAATAAAAGTCATATCATCTAGTGTACAGGTAGCCATCTTGTCTCAGAATTAAAGAGTTATTAAAATAGTACCTTCTATGTCAATCCTAAAAATTGAAAAGTAGGTCTCAAATTGTTACTGTTAAATACAATCTGTAGTTATAACATGAGGAATTGCCTTGATTGGCCAGAATTGGTTAAGGTGTGAGACATAATTCAGTTGTAATATGGTACAGTAAGAGGATCCTTAGTTATTGTGCTGCATTGCCTCTTTAGACAGATGTACTAAGTAGGGTTCTCCAGAGAAGCAAAACCAGTGAAACTTTTATGTGTTTGTAGATAGAAAGAAATTTATATCAAAAAAAGGTTTACACAGTTGTATATATAGGTAAGTCCAGTCCAAGTCAAGGCAGGCTTCTCCTTGGAAACTGATGAACAGGATGCAGAATGATGAAGCAGAAACAGTGTGGGGAGGGTGGGGGCTGGGGGGGTTGGCCACAGGCTGGTAGATGCAGAGGTCTAAAGCCCCCAAATGAATCCACCACCTTCAGTAGTTTGCTGATGGCTCCAGGGATTGGCAGGTAAAAGGAAATTGAGAAACCAGACACAGATCCAGCCAGCTCCAGTAGAAGATGAATGGCCAAGGAGGATTCAACTCCACTCTTTGTAAAAGAGAGTTTCTCTCTTATACCAAAAATGCTCACAACACTAAGGCGGTGTCATCAGGCTCTGCCCCCTAGTTGACATGATCCCTAACCCTCACAGCATATGTCACATCAGTCAGTTCTATTCAAAAGTAGAATACATTAAGACAATGCTCATAATTAAACAGCATCAAAAGATCCAAAGCTAAAAGCCACAAGTTTGAGTCAATGTGCCATCTCTTCTCTAGCAGTGGTGATGGTCCAAAGGACTTTGTCTTAGAATCCAATGTATTTCTGAAAGTCAGACAGAATGCCTGTTTCTGAAGCTATGCTATTCAGTGCTAAATATGGAAAATAAAACCCATGATAGAGATCATTCTGAAATTACCTCACAGAACATTAAAAAAATTTTGCTGACACAAGATATCGATGTTCTTGACTGCTAATCAAAAGAGTGGAGGCTTGATTTCACCCAGAGTCACCGGAGAAGAAAGCTCTGGAGAACCACTTCTGAAAGACTAGCATGTGCTCTACTGTGATACACATGGGGCACCATGAGTTAGGATTAACTTGAAGGCAACTGGGACTTGTATACTTGTATGTATGCCACTCTTGTGTGCTGTGCAGATAGTTTGACTCATAATAACCCTGTATGACAGGATAGAGCTACCCCATAGGATTTCCTAGGCTGTGATCCTTCTGAGAGTCTGTAAGTTACAATGGGTCGTTTCTCATGCAAAGCTGGTGGTGGATTGAAATCACAAACCTTTTGGTTAGTAGCTCAGTGATTAACCAGTGGAGTGTCAGGAACCATCCACCGACTGTTGTAATGATTTTGGCTAAGTCACTTAGCCTCAACCATACGCTTGTTTTACCTAAAAAATATAGCAGTTGAACTCAATGCTATTTAATTTTCAATGTTTCTTACAGAAATAAAATTCTGTAAACACAAAGTATATTACAATGGATTTTATGTTTTATAAATATGATTGTTTCATTTCTTAACATGAAAAGATAAGCCTTTTTCTAGTCTCTGGTCATCAAAGTTCTATTGATTCCACCCTCCACTCCTTTAAGATTTATTTACTATTAACACCAGATATAGTCTGTGATAGTGACATAATTTTATGTCAACTTCAAGATATATAAAAGTGCAAGGGTGGTATTCAACCTGTCAATCAGGTCACAGCCTGATGGTGCCTCCTTGTGGGCGTGGCCATCTCATAAGCAGGACCCTGGGAATCTCCCCCCACCCCCTGCTCCCTGTGCCTCACGTTCCTGCTCTCCACTTTGCTGCTGGAGAGCTGCTCTGGGACCTGCCAGAGTCATGAAGATGAATCCACTGCCATTGGATCCACAAGAGTTTGTACCCACAATCTGGATCTTCCTGCATTCTGCATCATTGCATGTGGCTGTGTGAACCTGAAGAGGGATTTATGGACTAGTGTCAGATGTATGGACTTGAATTGGACTGGGCTGGGATATTTTTTGATGCTTAATTACTTCTTGATATAAAATTCTTAAACATATATGACTGTCATTGAATTTGTTTCTCTAGTCAACCCAACCTAACACAATATTACCTATTTTAATTTTAGTATCTGATGGTTGCTAGCTTCCTGCTCACCCTTCCTTCTTTAAATGTCCATTTACTATCACATCATATCCTTGTCTAATCTTGTTTCATCTGACTGTGTTATCTTCTCTTCGCTTTATGAGAATACAGTGAATACTGTGTGTCCTCGGAGGTTTCCGTTTGATTCTTGCAGCAACTCTGACTCAGCTGTGGCCCTTCAGTCTAACTGGTCTCTGTCTGCTTTCTCAAGTTTTGCTTTTGGTGGTTTCTCCAATACTGCAGAGGCATTAAAATGCTTAGTACCAACTGTAAGCACAGAAAGGGTTTCCAACCAGAGGGTGTGCCTGTTTCACTGGGGAAGCTCCTAGGATTCATTGGTTCCCTTCGCTTTCAACTAGTAGTCAATAGCTCATGATAGTGGAATACACTGTAGAAATGATGATCGGAGTCAGAGCTCTCCCATAGGAAAACACACACACAAACACACACGTGATTTCCAGGTTCCTCGACTAATGACACCAATGTGAACCACCTCAGTAACCTGAATGTGTCCAATTGCAATGTTTTAGAAAAGTCAAAAGATGCAGGTAAGATCCATTTGAACATTACTAAGTTAAATCCAACATATAAAAATGGTGGCACTTTCGATGTGTAATCAATATAAAAATTAAGATCAGTATCGCTTTTCAATGTACTAAGATTTGAAATTCAGTATGCATTTTATAACCCACCATACATTGGATTACCCACCTTCTAAGGGCTCAATAGTCATTCATTACCAGACTGACCAGCAAACATCTAACTTCAAAGAACGTGGACAAGTAGCTGAATACATCTGTAAGAGCTACTTGTTTGGTAGGGTTCATTTTGCTTAGCTTTGTATCTGACTATGTAGGAGGAATTCCAGATCTCTAGATATTTTTAAAGTCAAGATGTTTTTTGGCAACACTGAGCTGGCTTCTTTTCCTCCTTGGCAACCCAGGATCGGCTTTGTCTGGTGAGCAATGGCCGCGCCAGTCCAGTTGGCTGCCCTCATTGCCATGTCTGTTTTGCATATTGATGTTTCACACCTGGCCACTTAGTGATTTATGTTTGCAATGCCTAATCTAAGCCAACCATTTCTCTTAAAAACGAGAACAAGTGAGACCGAGAGAAGTGATGTCACTTGTCGTTCAGGTTATAGATGGTGACAAAGCTAAACCTACAGCCTGATTCCACTAGAATGCTTTCTTGGTCCACCACTTTTGCCTTAGGATCAAGCTTGAACCTTTCCTATTTTCATTAACCTCTATAGTTGATGGTCCTTGTGGATGTACAGAACATTTGCTTAGAGTCTGGCCTCTGGAAACTATTCAAACACTCGATGTCTGGTCATAGCCCCTCTGTTAGAACAATGCAAGAAGAACCTCTGTGTTCAAATACCTCTGTTCAGTTTATGAAGACAAAACTCTTCTTTAACATGATGGGCGTACAACATGTCATACTTCTTTCATAGTAGTAGAGCCAATACCAAGTATGGAGAAAACCACTCTACCTAACATTAGCCTGATGATGAAAAGTAAAAACATGAATGAATATCTGTAATCAAGATATAAAAACCACACAGAATATACAGAATATATACAGAGTATAAAATCATACAGAATATACGTAGAAAGTCATGTGAATTTCAAAAGCAGGACAAGCTAACTGCTGTCAGTAGAACACACAGTTGAGATGCCTGCTACAGGGGGTAAGGCATATTAGTCAGGGGAGCACATAGGGAACCTTCTAGAATTCTAGACACATACTCTACTTTTATCTGAGGGGTGATTATACCAACTATAAGCATATATGCATAAATATATAAGTGTGTCATCTGGCATCACTGCCGCTTCACACATTATATGTGTTGTGAGGTTTAGGTTATAGCTCCATAAAGAAGAAGTTCACCGACCTGTGTGATCCAAGGATCGTAAATAATAAAACCCAAATCCAAAGAAGGGAATGGAATCAGAGCTTAATGTTGTGAGCAGTCAGTCTGCAGAAGGCATTGGATGATCATGGACGCCCGAAATCTATATGCCAGGTCCACACATGAACTGAGCCTCTGCTGACTGCCCTGTGAACTTAGCCGAGGAAGGTGAATGGCCTTGCAATGAGACATAAAGCTTTGTAAGGTGATTATGGCAGAGGTAGTTAGGTTAAAATATAACAAGCACCTTATCATTTCATCTCCCATTTAATCCATTGTAAAGTTGTTTCTGTGTTTAGTATTTTCTGCTTTCTTTGGGGTTGCAGTTTTTGTATATTTTGTTTAGTCGACGTTGTTGGGGTTTTGTTGGTTTGCTTGCTTGCTTCCTGCTTGTGTATGGCATGATTTTTCTGTATATGAAATCTAAGACCGATGGATCTCTAGAGACAGTAACTGGATTAACAATGGCTCAGGGACATGGCCAGGAGGGTGTGTGGAAATGGGCAGCTAACAACAAGGAGTAGGAGAAGAAAAAGTTCTGAAATTGATTGTAGAGGCGATTACACCACTCTTCAGATTATGTTCAGTAAATGGTGTGATATATAAAGTATATGCCAATAAAACTATTTTTAAAGAAATGTAAGTAAATAAAAATGAAAAGTAGCTAAAAGCAATCAAAAGGAGAAGAAAGGTGTTTCTTCCTCTCTTAATTCTGGCTGAGTTGTCAGGTACATGACATATTAGCCCAGTGGTTCTTGACCTTCCTAATGCCACAACCCTTTAATACAGTTCCTCTTGTTGTGGTGACCTCAACCATAAAATTATTTTCACTGCTACTTCATAACCATAGTTGTGTTACAGTTATGTTTTCTGATGCTCTTAAGCCACCCTTGTGTAAGGGTTGTTCGACCCCCAAAGGGGTCACAACCCACAGGTTGAGAACCACTGTATGGAGCAATAGTGTCCCAAGAGCCCAATGCTCTCAAAAGATAATAAAGAAGCCGAAAGGCAGACTCAAGGTTGATTGTACCCTCAAGCTGGTTACTACGCAAAGGAAGTGAGACCCGCTCATCAGACCTCACGTATGCTAAAACATACAATCATCTAGTTTGGGGTCTTTAAGAATCATATTTTACATATGCTTGTGCCCCAGGATATTCAGACAGTGACTGAGGCCAGTAAGCTTAATGTGTGACGAATATAGGCAAATTGCATTTTTTCTGGTTCGTTTATTTTGTTTAAATTGTGTTAAGTAGTTAAATAATTAGTTTAAACATGCTCAAAGCCAAACAAAAGTAAAAATATTGCAAAGGAAAGGAGAAAATGTGTTTGCCTTTATCCTTAAACCAGTTGGTATCCTGCATGGAAGTGAGCATGATCGACCATCGTAATTGCTTTTTCTGGAATGAGTGAGAACCAGACTCTCATTCCTCTGCCACCACAAACACGATTCCATCGCTGGAATGTCTCTTGTGGTACATTTGTGGGTTTATATCATGTCACTTCTGCTAGAATCATGGTCATTAATTGCGTAAGGGTTCGTTCAGTTTAAAATATTTTCCATCAAAATCCACTTCCAAATAAATACTTGGAATAAAACAGGGAAGTAGTGTGGAGTTTTAAAAATGTGACTTGTCAAATGTAAGCTTGAACTGTTTTATACCCTACCTGATAAATAGTGCCGATTTCGAATGCAACTTAAGCCGTGGGGTGTTTTCTTTTACTTTTTTAGACCCAAAATTATTTCTAAATCCCATCCCATTTTTTTCATGTTGGTTTACCTGAGTTCCAACACTCCTTTAAAAGACATGGAGACTGAAAGGCCTCCCTGTCTTTGGCAACTAATCCCAAGTTCCCTTCAGACAAAATTTGCAGGGGATCAATTCCAGTGGGAAATTACTTCCTAGTGGATTTTTCATTTTATTTTGGTTTGCTTTCCCTTTTTGATGATGCTTCAGCAAGGAGAAAGTGGACCAATGTTTCAAGTTATACAAGACGCAAAATAAGATGACAATTTCACATAAAAGCGCTGTTTATTTCCAAGATATTAAAAAGATCTTTTCATTTTCTTATTGTTCCATGTATCCTTGTAGAAAGCAAGAAATTATTACCCTCAGATCTAGAAAAAGCAATAATTGAGAAGAACTAGTTCTTCTGCATTCCCTCAGTAATTGAACCCCTAGTATTCCAAAACTGTTTATATAAATGAGATATTTGCTTTTTAAGCTTTATTTACAGATTTTGCCAGATGAGCATATACCCTGTGAACTATAATTATGGATTTCCAGCTGTTACCAGAAATTTTAGTATGCATAGACTTGTAGCCTGAAGCATGCTTAAGAATCAGCTCCTGGTAATCCTAAAATAATATCAGCTATTAAAGATTGGTAAACCCACTGAGAAGTGGCTGCTGATTCAGGAAGACCATTGAATTACATGGTGAATATGCTCTTAATAAGTCCTCCAATTTTCCCCCCTCTACTTCAAGTTCTTCCGCTCTACTTAAACTACCATAAATAGAGAAGACATTCTGTATTTTAAAGACCAACCACTATGGTAATTCACAGCCCTCTTTAGGAACATATTATAACATTTCACCACCCTTTTTCTCAGAATATTTTTCCTTATTTGTAATAAAAAGCCTCCCAGTTGCAGTAGAAATGTGAGCTGGTTTTATGATTCTAAAAGACTTTTTGAGGAAATAGAATATTTTCTGGCCTTGTTTTTCATGGCCTAGAAATCCAGTCCCTGAGACAGAGAACCTATTAGAGGTGGTGTGGCTTCTTCCACCAACTACACTACATCCACCCTCCTCTCCTTCCCAATCAAATACTGTCGTCTCTTTAATCAGTTATTTTCTAGACATGTTGCACGGTTTTAGCCCTTAAACAGAATTTTTAAACATCCTGATTAAAAAAAAAAAGGAATGGTAAAAATTCAACTTAAGCTTCCTGGGAAATAAGTAATGTGTTTGATCTTTGACCTAGTGATAACCAAGCTCTTGAAACGTCAGGAACCAAGTCTAAATACAGCACCGCAGTGCTCCATAGTGACCCTATAGAGCAGAGGAGAACTACCCCCATTGGGTTTTCCTGGCAGTAAATCTTCACACACATAGATGGCAACATCTTCTTCCTGCTCCATCTTTCTTCTACTGCATGACTGGTGGGTTCACTGTCAACTGTTTTGGGGTAGCAGGTTCATTTCTCTACCCCATAGGACCAAACCAGGAGCCAAGTGCTGAGCAGCCTTGAGAGTCATCATGCTGTTTGTAATAAGATGGCCCTGACTCATGGTGTCCCAGGTTCATCAGAACGACACCTCGGACACTCTTGGGCCACCTTGACAATTGTGAGCAGGCTCCAGTCAATTATGGTAGCCACCATAAGCCTTCCAACGTAGGGTTCAAGTTCCAGCACTCTATCAGCCAGTATTGTGCTGTGCCCCATAGGGGGTCTCATTAGTTAATGAGCAGAAGTGCATTGCCAGGCTTGGCTCCCAGTCTGTCAGAGGCTGGAACCTTGGTGAAAACCGTCTACCATAAGTGATCCTACTAACCCTTGAAATGCCACGGGAAACAGCTTCCAGTCTCGTGGGAGCACATAGGCCGCCACAGTCAATCCGTCTCGCAGGTTTCATTGCACCCAACTTGGAGAGGCCAGCACACAGTGTCGGAGCTCAGCCTGGAGGTTGACGAGCAAACTGGGAGGAAGGGGCAAACCAAAGGGCTGTTGCCAAGCCTGAGGACTGTGTTTCTAGAAGCCCCGGGACAACCCAGTGGGTTTATCAATTTCTTCGTTATGTTCAAAGGACTGTGGTAGTTACCGGGAATGGGAGCGGAAAGGAAAAGTCATCGATTAGGGCAGTGGTTCTCCACCTTCCTCAGGCCACGACCCTTTCATACAGCTCCTCATGTGGTGGGGACCCCCCAACCATCAAATTGCTTTCGTTGCTACTTCATCACTGTCATCTTGCTACTGTCATGAATCGGCGACCCCTGTGAAAGGGTCGTTCGACCTCCCCCCCCCCAAAGCGGTGGTGACCCATAGGTTGAGAACCACTGGATTAGAGGGTAGAGAAGCATTGACTTAGGTGGACGTAGGTGGAGGGCAAAACAATACCCAACACGCGGGAGATGGGCAACGTGACATGGTAAGCCCTGGAGAAGGTTGATTAGTTAAATACAAAAATGACTGCCTACTCTGTCAACCCTCACCTCCACATTCACAATAAATTTCTTTATTATTATTTCTGGAAACTCTTTAGAATAAAATTTCTTCTCTGCACACTCAGATGCTAAGGTTGTTGGTTTTTTAAAGGGAGATTTCAAATCGACCAAAATTTATTACAACACCCAAAACCAAAACTCAAGCATAAGAATGTGTGTCGGGGGGGGGGGGGGAGCAGGGGGGAATTAGCAACACTAAGCTGTTTTGTGTTCTTATAGGTCTGTGTGCTGTGGCAAAACCTTTTCTATCACCATGAACTTTGCTGTTTTTCCCATTTCAACTTTAATTCTCAATGATACAAATCTAACCCAGGTGTAGTCCCATCCCTCTTCTAAAAAAATAAAAATAGAAATGGGTAGGTAGTTGGACTCTGTTTCTGGAAGAGAAACATTCCTCTCTGCAAGCCCTAAAGTCTTTTTGTTTTTCTTTTATCTCAATCGGAGTGGCCAAGTGGATTGGAATAAATTCATTTGAATTTTCCATCTGTATCATATAACCCAAATTTAAAGTGGGGAATTGTGGTATCCTGGAAAAGGCCCTGACCTCAGCATTTGGAAGGCAATGGTTTTGTTGGTCTTGGTTCAGCCACTAACTTGATGAGTAAGCATGAGTAATTCAATTACCTTCACAAGGCCTGTTTCCTAACGTGGCAAGTGAAGAGTCTGAGTGAGATCAGTGCTGCTCAGGGGCGTCCCTGAACCAACAGTATCAGCATCACCTGGAATCCTGTTGGGAACACAGCTGTTCCTTTCCATCCCAGATCACTGGAATCAGAAACTGAACATGAGATGTAGGATCCACTGCCTTACCAAGTGGCCCAGTCCTGTCTGATGCACGTGTCAATTTGAGAACCCCTGAATTTGACCATCTCAGGTATTTTTCCAACTTAAACATTATAGGATTCTGGAACTTCTGAAAAGGAGGAAAAAATAACTGTAGTGGAAGTTTTTCCATTTGCAATATGAGGTTCTCTACTGGGCAACCCAAATGAAGTGGAGGCTATCACAGAATGTCTGTCACATAATCATGAGGAGAGGCGTATCTATGCAGAGCATTACCTGACCCTCTCAAAATGATCCATATGCTTAGCTGCTTTAGGAATGTTGGGAGATTGAGTCTACCCAGAGTTATGTTAGAACACCAGTCCTGTTGATCTCCTTCCAAAGTGAGAAATTTGTAATCCTATAGAGTATAATTCTACAGTGACGTCCCTGGTGTCACCATGGGTCAAGTACATATATTGTGTGGCTATATAAAACCACATATAGGTAAGATAAAGCACTTTTACCAAAAGTCAAAAGTTTAATGAATGGAAAATCAAAATATGTATCCAGGTGCCGTGATGCCTGAATGTGTTGCCCTCTCTACTCATGGTCATAATCTGATCTTCAGTATGTTTGGGATGGGCTACGACTTGTGGCTGTGTGTTTTCTAGGAGAAAATGCTTGGCATTATCTATCGGTATTTCGGCTCAACTTATGGCCATTATCAATGATCTTTCTAAAAATAGGTTTATTGAGATATACCTCATATCTCATGCAATTTAATTGTTTAATCATATCAAGAAGACTTGCATAGACATCACCACAATCATTCCCACAACATTTTTATGCATATTCATTGTGGTTAGCTCCCCATTGCCCCCCGCCCCTATTCTTCCCCTATCATGCCCCTAAGTAATTATTAATCAAGTTACTGTCTGGATAGATCTGTCTATCATAGGTTTCATACACAGAAAATCATATAAGAAACAAACAAACTATAATAATTTGATGCCCTACCACCAACCCCGATTGAAATGTTCTGTATTATAAAATGACAGTGATATCTCTAAAGTGAACCAGAGACACATATAAACCATAGACGTATGAATAGATTTGAGGCTCACACGTAATTCTAGCTCTAATCTAACAACAATCAGTTCTTATGACAGAGAACGTTATAAACCATTCCCCTCGGAACCGACCACAATGATCTACCTATAACCTTCTCCCAAGGGGATGGACAACAGAAAAGTGGGTAAGGGGAGACCTCAGTGCAAGACATGAAAAAAAATTAATTTATAAATAATCAAGGGTTCATAAGGGAGTGAGGGAAAAAATGAGGAGCTTAGAGAGAAAATGTTTTGAAAATGATGACGGCAACAAATGTACAAGTGTCCTTGACACAATGGATGTGTGTATGGATTGTGCTAAGAGTTTTATGAGCCACAATAAAGTTATTTATTTTTTAAAAAAGGAAATAAAAGAAAAATCATCCCCTCGGACATAAAGTAATTCTATTTATGGTGTCATTAATTTAGCCAGTGATGTAAACTTTACAACACTGTTGATAGAAAAAAAAATCATAGGCCAACCTCACACCAAAATACATGAACTGTTGATTCGTACAGATTAAACTCTTAAGTGACTGGACACTGGTTATACTAACAATGGGGATTGGTGAAAACTTTCAATAGCACTCATTCACAAAGGCAGAACTAATACTTATCATAAGAAAACAAGGAGAGTGTTAAAATAGTAAATATATGGTAGTCCCAGGCAGCATTCATTGGGCATCCTCAAAGCAAGAGGTCTGGACCACATTCCAACAACCACCAATTCCATAACCCTGAGACAGCAGTCATCTGCTTGTTCTCACATGACAGCATGCCAGCCTTAAAGCACAAACATGACTACCTTGAGATCTACATCAGTTCCAATAAATTTCCTTGAGTCTCCAAACTATAGTAATTATTTTTTGGCCAGGTGCCTATAACTCAAGTTTCCTGAGTTTTCACTCAAACTTTCATCTATAAAATTAATAGTGCTATTAAGACAAAGGAAACACAGATACCAACCATTTAGCAATTACCGACTATTAGATCTTTTCCTTGTACTTGAAAAACATTGTTCTTTAAAGCTATCACAGAGAGGAACGGCTAATGGCCTAATTTGCATCTACCTTTTATCAGTGCGTAGTAATAATATTATCAGAAGTGTCATAAGCAAGAGATCTATTTTGTAAGGTTGAGGAAATTCCAGGCCATGATAGATGTCCTAACCTCTTCCGTGAACTGAAAAGGATATTAAGTAGATGTTCATGGTCACCTGTCCTCATCTGACCTCCCATGACCTTTACCATAAGGTGAAGCTGTTAGCCTCAGTGCCCTACCCAATTCCTGCTTTCGTAATTGAATTCCATGCACCTAACTCGCCTTATCATTTAAAGAAAGTAAATGCTTCTCTACTTTCCCTGCTAAAATAATTTGATAGCCTTATAGTTCATTACATCAGCTCTCTCAGTCACTTACTCTCACTCTCTCTTCCCAGGATGAATAAGCACTGGGTTTGACTACCTCCCTAAGCCTAAAATATAAAAAATAATAAATATAAAGAAATATGACCTAACTCAAGGTTCTAAGAACCTGTGGTGGCATAGTCTTTACAAATTGGGTTACTTTCTGCAAGATCAGCAGTTCAAAACCACCAGCCACTCACAGGAGAAGATGAGACTCTCTGCTCCCATAAGGACTGACAGCTTCTCTTCAAGGGTTGCTATGCCTTGGAATTGGCTCGATGACAGTGCATTTGGATTATTTAATAGAGTCTCAATTACAGCATATGAATTTTAACATGTAATTTATAGGAGATAAATACTTGGATTTAATAGCATCAGTTTATATGGAAACTTTCCTTTAAAATCTACTTTTAATGATCCATCTTTAACTTCCTAGTTATGTATGTACGTATCAATATATTTATATAAATATACTTAGAAAGTGTATATATGTGCTGTTTTAGGTTATTTTTATTGTGATACACATACATACAAATATTTGCCATTGATTGCATCATGTACAATTTTTTACATGTACAATTCTGAAACATTCATTACACACCCATCATGTCATACAACCATCCTCACTATCGATTTCCAATATTTTTTCATCACTCTTCACAGAAGCTCTGTGACCCATAAGCAATAACTTCCCTTCTTCCCCTGTTTCTGATCCCGGTAACCACCAGCAAATTTCATGTGGCTATCATTTCCCAGCGGAGGTTTCTTCCATCTCCCCTACTGGTGCCCTGCTTGTATGTCTACAAACCTGTTGGAATGGGTTATGACCTGGCAAGTCAGCCGCATTGCTAGCCTTGTGGCAGCCCTGTCACCAGATGACTCTCCCTGCATCAATCTCTGCAGAAAAGGGCAGCGGAAATTTGGATCCGAAATTAGGTACCTTGATTTGGGTCTTAGTTCCTTGTTCTACCACTATTCGGTGCGATCTTGTCCTAGCGCACTGAGGTTCCTGGAGCTGGACTCTTATTGTACCAAAGCAAAACCGACGACTACAATCCCTTTAGCTCTAAGATTTTATTCGTACCCTCCATTTGGCCCAAAGCAATCTTACCATGCAGGGGCTTCTTCAGAAAGCTTCTCGGGCTCCATTGGCTTCAAAAATATTTTAACTGCCAAAGTGTCCATCCCTTAACTCCCCATCTAAAATATTACAATTCCCATCTCATCCTTCATTGTTTTTGTAAATAAGAAGTGTCCTGGGATGATTGATTTTAAAGGAATAAAAAGAATTCCACTGATAAAAACAAACAAACGAAACACCTTTGGAAGTCTTTGCACGCCGGAGTAGGATACAAGAAAGAAGAAGTGTTTAGAATCTACGATGTTGTTAGCAGCCATGGAGTTGGGTTTGACTCAGGGGACTTTAAGTGGTTCAGGAAAACAAACCCTGTCAGGCTAACCATCAAACTAGGGCTAGCCCCATTCCCCTTCCAAGTCCCTGAAGTTCCAAGTCCTGTACCACCTCAAGTTCATGGGTGTTGTCCAATCCAGTATTACGGCCTCGGTGTATTTTGAGTTCCTTTCAACCTAAGGAGCTCATCTTCCAACACTGTATCATGTTAATATCCCCTTAAGAATCAAAGGGTTTTCTGTGGCTAATTGTAAGAAACAAATTGCAAGACTGCAGGGTTATCAGTTTGAAACCACCAACTGATCCACCTAAGAAAGCCGGGTCTTTCTACTCCTATAAACAGTTCCTGTCTCAGAAAATCACAGGGCAGTTCTGCCCTGTCCTGTTTGAATGGCAGTGAGTTAGTCTGGAAGCTCAGCTGAAGGAAACCTGCCTACCCAGGAATGAGCCTGCTGGTATTTGAAATATGGGTACCATAACTCCCAACAGGATAGCAAAATGCAAGACACCTCATTGTGACAAAAAGACAGACAAGAGATGGTCCATATAGTGTAGGAATTAGGTATATGTATTTTCTTTTAGAATCAAGGTTTTCTACTGAACTGCAAGATGTATTGATTTATCATAGCTTCTTGATCAGGGCTCAAGAAATGCTTTTCTGTAGAGGACTAAATAGTAAGTATCCCCGCTCGGCAGCCTTATGGCCTCGGTTTCGGCAATAGTGTTGCAGGAACAGCTTAGCCATTTCCTAAATAAACAAATGGGCATGGCAGGCTAGCTTGGGCCACTGGGTTGTTGCTTGCAGAACCTCAATAGAAATTATGTAATTCATCCGGTAGACTATTGAGTTGTGTGTGATTTGAAAAAAAATGTATGAATAACTCATAGTTTTAATGGATATAGAAAACTGGTCTTATCATGGACTTATCTTTTCCTTAGAAGTGCACATGTGGATTTACAAAGGTATGTTATCCATTATGGATGACAGAGGAAGCCCAAACTCCCTTTTCAGTGTCCCTATGAGGACCGAGTCTCTGGTGAATGTCCACTGACCACAGTCTAGGGATGTGAACAACCCTGGTGTCGGACAAAGGGCACTGCAGTCAGGCTGGACTGCAACACCTGGCCATTAGGTCTCTCTTTGGACAACATTTTTCATTTGTTCTGGTTATTCAATAATTTCAGCTCTCTTTTCGTCTGAGATCTTTCTCTGTTTAGACAATGTTGTTGACTCCTTTTATGGTTGGGTCTTTAGATGTTGTTCTGTATAGGGAAGTCAGTATGGATGGATCTAGGAAGATAACAATGGGATATAAAATTATCTGGAGTCACAGAAAGGGAAGTCGGGGAAAATGGGGAGTCCACAGCCATCAGTTTAAGAAGGAAGAAACTGTTCCAACATTGATTGAGGTGACGATTGCACAATCCTTCTGAAGATGATCGAACTGCTCAATTGTATGATGTTAATAATATCTCAATAAACTACTTATAAATATAAATAAAATAAGTGAGTAAATAAATGAAAATACATCTTCCAATCCCATTCTTTCTTTAATTTCCCCCCACAACAATTTTCTTTTAACTTGGGAAACTGGAATAAAATAGTGCTGATTCTCACGGAGCATATTTAAAATTCAAGGTTGCCCTACTTGCAATAGAAATCTGCCATAAAATATACAGTATGGATGTGAGGAAGCATGTTCCTTGTAAGCTGCCTTCCCAGAAGTGGAATTTATAGAAAGAAATGAACAGGAGTGCTGGGGGTGGTCTCCAACTGTTGAAAAATAAGCTGAAGTTTTCCAAGGAGCAAGCTGTTTGCCTGTTCCTGACAATGAGCCCTTGCTTAAAGCACTGCTCGTTGAAGTGAGGTTATTGAACGACATGCAGAATTTCGTAGATAGCCTTCGTGACAGCTGCTCATGAATCAATAAAACATCCCTCTATGGCCATCCAGTGGGCAGTGAAGACCTTTGGCCAGTCATTGCTTTTCTGAAGAATGGCGTGCTAGGCGCTTGTGTTCCACTAGTTCAGTGGTTCTCAACCTTCCTAATGCCGCGACTCTGTCATGCAGGTGGTGATCCCCCAACCATAGAATTATTTTCGTTGCTACATCCTGTCATTTTGCTACTGTCGTGAATAGGTGACCCCTGTGAAATGGTTGTTCAACCCCCAAAGGGGTCACAACCCGCAGGTTGAGAACCACTGTACTAGTTGAACAAGTTGTATGCCCTCGTTCACCACTAACTAACATGACTGGAGTTTCACAAGACTTTAAACTTCTGGGGGTGCAAGATTTTCCTTATTCGGGTTAATAAAATGATGTTGAACTAAATATAAAACCGAACCCATGACCTGAGTTGCTTCTACAGATAAGTCCATTTGGTACTTTGTTAGTGGAAACTTACAGAAAGCATGGGTTAACACTGCTGTTGCTACCAGGATTCAGCCACAGACAGGAGCCTGGAAAACTGGAACATACAAGAGGACAGTTTCTATTTCTGTCTCTGAGAAGATAAAACCCATGCGATATAACAAACGGGCTACAGCAGATGCCAGGCAAGCCCTTGGATCTCCCCTTCAGGATATTCTGGCTCATCCTTGTGTGACTAATCTGGACTCTGCTGTTCTGACATCTAATAGTATTGAAGCAAAGGATGATTCTGCGTTCAGTGGACCTTACATATTTTCATTCATTCCACCTTTACAGTCATTCAATTTATGATATTATATTTCCCGGGATCCTGTCCCACCAAGTGTGGGGTTTTATCAAATGCAGGAGGAAGAAGGACAGCTCAAAATAACAGTTAATTTAAATCTCCATGAAAGTGTGAAAATTAGTTTTGAATTCTGTGAAGCTCATATACTTTTGTACAATAGAAGTCCAGTCACACATGTGGAAAACAAAGTTAGTGTTGGCCAGTTCCAAGTATTTCAAAAGAAAAGCGTACTGACCTGGACTATTGGCCAAAGTTCCCCAAATCAATAGAATGCAATTTTTCTGGAACTAACTTTTGGGACAAAGAACCGTGAGAAGAAAGCATGTGGCCAGATTTGTATTAGTGGCATGGCATACATAAATCTTCAATTAAAGATGTCACATTGCACACTCGCCGGTGTTATGTGGATCAGCATTCAGTTCAGATTTTTGTATTAGGAAATCCAAATATAAGTACACACTGGAAACTTACCATATATACTCATGTATAAGCTGAGTTTGTCAGCACATTTTTATGAAGTTTTATGGTAAAGTTAGGTGGCTTGGCTGATATTCTGGTTGGCTTATACTCGCGTATGTATGATATTTCTTCTGATTATTACATCCGGAATTCTAAAGCTCCTGCTCCAGTAGCATATGGATCATTACTATTGTAATTTTCTCATGTTTTATACAATAGTAAAGTAGCATAAATCATCTTTTATTTTAATGCATGGTTATAAGCCATGTGAGTGAAAAAAATATTGATTCAATTATTGAAAATGCTCCTGTTCAATGTTTATTAATCTGATACTGTTTAAAAGATTATTTTAAAGACTAATGTCTCCAATTTTCTTGCTTTTGTTATTTTATCCAAATATGACTCGGAATCTAAAACAATAATGATTCACCTTACACTTATCCCCCATGTTCTCACTTGCTCTTGTGGCAGACATTGCTAATCAATCACAGTCTTCTTTCTCAGCTGAGCCTTCCTGGATGAGGGCTCAGACTCTTCTCACCACAGAGTTCTAGGCAGTCACTACCAATGAATTTTAGATGTTGTACAAGAAAAAAACTATTTACCTAGGAACCCTAAACTCCTACAATAGTGTGCTGTTACAGAATACCAGAACCACATTAGAAATAAATACAAATGGTTTGGTTATTTTAAAAAGATTAGCCTCTCCTTCTTAACTGGAAGTAACCCACTGGAAGAATATTTTTAGGAAGTATCCTTAAAAATCTGCATAATCATGAAATAAATATATAAATGTGCACTGTTACGGCAGAGTATGCATTGAAAGATGAACTCTATGCGTAATGTTTGCAGTTTGTCAATTGTGTCATTATGTTTAATTTGTTCTTTTATGATTGTCTTGGTAGCACCCCAAAATAATTACAATAGCAACATCAAAGACTATTGATGTAATAACAGGGATCACAGATATAATAGTAAAACAAAGTCTGATATGTTGTGAGAATGGCCAAGAGGCGACATGGAAACACAGAGAGAACACATGCTCTTGGGAAAATGGACTTTTGGATGGACCTGCCCAATGCAGGGAGGCCACCAACCTTCCATTGCTGAAAAATGCCATATTTGCCGAACGCAAGAAAGCAGAACAAAGTGAAACGGAGAGCAATGGAATGAGGCAAGCCAGCATTTCTTTCTCCATCTGCTTTAATGACTAGCGGAACAGGACTCCGCTGTCCTATGTTCTATGGTATCCTAGGACCTGCAAAAATGATTCAGCAACTTGTTTTTTAAGATCATTTTGTTGGGTGTTCTTACAACTCTTGTAACACTCCATACATCAATTGTGTCAAGCATATTTGTATATATGTTGTCATCATTATTTTCTAAGTATTTACTTTCTATTTGTCTTTAATAAATGAATAAAACTCCTCTTTTCCCCTCCCTACCCCCACACTCACGAACTCTTGATAAATTATACATTTTTTTTTTTCTTAAACCGACAACTATCTCTCTTCCCAATGGTTTCTGTTGTTCCTCCCTCTGGAGGGGGTGATGGTAGTGGTTATGTGTCAATCATTACAATCGGTTCCTTCTTTCTCCCCTCAGTCCTCCCCTTCTCCATACCTTTCTGTTATCACTATTCCCATTCCAGTTCCTGGATTCCGTGTGTCGTGAGCTCTTATCTCTTATCTGCATGTTTGCACATGCTCCATGCTTCTAACCTGCAGTGAAAGACAGTGCTGGGGTCATGATAGTGGGAGGTGGGGAAGCCTTAAGGAACCAGAGGAATATTGTGTGTTTCATCAGTGCTATACTGCACTCTGGTTGACTCATCCCTTCCCTGGGACCTTTCTGTGAGGGAATGTCCCACTATCTAGAGATGGACTTCGGGTTTCTGTTCCAACCCCCTCGTTCTCAATAATATGTTTGTTTGTTTGTTTGTTTGTTTGTTTAGGGCTTCTGATTCCTATTACCCAGTCCAGATGACACCTCATGATCACACAGGCTGGTGTGCTTCTTCCTTGTGGGCTTGTTGTTTCTCTGCTGGATGGCTGCTTGTTTAACTTCAAGCCTTTAAGATCCCAGATGCTAAATCTTTTCATGGCTGGGCACCATCAGCTTTCTTCACCAACATTTGCTTATGAACACATTTTGTCTTTAGCGATTGTGCCAGGAGGATGAGCATCACAGAATGCCACTAGAACAAAGTGTTTTTGCATTTAGGGAGTAGAGGCCTGAAGTCCATCTACTACCTCAGTGTATTGCCATATAAATAAATGTACATAGACCAATACCTCAATTTTTTATGAATTAATGTATATACACCTATCCTTATCCATACCTTTGCTTCCTAGATCTTTCCTCTGTTTCCTTTTACCTTCCTCCTGCCCTGTCATCACACTCACCCTTCTTCTGCCTCTGAGTAATTCCTCTCAGCTAGATTGCTGTTGCTCCAACACCCCCCAGGATCTCTACATCCTCCTTGTTGTTGATTTTAACTCCCTAGATATTCCCCTGTCTATCATTTGCTCACCACTCCCTTCCCCTACCTCCTTCTACCCCAAATCCATTTGAGACCTTTGGTTCCATTGCTTTCTCCTTGAGCTTGCTTCCCATGCCTATCTTATATGAGTGGGAAAACTAACAATATCATAGACCAAACAAAAAAACAAACAAAAAAAGATTGAAAGAAAAGAAGAAAATAATAGTTCTAGGTCTGTCAGCTGACCTTTCTGACTATCTCCCCACTGCTCCTAGGGGGATTCTGAGAGCTGCGCCTCCTAGCCTTAAGTCTAGTTTGGGGGTGCTTTAGGGGTTTTGTGGCTTATCTTTGTCCCTGTTGTTAATCTGTTGTGTTCCCTTATTGGTTTGCCCTACTGCGGGGGGTGGAGGGAGAGCGGGGTTCAGATCAGACTAACTCCCTGGCCACGTGTCCCCAGTATTGTTCTCTATCACAGCATGCTCCAGTGAGCAGACAACATGCCTGGAGCTGTTGTCAGCCCTTCAGTCTTCTCTGTGCCTTAGCAGGGACGCTGTCCTCCTCCCAGCTCAGTGTGCTGATATGGGTCAATACCGTCCTTTAGAGAAACCTTGTAACAGAACAATTCACCTTTTAACCACTGTACTGTTGTGCCTAGCATAGAAAAGCAAAAATCCAAACCCATTGCTGTGGAGTCCATTCTAATTTGTCACACCCCTAAAGGACAGCATGGACCTGCCCCACGGGGCTCCAAGGCTCAGCCCTTGACAGGAGCAGACTGGTACAATGTTGTTCTGCAGCAGCTGCTGGCTTCAGACTGTCAGCCTTCCCGTTTAGCAGACCAGCGCTTGAGGAAGCACTTTGTTACTAAAATGCCTTGGGCGCATTAAAGCATAACAAAGCCATCACTGTGGAACCCCTTCCAATTCTCCATAAGCCTGTGGGACCCAGCGGAACTGCCCCCGGAGGACCTAAGACTGTCCATCTTTACAAAAGCAGACTGCCACCTCTTTCTTTCAGAGATGGGCGCCGTGTTCCAATCCATGAGAACACACCACGGTGTTGAGTGGTGAGGACACCACTGACCTATCAGTTAGCAGCTGAGGACTCACCCATTGTGCCACCGGCGATCCCCACTGACACATCGTAGCTACTAGAAAAATACGCATTGATAAATTCTTCAAAGGATAGGAAAGCCCATCTGGAAAAGTGTACAGTCAACCCAAACCCCGGTGATCCACTGCCTTGGACTCAATTCTGACTCTCAGCAACCTCAAATGCATTTCCAAGGCTGTACACCTTATGGGAGCAGACAGTCTTGTCTTTCTCCTGGGCAGTCACTGACAGGTTTGAACTATCCATCTTTGGCGAACGGCCCAATGCCTAACCCACAGTACTCCAAGGTCCCATTACTTCATCATAAAAGCAAGAAATCTTATATACTGAGAAGCGGGCATAACTAAAGGTAAACAGCCGTAGCTATGATGCAAGATAAAGACTAAAGCTACAAGTCACCTAGATGATGGTATAAGGTCTTTGTATCCGAATGTGAGTACAATTACAACTAAGAAGTAACTGAAAAATAGAATGATTGTCTTTATAGTATTTTGTCTTCCTAAATTTGCCGTTTAATCTGGGATGCCAGGCCCCAGTGGCAAATGAAATGACTCCAATCCCTATGAGCAGTAATGCATCAGTAAGCAGAGGGGCCCCCGCGTGGCTGTCACACAGAAGCACGTCCACCATCTAGTCTATGACTTTCTGAAGGTCAAGGGGGCACTCCCGCTGCATCTAAAAGCTCACCTATGAAGGCATCTAATTTCACTCCTAGGCTCGAAGCTGAAATGAAAGGTGCTGTGATTGCCTGTGAGTTGGATTGAAACCACAGCTCGATCTCATAGCGGGGGAAATGACTTCTTGGGAAATGAGAGCGAGCCAGGCCTCTGCCCCCATGTTTTGACCTGCAGGGCCTGTAACGCTGCAGGAAATTGTGTAGACAATGGCCAACCTACAATTCCTCACACGTTCGCCCGTGCTTGCCGGTCCTCTCAGCGAGCTCACTTAAGTTCCCTGCCATTGAGTCAATCCTGGCTCACAGTGAGCCTGTAGGACAGCAGAGCGCTGCCCCTGTGGGCTTCGGGGACTGCAATTCTTGACAGGAGTAGGAAACCTCATCTTTCTCTGTAGTGGTGGGTGGTTAGCAGGGCAAAGTTTAAAGCTCCCTGCCACCAGGGTCACTTCTCAGCCTGGGGCCTTGGGAGGAGGAACAAGAGGATGCCAGTCACAACCTGGACTACTGGAAGCCTGGACAGCCCTGTGTTTCCTCCCTGGAGGCTCTGAGCCACTATGCTAACGGGCACTCATACTATTGCAGAGACTTCCCAGGGAAAGAAAGCTCCCAGCCTTCCGGTGGTCCCCACGAGTTCTCGGGAGCCCTCCTGGGACATCCCCGCTCCAGAGGGCTGACCCCTTGCTGGGGCTTTGTGGAACTGCCCAGCAGAGCCCAGCCGGTATAGTACATTGTGAAAAATAACCTTACCAAGCCAGCCAATCAATCAACAATGTGTAAGACCGTCTGATACACTACAGTCAGGAGCTACAAAACATTGCCTTTTAACCATGTGGCAGATTCGGACTTTGGTTGCTGTCTAGATTATAGATACATGTGTAGTATTGCTGTCTCTCTCTATAAAGCTAATGTGTGGCATTAAGCCTAATATATTGAAGCTACACTTACGTTGTTTTCTCATGACTGAATCGCTCATTTGCACACACACACACACACACATACACATTTGCTGTTGTTGGCTGCAGTGCGGAGTCGTGGTGTCCTCGTGTGCGCAGAGCACAGCTGTTCCACGGGGTTTTCAAGGTTGTCACAGATTGCCAGCCCTGTCTGCTGAGGCACCGCTGTGTGGGTCGGAATAGTCAAGAGCCGGCAGGAGTCAGGCTCTTAAGGAATCGCACCACCCAAAGAGGAACTCCCCACACTAGCGAGGAATGTTGAGAGTCAGCCAAGATCCATTTGTCATCCTGAATGCGGTTTTTACTGCCTTTTTCTCACTAGTTTCCTGATAGGCTCTCTTCAAAGTGCCAGCTAAGTGTCAAGGAACT
The DNA here is from genome assembly GCF_050624435.1 of Tenrec ecaudatus. Taxonomy (NCBI): domain Eukaryota; kingdom Metazoa; phylum Chordata; class Mammalia; order Afrosoricida; family Tenrecidae; genus Tenrec; species Tenrec ecaudatus. The sequence goes on along the minus strand of NC_134542.1, from coordinate 17,018,801 downwards.
TCTCTTTAGAGTTTTTTCAAATCATTTATTGCGTACTCCACCGGATTCTGTTATTGCTTCGACAAATCTCTAGCCCTGAGCAATCAACGGTAGCATGAATTCACCAGCAAAAAGAGAGAGAAAACACTGCTGGGGGGTGGGGGTGGTGTGTGTGTGTGTGTGTGTGTGTGTGTGTGTGTGCGTGCGTGCGTGGTAGAAATGTGCGCGCATTTTCACCTCCCATCTACAGTCATTAAACTTGTTCATGCTTGTTGTAATCTTCTGATGTGGAAGGCTTAAAAATAAAATTTACCTGGCCCCATCCCCAGATTGTCTAAACTTTTCCCAACTCGACGAAAAATGGCTTTTACCCCCTTTGAACACATCTGCCCCCTATACCCCGGCAGTTAGCTGCACCCCCACCCCCACTAATCCCTTCTCACCAAAGATGTTCTGCTGTTTGATAGAATACTAATCTCCCAGAATCTCCAAGTATCAGCTTCCCTGTGAACGCCCAGAAACTGTCTCCATCCGCAGCCGCATCCCCTTTTATGTTTTCTTCAACTCTGGACAAATGCTCTGCTTTCTGTCTGAGAATGAGGCTTACGTTCTGTTGTGGTTACGAGGGCTATTGACCTGAAGGCACACGGCTCCCTCTGAGCTGAAAGAGGCAAAATCAACATTCAGACTCACCAAGTGACAACGATCAATTGGTAGACGGAGCAGGTCACCCCACGGGCAGGAAACTCGGATAAGCTCAGGGAGGAATCTTTTGTTAAATTAACCCCGAGGCCTGTGCTGGAAATATGCCTTGAAATAAAAGAACTATCAGGCAACATTGGGCAGGTAAACGGTGGCAGGAGGAAGTAGTCGCTTTCCATGTGCATCTTCTGCTGTGGTCCCGAGCCCCAGTGACCAGAGAGCAGACCGTTAATAAGGGCAAAGTACAAATGAACCGTCTTTGGATTTCAATTCAGGTCTTTCTTTAAAAAAAAAAACTGGGAAAGAGTTTGAGCTGTTAAAGACTCAGCCCCTCCGTGGAAAGGGGTCTGAAGTCAAAGTTTTCCTTTCGTAGAAGCAGCAGCAGACCACAGAACCCTACCACGTGACTGGGATCTCTGCTCCTCAATCTACAGCAAGCCCGGTGTTCAGTGTGCATGAATGGCAAGGTTCCTACACTTTTATCTGAATGACTTTCCTCTGATGCCTTGTCCTTTTCTGGAATGCCATTTCATACATTCATATCCACCTTGAATAATACCTCCAGCCTACTGGGGGGTATGAGACTTGGAGACCACACGAAAGGACCACAATCCTTCCTCTTCCCAACTCAATACGTGCAGCCTCTGCCCATCTTTGCACCGTTTTCTTCTGCTGACAGACAGCCCAGGGGTCCACGCCACGTGAGAATGAGATTGCTTATACACACGCAGATCAGAAACTACTGTGTGCTAACAGCCACGTTCAATATCATGTTGATGTTTGCAGACTGTTGGTGCAACAGTCCCCTCCACACGTATCCTCCCAGGCTACTTAAGCAGACAAGGAGGCAGGAAATCGATAGTCATCGTCATCTGAAGACCCAGAGTTAGAAAATCCCAGAATGCTGTGGGCAGGCACGGTGGCTGCACAGAAAGACACCCTCACTTCAAGTCCCAGAGTGCCTCACGGCAGCAAGGTAGGCTCGCTCCATCAGTGATTGGTGCTTCTCATTGAGTGCAGCAAGCCTAGCGAGGAGGCGGAGAGAAGTACAGGAGAATGACTTTTGAAATGAAAATTAGAACATGACTAAGATGCATTAAAAAATAAGTTACTCTTAAGACAAACACGCAGTCATCTAGCTGAGAAGCAACAGAACCCACATGGAAGCAGCACACCAGCCTGTGTGATCATGAGGTGTCGACAGGATCAGGTATCAGACATCAAAGACCCAGAGCAAAAGATCAGATCAATGTGAATGAGGGGGAGCATGGAGTGGAGACCCAAAGCCCATGTGTAGACAATTGGGACATCCCCTTACAGAAGGGCCACAAGGAAGAGATGAGCCAGTCAGGGTGCAGTATAGCACCGATGAAGCATATAACTTTCCTCTAGTTCTTTAATGCTTCCCCTCTCCCAATTTATCATGCTCCAAATTCTACAAATCCGGCTAGACTAGAGTATGCACATGGGTACAGATAAGAGCTGGAAACACAGGGAATTCAGGACAGATAAGCCCCTGAGGACCAATAATGAGAGTATCAATATCAGGAGGGGAAGGGGAAGGTAGGGGGAGAAAGAAGGAACTGATTACTTGATCTACATATAACTCCTTCCCAGGGGGATGGACAACAGAAAAGTAGGTGAAGGGAGACAGGATGGACAACAGAAAAGTAGGTGAAGGGTTCATGAGGGTGGGAGGGTGGAGAGGGGGGAATGAGGAGCCAATATCAAGGGATCAAATAGAAAATGTTTTGAAAATGATGATGACAACATATGTACATAAATGTGCTTTATACAGTGGATGGATGGATAGATTGTGATAAGAGCTGTAATAGCCCCCAATAAAATTATTTTTTAAAAAAACAAGCTAGAGAGAGACATTAGCTTAAGTCAAATATGTATGTAGCAGAAAAAAAACCAACAAAAAGCATTTACTCTTTCCCCCTTTGTCCAACATGAAGGTGGCAAGACCACACCTAGATGACTAGATTGTGTCTTGGGTACCTGGGTACAAAAGTTGGACCAAGTTCAAAGAGGATGATTAAAGGAACAGGAGGATTGACTGTGATTGACTGATGAGGAAAGATTAAAGAAGTTAAAAATCAAGGACTTTGACTAGGCAATAGCTGAGGGGCAAAAACAATAAAAGCTACACATGCCGGCAATGTGCAAACACCAGCTAAGGAAACTATTGCTGGATGTAAATTAGTTGAGGAATGTTTGGAGCCGAGACCTAGAAAGAAGAAATCTTTCAAGAGAAAGTACTCAATTAGTCAACTGATTGCTAAGCCATAGAAGTAGAAACTGGATCAGGAGGGGTGTTTTACAAGCTGGGGGTTTTATATTTCCAGAAGACTCCTGGTAATGAGTTGTGTCTGCACTTTGCCAAGCATTATGGACTGGACACGCACGCAGGACCAACGTCCAATCATCGAGACTAGTTAAATGACAAACCTCATTCATTACATTCATTCATTCCATCTGAGAAAGGTAATTGGCTACTCTGGAGGAAGGGCAGAGAAAATCTTCAGGACCCGTGGACTCAGAAAGCCAGGTTTAATGTCAGACAATTTGCTACAAATTATAACATGGAAATTAAATGCGCAGCATCTTAGGGAACTTAATGAGGTGAGCAACAACGGCAAAGACTCCTAATGAAAAGTGAAAATAATTGAAACAAGGCATTTCTTGTAACAGCGGGCTCTGTCAATGGGAACCACGACTGCTCTGAAGCTTTCAGACCGTTCCTTCTGATGTCCGACTAGGATTCCTTTTCCTCCACGAAGTCATGTTTCTTGTTTGCCCTACTAAAATTCCTCATGTGACCTTCCTGATACAAGGGAGCTAGATTCCCAAGGAAGTTCTCTCCCATTTCAAATTTGAGAACAAAGGTTACAAAAATCCTCCAGCCCAATTGCATAAACACAGACCAACACCTGGCAGCATCAAAGCCTGTGCTGAACTTGGGCCGGCGTTGCTCTTCAAGTGGGTTATTGTTCCATTTTTAGGGACGGTTGAGCTCCCAAAATACTTGTTATGGAATCAAGTATGCCCAAAGAATCAGATACTTTGAGGGCCATGGGACCAGAATACTGACCTGTACACATGTGATCTACTATTTCTGAAATGGTCATTAATTTTTCTAATTCTTAATGTTTTAAAAATATAAAGATCACAGTATTTTCCAATTCATTTTTCACGTGTGCACTTCAGTCAAGCTAATTGCATCAAGTGCACGGTGCAATAATCAATGCCCACGGTCAGGCTTTCCACCAGCATAAATAAAAACTGCCTGAAATGCTTTTGATACACGATTTCTGATTAATGGCTACCATTATTAATGGTTACCCTACTTCAGCCCCATTTCTGTGATACACTAGACAACTCTCTTCATAATAAGCTCACCCGTACTGGAATTACCCCATTTAAATGTGGCATGCCCTAATTTGCTCAATGGCCTAGTTTACAAGGGTCTACTGCCCGAACTAATAATACTGAGCCGGCTTTCATTTGGAACTGTAAAGGCCCGTGCACCAATAAACAAGTCCAAGATTTCCTCCAGAACTATTTAAAAATCTCTTTAATTGCTGGCAGACCCAAATCTGGTTCATTGGGAATCTGACCATACTCTCCAATTATAAGCTCTTGCCCAATAATTGATACACAAAAAGAAGTTTCTGGACATTACATATTATTGCGTGTGGCAAATTTTATTTACTTTTTTATCATCTAATTATTACCCATAACAGTTTGCTTCCTTCTCCTCCCTCTTTATAAGTTCCTAAGGAAATGTATACCAGTCATCTATCAGTTGGTGGTATTTTGGTAGCTGGCATGTTGCTATGAAGATTACAGCTATGTAACTATATTTCAAATATCAGAAGAGTCACCCCTTATGGAGAGGATTCAGCAAAGCTTCCAGACTAAGCCAGATGAGAAAGAAGGACATACTTCATATGATGGATCTGCTTCTGAAAAAGAATGGCTGGTGAAAACCTTATGCAAAGCAGTGGGGCATTTTCTGATATCATGTCAGAAGATGTAATATCAAGATTCAAGTCACTGAAATATGAGTGAGGAGCAGTTGCCCCCCATAAAGTAGAGTTGACTTTAATGGCATAGATGGATTAAAAATTTCAGGGCCTTCATTGGCTGATGTGTCACGGCAAATCAAACAAAAAAAAAAGCAAAGAAACAACTGCAAACATCCACTAACAATTAGAACATGGGAAATACAAAGCCTGAATCTAGGTCTGGTGGTTTCAAACTGCTGTCCTTGGGGGGAGAGTCCAATGGGTAACCACTATGCTACCAGGGCTCCAGGTCATCAAACTATGGGGTCCAGTAGTGAGCCGAAAGTAACTATGGTCCACTTTGAATCAGGCAATCATATTGGGGATGACAATGTAAAAGCATATAGCACCATATTATCATCAAAAAGAACATTTCAAAAATCTATCCTGAAGTACAACACTGTCATTGATAGGTTAATATCCATATACCTCAGAGAAAGACCAGCTCATATGACTATTATTTCAATTAACACCCACCACCAAAAATGAAGAAATTGAAGGGGTGCTTTGTTTTTTTTGTTTCTTACTTCTGTAGTCTGGAACTATGTTCTAGCTATGAATAGCAAGCATTCAATCAAGATGCATTGGTAATTACCGGGGCTTAGAATGTGGATGTTGAAAACAAAGCCAAAGACTAGGCATTGGGAAAATATGACCAGTGAAATATGCAATGCAAATACCTTTGCTCAGCCACATCAACAGAGACTGTACATGTGAACCTCACTAGATGGAACACATGGGAATCCAATGAACTACATCTGTGGAAAAGGTACTGGAAAGACAAGAGCATCAGCCAGAACAAAACCAGACAGTGACTATAAAACATAAAGTTTACTTCAACAAGTCCATTAGAGTCAAGGTACCACCTTTATTATACCCCACCTGAAGTTAGAGAACATCCCAACAACAGATCCAACCCACTGAGCACTAATGAATTCTGAACACCGGATGGATTCTGGTGTAGCATCAAGGATACCCCACTTGAAGAAAGCACAAAGTCCTTAAAAAGCAAGGAAAAAAGAGAGAGAGAGAGAGAGAGAACCAAATGGATGTAGATAAAATCCTGCAACATGCTCTTGGGTATAGAGTAGCTAAGGCGAATGGAAGAAATTATGAATTAAAAGAGTTTGTCTATGCAAAAAAATTTAGAAGAGAACCGCCTGATCAATCTATTAAAAGAGATCCATAATTTATGCCCATTCCAGAAAAAATAGTTGATCTAATGGAATGTGGTTATCATCAAACACCACCATTAAAGACAGAAATAAAACCATGCTTAAGATTAATTAAATATCATTTACACAGCACCTCATGGGGGAACTTCCTGAAATTCAAGCTGGATACAAAAGCGTACCTGGAACTCAATGGAATAGTACTGTCAACATCAGCTGGATCTTGGCTGAAAGCAGAAAATGCCAGAAAGATGTTTACCTCTGTTCTATTGACTATGCAAAGGAATTTTATTGTGTGGATCATAACAAATTATAGATAATATTGCAAAATAAACAGGAATTCTAGAACACTTAATTATTTTGATGTGAAGAGACCTGTACCAAGAACAAAAGTCACTCAAACATAACAAAGGGATACTGTGTGGTTTAAACCCATAAAGGGCGATGGAAGGGTTGTATTCATTCACTTTCAGAGGCTGAACTCAATGCAGAAGAAAGAACACTACATCAGGTTTGGAGGAACACTCGTGAACAACGCGTAGCATGCAGAAGACACAGTGTTCTGTGCTAAAAGCTAAGACAACTCAAAGCACTTAGTCATGAAGATCAAATGCTACTGCCTTCGGTATAGGTTACATCTCAATCTACCATATATTAAAAAAAATCCTCATCCCTGGACCAATCACCAATAACATCAGTGATTCTCAACCTTCCTAATGATGGAACCCTTTAATACAGTTTCTCAGGGTGTGGTGAGCCTTCCTCCCAACCATAAAGTTATTTTCATTGCTACTTCATCCTATAATTTTGCTACTTTTGGGAATTGGGTGACCCCTGTGAAAGGGTTGTTCGACCCCCAAAGGAGTCTCAACCCACAGGTTGAGAGTCGCTGTAGAATATCATGATAGAGAAAAGATTAAAGTTGCCAAGGGTGTCAGTTTACATGGTGTGTTAGTCTGGGTAGATGAGAGAAACAAATCCATAGAAGCTCATATGTGTATAAGGGGGAGTTTTTTTATATATATAAAGGGAAATTGTATATTAAGAAGGCATCCCAACCCAGTCCATTCCAAGCCCCTAAATCCAATATTAGCCCATATATCTGATACCAATCTATAATGTCTTTTTTTGACTCACGAAACACATGCACTGATGCTGAATACAGGACAATCACAGGCTAGTGGGTGGAAAGTCTTTGGATCCAGTGGCGTTGAAAGCATCTCAGCTCTGGCAGGGGTCGCCACGTGGCTTCTCCAGTTCCCCGGGCATGGGGTCTATCAGCGTCGTGCCATGTGTCTTGTCATTAGAAAGTCTCCAAGGCAGTGAGCACAGAGAGAGAAGTGTCTCCTGCCTCCGAGGAGGAAAAAACAACAGGAGTTCCCAGAATTCTCAGCAGAAGGCCATGCCCACACAGAAGCCTCATTGGCTATGACTCGATTGACAGAGTAGACTCCACCCCTTCACTCTTTTTTTTTTTTTAAGCAAAAGGGAAGAAATTTATTGGAACCCATACGGGAAACCCTATGGGGGGGGGCAGCATACCCTACTGTGTAGGCATGCCCAGCAAACAGTTATACCATTCACTGTACCCCCATGTCCCAGAGGGACTCCCACCCCTTCCCTCTTAATTCTTTAGAGTCCCATATTGACAGCCAATCATGTAAGTACCACACTTGGGTTCACAATCAATACCCATGGAAGTAATAATGAAGAACTCGAGCAACCTACTGTACCAGGGAGATCTGCTGCACTAGCCCTCCTCGCAGTGGTTAAGAGCAAAGGTGTAACTTTGAGGACTAATGTGTGATTGGCCAAGGCCACAGTGATGTCCGTCATCTCATGTGCATGTGGAGCTGGATAATGAGTAAGGATGACCAAAGAGGAATTGATGTGTTTGGATCGTGGTGTTGTCAAGGAGAACTGAAAGCTCCATGGATTGCTAGAACGAACAAGGCTGTGTTGGACGGAGTACATCCAGGTTGCTCCCTAGAGGCAAGGCTGGGGAGACTGTCTCATGTATTGTGCATATACTACTAGGCTAGGAATTCCGTCCAGGCATCATGCTTAGGAAGGCACAGTGTGAGTGAAAAAGAGGAAACCCCTCAATGACTTGGCGCTGAAGCTGTAACAATGGGCTCAATGAATTTGAGAATGGTGTGGGCCCAGGTAATGTGTCAATTAGTTGTACAGAGGGTCCTTATGACTTACAACTGACCAGAGGCACACGATAACAACAATAAATTACAACCCTACAAAGCGGGATGACCTTAACCAAAGCGACAGGCTCCAAAAGGTGTCTAATTCTGATTTCACGAACAATTTCAATTTTCATCTTGCACCGTGCAATTCCATTGTATATCATTGGTGATTCCACACAGAGAATGAGATCTAAATACGTAATATAATGGGAAGCATTGGGATCTACCTCCAAGATCTCTGTCATATAACTTTTAGGAGAGGGCCTCCAAAGGCTGAGAAAGAGGTCATGGCAGGATCAGAAAACTGAGATGGATCAGATGGATTGGAGAAAGTTTTCCAGGCTCGGGTTCTTAAAACGACCATCGCTCATCCTTTGATGAGGGAGAGCATGCACGTGTGCCAGTGGAGGCTCTCTGAAGGGTATAGGGTTACGCAGTCACATTTTCTAGTCGGCTGTGTGTTTTTCTAGGGGATATTATTTGAGGAGACTCCAAAAAGTTTATGGAAAAAAACCCATGATCTTTTCCTTCAATTTTTCCACAAAATTTTTTTCAGAAGCCCCACTGTATTTTTATGCAACACGTCTTTATTAACTGAATAACTGAATCGATATATTAATTGCCATCTGTAATTTGCCCAGAAGTGGTAAGAATAAATGAAGAGGGGTTTTGTCCTTTTAGATTTTAAACTTATACAGTGTATGCAGAATACCTTCCCTTGTTTTTATTACCTTTAATTAGCTTAATAATCTTCACATTTCCTTGTTGAATAACTGCTAAGTTAATGTGTTGCTATAATGCATTTTTAAATTACTGCTTTAAAAAATTCAGTGCTGATTTCCAGTTTCCGCTCACTGTATTAATTATCTATAAATATGTGTGAGATTTCCTTCAGCAGATTTCCACAATCTCCTTATTATCCCTATATAGACACTTTAAAGCGCTACAACGATTCAAAGTTCAACATCCCTGTAATTTACTCAGCCTTATAATTGATATTTATAAGCTTCACAGACCTGGAAGGGAAGAGAAATATTAGTCGGCCCAACTGAAGTTCAAAGACCTTTAATTTGATGTAAGTGTGGAGATCTTGTTTCCAGAGACAAACAGGCCCGCCCTCCAAGCCCAGATCCACGCCACCTCTGGGCGACAGTTTCTCCTTAGAAGCCTGCTGCACATTTCTCCAACGCATTCAGTCTCGTAAGGAGCTGGAGTTGAAAAGGAAAGTGAACCAACCGGTTTGTGGACAGACAATTGTTGCGGTTTCTTTACGGCTCTGAAACAACTCACTGCCGTGTGGAGTGGGGTCTGACTCCCAAGACCTACTCAGAGCAGCACTGCCCTGTGGGTTCCCAGGAGGGTGATCCGTACAGGAGCCGACAGCCTCATCTTTTTCCCCAGGAGTGGCTGTGGAGGGGTTTGAACTGCTGGCTCAGCAGCTGGCAGCCCCTTTGGTAACCCACTATGCCACCAGGCCTCCTCTCTGCAGCAGAAATAAAAATAAATATGAAACAATTCATAAATGCTAGTCCAGCCAGTTCTAACGGATGGCGACCTCCAGCTAGAAATGGTCTACAAGGTTCTCTTGGCTGTAAGCCTTCAGGAAGGAGTCAGGCTGGCTCGGCGGTTAAGCGCCCAGCCGTGGACGGAAAGGTTAGCAGTCAGAAGTCACCAGTAGCAATGTCCTTCCATAAAGAGAAGCGCCTCAGAAAGCGCAGGGAATGTTCCCCTCTGAGTCTGCTATAAGCTTGAACAGACTGGCCTGCTCTGGTGTGAATGTATAACAGCTCTCCAGGCCTCTCTTTCATGCTGCCCCTCGGAATCTGTGAACTGTCAGTCCTGGGGTGAGCAGTTGAGGGCAACCTGCTCATCTCACCCAGGGTCCTTAAAGCAGGCATAAACCGAACCAAACCAAACTCACAGTCAGCAAGTCAATCCTGACTTTGAGTGACCCGATAGGAGGCCTGCTGGCCAAGTGCTTACTCACTGGGCTGGTATCCTCCAGGTTAGCAGTTCAAACCCGGCAGGTGCTCCCAGGGAGAAAGAGAGGGTCTTCTATACCCACAGAGAGGTGCAGTCTCAGAAACTCACTGGGGCGGTGATTCCCTGTCCTACCGGGTTGATCTGAATTGGCATCCGCTCGATGGCAGCAAGTTTTGAGCCTTTCTAGGGCTTGCTAGACCCACCCCCATGAGGTTTCCAAGGCTTCAAACCTTTACAGGAGCAAGAGCTACCTCACCTTCCTCCCAAGGAGCAACTGATGGGCTCTGAGCAGCGGCCCTGGGACTAGCTCAGTGAGCAGCGCACTGTACAACCCAAGGTATATTAAAAATCTTGGACTTCCATCCCTGCCACTCACTTGTCATACAAGAGTAATGTCACTGTTAGAGAATCTTTATCTTCTCATCCAGACAAAGGAAAACCTTTGTCTCAGGTACAGCACAGCGCTGTTGTGCTATCGCGTGGCACCAACACAATGTAGACACCAGTGAGTGTACGGGAAGCGGTGGCACGCTAACCATCCTATTGATGTTGTTCATCTAGGAGGGTGGAGGGGTAGTGTCTAAATCAGGGGTCCTTGGGCTTCCCCGGCTAGTAATATCAGCACCACCAGGGAACTTACTAGCTCCTCCTGAAAGTGGGTGACTACAGCACCCTGGGTTAGCAAGCCCCCAGCTAATGAGGGCCATGCTGAAGCTGGAGAGCCTGTGAAGTGCTCTGTATCTGCCACCTGTCAAAGTCCTTTTGGATCAAATCTACCATGAGGATTCATAGCAGGGTCTAGAGCCCATGAAGGGAAAAGATATAAGCTAGAAGTATGCTTCTTCTTCTCCTTCATCTTCCTTGGAAGCTGTGGTGAGTGACAGAGTCTGTGCCCTTCAATCAGACCATTGTTGCCCTGGAGCGACCCCATTTGCCAGAGAACTGCCCCATAGGGGTTTCTAGGCACTGCCATCATGGATTATGAGTTGGGCTACTATCCACAAGATCAGCTATTGAAAACCACCTGTGCCTCCTCAGGGGCAACAGGAAGCATCCTACTCTTGGGAACCCAAAAGGGCAGTTCTACCCCATCCACTAGGGTCACTGTGAGCCAGAATTGCCTCAATGGCCATGAGTTTGGGTTTTATGGAACCTCCATAGGACTGATAAAGTCACTGTGAGTCAGAGTGACTTACTGGCTGGGTCAGTCTGGGTACTTTAGAGAAACAAATCCACAGAAACTCATGTATACAAGAGTTTTATATAAAGATCAAGTGCACACCAAGAAAACATCCCAACCCAGTGCTGCCCAAGCCAACAACATTAACCCATATGTCCAACACCAATCCACAAAGTCCTCCTTCATCCCACAAGACAGATGCAATGATGCCGACTGCAGGAGGAAAGCTGAGTCAGTGAATGTGTAAACATCTCAGCGCTGGCAGGGGTCTCCACACAGGTGCTCCAGCACCCAGGGCTACATCAGGGTAGGTCCATGGGCCTTCTCCTCAGGGATGTCTTGCAGGAAGTGGGCCTTGCCAGTTAGAGCAGGGAACTGGCTAAGGCAGCTGCACCCTGGTCCGACCATCAGAAAATAAGAGACCTGAGAGCTAGTAAGGTGAAGCTCACTAAGCCATTTATCCCTCCACCTTTCAATTAACCCCACGTGTTTATCGGCCAGGTTGGCACAATAAACTACCTACCTAACTGGCACACAGCACCAACGAACCTTTACCAGAGCCTATCCCAGCTCTCTCTTGTAGAGTTACTGGCTGCGTTCAAACCACTCACCTTTGGTTAACAGCTAGGTGCTTAACTGTTTGCACCATCAGGATCCTTGCAATCAGACTACTTTGGATCAAATCTTGACTTTATTAGGGAGGTGACATTGGGCAAGTTACCTGACCTCTATCTCAGGGGCTCCCTCACCTCAGAACACTGTGAAGTATATGAGCTAATTCATATGAAACACAGTGTCTGGCATCTAGCAAGTACTCCAACCTACTAGCTATTATTCTCCTGTAGGCTTGGCTGTCTGGCCAGCTCAGATTGGTGGATTTGACCCAAATAGTTTCCTGACTGCAAAAATAAAAATGAGAATAAAGAAAATATTGCTCCTTCTTTTAGGGATTTATATACATCCCATGCAGACTTGGGCAAACCCCAAAGCAAATTCACAGAAAGATCCCAAATCGCCTTCCCAGGCTATGAGTATCCCCCTCCCCTCCCATTCAGCTGTTAATCGGATGATAAATACATATGAATCACTGTGTGCTGCGTCTCTATAGATGTGGACCTGTCATCCGTTCCTCCTTCAAGGAGCAGGAGGCAGAGTTGAAGGGGGACAAAGAAATCCAGGCTGGTTATTTTTGTGAGCTCGCAGAGTCTATTTCGTACAGACTGCAGAGCAGACATGCGGAGAAAAACCTCTTTTCAAGAATCCTCCATTTAATGGAGAGAAGGCATTTATTAATTTCATGAAAACGTTCTACATATATTCATTAAGGTATTTGTGAGGTGTGCATAAGGTTCCAGGTGCAATGCTCATCACTGGCACTGAATGCATTCCCCTTGCTAGAAGCAGACAGTGAAATAATACAAATAAATCTGTGTGGGGGTGGGGAGGGGGGGAGCCTTGGGAAATCTCTGAGACCCTACAATTAGAGCGAGATAGATGACAGCTTGTCTAAAATGAGAGTAAGGAGAATCCAGGGCTTTCAATATGACTTCGTGAAGGCTTATTCAAAGATATCAGGAAAGGGGGGAGATAGAAAAACAGCTTTGTACCAAGTAGCCTAGAGAGGAAGATAAGCACAGAAAGAGAATGTCAGGGAGCCTAAAATGAAGAGAGCATGGGATTTTTCTACGGACATTTGGAAGCCCCACACCCCTTGTACACACTAGGATTGGGGGAGGTCCTGGGCAACATGACTTTTCCCTCTGTAGAGAGAGCGAGACTTACTGAATCCAGCTAGCTCTCCACTTACTAACCACCTCTCCTCCTCAAGTTCATCTGTAAGTCAGCGGGTTAAAACTCCAAAAACATTTTCCCATGGAAATATTATTCATGGTGGTTTGGCTTCCTGGACAGCCCACAATAGTGCATTTAACCCAAAATGAAATTGAATCTAGAAGCTAATCCTTAAAAATATGATTTCAACTGTGTCTAACCAGCATGTTTAATATTGTGCCTTTGGAAAAACAGAGTTCAAGTTCAAAGGTGGGATGCAGCAAATGAGTCTTTGGCCTCATTCTGCAGCTTAGCTGTGTCACCGCTGCCTATAATACTTCTTCCCCAAGATGACCTCAGGACTTTTCCACAGATCAAACTCTCAAGGAAGTCATCCTGACCATCTTAGTTGAAAATTCAGCATCCTCTCCCCTTAGCAACTTCATTTTCCTCCTTGCTTTATTTTTCTTCCTAACATACCATCTGACATAACATAGATGACAAGAAGGAAAAAAAGGATTGCTATGAAAATCAAATAACTTATTAAATTTAAAAAGATATCACAATGAGAAGCTATTACTTCTCAATGTCATCTCCATTGAGAGGCAGTGTTTCCATTTCTCTCTCCTTCCCCCTCAATAATTCTGTGCTCGATGCTTTCACCTCATGGCCCTCAAGTTGATTTTCACCTATAGACACCCAGTAGGAGAGGATAGAACTGGCCCTGTGAATTTCTGAGGCTGTAGCTTCTTTTGGGAGTAGAAAACCTTATCTATTTCCCTCAGAGTACAAGGGCACCCACCCTCCAAACGGGAAAAGGGTCTGCTGGGCCATGCTTTGGTAGTACACCTTTTTCCCCACTAAGCGAGCTTCCATCAACTCACTCTGAGTTAGTGCACCCAGTGGTATTGCCTGGGAAGGTTCTTTCTGGGCACAGTGAATTTTTCCATGAAAGTTTTTGTGATGGCCAATTTCAGAGCACGGTGTCTGGCTGTGAAATTTTGTTCCCTGTTTTGGAAAAATGTCACAGAAACTGTTGTGATGTTGAACACCGCTAACAAGAACGGTGCTAGGGGAAAAACTCAAATGTATGAGTGGTTTTCTCATTTCAAGAAACGTAAAATGTTGATTGATGACAAATCTCATTTTTAATGTCCATCAACTTCCAGAATATACAAATGTCAGCAAAATTCATGCTCTTGTGCTCGAAGAACGACAACGGACCACTGAAGAGATGGGGAAGTTATCTGGACTATCTTGGAGCTCGGGTTCAGTGAAATTTAACAGAAGATTGGGAATGAGAAAGGTCACTGAAAAGAATTGTGCTTTGGGTTCTGACTGACCAGCAAAAGGAGTGTTGAGTGGAAACATGCCATACTCTGAAAGAAGAGCTCCGAAAGAACCCAGACTTTTCCCCTAAGGTCATCACTGGTGATGATACAGGGTTCTGTTCTTATGACCCCCAAAGACCAACATCAATCAAGCCAGTAGAAGATGACTTCATCACCTTGCCCAAAAAGAGCTCATCAAGTGAAATCAAAGATCAAGATGATGCTCATTTTTTGTAATGTAAGGGGGATAATGTATTTGGAGCTCATTCCATAAGATCAGACTCTTAAACTTTCTATTTAGAAGTTCTGAAAAGATTGTGTAACAGTGTGTGACTAAAAAAGGCTTGATTTGTGGCAGACAGGAGACTGCTTTTGCCACCATGATAATACACCTGCTCACACAATCATCTAAGTGTGCCAGTTTTTTTCCTAAAAAGCAGCATTCCTCTCTTGCCCCACACACCTTATTCACCCGACTTTGCTCTGTGCCATGACTTCTTATCTCCAAGAATGCAGAGGGACATGAAAGGGCAGTGATTTGATGATGTAGACGAGGTGAAAAAAACATAAACACGAGGGAGGTGCTGTCAACCATCCAAACAGATGAGTTTTAACAATGTTTCCAAGAACAGAATCACAGATTTGACAAACGTATTAAGTGTAATGGAGAGTATTTTGAAGATGATAAGGTCGCTATGTGAAAATATTTAAGTGCATAGCTTTGAAAACAAGTCTAGGTTGTTGTTTTTGGTGGGGAGGGGAGGGGAGGGTACCCATTCATAGCTGGTGGCTTCAAACTGCTGACTTTGTGGGTAGTGGTCTAATGTGTGACCACTATGCTACCAGGCTCTGTTGACTTACACCACATCACAGTGACAGTGTTGGCATCCTTGAAGAACACTCATTGTGCTCCTTTGAAATGTTATTTGAGTTTGGGGAACCAAAGGAAGTCAGGTGCAAGGTCAGGACTGTGAAGTAGATAAGATAAGCTTTCCCAATGAAATTCTCTTAGGCCAGCTCTTGCCACCCCTGAAGAATGAACAGGTGCATTTGTTTGTGACAGGAAACAATTCCTCAGTGCAACTTTTCTGGCATTTTGTCTCAACAAATACGTTTTCAATTCTCTTAAGACTTCTTCACAATAAGCCCTGGAGATTGTCAGGGCAATTCAAGAAAATATATCATGGTTACTTCCTTTGGGGGTCACACACACACACATACACATTGTCATAACTTTCCAAGCCTACCTCTCTGCTTTGACTTGAAGTGGGCCAGAAGATCCCCACAGAATCCACTATGCTAATTGGACCTCTTATGTTCTCCACCCTAAAGAGACTAGAGCAAAGTACACTAAGAGACTTTCTCTACAGTGCTGCCCTGATTGCACTGTCATGTATATTATGATTCTGTCTACTGGCCAGTGGTGGGGATAGCTTTTGTTTGGGATCAACCCATGCATGTATGAATCCCAGTAGCAATATTCTTTTTTAATGTACCCATGTGTGTATGTGCATTGAAAAATCCATTATTTTTTCTTTCCACTTTTTTCCAGGACATTTTTGAAGCCCTTGTGTATATATAGCTGCTTGTTGATCAGGGCAGTCAAGTCGATTCTGACTCACAGCAACCTCTGTACAACAGAACAAAACATCGCCCAATCCAGTGCTGCCTTTCCTGTCATGTTCTAGTTCATTATTGCAGCCACTGTGACACTCCAGCTCTTTGAGAGTTTGCCTCTTTTGGGCTGACCTTCTTTACCAAGCATGACATCCTTCTTTAGACACTGCTGCTCCTGATTACATGTCCAAAGTATATGAGATGAACCCATTCTTGTTTTAAGGTACTTTCTGGCTCTCCTTCTTCCAAGACAGATTTATTCTTCTGGGATTCGATGGTGTATTCAATATTCCTCATGGTCACCACACAATTCAAGGCATCGGTTCCTCAGTTTTTTAAATTCACTGTTCCACTGTGATGTGCCTAGGAGGCGATTGAAAATCCCATGGCTTAGTTCCGGTACACCTTAGTCCTCAAAGTGACACCTTTATTATCACTTTTAAGAGGCCTTTCCAGAAGATTTACCCAATGCAATATGTTGTTTGATTTCTTGACTACTACTTTCATGGGCATGGATTATGGATCCAAGTAAGATTAAATCCCTGACAACTTCAATCTTTTTTCCATTTATCAGGATGTTGTCTATGGTTGTGAGGGTTTTTGCCTTCTTTATGTTGAGGTGTAATCAATACTGTAGACTTTGAGCTTAATGCATTACATACTTCAAGTTCCCTGTACTTCCAGCAAGCAAAGCTGTGCCATCTATATAACTCAGGTTTTAAGACCTTATAATAAAGTCTTCCTCTCAAAATGGGTTCATAGAAAATGTGGTGAAGAAAGCAGGTGGTGCCCAGCTATCAAAGATATAATGTCTGGGATCTTCAAGGCTTAAAAGCAAACAAGCAGCCATCTATCTGAAAAGCAACAAAGTCCACATGAAGGCAACACCAGCCTGTGTGATCCTGAGGTGTCAATGGGATCAGGTATCAGGCGTCTAAGACCCAGAACAAAAAAAAATCATATCAATGTGAATGAGGGGGACCATGGAGTGGAGACACAAAGCCCATCTGTAAACAATTGGACATCCCCTTACAGAAGGGTCACAAAGAAGAGATGAGCTAGCCAGGCTGCAGTGTAGCACTGGTGAAACATACAACTTCCCTCTAGTTCTTTAATGTGTCTCCCCACCCCAACCCACTATCATGCTCCCAATTCTACCTTACAAATCCAGCTAGGCCAAAGCATGTACATGAATACAGATAAGAGCTGTAAACACAGGGAATTCAAGACAGAGAAACCCCTCAGCCCAATAATGAGAGTAGTAATACCTGGATGGTAAGGGGAAGCTGTGGGGAGAAAGAGGGAACCTATCACAGTGATCTACATATAACCCCCTCCCTTGGGGGTGGACAACAGAAAAGTGGATGAAAGGAGAGATGCAAAAAATAATAATTTATAAATTATCAAGCCTTTGTGAAAGAGGGAGGGGGAGAGATGGGAAAAAATGAGGAGCTGATATCAAGGGCTCAAGTAGAAAGAAAGTGTTTTGAAAATGATGCTAGCAACAAATGTACAAATGTGCTTGACACAATTGATGCATGTATGTATTGTGATGAGCTGTATGAGCTCCCAATAAAACGATTTAAAAATAATAAATAAATAAAAATACAGTCTCCTTCTAAGCCTGATGCCGCCTCCTTTTTATGTGGTTCAATTTATAGGACTATTTGCTCAGCATCCAGATCAAATAACTATTGTGGAGAAGGCACACCTTCCTTGACAGTCAATCACACAGTTTCCCCTTGATTGGTTTGAACAGCTGCCTCTTGGTCTATGCACAAGATTTTCATCTCTTGTAATGATATCTGCAACGTGTTATGGTACAGACAAATGCTTTTGTAACGTCAATAAAACATAGGTGAACATCTTTTTAGCATTTTCTACTTCAGCCAAGACCATTTCTGACTTAAGCAATGACAGCTCTCATGCTACCTTCTCCTCTGAATCCAGCTTGAATTTCTGGGAGTTCCCTGTTGATGAGCGACTGCAAATGTTTGGGGAGTATCTTCAGCAGAATGGTGCTTTCATGTGGTGTTAATGATATGTTGTTGTTGATGTTGTTGTTGTTGGGTGCCATCAAGTCGCTTCCCATCCATAGTGACCCAGTGTGCAACAGAATGAAACACTGCCTATTTCTGGGACAACCTCACAATTGGTTTTATGCTTGAATCCATCAATGATGTAAATTTTACTTGTATCTATTTATTGACTGACTGGCTTCCTGTTAGAATGCAAACTTAGTGAAGGTAGAGAGCCTCATTAGTTTGCTCAGTAACGCACCACCAGCCCCTAAGGAAATACCCAATTCATCATATGTATACTACATGGTTGGTGGATTGCATCCATGATTTATCTAATGATTTATCCACTGTGGGTTGGAGAGCTGGAGGTTGGGAGCATGGAAGCTGGAACTTGCCTCAATTTTCCTGTATCCATAGTAATGCACACACACACACAAAAACTGACTCTCTAGAGAAATCTTTTTTCCCAAAATTCCTTGACTTGATGAAAGAATTGCATATGTACTAGGGTAGCAGGGTTGGAGGAAGCAGGGGGTTAAAATGAAGGGGGATTTGGGATCTTGATCTTGTTTGAAAAAGCCTGCCCCACCCCGTACCCCCCTCACACCCAAAAGAAAGAAAAAGCCCTGCCTTGGCAACAGAAAGTGCTGGACTGTCCTCTTTCTCAGATACCTGTTAAAGCATGGCCTTGGGAAAGATGTTGACTTTCCAGAATCAGTGCTTCTGAGTCCTTAACACAGGGGCGATACTCTTTATACCCCACCCGGATGCAGCTAGAGATCCACTCGGCAATACCTGTACTAGAACGTACTCTGGAAGTGATAACATGCACAGCAGTTAAGGTAACAATAGGAAGAGGATGCTTTGTACAAAAAAGTACCACCATTGCTAAAGGGGCAACTCTGACTCACAGCAAACCTCTAGTACAGGGACCGGCAAATTTCTGAGATGGAAGAGCCAATCCTGTCCTTCACAACAATTTAAAAGTTATTAAATATCCATGAATATATTTTTTGCAAACAAATATTGCTTAAGTGAAACGATAATAGTTTTATGTTCATTTTTAATTTGACTTCTGGGCCCAAAGAACTGTAGATTGACGACTTTTGCTTTAGTGGGAAGTAGAACTGCCTACATAGGATTCCCAACCCTGAGAGCTTTGCTGAAACAAACTGACACACCTTTTTTTCCCCCACTAGAATAGCTGGGGGTGGGGTAGAACTGGCAACCTTACAGTGAGCAACCCAGCGCTTCAACTAGACACCACTGGGGATCTGAAGATTCAAGCCTGAATGATCCTCTGTGTGATGCCTATGATTTTCTGGATGTAACAATCCGTATCCCAATAATTTACATATGAAAAGCAAATAGCCTGAAACGAAATGTGTGCCCAATTGGCCTTCTTGTTCAACAAAGGAACAAAAGAGTTTGGGGGACTAGGCCATGGCAGGTTGGTGGGAGACATCATTGAGTTGCAAAACCCTATCTTAGTTCAAACAATATTTTCTCAGAGAAGATTTCCCAGAAGGAGCTCCACCTCTCACTTCTCCATGCATCAAAAAAAAAAAAATTTCTCTCTCCTTACTCATGAGACACCCATTTTCCTTTCCTTTGTTAGCTTCTATCACAATAGGTGATTACACAAGCAAAACATATCATTCATTTGTTGACTCGCCAGCTGCCCTCTCCTCCCACAGTGCAAGTTCATGATGACAAGACCACTCTTTGTCTCGCTCAATAATGAACAGGCAGCATGTAGCACTGTACCTGCCATGTAGCAAGCACTCAATAAATAACTCAAATAAATGAATAAGCGAACAATGAATGAATGAAGACGTGCATGCACGCACATGAACGTACAGACAAGCTCGATGGCCTGGGTTTTAGCAAGAGAACTGGATCCACCTGGCAATTCTTTCCTCGCATGAGCTTGTCACACATTATGTTGATGGTGTGTTCTGTTTTAGTCAAGAGCGCTTTCCTGGTAAAACAGTTAACGAGCTCTGAGGAGAAGAGCTGAAATTCTCTCTGGGCTGTGAGTCTGCTCCTACTTTTCCTTCGAGCTTTGTCTTCCGCACAGGCTCAGGCAAGTCCTGCTTGACTGGCTAAACCTGTCAGGCGAAGCCATGTTTCATTAGGGCCCGGAAACCCTGGCACATTAACCCCGCCAGTCTTCAGACTGGTTTGTCCATCAAAGGCCAAATATGTGGTTCTCTGATTCCCTCTCCTTGATTGGTCGCAGTAGGGGGAATACAAGGGCCCATGGCCCACTAGGACTGACTGAGCATGCTAGAGCACAAGTCACTCCCAAAGCTTCCTCCCTGTTTGCTCCCAAGACACAGGCCAGAAGCCCCCCCCCACCCCACCCCACCCCCCCGGGCAGATTGGTATGTTGGAAAGAAAAGACATGGGGTAAGGAGTCAGACATGCATTCTATCGGGAGCTCATTTGCTTACCAGGTTATTTACAATGGTCTGTTTCTTCGGTTGTAAAGGATGACGGAAGCATGACTACCCACCAATGCTGTGCAGATTTGAAATGGGCTCCCAAGCATGATGGGCATGAAGCAGGAATGAGAAACCTCGTGCTATTGTCACTCCCTGGATTATAGGCCTGTTTCTTCCATTTTACCATATAAATAGTTTCCACAGGAGTAGCTTCCTCCAGCTCAGTGCCTTTCTCTTTGAGCTTCCCAAGGTGTGTAGCCTGGGGAGCTATCTAAAAAGATGGAACTTGGGTCCTAACCCCCAAGATGACAAAGAACTGAGTCTGGATTGCCTTCTGGAATTGGTATTTTTAATCATTTAAAAGCATCTAATGTATTTTGTGGTTGAGAATATGCACAGCCAAACAGACCAATTCAACACTGGCTACAGGTACAGTTCAGATAGGGGCTAATTTTTAAGATGTGCAACCATTCTCACACTCCCTTTCATTTTATTAAATTTGGATTATGGCCTCGATGAGGAGATGAGGATTCACAGAGCGGATCAGAGTTTTACATTGAACAATTCGAACACATTCTGCTTCAACTCGCACTTAGCATCCGCTCAATATATCTTCGCATATCCTGCTTCCTCCCCGAGTCTCCTGTTTTCCATTTCTCCTTCTTTCCTACCTCTCTAACCCTGTCTTTGGGTGAAGGCTACCCTTTTGATCCTAAATGGTTGATTATTCTAATTAGGATGCGAGTTCCGTTCCAGACATCAAGGGCAAAGGGCAAAGTCTCACACGTTCCACCAATCTCAATCCAACCAGGAAGTCTGATTTCTTTTATGGGCATCAAGAGTTTGACAGCATTCCCCAATTGCTTCTCATGTGCAGCCAAGGGACCCTCACTCTGGCTGGAGTCCTATACATCTGAAAATAGACAAAAAATTCAAACAAAAATCCCTCTCTAGTCCACCAAGCACAATACCAGCAAATCCTTTGGACCAAAAAGCCCTTCTGGTCTACGGTAAATTCAAATGAAAATGCTCTTGGAAGAAGTCGCTCACAAATGTCCCGCAAGGTGGCGTCCGGCCATCATGGGTCATCGGGTTTTTACTGACTGCCTTTGGGGAAGGACATGTCCACACCTGTACATCTTCAACTGGAAGCTACATCCTGCTGAGCATCAAAGCAACACACAAGTAGGCATGGAGAGGTGGGTCGTGGTTACCCTTGAGGTGCATTGGCTGGAACTCAAACTGGTGTCTCCCTACATGGAAGTTACGGATTCCACCACTTAAATTGACGCTACAAGAAGCTTTTTCTGCAGCACGCTCTAAGAGGTGAGAGTACGATCGTGCAATCCTGAGGGTAAAGTACGTTTGCCTAGTTCCCAATTTCCCATCAGCTGTTCCTCAACCCCCACCAGCCCTATTTACCAGCCCAGAACTCAACTTTTTACACAGCTATCATATTTTTGTATCTATTAAATTCTGTCCTGACACAGAACCTCTAGTTATTCACTGCTTGACCTTTTATTTTTTAACTCTTTCATGGCTGTCTTCTTTCTTATAGTAAGTTATTGTCTGAGGGCTTATTTGACCTATTATTTTATGATCAAACTCCCTAAGAATTTTGAGAGAAAGAAAATAGAATCAAAGAATGAATAAAATATTTCAGAAGTGTCCCCAGTTCTTGACCTACATAATTAAAAATTCTATTTATCCTCCTTGATTCCAGATAATGATGTTATAGTAACAGCAGAGGGTAGAGTAATAATCATTGCAGTAGGAATTCATAGTTAAGAAGTAAGTTCAGTACTTACTCTGCACTAGGCACTCTTGAGCAGTTTGTATGTGTTCACTCCTTCTGTCCACGCAACAGCCATATGAGCTCCATGATTCCCATTCTACTAATGAGAAAATTGAGCTATTAATTGACTTTCCCAAAGTGCTTCAGCTAAAGAGTGGAAGATTTAGGAGTCAGGTTGACAAGGATAAGCAGAGGCTCCCTAGTTATATTTGAATTCCAGATAATCAACCAATAAGTTTCCATCAAGCTATATGCCCAATATACTTACACTTACCCTCTACATACACATCCATGTGTATCCATGTGATATCTGGCATTCAAGTTTAATGAGTTCCCTGCAAATTTTATAGGCTAAATCTGATCATCCTAATTAGGAGCCAAAGTCAAGCAGTCTAATTCCAGAAGATGTGGTCTTACCATAATCTTCCAGTGCTTCTGTCTCCAGAAATAATGGCTAATGCATGGTTCTAAATCACTGGAGACAGGTGTCAAGGTAGAGATTTGGGTGCCACATACCAGAGCCATGCTGGCTGCCAGGTTCTTGGTATTCCATCGACCATCTGAGCCTGCCTGGTCTTTCTGAAGGCTATGCTCAGCTCCTACCTAAAGCAGTGACTGTAGCCTCTCTGATGGAAACATTTTAGGACCTAATATGTCATTTGGCCACCACTCTGGATCCCTAGGTTTCTGTGGTACTTCATTTTCTCTTCCAGCCCCGTCCACCTTCCTGAAATGCTGCTTTCACCCTTATTCTTGGTGGCCTTTCAAGTAAAAGGAGGGTACACCTGCCTGCTCCTTCATATTCTCTCTCTCTCTCTCTCTCTCTCTCTCTCTCTCTCTCTCTCTCTCTCTCTCTCTCCCACCCTCTCCCCTCTCCCTCTCCCTCTTCTCCCACTAGAGTCCCATCCCCAACCCCCCAAATCCCAGTGGTAGTGCAACCCGCTGATAGTCTTTGCTGTGCTTTATCCATTTATACTTTACATTTTTTTTATATAATGCACCATATTCCCCAGAACTAAGCACAGCTCACTTGTTAAGTACTTTCTTTTTCTGTTTAGAGAATAATGGAGGCAACAAATGTACAAACGTGCTTGACATGATGGATATATGGCTGGATTGTGATAAGAGTTATATGAGCCCCCAATAAAATGATTTTTTAAAAGGACTTCATTTTTCATCTTGAATCTTTGTCCCTTAGTAATTGCTTCTAAAATCAGTTGTAAGGCACGAGGCTTGACCTGGCAGAGGGGACCTCCTCTGTGTGTGTCTCTCCCTATTGGTCCTCTGCTAGCTCCCATCCTATGCCTGTGGTTGGTGTGAGCTCTAGGTCTCAGTTCTCCCCACCTGTCAGAAGCCGCCCATCAGCCCTGGCTAATGACCAACCCTGCCAACACAAAGAGTCTCTTCCTCTTGGCACCACTCCGCACAACATCCTCTTACCCCTTTGAAGATTGCCTCATGCTTCTACAGACTTGGTTTCCCATCAGAACGTTTTGTGTGCTCCCAGGAATCCGCAGGGACATCCGCAAGAGGATGGGATACGTGTGTCCTTTGTCTCCAAAGGCAAAGAGTCACACGGGTGGCACCCAACAAACTGGGATGCAAATATCAGGAGAGTTGAAACCCAGAACTGCAGGAAACTTGCGTTTCTTTTTGTAAGAACAAATCATGCCAGACAACCTAATTAGCATGTTGAAGCTATGATGACATGACTAGTTAATGCCACAGTTGGCGGTAATACCCTGAATCTTTTCCTTTAATGAATCATTTGATAGCATCTCATGAAATTTCTCCTCACTTTTATCAATGCCTAGTTTGTTGCAATTTGCTTCATGACTGTTAAGAAACATACGGACAAGCAAGTGTCCTACCCAAGGGAGCTTACAATCCCTACAGAAAGTCCATCAGGGAATGGGTCCCTGCAGGGAGGAGAATCGAGCCTCTCGCTCCTGGCATAGCTGTCTCTAAATTCCCTATTGTGCCAGCCACATCATCCCACCGCCATCTTCCCAAAGATGTATTCGATGCTAATCCACACACAGTCGTGGGAAAGGATCTGGCTCAAGGAGGTAACGCAGGCATGATCGATGCCCTGCAGGACTTGACACTACCAGGGCTAGAGCTATAAACTAGAGAGGAGTTTGCCCCTCCCTTCTTTCTGCCTCACAGCCCACTGAATCCATGTGCTGTTTTATTTTCTTTATCCACCACCCCCCTCCCCGCCCCTTGCTTGTGAAATACAGGCATTGTGTATGCTGGGTGTGTTTTCCTCTCTGCGCCTGTGAATACAGTAGTTGACCTCCTCCGCTTCTAAATACTTTTCTCCTAAAGTCAATGAGTTCGTGGTGATTGCTCGTCAGATCTCCAGCGTGAACCTTCTAGAAGGCGCCTTCTTTCAGAGCTCTCTCCTTTGGATTCTTCCTTAATGTTTAACACATGTTCAAGTGTGTGCTGCTCATCTTTCAAGGGCACAGTTCAGAAGAATGGTAGAGTCTCGCTGATGGGGCCCAAAGCCTTGGTGTCATTTACGTGTTTCATCGTCTGTGTGTGCATAACTGACGCCTGAACATCTTCCTCCCCTACCTGAGCATTCTCGATGATTACGTAAAATAGTCCTCGGAATGCATGGAGCACTTCTAAAGTTTTATCTGTGCTGACACCCATACCGCCTTTAACCTTTTCTAAGCTTCTGCTTGTGAATTAGGTGAAGGTTTAGGGAGCAGGCATTGGGGTTTACGTTCAAGAATTCATACACATGTTGTTTCAACTGGTCTTTTGAAGTCCCCTGGCTGGGCACCTCCAGGCGTCTCCCGGTGTTCCCTCTTTCCCTTTTTCCTTCCTTCTTCATCCTCTGAACTTGACCACTGGGGAAAGGCTGTCCTTCTGATTTCAAATGGTTGGTTATTCTATCCCAGGGGTGAAGTCCACTCCAAACCTGAAGGGTTCCAGGGGTCCCACCTGCCACTGTCCAACCTGAAAGCCTGGTCTCCTTGTGTTTTTGAATTGTGCTCCACAGTTTTCACCCGCTCTATCCAGGATCTCCTCATGTGAGCCTTTGCAGAGCAATTCCGAGCATCTGGTTCTTCTGGTCTCAGAGTGGTGGTGATTGCTGTTTGGGTGGCTTCTCCATCCAGTGGACTGGTTCCACGTGTCTTTCTCATTTAATCTTACATGATCTTGCCCAAAAAATGTAAGATTATTCTCTACATTTTACGGAGAAAAGGCTAAAATCCGTGTAGTAACCAAATAGCTAGTAAGTCATAAGCTGGCATCTGAATCCAAGAACCTCCTGGTAAGTGCTCACAGTAAATCTCTTAAGCTGATAACCAATGGGTTGGAGGTTCAAGTCCACCCAGCAGCCCCTTGGAAGAAATCTCTGATCATCTTCTTCCAAAATATCAGCCATCGAATGCTATTTGGGAACACCATCCTCCCCTGGTACATAGAGAAGTAAAGTTTACTCAGGAGCAACTGGTTGTAGTCTCACTCAAAGCATAGGCAGGTAACCACCACCCGGCAGTGTCCTGCTTGAAATTTTACATTTAAACTTCGTATTTCTGAAAAGTCACCCAGGAGATTCTGATTCTCGCCCATGTTGAGATAGAACATAGGCACCCTTCACCCCTTTAAGATTGACCACAGCAGTCCATGCCTTGATGCTGGTCCTCTTCCTTCAGGGGCACCTGAGAATGTGCTGACCACTGCAGTCCTGCCCAGCTGGAGCTGCTGTGTCCAGGAAGGGCGGAGGTGGGGTCCTTCTGCCCTGAGTCCTGGAGAAGGCGGCCCGTCCACTTACCTTCTGGCTCACTATCCAACAGCTGTACTTTCCTATCCTCTGCCAATGAGTTGATGGCAGTGCTTGGTTTTTGTAAGAGAAAGTATAGAAAATCAGTTCCTGTAGCATGGCTCAGTTGAGAGAGAGAGAGAGAGAGAGAGAGAGAGAGAGAGAGAGAGAGAGAGAGTGTGTGTTAGACTCTGTTGTGGTTGTTGTTGTTAGGTACTGGCGAGTCAGTTCCGGCTCAGAGTAATCTTGTATAATAGACTAGGAGTGTTTATTCTTGTTATTCATAATGATATGTACATTTTGAGAATGATTATCAAATTTGAGAAACCCTCCCATGAATTTGTTTATATGTGAGTTATAATATTTCAGCTTATTCCAGGATTGTTTATGGAAGGACTGGCCTTAAGTGCTGCCTTTGATTTGAGGGCAACCATTAACCAGTTTGTCTCTGATGCCCTGTCTCGAAAAAACCAGGTAAGTCATCAGAGGGAGCCACAGAAATATTTCTGGAATTCATTCAGGCCAGCAGTACTTTAACACCATACCCTCACTTATCCCAAAACAAATATAACTCGATTCTATTTCTCTTAAGTTGGATTACATACGTGTATCTACTCTGATTCCACCCAACTCAATAGGAAGTGTAATTTAGTGAAGTTGAAATCAAAGAGACACAAGTTTCCACCAATTGTGTTTAAAATATCTTACTGTTGCACATTTTACAAAATCACGTCAATATACTGCTAGGGCCCCTCCGTGCAAGGGAGGGACCTGTAAACTTACATTGTAGGAGCTTGGAATATGCTTCTGAATATGCTCATAGAAAATGCCTTTTACTAAAATGGTCTTTGTTCCTTGCCACTTGAAAAAGCTCAGCACACACGCCTCCCATACTGATCTGCTGGCTTCTTAGAAAAAATGTTCAAGATTGCATAGCCCGACTTGCTACTGACGTGACTACCAGAGATTGTCTGGTAGTAAGGTTTGAATTGGAGAGAGCCCCTCCATCCTCTCTAAAGTTGACAGGGTGGAAAAGCCCGCTCACTTCTTACCGATCCAGAACCTGCACCTGGTCCCTCCAACCCAAGGATCCTGGGAGCTACCAGCAGCCGTCCACTTGGGTTCATCTGCCTCTGCCTCCATGAGGCTGGGGTTTGGCTGCTTCCTGACTCTTCAGCCCCGGCAGCCCTGTGAGTCAGTAGAAGCCTCGAACTTAACATCTGTCTGACCCATGGACTTGAACTAGACTACACGTAATTGCTTCTACAACTGTGTGAGCCACTTTCTTGATATAAAATCCCTTCCTTATATATGCAGGAGAAGGATGAAGCTTTCCATTCCTGTAAAGATTGGCAGCATTGGAAGTCAAGAGGAATAGTTCTACTCGATCCTATAGGGTTGCTATGCATGAGAATCAACTCGCTGGTAAAGAGGCTAGTGTTTTCCCCATATATATCATATACAAAACCCATATACATACTCAAAGGACACTGGGTTTGCTTCTCTAGAAAACCTAGCCAAATACAACACTTACACCCTCCTTTTCCGCCACTCTTATTCGAAGTTGTGCCGTATATAGATTAACACTTTAAATGTCTACTAAATGTTCTACTCTTGAAAAGAAAAAAGTGGCTAAACTTTCACCTGTAGGACTGAATGATGAAGTTAAAAAAACACTCATTGCCTCTGTTCATTTCTCTCTTCTAAATGGTTTCCAAGATAATTCCCAATTCTAAGACATGCCTGGTAGCCTTAAATTAAGTTAATTGTTTGAATCAGTTGAAATATTTCACTATCACTTCTAACTATATTAGGGCACGTTGGTTCTAAAGCAGTTAATAGTTCTAGAAAATAATGTATTAGCACTCAAAAATATGAATCAATGATATTACCTTAATACCAATTCAGGAGCATCCAGAATGGCTGAATTAATAACATTCGATTATTTTATTATTATGTATGACTTCATAGCCATGCTGACATTACCGTGATATTAATCCTCTCTTTTACTGGATTTGATTAGACATTGTAGGACAAAGCCTTCTCCAGTAACCCTGGAGAATTCCACATTGACCCAAGCAAGGTCACGTGCTTAACCTTCACCCACTAACACATTACTCTTTTGACTCTCTAGGTTCATACAAAGTTCATGGTTAAAAAAAAAAACCAACTTCCTAAATCAGAGGTCAGACAATCAACAAGGTGGCATTTGAACACTTAAACTTAAAATCTGACTTGTATTTGATAAGAAATGTATTATGGCTTTCTCTCAGTAACTGGCTTTGACAGCGTGATATGTCTGTAGATTTATGTTTTTTTGCACGTGAACCAAGGCTGACTGTACCTGGCTCTACAGCCCCTGATTTACAGGCCCAAGGTATGGGACAAGGTAACTGAGATGGCTTATCCGGTGATGGAATCACTCCAAGCAATGCTTCTGGCACAGCACGTAAATTTTATTTTTGATGTTTGCTTTTAAAAGCAAGTGCATTTTGAGAGGTGTTGGCTCTCTTGAAGTTGAGACCTCATTTCAATCACCTTATATTGTGAGGTAACATTTACCTTTCTGTCTGTTATTTCCAGCTCGATAACCACAGCTGGTAGACCAGGCGATTGATAATAATAGTTCTTTCCAGTTGGTCTTTCTTTAACATGATATTTACTGAGCACCTAATACAAGCTATGTGTGGCATAAGCATCAAAGGTACAATCTGTAACAAGGCATCGTTATTCCGGTGATTACAGTCATGCCCCCTTTCTTAATCCATGGATGTCATTAGCAGACCACTGATCCTGGCCTTAGCCATAGGAAGAATGAGGAACGTTTGGATGCTGTCGTTCCCAGTATCTACATTGCTCCTAGCATAGAGAAACGTTTTCAAAAATTCATAGACCATCCATATTCCACAATGTAATCAAACTTTTGTCTTGTTTTTCTGGAATATAGCAATGACCACTATAAACCCATTACTGTGTTTGAAGGTTTAAAAGAAAATGAAATTGTATAGTCATGGTGTCATTTGGCTATGGGAAAGTTTCAGATGCAAGAGAAGAGGTTAGGAAACAATGGTATTCAACTTAAACATGGATTCTCCCTTCTTACTCTCTCGTTGTCAGGAAAGGATCCATGTGGTGCTGAGAGATAAGGTGAGTAAATATACAATAGCATTTAAGTTGGAAGAGATCTTGCAGAATGACCAATACCTCCCTTTCAATGTACATCGGGGAAACAAACTTTTTTATGTTGTTTCTGGTCCTAGAACCTTGTCCCTTCCCCCTTTCGTCACATTAGATCCTGCCATCGAGCAGCACGGGGCCCTGGTACCACCTCCTCTAACTCCATGGCTAAGCCACGTGCTCTGCGTTGTGCTTCAGTGGCACCTTAGTCAATCTCTATCAAAGCATCTATCATCTGGAGCTGAACCCATTTGTTCGTGGTGTATGTGCGTGTGTGTACACTGAAGCTTTTCAACGACAGAGATCACACCTCTTTGTTCATTTCTGTTTCTCAGTCTGAGGCTGAGTCTGATGGATGTGGGCTTCTTCATCAACAATAAAAGTGAGTGACTCAAGTTGACCCTGTGAATTAGCTGCACATCCAGGACGAAGACATTGTTCTTCAAACTCGCGGTCTTGGGTTCTTTCCACTACACCACACCAAGGAGTATGTAGGAGGATAAAGGCCCAGAACTTGAAAGAGAAGCCTTTGAACGGTTTTCTTGAAGAAAAATTAACGAGCACGTTTTCCCCAGAGCCCATTGCCACCCACATGATCCCATTACAAGTCTTTAGCTGCTTAAGGTGAGCAGCCAGTAGAAGGGAAGAAGAAACAATAGCTGTTGAGCATCAGTTGTGGAGCAGGTAGTTACCACGAACTATCTCACCTAAAGTTTCTGGGCTCTTACACACTTCAATGTGTCCTTTACTCATCTTTCCTAATGAGGTGCTTTTTTTTGAATGGCTACGAAGAAGAAATCAGATTAAGAGAGTTTGAGAGCTCAACTTCTTTTGGTTTCTCTCTGCCTTTGGTTCCCTTCTGACTCACATCAACCCTACAGAACAGAGGAGAACCTTCTTTGTGGGTTTCTGAGGCTAGCAATGTTTATGGGAACACACAGCCTCCCCTTTCTCCTGCAGAGTCACTGGTGGGTTCGATCTGCCAGCCTTCAGGGTAAAAGGCCAACATGTAATCCGCTATGCCAACAGGGCTCCTTAATTCTCCTGGCAGCCAAGAGAAATGATCATTAACTGAGAACTTGCTGGCAGGTTAGGTGACAATAGTGAAGCTCAAAGAGGAAAGTGGAAGCCTGCCAAATGCCAGGTGCAGTCAGGTAAACCTTCAGACCCCGCCCCTTGAACTTCGCCTGGTTTATTTGGTCTTACGCAGATATGGCACTCTGGGGGTGATTGGTAATCACATTAACTCAGATAGTCACTATCTTCATGATTCTCCTGGCTTTTCTGTCTTATTGCTCCATGATGTCAAGATGGCTAACGTACTACCAATTATCTCATCATGTTCAAAATACAAGGAAAATGAGGAGGGAGATGCCAGACCTGTTTGTGCCCTTTATCAGGAAGCAGACGGTTTCCTAAGAACTCCTTCCATCATGCTCCTCATAGCTCTAGGTCAGAGTCAGTGTCACATGTCACAGGCGATCCTGGCCATATGGGCGGGAGAAACCCTGGATACTCTACACTGGAAGATGGAGAGCGAAAAGGGGCATTGGGA
Source organism: Tenrec ecaudatus (assembly GCF_050624435.1). Lineage (NCBI taxonomy): Eukaryota > Metazoa > Chordata > Mammalia > Afrosoricida > Tenrecidae > Tenrec > Tenrec ecaudatus. Next base: position 16,988,017 of record NC_134542.1, on the reverse strand, counting down.
ATAGCTGCTAGGTCAGCCATTGGCTCCAAACAGAAAATTAAAACTGGAGATACTCAAGAAGATAATAAATTACTGAAGAACACTTGTAATTTCCTCTTCCCTGTGTTCTCATTGAGGATGTAATAAATGGTGTATCAGCGATTGGATAGATGAATAGAGCCAGGAACGAGGGGAAATGCAACACAAGAGGAACAGGACTTGCGATAGGAATGAAATGGGCATGAGGCTAATGCTGCTGCTGGGAGTTGATGGAAGAGGCAAAAACTCCTTAATCAAATTTCATCTCAATACAATTTGTCTAAGAGCAGCCGGTGCCGTCCACAACCATCCCTGGACTGCGTAGTAAGCAGCAAAATAAGAGACAAATATTAGCATCTGAAAACACATGTTCTGTTGTCAGATTCTTTTCCTCGGTGAAATCTGATGTATTAGGTAAACTAGTTAGAAGCTTCTAGAAAGCCTGCTGACACTTCTTGGCATGTCACTGTTCCTCCTCCTTCCTCTTCCGAGCCCGCAGAGCATGAGCACACACTTTCCTAATTTTCAATTCTTGGTTCATTTTCTCTCCTGACTACATAGAAATGGACCTAATTGGACCTGTGTCACTTAGAAAAAGTGAACAGATGGAGAAAGGAAAACTATTAGCTAAATGTTCAACTTCGTTGATTGAGGCGACATAGGAGAACTTGCACTTACTGACCAGGTTTTAGAACGTGATTGCCTAAAACCCCAAGGACTTTGGGGTATTCCTAAACCAAAGCTACTCTTATTTTAATCAGCATGTCCAACATCTCTAGCTTGGGGAGCAAAGAGACGGTATCTTTTGCTCCCCCAACCCCTAAATTAAGTGGCTCAACACTTTCCTCTCCTCTTAAGTTTAGTCACTCACAATGGAACTAACCCCTTGAGTAACCTCACAAAGTTAGACATACTAAGTCCAAAGGGACCAGCCCAGTTGCTAACTCCCTCCTGGGGAGACTTCGAGGTTCAACACACAAGCAAGGCAACAATGCTCACCGATTTTCTTTTTTTTTTTTTGAAGTCAAAACATAATTCGAAACGCTTATTGGTTTTTGATTTCCACCCTGAGATTTTCTACTCTATCTTATTGAATTCAAATAGTCACTGAGCACAACTCACTACACCTGCAACTTGGGGTGGGGAGGGTACCACTTTCATCTATTGACTCATAGTGTTGCTCTTAAAAATGAACCCAGTGTGTCTTACCAACTACTGCAATGGTGCCCTTTCACATTCCCCATCACCTGCAGAGAGCTGCAGGACCCTGGTTCTGCCGCAGTCAGAGTCCTTTGATATGATGTGAGGAAGGCCGTGTGCTGGTGTGGTGGGGATGGCAGTAGAGTCCTGGTTCACTCACACAGGGGGCATCATACGGGAGATGCTCTCACAACGCACTGAGCTCTGGGACCAGGTCTAAATCTACATTCCACATTCAACCGTCTGTCATGGTCAGTTGCCTCTCAACATCCCAAAGGGGCCCTTCCTGGCCTGACAAAAACAGAATGATATTGAGCTACCTATAAGTTCAGCTGTCCCTAGTAAAAGTCACTCGGATTCACCCAGTGAACATTTACCCCGTTTGAGATCTCTGAGTAGACACAGAAAGTGGTTGGAACATCTGGTATTGCAGCTTCACTAACTAAATAAAAAATCCATGGTTCACCAAACCAGGTACCCTGCTGTTGTTCCACAGTTGAGGATTCTGCGGAGTAGGACCAAGCCTGGCATCCAGTTCTATTCAGTCAAGTGGGTCACCAGGGCCAAGGTGTGTCCACTCTCTCCACTTGGCATTGTCCTACCTCTCAGACACCCTAGCTTTCCTGCCTACCTTCATTTCAGGATGAGACTGAGGCTTGTTTAGATGCGGCACTATTGAAATGAGCTCAAAATATGATCCCAGTACAAATATAATCATCCATGTGTCCCTTCCTATGAAAAAATGGAAATAGGCCTGGAAAAGTATACCGTTCTAAATAGCTTCAAGTCAGAAACCACCTCCTGGCAGTGAGAATCCCAAGGATTTCGTCCTTAGAGCTTCTCTCCGGAATCAAAGCTTGCCTTCCCAACTCACCCTTGAAGCCACTTCAATAAAGCCTCTTCCTAGTGGGCACTCGGAGGAAGTCATTTGTTTGATGTATATATTTAATTTTGTGTACATTCGTATGCCTCGTCTGCAAAGCCCATTTTCTGTATTTATTTTGAGACTCTCGGAGGGCCTGCTGATGTAAACCTATTCCTCCCAAGCGAAACGAACCCATGGACCCAAAGGGAGTTTTGCAAAAACAAAGATAAATAGTAAATAAAACCAAGGTCAAGGTCAAGGTATCCTCTTATTGCTTTTAAACCTGAACTTCATCCATCACTTAATGAGTTCAGCTTACTTATCCTGTTTTAGAATATGATCCTATAAGCCACCAAGCAAGTTTAGGAATTCCTAAAAACAAAGTGATTATAATCTCAACAAAATACTGGACAGACTTGCCTCCCTGGCTCTATGACATCTTTTCTTTGAAAGAATGAGTCCTTAGAACACATTTTCTGTAAATCATTTTTCACGATTTCCTCTCGCTTCATCTAAAGCTGCTTCCCATTAATAATTCATCAGTACAAAGCATCTAGACACACAGACACCATAATTAGGGGGATTTCAATTACCTATGTGAGGAGGCAGGTAATTGACAATCTAATTAGTCTTCTTTCAATTACCATTTTTCTCTTCATTAGAGCAGTTAGTTAGAGAGGGGAGAAGGTTTGTAAAATATTCCAAGGCCACAGCATTTTAAGACTAGATTTAGCGAAGATTAAGGCTGGACCACTGGAAAAGTGAAAGAGCAGACGCCATGGGAAACCAGGGTCCAAGGCAACAGCAGGCAGCAGACAAGCACCTTGGGACTCATCAGGCAAAGCGTGATGCACGGCTTTGGAGTCGAGGCTGGCAGGTGATTCAGATAGGACTCATTCCTGTCAAAGAGAGCGCGTAGTTGAAACGTGCCATTAGTTTGCATATTAATAATAGTAGCTCTCATTTATTGAGTGCTTGCCAAGAACCGATACCCTGCAAGCACCTGACACGCAATCATCTCTCATTTTTAAATTCCCTTCAACTCTCTGAGGGTAATACGAGCATTATCCCCATTTCACAGATGAGGGATTGAACAACGGAGCGATGCCACAAGACAAATACCCTCACTTCAGATGTGTGTTCTAAAAGCCAGGCTCATTGCCTGGTGCACGCAACCAAGCATTTTATCATCCTAACTTCTTGGCAGGATCGAAATTTACCTGTTCTACGCATTCTGGAAGCCACTTCAAGAGAGGCCCCTCATGGTGGACATTCGGAGGAAATCACTTGCTGAGCAGATCTGGAGACGAATCCCAACCAATCCCCCTACCGACCAACTAGTTAAGTCACAAAACAGATCTAGACTCCGAGCCCCAATTTCCTCATGTTCATCATCAGGCTCTTGCATTATTGTGAGAATCCAGGAGGCTGATGTCTGTAGAGCGTGTGGGTGAGTAAAAAAGTATTGCCACTAAGGCTCAAGGACACGCAGGCATGACTTTAGTTCACAAATAAGTGTTGTAAACTAGTCTCTGTGACTAGTGGACGGCTACAAATGAATTCTCTCAGTCGTGCACACGTCTGAGTCCCATCGGGACGTCTTCAGAAATGGTCGTGTGCATGGGAAAAATCCACTTTGAGGTCAAGGCTGTTATCACGTCTAACAAAATTCAAGGGAGCCTCCCAATCATTGACGCTTTGCCGCAAGTTTGCAAGAATAATGTTCCGTGTGCAAACGATGGCTAGATCAAGGGCTTCCAGGACAGCTGAGAAGGCCTCCAAGATGAACGAACCCACAACTGCGGACGATCTTTTTTTAGGTCGAAGGGCAGGATCTCTGCGCGTGCACAGCATGTACGTGCACGCTCTCAGGGATCTGATCCTCCCTCTCTCTCCTTCTCTTGCCGGCTTGGCGCTCCTTTTTGCTAGGTGGTTTCCCACAGTCGCATCTTCAGTCATGAACGCTTGCTCAGTCCTCCGCTTGGCCTTGCACACTTTCCAAAGACAGTACGTACTGAGACTGTACTATTTAAGATTCCCCTTTCCCTCATAAAAGTTACTTAGGTTACCAAAAAAAGGAGAAGAAAGAAACTGTGGATGAAACCCAGAAGTTGGTGAAAGAAGATTTTAGAATGGCCATTTGGCTACGGAAGTTGGGATCTCACACGATGCAGCATTTTCGACGTTAACGGAACAGCTTGGCCTCAGCAAGTTGTTGGTAAAAGAATTGGATGAAAACCTATTATCTCAAAGAACTGACCTTTCCACCCTCTTTTAAACTCTCACAAAGCTAATGAAGATGATTTACTGATTCGATGCAGAGAAAAGTTCCAGTCAACACATTGGCTTCTGAAAATATCGGCGGGCCAGCTACATTCCAGGCAGAAAGTCAGTTCAGACGGTTATAGAGACACTGTCTTACGAATTCCAATGGGAAAATCTTCGTAGATTTGCTCAGATGTCACAGGACAATCATGGAGATTATTAGGAAGAAGTTTGGAGAAAATTGAAAACTGAATTGGTGAGAAAAAGGCCAGGAACATTGCACTGAGTAAATTTTTCACCCCCATCACAAAAATGTACCTGTTCATTCTTTGAGGACAAGAGCTGCCCTATAAGAATTTTGTGGGCAAATCTTACCCAATCCACCTTGTTATTAAAGCCATTGAGCCAGTTCCAACCTGTACTGACCCTGTATGCCATAGAAGGAAACACTCCCAAGTCCTGTGCCATCTCATAATTGTTACATTGGAGACATTTGTTGCAGCCACTGTGTAAATCCATTTCATTGGCCCCTGGTATTTTGGCTGATGATATTAAGCTTTTCCATTGTCTCTTGCCACAGATGTAGTCAATTTGATTCCAGAGTAATCCATCTGGCAAGGTCCATATGAATAGCCATCAATTATGTGGTTGAAAAAAGGAATTTGTGATGAAGAAATAAATGGTTGGTGTTACAAAACTCTATCATGTGATCTCCAGTTTTGTTTCTACCACCAAGGCCGGATTTTACCACAACTGATCCTTCTGATTTCCCACTTTTGCATTCTAATCACAAGTGCATTTCCCCCAATAGTTTGATTGAGATATAATTCACATATATTTTCAGAGTTGTTACGTAAAAAAGGCGTGTATATCATGACAACCAGTTTGAGAGCCTCCTCCCCACTCTTGTATTCATTATTTGCTCCTCATTTCCCTCCAAACTCCGCCTGCATCCCTGATAAATAATGACACTTGTCATTGTCCTCAAGCATCTGCCATGCTGTGCTTCATATACTCCAAACCAGGCAAAGCAAGAAGATAGATCAAATAACCAGGTCCCACACTTCAAGCTAATTACATTGATCTCTGCCAGATCACAATTATTCAGATTCCTCCTTCACAGTCAGAGAGAATCCCCATGTGGATATAGTTGATACTTCACTTAGATGGCTGTTTGTTTGGATACAAGCCTTTAAAACCCTAGCCTGGATGCTATATATATATATATATATATATATATATATATATATATATATATATATATATATATATATATATATATATTTAGGGCTGGGCACTATCTACTTTCTTCATTGCTCTTTGCTCTGGCACCCATATAGTCAATGATCGCTCCATGCGGGCGAGCATGGAGCAGACCCATAAGAACTACTTGTTCTTGAATTAGGGATAAAATTAAGTTCAAACCCAAGATCCATCCACTTGTCCCTGGTTTGTGTACATCCCTGGTTTAGTTCAGAGGCCTCATTATTGTTTTATGACCGAGAACATCATTAATCATCCCCCTGGGGTATAAGGTAATTCTACTGATAGTGTCATCAACTTATCCAATGACATAGAATCTAACATACTGTTGAGAAAAGGAAGTTATACATGTATAGTGCCAACCTGCAATCCAGGAGTTTTTGATTTGTACCGATTGAACTCTTAAATGAGTGAGCACTGCGGACACTGACCATGGGGAGTAGTGGTAAGGGAGAATTCCCAGAAAGATTCATTCACAAGAGCAGAACCTTTCCTAACAGATGACTACATGTCATAGTAAAGCGAGGAGGACATTAAAATAGTAAGTATATGATGGTTCTGGGCCACCTTTCATTGGGTGCTCACAAAGCAAGGGATCCCAGTCATGGTCCAGCAGCCGCCAATTCCACAGCCTAGGGGTGACAGTCATCTGTTTCTTCTCACACCAGGGAATTCCAGTCTTAAGTTCAAATACTACAGGTAAGTTTCAAGTAAAACCCAGTTCCTTCAGTGGGTTTTTCACATTGAGTCCTTTTGGTGTGGTCTATGAAGGATGCCACGTTCCCAAAAGGACATGGTCAAAGGTCACCATGACTCATATATAGCAAGTGGCCTGGATCAACAAGGGTTTATTCTCCCTTTCCATTATATATAATTATGACCTTCTTGATGTGAAGTTACTCCTCCTCATTGACTCCCCATCAGGAGTGCAAATCCCTCCACCAATACCTAGATGCTCCCCTCCCCCGATCTTGACTCAACTTTCAAATAAGGTTCTCTACTCACTCATGTGGGAGTGTCAGTTGATTTGGTGCAACCTTATCCCAATTTTGCATGGCATCCAATGGATGCTCTCCTTTTCTCCAGTTCTTGAAGGAGGGGCCCCAGGCGAGGTTTCTTCTTTTGAGGTGGTTCGTAATATGTGCACATAATATGGGTGGTGATGTACGGTTCATGGATGCCAGACAGGTTGTTATCCCTGTTTGGGAAGTGGTATCAGGAGGTTACATGGCCTGAGAGCAGAAGCTTGCCTACAGCTTGTTTTCCTTTATAGTAGTGGGTTCATACAGTATGTGTCCCTTTGTGATTGGCTAAGTCCACTCAGCATAATGGTGTCCAGGTCCTTCCACGTCTTAAGGGGTTTCATGCTTTCATCACCATTTTTAAGACGTGCATAGAATTCCATCGTTTATGTACCATACTTTATACACCCATTCTTCTGCTGGGGATTTGGGCTGTTTCCAGTTTCTTGCTTTTGTGACCTGTGCTGCAATATAAATGTGGAAGGGCATACATCCATTCGTGCTGGCTCATTTCCTTGGAGTATATGCCCAATGGCGAGATAGCTGGATTGTATGGGATTTCCTCTCCCAGTTGTTTTAGGGAGCACCACGTTGCTCTCCAGAGTGGTTGCACATATTCACAAGTCCACCAACAGCGTTTGTGGCTTCCATTTTCCCACCTTTCCATGTTTGTTATCGTATGTATTTTTGAATTGGCCTAGCATTGTGAGGTTACTGTGGCTTCTCATTGTAGTTTTAATTTGCATCTCCCAGCTGGTTAGTGATCATGAGCACTTTTTCATATGTCCGTTAGCCATTTGAGTATCATTTTTGGTAAACTGTCCATGTCTTGCCCACTTTTTAATTGACTTATTTTTTTGAGGGGTTGTAGAGTTCTGTAGATTTTGGTAACTAGACCCACGTCTATTGTATCATTGGTAAAAGTTTCCCCACCCCTAATCTGTGGGCTCTCATTTGACTCTTTTGAGTGATTTGTTTTTACCAGGTTCCAGTCATTTATTTCGTTTTCCATTGCATGTGATTCTTTATTATACTTAGTAGTCTATGTATGTCCTGCAATAGGGCTTTTAAGCATGTTCCAATTTCCTCATCAATGATCCTGGTAGGCCTTGGGTTTACATTTAAGTCTTTAATCCATCTTGAGTTTTGTTTTTGTTTTTTTGCATGGGGTGATATATGGATCCTGTTTCATTCTTCTGTTTATGGAGACCCAATTCATCCAACACCATTTGTTGAAGAGGCTGTTTTTATCCCATTTGATAGTTTTGGTCCTTTGTGGAAGATCAATTTCCTGTAGGTGAATGCTTACTAGTGCATCTAGATGCCATGTTTGATCAGTTTCAGACTGTAGAAGTTGGTAAAAATTCGTCAACTTTTACATCACAGGCTTAGTTGGCTGATGTATAGAGTTGCATGAATTGGACCATGTACTCTACCGCCCCCAATGTGTTCTTTCAGACTTCATTTTGTTCCCTAAACTCAAAGAACATTGAAAAATGGCACATTTTGTGTCCCTTGACAATGTCAAACTTCCATTTTAATTTTGGGAAAATCACAGAAGGCAGAATTCCTTGGGCAAGCATTAGAGAATGAGAACTGCCCTTCAGAAATAGATGGACCTACATGGAGGGTGTGCTGAGAAATAACAACTTCTCGTTTTGATATTTTTGTTTAATAAAGGTTTCTATTATTTTGGAGCCAGGCTTTCTGACTCGACCTTACCAGGTTATCTGGAAATAGCCTTTGTAAGATATTTCCCATCATTCTTTTGAATTAAGAAAAAACACACATAGTTGCCTTTTACTTGATACTGAGTCTACGTAAGGAGTTATATATCATGTAAGTATAGATTATAATATATGCAGAGTATCCATGTTATTGTTTGCCAATGAGTCAGATCTGACTTATAGTCAACTTACAAGGCAGACTAGACCTGGTCCATCTGGTATTCTAGGCTGTAATCTTTACAGAAGCAGTTAACAAGGTCACTTCTCCCTCAGATGGCTTCAAGCCACCAACGGTTCAGTTAGGAGTCGAAGGCTTAACAGCTGAACCACTGGAGATCCTTTCTGAAGCATGGCGACCTTATTTATGAAGAAACACAATGATCCTGCAGCAGTTTCATAACAGGTGACACGTTTGAAGCCAGTGTTGCAACTATTATGTAATGCTTCCAACCTGGAAGGCTCATCAGCCAGCACGATTCAACAAAAATTTTTTGTTTTCCAAATTTTAGGTTTTCCAAAGCTAAGTTTTGGACGTAAGTCCAGGTCTTCTTCTGAGTATGTCTTAGTCTGGAAGGGCTACTAAAATCTGTCCATGTGGGTGACATTCCTATTGAAACTATCAATAGTATATAGCTGTCAGCAACATAGCATCATGCAATCCACTACACTCAAACAAACTGTCAGCTTTTCAGTTAGCAAAGAAGGACTTCAAAATACCTAAAGGACAAAGACAAAACTGCAAGGTCAATGGAAACATGGAGTCTCTAAAGGACTTGCCCAGACCAATCCACACCTATTCCATCTCCTTCTTGAGTTCTACTCCTCTGTTGGATGTCAGGCATGAGGTCCCTCAACTCCCCACTCTTCCATCTAGTCAGCTGCACCTGGAAATCTCTAGTCCTTTCTTCTTTTTCATCAAGACCATCTTGAATATTTCCAATGAGTAAAACTCAACTTAGAGAGAAGTTAATGCTTACAGAGATAACAAGTTATGAAAAGTTGATACTCAGTGTATATGTTGTCATGAACCTACTACTATACCTGTTGGAAATAACTAATGGCATAACTCCAAGGTCATTAGAGCCCCTGGTCATGAGTTATATGAAGATATTCTTAAACAGAGGGAAATCAGGTCATTAAGTTCCCAGGGCAATGCTGTCCAATAAAAATTACAGGAGCCCTTAAAACATTCCCCACATACACATTTTAAATTTCTAATAGAAGTGAAAAGAAAAAAAATTAAAGTATCTTGTATTAGACTTAGAATCATAAAACTATTATCATTTCAATGTGGAATTAACATAAAAATATTATCAAGATCGTTACAATCTCCCTTGGACCAATTCTTTAAAATTTGGAATGTATTTGACATTTCAGTGTGCCTCAGTTTGAACTAGCCTTACTCAAGTGTTCAATGGCTACCTGTGGCTAGTGGTGATGTACTGAGCAGAGAAAATCTAGGCTTTGCATGCAGTGCCCTGTCTTCCAGGCCCCGCTGGGAGAGTCTCCATCCACTCCAAGGATAGGAGGTCTTCCAATATGGCATGGAATCCCTACTCGAGTGTGGGTGTGGTGGAGTGGAATTTCTTAATATGACTCTCCTACCCACATCTCTGGATCTTCATCATGTCTCTGTAATGCCTACCAGATGATTGGGTGCAACTGTACAAAGACCAACAGGGTGGGTTGGTCAGTTTTAAGCATCATCCTCCTGGCTATAAGGATAAGCTGTCTTTGAAGCAGGAGCAGAGGGAAAAGGTCCAGGACCATCAGGAGAGCACATTCCAGATCTCTGTCTGAAATGGCTCGGGCTGAAACCAGAGACTAGAACAGAGACTACAGGACAGAGCAAAAGGCGCAGCCCTGAGACCATGGGACTGTGAGCAAGAGCGACAGGTAGCCTTTGTGGTCCACGGAGGCAAAGGCCAAGGAACCACATGGCTCAGAGATGGAGGCAACCAGGGAGAGACTTGGATGCTGGCTGAGGAGAGGTTTTGCTGTGGACCAAATGACTGTATCTTTATTGTTTACTGATCCTGACTTTTAGCAACCTGTTGACTCCCTAATAAACCTTAATTGTGAGTATAGTCTGTAAGCTCTGTGTGGCCACTGCAATGAATTTGTGAAGCCAGCATAGGTACAGAGTGGTGTGGGAAGAATGGGTAAAAAAGGATGGAGCCTGGAGGCTTTGCTGACCCCTGCCTCGTGGTCCCAGGGAAGCTGGAGGGGGTCAGATAGGATCGCCCTCCACTGCCATTGACCGAAGCACCTGGAGCTGGCTGGAAAACAAGGACTAACATATGAATGACGCTTTGTGGTCTTCAAAACGATGTGATATGCTTTATTTCAGTGGCTCTTCAGAGCAACCCCCTATGTTAAAAATGCCCTCATGGCCATTTAAAGTCACACAAATTAATGATCAATTATTCGGTTATAGTTTGTTGCTGCTGCATTGGCTCTGATTCACGGTGACCCTATTTTTGAACAAAATGAAACATTGCCTGGCCCTGTACCTCTTCATGATCATCGATCTGCTCAAGCCCATTGCTGCAGCCACTGAGCACTGAGAGTGACTTTCAGCCAATGAGGAGCCCTGGCAGCATAGTGGTTACACGTTGGTCTGCTAACTGAAAGGACAGCCATTCGAAACCACCGGCCACTCCACTGGAGAAAGGTAGGGCTTTCTTTTAATTACCATAAAGAATTAAAGTCTCAGAAACTCACAGGGGCAGTTCAATCCTCTCTTGTAGGGTTGCTATGAGTTGGAAGTGATTTAATGGCAGTGAATTTGGTTTGGGTTTTTCAGTCAATGAGATTCGTCTTCCCAAACTGAATCAGGGAGCATTCTCTTATGATCTATAGGGTTTTCATTAGCTATATTTTGAAAGCAAATCAACAGGCCTCTCTTCCTAGTCTGGAGGCTTTGCTGAATGCCAACATGAATGACACTACTGATATTTGAAATACCTGTATCATAACCTCGAGCATTGAAACATTCTGTAATATACTCCAGTTAAATAAACTGACTGGTTAATTGGCATAAACATAATACTAAGTTCTAGCTAGCTGACTTTTTAACCTTCTCTGAGACTCAATCTCATATCTGTATATTAAAGAAAAAAAACAATGGTTGGCATGGAAGGTTGTTGTGAACTTAGAGATTTTGTAGATAAAGTAATGCTCCAAATAAAGCAGTAAATTTTCAAACTATGAAGAATCCAAGTTGCATAGACACTCATCTACATTATGCTAGCAGGCGAGTCTGGAATAATGCGCACATGCGCACACACACACACGCACACACACGGTAGAAGCAGCTCAGTTTTCCATTTCGCAGAGATTTCTCATCCAGATGATGCTGTCTTTGATGCTATAGCCATCATTTTCTAAGAGGTCTTAGTTCTCAATATTTCTATCCTAGTACCATCCAAACATTGTACATTGTCTGGCTTGGCTATCTTAAAGTAACCAAGCCAACCTCACTGCCATCGAGTAAATGCCAACTCATAGCAATCATGTGGGACAGGGTAGAACTGCCCCTGTGAGTTTCAGAGACCAACTCTTTCTGGGAGTAGAAAGCCTCATTGTTCTCCTGTGGAGAGGCCAGTGGCTTTGAACTTGTTGTTAGAAGCCCAAATGTGTAACCACTATGCTACCCAGAATCCTTGGCTTTCTTGGGATGGATGTGAAATATGGGTCACTTTGGGGAATTTTTGTTTTCATATTAACCTTGGTATATCTAGATGACACAACTTTATGAAGATTCACATCTCTTCTTCTGACTAGACACTTAGACTTTGGCCCAAAACCCACAGACCTGAATTTCATGTTCTGTGTATCTAGTTCTTCCTCAGTCACCTGGAGAACCAGAAATCCTACAGACTTGATTAGCTAAGAACAAGGAGTTACCCGAGGTGAGTTCAAACACTCGATGGGTGGGGAGAACATTTAATGGACTGCGAATACTGGCACCATTCACATGACTAGGCGGGCAAACGCTTATTTTAACTACATGAGAGTCTTGCTCTACCTGTAATAAACAATTCTAGTCAGAGGCTTGACTTACCAGAAATTTAAAAAAAAGTTCACCGTGTGCCGTTATTTGCAGCACATGATTCACACATTTCCATTTCTGAAATCGTGGAATCCTTCATGACTCCCACATGTCAGAGAAAGCCCAAGTAAAGGCATTTTTTGAAACTTTCTTTTGGTAACCCTCAACTGCCACCTGCTCATCATAATAGACTCTTCATATGTGAGAGTAGGTGAATTACCAGAGGAGCTGGGATATGAATGGACTTTCAAACCTCGAGGTGTTATTAGCAGAAGTTGGAGCATAAATGTCAGGTGTCGGCTGCTAACCTCAAGGTCAGTAGTTCAAACGCACCAGCTACCTCAAAGGAGAAAGATGAGGCTTTCTGCTCCCATAACAATTTACAGCCTTCAAAATCCTACAAGGATCATTATGTGTCAGACTCAGGTACATGGCAGTGGGTTGGGAATTTGGAACACAAATAATATCAAGGTTCAAAATCAAGTTGAGATTTGAGCAAGTCTGCATGGAAGACGTAAGAAATCTCAATGCTCAAGACAAAAACTAAAGAATATTAACTAGCTTGCTTCTCAGATGAACTGTCATCTGTTGTTATCACCTTCCCAGGCTACTGTTGGGTTTTAGATGCTCTCAATGTTCCTCCACCTGGAACTGAGCAAGCCAGTCTTTCTCCATCACAGTCTTTCTCCCCAGAAATGTCATCAGGAGGGTGGTTGAGAAAGTCACATATCTTCCAGCTTATTCCAGGGGATTCACAGTGAGGCTTCAACATGTTCTTGGAATTGTTTCTATTTTTATGAATGGGTGTGTGTGGGGGGGGGTGTCATTTAGCCAGAAAATTAGAGTCTGGCTTGGTATGTTCCTTTGTGTAAGTCACTTCACTTTTCTTATTTTAGAACAGGGGCAGCAACAGCAGGCTCAGACATGGCAACTGCGTTTAATTCTGTTGTTAATAGAAGTACAGTGAGTCTGAGCACCTAACAACACTGACTTCAGGAGTCTGTGCCCTGCTTAACAATTTTCAGGGACTGTAGTTTCTGTACCTGGAGTTTCTGTAGCTCAACTGATTCCGGTTGAAGATGTTACTCTTCAGACACTTGGAGTTCCCAGTCACAGTCTTTACTGAAGAAGAATAAAGTTACTTGCTATAAGTAAGTGAGCATCAAGCAGTGCCCTTGACCACAGATCTCCCCAGCTTTCAAAGGAGCAGCATCGATCTTCATCTACCGACCGTGACCCAAGTTAAGAACTAGTCTGGTTCCTCTCTATGGTACTTCCTAGGATTCCTTATATAGTGGCTATCCGATTTCCAATGTGGTGTTTAGAATGGATGAAATATATTATTTTAAAAAAAACAAAACGTGATCCTGTGAGAGACTTTCTTCCCTTTAGGAACACTTCAAAGGGCGGGGAACAAAAAGAACAAATCCATCCCCACCAACAAAAAGACAATGCTCAGTTCACCTTGTTCCTTTGGATTCACCAACTGTCATAAATTGTCTTCCTCCAGGCACAAAAGCTTTCTTTGAGGATCAGGGGTTGAGTTTTATCTGCCCCCGGGGATCCAGGGTTGCTTTCCTCTGTGCTGGGGGGCCCTGGGGTACTGCTGTTGGCCTCTTTTGAACGAGGCTTGGTTTTCTAATGAATGAGTTGTGAAATGACTTTAGAGGCTCCTGAAGAGACTTTAGAGGCTGCCTTGTCTTCCAAATGTTGGCTGTATCTGTCTGTTGCACATCAAAACAAAACCAACACCTAAGCAAATCAACCCATCCTTAAAACTTCTGTAAAACCCTGACTCCCAGAGCAAGGGAAGGCACAGGATGGCGGCATGTTTGGCTCTTCTTTGCTTCTCGTTCAGTAAAGAAAACCAGTGCTCACACTGCAATCTGTGAGAATCACTTTTATGGGATGTACTTGTTATAACTAGACAACTGGCTAGAATTAACTTTTGGTTAAAGATTCAATATTTCAAAGACATTCTCAAAAAAAAATGGTGGGAAATACACGTGTTAAAATATGCAAAGTTCCGAGGTAGAATTCGGTACCATTGAGAGTGTCACGTCATTCAGTAGAAATGGTTTTCTTTCTTTCTAAATTCAATTACAACAAGTCTGGTAGATAGCATAACAATGGGGAGAGTCATATTAGAAACATAAACAAGAAAGAAACCCTGTAGCGCTGCTGTAAGTGCAAGTTCTCTTCCTGTGTCCTCGTGATCACGGATGTGCTGTCATTAAATGTATACTTATGTATACTTAGCACTCACTCTTAAATCTCAAAAGTACTTCCTTTGCTTCTCGTACCTAAATAGTTATCTTTTTTAAATGCCCTGAACAATTTCAATACATATTTTTATGTTAAACATTCTCCTAAATTCTCAAACACTTCTCTCTCCTAGAATCTTATCTTAACACAGTGATCACTTCTTTCTCTCTTGAATGTATTGTTCAGCCCCCAAGTCAACAAACAAACCCATCTTCTTCATCGAGTCAGAGTAACACTATGGGGCAGAGTTATGTAGCCTTAGAACTGCCCCATAAGCTTTCCAAGGCTGTCATTTTACAGAAGCATCCCCCACAGCTTTTCTCCCGGGGCACGCGTTTCCTAGTGGGTTCTCGCTGCAGACCTTCCCATTAATAGAAAAGCATTGAGGTGCTGTTCCACCAGGGGTCCTTGCTTGGTCCCAGAGAGACATTAAGAAGGAAAGAAAATGAAACAAGGTTTGAAGTTCAAGTTCTCTTTGCAAAGATTTTTCTGATGAAAAATCATGAGAGCTAAGGCCTGGGGCAGAGGTAGGCTGAACAGGTTAAAAACACACAATAATAAAAAAGGTCGATCACTTAGCATTGCCAGTGGGAACTGGACAATATTTAAAAGTTGATCTGCTGAGATGCCTTAATTTGGGCTAAGCTTTAAGACTCCTTCATGTCTTAGATCTATTGAGTTTGACCCTTAAACTCTGCTTAATATTTCCTAATTGAATACATTTGGGCCACAGTCATAGCTTCCAACCCTGAAATAGATTAGGTTGTTCTGTTTTGATAGTTGGGATCATAGGAACTAAACATGAGCAATCAATACTGTTGTTTTGGTCATTTTTCTCAACCACGTGGCTCGCCAATTGTACAGCAATTGCCAATTATCACAGTTGAAAGAGGACTGAAATCCCCACAGCACCGCTGCTTCCACAGTATCGTGTAGGGCAAGTTCAATCTCCCCATCCCCGCTACTATAAAATGCGAGGCAGGCAGCCGTTTTCCATTTCAGGCACTCAATTGAAGGAGCCCTTTCATCGAGTACTCTAACAACCACTCTGACCTTGCGAGGCCTGGACTGCTTCCCCGTCATTATACAGAAAGGTATCCACGGCCCCTGCAAGGGTGACCAAGTGTCCTGCGGCCTTCCTTCTTTTCGAGTCATGAGCATTTATGTCATTATATTCCATTTCCAAGTTTTGAGTCTCGTACGCCAATCTCCTTTTTCAGTTTGAAATTTGGCCTAGCTCTTCAGCAAGACAATGGGTGTTGAGACCAGACCATGTCTCATTCCCTTGTCCTCTGTCGTTCAGAGACTCTGAACCATGCTTTGAACCCAGAGGGCTGTCCAATTCCACCTGATTTAAAGAATCAGAACAATGACACCTAATTGATACAAACACACACACACACACACACACACACACTGAATAGCGATGGCAGCATTAGCTAGAATGAATAACTCCAGTGTAATGACCCCAGATGGCACCATGTACCATCAGAATACAGAGAAAGGCGGCAACACACACTGAACCACCCCGGGGGCCTTGTCGTAGTCTTCAGTGCAGGGACAGATTCTAGAAAGTAGGTTCTATTGGGGGGGGCCGATGAGTCAAGGATTCTTCTTAAAAGATTGTCTGTCTCCTTGGGAAAATATGCAGGTGTCTGCCATGGAAGCAAACCTTTGTGATTATCTATATTATGCACAATCAGTGCCGGCAGCTGTAGTGTGATGGGCTTTCCAGGGCATTCTCTTTGCCAATATTTCTGTAGCATCAACAAACGATTGTGCAGACTATATGTCCTTCAGGATGATATGATCAACCAATCCACCATCAAGGGATTCAGACTAGGATGCAAAGCCTTACTGGTGCCACAGTAAGGTGACATACATAAGGGGAGGTTTCCTGGGGAGGGGGTCTATATCAACTTTTATCCTATAAGAGATAAAAAAGGAAAAGGAATTGAGCAGAGTGACCAGGACCTGACCACTCTGGAGAAAGGAAAGCGGAGACTAGTGCCCATTCTTTGAACAATGAGGATCTCCCAAACCCCCGAAAGACTGATGCCAACACACACACGGACAACTCCAAGGAACAGGAGTGCCCTGGATGTTGAAAGAACCAAGGCGCTTTCTCCTCAGTGGTGAGCCGACAGACATAAATTCTCCCGTTGTTCAGAATTCCATCTAGTCTCCCAAACTGGAGGAGAAAAAATTGGTTAAAGCCATCCCCTGGGGTATTTGGACTATAATAGCACTCAACTAAACTGTCTTTGAAAAAATGGTTCCAATGACACTTTTCAAAAGTAGAGACCTGGCTGCAACAGAGCCCGTTACATCGGAAGGAACTGCAGTGATGAGAGCTGTGGGCGCACCGCGGGGACCTCAGTACCCCAGCCATCTTGTGTATCAAGTTTAGAGGTGTGTGCTAAGTTGGGTTTTCCAAAATATAAACTCCACCTCACCAACAACCTCATCTGAAATAATTCGAGTTCAGATTAGTTCTAACTCCTTAAGTGTTTTGTATAGTCGGGCTTTTTTTAATTTGCATGGCATCTGTAGTGTGTGCTCACCGAGTAGCGCTCAAGTGGTCTTTCAATGCACAAATGCATTGTTGTGTGCATGCCCCTCCATCGAAAGCTAGTTTATAAACCTTCCATAGATCCCCTGCTGTGTTTCCTAGTAAGACCAGCACATTTTCTTGGTCAAGGACAAAAGAATAAATATGTTAGGCTTTGTAGGTCACCTACAGTCCCTGTTGTATAATTTTTTTAACGGCTCCTTGAACATGTAAAAACCATTGTTTTGCTTGCAGGCTAAACCAAAACAGGTAGCTGGGTTTGGTCCATGAGCCACCCTTTGCCTACCCACGTCCAGAGCACAAAGCACAAGTAGCTGGTGTAGCCATCCCATGGCACAGGCCTGACCAGAGCGCATGCCTCCATAAGGCCGAGTAGCACTGCTCTGCAGGATGCCTGATGCAGCCGATACATCTTTATGGAAGCACACTTGCTGCCTCGCCTTGCTCCTGGGCAGCAGGACTGGTAGGTCCGACCACCCGGCCTTTTAGTCAGCGGCCTCCTGGGCCACCAGGACTCCTGCCTTGGTTTACATTTACTTATTTACTGAGAGAGCGTGCACACTTTCTAGGAACAAACTCTCTGACAGGCAGTTTTCTAAGAATAAAGATGACGTGGACAAAACTTCGGGACATGTACACACTCACACAGAGAAGAACTCTGTCTGAGGAAACAAATTGGTTTTCAACCTTGGTTATGTATTAGACTTGTCAGGGAAGCTCTTGAAAAACATGCATGCTAAGACTGCACAAACCAAAGGCACTGCCATCGAGCCAGCTCCACCTCATAGCGGCCCCGGGCCTATAAGACTTCAGTGGCTATCGATCTGGATGGGGGCAGATAGTCCCCACTTTCTCCCATGGATCATACTTGCTTCACAGGGCCACTGAGACTCCTCATGTTCAGGTTCCACTACGGCATCATCACACCAGAATGTCTGCAGTGGGGCTTTGGTCATCTGTGCTTGGAAAAACTCCCTGGATGAGTCTATTCTGCACTGTGATTAAGAATCAATGCTAATGTTCCAGAGCCGTGGCTCTCAAATTGGGTTAAAACCCATTATCGCCCAGATTGCGTAGGTCACCAAACATGGCTGGTCATGGGACTCATCTGGGGATCTGGTGAAACCAGACATTCCCGGGCTCTGTTGACAACCCAATAAATGAGAATCTCTAGAAGAGGAGCCCCAGGCTATGTCGTTTCTTGAAACCCCAAGGTGGTATTCAGTGACCGGCCAGGGATGGGGCCTAGACCATCTGGGCTCTGCCTCCCCCACAGCGTTTCTGACTCCATAGGTCAGAGAGGAGGCTCTCACATTAACACGTCTCACAAGTTCCCCTGTGATGCTGCTGCTGCTGCTCTGGCACGTGTGGCTCATGAAGAAATGTCACAGTGGACAATTAATCCAACAGAGAGCTTTCTTCTACCGGGCACTTTTTTAATTTCTTTGGTTGTTTGGTTGGTTCATTGGTCAGTTGGTTGGTTGATAGCTGGATTTCTTGTTGTTGTTTTGCTTTGTTTTTCTTTAATTTAGAAATGTGTAAAGCCCAAATAAAATAAAGGCAGCCACTTGGAAGTAAGGACCATGTGAAAGCACAGAGTAGATTCACAGCCAATATTTGCTTGATTTAGGACATGGACTGGACTAGCAGGGGAGAAAAATGGTTTTATTCTCCTCTGGAAGAAAGAAAATCCTGAACAAATAGCAAAGATATCTCTACTAAGGCTGCTTTGAGCACATTTCCAAGTAGCATAGAATATAAGAGGGCTTCAACCCTATTTGTGGGAAAGTGGAATTGTAAGATAATGGAATTTTTTCCAGGAACTTTTTGGAGCCCCTCTATCTGTCCCAGTTGGAGAAAGTGTAGGAATCACAACCACCAATGTCACCGGGTTCATTCTGACTGAGAGCGACCCTGTAGGATAGAGTACACCTTCTGCCTTTGGTTTGTGGAGGCTGTAAATCTGTAAGGGAGCAGAGACCCATGGACAAATCTCTCCCCTGTGGAATGGCTGCTCGGATTAAACTGCCAAGCTGATGGTGAGTATCCCCGTGGGGCACACACTATGCCATCCAGACTCCTATCAAGTTCACAAGGGCGAGTTAATCATATAGCTTATTATATAATGATGGCTGTCTGTATCCTAACAGACCCATGTGTGGCAGCAGAACTGGGCCGCCTGGCGTTGCCAGTGACTTATTTGTCAGAACTGGTGGGCTTCACGTACATTCAGTAGATTGCCAGGCCTTTCTTCCAAAGTACTCAGGTAGACTTAAACTTCCAGTCATTCAGATAGCAGCCCTTTGTAGAATCCAGGGACTCCAAAGGAGTCCAAAGGAGCAAACACAACAATGTTCAAGAAAGCAGTGCCATGGAAACTGTTCTCTGGTCAAACATCCCAAAATGATATTCTTAAATGTACATGGGGATTTCAATGAACACATCAAAAACCACAGAAAATGCCACATGACAGCAGAAGGGATACTATCATCATTGCCTTTAAGAGAAAGCCTTGCTGCTCAAAGTGTGTTCCCTGGGCCGGCGCCATGAGTGTCACCTGGCAGCTTGTGAGAAATAAGGTCACATGATAACTTCTCGGGCCCTTGGAACTTTTGCCTACATGGGCCCCTTCCGTTATAAAGAAAAACTTAAATCATAGATTTGTGCTGCTTTCCTGTAAAGACAGATACATGGATAATGGATATTATACACTATAAAACATGTCCTTTGACTTAAAATTTCCATTTTTATTTTCTTCTGATGGTAAAAGAAATTAAAACATTGTCATGGATTTCCTGTAACCATGGAGACTGGATGAACCCCAAAAACGATTCCCCTGAGATCATCTTTAATCCTGAAACCGTGAGCCAAATTTATTCCACATCACCATCCGTTTCCCCACCCTGAGACCAAAGAGCTAGGTAGTAACTGGTTACTGATATCAACTGCTCTAAAAAGGATCACATTAGAAGGGCCTGGATGGGGTGGAGGGAAATGTGGAACAAAGCTCAAAATCAGAAAAGAGGCAAGACATCGATTCCACAGAGACTGGCCAAACATCCCCTTCTGGTCTGGAACTGAGCTCACCCCTGTGTCATATTAATAAACCATCTCAGACCAAGAGGGCAGCATTCACCCATGGTCAAATTCAGAGGGGTTAGGAAAGAAAGAAGACCAGAGCCCGAATCTGCACTCGACGAGGTAGAGCAAAATGTGTGTGATCTAATGAAGGTAAGACTCTGAGCTGCTCTGTGAAGAGTGAGCTCACCTAATTCACAATAAGAAACGTGGTTTTTCAAAAAGAAGTTTGTACTCTTCTTTAAAACGTACTCTGTTGGATTAAACTGTTAAGCGCTACTCAATAGACTAGATAGGCAGCTTAGGGGGAACTGACTGTATGTCCCCAGAGGAGAAACGGATCAGGAAAGGAGCGTGTGAACAGCTGCACAGTTTGAAGGATGTCATCCATGCCACTGCGATGCACATGCAAAACCTGTCAGGTATGTGTCTTTTATGTTGTTGTTTGGTGCTATCCGGTTGGTTCCAACTCATAGCAACCCTATGCTCAGCAGAATACACTGCCCGTCCTGCCCAGGCTCCCAGCTGTTCTTACGTACATGCTCATGGTTGCAGCCATGTGTCGATTCATCTAGTTGAGGGTCTCCCTCTTTTCTACTGCCCCTCAACTTGAGCCAGCAGGACGTCCTTCTCCAGGGACTGGTCTTTCCTGACAAGACGTCCAAAATACATGAGATGAAGGGTCGCCATCCTTGCATCTAAGAAGCATTCTGGTTGACTTCCTTCAAGACAAGTGTGCTGGTGCTTTGGGCAATCCCTGGTACTTTCAGTATTCTTCCCAGCCTTCGAATTTCCATACCTCGATTCTTCTCAGATCTTCCTCAGTCAAGTTCAGGGAAAGTTTCACATACGTGCCATGGCTGGGCTCCGGCACGCCTTAGTCGTCAAAGTAACATCCTTGCTTTTCAACACTTTAAAGAGGTCGTGTGCAGCACATTTACCCCGTGCAGCGCAATCTGTCGTTTGATCTTTAGACTGCTGCTTCCTTGAGCATTGATGGTGCGTCGCAGCAAGACGAAATCCTTGACAACTGTAATCTCTTCTTTCATCACGATGTTAACCATTGGTTTGTTTGTGAGGCTTTTGGTCTTTATGTTGCCTTCTAATCTCCACGGAAAGCTGCAAACCTTACTCTTTGAGGCTCCCTCATCTTTAGCAAGCAAGGTTGTGCCATCTGCATGTCACAGGTTGTTAACGGGTCTCCCTCTGGTCATAAATGTTACACAGTATCTATTTCCAACTACCATTGAAACAAAACCAAAACATTGCCATGGGCTCCCAAATATGTAACGGAGCTTCCAAACATTTATGAGAAAACAAACAAACAAACAGAGTGAAAGGTCATGGAATTTTTCCAGAACGTTTTGAAGTTTGCTTCATATTAAAGACCCTCAGACTTAGGCTGCCAGTGTCTAATGGGCCAGTGGCCCTGGTAAAAGCGCAGGTTGTATGCCACGCCACAGTTACTGCAGCAGGATCTACATTTTGACAACCTCCCAGGTAATCCAAACGTACATTGAAAATGGAGAAGCACGGTCGTTCGACAACCAGTAAAGTGATAACCCTGCATTTTCCATATTCCCTGAATCTTGAAAAAAAGAAATGCACTACCATGTATGCACAGCATCATTGATTGCCTTTGACCTGGACGACCGGAAGTAAACACAGCGGCTGTGGAGGGAATTGCTGCTAGGTTTTACTCTTCAAAAGCAAGGAGTTGGAATTCTGCAGCCACTTAAAATAGCTACCCAGACGGGTTCATTCTTAGGAGCTATTT
This sequence comes from Tenrec ecaudatus, assembly GCF_050624435.1. Taxonomy (NCBI): domain Eukaryota; kingdom Metazoa; phylum Chordata; class Mammalia; order Afrosoricida; family Tenrecidae; genus Tenrec; species Tenrec ecaudatus. The sequence continues at coordinate 16,965,911 of NC_134542.1, read as the reverse complement.
GGAATCCTGACCATCTCCCATGATGACATTGGTGATAATGGGAGGCTTGAGTATGAGTTCAAGTGTCCATCCCTCAGGTATCAGACAGTGGGTGAAGAGAAATTAATAGGCCCAAGCATTTATACTTAACAGCAGCTGATAGCTCCCATACAAAATTTAATCTCATAAATGGGGGAAAATAAAACAAAAATCAAACAAAAACTTGAACTTTTATGTTAGAATATAATCCAGGGCTAAGGGGGCTGGGGGATAGTAAATTGATAGTATGGGCGTCATCATCAGTCTTTGGTCTTCCTGATTGTGGTAGTCACCTAATGTGGTATCAATTTAAGGATTAAGAGTGTAGGGGCAGAGTCGAGGCTGTCAATCTGGAGATAGCCAATGAGACTTCTGTAGGCATGGCCTTCTCCTGAGATTTCTGGGAAATCTGGTTCTTCCTCCTTGGAAGCGGGAGACACTATCTCTCTCAATTCACTCCCTGGGAGACCCTGCAGAAGACAAGCCACATGGACGTCACAAGACCTCGGAAGCCGGAGAAGCCACAGAGAGACCCCTGCCAGCGCTGAGATGTTTCCAATGACACTGGATCCAAAGACTTTCTACCCACTAGCCTGTGATCTTCTGCATTCGGCATCACTGCATGTATTTTGTGAGTCTGAAGAGGACTTTATAGATTGATATCAGAAATATGGGCTAATATCGGACTTGTGGATCTGATCTGGACTGGGCTGGGATGTTTTTTCAATGTTCAATTGATCTTGTATATAAATCTCTTTCTTATACACATATGTGTGTTCATGGATTTGTTTCTCTAGTCTACTCAAACAAACACACTGATCATAAGATTCTCTATCGCAATCACTCCTAAACCCTATTGACACGGAAATTACTATAAAATATTAGATATTTTTAAAAACGATCAACAGCAATGCTCTGCAGACATTAATTTGGAAGGCATAGAACCTCCTCCCGACGCTCCTCTGAAAGCCTTTCCACACAGCCTGTAGAATGCATCCAACTTTTATAGCAAAACAAAGTGAAAATACCCTTAGCTGAATCCTACACTCTGCTGAGGAATGCAGTCAGGCTAACGATAGAGAGATGTCCTGGTGGTGTGATGGTTAAGCACTTAGCTATTACCAGAAAGGTCAGAGGTTCCGACGCACCAATACCTCCCAGGGAGAAAGATGTGTCCGTTGATTTCCACGGCGATGACAACTGTGGAAATCCTAAGGAACAATGGGACCCTAGTAGAGAGGAGGAACTACATTAGCTGGTTGGCAATGAGTATGGGGGAATGGGGTTGTATATGCAAAGAAATGGACTATCCAATTTGCATTGTTTTAGTTTATCTTCACAACATATGTGGGAACATCCTCTTGCAGGGGAAATAAAAACAACATAGGATGAGATTGCTTCAAAATTGCATAGCAAGGTATTGGGAGAGCCAAGTTTCAAATTAAGATTGATCGCACACTGATGCCATAATACTTTGCCATGTACCAACCTTTTTTTCTCAATTTGGTGGGGATCATCCTGGGTGGCTTGTGTGTGATACAAGGTACCTAATTAACATCATGTACCTAATAAACTTTGTTTCCCCCAGAAAAATGTTTCTATGTCTTTAGAAACAAACACTCTGAACACGGCTGGCTAACTTGCTAATAATACATTTGAATGCTAACCATGCAGCTTTTTAATAGACTCCCACTACAGTCAAGCACAACTGCATCTTTATATTTTAGGCCATGGGCAGCACTAGGCCATAGCTATGGGATGCCCACAGAAGCAAGCTACGAACAGGATTAAAACAAGTCAGAGGTCTCTGTTGGAAACCCAATACAACAGCATACTATGGCGGGATGAGACAGGTACAAACAAATCAGATAGTAATATCTAGAAGATAAACCAAGAATCAGAAACCAAAAGAGCCCCTCCTTGTATGAAGTTCGCAATCCAGAAATAAGCAGAAACAGGACAAGATCAAGACAAAGCCCAAAGCAGAAGAGAGGAGCAAGGTCCTCAGGTCTAAACTAGTCTGCTCCTCCCTGGAGTTTCTGCATGCTTCCTGCAAAGAGCTGGTTTACAGGCTGGATGCATGGAACTCGCCTGCCAGGAGTAAACACACAGAGCATTGCTGTGATATTCTTTCCTTATAATAATAAAGCTCATGTAGTACATAGAAGGGGGCTTCAATAAGTTTGTAGAAACATAGAATTTAAAAGATAATGGGCTTTTCCATATACTTTTGAGGCCTCCTCCTGTCCATATACATGATTATAGCTGTTGTTAGGTGCCATCAAGTCTGTTCCAACCCCTAGCAGCCCTGTGCACAATAGAAGGGAATACTGTCCAGTCTGGCACAATTGTTCCCAAGCTTGAGCCCACTGTTGCATCCAGGTGCCACTGCATCGCACGGAGGCACTTCCTCCCCTTCGTTATGCCTCTACCAAGGATGATGTCCTCCTCCAGGGGATGGCCTCTCCTGACAAGTCCAAAATATATCAAACAAAAGCTCACCCTCCTTGCACCTACGGGCCACTCTGGTTGTACTTCTTCCAGGAGAGATCTGTCTTTCCTTTCAGTAGTTCATGGTACTTTCAATAATCTTCTCTAGCACCACACTTGAAATGTATGAATTCTTCTTTGGTCTTCCTTATTTCGATACCATGTTATTATAAGATACCTATATATGATGTATATGCACATCATACATACAGTATGCCTATCTTACTCACTTACTACCATATGGTCAATCCAACTCGTTGGGACCCTACAAGGCAGGATCAAACTGGCCCTGGGTTTCCAAAATTTTAAATCTTTACCAGAATAGAAAACCTCATCTACTTCCCACAGAGCTGGTGAGTTCGAACCCCAGACCTTGAAGTGTCAGCAGCACTTCTTTATTATGTATCTATTATTTCCTATTAATTGGGGAATTATATCCTGTGTAAGCTGCCTATGAAAATTTATTATTTAGATGGATGGTAGAAAGATAAGACTTTCTACTCCAGTAAACAACTCAGTCTCAGAACCCCACAGGGGCAGTTCTACCCTAACCTACAGGTTGGCGCTCCGTCAAAATTGACCTGATGACCATGAATTTTTTCTATGTTGTTGTTTTTTTCTATCTAGTATAATTTTCAAAGATGTCTAATGAGAAAAATAGCATTATACCCATTTTACAGGTGAGGAAAGGGAGACTCCAAAAGCTTAACCAATTACCCAATAGTAAAGGAAAAAGCAGACCCAATCCTACTCATTTCAAATCGATCATTCCAACTACCGAATGAAATATTGGTGACAATGAGTGACTACTCTCTTACAGTTTTCAAAGATCACTTTCATTTATGTCACCAAATCAGTGGCCGTGATTTAAAAAGGATGATCTTATTTGGGGGGAGGGGGGGATGAAACTCTAAGCTGGTGAACAACATCGTAGCCTTGGCTCAAACTAATAAGGTATTTTCTTAACACAAGCCGAGGGCAGTCCTGCCGGCCTTGCTCTTACTCTGACGGCAACGGGAGCCGCATCTTGCTTTCTTTGCTGGCCGTCAGCATCACGTATCTTGTTATCCCAGATGGTTGACAAACGATTGATAAGGCAGATTATCAGCCCTGTCGTTAAAAAGAATGGACTCCAAACCCAGCACACGTGTTACAGTCCCAGTTGTCCTTCCTCCCACCACTTCATCGATGTCTGACTTTGGCCCAACTTACTTAACCTCACTGACCCACAATTCCCTTGTCCACACCATTGAGTATCACCATGCCTCACTGCTAGAACCGCTGAAAGGACCTTAGCGATATAAAACATTAATGCCCAGTGCCTTCGACCTCAGAAACAACCAAACAACAAATCAGGGTGCTCAGGTCAATTCGGACACACAGTGTGCCTATAGGGCGGAGCAGAAGTGCCTGAGGCTGTGCAGAAAGCTTCATCCATCTCCCGAGGAGCGAGCGACTCGTGGTTAGCATCCCGACACAGACCCCACTATGCCACCAGGTCTCTTTGCCATCTACATAGAAAGTAATAAGTGGTAACACCTGATCCTTGGTTTCCTTTCTACATCCTCGTTACATGAAAAAAATTTTCAGAATAGCAATTACAGCACTTTTAAGGATGCACTATATCCTCCTATGGTTGATCATGGCTTATCTATCATATTTAAAGGTATGAATTTGGGGATACAGGAGACTGCTCTCTCTATGAACATTGAGGGATCTACATAAAAAGAGGAATCTTCATGGAAAATTAGGCTCTCCTGCAAACCTAACCGGTCTGCTCATTTGTGGATCTCTCTCTCTCTCCCTCCCTCCCTCTCCCTCCCCCCTCTCTCTCTCCCTCTCTCTCTCCTCCCTTCTTCAGATTGTAACCATTTTTGCAAAGTGACAGCCAAACAGGGCTCTGATTGGTCAGCGATGCTTCATAGATATGAGGGCATGCAGATAAAATCTATTAGGCCACCAGGGCACCCATTAATGTTCCAGTGGCAGTAATTAAATCCTGATGGAAAAATAACTACAAATATCCCCCAAACTGAACCAGATGTTTTGGCAACTGGGAGAGGCACAGCGCTCGGCAGAAGGCACACACTCTAGGGGTTGTGGCCTGTCCGTCATGGCCCTTCCGTCAGCCTCTGGCTGAGCATGGTGGCGGCCCCCTGGCAGTGTCAAGGAGGACGAAAGAACATCTCCCCTTATCCACCACTGTCACCCCACTTGCACACAAAGAAACATTTGGGAGAAAACTCTATGTCTTGAAAATCCCTCTAATAACCAAGCTAAATGACTAAACATTTACATTGCCATGTGGGAAGTCCAATCAATTCACAGTGGCACTCCAACTTAGTCCTGCCTCATAGATCATCTTTCTAGGTAGCTTACACGGGATACAGTTTCCTAATTAATAGGCAGTAAAATATTAATTATCACCATATTCATTTAGTGTTCAATTAACAAACGAAAACATAAAACGCATTGCGCTTGGCCAAAGGTGACCTGGGGGACTGCACTCTTCCCCACCCTGATACACACACGCACGCGCACACGCACACACACACACACTTAATAACCAGCATGCTTTTATTTCTGCCTTTCAGATGACGGCCTCTTTTATTTTTCCCTATCGTGCATCTCTTCACCAACTCTGGCCCATTCCTCTCACAGCCTGTTATTTAAAATATCGCCACAAAACGTTTTTCAGAGAGGTGGAGTTCTCTCTTGCCCTGGCATGTACCTCTACCACGAAGCTGTCATGACTGCCCGTCTTGAAATGAGATGAGAGGCGCTACTTGATCTGGGGAGAAGGAGATGAACAGCGGCGGTGCTGGTTTCCGTCAGCAGGGCCAGCAGTGGGCAAGAGGGGCCGGGAGTCAGCTGGACCTTCATACCGCCTGTTGTGAGCATCCAAAGGAAGAAATAAGAGGCTGGCAAGGCATCGAGTCCACACAGGCCTGCAGAGCACACCAGAATGGCACGGGCCACCACCTCTGTACACCGATGAAGTTCACTGGCCAGTCAATTGCTAGCCCCTGGTTCCTATTTTATTAGTGCTAATTTATCTCCAGTGTTAAAGAGGTTAACGACACAGATATTTTCTCGGCTACTGAGCTTAACTGCTTGTCTGGAGGATGTTATTCCTCATCAGAGAAAGGAATCACCGAGATGACCCGCCTGAACCATAAATAACCCTTGAGAACCGCGGATGTCCTTCAGAGAGAGGAAACCAAGCATCGCAGCGGTCACGGGGAGACCATGGAGGAAACATCAGCAATGTGGTCACGAAACCCAAACAAAACCCAACTCCACTGCCTTCCAGAATCCTAGGGGACAGAAGAGGAGCCCTGGTGGCAGTGATTACGAGTTGGCCTGCAATCCACCAGGTCTGCAGTTCGAAACCACCAGCCACTCTGAGCTTTCTCCGAGTTAGTCTTGAAACTCACCCAGTCCTACAGTGTCACTATGAGTCACCATTGACTAGATGACTCCCCCAGAGGGGCGCCAAGTGTGTAAATGTTTATGGAAGCCAACTGCCACACATTGCAGTGTGGAAAATTCTGATGCAAATGGCGGTTTCACGCTTTCCTATCCCTCCAAACTGGCAGCCTGAGGTAGGATGTGAACTTGTTGACTCATTGACCTTCATCATCCTGCTTGTTTTGTTATTCCGTCAAACGCTGATTAATAGAACTGCGCCTCCACCGTTCAAGGACCAAAAACAAGGGGCGCATGACCTTGAATGAACTCTGAGCACCAGGAAACCCTCCCTCCCTCCTAGAAGCCCCAGAAAAGGGGATCAGCAGCTCACCCCTCTTTCCTCTCATGGGTTGTGCCTTGATTTCTTGCCCTAGAAATAACTTTCTACCATTCATGTGTAGGAGAGAGTCCATGGACATAGAGAAGTGGTTTAGAATGTTCAGTTAAAATGATTATCTAGTATCAAGAGAGAGAGAGAGAGCTCGGGGTGCTCATTGGCACTGGGATTGGATGGTCCTCATGTGAAAAACCTGCTCATAAAAACTCGGAGGAGCGGATCAGCTCATGGTCACACTTTGGATTTAGATGTGCTGCTGTTCCTTTTAAAATCCCGACCCCCCTCCCCTTAGCAGACTAAATTCCACCCACAGAAAGCGCAGAAGACGGATGCAGAGACAAAATCTGCTGTTCATGAACTTTTGAAAACCAACAAATTCCCAAGTGTGACCACAGCAAATGCGCTCCGGCATCCATTGCAGGGAAATGAGAGTAAGCAATTCAGCGGACCTCTCAGTCTCATGCTCTCTTCTGACTTGTGAACAGTTCTGAGCTGGCTGAACCACATGCTCACATGGTTTCATACCGCCATGTGTCTTAATCCTGAATCAAATGTGTGGACGTATGTGGAAATCTACACACTCCCAGTCCCAGCCGTCACTGATGTCAGAGCCGACTCTTGATGACATCGGTGCCGTCCAAAATCTTTTCTTGCACCCTCCCACTCTCTCTTGCCTTGCATTACTGGCTCTCCTCTGTTGGAGGCCCTTTCCCACAGTGAAAACTGTAATTTGATCACCTCGGAAGAATTACAATACAGAGAAGCTAGGAAACATGACAAATTTGAGTTGAAATCATGGTGCTAGTTGACCAGTTTTACGCACTAAGCAGCTTGCTCTTGTATGGACGTCCTTTGGAAAATACAGCGTGAATGTTCATGTTCATGCTGTTCCCATCAACTCCGAATCCTGGCGACCCCGTGTGTGCCAAGTAGAACTACCCCAAGAGCTGGTCAAGTTCATGAACTTTTGAAAACAGATTGCCAGACCTGGCTTCAGAGGCACTTCTAGGTGGATTTGAACTGTCAACCTTTCAGCTACTAGCCAAGTACTTAAACATTTGTGCCACCCAGCCTCTCCTCTAGTATTCCGTATTCCAAAATATTCTTTTAAAAAGTTAAAAGTATAAATAATGGTTCTTTGAGTGCTAGGAGACACTCACAAACACATATGTATTTTTATATCTTCTCCTCTGGTCTTTTGACAAACAAATCCTTGAGCCATCTATTATTTCCCTCTATTTTCTCCTCTTTGTATGTACAACACTCTCTGCCAGAGGTAATACTTAACAAAATTGGTAACAGAAGAGAAAGAGCCTTCCAACCAAAAACCAAACTCACTGCCTGACATCAAGTTGATGCCAACTCACAGTGAGCCCATAGGACAGGGTACAACTGCCCCCATAGAACTCCTTGTCTTTGTTCTGAGATGGGATGGCTGGTGGCTTTGAACTGCTGATGTTGTGGTTAGCAGTGCTACCCAGAACCACTATCATCACCAGGACTCCTGTGGGAAAGAGCCGTGGGCATCAACAATGATGTAGTATCAACAATGATGTAGATTCTAGAACCCTTATTAAAACTAGAAGAGTGCGCACTTGAGGATACCCAAACATGGACCAGGGGCTGTTGTTGAGATCAAGCAGAATGAGGTGACGTCAAAGTGTCTGCTCTTCATTCTGCCCTCCCCATGGCATGCGCCTCACATCTCCCTGAGAAACCACCACAATCTCCAGGCTAAACAGGAGTCCAGACATCAAAGATTCTATCCGTGTTGACACTGGTCATTAGTCCTGAGCACCTAGACCAAAAATTAAAAAACAAATGTTTGGATGGTGAATCATTGTGTTTGGAAAACCATCCTCTTCTCCCTGGTAAACACTGGAGACCTCGGGATCCTTTTAGTCATTCCCATCAATGCTAGGGTGCCTATGGACACTGTTGTACTTGCCCATACTCTATGGAATGTAGACACAAACACCCACTTCAGCTATCTTCAACATGAGCGATTCGGGCAGGTAACTACTAAACAAAGCGAACAGGGAGGCTGAAGACCAGGCTCAGCAAACAGGAGGCTGGGCAGGAGGATTACTCTGAAAAGAACACCATCCTTCCTGATGCTGCACACTTAGGCCACCATGAACGACCATTGCAGAGAACCCATCATCTCTGCTGGGCTGTGTGGATCTCAGAGCATGGTTCCCCAGACAACATCCAGAGTCATGGGTGGGAGCATACAATTGTCACCTAGCCTTCCATCTGGCCTTCAAAGAGTAGAAGAAATTCAATAGAAGAACTCTCCTCTCTGGGTCAGTCAGGGTGCGATGTAGTAACGATGAAGCGCACAGCTTTCCCCCATATCCTGGATGCTTCCTCCCCGCAACTACCATGATCTGAATTCTACCTTGCAGGACTGGATAGGGCAGAGGTTGTACACTGGTGCATATGAGAGCTGGAGGCACAGGGAATCCAGGGTGGATGATACCTTCAGGACCAGGGGTGTGAGAGGCGATACTGGGAGAGTAGAGGGTGAGTGGTTTGGAAAGGGGGAACCGATTACAAGGATCCACATGTGACCTCCTCCCTGGGGGATGGACAACAGAGAAGGGGGTGAAAGGAGACGTCGGATAGGGCAAGATATGACAAAATAACAATCCATAAATTATCAAGGGCTCATGAGGGAGGGGGAAGCGGGGAGGGAGGGGGAAAAAAGAGGACCTAATACAAAGGGCTTAAGTGGAGAGCAAATGCTTTGAAAATTATTAGGGCAAAGAATGTACGGATGTGCTTTATACAATTGATGTATGTATATGTATGGATTGTGATAAGAGTTGTATGAGGCCCTAATAAAATGTTTATAAATAAATAAACCAAAAAAAAATAAGAACTCTCCTCTCTTTGGATCCTACAGGACAGGGGTGACTTGGCCTCCTACTAAGACCCACACATTGGAGGTTCATGGAATATTCATTAGTGGAGTAGCAACTCAACGTTACCCTCCAGAAGATGTCTACTGCAGGTAGCACTGAGAGATTCTTCCAAATGGTTTTCTTCTTCATAAATAATATCTCTGGGCATTTGAATGTTTGATTGTGTGAAACAGGAGATGAATGATGCTTTCTTACATTTCTAAGTATTAATTTGTTCATTCATTTGGGCTTTTTAAAGTATGTCACTTCTTATATTAGATATTTGGGTTTTAAAAATACATTTCCTGTGGTAAAATAGATATTAAAACTATTGGCTTTTACCTGAGTTTAAGTGTTGTGGGCAGTGACGTTTGCTACATTCACCATGTTGTGCAGCAATCTCAGTATCCGTTAAGAAAAGAGTTTCAACAGAACTGCTGAGCTTGTTAAGCAATAACTCCCATTCTGATCTTCCATGAACACCTGGTAATGACTAATGAACTTCGGTCTTTATACACTTGCCTATTTTTGAGACTTCATAACGTGGGATCACACATTATTTGTCCTTTAAAGTGTGACTTACTTTATTCAACTTAATATTTTCTAGGCTCACTTGTGTTATAACATATAGCAGAGCCTCAGTTCTCTTTACAGCTGAGTAAGATTCCATTGTGTTTGCACACTAAAATGCATCTGTTATTATCTGAATGGAAACTTTAGTTGTCACTACCCTTTGCCTATTTATTGTGCCTAACCCTGTAATGAACATGAATGTCAGATATTACAGAGTGTAGTTCTACTACAACTCCGGAGCCCCTGTGATTTAGGCAAGTCTTTGAACTGTGTACTTTTTCTCATTATTCCTATCTGAAAACATGAAAATGCATTGCTCTCAGAAAAAAACGGCACCCATAAATGAACTATGAAGTAAGATCAAGAATGTATCACCCTGAGGCCAGAATTAGATGATATCTAGCAGTTACTATCCAAACTCCAAAACAAAACTCACCATCGTGCAGTCAGTTATGACTCACAGTGACCCCCCACCCCCAGGACAGGGTAGAACTGCCCCAATGGGTTGCTGAGTCTGTAGCTCTTTACAGGAGTAGAAAGCCCCATCTTCCTCTTACAGAGCCGCTGGTGATTTTGAACTGCTGACCTTACAGATCACAGCCTGATACGTTGCCACTGCACACTAACGGTTCTACCAATTGCTCTAAAAATAATCACATTAAAGGGTGCTGGAAGAGAGTGGGAGAAAACATGGAGTATAACGCTAAATCATACAAGAGCCCAAGTTCATAGAGACTTGGAACTCCAGAGACTATGGCCCTTAGTCACCTTTCAGGTCTGACACTGAACCCACACCAGGTTAAAAATAATCAAATGTTTAAGGCAAAGGGGCAGTATTTATCCAAGGACAAAGTTCAGAGGATTCAGAAAGATTGAGGACTGGAAACGGGAAACACAGGGAAGAAGTGGGATGACGTGGTGGTGTGTTGAGGAGATTATAATGGATGAGTTGAATCAGAATGCATTTGAATGGCTGAATGTAAAACTCTGATTTGCTCTGTAAACCTTCACCTGATTCACAATAAACCCAAAAAAACCAAGCTCACTGCCATCGAATCAATGCTGGCTCATTGTGACCCCCTGTGGGTTAACTATTTACAGAAGTCAAAAGTCCGGTCTTTCTCCTGAGGAGCTGCTGGTGGTTTCAAACTGCTGACCATGTGAATCACAGCCCAAAGCACAACCAGTACACTACCAGGGCTCCCCTCAGTTTACAATAAAAACGTTAAATAGATAGATGGATAGATGATAGATGGATGGATGGATGGATGGATGGATGGATGGATGGATGGATGGATGGATGGATGGATAGATAGATAGATAGATAGATAGATAGATAGATAGATAGATAGATAGATAGATAGAATTAGTGAGCAAAGTCAAGATCCTGCCAGCCAGTTTGTGTTGCCTCACCGACTCTCCTTGTGTGGTGTGAAAGTGACTTTTCTTCTTTCAGTGCAAGTGTTTCCTTTGAGACTCGAGCCTGGCCCTTCTCTAGCAGGAGAGGTCTTGTAGGAGAAGTGGGGTGGTGCTTTACAGAGAGTAAGTATTCAATATTTATGAAATCGAAATGTTTAGCTATCTTTTTACGGAACTGCTTCTTTATACACCCAGTGGTGCCGCACTATTCATCATGGCCGTTTCCTCCTGTAACTACTTACAGCTGACAAGACTCTATACACCAAGGACTGCTCAACGGGCAGTTCGGAGTAGAGTTGACTTTATTGGGTTTTAAAACTTAAGCTGCTAACTATAAATCACATTCTCTTCAAACATTTTCTCCTCCAGCCTTGATAGTATTGAGATTATCTCCACATAAACTCATTTGCCTAGAAAGCTTCAGTAAATTGGCCGGCCATTGTGGTCAAGGCGCCGCTCTAGTGTAAGCGCTGAAATAGACTAACGGCACGGAGCCCTGGGCTTCTAGTGGCGTCTGTATGGAGCTGCTAACTGCTGGGTCAGCAGTTGTGGATAGGTGGCATCAAGTCGGTTCCTACTCAGACTGTCCTTATGCACACCCGAAGAACACACTACCGGCCCTCATCATTGTTCTGCTGTTTGAACCCATCAAGGCAGCCACCGGGTCAACCCACCTTGTTGAGGGCCTTCCTCTTTTTCGTTGCCCCACTACTTTACCAAGCCTGATGTGCTTTCCCAGGAACTGGCGGCTCCTGGCAACATACCCATCGTTACCTCGGAGGAGCATTTTGGCTGTACTTCTTCCAAGACAGATGTATTTATTCTTTTGGCAGTCCATAGTCCTTTCAATAGTCTTTGCCAGCACCAGAACCCAAATCCATCGATTGTTCTCCTATCTTCCTTGTTCAATAAAAAATCCAATTTTCCCCTGCATCTGGGGCTATTGAAAAGACCATATGGGTCAGGGGCACCTTTGTCCTCAAAATAACCTCGCTGCTTTTCAACATTTTAAGGAGGTTGTGCGTAGCAGACTTACCCAATGCAATGCATCATTGGTCTCTTGACTGCTGCTTCCATGAGCATTGATTGCAGATCCAAGCAAGACAAATCCTTGACTGCTTCAATGTTTTATCCATTTACCATGATTTACCTACTAGTTAATGGAACCTTCGTAGTTAAGTGGTTATGTGTTGGACTGTGATCTGCCTGTTCAGCAGTTCAAAACCACCAGCAGCTCCAGGGGATAAAGGCTGACACCCAGGGGGGCTCACTATGAGTCAGTATTGATTCGATGGCAGTGAACTTACCTAGTAGCAAGTTGTGAGTTTGGGGTTTTATGTACATTGGAATTGTGATCCCTAATGAAGACTGCAGTCTTTGATCTTCACTAGCAAGCATTGAAAGTCGTCTTTTCTTTCAGCAAGCATAGTTGTATTGTCTGCATACTACAGGTGGTTAATATGCCTTCCTCCAATCTTGATGCCTCATTCTTCTTTATAAAATCCAGCTTCTCTGATTATCGGCTAAGCATACAAATTGTATACGCATGGGGAGAGGATGCAACCCTGACACATGCCGTTCCTGACTGAAAACTGTGCAGCATGCCCTTGTCTCTTGAGACACAAACAGATTTCTCAGAAATGAAGTGTAGTGTTCTGAGATTCCATTCTTCTCAAAGTTATCCACAGTGTGTTATGGTCCACACGGTCAACTGTCTTAGCATAGTTAAGAAAACACAAGTAAACTTCTTTCAGCCAAGGTTCAGCTGACATCATCGATGGTATTTCTAGTTCCCCGTCCTCTTCTGGATCCAGCCTGAACCTCTGGCAGCTCCCTGTCAATGTACTGCTGTTGGATAATCTTCAGCAACAATTCTTTTAGGGTGAAGATTATTTTGCTGAAGGACAGCAATTGGAACCTGCCATGAGCTCCTCGGGAGGAAGAGGAGGCGATCTGCCCCTGTGAAGATTTATAGCCCTGGAAACCCTATCCGGGACGTCTGTCAGTCAGCATTGAGCCAATCGCAGTGTTTGTTTCTAGTAGCATGGATGGAGTCTAGAGAAGTGTAAAACACGCCCTGCCATTTTGGTTGGATTACAATTTAGGTGAGAATCAAGGTATATAGAACCATATATAATAGAATGATCTGTAACAATGTATAAGTATATTTCAAGTGGAGAGATGAGCCCTGGACATTCTGGTCTACTGATTCAGGAGGACTTCTGGCCCAGAGAGTTGTATTTCTGGTCCTGTGGCCACTACAGTATGCTAACCAACAAGGACTGGTCATAGTAACTCAAGCAAGGAAGAAGGAAAGTGGAGTTCACCGAAAGCAATTGCTCCTGAACAGGGCATTAAAGGGTGAAAAAAACACTATTAATAGATAAAAGAGAGATCTAGCTAAGTAATCTAGGATAAAATCAATCTGCAGGGAATAGGAATATTTTAGTGTGTATTAGAAACATTTATTTCACTATCCAGAGCTTTTGCTATACCAGAGAAAGTTATCGATCTCCCCATTTCCCACTTCCAGGATACATTATTCCCTTGCCGCTTCACTAGTCTGCCCCAAAGTTAGTAATGATGTCACTTGTCATAAAATCACTGAGAACCTCTCACCTTTTCATATGTATACTTATCAGACCATCAAAATTTCAATCGCAGTATTATTATAATTTATATACATTTCTTACAGAGTTTCATGAAGATATACTAGGGAAGACCCCCCCAAAAAAAAACTCGGGAAAAAATCAGCTGGGAGGAGCCTTCCTAGTATGGCTTCTTCCTGCTAGGCAAGCATCAAGTAACTCACTCTGAGTAAGTACACCCAGTGGCATCGCCTGTGAAGGTTCTCTCTGGTCACAATACATTTTTTTGTAAAAGCAGTTTTTCTCAAACCTCGTTTTTTGTGATGGGCAATTTAAGAGAACAGTATGTGGCTGTTTTTTGCTTTTTGTTTTTTGCTTGGGAAAAATCCCGCAGAAACTTGTGATGCTGCACACAGCTTACAAGGACAGCGCTATGGGGAAAACGCAAGTGTACAAGTGGTTTCTCATTTCAAAAAAGGTGAAATGCTGATTGATGACAAACTTCATTCTGGATGTCCATCAACTTCCCAAACAGATGAAAATATCCACAAAATTCATACAGACCATTGAAGAGATCAGGAAGTTACCTGGACGATCCTGGAGTTCAGTTTGGCAATTTTTTTAATAAATCATTTTATTGGGGGCTTTTATAGCAATCCATACATCAATTGTGTCAAGCACATTTGTACATATATTGTCATCATCATTTTCCAAACATTTCTTTCTACTTGAGCCCTTGGTGTCAGCTTCTCTTTTTCTTTCCCTCCCCTACCCTCCCACCCGCATGAGCCTCTGATACATTATAAATTATTATTATTTTCATATCTTATACCATCCACTGTCATCCTTTGCCCATGTTTCTGTTGTTCATCCCCCTGTGTGTTGTGGGGTGGGGAGAATCACCTTCCCAACATGATTGCTGAAGTCAAAATAGTTTCATAAGCAAATGTTGTGAAGAAAGTTGGTGGGTCCTGGCTATTAAAAGATACAGCTCCTACAGTCTTAAAGACTTGAAGTTAAACAAGCAGCCATCTAGCAGGAAAGCAACAAAGCTCACATGGAAGAAGAACACCAGCCTGGGTGATCATGAGCTGTTTATGGGATCAGGTATCAGGCATCAGAAGACCCCAAACAAACAAATATATCGATGTAAATGATGGGGGTTGGAGTGGAGACGCAAAGTCCATTCGGAGATAATTGGATATTCCCTCCCAGAAGGGTCACAGGGAAAGAACAAGACAGCCAGGGTGCAGCACAGCACCGATGGACCACACAACATTCCTCTAAATCTTTAATGCTTCTCCCCCCCCCAGCCCCCCACTACCATGGCCCCAGTTTTACCTTATAAATCCAGCTAGACCAGAGCATGTACACTGGTACAGATAAGAGCTCTTGCCACATGGAACCCCTTTAGGAGAAGTAATGGGCATAGTGATACCATGAGGGTAGGGGGAAGGCGGGGGGAGAAGGGGGAGAGATGGGGAACCAGCTATAATGATTGACAGTTCAGTGAATTTTAACTGAAGATTTGGGAATGAGAAGGGCCGCTGCAGAAATTTGTTCCTCGGGTCCCATCTGACCAGGAAAAGGAGTGTCAAGCGGAACCAGGCTGTGCTTTGAAAGAACAGCTCCAAAGTGACTCAGGCTGTTTTGTGCCAGGTCATTACTAGGGATGAGACACGGTGCTTTTCTCACGAGCATGACCCCAAAAGCAGACATCAATTCAACCCGTGGAAGATGCTTCCATCACCTCGCCCCCCCAAAAAGCTCAAGTGAAACCAAAGATCAAGAGGATGTTCATGTATTTTTTGATGTGAGGGAGAACAGGTCAGACTGCTAATCAAGCTTTCTATTTAGATATTCTAAAAAGATTGGATAACAATGTGCGACCAAAAAAAAAAAAAAGGCCTGATTTGTGGCAGACAAGGCACTGGTTTTGCCACCATGACAATGCACCTGTTCCTGTAGCCATCTCATTATGTCAGTTTTGGGCAATGAACAGCATGTCTCTCTTGCCCCTCACCCCTTACTCAGCTGACTTCGTTCTGTGTGACTTCTTTTTGTTTCTGTGAATGCAGAGAGACGTGAAAGTACAGCAATTTGATGACATAAAAGATGTAAAGAAAAAATATGAGGGAAGTCCTGTCAGCCATCTAAACATATGAGTTTGAAAAATGTTTCCAAGGATGCAAACACAGATTTGACAAATGTATCAGTTATATAATGCAGAGTACTGTGAAGGTGATCCATTTTTGTAAAAAAAAATTAAATACATATCTTTGAAAAAGAAATTCCAGTTTGGGGGGATAGCCCCTCATTTTCTAAATTCTTCTGTTTTGTTTTGGTTTTTACCAAAAAAGGAAAGAGGAAAAAATGCTTCTAAAATCCCTAGAGGCGTCCCTTGCATAGTCCTGGGGCTTTTCTGAATCACTGAGATTCCTCGTCCATACAGAACAGGAAGGGTGTATTCCAAAGGGAAAATTGTATTTACACCATGGAAGGTAGCCCAGGGACTTTCACTGAGATGCCAAGAAGGTGCTTAACAAAAACCATTGTGTGATCCTCTATTTGAAATGTTGTTTTTATGATGCCGGCTCTGGTAATTGTGCTATCCCTGGAGTATGAGAGGTAGGTGGCTAATTTGCCCCATGATTCAGGCGATCATTGCTAGAGTACATATTTACTGTCCTGAGCTCGTCAGATGACTGCTGATTATTTTCCTCCATGGAGCCATCGACGGTTTTTCTTTCTCACGTTGGATCGTATCGGTCTCGCTTGGAATGTCTACATACCTTTGCTGTCTGGTACTTAAAGTCTATCATTATCCTGTGTTCTGTTATGGTTCGTAGGTGCCTTCCAGCTCTGACACATAGCAACCCTACAGTCCGGTGGAAGGAAACACTGCTGGGACCCGCACCAGCCTCAACAGTCACCGTTATGGTTGCACCCATTGTTGCAGCCAGGGCCAATCCATCGCGAGGGTCTTGCTCTTTTTCGCTGACTCTACTTTACAAAGCAGGGGATCCTTTTCCAGGGACTGGTCTCTCCTGATAACAAGTTAAAAGAAGTGAGACAAACTCTTCCCATCCTTTGTTCTGAGGAGCATGTTGGCTGTATGTCCCAGTTTCTAGACAGATCTGTATTGAATGGGGTGGGATGCTGGTGTATACATACTTAACTCAATGCCACTGGGGTGCTTCCCTCTACAGAAACCCTGCAAGACAGACTAGCACTGCCCCCACAGGATTCCCAGGTCTCTACATTTTTACAGAAGCATGTGCTGCGGCATCATGTTCCTGTGCACAATGGGTGGGTTCCAATTGCCAACCTTCAGTGGTCTTCTGAGCATTAATCCACAATGCAAGGTGTTGAACCAATAAACAAGGAGCCTTTAATGACATTAAGTCAAGATCTCGCAACAAGCTCATTTTTTTACCTTCTGGATTTATGTTGATGCTACTTATTTATCTCCAACTTTTGAAAACTGATTTTTTGTGGAATCATTTTGCCAGTATCATCTCATGGGTTAGCAAAATTACATGACCTCTATTCTAATGGATTTCATCAAGACTTTCAGGGCTTTTGCTTCTCTGACAAAGGAACCAAGTCTTACTTTCAAGGTCATGGAGCGAAGACATTTCCTGCAGTTGTTGAAGCTGCACTTACATGAGAGCAGAAATGCATCAGGGTTTTCTAAGTTAATACCTACACGGAGGCTCTAGGGCTCAGACCGATAGCATTATTCACTAACACATTTAATGAACTCTAAGGAAGCTGGAATAAAAGCCTTTATTCACAATTCAATTTGCCCATGGCCATCCAATATACCTGGAACAATGGTGAGTGGAGCAAAAGAAAAATAGATGTGAGAAAGAAACTAGACACACTAGGAGATTCATAGGTTTTTGCTTGGTTGGTTGCTTTCTGTTTTCATTTTAAGATCCTTTACATAGGGGTTCTTCCCATTCTGTTTATACTGAAGATCTATTCTGCAATCAAGTTAAACGGTTGCACTCGACTGCAGATGAGCGAGAAGAGAGTTACCTGCCTATATCAGCATTAACTCTTTTCTCACTAATCAGCACACTCAAATCGGAGGTCTATTGTGGTTCAATCAAGCTGTATGGTGGGTTCTCAAATTGCAGCAGAAAAAGGTAAAGGAGAGAAAGAAGAATTAAGTTTTGGAGAAATGAGGTAAAAGCTTACCAATGGTGCCCTCGCTCCTTAAAATTAAAGGTGCACTAGTAGTTACACCCTGCTGGGTTCGTTAACCATTGTTATGTCACACATTACTTCCAAACATAATGTGTAAAAGAGCAAAGTTCAGTATCTCACCGTTCCTGAGTCAGAAATCCAGGTGTGCCTTAGCTAGATGCCTTTAGCTCACGATTGCTCAAGAGGTTGGGACTTCAGTCTACTGTGAAGGCTCCAGTTGAGGAGGTTGGACTTCCAAGCTCACACAGTGGCTGGCGTTCCTTGCTGGCTGTTGGCTTGAGAACTCCGGTTCCTCACTGACTGTGGATCAGAGGCCTCTTTCAATTCCCTGTCATATAAGCCTTGCTATGGAGCCTACACTGCCAATACAACTGGCTTCCCTCAGAGCAAGCAAGCGAGAATGTTCAAAATGGAAGCCACAGGCTGCTTGTAACCTAATCACGTTAGCCATTGTCTACGTTCTAGAAATGAGTCCCTTGATCCACCCACACAAAAAGGGTAAGGATGAATCAATCATGAAGCCACCTCAGAGGCTGCCTGCCACACCTGTCTGGAGCTCCTGGTTGGCACAAACTGCTACTGAGTTCAACAGCTAACTGAAACTTTGGAGGTTCAAGACTGCTCAGAGATGCCTAAGAAGAAAGGGGTGGTGCTCAACCATTGGGAAGCCTGTGAAATGGTTCCACTCTGGCTCTGTGGGGTCAATAGGAGAGTGCTCGGAGTCCTACTCTACAGCACCTTGCTAACCACATCAACCTATAGGCTTGAAGACGTTGAAACCATCTACTTGCCAGCCCCCCCCCCCCAATCAGGAAGTATGTATAGAAAGAAAGTTCCTAAAATGTGCAATCTAGCTGAGATGTCCAATTTCCTAGTTTGGAAGACAACCATGGCTCAAGTCTTCCATTTCGGATAAATTATGATTAAGTTTTTCCAATCACTTTCAAAAATGTCCATGTCTGCATGATATGCTCTATCAGAACTTTTCAATAAAATGTTCAATAACGACAGAAATATTCTTTATTTACCCTGTACAATATGATAGCTACTGGCCACATGGAGCTAGTAGGCACTAAAAGCATGTCCAGTCTGACGACAGAACTGAAGTTTTAGTTCACTGTAATCTGTGTTTGGTGAGTGACTCTCCTTTTGCCCTTGTTGTTAGTTGGCATGGCATGGGTTTCTATCTATGGCAACCCTGTGTGTGCAGAGCGGGCCTATTCTAAAGACTTTTCAACATGGAATCTCTCTGAAGCTGATAACTAAGACCTTTCTCCCAAGGTGTCCATGGGTGGGTTTGAACCACAAACCTTTTAGCCAGTAGGCTAGTACTTAAACACGTGTGCCACCCAGGAAGCTATATTCTCTGAGACGAGAAAGAGAAGCTGAAAATGGAGCAGGTCCAGTCTGATCCCCGTCTACTTAATGGAGTGATCTGGACTACATTGCTTTAACTCTCTGAGGAGTCAATGAGGAAAATCTCTTCTCGAGAAAGATTAGCTATACAGTTCTCATTGAACCACCAATCTTCACTCACTCTCTACCACTTATTCTTGAATTACTTTGGTCAGGGGCTTACTCTATCACTACCTGTCTATAAAACTCCTTTCGCGAAGGCTATGCATGACCTCTGATTTGTCAGACCTAGTAGATGTTTGTTAATCTAGTCTTTCTAAATTCCTCATCTTCATTGCTTCTTGAAAGACTTATCTTGTCGTAGCTATGACACCAGGCTCTAATCGTTTTTCTCTTACCTCTCTGGCTGGCAATGTCCCTCTCTCTTTCTTAGCTTTTCCTCTAAATATAGTAATCTTGATGGATCGTGCCAATTGTAACCCCCAGATGTCTCTCTCAGGTCAATTCCTATCTTTCCATTTCTGCTGTATTCGAGATCACCAGCCCACCCTCATCACACCCATTGTCGTAGTCTTATAGTTGGTCTGTCAGTAACTGTTTTTGCCCATCCTCCCTCTCCACCTTCACCACTTAGCAACAATCTTTTAAAAGTGCAAGTATACTCACTTCACTCTACATCTTAAAATTCTTCCACGTATTCTACAAATTTCTACATGACCTGGCCTCAGGGGACTCTAGATCCGTGCTATTCTTCCCCCATTTGCAGTCATATAGAATTTCTTTTAAATTTTTAATATTTCAAGTCCTTGCCTGTCCCAAGATCTTTTGGGGGTGGTGGTAGGGGCGGTTCTTTGCCTAGAATATCATTTCTGGGTATGGATAACTACTCCTGTTTTGGGTTAGGTCTCAAGGCCATTAATTTATAAGGTTATCCCTTATAGATCACCCCAACTTCTACTACATTTTTCTTATTCTCTGAGTACATCCTGGTCTTTTATATTTATCACAATTTGATGCACGACTTTCCCAATAGATTTTAATATTTATCTGTTAAGGATTTTATCTGTTTTGCTCCATACTATACAAAATATTGAAGAGACTATCTGGCATCTAGCAGGTGCTCAATATATATTTGCCAGCTGAAAAAAAAAATCCCCTTCTGTAACACAGGACCCAATTGGAATTGCCTCAGAACTGGAATCTTGGTGGTGTAATGGTAACATGTTGGGCTGTGATCTGCATGGTTGGTAGTTTGAAACCACCAGCACCTCCACAGGAGAAAGAGTGGACTTCCATAAACAGTCAAGTCTCTGAAACCCACAGGGGTCTTTGTGATTCAACACTGACTCAGTGACCATGAATTTGGTTTGGAGTTTGAGTGTTTCTGTAACAACAATAAAAAGAAAGTATGTGGGTAGCTTTTAATAACAGACCTTTATTTTATCATCGTTCAGGTGTGAGTTAGTTTATTGTGCCAACCTGGCAGATGAAGACATGTGGGGTTAATTGAAGGGCGGAGAGTTAAATGGCTCAGTGAGTCTTGCCTTTCTAGTTCTCAGGTATCTTGCTTTCTGATGGTCGGACCAGGGTGCAGCTGCCTTCGTCAGCTCCCTGCTTCAGCTGGCAAGGCTGACTTCCTGCAAGACATCCCTGAGAAGCCGCATGGACCTACCCTGATGCAGCCCTGGATGCTGGAGCAGCCATGTGGAGACCCCTGGCAGCGATGAGATACTTTCACTTTCACTGACTCAACTTTCCTCCTGCAGTCAGCATTGTTATGTCTGTTTTGTGAGATGGAGGAGGACATTGTGGATTGGTGTCATACATGTGGGTTAGTGTTGGACTTGTGGGCTTGGGCAGCACAAGATTGGGATGTTTTCTTGATGCACATTTAACCTTTATATAAAACTCTCTCTTATACATGAGTTCCTGTGGATTTGTTTCTCTCAAGTGCCCAGACTAACACAAGGAGGCTAGATGTCTGAATTCAAGATATGACTCAATGGAAAGGTCCATTTTATTTTTATTTTTTCTATGTCTGCCTCTGGTAGCTACTGGCGATCAGTGGGGCTCATGGCTGCAATTGCCCTGTGGATCAGCCTTCCTAGGCATCTTCTTCCTATGGAGTTACATGGATTCTGCTCTTTTTATAACCCAGAGCTCTTAGCTTTAGGACCTGCTTCCCTCTGACATGGCCTCGTTAGCATAACAAAAGAGGGCTTTGCAAACAGGATTACATCCACAGAATTGGGACCATACATATTTTAGGAGGACCCAGTTCAGTTCATAATCGCCTGTTAAACGCATGTGCGAAGAAGTTAGTAGTGCATGCTCTGGGCTGCTTTGTCGGTGGTCTTATCAGGAACGCTGTCATCCATTATTAACTGGGGCAGTTGTCATGTTTGGATAGCTGATGAAAGAACATTCTCAGATATCTGTGAGAATAAACAGGACCAAGCCAAGGAATTCTACCTAGGTCAAGGTCACACTGGGCCCATGGCTTGGTCTCTTTATGATCATAGTTTTGCAGCAAGGAGCTGATGAGTTAGGAAATTAGTCCCCAACTTTGCCGTCAAATCCATCAGATCCTCATGGCTTCTCTGGCCATGCCATTCCAGGCTGAATTTCTATCTTTACTTTTTTCACTTAATGAACAGTTTGATGGATTCTCTTGAATTTTGACTTCACTCTTTTGTATTTCAGGAGTGAGTAACTTAAACCTAATGAGAGATACATAGATCTGTTCGAGGAACTTCCACGTGTCTGCCTTCTCCCTGCCTCTTTCAGTCTCTTCTTTCCAAGACACCACTAATTCGAATTGCCTTTCCAAGCATCCTAAGGTGACAGAGCCCTGCCCTCCCCAGTCCAATATCCGTGGAGGTGCCTTAGGCAATGCTGTACAACATCTCCTCACTCATACAAGGGTTTGGGTCCCTTTGCTTCCTGGGGAAGAAGCGTGCTGCTGTCACAGAGGAGTAATGGCCCGTCCATATTGGGGGAACGGGAAGGACACTATTATTTTTAGCAGCTAATGGTACCATCCAGCGGGGCCTTACTTTCTTTGTGTTTGTCATTCTCTATAGTTCCTGTCACGTCACGTGGCTCAAGGCTTCACTCCCCAGGGAGCCTCTGACATCCTTCTCCCCTTCCTCTTTCTGCCTGTGAATGCTAACTCAAAACCTAGAAAAGCCCACTGCTGTATGGTTCTAATTTCTCATTGCTTTCACTCTACAGAACAAGGTTTTGTTTCATAGGAAATTTCCAGAAGAAATTCTTCTCTCTCTCTTTAGATTCTACCACTCTAACACCATGTGTCTATAAAAGCATGTGTACATGCATTTAAAATGCCATCGATACAAAAGCATCTGCCCAGCACACGTTCCCCAGGACTCACTGACATTAACATGTTCACAGTTCCTAGCATGGCTGAGGCCCCTGCGCTTCAGCAGATTTCGGACTGATTGCGTCACAGGGCATGGCTGTGTCAAGTGGAGAAACACTCAACCTTCCTGTAGCTCACTTTCCCCCAGGATGAGCTGGGCATGAATAGAGCCAGCTGCTTCACGGGGGTATGCGTCAAGATGGGGTCAGTAAGTAGAGAGACTGAGAATTCATACCAGCTTCTCCTGCCTCTGAGCGGAGATTGTCGACACCCTAAAGCAAATCATCTTTGTTATGTTTATTGAAGAGTCTCCTAAATGTCTGACCTGGAATTATGCAAATGCACAGTGAAGAGGTCTCCCGTGACTGGGACAAAAGACAGAACATAAGAGTAAGGGACGCAATTAAGTCTACTCTCCTCTGAAATGGCTGCTATGCACTGCCGCCCCGAGGAGGCATGGACTGATCTGCACACAGGGTCTAGGATCTTCTGAGAGAAGATGGTCCAAGATCCACAATTCCTACTCACAGAGAAATGATATCAAAGAAACTCTTCAAGACTCGGTGTCAGGAAAGGGTGAGGGCACCAGATTGGAAATTGGTGTGTCCTGAGGCACAATGACTTAGCAAGAGTGGGGGTAAGGAGGTTCAAACTTCAGTAACTAAAGCGGTCATCGCTGGACCACAGGGACAGATACAGAGAGCAAGGGTTTCCCAGCAACAGGCGGCCAACTTTCTCGTTGGATGTAAAACATCAGGCTTCTTGGGCTCCAAGCAGCAGCAACAGTGGTGGACTGGCCAGATTCTCACTCTCAGCGCTCCTCCTCCTCCTCCAGCCACTTCCCCTCCTCCTTCTTTCTTTGGCATTTTAAAATGTGGACACCAGTTTTCTGGGACATTTTTGAGGTGGTCGTGGTCTATGCCTATTTTTTTTTTTATAGAAAGTGCTAAATCTTTATGCAACTAGGACAGGTGCAGTGAAGCAAATCATTTAAAAATATATAGGTGTGACTATATTTATACATTGCATCTGTAGAGAAGATTCTATTATTTATAATAATGGATGAGCTTATGTGCCAAAGAATTGTGTAAATATCGATTCTCTGTATAAAATCTGAGGGTTTGGAGGTAAAAATATAAGGACTTGGTGGTAAGATTTGGGATTTCTTTTTAAGCTCTGTCTGTGATCGCTCTCTGTCTATTCACAATTTTGTTCAGTTTGCCTGAAGGGCTACCAGAGATCAACCAAGAAGAAGCCCAGAAATGAACCTTTGCAAAGAGCCAAGAACTAACTCACTGTGATAGAAGATGGTGTTGGACATGAGACCATTGGACTAAGGAATATGGCAAAGCTAGGTGGAGGCCTCAGTGACAGTTTGCCAGTTGCCACCACACTAGCAGACGGTAGTAGAGAGGGACTTGGATTCTACTGACCTCAATGTACAGCCTCTCACCTTTGGTGGAGATTGACTGACGTGTCCTACGTGGGCAGGAAAGAGATTCCACATTGGAACCAGGCCATCCTTAGGCAAGTGTTGGCCTCCGGCTAGCTTCACAGCTGCCTCTTCTCAACGCTCCCAAAGGACCACTTGGCCTCAGGCTCGTTCCTCTGGCCACACTGCAGACATGGATTATTCCTTGGGCATCGCTGATCCAGTCCAGCACAGCACGGTTTCTCTCTCATCGCAACAGAGCTCGCCCTCTGGTTTTCATTGTCCCCTGCTCCTCGTACCACAACATGCCAATCCGGTCACTCCATTCGCCCACTGACCGCACCCTCGATCCTCGGTCATGCTTAGAACCTGCTCCCAAATTTGAAGACGTAAAACTAATTCCCAGGTATTTTGAAAAATCACAACCATGGTCGCCTCACTATAGTATCTAGTTGTAGCTGGTACCTATCGCATCTTCCACGAGGACAGTTTTGAGTTAACTAATGTTTTGAATGTTCCTAGTATATAAAATAGTGAATTATTTTCAGGCATTGAACATTCAGCTTTGTTGTGATATTTTTCACATTTTTTCCAGAATCATTTACTGCCTTTACCCTCCTCTGCTTTGAGCTGCACCTCATATTTCTGTTGCTGCAATAAAAAATAATGGCTGTTATATATTACTTATCCACTGATTTATTAATATGCCACCTTGCTACTTGCTCTACCAAAGGACACACGATGACTTATAAGGGCACCTAAGACACAACAAAATGACATAAATTTAAAAGAGGGGAAAAACAAGTCAAGAAATCAAGGGTACAGATCTAAAATAGGCTTTGAAATGAAGTTAATTTAAAGCTTCTCACTACCAAGACTCATGTAAGTGCTCCAGCAGGCTCAGCAATATGGCTTTCAAGTTTCTAGCCCCCGCTACCCAAAATGGAAATCCCAAGGATTTGAACAATCCCTAATGCTCCTTAGAGAAACGCAGAGGACTCACTCAGAAGAAGCATGGCTGTGTGGGATGTTAAGACTAGACAGAGATATCTCCCATGGGGCCCTTGAAAAGAGTCCTGTGTCACGCAATGAGCCACAACGCCACAGCATGCTTGTGTGAGGGGGAGGGGAACGACAGACATGTTCTATAGAGATCCTCTCTGACAGCACGTGGCATCTCCCCAAGCACGGTGGAGTGTAAACATCTTGACAGGCCCTGGTAGGAATGATATGGTGCAGATACACAGGTCCCTGGTGACCTGACTGGATCCATAATATGAAGACTGAGAAGAATGGAGAGTACAGTGTCTGACATCTTTCCTGGCGACTGTTCCCCTGAGCTACATTTGCATGAAAAATGGGTGCCAATTGCTACCAATGGAGAAGGCAGTCCTGGGTGCGGCACTGTGTAAGGCATTGCACATCTTGTCAATCTTCACGGTGGGCATTCTCATTCATTTCGCATTGATAAGGCAACTGAAGCGCCGAGGCCTCACATCATTGGTCCAAGCCTATGTGTGTCTAGAAACAGGGTTACTTTGATTAGCCCCAAGGTTTGGTTTCACCATTTATATTCATTTTTATTATGAAACTTCCCAGGCTCTCAGAGAGACATAGAGATTAATGTCACAAATAACCACATACCCACTCGTCACACTTGCCAAGCATAATCATTTTTCCTGCTTTAGCCAGTATGCCAAGTTACCTCCTATTAGTGCCATTTGGGTGTTTCAGAGATGAAGACAGACTAACAAAGATTCGAAGATTGTTTTTTTTCCAACCACATCAGCAGAGAAATTTCCTGGCTGCCTTCTCTTCTTATAAATCCACAACTGCCTTGGCCCAAAATGACTTGAGCCACATTATTTAAACCGCAGTGCGCCTTCCCCCACCCCTTTTATGTGGGGTGGGGTGGTGGGGTAAGGTGGGATTGGGTGGTCAGTGTGCTCCTCTATAGGGACACTTGTAGACTAAATTTTAATGCATACTGGAAGAAAGGGCTCAGTTGTTGATTCATCTGACAGCTCCTGAATTGAGGAAGGGCCAGTGGCCTCACCCTGACCCGCTCAACAGAATTCCTTGTGACTCCAGCACAACAGATTGTGATAGGGTTGCTTTCTTTCCACCTTCATCAATTTTTCCAAAACAGAATTAATCATGTTAGGAAAACACCTTTACAAAGGTGTCATTTTCTAAAAATGTGAACCTTGTTATCTAAGTTTAATGGTGGCATTGCTAATTTTAAATGTAAAGTGTATTGAAGACTCTCAAAATCCTGAACTACGTGTTGACTTGAAATACACTCTGCATCTTCTTCGGTCAATGGAATGTAGACCCCAGATAACCACAAAAAAGTAAAAGAATTTTTCTAAACCAAAAATTATATATTCCGTTAAAATACACAGTAAAATTTTGAGAGGTAAATAAGCCTTTAGTCATTCAATTCCTTAACTCACCCTTTGATTAATAGCAAGATGAGAGGGCCCAAAAAACTTGAAGGGAGTAGTGGCCAACACTGACAATAATTATATATGTTGATGCTCTTCAAATAATTAGTATGAAACTGGAGACGTTGACCTATTTACTTGTTTCTGCACTTAAGGAAAAGTATAGCCCCACTGGCATAACGTTCTTTGAACTAGTATGTCTAAATTACCATACGTTAAAGAACTCGTGGCAGACACAATGAAATTTGAGTTAGCAGTTCCACATCTCCTCACCATTGGCAGCCAAAAAGGCAAACAGCAACCTCCCCAAAAGTCTATTTGCTTGTCAATGTTTTCAAATCGATCCTTGAATGAAAATAATTAATAGTTTTTAAATAATTTTCTTTTAAACCATCCTTTCCTTCCTTGGCGAGCAGTAATGCATACGCTCCGCACCCGGGAGAGCATGGCTTGCCAGTTGTCACTATTTGTGTGTGTGTGTGTGTGATTATATATTTCCTGAAAATACCAATCAAGCTGCAATATGCAAGCCGGAAGCACTTAGTGAGCTCCTTGATCGATGTGCCACCATCTCATAAAATTGTGAACTGAGGGCCAGGGAGGCTAAGTGGTTTGTCCAAAATCGCATCGCGATGTGCCTGGTGGTCAGCACTTCAAACAAACCCACCGACTGCAGGAAAACTGTGTGGGCTGACCAAACTTTTCAGGCAATGTTTCTTCCTTCCTTCCTTCCTTCCTTCCTTCCTTATTTTTCGCTTTTCTGCTTTGCCCTCTGCAGAGAGACAAAGGATTCACCCTGGCTTAACCCAAGTCACCATGATTTGCCGTTGCTGCTCATCAGGAGCAAGTCTCCTATCTGACTGACTGACTAGTCAGGTTTTATGTCAGTAACGGAAGCATGGAAGCAACATGCTCACCTTTCTTCTCTTCTCTGGTTTTTGTTTTTGTTTTTGGCTGTGTTTTTGCTGGGGCTTTTTATTTTTGGACCCAATAAAAGAGTTGTCAAGCTGAACCAATTATTTTTAAGAAGGCCCCCCATGAGAACAATGTACACTTGCATACACACACACACACACATACACACACACACAGGCAATGGACATAAGCCCTGCAAGCAATGCAATTTAAAAAGGAGAGAGAGAGAGAGAGAAAGAGAGCGAGCCTCTGATACAGCCAGCCAAAGTCTTTCATTTCCTGACCGATTTCACACTCCTCAGCTCTGACTCGATCCTGGTCGAGCAGGGCCTCACCTCCATTTGTGGATGCCCTGGCTCCAGCTGGACATTGGATATGGAGTATGCATCTGTCCATTAAGGACACTGTGCGTGTAATCAAATACTAAGACAATATTATCTCAGAGTGGACATAGGGTATCACTTGCTTGCTCTTCTTAAGTATTCATAGCTAAATGATTTATGGGCAGACAAATGGATATAATGTCCTGTAATATATAACAGGGCTAATATTTAATGTGTTTCTTTTTTACTTTGTTTGAATAAAATCCCCCAAAATACTTTTAGCAAATGATCATTAATTATGTGCATTGTCAGAGCTCTCGGGATCTAATAAGCAAGCCTCAGAATTTACAGTCTCTGGCTCTCTGCTAGAGCCATAAATTCAAAGTGGACGCATGCTGGAGAGAAAATAGCCCCATCACCGGAACAGAAGCCTTGCGTTCACTTTTGGACACAGCACACATTTTTCCCCCAGCAGCTCTAACACAAGCAGAAAACACCTTTTCCAGAATGCTATCCCAAGATTTTCCAAAACTGTGTGTGTGTATGTGTGTGTGTGTATGTGTGTGTGTGTGTGTGTGTTTTCAATAGGACCATGTGACACGCCAGGGTAAAATTTGGCCTTGAGCCTATAGGTTTCCATAAACGGTGCCTTTTAAAGAGATGGACTATCTTGGCCAGAGATGAAACCACGGTGGTTTCTTGGGGAATATTTATCAGCAAATATACTTTCCAAAAAATAATTTTAAAAAAAGAAAAAGAAGAATGTTTAAATAGAGTTGTGACTTCATAGTCAATTTACTTA
Organism: Tenrec ecaudatus; assembly: GCF_050624435.1. Taxonomy (NCBI): domain Eukaryota; kingdom Metazoa; phylum Chordata; class Mammalia; order Afrosoricida; family Tenrecidae; genus Tenrec; species Tenrec ecaudatus. The sequence goes on along the minus strand of NC_134542.1, from coordinate 16,937,237 downwards.
ATCTTCCATGTCTTCACGAATCCATTATGCACTTGGGATGTCAGAGGGGTCTACAAATTACCAAGTTGTTTGAAGTGTGTTGCTTTCTGAAGTGGCTTTGGTCATTTATTTTTACAGAAATGTTATTTCTTCAACGCACAAGGTATGTAATAGCGAGGTCTTTGGAGACAGCTGTCTGCACGGAGAAGGATCATCCACGTTTCTGAAGAACGGCGAGTAGTTCCATGAAGGCCCCCAAGAGATGTTCAGCATTTTAAGAATGTGAAAACACCAACCTTCAACTTTCTAAACCTGTAGGAAATGCCCATGCAAAAGACCGAGCACTGCAGAGAAAACAAGCAGAAAGGGGAAATGACTGTGACCCAAGGAAAAGAGCAGAAAATGCAATCATATTTCTATTTTATATTGATAAATTATATGTAGGCTGGGTGTGTATTGTTTGTTTGTTTTGCTTGGAGGACCTAGAAATACGTTATATTAGAAAAGAGCAATGGAAAGGGTATTATTGTTTTGCTATTTGACTAGCAGACTAAAGATGGAAGCGATATTCGGGTCTTTGTTTTTCCGCTAGAATCAATGATTGGGTGTTGGAAATTAGATAGTAGGGTAAGTGACAAGTCATATCAAGTTCTGTGTTGGCTTGTTTCATTCTTTTTGGAAAAGATTATGTCCTGTGAAGGTTCCAATTGTCCAAATAAGAGCAGGAGATCTATGTACTGCTCTTCCTTGTAGGTTCCAGGAAAATGGATCACAGAATAAAATAAATCTCCTCTGCCACTAGAGACTTGACCTATTAAAACACACACACATGTACATATACACATATACATCCAAGCACATATGCACACAGCAGACACATGAGCATGTGTGCACACACATATACATAGTCACCCACACATGCATATAGACACATATACAAACATGCACACAGAAACACATACACACACCTGCACATGTGCACACACACACTTCGAAGCAAAGCCTCCAACACGAACTTACACAACTTAGACAGCAAAATGGGAACACTCATAGACATATCAAATAGAGCCCAAATCATGGGCGGCATCATCTATCAAAAAAGTTTGAAGAAGATGAATGGCACCAAGAGGAAGATGCATGACTTTGGGGACCCCTGAAGCCAAACGTTAACCATGTTCCGCTGGAGAAACTGGGTACCACAATTGCATGAGGTAGGCTTCCTGGCTCCCTGGGCTGCATCCTCTCGATTATGTCTGACTGAACTTTTATAAAGTGACAAACCACAAATAATCTTCCTCCTGTGTCAAACCTGCCAAGCATGGGCTAAGACTTCAGATCTCTAGTTGCTCTTTCCTGAATAACAAGCCCTCTTTTGTTTGCTTCACCCTTAGTGTTTGATATCCTGGTGTCATAGTTTCCTAGGGAGGTCATAAAAAAATAAACAAACAGAACCTACCACAAAGTAGGTATCTTAAAAGAAGCGAATTGTGATGCCTCACAGTTTGGGCGGTTGGGGATGCTCACAGGATTATTCTTTCTGCGGGATCTGAGAAAGAACGGTTCCCTGTCTCCCTCCCAGGTCAAGGTGACTCCTGGCAATCCTTCACATTCTAGGGTCTGTAGGTCCTTCTTCACATGGCATCTTCGCTTTGTGTCTGGCCTCATTGAGCACGGAGTAAGTGCCACTGAACTTGGGTATGACCTCAAGGCAGCCTAACACGTAGCATCTTCAAAGACAGACCTTATTTCCTAGCAAGGACGCAATCACAGGGACCAGGGCTTTGGACCTCAACAGGCACATTGGAGAGATGCAATTCAATCCATCACAGCTGGTATCCCATTCACCCTAAAGAACTCCAAAGAGAAGACCAAATCCATTACCATCTTGTCGAATCTGACTCACAGTGACCCTGTAGGACAGGGATTTTTGTTTTCAAGATTGCAATCTTTAAGAAGGACCACCATATCTGTCCCCCGAGAGTGGCTGGTGGACTCAAATCTCCAGCCTCTCCTTGAGCAGTCAGGTGCTGAACCACTGTGAGCCACCAGGGAGACTGTGCTTGAAAAGTTGGCTCATCTAGCCCGCCTTATAAAATAATTGCCCCAAAGACATGAAAAATGCATATTTGTTCCAAAGACTAGGCAAACCCCTAATTGTGACAAATAAAGGGTGGCTCTTCCTACCTTTGCAAAGTAGCCGACTTTGGTTTCCGGAACAGACAAACCTGTTTCTCTCAACAGACATTTACCAGTCACTACCTCCTGTTCTAGTATTGATTTTCCTTTTTCTTTCTGAGAACCCAAATAAGGGATTTCCCTGGTCCTTGAAATCTCATGTGTTGTTCAGCCTTCTCCGTGCCAATTCAGGACAGCTCTTGGATCTATGGAGGAATCTGCTTTTACAGTGTTGGGTTGGCTTCAGTTGCTGCTAATCTGTCTACATCATTGTCTAAATATCTTGCTTGGCTTTAGAGGGATTGTGTTAATGTTATTGGGAACAGCAAGCCTCAAGGCACTGTTACAATTGTTCAAAAGGCATTTTGTTTCTGAGCGCTTTGATGGGAGAAGTTATTTATTTGGGTTTGAGACTGTGCTTTCGGAACGGGAAGAAGGGTTATGGGGTCAGATGTCCCCATTAGGAAAGGAATTGTAACATTAAACAAGAGCACCAGAGCAGGATTTATGATTTTCCAAGTGATTCACCCTTCAGGAAGGAAATATTTGCTTCTCCCAAGCAGAGAGAGATGGCTTCACAGTGTTCACAGCTGAAGCTCAGGGAGAGAAATTAGATGAAAAGCTAGACTTCTCTGCACTTAGATATTCAAAGTCCACGTTAGTGGTGAAAACGGGTGTTAGGGTCTGAGGAGGGGGACACACTGCACCTGCAGGAAGAACAAGGGCAGCTGATGGTGAAGGGAAGAAGGATGCTTTGCCAGCAGGATTTTATCTCTGTGCATGAAGCCAAGGACACTCTGTGGTGTGGATTCTTCAAATAGCGCTGGCTGCTTGCAAAGGTGGAAAATATTAATTTGTTTAGAAGAAGGACATCAGAATGGCAATTTAACACCCGATCATGTGTACCACCCCCCAAGTAGGACCCCACTAACAAAACCAGCCTGATAGGCTGGCAAGTGGTCCCAGCTGACAATGTCATTAAGCCACGGTTTTTTTCCATCTAGAAATGGATCCAGATGTCCCAGGGGTATTTGTATTGGGTCTGAAAGGATCTGGATCTTTTTGGCAAAGTGTTAGTTGGTAGACTGATATCAGACCCTTCAGCTCCATCTAAATAAAAGGACCCAGCTTTTGTTTCTGTGTGATTTAAACCCAGTGGAAAGGCAAACCCTCTTTGTAACAGATGCATTTTGTTCTGGTGGGTCTGGAGATGGTTGCACTGCTGGCTTCTACAGACCACCCCCATATAAAAAGAAAAGAAAACTGGCCATCGCTAGAGTTTAATGCAGAAGGTAAACTTTGACTGCTTCCTTAGATACGGGATCCTCAGGACAATCGCCTGCTCCCCATTGAACTCAAACAAAGGAAATTTAGATAAACCAGAAAGACCCAACACAGTGACCTATCACATCTCCCGTCTCACCTTGGGAACAGATTCCACTTACAATAACTCCAACCAATAACATATACAACACTTTTTTAAACCCTCTAGAAGAAAACATTTGTAATCATTATCGCTAGTCCGGTCTAGAAATCACCCACGAAAGAGAACTGTGTGCATTTGGAGCCACTGGATGTCAGCAAGCCTTCTCCCCGTATTCTATTGTCTGAGGTCATCCCCCCAAAGCAGGAGACGTTGTTGCGTTGCTCACTCTTTACCCTGAAGGACTACCTGGTCCTGCCATTCAGGTTATGTGGCTTTAACAGTCGCCACTACATTGAACTTGAACATAATCCCAGGGCTGCTGCCCTAACTCTCCCGTCATTTTTGATGGTTAAGATTCTAAATTCAAATCAGACCTTCTAGTGGCAAGTGGCAGTCTCTTTCTTCATCTGGAAACTGGAGATTGGTGTAGTAAAGTACACACACAAAAGGTTAACGGGAGAGGCACATGAAACTGATTAAATGATCAAAAGTTGTTCACTCTGTGATATCTATGTTTCACATTGCTTACTAGTCTTCCTTCTCTCCTTCCACTCACCAGGAATTTACCTCCTGGTGTTTTTCACTCATATCTTTAAACCCCGGGCTACCAAACTGAGATTCTCCCAGGAAACCCGTTTTATAGCAAATCAGACTGTCCGAGAGCAAAACCATATGACCATGCCCATCCTGCACCTCAAGGTAAAAAAAAAAAAATAAGGCACGACCCATTAGGGTTAGCAACTTCACCTAATTCTCAGAGCAACTCTACTAAGCATAAAATCCAAAATACCCAAACCAGTTGCCCTCAATTCAATTCCAACTCGGGGCGACCCCACGTGTTTCAAAAGGAGAATTGTGCTCCAGAGTTCCCAGTATATCCCAGTGAATTCAAGTCATCAGCCTTTGGTTAGCAGACAAGCACCTGAACATTATGCCATCCGGGGATTCCTAGCCTATGTAAAGAATCAGTACAAGTATCCCCATACAAATACTATAAATATTCCCAATGAGGCAACTGGAACTCAATAATTTATCCACAGTCCCTCAAAAAAATGAAGTCTTACATTCTAATTTCAGGTTTTTTAGCCCAAAGTTCCTCCCATCAACTTGCACTACACCTTTAAATCATATTTTTAAATCCTGGTTTCAATCGCATCCACAGATAAAATGGGAAAGGATGTGGAGCAGAACTCAAAATCATAATGAGACCAGATGTATTGCTCAGAGAAAGACTTGTACAGCCCTGAGATTAGGGTCCTTTTCCGTTTTCTAGGCCTGGAAATGAACTCATCCCCGTGGCACAATTTTCAGCAGAACAGGACTATGAGGGAGATAATAGCAATTTCCAAGTATGCACCTCTTAGCATACTCACCCCTTTGAGATTGAAGACGAAGTTCAACGGGCAGGATAATGTTGGAAAGGAGGAATGGAAACAGGAGGTAAAGGGAGGAAGCTAAGTGGTGTTAGTCACATTGTGAGGTTTGCAATCCAGGATGTGAAACAAAATGTCTATCAACTGTTGAAAGGAAAACTGACTTGCTCTTGCAACCTTCACCCAGTTGCAATAACACAAACAGTCTTAGTTTTGCAGCGAGGCTGTGTGGTGGTTACATCATCTGGTGTCAATTTGGGACATGAGAGGAGTAAGAGTGAATGGAGTGGAGTCTAGTCTGTCAATTGAATAATAGCCAATGAGGCCTCTGTGTGGGCGTGATTTTCTCCTGAGAATTCTGGGAAACCTGGGTTTTCCTCCTTGGAGGCAGAGAGACCCTCTACTAACAAGGCTGACTCCCTGCAAGAAATCCCTGAAGAGAAGCTACACATGACCTACCCTGGTGCAGCTAGAACCCTGGGCCTAGAGAAGTCATGGAGACCCCTGCCAGCACTGAGATGCTTACAAGGCCATTAGATGTACAAGACTTCCCACTCACTGACCTGCGATCCTCCTGCATTCAGCATCATTGCATGTGTTTCGTGAGCCTGAAGAGGACTCTATAGATTGGCGTTGGACATACGGCCTAATATCAGACTTACGGACTTGATCTGGACTGGGCTAGGATGTTTTCTCAAAATTCAATTGCTCTTGTATATAAACCTCTTTCTTATACACATCAGTGTCCATGAATTTGTTTCTCTATTCTACCCAGACAAACACATGCTGCCTGGCAGGGGCCCATAAGGGTCCATGAGACTCTTCCCAGAGATGAAAACTTTGGGGATCCCGAGGTGCAGTCAATCTCAGCAAGCATGTTTCCCCTACTTTTATCTTTTGCATTTTTCTCTGAGACCCAACCCAGTACATTCTTAATTTTATTTGACCACTATTTCCTTAATTGCTGTGTTATTTCAAAAGTCACTTATCAATTTTATATTTTCTTAGCTATTCATGTAGAAGAGGTGAATCAATATGTTGATCACTTGAAAAGGATTTCATGTTTGATGAAGGACCCAAAAAAATGAAAAATCCTCTGCTATGGATTGAACTGTGTTTCCCAAAACGTACCTGGCCACGATTCTGAGTGGCTTGGTAGTTGGATGATGATATAGTGAGGCTGGTATGCAGTAATATAATTTAGAATCTATGTCATGATGCAGTCTTCCTCAAGGAGCGAATTGATGTAATCATCTTCTATTGGGAATGTCTTGTAAATCCGGACTATGTGTTAATAAGGCAGGATTAGGTTATGCTAATGAGAGTGTTTGTTCTGTTAATAAAGCAGGGTCAATGTGGGGTGGGCAGCAAGGGAGCCTGAGGGAAAGGCTCTGATCTGATCTAAGGTGAGTTTCCCTGAAGCGTGACCAGGAACAGAGCATACATCCTTCACAATGTCCCTGTGCTGAGAAACTCCTAAACCCAGGGAACTCCTAGATACATGGAGATCTCCAAGGGATACCAACTGGCAGGTGTTGAAAGGGGACAAGAGTTTTCTCCCATAGCTCACACAGAGAGAAAACTAACCCCCTAAAGCAGATGCTCCGAATTTTGGAATGCTCTTATGAATGGAGAGAGTGAATTCTTATTTGTCAAAATAAATAAGTAAATAGATCCGGTCCTCACATGAACTTTGAGTCCCATCAAGCCCCAGAGAAAGAGCTCACAGACGGGCAGGAGCGAGTGGAAGAGGTAGATGGCTTCTACACATTTCAGAGGTGCATTTATCTCTCAGTTGTTTTTCTCCCTTGGCATCTGCTGGAAGCCTGGTGTCCCTGGGCCTTTCTCAACTGAGAAATGTAGCCAAGCGTAGTAATTTCCCATTTTGAGAGTATGCAAGAATCACTTTGTGAAATCTACTTACAGGGGTGAAGGGCAGGGACCCAAATATTTGGATATTTAATTAATTCCCTCAAATGTATTGATGAGAGACCCTCCTGGGTGGCACAAATGGTTTGAACTCATCTGAAAACCTAAAGATTAGTGGTTCAAACCCACCCAGCAGCATCTAATCTAGAAAGCAAGGTCTAATCTGGGGATGTGTCCCGTACAGGTGACAGCCAACAAACCCCCGTGGAGCAATTCTCCTGGGTGGTCTTCATGGCGTCACTCGAGTTGGAATCCACTCAGCAACAAGGTGTTTTGTTTTGCTTGTTCAGGTATTGCTCCGTGTGGTTCTTGTCCCACTTAGAGTCTGCTCGTCCCTTCTCACTCACGGCCACTGAGTCAATGCTGATTCACAGTGACCCCCTGTGGGTTTCTGAGACTGTGATTGTTTGCAGGAGTAGAAAGCCCAGTCTTTCGCCCATGAAGCTGCTGGTAGCTCTGACCTGCAGAGTTTGAACTGCCATCCATACAACTCAACCGGTACCCCCATGCCACCAAAGCTCACCCCGTAGTACAATATGAGGTGTCTATTCTGAGTTTCTTTGATGCTAACTCCACATGAATTCCCTTCAACTGATCTGAAGACTCACACAAGAAAATAATTCTTTTTTCACCTTAAATTTGCTGAGCATGTAATATGGGTAGGAATCGGGCATCTATATTACATAGATCATTTTCTTGCACTATACCAAACCTGACACTGTCATAAAAGAAAATTAGAGTCGTCTGACAGGATTGAAGCAACCACCAGTTATTTCTTAAGATGATTTTAAACCTGACGCGTTATCTATATGGGAACACTGGATGGGTCCTAAATTACTGCTATTAGTAATGGGGAGTTTTATGTTATTATTTCTAAGATGTATGACTTGGATGATGTAGGGCAGAAGAGAATAATAGACTTTGTTCCTTAACAGCATTACAGAAATGGGGGGAAAATAAATTCAGCTCCCACCGGAAACCCTTGCTATGTCAAATGTGGCTGGTTACATCCTTAACCATTGTGTCTGCCTTTGTGGAGCTGATTCCCACAAGATTTCCCTAAGCAATCCCTAAGATAAAAAGCCATCCGGTTCTAAAGTCCAATGGCTACTAGTCCTTGCTGTTCTGTGAGGACACCCTCTGGAGGTGTGTATGTTATTAATGAATTCAAAAATGCTCTCATTGCACCGATTTCAATTCATAGTGACGCTAGAGGACATAATAGAAATACGTCCCTATGGGGCCCTGTAACTTTTTAAGGGAGTAGAAAACCTCATCTTTCTCCCTCTGAGCAGCTGCTGCTTTTGAACTGTTGACCTTATATTTAGCAGCCCAAGGACACAATCACTACGCGGCCCAGGCTCCTGCTTATTGACACATTACCAAGCATAAAAAAACAGTATTAAAATGCTATCCCCAAAATATCTGCGATCGTTTCGTGAGGCTATTTCCTAAATAGAATCTACAGAGGGAAGGTCTACATAAGAGAATACACATTGACATATTTAACAGATGGTGGCACAAACGACGAAGCAGTTAGCTACTTTCTGAAAGGTCAGTGGTTGAACCTGCCCATTGGCTTCACAGGAGAAAGACATGGCCATGTACTTCTGGAAATAGCACAGCCAAGAACACCCATGGGACAGTTCTACTCGGTCACACGGGGTCATTACGAGTTGACGGCAACTTGACAGCATCTAATAGCAACATTGGCATATTCATGTGTGATACAAACACATACGCAATGGTGTGCGGTGAATGTTAACTATGAGTGGCAACAGGTTCTGTGAGAGGGGAAACCACTGATCTGTACCCTTTGCCTATTCCCTGGTGTAAATACCCGCCCTGCCCCCCCCCCCCGCCTGATTTCAAGAAGTCAACGTGACTGAGCACCCACCACCCATTTGCCGAGACAGCAGCAGGAAGCAGCTCCAGCATGTCCCTGCTACACGCTTCTCTCAATTCCTCATTGTCAAAAGAGGAGGATTTAACTAGGTGACCTCAAGATGTTTGGACATTTTAGCACTCTGCTTTCTCTATTTACATAGACACACTATAATTAATTGGTAGAGCCTTAGTAAAATAGTAGGTGGTCCACAGTGCCTTTAATCCTACAGAAACTAAGAGGTTTATCAAAGCTGAAATTCAAAGGCCACCTAACAAATCTTGGACTGTGAAAACTGCTGGTTCTCCAAGGGTTCCTAATCCCACGGGCTTGCAGATATGGATTCTCCACCAGCCCATTTATCATTGCAAGCCTTTCTTTCTGTGGGATCTGCTTATCGCGATGCGCATTTCCCCCTTCAAGCCCATATCTTTTGTTCCAGTATGTGGAAAGAAGACATGCTCTTCCACACCCCACCTAAAAAGAAAAGGGAGGCAAAAGTTAATTGTGTCTGGACCGAAGTGCAACTATGCTGCTATTAAATAGGTATCGTTATGGGCTATCGATCGCAGTGCAAAGGAAAAGCTTGTCATGTCATGTCACGAGGTTAATGTCATTACAAGAATGGGCAGCGGGATCAGCTGTAGCCCAGAAGTGGCGAATAACTAAAAGCTGCTTTAGAGACACGTAATGTTGTCAAAGCATAAATAATTCATCCTAGCATTTGAGAAGGTATTACTCCTCAGTTCCAGCGTATTATTCACCCATTAAAAGCTTGCCTTCTACAGACTTTTGATGTAGCTGCGTTTTCCGTGCTAAGCCACGTTACAGCCGGCCACCTCGATGAAACCTGCGACTGTGTCATTTTCAAAATATTAGACAGGATGCACCATGGACCCACAATTCGCACGGACCCATTCGGATAGAGCGAAGGGCATGGGAGGGCTTGTGCTGCATCTAGTCATCGTGTCGGAATGGAGATTAAGCAACACAAAACAAAATCCTCGATTCTCAAGCTGGGCCAAGTTCCAGTCACTTCAGTTGGGTGCCTTGCTGGCACCAAGTCCTGGCTGAATCCATCCTTGAAAGAGCTGTTTGGTGGTAAAGCACTGAAAGAGACCACAGTTCTCTGCTTGCATGTTGTTACACCTGACCTGCTCTTGCACGCGGATCAAAAACACTGACAATGGTGTCAGAAATTGAATGTGCTTTTCATTATGTTTTCCCTTCAATCTGTGAATTGAATAACAAAGCTTTGTATATCGACGGCCAATTGATAGCTCCGGGACCTTCGGAATCAATAGCCAGCTGCTATCTCTAGAGGCGTCACTATTTCCATTGTGTCGAACCTCAAAAGCCTCACATCAAACAACTAACATAGAAAGAACATGAAATCATAGAAAATAATGCAACCTTCAAGGATTAAATTTCTTTAATTGCCAAATCCATTCTCTACCCTTCTCTGCCCTGTGCTGTACCCCAGGAGGATAAGCTAGGACCCTTGACTCTGACTTCTCCTTGGGGATCAGCCAATGGCAGACTCACAGCAGACAATGAGATCATGAGAGAGAGGTGCGGAGACTTCATCTCAGATCCTTCCCAGCTGCAATGCATTCCTGGTGGAGGACCTGGGCCTCAACAGCTTCTTCTGAAAGGCCTTTTTCCTTGTCTCTGGATTGTTCAAGTTCTGATAGCACTTTCTCCTCCGGCAGCGCCTATAGTCTGCAACTATTGCGAGTCTCTGAATGTTTCAGCCCTTGTGGCTTTGGGTCAATGGTTCCATTCTTGAATGTCTTTAAAAAAATGTAGCGGAGTGCACTGGCCATTCTTTGAGGGGACACTTCCTGACACACACAGCTAGGCCAAGACCAGGAGGGACACTCTTCTGTAGCACATTCTGTAGGACCTTCCAGCGAGCTTTTAAGGCATCGTGACTGTTGCTAAGACTATTAACAACAAAACTGAAAGAAAGGTTTGTGCAAACAGGACTCTGTAATATTTACTCAGATACTCAGAGAAGAGTACTTTTTAAAAAATCATTTTATTGGAGGATCACACAACTCTTAACACATTCCATACATTCATCCATTGTGTGTCAAGCACATTTGTACATTTGTTGCCCTCATCATTCTCAAAATATTTGCTTTCTACTTGATCCCTTGGTATCAGATCCTCATTTTCCCCCTCCTTCCCTGCACCCTCCTCCCTTAGGAACCCTTGATAATTTATCAATTATTTTGTCTTATCTTACACTGTCCGATGTCTCCCTTCACCCACCTTTCTGTTGTCCGTCCCCCAGGAAGGAGATTATATGTAGATCCTTATAATCGGTTCCCCCTTTCTAACCCACCTTCCCTCCACCCTCCCAGCATCACCACTCTCACCACTGGTCCTGAAGGGATCATCTGTCCTGGATTCCCTATATTTCCAGTTCCTATCTATACCAGTGTACATCCTCTGGTCTAGCCAGATTTGTAAGGTATAATTGAGATCATGATAGGGGTTGGGGAGGAAGCATTTAGGAACTAGAGGAAAGTTGTATGTTTAATTGTTGCTACACTGCAACCTGACTGGCTCACCTCCTCCCTGCGACCCTTGGGGACATCTTAAAGGGATGTTCAGTTGCCTACAGAGGGGCTTTGTGTCCACAATCTGCACTCTCCCTCATTCACAATGATATACTTTTTTGTTCTTTGATGCCTAATACCTGATCCCTTCGACAATTCATGATCACACAGACTGATGTGCTTCCTCCATGTGGGTTTTGTTGATTCTGAGCTTGATGGCCACTTGTTTACCTTCAAGCCTTTAAGATCCCAGACATTACATCTTTTGATAGCCAGGCACCATCAGCTTTCTTCACATTTGCTTATGTACCCATTTGTCTTCAAGGATCATGCCAGGAAGGTGAGAATCATAGAATGCCAATTTAATTAGAACAAAGTGTTCTTGCATTGAGGAAGTACTTGAGTAGAAACTCAATGTCCATCTGCTACCTTAATACTAAACCTATAAATATATGCTCATAGATCTATTTCACCATCCTCATATATAAATATATTTACATATGTGCATGTGTGTATTTAGACCTCTATAAATGCCCTTTGCCTCCGAGTTCTTTCCTCTATTTCCTTTTACTTCCCTCTTGTCCCACTATCATGCTCAACTTTCATAGGGTTTCAGTAATTCTTCTTCGTTACCTTGCCTTTGATCAATCCCTACCAGGCCTCTTAGAGTGTCTCCATTTTTCCAAACTACAAACGAATAGGCTGTCTTCTAATCGCTTATAGGGAGCCCTGACAGTTGACCAACTCCCTCTTCCATACACGTTAGAACCATGCTATGGCTTTGCTTAAAAGCCAAGACATCCGATCTTTCCACCAGGGAAACAACTTCCTAACTCGTCTCTGGTTGAGCCCCACCAATGGCAGAGGGGGGACAGTTTAAAAAAAAATATTCCAATCACCTCAATCATCAAAAGGTGTTCCTGCTTTTAACCTTAAAAGTAGATCCACTAGATTGTTCCTGGTTTTGGACTTGGAATGAAACAATATAAATTTTGCTAAAAGAAAGGGATGGAAAACATGTATCCCAAATATCTGAGACCTGTGCACAGAACCAGCAAGGATATAATAATGGCTTGTGGTAGGTAATACACACACACACAAACTCAAAAAGCCTCACTGTCATTGAGTCGATGCCAACTCATAGCAATCCTATAGGCCAAGGAATAACTGCCTTTGTGAGTTTCTAGAACAACTATTTGTGGGAACAGAAATCCCTGTCTTTTTCTCTAGTTAATACAAGAGGGCTTCAAGAAGTTCATAGAAAAACTCCATTATCTTTCAATTCCATATTTTGTTGGACTTTTTGAAGTCTCTTCATATGAGCTGGAGCAGGAAGCTGTGGTTCAGGGCAAACGCTACAAATATTTTTGTTACTTGAATTACCTAGTAAATATTCCTGAGTTCATTTTCCCCTCACCACCATGCTCTATCCAATAATCAATATACACATTCGCAGGCAATAAGGAAAAGTCAAAGGAGCATGATCTTTGAGTTGGAAACTCCCACTGTATTGTTTATTAGACCTTGAGCAAGTAACCTTGCTAAGGCTCTGTGTCCTTGACTGAAGGCAGATGCTACTACTTGCCTACCCCTTCCTCAACCTGGGGTAAATCGGATGACCTAGTGTATGTGTAAGTGCATTGGGACATGTAAATCAATACACAAATGCTCTCCACCACCACAGTCATTACCGTTGCGAGAGAGATAGGAAGACTTACAAAGACAAGTAGTAGAAACCTGCACCAAACCTTACAGGTAACTCCAAAGACTACTCCCCACATGCAGAGCATGTAGAGGAAGTCTGGAGAGAGCAGGCGTCATTTCTTTGGGGAGTTGAACCTAGAACGTTTTCATGGAGGAGACTTGAACAAAAAACTTAACAAGGGGAAGTCATCATTTAGTATATAGGAAAGAGAAGGTTGATTCGAGGAAGCAAGCTCTGTCCAGAGGCCAGAGATGGAGGAAAGGGAAGCAGATGAGGGTGCAGGAAAAGGCAGAGAAATTTTGTCTTCAGGAGGACAAAAGACTAAAGTGTAACAAGAAAGGCTATGAATTAACCAAGAGAACTAGTTGGCCGAAGGGTTAAAAAACCTCAGGCTAGGAGATGGGGTCCAGGTCTGCAGGCAGAGAAGGACATGAGCAAAAGAATATCCAGGACCCTTGAAAGCCCTGACGCCTTCCTGCACAGCAAGGGAGCCCAGTGAGTGGGTTCAGAGGGGAGGGGAGGAGAGAGAGAGGGCTCCGACTGCACTGTGTCACATCAATGAGTTTTGTTACAAGCAGAATGTTTTTAAAAAGATGCTGACTTGAAAGCAACAGAGGAGGATGGCCAGAGTGGAGAGGGGAATCGAAAGCACACCACACAAGAAAAAAAAAAATCAAGGGTCTGATTCTATGCAGTGAGGAAGCCAAGAAATAGGCTAGAACTCTTTTTTGGTTTGCTTTGGTATAATCTCAGCTGGCTTCAAGGCATTAAATAAAATTTTTAATTTAGGACACAGAACTTGCTTTGTCGGTCAATGAAGTGCAAGGCAACCACTTACATGGAAGCCGGAAGATGGAGATTAAGTCCCAAATTTATCACTGATTGACTTTAAAGTATGTAACCTAAATATTCAGGTTGCTAGCTAATTCATGTGAATTAAAATAAGATTAAAAGACTAGTAGATCTCTAAAATGTTCACATAAATCTCTAATGGCAGAAGTGCAAGCGTTGTCTGTCTATTAAAGTCCAGTGGTTATTGAAATCACCAGAAATATTAATTAACATGCTTAATATCATTTGGAATCACCTAAAAGGACATAAAACAGGCCAGTAGAAATAGACAGAGGATGTCATGTCAGTAAGTAAAACGAGTTAAGTAATAAACACCTAATAGCATATGTTAGAAACAAATTCAGTGACACTCATTTATGTCAAAGAGAGAGCTTTATATCAATAAGTAATTACATATCAAGCAAACAACTCAGTCCAGATCAAGTCTGATACTACTCCATAAATCCCTCTTCAAACTCACACAGCCACAGACAATGATGCAGGATGCAGTGAGACCACAGGCCGGTGGCTGCAAACTCTTGTAGCTCCAATGGCAGTGGACACATCTTCAGGGCTCTGGCTGCCATCAGCGTGGCTTGTCAGCAGGAAGGTGAAGGCAGAGAGGGGTGGGGAGGTTCTCAGGATCCTCCTGATGAGAAGGCCACGCCCACCAGGAGGTACCATCAGACTGTGATCTAAGGGACAGGTTAGACTCCACCCTTCCCTTTATCAAGTTGACATGATATTATGTAACTACCACTTAAGACATAACCAAACAACACCCCTAAAATGAAGCCATGAAATCAATTCCCACTTGTCGCAACCTAAGATAGAGCTTCCTATCTCGAATGACTGATGGGTTTTAAAAGATCAACCTTTGGGTTAGTGATCCACTGCTCAATCCACAGCACCACCAGGGATTTTTACCAAGATATCATAGTTCAATTAATTGAGAGATTATCCTCATAGTCACAGATTACAAAACCTCATTGAAGGAGTGACTTAGTGGAAAGATGGGTCGGAAGGCCGAGATGAACAAGACTGCCTCAAACCATAGTCAACAGAGTTGCATTCATGTGGAATGTTTCAATGTTATTACACCTCAACAGGGAAGAAGAAAAGGGCCATGGTGAATACATTTAGGATATAATAAACTCAGCAAAATGAATGTGTTTTTTTTTTTAACTGCAGGAGTGTGATCACCACGTACAAGGATTTTGTGAACTCTTAGGAACCGTATACCAAACCAAATCCCTGGCCCTTGGGTCCCTTCTGTCTCATAGTAACCCTATAGGGCAGAGTGCATTTACTTCTTAAGATTTCTAAGTCTGTAAATTTTTATAGGAGCAGATTTCTCCTCGAGGCTGGTGGGTTGGAACGACCAACCTTTCGGTACACAGGCCAGTGTCGAGCCATGATGCCACCAGGGCACCTAGTGTGCACAGAGAGAGCTATCGTTTGGGAAACCACAGGGGTGACCCTCCACCCCACACACCCAGCATCTGCCAGTGGCCCTGCCTGTCGGATGCTACAGAAGCTCTGGAAAGCTCTTCGAACATTGGGAGGCTCCAGAGAGGCTGGTCAAGGTGATCCACTCCTCTGGTGGAAATAGAGCAGGGCTCCGTAAACCCGTGGTCAAACTCCAATCAAGCACACAGACGTGTTGAAATTTACTTGAAGGCAATTAGTTTGGATTTTGTTTGCCACTTGTTGTGCATGGTGCCCAAACCCAAGTTCTACGACCACTGTGCCCAGTTTCAAAACTCCAAAATAAATAAGTGGGTCTTCAGAACATGCAAAGGTTAACCATACCATGCTCTCTTATGTGGTCAATGTCAAAAGAATGCTCTGGCATGTGGGGCAGGTTTCAGGAACAAAGAAAGCTCATCATAACTTAAGGAGTCAGGAGAAAAGGTAGGTGGTGCTCTTGGAAAGGTGGGCAGGACCAGATGGGTTTATAGGAGGACACTGGCATTCTAGTCAATAAGGTAATGTCGTCACAGGCAGTGGCCAGGGACAGGTGCATTGAAGGGACACACAAGGCTAGTCTGGCTCCAAAGGCTTATGAGATGATGTCGTGGAGGACAAGCTCTAGAAGGGTAGGAGAGTCTCTATTGAAAAAAGTCCCAGTAGCATATGCCAGACACAGAGCTCTGCCGAATAGGCAAAGGGGAGAGGCTGAAGATTTGGAGCAAGCCTGGGACACCTCCAGCTTCACAGAAATTGCTTCAAGGTGCCACCTCCCCTCGATGCCCTCATGTCAAGGTTTGCTTGCTGCTGTCCATTCCGCCCCTCAGTTCCCGGTGAGCTCATGCACAACTGAGCAAAAGCCTGCCCCCTCCAGGGCCAGCCCCCTGATTGGTTGCAGATAGTTGTACTTTGTGATCTATAGGATGGGCCTTGGCTCATTTTCAAAAATATGTCACCAGGTCTTTCTTCCTACCCGAGGTCAGTGTCAGGCTCTGCTGAAGCCTGCGCAGTGTCTGAGCAGCAGCACACATCCCGACTGACGGAAAAGTGGTCGCTGCACTTGAGGTAGGTGCCTGGGTCTGGGGCTTCATCAAAGTTTTCCACATGGAAAGCACACGTTCTATGACTGAATCACCAATGTCTCCCTCATCTTAAGGCAAAGAATGCACTCCGTTCCAGATGGGAAAGGAGTGAAAGGGGCGAGGGGTGCTCTGGTTTTTCTTCTAGCCAATAAAAAAATAATAATGAGATTAATTATTTGTGACCAGGAGGAAGTAGAATATTCTTAGCTTTTTACCATGGCAGAAGACTGAAACCCACCCAAACAGAACAGAGTTGGCAAGGGAATTCTGCCAGGGTAGACCTGCCCCATATGCGGAGTTTCCAACGCCACCGTGTTGGCCCATGGAGTGACTGATGGTTTTGAACCGCAGACCTTTCCGATAGCAGCCGAATACTTCACTTCACCACAGCACCGCCTGTGTTGCTCAAAGCCGACCGAGACACGAGCTCATGAAAGTCAGCCGTTCTCCTCAGTCAGCATAGCACACAGTGTAAGTGCACATTCTAAACAGAATTACAATAAACTTCTACAAGGAGGGGAGATACGCTGGGCACTGCAAAGTGAGGTAAAGTACTTCCTCATTCATGCGGAGGTGTCTGAATCCCTGCCAAGCAAAAAACCACCGTTTAAGTATTTAAGTGTAGGAGACTCAGAAAAGATGTTTGGAAAGACTTTGTCTTCCTGAGTTTTTTTTTTTTTTTGCTTGATTTTTGTTTTTTTACAGGAACTAAATTAAACCCTGGCAGCATCCCCTTGCCCATCGAGAGCTGTCACCTAATGAAGAGCAGAGAGGGGGACACGGATCTTTCTTGCCCTGGGCCCTGTCAACTGCCCTCCTGGAGGCCCGCAGGCACTGGAGTGGGTGATTCGTAAGCGGAGGGATGGGAGCAGGAAGGACAGAGAAGAACGGGTGTAGGAGGATCGCTAGAGCAGCATCCACTCAGAGCTCATCCTTCCTCGTCCTCCCCAATCACGGTTGACTGCCCCTATCTCCTCATCCTTGTTGGAGAACCACACAGCCTGGAGCCGTTTTCCAAGGAGCCTACTCTGCCCTGAAGGCCTCCTCAAAGGAGTGGGTAGAGAAAAAGGGGTCTCCAAAGGGTGTTGATACCTTACTGTTAGATTTGCAGCAGCCCTGACGCCGCTGTTGGGTAAACATTAGACTGCTAACCTCAGGGTCGGTGGTTCAAACCCAATCGCATCTGTGTGGGGGGAAAAAGAGGCACGCTTCACCCGCCGTGATTTAGTCTCAGGACCTCGATGAGTCAGATTCAACTAGGTAACAGTGGGCTTGGATTTTGTTTGTTTGGGGGGTGACTAGTTCAACTATAGCGACAAGTCATACTTGAGAAATCTCATTTTCCCTATGCGATCCCTGTGTGTGAGGCAGGGCTCTTAAAGAAATGACCATGCATCCCCCTTGGAAATGTTCCTCTGCTTTGATTTGCATTTGAATTGCCTGGCTGGTTGCCCTGCCTAGTTTAGCTAACCTTAAGATCATTCCACAGGCAAGTCTGGGTAGAAATAAAAGAAACCACGACAAAGAACCAGAATGGCCGGAAAAGAAAATCGCAGACATTCTTAACGTATTTTCCAGGCTCTTCTATGGAGCAACTCGAAAAGCTTGGGTTTGCACCAAGCAGAGGGACTCCGGCGGACCTGTGGGTTGGTGGTCGGCTGCTAACTGCAAGGTTGGTGGTTCAAACCACCAATCAGTTCACAAGAGAAAAATGTGACCATTGACTTCTGCCATGATGCCAGCCCTGGAAACCCTGAATGGGCAGTTTTACTGTGTCACACAGGACTGCAATGAGGTGGATTGGCTTTGCTATACTAATTCTCCACCTAGCACTAACTAGGAGAAACTAATGTGGAGGTTTCCAACTGCTCCTCCCTACCCAGGTGGCTAATCTCTCACCCCACCAAGGACACTGGCCCTGGCAAACCACAGTGCCCTGTTCATGAATACAATCTGATGGAGCAAGAAATACACATGAGCAGACGAATCTAATCAGTTGGCATTCTCCCCTTTGCAAATGAAACCACCCTGGGCTTTCTTCCGTGGACAGCAAGGTGTGAGAGACTAGCATCTCACTCACCTGGGTTTTTCTTACCCGAAATACAGCAAGCCTTCCAGTCCTGCCTTGGAGGAGAGTGTGGAGGGTCAGTCTCTAATCGCAGCAGCAGCCCTGCTAGCTCCATCGTTCCCTGAAATCTCATTTCTGCAAAGACTCGACCGAGCAGTCTCCAAGGGGTTGCCAGCTGCCCCCCCTACCCCTGAACGTGTGTCCTCACCGAATGACAAAGAAATTCACCTTGAGCTGCCCTAATCTGGTGCTCCCAACCTGATGGTACGTGTGTGGTTGCACACGGTGGAGATAAAATCCAGGCTACCCAGCATCTCCCCACGGATGGATATGTCAGGGCATGGGGGCAGGCAAGAAGATGTGACCGCGGTAAGACATGCAGCGTTCATCTCCCTATAAAGATGAAACCAGAGACACAAAGCAGGGAAGTAATCCCGCAGCTGACTAGCATGTCAGAACCCTAGTCCCAGCTAGGGCTTGAGTGGGATGTGCAGGAAAGGCAGATGAGAGGGTAGGGACACATGCCCTCTCTGGAAGGGCTGGATTGATCAAAACCTATCAGCCCCTGAAGACACAAAGCTGCCCCCACAGGCAAGGGAGGGGCGTCTCTGCTTTTCCTGAAGTTTATGGAAGCCTCTTTGAGGCTCCGTGACTGTGGAGGAACGCTGATGTAAGAGGACCAGGGTCGGAGGGCCGTAGGAAAGGCCACGAGCTTGCTTCTCCTGACTGCCCAGCAGAGTTGCCACTGTGGGTTGAGCAGAATCATGCAGCGGATGCAGCAGACACTTGGTCTGACTTGTGGTCTCACCTTGCTTCCTGGCTACGTGAAGACTTCCTGGAGGCTGGCTTGCCAAAGGCATATGATCTGAGAACAAGAGTCTGCCACCCCCCACCCCCCAGCGAGAACCAAGGAAGACAATGAACACAAGTCACTGTAGATGACTGAGGAGGAAAGGAGGACCCAGGACACGACTTAGGGGCACTCAAAACCAACTGACCAATCATGCCGCCACCACGTCACTTTTGAATTGTAGCCACCCTGATGGGCAAAGTCGAATTAGCCTTTAGCTTTCAGGGCCCATACATCTTAATGGGACCAGAAAACCATACCTTTCTCCCATGGAGGGCTGGCGGGGTCCAGTTGGTGGTGTTGCAGTTAGCGGTGCCATGGGTGCCAGGGCTCTTGTCTATTGTTGGCACAGATCTATATCCTGATGAATAATTATACCCTTAGAGAGGGGTATCGCAGCCCTGGTGGTGCAGTGACTATGCACTGGGCTTTGATACACAGGTCCGGCAGTTCGAAACCACCAGCAGCTCCACTCGAGAAAGCATGGGCTTTCTCTTCCTGTAAATAGTTCGTCTCAGAAACCCACAGGGGGGGTGGGGTGGGGGCGCTGTTTGAACAGGAGTCAGCCAAGCACGTGGGCTCACGACTGCACTTTGTGCATTTGTACTCATTTCCATGCCTACATCCTCACCCAACCCCGCCCGGAGCCCTGGAAACAAAGGGCAGCGTCTGAGGTCAAAGCCAGCCCACCCTGGCCACCGTCTCCTCTGCAATTGGTGGACGTCAGCGGCCCTTCTTCTCTTTGATTCCTGAGAGGGGTTTATATATTTTCACTGTGTGCCATCTGAACTCAAAGGGGGATTTGAGTCAGAAGGACCTCCTTTTCATTTTGACACCATCTTGGAACCTCAGTTTTCTCATCTCCATGACAAGAATCAAGGGGCTCTGGGGGCCCCACAGGTGAGGTGTCGGGTTGCTAACTACAGGATAAGTACACGGTTCAAACCCAACAGCCACTCTGTGGGAGAAGGGGAAGTGATGACTCAGGATCATGTAATGGCAGGGCAGTTGGGTTTGGTAGTACTCCAGGGTGGAGGTTGGGCTGCTAACCAAAAGTTGGTGGTTCAAACCCTCCCGTTGCTATACAGGAAAACGATGAAGATGTCTACTTCCCAAACTAATTCTATTCCAGAAACCCCACTGAGGCTCACTGTGGGTTGGTGTTGACTCAATGGCTGTGAGCTCTTGTTTTCTACATAAGAATCGGACACTTCTATGTGTGATGATGAGAAGCCCTGGTGGTGTAGTGGTTGCTCACTGGGCTGATAACTGCAAGGTCAGCAATGTGAAACCACCAGCCTCTTCAAGGGAGAAAGAGGAGGCTTTCTACTTCTGTAAATAATTACAATCTTGGAAACCCACAGGGGCAGTTCTACCCCGTCATATGTAGAGTCATTATGGGTTGGAATTGACTCGAGAGCAGTGAGTTCGGTTTGGAGAGTTTGGTGTATAATGATTATGCGGATGCTCCATCCATGTGTGGTTATAAACATTGTTTTCTCACCAATGCCAGGCAATGTTCTGCTCCCGTACTCTATTTATATATGCTTGCATGCATTATTTATTTCATGGTACAATATACACCATCAAAATCATCTTTAAAAGTGTTAGCTCTACTGGCTGGTAGTTGGTGTAACAGTACTCCTCAGTCTTCCTTCTTGGCATCTCATTTGCACAACTGTAGAAATCGTGAGGGACACACACACGGGTCAAACCTTGGCGCCGTCTCATCCCTCTAAGTGCTTAGAGTCTGATGATAAAATAATTTCCTCTGTACACCAGTTCAGGCTGATATCTTCTGAATCCCTACAATGCCTGCCACTGGCCTGTCCCTGTGACCATGTTACCTTGACTAGAATGCCTGTTTTTTTCTATACACCCATATGGTCCTGTCTTTCTTTCCAGGAGCAGACCAATCTTCTATGCTGGTGAATTCCCTTGACTGCTGAAGTTATGTGAAACTTTCTTTGTTCCTGAAATACTCAAGAGTGCATAGCACCACGTTGAAAATTCATGACCAAATGAGAGAGCCTTGTTGTGTCTCTTTCTTGGTGCAAACATCTTATTTAGTTTTGAAATCTTTTGGTAGTAGATGTCGAAGCCAACAGGGGGAGTGGATCTCAGGTCCTTGTGTTATGCACTGCAATCGGCAAATAAAATCAACCAACAACAACTAGTTGCCATCGAGACCATTTGGAATACATGTATGAACTGGGAGCTCAGGCAAAAGATGTAGCCTGTTTTGGTTGCTGTTAGGTGTTGCCGAATTGGTTCCAACTATTAATGACCTTATTTCCAATGGAATAAAGCTCCCCTGCTCCCCTCACAATTGTTCTTATATTTGAGCCCATTGTTGCAGCCACAATGTCAATCAATGAATTTCGAGGGCCTCCCTTTTTTTTTTTTTTTTTTTTCTTGCTGCTTCTCTGCTTTCCCAAGCACGATGTCCTTTTCCAGGGACTTCATTCTCTTGCAAATGCATACAAAGTGTGAAAGACAAAGTCTCAGCATCCTGGCCTCCAAGGAGTATTTTTCCTCCTAGGCAGATTTATTGGTACTTTTAGCAATGCATGATGCTCAATATTCTTTGCCGGCACCATAAGCAAATTAATCAATTCTTCTTTGGTCTTCATTCAATGTCCAATTTTCACATGCATGTGAGGCAATTGAAAATCCCATGGCTTGGGTCAGGCACCCCTTCATCCGTGAAGATGTAGCCTCAAAGTAGATCACTGAAAGTAGTTGGAATCTATATGCTATTTAAAGATGAGGGTAGCTGAAGCCATCTTTTAAAAATGAGTGGAAGGAGAAGGGAGCCAATAAATGGTGTTAAAAATATAAAAATTCTCTATTTCCTCACCAATCCTAAGAATTGTTGGGAAAAAATTAATCTTGGCAAAAACAAGCCATCTTATTATTAGCCTTTTTATACATATTTCTGTTAGGATAGTCATCTTTTTCTTTTTGATCCATAAGTGCTCTTTACATATTGAGAATTTAAAAAACCTTTTACTGCATATGTTGCAAATACTTCCCAGTTTGTCATTTATCTTTTGAAACTGTTTTCCAGGATTACATGTGTTTCCTTCTTTCAATAGTCATATTACTTTTAATACAAATTTAGACAATGTACTAACGATTTTTACCCACGGTGCTATGTTTAGAAAAGTATTTCCTAGTACCATGTTTTTCTAACAAAAAATATAACAACCGACAATACTCCCCCTTGGGAATGGAACACAGAAGAGATAGATAGATGCCATAGCAAAATGTGGCGAAGAACTCAGATGGTGCCCTGCTATCGGATAAAATAGCACCTGAGTTTCCAAACAAGTGAGATGTTAACTATATCCACATGGAAGAAGCACACCAACATCAGTCACCAAAGGATTGTAAACTATAGAATCTGAAATCAAAGAGGGAACAGGATCAGAGCCCACATTGTGAGACTCTGGCCTGCAGAAGTCTATGAATGAGAGTGGGAGCCAAAGATACATTTGTGGGACTTCCCAGGAAACAAGCCTCCGGGGATCCCTCTGTCCGTAATAGAGGGATGGGAGGAAAGTGACTAGTGAACAGTGCGCTGGAGAGATGAGCCTAGATCAAAAGGATAAAGCTGACTTGAACAGTTAAAACTTTGTCAGTTGATGCCCGCCCCGCTTCTGATGCACATTAGGCCTGAGTAGGTTTTCAACATTTTCTGTATGTTTTGATTTTTTGTTTGTTCATATTAGGGTTTATTTCAGATGTGTTATGTCATTCAAGAGGGTCACCCTCTTGAATTTTTGTTTCAGTATATGAAACTCAGGATTGATGAACCTATAAGGACAACAAGTAGAATAAGGGTTTCTAGGAGTGGGGCGGGGGGTGGGGGGACAGTGATGGGTGGGCGAGTAAAAAGGAGCTGATGTCAAGGAGTTTTGGAAGGAAAAAAAGGTTTGAAATTGACTGTGGCAGCAATTATATAACACTGCTTGCTGTGATTGAACTATGTATGGAATTATATATCTGTATTAACTCCCAATAAAATGGTTTTGAAAAAACATATATGTAAACCAGATGTTATAGTATTGACTAGAGTAATAAAACAATCTACAAATAAGAGTATATCATAAGACTATATCATTCATCGCTTGGTGAAATAATCATTTTATTTACATAATAGAATGCTCTTCAGTCACTAAAAATGATATAAATATGTATTTACTAACTTGAACCATTTGTATTACGTAAAACAAAAGATAACATCATTTTAGCATAATGACCTTTTTAGAATATTATATCTAAATGTATTTCTTCATTACAATTTCTATAAGAAGACAGTAAACATTTGTCTTGCACACTGATTAACACTTGAGTTTGTGTACCCTCTTTACATGGCACTTACTCAAGAAATGAAAATCTTAAATATTAATTAATCTCATTTGATATACAGTCACAAGAGACCATTTATGACATTAAAAACCAATACTACACTTAATGATGGCTAACACGTTTTTACTATGTGATATGTACAGAATTTGACACACACATCATTTCAGATGCCAGAGTAGAGGTTGGGCAACAGAAATTTCCACAGCATATAATGAAGTTGTCACTGCCTTTCCCCTAATTGAGAAGCCAGAAATTTGGCTGTTGACAGCCTTTTGTAAAATTGCTCGAGCTTTTTTCCTGGAGGCCATTGGGCTGGTAGATTGCTTCCCTTTCGTAGCCAGGAGCAAACATCTGAAATAGCAGTATTGACCTTGACAGCCTCCATCTCTTGTAACTTCACTGTCCTCCTCCACACACCCAGAAGGCTAGACTGCCCTACACCCCACACTCTAGGTCCCACATAGAGTGTGCATCCTCCTGCACCCTCCTCCACCCAGAGTTCTCCCCACACCCCATCTTGTAATGAGAAGTCTTTTCCCTGAGCACAGCTGGTCTTATCTAGGAAGGAGGGGGAAAGCAATCTGACTCAATTAATTTATTTCAAAGCATTCAGAGCTGGCAGTCTTTTGACCTTCCTCGAGCTATTTGCATTGAAAATAAAATTAAGATGTAAAAGAGGAGGGAACTCATTAAAGCAAATGACTCTCATTGGTAGAATGTGAACTAGAGTGCCCAGCGGAAGAGAGAACATTCAGGCAGCTACTGTGAGTTGCCCCCTCTGGCTCAGGAGTCCCAGGCTGGTGCGCACAGGCAAGGCACTCTTGGCTGCTAATCAAGAGCCTGGGATCTTGAGTCCATCTGGAGGCCCCTTAGAAGAAAGGTCGGGTTATTGAGAGTAAAAAAAAATTAAGTATTGACAACCGTATGAAGTATATTCTTCTCTGACACCTATTGGGGCTGCAGGGCCAACTTACTGGCAACTGGTTTGTGTTGGTTGGTTTTTGTTTTGTCTCGTCTTGCTCAGCGTCTCCCTGGAGAAGGAGGGCTGGGATACAGGTCAGGGAAGCACTATTTTTAAGAGGTTTTGTTTTGCCCCAGTTCTTTCTCACCCACCATTCAAAACCCACCAATTCCCACTGCTACTGAATGCATTCAGACTCATCGCGACCCCAGGTCTTCCAGAGATGAACCACTTGGGAGGATGCTGTTGCCTGTGATCTTTCTGGAAAGAGATCACCAGGCTTTCCCTCCTCCATGATGCCACTAGGGACGCCCACCACCCCGGCCTTAAACAACTACTGAAGCTAACACCATTTGTGTCTCTGGGGGACCTGTCAAAACCCACAGATCCTCTAAAATCCCCATTTGTGTCCTGCTGTGTTTTGATTTTTTTTTAGAAACCTTTCTTCATGTTGGAGACCTTGAAGGCTTTGGTAATGGAGGTGGACCTCCACGGGGTCTTGTATCTGGTTGGAGTTCCCCACAAAGAAGGTCAAGGCAAGGCTCATGTGAGTCTGCCCCCCTGCAACCATCTCACCCACTGGTAGTCTCCGTCCAATCTCACATTTCCTGTCTCCAAAGAGTCTCACCAGAGCTGAGGTTGGCCAGGCCTCGGGAAAACTGAGAAACCACATTGTCTTGGTCCAAAGGAGTGGAGACACAGGACTCACATTTTTACATTTTTCTCTTCCATTAGTATTCAAGTATTTTAATGAACACCAGACGCTCCGATTTGTTCCTAGGGGAGGATATTTGGGTTTTCTGCGGTTCGTTTTATTTTTAATATTTAAGAAACCTTTTCCCTCAATGAGGCATAACCATAATTGCATTTGTAAGTAGTAGTAGGCTGTGTTTGGTTAGTGGAACCATTTCATAAATGTGGTGACCAAAAATTAACTTCATGTTTCTTTTGTACAGTGCTGTATGGCTTAAAGAAAAAAAAAAGGCTGAGACCTGAGGGCTTTGAAGTGAGCCTAGATGTTGTAATATGCAAATGCCATGGCCCTGCCACAGATAGGACACCCTTGAAGTCAGTGTAGGTAAAGCAAACCCAGTGTGTGATAGAAAGGGTATTCAAATTGCGCTCTCTAACCACAAAGAGGAGCAAATCATCCCCAAAGCATAAAGTGGTTTAAAGACAGGGAATTGAGGACTAAATTTGAGGCTGACATCTTGACAGCCTCGTGACCTAGTTTTGGGCACAGAGCTACACAAGAGTGACAAATGAGGAGAGAGAGGAGAGGCAGGCGGAAGGAGGCAGCTTGTAGGAGGAAAAAAAGAGAAAGAGGGCAAGAGGGATGAGAAGGGAACACCGAGGAAACACTTAGCAGGAAACGGAGGAATGTCGCAGCAATCCCTGCCTGAAAGTGGTTCTTGGGTAAGAGATCATGCTAGATTAATTTTTATCATTCTTTCTTTTTAAAAAATCACTAGGGAAGCTTAAATGAGGGAAAACCAAGAGAGGGATATGGTCTATGTTTGTTTTTCCAACGATGATTGACACCAGGCACCCCAAATATCTGAAGTTGGTTCCCACCTCCCACCCACAGTTTCTGTCTTTTTGGACAAGTGGCCATGATGTTGGAGAAAAGGAATTTCCCAGAGTCCTGAGCCTGGTCTGTTTGCAGGGGAGCCCTGGGCCTGTCTCGGGCCTTCTGTGCCTTTCTTGTGGCCGGTAAATGAGTTCAGAGCCTCTTTTGCACACTCAATTTCTTTTTGCCCATTGGTATTCTCTGTCTAGCCTCATATTTCAAGTAGTCTTACCAGACGTCTCTGAAGCGCCCACAAGAACCAAGGGGAAGGGAAAGCAGATCATTGTATAGGTGGGAGGAGTAATCTGAATTTCAGCTTTGGGCCCGCTATTGCTAAACCGTTGTTTAGCAAAGGTATACCCCTTCCAGACGTGTTTACTTTTATGTTGCTATGGTTAATATGGTCCCTGCTCATAGTGACGCTATGCAAACAGAACATGCCTGTCCCGTGCCATCTCCCCAATGGTTGTCATGTTCAGGCCCCTCATAAAGCCCCGGTCATCCATCTTGTCCAGGGTCTTCCTCCTCTTTACCAAGTATGATGTCTTTTTCCAATGTGATAACATGTCCAAAGCTATCAGGAAAGATCAACCCCGATTTACTATTATGGTCCACTTTTTTGTGCTCAAACAATTTAATAAAATCCAAAATTATACTTCTAAGTGGGTACTTTTAAAATAATTAGGTGTTTGCTGATATATTGGGTATGAGGCTTCATTTTAAAGTACTTCTCTTGGTGTGAATAATAGATGACCTATTATGGTCAGTCTAAGGCCAGGATTGGTCTCAGAGGGACATAATTTTGGAGACAACTAAAGACAAATATGCTGATCCAAACCTCTTTAAGGTAACAAAGAACAAAGCTGTTATTTTGAATATGAAGGTACACTTGTCCCAAGCCACAGTGTTGCCAATCACCTCATAGGCAGGGGAAAGTTGGATCACGGAAATGGAAGATTGCAGAAGAATGGATGCGTTTGAATTATGGTGCGGGTGAAGAATCTAGAAATTATTTTGAAATACCAAAAGAATAAATAAACCTTCCTTGGGAGACGTACAGCCAGAATACTCCTTAAAATTGAGGCTGGTCAGGGTGCGATGTAGCACCGATGAAGAAAACAGCTTTCCTCCAGTTCCTAAATGCTTCCTCTCCCCTACCCACTATCATGATCTGAATTCTACCTTGCATGTCTGGATAGAGCAGAGGATGTACACTGGTGCAGATAGGAGCTGGAGGCACAGGGAATCCAGGGCGGATGATACTTTCAGGACCAGGGGTGTGAGAGGAGATACTGGGAGGGTAGAGGGTAAGTGGGTTGGAAAGAGGGAACCGATTACAAGGATCTACATGTGACCTCCTCCCTGGGGGATAGACAACAGAAAAGGGGGTGAAGGGAGACGTCGGACAGGGAAAGATATGACAAAATAAAATTTATAAATTATCAAGGGCTCATGAGGGAGTGGGGAGCGGGGAAGGAGGGGGATAAAAGAGGACCTGATGCAAAGGGCTTAAGTGGAGAGCAAATGCTTTGAAAGTGATGAGGGCAAAGAATGTACAGATGTGCTTTACACAATTGATGTATGTATGGATTGTGATAAGAGTTATATGAGTCCCTAATAAAATGTTTTAAAAAATTGAGGCTGGTGAGACTTCACATACTTTGGATGTGCTATCAAGAGACCAGTTACTGGAAAAGGACATCATGCTTGGTCAAGTAGAGGGGCAGTGAAACAAGGAAGGCCCTTGCCCAGAAGGACTGACAGAGAGGCTTCAATGGGCTCATATGTAGCAATGATTGTAAAGATGTCTCAGGAGCAGGCAGTGTTTCATTCTGTTGTCTATCAGGTCCCTATGAGTTGGACCCAACTTGATGGTCCTCCCAGTACCACCAAAGGATGTGTGGAACAGAATTGGGCCTAAGCTATAGAATGAATTATATGCATTCTTCCAGCAAACACAAATATGTATAAAGAATTGCTAATATATAGGTATGCCTGCACTGAAATTTTGCTTTTTTTTTCCACTCGACTTTTCAACATTCCTTTTTTTTTTCACTCTTTACTGAAAATTTGGGTGAAAATTTACAGAGAAAATCCGTTTTCCATTCCATAGTTCATATATCTTTTGTTTTATGCCATTGATTGCAATCCCCACAATGCATGCCTACCCCACCCCTTCCTGACATCTGAATGTTCTCCTTTGATAGTAGCGATTAACTTCTAGAAACTCCTTCTCTCTTGCGAAATTTAGCAGCCTACACAGTGAGCTGGTGGAAGCAACAAGAGTTCTACGGTGTTGGGAATACTCTTTGGTTGCCAGTTGTTGGTTAACTGAAATTTCTGACTCCATCTAAGTACAGGGAGATGCAAAACTATAAATTTAGGAAGTTTTAAACATTTGAGAGTTCAGAGATCATTAAAAGAATAGGTTCCATAGAAATTAATGAAGATATGGGTGAAGTGAGAAGGGATAAGTTGGTGTTGGATAAGTTTACAAACTGGAAATATTGATTCAGATAATTTTGAGACCTAGATGATGACTGATGATGTATGCAGGAAAAAGAACACAAAGTCAGATGTCCTTTAGGGAAAGGGTTCTGGAAGTTATTAGGCAAGGAAAAGTCCGGGGTCAACTGCACAACCAATTGTTTAATAAACAATTTTCATTTCCTTATTTTGTTCATTCTACCTACCTCTTTGGCATTGAAACTTTTACTAGCAACTCTACCACAATCCAGGTAAAAGAAATAACTATTTTATCGTCCTACATTTCTATTTATCATTGATTTGTTAAATAGTTTGACAGAAAAGTTGAGATAGATATAGAATGAAATATATATATACATAATCTTGTGTATATGAATATTTATGAATTATATATACATCATCCTTAAAATGATATATTTGGGTAACCTGTTAATTTTTTTTAAATACTTTTACTGGGGGCATCTTACATCTCTTATCACAATCCATACATTCCTCCAGTGTGTCGAGCACATTTGCACATGTGTGCCAACATCATTTTCAAAGCAATCTCTTCCCACTTGAGCCCTTATATCAGCTCCCCCTTTCTTTCCCCTCAATCCCCACCTGTCCTCCCTAATGAACCCTTAATAAGGTATAGATTATTTTTTTCTGAAATTGTGCTCTTTTTGCCAGTTTAGCTCATTAGCAGATTTGGGGGTCCCATTTCCTGGCCTGGCTATTGGGGAAGCCCTCAGGATTTGCCATTTTTAGGATGCTCAAATGCTTCTCTTCTTCATGGTTAGGGGACTACAATTTGAAGTAGACCTCAGCTTTGAAAATGGCATAGGTCAAAAGAAAGTGAACTTCTAAAATAGGACTTTGGTGCTATTTGACCACATCATTCTTCCTTCCGGCATACTTGAATGGAGGGGATATTGGGCTCAACTATCACAATGAAAGGGTGACCACAGCATCTTCTCCCAAAGGATTCCTTGTAGCTACAGCCTGAATGCCCATCATGGTAGAATTGGTTGGGTCCCTCCTCCCAAGAATCTATTTGCATCTACTAATTTGAACAGGTGCACAGGAGGCCCTCTGGGGAAAACCAAGGCTGCATTCCATCCCCTTTAGTGATTCAAATATGTATCCCAAGCTCTTAGAATAAACCTGTCAAGGGACCACAGTATTAACAATAAGAGTGGTCTGAGGAGCAGCCTCACTGCAAGGGCAGGGTTCTGTGTGTTAGCCAGCTGCGACATCAAAACCAAAGGGTCTCATTGAAGCTAACAAAGTGACGCTCCCAAGACAGTGTGCATCCAGGCCCAGACACTAGCCTGGAAGAACCCCGACAGTACTGGCTCCTTGGATAGAGATACACCGCAGCCACTCTCCTGTGAATATCACACATCACAACTGCAGCAACAAGATGACAGGAGGCGAGTCCTGCCTTCATGATGCATGTTTGCAACACTGTCTAGGTTTGGGGATGTCAAATATTGGAACTGGGTATTACTGCTTGCTGGATTGCAATAACTCAGATGGACGTATGGACCCGCTAAGCAAACCTGGAAACCTAAGAACTTTTTGGAATGTGAGCAATTTAAGCAGGCTGGTCTGCTACCAGGTAAGGTTTTAAAGCCAGTGGGAATGATTTTCATCCATTCATATTCCCAAACAAAGAAGAACGGTAAACTTGTTCCATTTGTATTTTATGGTTGGCTAATAGAGCAGTTCACTTTGTGAAGGAAATGCTGGGACCTAATTGCTCTGAGTGTCGATCTTTCACAGGGAATTATACCTTTGGCTAATCGTCTGTGATTGTGCCTTAGCTGAAGGAAGGATTGCTTTGTACCACATGGTAGGATTTGGGGTAAATAAAACCAAAATCCACACAGCTGGACCAATAAACATCGTGATGAATGGAGAAAAGGTGGACATTTTCAAGGACTTTCTTTTCAATGCTCACAGGGGCAGCAGTCAAAATAGCAAACCAAGGATTGCCAATCTGCTGCCCAAGACCCCTTTTACATATTAAAGATCAAAGGTGTCACTTTGAAGACTAAGGTGCTCCTGACCTGGGCGATGGTCATTTTCAATGGCTTCATATGCAGGTGAAAGCTGGAGACTGACCAGGGAGCCTGCAGAAGGATTGCTACATTTGAATTATGATTTTGGTGAAGAATATTGAAGTCCTGCCAGAAGAGCAAACCAATAGACCTTGGAAGAAGTTAAGCCAGAATGCTCCTTAGAAGCACGGATGACAAGACTTCCTACCAAGACTTCTCATGTACTTTGGATATGTTATCAGGAAAGAGTAGTCCCAGGAAAAAGAAAATCATGCTGGGTCAAGTAGACCAGTGAAAACAACAAAGACCATCAAGGAGACGACTGACAAAGGGGCTGCAATACTGGACTCAAACAGAATGTTCGAGAGGCTGTTACGGGATGGTCAATGCTTTGGTCTCTTGTCTATCAACTCTATAAATCAAAACCAACCTGACATCACCTAACCACAGCCACGGGATTTGGGGTGAACAAAAAGATCAACATCTTCCAATGTCAGAGTTACCAAGCTCGCTTTGTCATTAACCAAATGTCCTTGCTGTGGGAATGATTTCCTGTACCTCCCGCAAAGCGAGGCAGGAAGGAGATTTCATATCATGTTGCATTAATATTACATGAGAACATCGTTAGGGACACCTGCCCCTGGCCTCTCCACATTCGAGCTCTAGATAAGAGGAATCTCAATGACCCTCTCCAGTACTTCATTTCAAATTCCCATGAGCTCCCCTCCCAAGGTGTTTGCAAAGAAATAAACTGAGATTTTATTTAACGGCAAGTTCAGCTTTGAAATGTTTAAGATAAAATGTGTTGTTGTAACAAAGCAAAGTACTGATTGACACAAGTATCCTGGTCAGTATTAGGGTATGCTTTTTTCCCCCCATAAAGCCAAGCAGAAAATATTAGCTTTTCAGGCTATGCAGTCTCTGTCACAAATGTCTTATGGGGTAGTCAGAAACAAGACATCAGTGACTAGCCATGACTGGATTCAAATAAAACTTTATTTATAAAAGTACAGCCATCCACAGGTTAGTTTGGCCTTATCGTTTGTGACAGACACCTTTGTTTCATTGTGTGCTGTGTGTAAGAGAAGTAGTCTTCTTTGAACTGATAGGACAGGAGAAGAGAGAAGGTGCAATACAAGAGTGCTTCGAAAATGCTTGTGGGAAAATGCCGTTATCTTTCAATTCCATTTTTTACAGAAGTTTGTAAAGCTCCTCTTACGCTTAAGAAGACAGTCATGGAAGCATTAGAACTGTGGAACACATCCTCCAATACAAAAAATATCAGACCTCTTAAAGGAAAACAAAAGCATTATTTTTGTCCGCATATGCAAAAATCACAAAAGGGTAAAGGTATACTGGGGTAAATCATGAGAATTAAGAATGCCAAACAAAGATCTTGTAAATGTGTTACCTCATTATAAAGCCATACACATACATGGTAAAAAAGATAGTATGGTATAGAAATGATAAAGGAACTACATTATGTGGATTGGGGAATATTTAAAGTGCATAGCTACATAAAATCACATCTCACCATGTAAGCTGGGTCTCTTGATTGCTGATTAAACCCATACATTCTCAAGAATGACAGGCAAGAGAAGCTAGAGCTAAATAGAGGAATGAAAAATATGTTGATCTCAACTTTTCACTTTCTTCAGAAAATATTTTTAGGGGTCCACATTTTAGTCTCACTGCCATCTTGATTCCGACTTACAACAATCCCTTAGGCCAGGGCAGAAGTGCCTCCACGGGGCTTCTAAGAATGAAAGAGGGGAAAAGCCTCATTTTTCTCCCTTGGAGAGGCTGGTGGTTTCAAACTGCTGACCTTGTGGTTAGTAGTCTAACATATAAGCCATTACATCACCGGGGTCCTTATTTTAGTAAAGGTTCTTTTTCAAGCCACAAAAGCAAGAGGACGAAATATGACTTCATGTTGATTTTTATCATCATGTAAACAATAATTCCTCACTGAATCCTCCATTTCGCACAGAAAACGAATGTTCTACGCGCTTGAGAAATGACACATTTCCAGCAGCAAGTCTGGTAGTGATTCAAGAGTTTGTCACCTCTCTGCGCAGTTACAGGAAGGTCTCCATGGCACCGAGTCCTTTTGTAATAAAACACAAAATAAGACTTCACATATGGGTAGAAACGAAGAATCGGTTGTGTCAGATATTGGGTGGTGTAGTGGCTACATGCTGAGCTGTGATCCACATGGTTGGCGGTTTGAAACACCAGCCACTACACAGGAGAAAAATGTTTGTTTGTTTTTCACTCCTGTAAGGTTATAGTGCAGGAAGCTCACAGCAGCAGTTCCACCCTGTCCTACAGGGTACCTATGAATTGGTACCAACTCAATGACAGTGAGTTGGGTTTTGGAGTTTTACATGACTGTGAGGCCACGAGGGGTCCACTGATACCATCGTACCCAAGCACCAGGCTGCTAACCAAAAAGTTGGCCGTTTGAACCCGCCAGCTGCTCTGAGGGAGACATATGAGGCAGTCTGCGCCCATAAAGATTTGCCGCCTAGGAAACGCTGGATCTGGTTTGGTTTGGCTATTCTGTGTATATTGGTATCCGATCTCCTTTTAAAAGCCATGTGTGCTCACGTGTGTGTGATTAACCGTAGTTCAGCTTAATTATTAAAGAAGTCTTCCTTGAGCATCAAGCCATCCATGTGGGATCAAATAGGAACCAAAGAGCAGGCAGAGAACTTGGGGGCACCGAGCTGGTGCTAATGGCCAGGGACCATTCAGGAAAGAGGTCTGAGAGCAGTCACACAACTTGGAGAATGTAGTCCACGTGACTGAATTGCACAAGTAGAATCTGCTGAACTGGTGTACATGCTCAACAGCAGTGACAAGTAGTTGTTTTTCCTTATTAAAAAGACTTATTGTTAGACTCCTATTAACAATTCTAACCTTTACTTCCCCAACTCTACTCGAGAATCTATGCTCCCAAGAAGAGCACCCTTACTTCTTCAATATCTTTCTTCTTTCCTCCCAATTCTGGGTACTTCAGAGGCAATTATAGGCAGGACTACGATTCCCGGGGAACAAGTTCATTGGTGGAAAGGACTTGAGTCAGTCGTCAATAGAGAGTGAATCATCCACAATGGAGAACCACCTTCTTTGCCAGGGAACAACAAGGCTGATTCCAGTGTGTGGGAGCGGGGCAGATGGGGGCAGTATTTTGAAGGAGCCCAACCAGCCTCTCCCAGCAAGATAATGGACTTACAAATTGGAGTACACACAAATGCATAGAGACCCACATCTGCTGATGCCCCACACTAAATGGCATTCATACAACTGGACACACTGAAGTGAGGGTCCCTAGTTGAGAGACCACTGAAGTTATCTGAGAGTAGATCTGACTTAGCCTTCAACATTATCTCCCTGTCACTTGTCCCTTCTTTCACATTCACATTATCTCCCTCAACTAGCACCTAACTGTTTCAATCTTGAGTCAGATTCAATGACTCTATAGTTGCTGACGAGTGGTGTAAATCAGTGGTTCTCAACCTTCCTCATGCCGCGACCCTGTCATACAGTTCCTCATGTGGTGGTGACCCCCGACCACAAAATTATTTTCGTTGCTACTTCATCACTGTCATTTTGCTACTGTTATAAATCATAACTATCTGATATGCAGGATGTATTTTCATTGTTACACATTGAACCTAATTAAAGCATAGTGATCAATCACAAAAACAATATGTAATTACATATTGTGAAATATTTATTTTTAATGACAAATGAAATTTTGTCTTGAAGCATGGTGTGGCGTGGGTACTTTATGCCAGTATTGGTAAGTGGGTATATCTGCATGTGGGTGGACCCACCTGGAGACGGATAGAGGAGCTGTGTCTCAGTTCCTAAGACCATCGGAAATATGTGTTTTCCGATAGTCTTAGGTGACCCTTGTGAAAGGGTCGTTTGACTCCCAAATGGGTCATGACCCACAGGTTGGGAACCGCTTGTGTAAATGGTTAAGATATTAAGCTCCAACCAAGAGTGTTGGAGTTCAAGGTCATCTGGAAGCACCTTAGAAGTAATAGGCCTGAGATCTCCCTCTGAGAAAGCTGCCATCGAAGGCATAATTATGGAGCACCATTCTATTCTGACACACATGGGGTTGACAGAAATTGGACTTGACTCTTTGGCAACTGGTTAAAAAACAAAAAGCCTACAGGATCCACAAAGAGTGTTTGGAACACTGATTCCTCAGAGGAGCCCTGGCGGAGCAGTGGGGTCAATGATGGGCATCAATCTAATCAAAGGCCAATGTTTCCCACCAACTGGTTACCAGCAACCCTTCAGGGGAAAAGATGAGTCAATCCGTTTCCACTAAGGTTTACAGTCTCAGAAACCCTATTCCCTGTAGGGCCATTATGAGTGGGGTTCAACTCAAAGGTAACGGGTTTGGCTTGAGACACCTTGGACGCAGACTACATTCAAATGGCAAGGGTCAGCACCTGAAAATGTTTTCTTTGATCATCTTTTCAGCGTAGATGCTTTGTTCCTCACTAATCCTGATTCCGTGCAGGTTGTATGATTGAATCTTCTTCTCCACATCTCCTTGATGGAGAGGCAGACCACTACTCTCTCAAAATGTTACCGCAAGGCAACCCCCAAAAAACTCTGCTGCATCCTTTATCAGGACTATTTTTTTCTTTATGGATTTGGAGGCAGGAGAATCAGGACATTCCCAGGTTCAGGATCGCACAAAGGGTAGAAACAAAGTTTGTGAAGATGACTACATGGAAATACCCGGTTCTAGCCTAGTATGTAAAAGAGGGCTTGCACCTAGTAGTAGCACTTAATGTAGGCTTGATGCCTGATTGGATTTTACCATCTTGTTTGATGCAAGATATTTCTCTGCTCCATTCCCTTCCTTGCTATAAAAACTAAACCCAGGAGTTAGGGGAGAAGGTTTTTGAAAAGGAATAATGCTAACAAAAACACATATGGAAAAGTAAAACGCCTTGACTCGTGGAGACATAATTGCACCGTGTGGGTGATAAGTTCACTGAAGTCCAAGCAAATTCACCACTATTTAGAATTCAGAGGAATGTTTTCATCAGAAAGTGGTCTGATGGGCTGTCAAGGTCAATACTTCATTCACTCTTATTTGCCAGGTTTAGGTAACTAAGCACCGCACAAGAAAGATGCATATTGAGACAGATTTCGGAACCAGTTCATCGTCATTAGAAGAACATTAACCAAGAGAGAACAAATGAAACAATTAACAGTTTTCCATAGCGTCAGTTCTAACTCACTGTGACTCCAGGGGGTTCCGTAACATGTCCAGTGGCTGATTTTCCGAAAGAAGATCACTGGGCAGTTTTTTTTTTTTTTGCTTTGTTCTGTTTTGTTTTGTTTCTTCTTTTGTGGGACGTATTCCAATCTTTTGTTTAGCAACCACATGCACTACTTGTGCACCGGCAGGAACTCATTGAGTTCTGCTGAATTACACACACCTGGACAACGTTTTAAATACAGCCATTAAAAGTCAGGTAAATGATGAAAGTCACCTTCAACATACCAATTGGTAGCACTGACCCGCACCCACTCAACGGTTCCATCATGTCTACATTTTTATAATTAATCTTTCCAACTAACTGATAAAAAAACAAGAACTCCCCCCCCCCCGAAAAAAATCAATAGAGCAGGTTTCCTTTAACTACCTACAGACAAAACTAATCTCAACATTTTTTTCTAGGTACAACCACAGGCTTTTAAATATTTTAATGTCTCTTGTTTACATAAAAGCATGTAAGAGGAGAGAGCAAGATACTCTTGTAAGGGATACATTATATGTATCTTTCTATGTAGAGTAGGTATCACATGAGCGCCCCCGGATGAGTTACCCTAACCAGTACCAGATTAGCCTGACCAATCCCTGTGGAGAACACCTCAGTTTCTTGCTTCCTAGGGAGTGTGTTTTTAATTGACCACATCTTTAAAAAGCTTCTACAGGATCAGATTAATCATGTTCAATGTTACAGAGACAATGCCTTACAAAGAAATAGCTGTTTCAGAAAAATCACAGGGTTGCTGTTTACAGTGTCTGGACAGGAGTTTAAATCTTTAGAAAACTTGCCAAGAAGGATACCAAGACCATACATTCTTCTTGTCTATTTTTCCCAATGGCCACATACATCTGTGTATAAGGTATTAAAACTGATGGAAACCTGGGCTTCCCCTGAGAGAAGCCAGGGTAAGCCCACCTTCACATATATAACTAGACTTTGTGAACAAGGCTCTGTGTAGAGGTGTGTATCTTTCTGGTTGTCAAGTTTTAGCGTATCTGGATTAGGCAATTCTAAAATAAAAATGAACAGAGTTTCAAACGGATCCTTCTACTTACCCGATGTTGTTTCCATCTCTACAAATATCGGAGCGAGGGGCAGTCACTGTCTCTCTTAGCTCGTCTTCCATACTCTTTCCACTGACAAAAGGCTAAGACCTCCAAGTGTAACTTTCTTTTTGTCGTCACTGATCACCCTGTAATTATTGACATGTTTGGCAAACAACCCAAGAAAGTTACAAGCACAATTCCATGGTGCCATTCTTTCGCTGGAGCTCCAGGTTCCTGCCATCTCTGGGAAATCTCCTAGGGGGTTTGTCAGCCTTATAAATGGCTCCTGAATATGGCCTCTCATGCTTCCTTCTTGATGGGTGTTGAATTCAGGCCTTCAGTTCCCCCTCTGCCTCCATTTTCATAGCTTCGAAAATAGCCAGGTGGCCTACTCTCAACCACTTAGAGTTAATTAGTCTCTGTTTATTTGTAAGCTTCAATCTTCTTGACTTTTAACATCTGCTTCTTGTACTCAATGTTTCCCATCGATCATGGCTCACTGTTACCTCTGGCGAGGGTGGCCAGTGACCGGGGCAAAGTTTCAACCCAGCGTCAAGGCACTTTCCTACCTATTGGCGAGCTAGACAAATAATTGTCGGATAAGTGAATAAACTTAGACAGAGACAAAGAATCTATAGATCTGCATAAATGTCAGAGTATCTACCAAGTGTGGTGCAACTTGTGTTTGTTCTCAGTTACCATGGCAGTGCCCGAGTAGCGTTAAAGGAAGAATATAAAAAATTGGAGATTCACTTTACTATCAGATGCTGGAAGTGACAGCCTTGTCCTTAGCCAACTTTCACCTTCTCATCTCTGACAGGCCTTTGTGAACTTGAAAACTGTAAACTGTAAAATTGACCATCAGCATATGTTTCGCCTGTAATAACATGCAAAGGAGCCCTGTTAGTGTAATGGGTTATGTGTTTAGCTGCTAACCTCAAGATCAGCAGTTCGAAACCACCAGCAGCTCTGCAGGAGTCTGATGAGTCTTTCTACTCCTATAAAGAGCTACGGTCCCACAAACCCACAGGAGTAGTTTGGTCTTGACCAATAGGGTTGCTATGAGTCAGAATTGACTCACTGGCAGTGGGTTTGGAGTAGTGACGAACGCACAGCATCCCTCCAAAGAAGGCTTCAGTGGCCTCCAATGGCTAAATGTTGAAGGGGGAATCTCTGGACCAGTTTCCCAGGAATAGTTTACTTAAGTTGTCCCCATGAAGAAACACCACACGTATTCCTCATAGACATGGCTCAATGCAGAAATGTCAAAGAATTTCTGTCCTTGACTTTCTTTTTTTTCAAATCATTTTATTGGGGCTCATACAACTATTATCACAATCCTTACATCCCTCCATTGTGCCAAACACATTGAACATTGGTTGCCATCATCATTTTCAAAATATTTTATTTCTACTTGAGCCGTTGGTTTCAGCTTCTCGTTTTCCCCTCCCTCCCCCACCCTGCTTTCCTCATGAATCCTTGATAATTTTTAAATTATTATTAATTTTTCATGTCTTACACTGACCAATGTCTCCCTTCACCCACTTTTCTGTTGTCCATAACTCAAGGAGGGGGTTATATGTAAATCATTGTGATTGGTTCCCCATTTTCCCTCTACCTTCCCCTTGCCCTCCTTGTATGGCTACTCTCAATATTGGTCCCAAGGGGTTTCCATGTGTTTCCCACTGGATTCCATGTGTTTCCAACTCTTTTTAGTACCCATGTACATGCTCTGGTCTAGCCAGGTTTGTAAGGTAGAACTGGGGTCTTGATAGTGGGGGGAGGGGAGGGAGCATTAAAGAACTAGAAGAAAGTTGTATGTTTCATCGGTGCTGTACTGCACCCTGACTGGCTCATCTCCTCTCCACAACCCTTCCATAAGGGGATGTCCAATTGCCTACGGATGGGCTTTGGTTCTCCAATCTGTGCTCCCACTCATTCACAATGATATGATTTTTTTCTGTTCTGGGTCTTTGATGCCCAATACCTGATCCAGTCAACACCGAATGATCACACAAGCTGGTATGCTCCTTCCATGTGGACTTTGTTGCTTCTCAACTAAAGGAGACTTATTTATTTTCAAGCCTTTAAGACCTCAGATGCTATATCTTTTGATAGCCAGGCACCATCAACTTTCCTCACCACATTTTCTTATGTGGACCCACGTTGTCTTCAACGATCATGTCGGGAAGGTGAGCATCATGGAATGCCAGGTTAATGGAACAAAGGGTTCTTGCGTTGAGGGAGTACATGATTGGAGGCCCAATGTCCATATGCTACCTTAATACTAAACCTATAAGTATATGTACACAGATCTATTTCTCCATCATCATCAATAAATATATTTACATATGTACATGCCCACATGTAGATGTCTATCGATGCCCTTTGCCTCCTAGTTCTTTCCTCGATTTCCTTCTCCTTTCCTCTTGTCCCACTATCATGTTCAGCCTTCATTTGGGTTTCAGTAATTCCTCTTGGTTACATTGCCCTTGTCCTTGACTTTCAAGAAGCATTAGACTAGAGAGCGGAAAAACAAGCACTACAAGGGAGCTTCAAAGCTCATTGAAAATGTCCATAATCTCTCACTTCCATTTTTCCACTAGCTTTTGAAAGCCCGCTCATACATTGCTAACACTAAACTTTGTGCTTTTGTTTTAAGTTAAAGATGGATACTCCACCAGACCCACTATTTCCAGGGTTATAGAACTGCATTGAGGAGCCCTGGTGGTGGTGGGCTATGAACCACAAAATGAACAGATCAAAACCACCAGCCCCTCTGAGGGAGAAAAATGAGGCCTTCTCTTCCTGATCGAGTTACAGTCTCACTGGATGAATTGTTCCTTGGGGGGAAGCACCGCAGGGCAGATTAGAAGGAAATGGGAGCTAATAACAAGAAGTACAAGAAAAGTAAAATGATCTCAACTGATTATGGTGGTGATTGCACAACACTTATTGACTTGATTGAACTATTGATTTGTATGATATTTGGATTTTGTCCCAATGAAACAGTTAAAAAAGAGTGATAATATTGGAAATCCCATAGGAGCAATTCTACTCTTTCCTGAAGAGTTGCCACAAATTGGAATCAACTCAACGGTACTGTTTGGCTTTTTTTTTTTTTTTTGAGAACTTCTTTACCAAAAGTTGCAAGACTCACTATTTGCATTATGTTTTAATGCCTCGAATAATTTGGGACCAACGGTGGTAGGTCAAATCCACACAGTGACTTACCCCAAAGGAAAGGCCTGTCCATCAGCTTCCCTAAAGATTCTCTCACACTGCCCTCAAGTCAATTCTAACTCATAGCAACCCCTTAGGGCAAGATGTGCCCCTGCGGGTTTCCAAGTCTGCCCATCGGTATGGGAGTAGAGCAGTTCATCTTTCTCCCGAGGAGAGCCTGGTGGTTCTCAACAGGCTGATGGTGCCCACCTCGTGCTAGCAGCCCAAGGAGTAACCCCCCCACCCCCGCCACCCTAGGAGGCAATTCTATTCGGTCATTCACACTCAGGATCACCAGGAGTCCTAATCAGCTCAGCAACAACGGGTTAGAAACTATTTGCTTTATGTCTTGAGTTATTACATAGATGACTTAGCAGCCATATCAAGGCCTCTACTTGCAGCCAATAGGGAGTCTCTACTTCCTTCTAGAGTGCATCGGCCTGCAGCCCAAGAATTCCCACACAAGCAGAAGTGGGTTCTCGACTGGTCTCCACGTCAGTAAACCGGCCCTTGTAACGAGACACAGCACTCGCTCGCTAGACTTAGAAGGCAAACATACCTGCTTTGTGTACTGCAGGAAGGCGGCTCATGGACAGTGTTACTAAATGAAAGCCAGGCCTAATGAGAGCCAAGGTTGCCAGCCAGGCAAGGCGTGCCTGATGTCACCGGATCCTCACAGAGGCCTGCCTCCCAAAGATGAACTGTTTCTTATCCACGGCGGCCTGGCCTGTCTTGGCAGGGCCTGAAACCTATTTAACCTTAGCTCTGCCAGTCCCGTTTCTGGGGGTCGGTCCCCAATCAAGGCAGCCTGATTGACACTGATTTGGGGTTTACACAAAGCAGGGAGCGTGCATCAGCGTTCCATCTGATTTCTGCGGGGAAGCATCTGACCTCTTTTGTAAGAGAAATTCTGAGCTTTGTTTACTTATGTCAGTTCCTTAACGTGAAAGAGACGGTGAGGGGGGCAGAGGGGGGCGGGTAGGAGGGGGGCGGTGCAGAGGGGAGGGGATGGAGGAAAGAGCCAAGGATTGCCTTTGCAGCCTGGGGTTCCTAAAACCATTCGAAAATGGTGCAAAATGAGTTGTTAGGGAATATCAAAACGTGTATGTCCCTACCCTGTATTGGTCGGCTTGACGGGCTAGTGTAAGGGAGGAAAATTTAATCAGGAAAAGGAACTAGGAAATTGCATTAATTTAGTGACTTAAGTTCGAAGATTAAGCAAAGAAATTAAAAAATGTGCATCAGCCAGATGTGTTTTTCGGTCCTCAAACTGGACCATTGTCTAGTTTTCCCTTTTGCCACTTGGGAGGGTGGACAGGCGCCAAGTAGGAAGGACAAGGGGCCCCGTCCTGAAACCACATCGCACCGATTCGTTTTCACCCCTGTGCTTCAGAGAGTCTCTGCTTGAAAACCCAGCGCTTCTGTGCTTTATCCTTCTTATGAGAGGCAGGAAAAGCAGACACCAGATCCCTGAGTTGGAAGTGCAATTGCTTTTACGTGGCACTCTATGAAATGAGATGCTTCAGGGAGCCGGGGCGTTATCAACCGCTCCGGTGGAGGCCGCCGCAGCACCGAACACGGCTTTGCATCCCAGTGCAGACGGGAGTCTGGGTTCAGCGAGCAAACGACCCATGGCCTTTGGGTTGATTCCAATGCCTGGTGACCCCATGGGGCTGGCTCTATAGGGTTCTCTTGCCTGGACTCTGCAGAAGCAGATGGCCACGGCTCTCTGCAGCGCTACTGAGTGAGTTCCCCAGCAGCTGGTTGGTTAACATCCTGCTGTAAATGGGCTGTGCAGTGGAAGGACCTCGCTCCAGGATTAGACTTGGGGAAATATGTTTAGCCTCCACATGGGATAAATGGCTCTCACGTTAGGTCATTGGGAGGACCCAGCAGAGTGTGACTTGGTCACTTATGAGCTCTGCCACGTGGTACCTGGCATGGGTAACTTTTCTAGGCCCTAAATCGAGGTAATGGGAGTGAGCAGGTGGAGGAAGGAGTGTAGTATTTGATTATTT
The DNA here is from genome assembly GCF_050624435.1 of Tenrec ecaudatus. Taxonomy (NCBI): domain Eukaryota; kingdom Metazoa; phylum Chordata; class Mammalia; order Afrosoricida; family Tenrecidae; genus Tenrec; species Tenrec ecaudatus. Next base: position 16,894,859 of record NC_134542.1, on the reverse strand, counting down.
TAGGCCAGGGGAAGCCAGAGATTTTACACTAAACCTTGCCTTTCCATAAAACTAACCCCGCTGGTGCTGTGGGCTCGGCGTTGGTTGCTAACCATGAGGCGGGGGTTCAAACTCATCGGTTGTTTTCATGGGAGACAGACGAGGCTGCCCGCTCCCAGAGGATTTACCGTCTGGGAAAGACAGAGGGGCAGTTCTACCCTGTCCTACAGGATCATTATGGGCTGGCATCCACAGGAGTGGCATTGGTTGCATATGAGTGAAGTGCTTCTTCTTCAGTTATTTTCTAGACGTCAACAGAGAGTTGTAAATCAGGAAAAAGAAAGAAAAATGTTTTGAAAATGGTGATGGAACCATATGTATAAATGTGTTTGATACAATTGACATATAGATTGTTGTAAGAGCCCCCAAAAAATGATTTTTAAGTGCAATTGTTTTATGCCCCATTTGATGGAATGAGTGGGGACCTGGTGGTATATTGGTTATGCATTGAGCTGAAATCTTCAAGAATCAGCAGTTCGAAACCACTAGCTGCTCTGCAGGAGAAAGACGAGGCTTTCTACTCCCCTAAAGAGTTATGGTCTCACAGAAACACACACTTGACAGCACCTGGCGCCATCTGCTCCACTTAACCGTGACTCTCCTGGCTTCCACCCGAATGCCTCTCAACCACCCAACTTGAAGAAGAGGCCTAAGCCTTGTAGAATCAAGAGCCACAACGAGAAGACCTACTTCACAACCTGCTTCATCCTCAGACACTCATTTCAGGCTCTGCTCCCTGTGCTACAGCACCCAGTCTCGAGGCTCCTTTCCCTTGCTGCATGCTCAGCGGTGCCTCCTGGCCGAGACTCCTTCACCTCTTCAGCTCAAAGCAAGGGCCAACCTGACTTCAGCTCTCCCAAGATGACCAAGCAGCCGGACTACTTTGAGAACAAAGCAGAATTGCCAATGTTACCAAGTACCTCTCAGCCTTCCTAGGTGGGGTGACTGCACAGGAGTGTGGAATTTAGGGGCTGGGGGTTTCCTGTTGGCTCCTGGGTGATTACAGGTGTTGCCATCTCTGCCTTGAGTGAATGTGGACCATGTCATTCCAGGTTTTAGGAAGACCCTGCGTCTGGCCATGCAGGTACAAGACCAGGCCAGCAAACAAATCAGTAAGAAATAGCCCTAGTGATGACTGTAAATAAATTTTAAAATAATGGAAGTTTCCCACAAACTTTGTGAAGCCCCCTTGTATATCTGTCTCACAACTTTTGCCTGTTCAGTTATTTACAGGTTTAAGCCTATTAACAGCAATTACAACAATATGTTTTCATGCATACCATTCCATGATCCATGTGGTTTTTCCATCCCCGCTGTCCTCCACCCCCCACTTTCTGTATACTGACCCTAGTAATAAACTTTGATAGCTATACATCTATCTACATCTATATCTATGTATCGATCTAAAGAGTTACAGTCTCAGAAACCCAGGGCATTTCTACTGTCTTACGGGATCTCTATGAGACAATATCGACTCTATGGCAGTGAGTTGTGCTTTAGGTTTTTTCTTTTTCTTTTTTGGTTTAGGGAATGAGATGCTAAAGTGAGCTGGGGCTGTAGAGTTAAATGGTTAGAGTAGAGGCCTTGGAGGACTCAAACCTGACCTTGAATTCAAGTACAAGCATGACTATGGGTTCAGGAATCAAAACAAAAGGCCCCTGCCCTTGTGGATGCCCTTGTTTATTCTTATGTTCTTCAAACTTTTAACTGGGAAAAGTTCAAACCTTCAAAACTGGCAAGAATACAAGTGACCTGCAAATCTTTCAGCTTGATGACCACTTGTTAAATCATCACCTCTAATAACTTCAGGTGTTTCCTTGAGAATGAGACCAACTCCTCTTCTGGATCTGCAGTACCATTATCACAAGAAGGTGGAAGACATTTGTCCTCTAGCTAAGACTGATAGTAATTTCCCACAGTCTCCAGAAAGAAAGAGCTACGTATGATGAGTAAATGCCTGGAGACTTACAGACTTAAATGTCCAATGAAAATGAAAACACACCTCAGCGAGTCAGGGCAGAGAATGTTGCACCATGGGTCGGACTACAAGCCCAAATCGAGGCGCCGCACTGTGAGGGCCATGTTTCCCTCTGGCATGCGAAGTTCCTCCTTCACTTTAAGCCAGGACCTTCTTCTGCCTCTCCTTCCAAAACCCAACTTCCCTTTAGCACAAATACCGTACAATTGGCTGCACGAATCCAATATTCAACAGCTCTAATTAGGAAAGGAAGAAAGAAATGAAGGCATATTTTTCATAAAGTGAAAAACTACAGCTGAATTCGTTTTACTTAGCAGCAATTAAAGCGCATTTGTGAATTTATAAATATTTTGTAGCATGGTTTTGCAAGTGTTTCTATTTTGAGCAGTGACAGGTGTTTGTTGTTTAAAATAAATAGCAATCCTGGGGTATTTCACTTAGGATTCAAAACATGTCACTGTGGAAGAACTCAATTGGGTGCCAGCTAAATGTTCTTCAGACACAAGATCTGAAATGCCCCGCTTAATTAAGTCTGGCGTGGTGTCTGTGTAGCAGGTGAAGAAGGAACTATTTTGCCTACTGGCATTTCATCTTCAGACAGATTCATCTGAGTTATAAATCTTAGTAGCCCCATTGTGTAGATGAGAAAACTGAGCTCAAAAGGCTTGTATGACTTACCTAAAGCCTTTTGCCAAAAAGTAGCAGAATTGGAATTTAAACACAAGAACCAAATATTCCCCCCAATGGGGTGGTTGCAGGAGACAAAGGACAAACCCTTGTTTCTAGGCCAAATTTGTCCTGCTGCTATCTACCCTTCTCTCTTCCCAGTGCTACTCGGATTTCTGTGCAAACACTCCTGAGGAGCCTGCCCCACCGGTTCTCTCAAAGGCTCAGATATATGGGAACCTGGAGCTCTCTGGGCTTAGGCTCAGGCTAGAATCCCTCCATGTTCATAATGCCAGGCCAGGTAGAAACTCGAAGCAGAACAGGTATTTGGTAAATATCCAAGGAATACAGGAAAGAATGCAATGCATGCAATTAAATCACACCAGTGTGATTGATTGCTGTAGATAGATAGATTAGATAGATAGAAGATAGATAGATAGATAGGTAGATAGATAGGTTGATAGATAGATGATCGATAGATGATATATAGATAATGAATAAAAGCCTCTTATTGTCAGATCCATTCCGACTCAGAGCGCCCCCTTGTGTAAGCAGAGCAGAACGGCCCCATTGGGTTTTCTCAGCTGCAACCTTTCCAGAAGCCGATTTCTTCTGACTTTTCTTCTGTCGTGCCTTTTGGTGGGTTGGAACCACCCATGTGAAGTAGGTCAGTAGTTGAGTGCTTTGTGGGCACTATCCAGGGACCTTGTGATCTCATTTAATCACCTCTGTTTTCTTCTTGGCCAGGTCGATAAAGGGACAGAAGTAGGGTGGGTGGCAGGGTCGAGCAGGGGTAGGTTTATAAAAGAGACACAGCTCTCTTCTCAGCCAGAGTGGGCCACTGCTGGGCCAAATGCCGGAGTTGAGCGACAGGAAGAATCCCTTTAGAGTTGCTTTTCTGTTTCCATAGCACTTTGGGTTTCATGCTCTGCAACCATTAATTATTGATTCCTCAAGGCACTCTTGAGAGATCTTACAGAGAAAGAAACACACACACACACAGCAAGACCGAGTGCCTTTCCAAGCCTAAGCGCACCAGGGTGAGAATGACAACTGGCCCCAAGTTTCCACTCCCGCGCTCTGCTCCCCACAGCTGTTTCTTTAACCCTTCTTTCTAACAGTGTAGAAGTAGAATCTGGCGTTCAGAAAGCCATCAGAGTAGAATCCACCCACTGGTGCTTAATCATAAGTGAAAACTTTCAGGAAAAAATGACTTTAGCCTTTTGAAACTCAGGACATTTGGGTGAGAAAGGGAAGCAGAGTGGTGACCTGTGCAGTGCTGCACCTTGACTCGGGTCCTTCCTTCCTGAGGAAGGGGTGACCAGGGCGGGGCAAGGCTTGATGGAGTCCACCAAGTTGAACACTGGGGATGGTTTGTGCTCTAACTGCAAAGCAGAATTTCAGTAAGGCATGCAGAGTTCTATGGGGAATGCCTGTCGTGAGGTGAGTCAACCTGCTGTTGGGACAGTGGTATGCTCCACTGCCTCCACCATCCCTTCTGCAACACCACCTGTGCAGGGGTTACTGATGGTCTCCCGATGGTCTGCACTCTGCTGCTAACGTTCTGTGGTTGTAAAGTTAGCACCCTCTCTGTGGTGCTGCAGAAGATAGGCCTGGCAATCTGCTTCCATTGAGATGACAACCAGGAAAACCCTGGGAAGCAGATCTACGCCTAAAGGCAGAGTAACCTGAGTCAGAGGACCCTGGGTGATGATATTTTAATGTCCCTTTACTGTCACTTCCTGAAGTCCAAGACTTCCATGTCCTGGTCACCCCTCGGGTTTTTAATCCCTGTAGCCTACAAACTCCTAACCGCACCCAATATCCCACCATGCGGCTGCTTTCCCAGCCCCGCTGACTACTTCTAATCTCGAGCCTAGCATCCGTCAAATGCCCTCTCACCCCCAATAATGTCTTGGATCTTGTGCCTTCTTGTCCCCTCTGGGATTTGGCCATTGTCCAACAGTACTACTGCCCGATCTCCCTCCTTCAGGACAGTGATATATCTATCCATGTAGCTCAGGGCCTGGACACAAAGTTGGATCAATCTTGTTCTTCTCGGCTGTGTTATTCTGGCTGGACTAGAGAAACAAATCCACAGACATGCATATGTGTATAAGAAAGAGGTTTATATACAAGAGCAATTGAACACTGAGAAAACATCCCAGCCCAGTCCAGATCAGGTCCATAAGTCCAATATTAGCCCATATGTCCGATACCAATCTATAAAGTCCTCTTCAGACTCACGAAACACATGCAATGAAGTCAAATGCAGGACGATCACAGGCCAGTGTGTAGAAAGTCCTTGGGTCCAGTGGCAGTGTAAGCATCTCAGTGCTGGCAGGGCTCTCTCTGTGGCTTCTCTGGCTTCCGAGGTCTGGTTGCGTCCATGTGGCTTGTCTTCTGCAATATCTCCCAGGGAGTGGCAGAGAGAGAGAGAGAGGTGCCTTCCGCCTCCAAAGAGGAAGTTCCAGATTTCCCAGAATTCTCAGGAGAAGGCCATGCCCACAGAGAAGTCTCATTGACTATCTCCAGATTGTCAGCCTAGACTCCACCCCTACACTCTTAATCCTTAAATTGACACCAGATTAGGTGACTACCACATCAACACTTCCATGCAATGGCTTATTCCTTCTCTCAAACTGCTGGCATTTCAGTTAGCAGCCTAACCCATCACCTACTTCACCACCGGGGCTCCTGGGCTTGGAAGGCTAGAGGCCTAATTAAATCAACCTGTTTGCTGACCCTTTACCTACAATCAGTTACCTAATAATATTTGGTAAGAAACGAATCACACACACATACACAAATAGGATGCTCTGTTGCATTTAAATGTTTAATCGCCATTCTCAGTGGTTCTGGCAGTCCAATATTTCCCCCCCCCCCCCCGACCGCATCCTTCTCTCGACTAAGAGGACTATGTTATAACTTATAGCGCCCTTAGAGCACCCCCACCCCTTCAGTTCTTGTACCCAGATAAAGATCTAGCCTTGTCTTCATTTCCTAAATCTGTCATAATACCATGTCACAAAACCAGAGCCTTTAAACAAGAGAAGTTTATTTTATCACAGCTCTGGAAGTTAGAAGTCCACATCAGAGTCTTGCCGAGTCTTTCCAACTAAGGCGGTGGTTCTCAACCTTCCTAAGGCCATGGCCTTTTAATACAGTTCCTCATGTTGTGGTGACCCCCCAAACCACAACATTATTTTCATTGCTACTTCATAACTGTCGTTTTGCTACTGTTACGAATCAGGATATCCCTGTGAAAGGGTGGTTCGACCTCCAAAGGGGTCGCGACCCACAGGTTGAGAACTGCTGGGCTAAGTGTTCAGGGAACTGTCCCTGGCCTCTCTCCTAGCTTCTCAGGAATGCTGGCAACCCTCGACACGCCTTTGCTGCTAGCTGACATGCTCACTCTTGAAAACCTGGTTTTTAGTTCTGAGAATTGGTCTCTGGTTTCTAAGTCACTTGAAGCATTGATGGGAGGGTCATCAGTTCTGGGTTATCTCAGAATTTTTCCAGATTTCAGCGGACTTAAGACATGATTCTCTCCCTTCTTTAACGTCACGGAAACTTTCTGCAGCATGTTGTGGCACGGTGTTAACTTTGGATCCCTTCCACGTTAGCTAAGTGTTTATTTGTTCATTTTCTTGTTGACGAAAACTCTCACTGGACACACAGCTCATGTCTAACAATAAGCTCACAAGGGAGATTCTTCCTCTTCTATATAATGAGGTGGTCGCAGGCCAACGCGTCCCTTCATCCTGCCAGCACAGATGCAGGACCATTTGGAGGGCGTTATTTGGACATGGATCTTAAATGCCGGAAACCCTCCACTTCATTTGTGGGACTTTATGCCCCCAAATCAGGGATACAAACTCATCTGTACCCATTCTTCTCTTTGTTCAGAAGTTGAACCACCACTAAACCCAACCCCGATATCTCTTAGATTCTTCAGGGGGCAGTAGTATCTGCTATCTGTTCAGGAAGGCCCCACGGTTCCAGCAGCTCCCAAGACACCTGCGCACTGGGAGACTTCAGGGAGAACATTGCTCACAGTGCACGCATCAGTCCTCCACTCGAAACCCCAACAGTGCAAAAATGTGCTGGGGGCGAGACACGATTTGGCCCCTGAAACATAATTATGTGTATCATGGAAGAAGCACTTCTCCATCCCTTGTTACCAAAGAGCATCGTGACTTCGTTGGTGCTGGACTTAGCCAGGTGCCTTATTTTGACAGCGTGTTGGGTAGAATATATGTCCCCTCTCCTTGACCTTTAGCTCGGCCAGGGGACAGGTTTTCACCAAGAGCATATCATTTATGGGATATGCCTGGATGCTTGAAATATGATTGCACAGTTCAATTTTACCTCCTGCTCTCCAACTTTTGTCACTCGAAGAACATGCTTCACGTCTTGTCTGCCCTGTGAAGGATGAGAGACACGTGGCATAGATCTGGACCTAACCTGCAACTGGGAGCTAAATCAGACAAGCCCAGCCTCGAGCATTTGAACCTTATCCATCGACCCATGACCCAAACCCAATTCACTGCCATCGAGCCAATTTCTGACTCATAGCAACCCTATAGGATGGGGTGGAGCCACCCCTGTGGGTTCCCAAAACTGTAATTCTATGGGAATAGAAATAGTTGTCTTTCTCCCCTACCTGCTCTATGTCCTCTGTTTTAGCGTGGTTTTACTGTATGCATTTATTTTTTAGGGTGGCTTGCATGCATTTTTTCCCCTTTAATGTAGCCCTCCAGACCAATACATGGTGTTCTGATGTGAAAATCAGTTTCTTATGCTAGGTCGGGGACCTAGACACCATCCTAGTCACCACAGTATGGGGTTTTGCCTCCACTGTGTTTTAGTCTGGGTAGACTAGAGAAACAAATTCATAAGCACGCATATGTATATAAGAGACAGTTTTATATAAAGGGAAATTGTACGTTAAGAAAACATCCTAACCCAGTACAGTCTATGACCATAGTCCGATATTAGTCCATATGTCTGGTACCAATCTATAACGTCTTCTTCAGACTCAAGAAACACATGTAATGAAGCTAAATGTAGGATGGTCACAAGCCAGTGGGTAGAAAGTCTTTGGATCCATTGGCGTAGTAAGCATCTCAGCTCTGGCAGGGGTCTCCACGTGGCTTCTCCAGCTTCAGAGGTCTGGTTGCATCCATGTGGCTTGTCCAGTTCAGGGCACTAGGGCAGATCCATGTGTCTTGTCAGCTGCAATGTCTCCAGGGAGTGGCAGAGAGAGAGAAGCATCTCCTACCTCCAAGGAAGAAGAACTAGATCTCCCACAATTCTCACGAGAAGGCCCTGCCCACACAGAGGTCTCATTGGTTATCTCCAGATTGACAGCCTAGACTCCACGCCTACACTCTTAATCCTTAAATTGACACCAGATTAGGTGACTACCACAGACCACCCCTTGTCAATTTAACACTTTCACATAACTCTTTAGCCATATATAATTTTCAAACAATCATAAAATCATATCTGGACCTAAAAGGATAAAACTAAAAAGCATACAATTCAATATTGCCACACTTATTTAAACATAGCATTCTATAAGTGAACAAAACAAAAAATATCCTATGCTTAACAATTGCAGTTAAGTAACACCTATCCCTTAGTCCTATCATCCTATGAATAGATTCCCCCACCTATTAAAGTTGGTAAGCCAACCACTTCATGCCTTTATCCCCCCCGTTTGGGGTATCCAATTTCTATACTACCCACTTACACCAACCGGTGCTCTGAGGAAACAATGATATTCTTTGATGTGAAGAATTTTTATTCCAGTTGCAACCTGGTGAAGTCCACATCCATAAGCAAAGTCAAATCAGGACAGGCCATCCATAAAATCTGTAGCAATACGCACCAGTTCACAGGCTCAAATATCTCTTCTCTTCATCTGGCCCAGTTCTGGTCAACTCAATGCGGGCTGCCTCTCATAGCCTCACCAGGGTGTCCATTGGTCGCCTTGCCTTAGACCAGGGCCCCAACACAAATTCTCAACAAGCCTAGCCCCCTTGGGCTAGGCCATGAACTTTAGGCCAGTCAACCCGCTCTCATCACCTCCTTATAAACCCCTCCAACAAGCTGACAGCAAACCAATCAAAGTGAAACGAGACCAGAATCCAATTTGGGACTCAACTAGGACATGTGGTACCTATGATTAATAGTGACCTGTCCATACGTTTCATGAGTCAGCTGATAGAAATTTTTTTAAATGGCAACTGGAAATAAAAATGCAGTGCAAGTTTTTCCCCACCACCTTAACAAGGCAAGCTTCACATGTCCTTTCAGAGAGGAGTTTACTAATGTTTTTGCTATTTAATTGGGCTCCCGTGAATCATAGTTCACCTAAGTGCACTCAACTGTGCAGGCTTCGTGGAATCTTGGCTGGTGACGCTTTCACAAAGAAGGCTCTTGTCTCAGGGCTCGCTGCTTAATCTGGGTGAATGTTAATAGTCACAGCGTTTGATTCTGATGAAAATATCTACCGGCAGCATTTCTGCATTGCAACCATTTGTTTCTATTATTTTGACAGTTACAAAATGTGGTTGGCTATTGTTTGGGATGCGAAATGGTTTTGTAAGCATTTCAACGTGATGCCCAGGCAGGCAGTCACAATAATTCTTTTCTCCAAATCAATGGGACCACCATATCGCTATTCTTTACTTCAAGGAGAAAATGTGAGCCAGTGAAAGGAACTGAAAAATACTGCATCACAAACTCCCTAAAGGAAATCACAACCAAAGTTAGTGCACAGTCAATATTTTTGCAAAGGCTTGGACAAGCTTTTCTTTGTATACGTGCTTGTCTGAATAGTTAAAGAGAATGGAGAGTCCAGGGAGAAAATCACGCTGTCACAGGCATCGTTCTGAACAGCAAGTATTAGAGAACTCAGTAGAACTTTATTGTGCCTCATGAGTTATACATCAGACAGAAAAGTCAAGTGGGATTTTATGCAAACATATTAAGCAACAGAGAAGTGATTTCTGTCATTAAATAATTTTTAATCATAAAAAATGGAAAATAAGAGACAACACCTTCCAAAGAAGTCCGGGGGAAATCAACTAACTCAAGTCATTCAGTCAATGAGCACTGATTGGATGTTAGCAAGTTAGAATTGACTGTGCTCCAACTCCACCCACTTCACAAACTAATTGAAAAAGGGACATCAGCGACATCTTCAATCAGCCAAAGATGATACGTGAGCTTCAAAGCAATCAACTACACAACTCTGTCAAGCGTAGCAGTAGGATCCTCCAAGTCACTTCAGAGAGCGTTCTGGCAGTTACTGATGCCAATCTGAAGAACAAAGCGTGTGTTTGTCACTTAGGACTGGGGGACTGGAGGACTTTTCTGGACAATGTGACCAACTTCCACGGGAGGAGGACAACTCACCAGCAGAGCATGGGTTCGTCTCCAAGGTCTCCTGGGGAGGAGATCTGCAGCTCTTCCCTGCCTGCCCACCAAGCAAGAGCACTAACAATGCTCGGCTCAGCAGGGCTGTACAGGTCATGGAGCGACCCTTGGACAGGCTGCTGTTGCCCTTCGAGGGAATAAAGGATTATTCCATGACCTTGACCTTCGACAGGAGGACCGTCTGCAGATCTATGAAAGGCGATGCCTACTGAGTGTCTCATTCTCTTAACTGCCCGAAGTACCATAGCCTTGGGTTCATTCTGGAAGCACTTGAAGGAAGCTGGCTTGTTTGTTGGCCTGAGTAATTTTCTCCTTCTTTCTATGTTTCCCTTTCCAAAAGGATTAGAAATTTAATTTCAGAATGGAAAGATATCTACCTATAAAAAGCTCTGTTCTGGTAACAATCCTACCCTCAGAGATTCAAGAAAAATCTGAAAGGAGACATTTCTCTTCTAAAACACATGGATGCAAAAGACAACAATAAATAAATAAAAATACATAGAGAACAGAAAGGAAGGATGGGGGTAGGGGGGACACAGTGCAGAAAAAGCAGTGTGCCACAAGAGGAATGCCCACAGGCCAGTGCTAAGTTCGGGCTTCTAGGCGACCTTGTTCTCTGGTGACAGCGACTGCTGCCTCTCTCTCTTCCCCTACCTCTGCTTCTCTCCCCGTCCCTCTCTCCTCTCTTCCTCTTTACCCTCCTCTCCCTGCCCCCTTTCCTCTTCTCCTCCTCCCCCCTCCTCTCCCTGTCCCTCTTTGCTCACCTCTTCCTCCTTATCTCTCTCCTCATCCCTCACTCTTCTCTCTCTCAGAACTTTACATCTCTTAAATCTCTCCCCAGGAAAATTCCATTGTCTTTCAATTCCATTGTCTTAATAAACTTTTTGAAGCCCTCTCTTACATGTTCCAAGGAGCCCTGGTAGAGCAGTGATTAGTGACCTGGGGGCTAACCTATTGGGTCCTGGTTTGAAGCCACCAGCTACTCCTCAGGAGACAAAAAAAGACAGTCTACCTCCATGAAGATTACAACCTTGGAAAGCCTAGGGAATAGGTCTACCAGGTCTCAGTGAGTCAGAATTGACTTGATGACAATGTTTTGGGTAGATATATGTTACTTTATATGTGTGAAATTACTTATGCTCCTGCCCCAAGACATGCTATTTTTAAGCACCTCATATGCATATGAAAGCTGGACAGTGGATAAGGAAAACCAGAGAAGACTGGGTGTGTTTGCAAAGAGTAATACATTTCTATCAATTGTAAGGAACTATAGAAACGTCGTTCGGGCAGCTAAGCAGCTAAGGCAATGAGAGTCACTCATGATACCACCAGACAGCAGCGGTTGTACCACTTTTTACATAGTTGGCCAACTCTTGCATGTCCCTTGCATGTCCCAGAATTACTGAGCTCCATTAGTTTCTAACTCTCACTGCCATTGAATCAATTCTAACTCAGACTGATCCTAGAGGGCAGAGTAGACTGTAACTCTTTATGGGAATAAAAAACCTCCTCTTTCTCCCCTGGAAAGCTGGTGGGTTCAAACTGCTGACCTTGGTGTTAGCAGCCTACAGTGTAACCACTACACCACCATGGATCCTTGACCCTGTGGCTGCAACACTGGGCTCAGGCATGGGAACCATTGTGAGGACGGGCAGTGCTCTGTTGCGCAGAAGGTCTCTATGCATCAGAACTGACTCGATGACCCTTCACAACTACAACCTAAGGTTTTCAGTGGCAGATTTTTGGGACACTGATCACCAGACCTTTCTTCCCAAGTGCCCTGGCTGAGCTCCAACCTGCATCCTTTCAGTTAGCCACAAGCCTATTAGCCCTCTGCACCCAGGGACTTACCAGCCAGCATGGAAGTCCTTAAACATTGTCAACAACTGCAACAGCACCACCATTGCATAGATACAAGGCTTTCCTTTTTTCTTTTTTTCATGTATGTATAAATATTCTTGTGATCCAAGGGTCATACCCGGGAGTGAGAAGATTCAGGTTGAATTTTCAAGCTGAGTGATAGTAGAGTCTATGAAGCCCTGGTTGCTAAAGTTAATGGTCAGGACTGACACGTTCTTGTGCATAAAGCTCTTTGTGGCTGAGTTTGGGCCGGATCCAGTATCTTCTTAACAGAACCGGAGTCTTTTGCAACAGCATCCAGCAGAGTGTCTGTTACTCTAAGTGCAGTTTCTGTCTCATTAGTCTATAACCGGGGGAAATCAATTTCAGCCTAGCTACTAGGGAATCAAAAGTCTTACTTCACATGTGAAATGTTGCTGGCTCACGTGAAAATACGCATTTCCTTCGACTTCCTACTCCCCTGAGAAGGCACTTGAAGAGACAGCAATAACTTTTTGGAAGTTGTCAAGGATTTCATTTTTACTTCATTCCACGATCAACATTTATGAAAGCAGTTGTTCCCAAAATGAAACAACACATTCCATTTGGGGAATTCTGCTGCACGAGCCTTTTCTAATATGTTCAAGAACAAGCAACGTCACTTTGAGAACGAAGGTGCTCCTGACCCAAATCATGGTACTGTTCACTGCCTCAGATGTATACGAAAGCTGGACAATGACCAGAGACGAATGGATGTATTTGAATCATGGCACTGGCGAAGAATGCTGAGAGAACCGTGGACTGCCAAAAGAACAAACAAATCTGTCTGGGGAGAAGTACAGCCAAAGCCCAGCCAAAGAAGTACAGGTCTTTCAAAGTGAGGATGCTAAGACTTTGTCTCGCATACTTTGAACATGTTTTGGGGAGAGACTAGTCCCTGGAAAGGGGTCAGCCAAAAAGAAGATCCTTGACAAGATGAATTGACACTGGGGCTGCAACATCAAGCTCACACATGGCAATTGTGGGGGTGATGCAGGATGCATGGGGTTACTATGAGTCGGAACCTACTCAATGGCTCATTTTGAAAGAAAGGCGCCCTGATGGAACAATGGTTAAGTGCTCAGTTGCTAACCCAAAGATTGGCTGTTGAAATCCATCACCAGCTCTTCAAGAGATCAGTGTGTTAGACAGGGTTCGCTAGAGAAACAAAACCAGAATGCTAAGACTTTTATATATACTTATACAGATGAATAGATATATAACATAAGAAATAAACGGTTAATTAAATTATAAAGCAGTACAAATGGCTCAGTGCAACTCACCCCCATGAGACAGTTGTGAGACACTGGCAGTCCTTCAAGTCTTGAGGACCGCCGGGTAGTCCTCTGTAGAGCAATTCAGCCGATCCGGGCACAGGCAGCAAACAGCAAGACAGGTCACCAACAGTCAGTCAGATGACAGGGTCCAACAGTCCCCAGATCAAGAGATCTTAATTCCAGTGGTGTGGCGAAGCAGGTTGAAGGAACCTCAAATTACAGTGACATAGTCCATGGGTTAGGTGTCCCACAGATAGTGTAGCTTGCAAATTAAAGCAAAGAACAAGCAAGGCAGCTGCACACTGGTTCGATGATGAAAGAGCAAGAGACAAGAAAGATGAGGTTCACTGAGCCATTTATCTCTCCGCCCTTCAATTAATCCCACATGTGTTCATCGGCGATGTTGGCACAATAAACTAACTACCTCAATAAGACTTGTCTATGTGTATCTTCTTGTATGGGGACTCAATTGTTTCCCCACTGGAACTGTGCCTGGATTCGAGGACCTACTTCACTGACCCACCTGTGGCCTGGAGATGCATGTCCTCTCCACCAATCCAAGTGCCAGTTCAAGCCTAAGCCTAGATTGTCTTCGTTCCAGGATGAGTGACAGTGGTGGTTGAGCAATCACACCTGCATATGGTATAAGTTCATCCTATGGTTCAGCCATGATATTTTCCAGTCAGTGGGGGGATTTCTTAAAGTCTGGCGTTCAGTTTTAAATAACACTCTATGTAGGGTAACAGCAATGTGATACAGGTTGCTAAAAACAGTCCAATGACTTTCCAGGATGTTTCTTCCAGAATGAAATTTTAAAGCATGACAAAGTATACCTTTCTCTTCCCACAGTCTGGTCTCACATTCTGATGTGAGACCTTGGAACAAAGGCAGGAATGGATTAAAACCAAATCAAACCAAACTCCCGACCACTGAATCAATATTGACTCATAGTGGCGCTACAGGAAAGGGTAGAACTGTTCCTATGAGTTTCTCAGACTGTAACTGTTGATGAGAGTAGAAAGCCCATCTTTTCCCAAGAAGCGGCTGGTGGTTTTGAACTGCTGACCTTGTAGTTAGCAGCCCAAGGAGTAACTCTACTCTTCTACCAGGGCTCCTGTGGGACCCCTCAAATAGCATAAAGTGAGTACATGGTTTCTCAATAGCACATGCATGTGGGGTGACCTACCAAAAAAAAAAAAAGGTTCAAGTCACAGGCTAGGGAGTTTGTACTTTATTGTGAGGATCCTGGCAAGATACTAGGGAGATAGGCCATCTCCCAATATCAGATGAACCAAAACCAAACCAACCAGTCAAACAATAAATCAAACTCACTTCCATCAGTTAAATCTGATTCACAGTGACCCGGTACAGGTTTTCCAAGATGGTCAAACTTAAAAAAAAAATCATTTTATAGGCGCTCACACAGTTCCTATCACAATCCATCCATGCATCTGCTGTGTCAAGCACATCTGTACATAGGTTGCCATCATCATTTTGAAAATATTTTCTTTCTACTTGAGCCCTTGGTATCAGCTCATTTCCCTCCCCACCCCCTATACCTCCTTCCCTCATGAACCCTTGATGATTTATCTTTGTTTTCATGTCTTACACCAACTGCTGTCTCCCTTTATCCACTTTTCTTTTGTCCATCCCCTTGGGAGGGGGTTATATGTAGATCATTGTGATCGGTTCCTCCTTTCTACCCCTACCTTCCCCTTATACTCCTGGTATCACTACTCTCATTATTGGTCCTGGAGGGGTTATCTGTCCTGGAGTCTGTGTGTTCTGAGCTCTTATCTGTACCACTGTATGTGCATGTGCTCTGGTCTAGTTGGAGTTGTAAGGTAGAATTGGGGTCATGATAGTGGGGAGGAGGAGGCATTAAAGAACTAGAGGAAAGTTGTATGTTTCATTGGTGCTATACTGCACCCTGATTGGCTCATCTCTTCCTTTGACTATTCTGTAAGGGGATGTCCAATTGTCTACAGATGGGCTTTGGGTTTCCACTCTGCACTCCCCTCATTCATATTGATATGATTTCTTGTTCTGGGTCTTTGATGCCTGATACCTGATCCCAACAACACCCCACGATCACACAGGCTGGTGTGCTCCTTCCATGTGGGCTTCATTGCTTTTCAGCTAGAGGGCTGTTTGTTTATCTTCAAACATTTAAGACCCCAGATGCTATATCTTTTGATAGCCGGGCACCTTCAGCTTTCTTCACCACATTGGCTTATGCACCCATTTTGTCTTCAGCGATTGTGTTGGGAAGATGAGTATCACAGAATACCGGGTTATTAGAACAAAGTGTTCTTGTGTTGAGGGAGTACTTGAGTAGAGGCCCAATGTCTGCCTGCTACCTTTTTTTTTTTAACATTTTATTAGGGACTCATACAACTCTTATCACAATCCATACATATACATACATCAATTGTATAAAGCACATCCATACATTCCCTGCCCCAATCATTCTCAAAGCATTTGCATTCCTTTGCATCAGGTCCTCTTTTTTTTTTTCCCTCCCTCCCCTTTCCCCCCTCCCTCATGTGCCCTTGGTAATTTATACATCGTTGTTTTGTCATATCTTGCCCTATCCGGAGTCTCCCCTTAACACTTGACATACAAATGTACATAGATCTATTTCCCTATAATTATATAATTATATTTACATTATGTATATGCCTATATTTAGACCTCTATAAATGCCCTTTGCCTCCTAGTTCTTTCCTCTATTTCCTTTAACTTTCCTCTTGTCTGCTATCATGTTTGGCCTTCATTTGTGTTTCAGTAATTCCTCTCAGTTACATTGCCCTTGATCAAGCCCTATCAGGCATCCTAGGCCCTCCTTGCCATCAATTTTAGATAACTTGCTTTTCCCTTGTCCCTGGGTTTATTGACACCCTTCTTCCTTTCCCCTGCCTCCCCCTGATCCATTGGTCCTGTTGTTTTTGCCTCCACATTGTTTATCCCACCTATCTTATCTAAAAATACATGCAGATACAATAATAAACACAGAAACAAGACAAAGCAAAACAAAAGAAAACAAAACAACAACAAAAAAAGGAGAGAAAAGCCTGTAAATAGTTCCAGGTCTGTCGGTTGACCTTTAAGAGTGTTTTCCAGGTGAGTCTGATGGGGTTGCCATGCCCTGGCCCCCAAAGACGATTTTGGTATTCCTGGGGACTTCATTGCTTTACTCCCCTTGCTGCTCTGTTAAACACCCTTAGTGTTTCACCCGAAGTGGTGGGGTCTTCAGATCGTGCACAATTCCTGCACGGTGTCTCCAGTGTTGAACCTCACAGAGCTACGAGTCAGTGAGGGACTTTGTGTCTCCTGGTGGGGCCAGCCCTATGGTCCTTTCTGTGCATTGGTTGCTCTGAATAGGAATATAGTCCTCGGAGTTTGGTGGGTCAGGATGTGTTCCACGCTCTCTCCTTCCCTCTTCATTTGCTCCTGTGTGCTCTGATCTGACACACCCCTCTCCCTGAGCTGTAGCTTCAGTCCTGTCCTCTGAATTGTATTCTTCCGGGGTGGGTGGGGGTAGGGGGTTGAGTGTGTACGTGTAGTTGGGATTGGGGCTGACCTCAAAAAGATTGTCAATCTTACGAGGCAAATAGCCTCATCTTTCTCCTACCGAATAGCTAGTGATTTTGAACTGCCAACCTCACAGTCAGCAGCCCAAAGCTTAACACACAGAACTACCAGAATCCCTTGCAACATCAGATGGCATATCTTGTTTCTCAAAACAAACATTGTCCACAACATCATAGCAGACTGCACCAGGGAAAAAGTATTTAGTGTCATAGTCCAGGCTTTAGCTTCAGATGTTTTATAAACAGTCAAGGATATTAAGAGGATAGTCTCATTTTATGGTTCATCCAAATTTGCTGTTATTCTGTAAGTTCCTTGCCATTTTGAGAAGGAGAGAAGGTAGGGAGGGAGATGAACTCAATTAAACCTTAACTGAATGGTAAATGAGATGGTGATTCTATTATGACATCCACAAGATATTACACAAAGACAGGGGGGGGGAAGAAGCCTATGGGGGCAATTAGCCCCCTGAGAGAATCTAATATTTCAATAATCCCCAGAAATAAATTCTGAGCAATTTAGAGAAAAAATAATTCCATTAATTGCCGTTTTGTCTTGCTCATTAAAAAGAAAAGAAAACACAGAGTGTGTGTCTTCTTCTTGCCTTATTTTGAGCCAGTATTTCTTAAACTTCTTTGCAACTTTTAGCCCCTCACATTTGCCTCTGGCTGATTTTAAATTATGCTAATTGGAAGAGGGAAAAATGCTGGTAATGGAATAAAATGGAATGCTATTTCTTTTAGCATCTGGTGCAATCTGAGCCATTTAAAAGTGCGTCCTATGGAATAGAGTTCTGAATAAGCAATGCCAGTCTGATTACAAACAACATGGGTCTCATTAGAATATGTCAATCTGATTGCTAGGTAGTGATACACTGCAGATTAGTAGGCCATAATTGCCTCTTACATATTATGTGTATAATATATAGTTTCTCTGGGTCTATGTTGAAACCACTTTCTCTCATGGCGATCTTTTCCAGCTCTGCACAAAGCAATGTCTATATTCTACTAAGTTGATTTTCACTGGGTTCTTAGGTCCTAATTCTATTTTCTTCTAAATATTCATCAAGTTTTCTGCAGCAGGGCTGTAAACAAAGAATTATGTCCAGGGCAGTTGCCAGAAATAAGATATGTCAGAGGTCTATTACCCATTCAACTGAGAGCAGTCAGTGGCCCAAGGCACTTCCTCCAAAGGAAAAGGGTAAAATAACTGAGGCCAAAACCCACAATCTAACTACAAGTCTTAATTAAGTTGTTGATTTAAGTGTGTTGGGCATTTTTTCATTGTCAAAATCCATTTGGGTCTCTACTGCGTCCAGAAAAATTCAGACATCGCTACAACCTCTTACAAGAAATTTCGAAATCACGAACTAAACAAATTGTCCTTTGTAGTCACACAATCTCCCCTAATCCTACTCCTGTGTCTTATCTTCTCCAAACACTAAATTCCCAACCAGCACTGCGACAACCAGGCCAACCACCAAAGAACCAAAGGTAAATCTCCATTCAACTTCAAGCCTAGGAAAATACTTGAGCTGTAGAGAGGGAAGGACCAGTGATCTGGGATCCAGGAGACTTGACCTCTTGAACTTAAGCTATGAATGGGACCTGGTGATGCAATGGCCAAGAACTCGACCGCATACTAAGATAGAGGTGGTTTGAACCGAGCAACGCCTCTAGCAGAAAATGCTTGGTAATCTGTTGTGTGTGACAGGGTTCTCTAGAGAAACTAGACCAGGACACTTATGGTTTTACAGAGAGAGAGAGAGAGAGAGAGAGAAAATAGGTGATATATACAGCACAAAGGAATAGAACAGCTAATTAGTCCACACAGCAGCACAGAGGGCTCAGTTCAACTCACTTCCGTGGAACCGTTAATATACTGGAAGTCCTTCAACTCACGAGGGGTGCTGGGTCCAAGGTCAAGGAAGCAGACAGCTGAGTCTTCTGTAGAGAATGAAGGCAGTCTGGCCACAGGCAGCAAACAGCAGGGCAAGTCATCACCAGTCAGCCAGATGACAGGATCCGATAGTCCCAAGCTCAAGCCATGTATCCACCAGCAGAAGTGGTGAAGCAGGTCTCAAAGGAACCTCAAGCTCAAGCAACATGATCCATGATCCATGCGTTGAGTGTCCCATGGGTAGTGTAGTTTGCAAGTTAAGGCAGAGAACTAGATAAAGTAACTGCATGATGGTCTGATCACCAGAAAGCAAGAGAGAGGCAGGTGGGACTTGCCAAGCCCTTTATCTCTTTGCCCTTCACACGGTGACCTTATTAATCCCACAAGTTCCTATTGGCCAGATTGACACAATCAACCTACCTATCACATCTGTTTTCAGAGACCCTACGGGGTAAGCCAGCTTTGTCCTATAGGCTTGCTGTGAGTCGAAATCCGCTTGATGGCACGCAAACCAAACAACCAACCGAAAGGTTGTGCAACATGAAGCATATCTGTTTGCTTGCTTCTCTCTGCTTCCCGTTTGCTCATCTGAAACCTCCAAGAACGGATTAAACAGCATTTCAAATAATTTTTGATCAAGAGATTTTTTTTACAGGATTTTATATTCAAATAA
Organism: Tenrec ecaudatus; assembly: GCF_050624435.1. Classification (NCBI taxonomy): domain Eukaryota; kingdom Metazoa; phylum Chordata; class Mammalia; order Afrosoricida; family Tenrecidae; genus Tenrec; species Tenrec ecaudatus. The sequence goes on along the minus strand of NC_134542.1, from coordinate 16,875,409 downwards.
TATGAAAAATGCTAGATGAGATTTGAAAGCCGTTTCTTTACAGTGTAACTTCTCAGAGCCTCTACTATACCAATCAGCTTCCTGGACCTCTAAAAGGATGTTGTGCAATGTATCAGGCTTCCAATCTCATTTGGCCATAGTATCTAACCCTCCCGAATCACTCTTTACTAAATAAGACGCTTTTCAACCTGGCTTTTCTCAATGAGAATTCTCTCTTACATTTGGACAGCCTCCCTCATTCTGATGCCTGACTGGTCCACTTAGACATCCAAAGTTTCATTTCTTGCTTTTGATACTAATTTTCAATATAATTAATTACCTTGAATTCTCTCATGGTCCTGCCCAAGAGGAGTGTGGCAGTGACATAATCTTTTGTCAACTGGAGACTATTAAGAGTGAAGGGGTGGAGTTTAGCCTTCCAATCGGGTCACAGCTTGATGACTTCACTTGGAGTCACTACAGAGAAAAAGAGTTCCCTGGAGGCCAGGCTCACGCTCTGCTTCATCTTCCTGTTGACAAGACACATGGAGTTATGCGGATGGAGCTAGAGCCCTGGAGCTGAAGGAGCCACGTGGATATTTCTGCCAGCACTGAGATACTTTCCTCACCACTGGATCCACAAGACTTTCCACCCACTGGCCTGGGATCTTCCTGTATCTGGCATCATTGCATGTGTTGTGTGAGTCGGAAGAGGAATTTGTAGACTGGTATCAGACGTATGGGCTAATATTGGATTTATATGTGTATAAGAAAGAGCTTGATATAAAAGAGCAATTGTATATTAAGAAAACATCCCAGCTCAGTCCAGATCAAGTCCATGAGTGTCTATGATTTTTTTTCTCCAGTCAACCCAGACTAACACAAGGAGGGTTTTACTCCCAGTTTAAAAACAAGAAAAGTGAGCTTAGGGAGGTCAAGTGCTTTTACTCAGTGGCACAGAGTTAGAAATCCGTTGAGGCAGGTTGGCTTGCAGTCTGTGCATCCTTTTCATTACAGCATGCTGAGTTCTTCCACCTCCTCCATCCCCCTCCCCCCGTCTTTGGGCCCATCTTTTCCGTTTGGTCAATGACTAGCTTCTCTTTGTTACAGGCCATCATCAAAGTGAGAAATGGAGTTTGAGAAGTGCTGTCCATGGCTTTTATGCTGAGAACACGGAAATGATAATTAAAGAAAATTACTCCCTCCTCTTGGACTATATTTCAGATAGCTGCACCTTAACGATAATAGATTGCACTCTGCTTTTAGTGAAATGCAGAATGTGAAGATGAATTCTAACACAACAGAGTCAATTGGATGGATATTGTACTTCAGTTTTCGTTTGTTCCACAACAGTTTACAGAAAATCATCAGCATGACAAATAAACTAAAGATAAGCCACTAGACAATAAAATGGACAAGCAATATTTTAAGAAGAATGCAGCGGCATATATATCTGCTAACCATGGCATGTAGCAGCATCGCCAGATTGAAGTAAGCTCGCCTGATAAATGGTTTAATCAAAGAAAATGGAGCAACTTGACTCAATGTAGAGTATGTTGCAGGTGGGGGCTGCAAATGCTACAAGAACCTCTCTGGAGTTCAGCTACTTGAGTTTGGATCTCCATTTCCAACTTTACACCTTGGACTTGATATCGAAGCTCTCTAGGCCTTCGGATCTGCATCTTTGAACTGGCGTAAGAATTCTTGTTATATGCTGTTGTGCAAATTTCAACAAACACACCTAGTACCACATCTGAGGTACAGTTGATTTATATGGACCCTCTAGCTGTTATTCCTTATGAGGTGTATTTTAAGTCTGTCCATTTTGGTGGGAGTTCTCTGCCACGCGCTAAATGTAGGGTTAAGCCCTGGCCTCAGTAGAGTCTGGGAACCAAATCACACCCTTTGCATCTTGAAGAGTACTTTCTCATAGAGTGGAAGAGGGATGTGTCTAGAATCAGTCCATCTCTGCATTGTTGCCGCACCTCCATATCCACTCATCTCGTGGATCCAATTGGCCACCTGAAGGGAGCAAACCAATATGTCTGCTGACAGGTTTCAATCACCTTCTGATGGGTCTCAAGAGGTCCTACTCTGATGTAAGCTTCAAGTTCCCATAGTATTTTCCAAAGGTTCTTGGCCATACAGGTTTTCCTATAATAGTCTATTTTTTCACTGCCCATTTGTCTGACCATCTAGTCAAGTCATTACCCACCGACCATGAATCCGCAAAAATCCAAACATATGGGCTCTCACTATTGCCGATCCTCCCACCATGGCAGGGAAAACAGCAGGTAATGCAGACTGTTGAGCTGACCTGTCCTTACCTGATTCAATTAAGGCCTTTCCATCTGCTGATCTCAGGGCAGCCGCTTTCCAGATGTTGTCCATGTAGCCTGGAATTGCCATCTGTGAAGCAAGCAACTTTCTGATAGCCAGCAGGAGGTTTGAGCAGGGCATTGCACATGTGGCAATAAACTTGGGCAACTTCTCAGGTGGTTCCAGGGTAGGATTTATGGGAAAGAGGCTCTTTGTTTGTAAGAACCACTCTGAAATTCCCTAGTAGCTTATTTCTGCATCAATCATTTCACTATTGGAAATACCTGCAGCACCACTGCCCTTATTTGATGGTTTCTTCAACCTGACCCAAGACATTATGGGGATCTCAGGTCACAAGCCACCATTCATCCATCAGTTTGTTGGACTGTGGTGTTCTGCATGTTGCTGGAAGCTATGTCATTGGTATTTTAAATACCAACAGGATTGTCTAACGTGAACAGGTTTCCGCAGAGCTTCTAGAATAAGAGCAGACTATGAGGACGGAATAGGCTGCTCAGTTAGGAGGAATCAGCCTCAGAAAGCCTGTGGATTGAGCCAGAAGATGAGCCTTTCAGGTCGGAAGGCATGGAAAGTAAGACTGAGGAAGACATGCCTTCTTAAAGCAGAGTCAACCATAATGATGTAGGTGGATGGAGCTTTCATTTAGTGGATGAGGCTGGACCCCAAATGAGAAGAAGCAGCTACAAACCTTTGTTAATAATTATAACTTGGAATGCAAAAAGTTTGAATCTAGGAAAGCTTGAAGTTGTCAAAGAGGAAATGGAATACATAACGATCTATATCCTAGGTGAGCTGAAATGGACTGTATTGGCCATTTGAATCAGAAAATCTTATGGTTTACTAGGAATGACAAATTCAAGATCAATGGCATCAAATTAACCTTTTAAAAGGAAAGTCAAGATATAGCTTGAAGTATTACACGGTGTGTAATATCTATCTGCATACAAGGAAATTCAGCCAATGCAAGTACTAATTTATGTGCCAGCTACTAAAGCCAGTGATAAAGAAATGGAAGAATTTTTAACAGTGCCTTCAGTTTGAAATTGATCAAAGATGCAATCAACATGCATTTATAATTATTGGGGATTAGAATGAAAAAGTTGGAGACAAAAAAGAAGGAAGAGTAGTTTAAAACTATAGCCCAGGTAACGGAAATGAAGCCGGAGACCCCATGTTAGAATTTTTCAAGAACAACGACTTCTTAATCACCAATAACTTTTTCAACCACACAAGCAATGAATATACATGAGGGCTTCTCCAGATGGGGTACACTGACTGTAATTAAATTGACTATATCTGTGGGTAGAGACAATGGAGAAGCTCAATATCAGCAGCTAAAATGGGATCAGGGGCTGACTATACAACATATCATCAATTGCTCATATGTAAGTTCAGGTTGAAGCTGAAGAAAATATTAAAAATCCACAAGAGCCAAATTATGACCTTGAATATATCCCAGTTGCATTTCAATAACATCTCAAGAACAGATTTGATACAATGACCATTAATGATGATCTGTGGAATATCATCAAGAAATCATACACGAAGAAAGTAATAGGTCATTAAAACATCAGGGAAGAAAGAAATGATCGAACTGGATCTCAGGAGAGCCTCTGAAACTTGCTCTTGATCATAGAGTGACTAAGACAAATGGAAAAATGATGAAGTCAAAGAACTGAACAGAAAATTTCAAAGGACGGCTTTAGAAGAAAAAGTGGAGTATTATACTGAAGTGTGCAAAGACCTAGAGTTATAAACACAAAAAGGAAGAATATGCTCAGGAAAAACTGAAGATAAAAGTCAAGCCTCGAGTTACTATATTGAAAGATGCCCTGCACAAAGTATCGAACAATGCGAGGAGCGCTGACAGGCTCTTTCTACCAAAAACAACTAGTCAGCATCCAGCCATTTCTAGAGCTATAACATGAGTGAAGCAGTTAGTTTATTGTGCCAACCTGGCCGTTAAGCACATGTGGGATTAATTGAAAGGGGGTGGGATAAATGGTGAGCCTCACCTTTCTAGTTTTAGGGTCTCTTGCCTTCTGATGGTCAGACCAGGGTGCAGCTGCCTTTAGCTGGCAAGGCTCACTTCCTGCAAGACTTTTCTGAGGAGAAGCCACATGGACCTACCCCGATGCAGCCCTGGGTACTGGAGCAGCCGTGTGGAGACCCCTGCCAGCGCTGAGATGTTTATACATTGACCAACTCAGCTTTCCGCCTGCAGTAGGCATCACTGCGACTGTTTTGTGAGATGGAGGGGGACTTTGTGGCTTGATGTTGGACATATGGGTTAATGTTGGACTGTGGGCCTGGGCAGCACTGGGTTGGGATGTTTTCTTGATGCACACTTAACCCTTATATAAAACTCTCTCATACATGAGTTTCTGTAGATTTGTTTCTCTAAAGTACCCAGCCTAACACAATAAGTAAGAATCAATGGAGTTGAAGAAGAAACTCAAACTGCTATCAAGGCATTAGACAAAAAACAAGGCTCCAGGAACACCAATATAAATATTTCAATGAACAGATGAGGTACTAGAATCAGCCTCTCATTTATGATAAGAAATTTGGAAAAGAGGTGCCTGACCAACTGACTAGAAGAGATGCATATTTGTACCCATCCCATAGAAAAGTGGCCCAACAGAATGTGCAAATTATAAATTAATATCATGGATATCACATGCAAGTAAAATTTTGCTGATTAATCAACAGTGGGTGCAGCAGTACATTGACAGAGAGCTGTCAAAAATTCAGGCCAGATTCAGAAGAAGATTGAGAACAAGGAATATCATTACTGGCTTCAGATGGATCTTTGTTGAAAGCAGAGAATGTCAGGAAAATGTTTACTTGGGATTAATTGACTATGCAAAGATATTTGACTGCATGGATCACAACAAACTGTGGATATCCTTAAGAAGAATGGGAATTCCTGAACACTTAAATGTGCTCATACGGAACCTACATATGGATCAGGAAGCAGTTATGTGAACAGAACAAGAGAATGTTTGACATCGGGATTGACATGCGTCATGGTTGCATCATCTCATCATATTTACTCAGTCTGTTAGGTGAGCAAACAACTACAGAAGCTGGGCTATATGAAGAAGAATGTAGCACCAGGACTGAAGAACGACACTGACAGCCTCTGATACGCAGATGTCACAACTTTGCTTGCTTGGAAGGACTTGCTGATGAAGGTCAAGGATGGGAACCTTCAATATGGATTACAACTCAGTGTAAAGAAAACCCAAATCCTCACAACTGGACTAATAGGTAACATCATAATAAATGGAGAAAGTATAAAAGTTGTCAGGGATTTAATCATCCTTGGATCCACAACAAACCCTCATGGAGGCAGAAGATAGGAGATAAAATGATGTGTGCATTGGGTACGTCTGCTGCACAAGACCTCAAACAAGGATGTTACTTTGAAAAGTAAGTTGTGCTTGACCCAAGGCAGGGTATTTCCAGTCATCTCATATGTATGTGAAATTTGGACATTGAATAAGGACGACTGAAGAAGAATCGATGCGTTTGACGTGTGGTGCTGGAGAAGCATATTGAAATAGCATGACTGCACAGGGAGCATCCTGGTCTGTGTTGGAAGACATACAGGCAGAATGCAAGTCTTTAGAAGCAAGGATGGCAAGATTTGGTAAAGTCAAAGCACAAGGAGTAAGAGGAAGACCCTCAACAAGATGGATTGAGGATGGATTGACATGGTGACCCCCAACAATGGGCTCAAACGAAGGATGGCACAGGAGAACCTGAGGATTGCTCAGGTGCAGGCAGTGTTTTCTCCTGGTGTACATAGTGTCACTATGAGTTGACACTGACTCAAAGGCACATACCAACAGCAATAGGTCGCATGGTGATTTTATGCCCTTCTATCATTGAGGCAGCCTCAATCAATACGTAGAAAAAGGCAAGACATGTTCTTTCCAATGATGTGCCTCAGGTTGCAGTTTCTGGAAACGTCCTGTTCCAGAATTCCAATGGTCATCGTAGGGCAGACTTTTCACGCTTTGCCATAAACTCCAGTTCACATAAGCACCTTCAAAATCATGTCTGAATGTGGATCATACGGACTTAAGGGAAGGAGAGTGAGACTGCTTTCTAAAGTAACTCAGAGATAATCTTCTTTTTGATAGGACCACACTCAAATCCAGTTTTTGCCCCCTACTGGTTTTATGGATAAGAGCCAGCAATATTACCAGATATGGAATGTGATTCATCTAAAATAAAAATAGACCAACCAAAGGATGGGCCTTCTGATTAGTTTGGGGGTTGGTAGTGAGAGTAACAACCTGCCATAAGTAGATGACACAACCTTGCTTGCTGAACGTGAGGAGGACTTGAAGCACTTGCTGATGAAGATCAGGGATTGTAACCTTCAGGATGGATTAAAACTTAATGCAAGACCAAAACTCTCACACTGGACCCATACGTTACATCATGATAAATGGAAAAAAGGTTGAAATTGTCAAGGATTTTGTCTTGCTGGGATCCACAATCAATATTCATAGAAGCGGCAGTAAAGAGATTCAAAACACTTATTTCATTAGGTGAATCTGCTGCACAAGACCTCTTTAGAATATGGGATCCTCTGTAAGGAAGGGCTTGGGAGCGCCTAACGCGAGCCATGGTATTCTCAATTTTATCATAGGCACGGAATGTAGAAGACTGGGAAAGCATCGAACCAGTTGCATGGCGGTGCTGGAAAATATTGAAAGTACTATGGACTGCTGAAAGGACAAAACGTTCTGTCTGGGAAGAAGTACAGGCAGAGTGCTCCTTGGGAGCAAGGATGGCGAGACTTCATCTTACATGCTTTGGACATGTTCCAGGAGAGATCAATCCCTGGAGAAGGACGTCATGTTTCGTAGAGTGGAGGGGCAGTGAAAAAAGGGGAAGGCCCTCAAGAAGAAAAATTGACCCGGTACCTGTTCCAATGGACTCAAGCATAAGAACAACTGTGAGGATGAGGCAGGACCGCACAATGTCTAGTTCTGCTGTCCAGGAGGTCGCTGTGTCAGAACCGAATCGATGGTACCTAACAACAACAGCAGTGGCATTGCCTGCAGAGTATCACAGTGGCTCTTGCCCAAGTTATTCCCAAGAATTTCACCATTGAGGTAGGACCCCTGCATTTTTGCTGGATTTTTGAATCAGCCTCCAGTAGTCATGTGAGCCACCATTGTTTTCAAATCTGTTCTATCCTGTCCTTCTGTGATAGATATTAACATATTATCATCAATGTAATGTATCAATGTATTGACATCTGCACCAAGTCCAAATCTCTTCTAACCAAACTGTGCAGAAAGCTAGAGAATTTAAATAACTCTGAGGCAATGTGGTGAAAGTATATTGTGACCTTCCTGTGGAGCTGTCTGGTGATTTTGAACTGCTCACAGCAATGAAAGCCTGCTCTGATCTGAGGATCCAGCTCCCATTCTTAGGCTATTTCAGAGTTTAAGTTCTAGACCATGGGATAAATGACAAGGAGTTCAGTTTTCCTTTTTCTCATTCCAAACTGGTTGCCATCAAGTCAATTCTAACTCATAGAGACCCTGTAGGATAGAATAGAACGGCCTCTCTAGGTTCCTGAGACTGTAAATCGTTGTAAGAATAAGAAGCCTCATCTTTTGCCCAAGGAATGGCTGGTAGTTTTGAACTGCTGACCTTGTGGTTATTAGACCAATGGGTACCCACTATGCCACCAGTGCCCCTTGTATCTGTATTTGAAGGTAAAGGGATATTTCATGCAGCTTTAGAGGAAAAATAATATATCATATAGCTTGGACTGAGATTATAGCTAATTCTGTGTTCCTTCCCACACTAGGACTTGAAAACAGAGAGCTATGACTAAGATTCGGGGTCTGACACACGGGCAGGAATGTGTGTAGAAGAACGGACGGTGCAATATCTAGAGCAGCAGGATAAAGATGCAGAAGTCAACGTTGCAGCAAGTGTGAGCACTGCTCACACTTCTCTATGTACTGCCAAACGGCCATTGGTGCAAACAGTCTGAGCTGGTAGATATACTTGCTTTCTCCGGGAAGCTTTCCCTGACTTCCCTGAAGTCTATAATCCCTATGTTGTACTTGAGGTAGAGACAGCCTAGGTGCTCAACAGTTTAGTTTCTTCTTCCTACATACATGAGAACTGTTTTCCAACCTCTCAGCAGTTCTGGTGGGTCCACGGGACTAGTTTCTGGCAAATGAGCGATGGGAAGTCGTAAGAGAAACCCCTCCCAGATCTGGCCATAAAATCTCGGACACAGTTGTCTTCATGTTCTTTACCTGATAGAGTGAGCTAGGAGACTGTGCATTTAACATGGCAACATCACAGGAAGAAAGGAACTCAGTTCCCTTAGTCATAGTTGGAAGAGTTGCCAGAGAAAATTCTTCAGATCCTCCTCTGGGCTGTGATTTTGGAACTAACCCTTTATGGTACGAAGCCACCAGGAATATGGAGCTGGTTATTACTAGAATTCAATACCCTTGGCAACACAAAACGTGCATGTTTCAAAGATCTTAAATATCCCAGAAAGATTTTAATTTTGATACCCCTCTATCAGCTCATTGAGAAAAATAGGAAAACGTTATTTATTAAGGGATTTTTTTCAGTCTTGCTAAACAGGCATGGGTAGTCCCTGATTGACGCAGTAGGCTGAGCTCTGGAATACTCAATAATGGTTAGCAGTTCGATCTCACCCAGAGGTGCCCTGGAAGGTGGACTGGGGATGTGAAATCACACAGCCTTGAAAACCCTACTGAGAATGCGTAAGGTCATGAGTCAGTACAGACACTAATGACAAGAAGCAGGTGGATGGGGTGAAGAGCAATTTTAGGTAAGGCAAAGTCTAGTCCTCATCAAATCACCAGGATTCTGTTGACCACTCTATGGATTAGTTGTGATGGTTCTGGAGAACAGCCGAAGGAAATGTTCACAAAACAATCAGCCATAACTTAATACCTATGCTTTAAAAAAAAGTCAAGTCCCAATCATTAAAATATTCCTGAAATATTCTAAATTAAACTGAACCACTCATCTGATCCCTATATCCTCTCCAAAGACAGCTGCTCTTAAGGCCTGATGATCCATGTTTGAAAATAAACCAATGAAAACCCAAAATCTACACATGAATATGGGAATAGCATAGTACCAGCAGTGTCTCGTTCCTGTGTTCGTTACATAAAGTGTTGATTTATTTAAGAGTGAAGGGGTGGCGTTTAGCCTGTCAATCAGGTTGTAGCTTGAGGACCTCAGCTGGAGGCAATAAAGAGATAAAGAGCTCGCTGGAGTGTGAGACATGCTCACTTCCTGTGAGACATTACTGACAAGGAACCTGATAGAACTGCACTGATACAGCCAAGGCCCTGGAGCTGAAGGAGCCACATGGAGACCCCTGCCAGTGCTGAGATGCTTCTACTGCCACTGGATCCACAAGACTTTCCACCCACTGGCCTGTGATCTCCCTGCATCTGGTGTCATTGCATGCATTTCATGAGTCTGAAGAGGAATTCAGAGACTGGTATCGGACATATGGGCTAATATCTGACTCTTGGACTTGATCTGGCCTGGGCTGGGATGTTTTCTCAGTATTCAATTGCTCTTGTCTATGAAGCTCTCTCTCTTATGCACATGAGTCTCCTGGATTAGTTTCTCTAGTCTACCCGCACCAACACAGTTCCATCGTGCAAGGCGGCGATCCAGGAGTTGGGCTTGGCTCAGTGGCAACCAACATCCATGATTGGTAGGTTGTCAGTTGGATCAGCAACAAAGATGTTAGACAGGGTGTAGGGCTAGGGATAGTAAGAGAGTCTACACTATCACAAAGAACAGCAACGCTTTTTGTTGGGTGTTTTCCAGGTGCATGACATGATGCTAAAAGCTTAAATGTGTTTAAACTTTAATAAAGCTTTTTGTATTGTAATCACCAGTGCACAACCAAGAATGGGCATAGGGAAGTTGAGAAACCTGATCACATTATTAAGTGGCAGAGTCTGTATTCCAGCCAAAGTCCCAGTCTGTCGAAGTCCAGCGTTCATAGTCAACATCATATAGGATCTTGCAGAATATAAGTCAGATTTAAGTGCTAATGGCATTATTCTCAAGGGTGAGACCATTTAGAAGTCAATGTGTTTTATCTTCCAAATGAGCACACTCAATTGAGAAGCAAGATTTTGTTTTAATTATCTGATGATCATTTAGCTTAAAAGCATAAGGCAGAACATATTGAAGAGAAGAGACAACTAAATTCCAGGTTTGTATACGGCAACTACTTTATTATTTTCAAATGCAAACTCTTTGCATTTAGTTTGCTATTTTACAATTTTACAAACTAGGTATAAAAGACCATAAATAAATGACATAAGTTATGTGTACCTAAAAGTTCATGAAGGGAAGGAAACATACCTTGTCAAATTAAAATAGAAAATTTTTAGGGCTAACTCAAGATCGCTCACATTTGGGAACACCTATGAACCCAATCAAATGTTCTGTTGACTTCTTTTTAAGTATGCACGAAATCATAATATGCCTTATACATTCTCATTTTAACCACAGTCCTTGCATATTCCAACATATGTGGTGTGATACAAAAAAATAAATGCACTCTTCAGTGTGTATCAATACTTGCTATGGTTTGGAGAATGTTACATAAGTGAAAATATTGCTTCTAGAACTTTCCTTCACTGGTTACAATTTTAAGTGTTGTTAGACAAATATGGAGGCTACCCACGTGTATGGATTAATACACAGGTCCTTCACAGATTGCATACAAGAGGTCTCAGCCACACACACCAGCAGTGCAGCTAGCACAGCCTTTGAAAAAAATTTTATATAATAACTTTTTCTTAAAACACACCAGAACATTTCGTCTAGAAGATTGTTAAAAAACAATTTGGGGCCAGCAGACACATGGTGAAAGTACTTAATTTGGTGCAGGGGAACAGCTTCAGGCTGCCTAATAGAAGATCCGGGCATGATTTAGCATCTGAGCTCACAGGGCCAGCATTCGCTCACGGCCTGGACATCATCCCTGAACTTCGCTTCCTCCTCTTACGCTTCGGGGAAAGATGACCTGCTCAGAGATTCAACCTTATTTCTTTATACATATTTTTCAGGCATCAATGCATAGGCACATCCCTTAAAAATATATTAAGGTCCCCCAAAAGGGGTGAATTAACTTTGTCGTTCTGGCATAGTCACGAGAACACAATGCCACACACCCTGTCAGAATATAATAAATATTTATCGCTGATTTTCTCTACTTAGTCAACACCACACGGTTCAGATTCTCTTTGTTTGTTTTTTCCCTTTCGTTCTCTTTCCCTGATTTGTTGCTATAGCTTATACGAATGGCTACGGCTTCTGCAACCATCGCTGAGAATAAGCAAGGCAAACCCTCAGAGAGTATAATGCAAAATGGCAGTATGTTGGCTGGGGTCTGGTATCCACATCTGAGCAATACTGTATCTTCACACACTGGACCTCCCGATAGAGAAAGATGAAGCGTCCTTGAGGGCCATTGGGAGTTAGCTGCATATCATTGACTCTACAAGTTTCTGGGTACACTGGAGTCCTGGGATTGCAGGAGGCCAATTTAGCCTAATGACGTCAACCTCAAGAGTCCCTGGTATGTAGTTTTCTGTGATACTGGGAGACAAAGTATTAATCCAAGACACATCATCTCAAAGCTGACACACACATCGACGTTCATCGCCAAGAGTAAGTGAATTGCATATGTTTGCTCGCACTCAGCAGTCCATTGATGCAGGAAAACAAAGGCGACTGTATTCCTGTTGGGGTTACCAGACAATTCCATCCCCTTCTTTCTCTCTCTCTCCCTCTCTCCATCAAGAAACGGTGGATCTGCATGAGGAATGGAATCAGCAGTTGTGACTTTGATGATGGGGCATCACCTGAATGGATTTATATTCCAAAATTCCTCCACTGCTGAGGTGGAAATGCCTCTACCCAAGGCTGTAGGAATGACTCAGTAGGGTTAGTATGGAGGCTACAGAATACACTTAGAGATACAGGACGTCGGACATTTCTGGGCTGTCTCTTAAAGGAGACGGGCGCGATCTCTAGGCCCACTTTCTCCCGTGACTTCTCATCATGGGACTGGAAAAACCAGAACCTTCCAGGTGTAGCATTCCACAACATTCACAGGCAGTTCTAAGCATGAGGTTAGACGCGCACGCGCGCGCACACACACACATAGGCAAACGTACTCACCCGCTCACCCACACACAGACTCACACCTATGTACACACATCAAAAGAGATAGTCAGTTCATAATTAGTCTAGGAAAAAATATATTTATATCACTGCAATAGCACACCCTGGGTAAAATGTTACTTCAGCAATGCATATCCTAGGCAGCTCACGGGAACTGGCTTTGTTTTGTGTGGTGGCACCTGACCTGGTGTCCATAGTCAAACCTGTCGCCTTTGGTCACTTGCTGCCACACCAAGGGCAGCAGGGCCATACAGGAATGAAATCATGGAAATACATATAAATAAAACCACAAGGAGTCTGGGAGCGGGGCTCTGCAGAGCTGGTGCTGCGAGACAGCACATTCCTGCAGGGCCACTGGAGAACAGATGCTGAGCCTTGAACGCTTGCCGTGTTTCTTTCACTGGGGACGGGAGTCTGAACGCCATCCATGTATTCTTTCCAGAGGTGGGAGCTTTTTCATCATTGTCTTTGCCCCGGAACTGGCCTAAGAGAAGCAGCAGAAGCAAGGCATCTACAAGGAACCTCGGAAGGTTGTCTTCTTTTTTTTATTCCATGGGCTCTGTCGTCAACAGGAAGAGGTTGAGGCCAAGATCGCAGAATCTATTCCCTGGGAAGAAAAGAACTAGGCATTAGGCAAATTGCCAAGACATTCTGCTAGCTAGTTCTAGACCAAAACTGCAAAAAAGAGAGAGAAGCATGCAGGTGCTGAGAAGTGGGCAGGGCTCAGTAAGAAGTAGTTCAGCCGAGAAGATGATCATGATTTCTTATATTGCTCCTCTGGAAAACCATCATTATACTACCAACAATAAAACAATCATTAAGGGCTTAAGCATGATAGCGCAGGGGTAGGTATGATTGCTTTCCTGGCTGGATGAGAAACAAACCCAAAATAACAGCACGCCTCGAGTCCCTACTGATGTACAGTAATCCTACTGGACAGGGTAGGACTGCGCGGTGGGTTTCCGAGACTGCGACTCTTTCCTGGAGTAGAAAGCCTTCTCTGTCTCCCATGGAGCAGCTGGTTTCAAACTGCTCACCTTTCGGTTAGCAGCCCAGCTTGCATCCCCTATGCCGTCAGGGCTCTTATAGACAAGACCACTGAAATGTCAAGAGACAAAGTCATGCTCTGAAGAAGTGAGGCTAAGCTTAGAACCAAGTCACCTGCATCCCCAGCCTGCTTTTAACCTCCACATTGTCCAGCCTCGTTTTGAAATAAAAATCTTGCATTGTTAGAGTTCAGTTGTGCATGGTAAGAAGGGCATCCTCCCTTACAGCCAAGTCAAGCCTGACTTGACACCTCATGATCCTATAGGGTGGAATGGAAGGGCCCTGTTGGGTTTCCATGGCCGTGCATCCTTAGAGAAGCAGGCAGCTTCACCTTTCTCCCAGAGGTGCTGGCGGATGATTCAAACTGCCAACCTTTCAGTTAGCAGCTGCATGCTTAATCACTGCACCACCAGGGTGAAATGATGTGAAAGGCCATAGGCATGACTGCAAATGCTCCCGATCCTAATGTCAACTCTCTCCAAGGAAGTAAACCATGCCTTTAAACAAAACTAGAAACATTACCTTGAGCCAATAGCTGACAGAAAGTATTGAAAACAATGAAAATTTAGAGTGACCAAGATATCCGAAGTCTGGGCCTCTCTGTGGAACATCAAGAATGTATCAGACCTGCATTTATAGAGGTCTAAATACAGGCACGTACATATGTAAATATATTTATATATGAGGATGTGGAAATGGATCTATGTACATATATGTACAGATTTACTGTTAAAGTAGCAGATGCACATTGGGTCTCCACTCAAATATTCCCTCAATGCAAGAATACTTGGTTCTATTTAACTGGAATTCCATGATGCTCACTTTCCTGACACAATCGCTGAAGACAAAGTAGGTGCATAAGCAAATGTGGTGAAGAAAGCTGATGATGCTCAGCTATGAAAAGATACAGCATCTGGTGTCTTAAAGGCTTAAAGGTAAACAAGCAGCCATCTAGCACAGAAGCAACAAAGCCCACATGGAAGAAGCACACCAGCCTGTGCAATTGATTACGAGGTGTCAAAGAGATCAGGTATCATCAGAACAAAAAAATCATATCATTGTGAATAAGGGGGAGTGTGGAGTGAAGACCCAAAGCCCACCTGGAGGAAATTGGACATCCCCTTACAGAAGGGTTGCGGGGAGCAGATGAGTCCGTCAGGGTGCAGTATAGCAATGATGAAACATACAGCTTTCCTCTAGTTCCTAAATGCTTCTATCCTGTTCCCCGCCCCTCCCCCCACACACACTATCATGATCCCAATTGTACCTTACAAATCCGGCTAGACCAGAGGATGTACACAGTACAGATAGGAACTGGAAACACAGGGAATCCAGAGTGGAGGATCCCTTCAGGACCAGTAGTGAGAGTGGCGATACCAGGAGGGGGGAGTGGTGAAATGGGGGAACTGATTGCAAGGATCTACATATAACCTCCTCCCTGGGGGATGGACAATAGAAAAGTGGATGAAGGGACACATTGGACAGTGCAAGATATGACAAAATAATAATTTATAAACTATCAAACGTTCATGAGGGAGGGGGAAGCTGGGAGGGAGGGGGAAAATGAGGAGCTGATGCCTGGGGCTTAAGTGGAGAGCAAATGTTTTGAGAATGATGAGGGCAATGAACGTAAAAATGTGCTTTACACGATTGATGCATGTATGGATTGTGATAAGAGTTGTATGGGCCCCTAATAAAATGATTAAAAGGAAGAAGAAGGATGAATTAGCCCATGAGTCAGCACTGGTCGCCCCCATCACTCTGAAATGAATGAGGTGGCACCAGTCTGGTTGTTCTCTGTGCTCTCCTTCATCCAACAATCAAAAGAAGCAACTTGTCCCTCTTTGCGCCTTAGGTGTTGATCAAGATGGTTTCTTGGAGGAGCTCTTGAACCACAGGGACCGTGCTTGCAGGGTGGCCTCAAGTGCAGAGCACGGCAAATACCAGAGCACACCTTCACAGATGACTTGGTTTTTCACTTGTCCCTCTCTTTGGGTTTTCTATGAATAGGCATCTGTGGGTTACATGTGGGGAGGGATCAATAGAATTAAATTTCCTGGGGGTTAAGTGATCATGACTTCAATGGGTAGAAACCACTTTTGTTTACCTAGTGAAACGGAAATGAAAGTTTTCCTTATAAATTATTCAGATAAAAATTATTTTTGAAGAAATTTGAAGTCATCCATGTGGCTGGGGTGAACTTATCAATGTCTTTGAGAAGCCACTTTGCAATACCATTCAGTTTGCCTATTAAGAAGAAATGGAAGAATATACATCTGGAGGGTAGTTTTAAATCTGAATGTGTAAGGGGTTTAACCAGTGGGCCTGTCTTTCTGTAAGCACTATGAGTTTAGGAGAGCCCAAATCATACTTTCAGCATCTGATGGGGGATCACCAACATCACACGGAGAGACAAACTCTTCAGCAGTGATTTTCCTTTGCTACAGGGGAGAAAGAGCTCGTAAACTCACATGTCCCCTTTTCTCTTTTCAGTTAGCCAACCTTCTCCCCTAAATGGCTGCCACAATACTAAGTAGCCACTTTGAAGACTGTGTGTGTGTATGTGTGTGCGCACGCATACACACATGCGTGAGTGGGACAGACGCAACATGATTGGATGCGTGAAGTGAAAGGGGTAGGAGGTGGAGGTTTAATACCTAGTTAATGGAAGAGTAAGAGTTCAGAAAAATAAGCCTTGTCCTCTCCTTTAAACTCAATTAACTCCTGTTTATCAGAGATTTGCTTGGACAGAGACCGGACAAAGCATGTGGTTTACACAGATTATGAGCACAAGATAATTCATTGTAATTAAATAAACAAAGCCTTGCTCCTTCTAGGTCAATCTTGAAGACATCCAAAATGTCTTCATTATTTAGTTCCTCTTATAGTAATAGGATGTTATTTGTATATTTCATTATCTTTTCAATACCAACATAACAGTTTCACGTACTTCGGGGCTAACTAACGCATATTCATCATACCAGAAAGAAATTGAGAAGTCTACTACCTTTCATTTGAAAGACAAAAGACCAAAATGGAGGTCAGAAGAGACTCAGTAATTCACTCTGACATGAACGTAGCTACTTTTCAGTCGCTACACCAAATGGGGTGAAGGACTTGAACCAAAGGTTCCAGAGGTGAGGGACCAGCCCCGATCCCAACTTTGCGACACCCACCCCCAGTGCAGGTGCAGTCAAGCACCCACAAAACATACAACTTTCCTCTAACTCTTTAATGCTTCCTCCCCCGCACCCCATTATCATGACCCCAATTCTATCTTTCAAATCTGGCTAGACCAGAGGTTGTACACAGGTACAAATCAGAGCTGGAAACATAGGGAATCCAGATAAATGCCTCTGGACCAATATTGAGAGTAGCGATACCAGGAGGGTAAGGGGAAGGATGAGGGAATAAGGGGGAACCAATCACAATGATCTCCATATAATCCCCTCCCAGGGGAATGGACCCAACAGAAAAGTGGATGAAGGGGGGCAGCAGCCAGTGTCAACATGATAAATAAAAGATAGATCGATAGACAAGTAAGTAAATTATCAAGGTTCATGAGGGAGGGAGGGTGAGAATGAGCTGATACCAAGGGCACAAGTAGAAAAAAATGTTTTGAAAATGATGATGGCAACATCTACAAATGTGCTTGACACGTGGATGTATGTATGGATTGTGATAAGAGCTCTATGAGCTCCCAATAAAGTGATTTTTTTAAAAATAGAAGGGTCTGAGGATAAAGGGCCTCATGGAGAAGACACATTATTATTTTGGTCGACAGCTCTCTGATGATGAAGAATGATGAAGTGAGGGAATCCACTCTGGCTAACACTATCTGGGCACAGGGGCTACCAGAACAGAGAAGGACAAGAAAAGAAAACTCATGAAGCCAACCCTCAATATTCAGCCAAGCCAAGCCATTCTCAGGACCCAGCGAAGTCAGTGAGAAACTCTCCTGCAGTTAGCCATGCTCAGTAAGTGACCCGTGTCCTGGATCAGATGTTAAAAAGGAATCTAACCCTGAGGCAGTCACAGCTAGGGTTCTAGGTCTCCTCTTGAACCTGCCTTATTTCTGTAGTTCATTTTGCACTTCTTCCCAGAAAAACAGCAGACGAGCCAAAGCCTGCTTGTGTTCGGGCCCCTCTCTCTCCATTGTCAAAAGAGCACTGAAGTCCCCAAAGAGGTCCAAATTGCCCCATTTTGCTTTTGTCCATTAGGAGGAAGAGCATGAATACTTCTCACTACCTGGCCAACAGCTCAGGTTCGGATATACATGATCTAACGAGGTCCCACAAGTCTAAGGTTGGGTCTGCTACCCCCTCTCACAGGTGAAAACAATCCAGGGCCACACGGTGAGTAGGTCAAAGGCCACAGCACCGGTGGAGTCAAAGCAGACTCTGAAACCCCGTTTTGCCAACAGACCTTACTGCCCCTTTGTGCCTCATCTATTAACAAGGTCTCCTGGCACACACGAAACAGCTCTGTGGTGTCATCAGCTACACCCTGGGCTATTAAACATTAGGTCAGTGGTCCAAACCCGCTGTGGGAGAAAGATGAGACTGTCTGCTCCCAGAAAGATTTAATCTCAGGAACCCTGGGGTTCGACTCCGTCCTAAAGGGCCGCTAGGGGTCTTACGCAAAGACAGTGAGTTTGATTTGGTGTGCTCGTGGCAAACATAGGGGGTGAAGGTCAGTAGTACGGAAAGGAAGTGTTTATCAAACAAGATGACCAATGGAAGGCAGGAAAGGGGTCAGCACTATGGTTTCCCCTGGAGGAAAGGATTGGGTTCTGTAAACACTTGCTCCTGTCACTCCTCTGGGCCACGTGCATGGCAGCATCTCCTCCACAGAATGCACAGCATGGAGGCAGGGCACTCCGTCTAGCGAGCTCTCTGTGAACTAGGCGGACAGAGCTTCCACCTCCGAGTGATGTGTATCTTTTCAAGGCTTTTCCATGGAACTAGAGGGGACATCAGAAAAGAGGCAGGCGTCAAGGTGATGGACTGACCCAGTGGCGCTAACAGTGAGCTCAAGCACAGGGACAGTCGTGGGGTGAGCTGACTATGGGTCGGGGCCGACTCGGTGACACCTAACAGCCACATATTCATCTGACCAAAGACGATTTTAAATATGCAGGTATAGGGAGGAGACGGGCTCGTGCCAATGGTTAGCATGATTGGCTCCTAACAGAAAGTTCGGAATTGGAAGGTTCGTGTTTCAAGTCCACTCAGAGATGTCTCAGAGGGAGGTCTGTCATTGACTATCAAAAATTCAGCCATGGAGAAAGAATGGATTCCCCAGGGAGTATCTGTCTGTGTTCAAATCTATCACGGCAACGTGCTGGGTTAGACAGGAAGCCCAGAGGGCAGGGAGGTGATGCTACTGGATGATGGGACTGGAGGAACAACTCAGAGGCAGAAGGTGACAAAGGAGGGGAAAGTAGCTGCACGACTTGAAGAAATGGAATGAACATTAATTAGTGAATTGCACACATCAAGACTGCTGAGTTGGCTGTGCATTCTCTGGGTAGACGGTCAACAACAAAAATAAATTCTTGTAGAGAAAGAAAAACAGGTATTACATCGTACCTGCAGCTTGTCAGTGATAACGAATGACTGTTAACCTCAGCTACAGCACGGGGGTTTTATTGAGAGAACATGATTAAAATGTTAGTTGATTTTTCTTTAAACCCATCGACATCGAGTTGATTCTGACTCCTAGTGCCCCAAGGACAAGAACAGTACTGGCCCATAGAATTAATTCCCAGAACATCACAGACGCTGTCTGCACGTCTTTCCCTTTCTCCCAGGGAGGGTGGGTTTGAAGGACCAGCCTTAAACTGGTTAGCAGCTGAGTGCTTTAACCACAGCTCCACCAGTCGTCCTGGCCCGCACTCCCCGGTCCCATTTTATTTTCTACAAACCAAGGCCACAACAAGAACAAAGAAAAGACAGAATCTTAGCGAACGTAGTCCTGGACTGACATCACTCATGAGCAACTGGTTGATTTTGTTGTTGTTACATTTCGGGATAGCAATCTTCTACAAAGGTATAACCAACAGGTGTAAGGTAACGTCTGTTTTGAGAGAGGGCTCTCAGGCACAGCAGTTTGCATTCAACATATAGGTGGATTTTTCTAGATTACACGGACACTGGCAGGTGCCTGCACCTCCACTGGGAGTTGGCGTGTGCGGTTGAGACAGTGAAAAGAACATGTATCGCTCATGACGTCAAATCCAAAACAAGAGAGGAAGACCCCTGGCTGGTTCTCGCAACTTACCTTTTCGACTCGGGGTTGCTCCTTCAATGGGGGCGATGTGTAAAAGTTCCCTGTTCAACACTGTCCCAGCCCACTATCCATAAGGTAGTTAAACGAAGTCTGTGGATTCTCAAAATGAGACTCATATGGCACAACCTCAGGCCCCAAGAAACAGGCCTTGTTTGTCCAGTTGGGCTGGGAGGGGGGGACGAGGGGAGAGGTCTGGTGTGGGGGAGTCTTTGTGTGGGGTTTTAATAACCATGTTCCTTCCAGCCCCCCATAGTAACAGGGATCCATCCATCTGAGGGCCGGGCACGCAGGCAGTCACTGCTGAACCACACGCGTTTCTTCCATGGTATGAACCAAGCCTTACGCATGACAACGGACTCCTTCAACGATGTCCCTGGGTGTGGTCTTCATGCCAGCGAGAGAGGGCTCATGCCGGGGCTCCCACACCACACAGAACACTGCAGTCGGATTTCCCAGCACGCCCCAGACAAGCTCAGCGTCAGGCAGCAAACACTTGTACATCATGGAAACACAGCAGGGCCGTGACATTCGATGTACCCAGGTTCACGTGTTTTTACAGAAGTCCTTCCGAGAAACCATTTGTTCAAGGCCTAATTGCAATGACGGTGGGTGGTTGGGGGGGTGGAGTGTCATGTCCTTGAGCCCCACAGTTTCCGCAATCTGTACACCAAGCGCTGCTGCAGAGAGTTTTTACTGGTGTTTTTCTTTATGGGTGTTTTTTGTTTTCAATATTTTTTTTTCCTTTTTCATTTCAGAGGGCAGAGACGAAGTAAACAAAGTGCAGTTCTTCAATTAAAGTGCATGGATGAGGTAAACTAATCTCAAGAGTTCTGAGTTTACTCAGTACTGGCTCAGACAGGAACCATGCGGCCATGTATCTGCTGCATTTGGGTTCGCATCGCCTGGACACTGGTCAAAATCTTATTCTGGTGCGTGATGGCCGCAATGCCAATCCTTGCCAGGTCGCTGTATGGAGGGGGTGGGGAGGGAGAGAGAAAGAGAGAGAGAGAGAGAAAGTCATGAGATCTGGGGTAAGCACCTTCCGGGGTTTCATGCAGACACGCATTTGAATCAGCCACGAGCCACACAGCACAGGGAGACATGGGGAGGAGATGCGCAAGAAAGCGATCCAATGGCGTTGTCAAGGCCATGTGAATCACACGTAAGCAAAGATGGGAGGCATTCCAGAGTTGGGCTTATTCATAGCACTCTTATTATTTTAATGAGTAGGATGAGTGTGCAGCTCAAAGCAGGAACAAAATGAAAAGTACTATTAAATCCAGATTTACCCTTTGGTGTTACATCGCTGAGTACTTACTCCTGGTTCATGTGCACCACAGCCTCTAGCGTGGTGTAACCAGCAGCTGTGAAGTTATCCTTATACCGATCCATTTTAATGGCCTGCAGCCAGTCGCCCACGGAGACCACAGCCGAGAACTCAGGAGAGCTTGGGTCCAACAGGGCAGTGTTGGGCCTGCAACGAGGAAGAGGGTATGTGTGAAACAAGAGGAGGCAGGGAGACCCCAAGACACAGAAGTCGGCTGACCTCTGGGAGGCAAGGGGGGTACAGAAATGCCCAGCGTAGTTTTGAGATCGTGTAGCTGTCAATCAAACGTCATCACACGAGGTTGGGGCTTTACTTTCTACAGAGGAGGCATCGATGGCCCAGCGCCTGCCACCACACACAATGGAAAACAAAACTCTTCCTAATTGCATGCTCCCTTTACGATCAGCTGGGATTAGATGGTGATCATCAACTGGTTTTCTTCCTAGTCTATCTGAGTCTGGAAACTTCACCGAAACCTGCTCTGCTTCAGAACAAGCAAAATGCAACCCTCCCCTGACAGCTGGCGAGGGCTACTTATGACGTGCATGGCCCACGAGCAGAATCTGGCTTTCGACAATCACCCTATTTGTTCTGAATTCCCTTTTCGGCAGACTTCTTAGTACACGCATGCTCATGGCAGATCTTTCAGCATCCTCGCCTGGGGTAACGATCAGAGGGGCGCCGGTGGCTGAAACCCACTCAGTCTTTGCAGAAAGGCCCTGGGACCTGCCAGCACCGCGTGCTATAGCCATTGGTTCGGCAACTATAGAAACCCTACTGAAGTATGCGTAAGGAGGACTGGGAGCTCACTGCCCGCCAGACCGGATGGCAGCAGAGAAAACAGGGAGGGTTCAAGTCCAGCATGTCTCCAGTCAGGTTTGCAGGCAGGCCCAGTGCATTCATACAAACTCAGGGCAGCAGGGAGTTAATCCCCTCTTTAATCAGACCATGCCCGACCAGCACGTGTGCCAAGACTGGCGAGAAGAATGGCCAATTTGATCACTGTTTGGGCTGTGGAATGTGCCTCTCGGATTCCCTCGCTGGAGCGCCTACTTCACGACCTCCAAAGAAATCCACAGCGCTTCTTATTAGCATGTTTATTGGTCTATGCATTTCTCAAGCCAGGTGTTTTGTGTAAGGTCACTGGCAAGAGCGCCTACCGTTAGTTCAAGGCAGGAACTTGGCTGTTCTTTGTTCCATCTTCCCCCAAACCCAAGCCCACTGCCAGCAGGTTGATTCTGACTCGCAGCAAGCCGACAGAGAGTAAACTGCTCATTAGTGTTTCCGAGACCATACATCTTAAAACAGACACCGGCAGCTTTCTCTGGAAAAACCAGCCCGATGTCTAACCCAGTGCCCCTCCAGGGTGCCCTCTCCTGAGATTGGTATGCAATAAATCACTTAATTTATGAGTTGTCTTTATTAGGCTAACCTTCATCTTCATCACCCCACTCGTTAATGCCCACAGGGCAGGGCAGTCTCCAGTTACTTCGTATCCATCCTTTACTTGAGTCACCAATTCAACGGCACCGCACCGCTAAGCTAGCTTCCCTTGAGCTTCCTTAGCCTCTGGAAGTGACAGGATTTTCTACATATTTCTAATACGTTGCCCCGATTTTCATCCTGACACCGTTCATGAGTGCAAAACCTCTACTCAGAACTAGATCATCACGGCTGAATTTTCGGTCGAAAACTTCTCTCCTCGTGAAAAGGAAATTAAGTCGACCTGAGGCCTTCATGCATTTTCTGCCAAACAGAACTAATCCACTCCCGTTTTTGGTTTCCATCTTAACGCCATTATGATGGTTTGGATTTAAGTTCCACATAACCCACATAATGCAGACTTACTGCCTCAGATTTTGGTTTTGTTTTGTTTGTCTCAACAATCTCATTCCTACCCACATTCTCCGGGCTCCATTATCGGAATGAAATCCGATTGTACGAGTAAACTGATGCAAGTCTGTGGCTGCAAAGACAACCAAAGTTTATCCCTTCCCCCATGTTGAGTGGATAACGATGCGCCACCGAAAAATGTGCACATTTCATTTAAGGTTAGCTCTTTGTCAAGAAGAAGCACCCTTAAGAAGCGGTCCTTTGTTTGCATTGGCTTCTAGTTGTAAGCAAACTGTAAGGCAAAAGCGTGCACTCCGGGTGGGCGCCTCGATGCTCAAAATGTTCTTAGCAGGAACGCAGTCTCAATCAGGGAACTCTAGGGGTCAAATTTGAGCTTGTTCTGGAAGCTTCCGGGCTCTCTGAGGAACGATGATCTTTGTCAAAATTTGTATGGAATCATCAACCGTGTTCCACTACACCCCATCATCAGCAAGCACTAATATGCATCAGAGCGATTCAGTGCTCTCAGTGATGGAAATTTAGAACGGAAGAAAGTGTATCCAATAATTCAATTCGTCTGCGTGTGGGTGTCAAGCAGCCACTGTGCCGTATGAGTAGCTCAACGTTAGTCTGTTAGTGACAGAAGCAGCAAGTCAACAGAGAACTGGCCTGAGGACCTGCGCACCAAAGTCATAGGATCTGGAGCTAACGACCTAGATGCAGAAGGCAGAGAATTCCCCCCGAGAATCAAAGGCACCTAGGAAAAACAGCCAGTCTCACAGTCATTGATTTTCAATTTCTCAGAAGAAAGAGGAGCAAAATATAGTACAGAAATACTGTGGGATCACAAAGAAAAGTTACGATCACACAATAACCGAGTAAAATGTGAATTCGGCCCTGCATCGATCACTAACCGAAGGAAGAAGTGGCAGTGTGCCTCAGGAGAGACCACAGCCTTGGAAAGCCCGTGGGATCGTTTCGTGAGCAGGCCCGGAGGGCCGCCGTGAGCGGGATCCGACACTGCAACAGTGGGTGTAGGTGGCGCAGGAAGGTCTAAGGCACCTGGCCTTTTGTGCCTGTCTTCTCACATGGTGTCTGTGATACGGAAAGTCTATAATGGGTTGCACAATGGACTGCTAACTCAAGGCCAGCAGTTCAAAACCACTGGCTGCTCTGTGGGAGAAACATCAGGCTTTCTGCTTCCGCCCAAAGCTAGTCTAGGAAATCCACTGGGGCAACTCTATTCTGTCCTGCAGTCGTTATAAGTAGGAATTGACTCCAGGGCAGTGAGTTTGAAGTGATACTAATGTTTCTCAAAGCGGCTAATTCTTCCCCTAAGGGGCACCGGAACCAAGGAGGGCAGGCTGCAGAAGCAACGACCCAGACTTTCTCCTGGACTATGGATAGAGCACAAAAGGTTTTCATCGCCGGGTGGGGCTGACTAATTTTTTTTCCCCTTGTAAAGGGGGCAGTAGGGCCAAGTAAGTCTGGGAATCTCTGGTCTATATAAAAGCTTCTCAACTGGGGCTTGTCACGTAAGCGGATGTGTGGGTCATGAAGGTTTCTGAATGGGCGGTGAGCACAAAGTAAATCAACATCACACAGGCGAGGAGTCCAAAGCGTTTCTGACAGCCCTTGCCTGGGCCACAAACGCCTCAGGTGGCCAGGGGCCACAAAATGGGAAAAGTTTAAGAAGCTCTGGGCCCTCTACCTTTACAACCCAGACTGATATCTAACATCCCAAGTCTCTGCCCATGAAATATCTTCCCTTGTAGGAAAGTTCCTTTGCAATTTCATAGAATATGCAATACACCGATATCCAGCTGTATGATTGACTCATCGCGACCCCACGGCGCATGGTAGACCCGCCTCTGTGGAGTTTTAAGACTCTAACACAGCAGACAGTAGAAAGCCTCATCTTTCTCCTGCAGAGTGGTTGTTGGTTTTGAACAGCTAACCTTGCAGTTCACAGACCAAACTCAGAATCACGATGCCAGTTGGAATCAACTGGATGGCAGTGAGCGAGTGAACGTGATTGGCAACTCGGTCGATTTCTGTTTTGGTCCCATGTCCTTCTCCTCTTGAAAAGACTCAGAGAAGAGAAACCCTAAGATCTGAAAATGAATGAATCTCTTGCTATAATTAACACCTTACCAATGAACTTAAAATCAAAGTGCTTCAAGAGCTGTCCTCTGATTCCCTTTCTTATTAACGTACTCTGTTCTTGGCTTTCTCTTTTCTTTCCAAACACGGCATCCAAACACCTCCCCAAATGCATTTCATCCTCCTTCGCAAATGCCCGTATGGTACATCATAAAGCCAGCACTTCAGTTATTTCTTTGATGCTGTTATGTGAACTTTCTTCCTTGGAGGGATTGAGCTCTGCACAATGGTAAGGAGAGCTACCCTAAGTACTCCTGTCACGGGGAAAGAAGCCACCCAGGTTGCAGGGAGCCACGAAGAGCCCTCTGCTGAAAAGGCAGGGATGAAAGGGAGCTGCCGCCTGCCTGCCTGCCGCCTCGAATGCCTTCTTCCATGCATCACCATTAAGCAGGCGTGACTGACCTGGAGTGCTCCGTCCCCGTTCTCTTTAAGCTGTTGGGATTGCGGATGAGTTTGTCCAACATGTTGACAATCTGCCCAAATTTAGGCCTGTCGCTTCTCTCCTTCTGCCAGCAGTCCAGCATCAGCTGGTGGAGTGCAATGGGACAGTCCATTGGCGGGGGCAGTCGGTAGCCTTCCTCAATGGCTTTAATCACCTGTGGGAGACACAGAATGGTAGGGATGCTACGCTACCGGGCGAGCTGCTGTTAGAGGCCCACCCTCCCCCAGCAGGCATGTTCCGGCAGGCTGGAGCAGGGGAACAGCTCCCACGCCCGCAGACAAACCAGAGCGGGACCGGAGAGTTTCTGGCGGTGGGACAGCAAAGCCAGCTGTTGCCATGAGGTGTTCTCAAATGGCAGGTAAGGCCAGTCGGAAGCTCTGTGCCAGAATGGTGAGAACCCAATCACATGGACACCCGTGCTATCAGAGCTTTGGAGATGACCCTCAGCTATTCGGTGCGGGCCCTTTCTGCTATTCCATGTAGACATCTCTTGCCACCCCAAAACAGTCCCCTCTGGGTTATTTGAAGTCTGCAAACCTTTGCTCCGGCAGGGGCTGGCCAACACCAAGGCCACCTTCCCGTCTTGCTGACACTGCCCTTCTCTGAGCCAGCTCACTCCTCCCGCCTCCCTTCAGTTACCCATCCAATTGGAAGACTATCCCCCCACGGTATCAGGTCTCTCTCCCTTTCTTGGTCTCAGCTGTCAACCAACTGCAGTTCTTCCGGAGCGCTTACACTTCTACATTTTCACTTCACACCGCTGAGGAAGCACTTCTCCTGGGAGGCGCTTTCCGCCTCTGAGACGAAACAATCTCAGTTTTGCTTCTCCTTCTAATCCGTCTTCACAAGGGCTGTAGTACTTTTCTTATTGGTTTTTAATTTGTCTACCTCCTAGTAAGGGTCTGAATCCTAGTGATGTAAAGTGGTATGCGAGGCTAACGAATTTAAGGGGAGAATCACTTCCGTTTCTTGACTACCCATAAGCGTTGCTTATGGCTGGCACATGAGATCTGAAGGGGTGGTTGATTGTTGAGGATTGTGAAAGTCCCCCCCCCCCACCAACACACAGAAAAATGATGGATAGCGTTAACCACCCAGTGACTACAAGCTCCTTAACGACCACCGAGCTCAAAGGCCACATGGTTTGTCCTGAGTCTAGTGCCTGCTCAACAGCTTCAAAAGAACACCCTCATTTCAGTTGGGTCCAGTTTCTATGTTCAGAGGCTACATGTGTTGTCTTTGACACCATGCACGGCTTCCTACGTGCATGTGTTCAACCTCAAGAGACCTTCATCCTCATACATGTCGCCACCATCCTGTTGCGGAGTACTACGCCCGTCTCCTTCTAAGGCAGGCCTCTCTACGCTGTCTTACTCAGCCATAGTCTATTGAATCCTGGCCACTGCATAGGCCAGTTTGATCTTCGGACTTTCGTTTATCTTGCCAGGTGCCTGGTCTTGAGTCTATCCCGAATGAAAACACTTTATATCAAATTAATGAGACTGCAAGTGACACTGGACTGGTGCCCGGGCAGCACAACATGTCAGAGCCCTCCGACTGCTGAGTACTGTCTCAGAAACTCCCTATCTGCCACCAGCGTGGGAGATGGTTTAGGGGTTAATAAAGCATATTTTCTCAGTTTATTGCTGAAGGCTGGGTTGGGGGGGGCGCGGGGGAAGGGGGAGGCGGGGGACAGAGGATTAAAACAAACAAAACACTTGATAATTTTGACATATTTTCAACAGTTACTTTGCCTCCATATGCCAAATAAATGCTAGGCATGAAAGTAATTCCCCTGTTACATTTCCTGTTGATTCCTGTTCTACACAGAAGCCAACACCGAGAAAATACCTGTGAGTGATAGACATGGCAGGAGGTATCTTTCTTTCTTTCTTTCTTTTTTTAAATAGAAAAAAACTAGACAACTAGGAAGTTCCAAATTACAGTAATTCTTTGAATACCCAAACTGATCAAAATCACAGGTCTGAATACATTTAGGGCCGGAAAACTGACAGTGTCTTTAAAGAGACTGCCCTTACGGGCATTTGGCTAGTCCCCTCCCTCGAAATAAAGAAAAGCTTAGACAACAAATAATTATAGAATGAAAGACACAGCGCTATTTGCTCATTTAAGGCCATTTGCCTTACTCCCCTCCGAGCCTCTCCAACCTGGACCCAAATATTGCTGTAAGAGGTGACATAGCACCATCGTATCAAACAGCATATTGCACAGTTCACCCCTGTTGTTTTTTTCTAGCCTGTAATGATCTACCAGCCAGCTAGCTGCTGCCTTTCTTGCCATCTGCTATGAATCTTCTTTTGTAATTCACAGGTAATACAATGTCAACATGCCCTTCTCCTTAACCTAGTTAGAGACGAGATCATTCTTGTTAGCCAAGGAGTGCATTAGGGTCTGCTTAGCTCTGACCAGGCTTTCTTTGAGAAGGGGCTGCATCCTATTTCTAACGTGCACCTGGATCTTCATTTCATCATCAAGACTTCTTGGCAACTTCCTGTTGACTCAGGAGAGCAAGGCGGTAGGTCAGGGAACATTCTACCAGAGAAGAAGCTGGTCCCTAAACATTCTAATCGAAGGGCTGAATACATTCCCTGGTCAGCACTCGATGTTAGGGCCCTACCTCATGCACAATGTTTTGGTCTGGTATCCAACCCTTCTAGGAACTAAATCAATCCATCCCAGAATTAGCACAAAAATGCTCTAAGAAGAACCCTCAAGCCATCCTCCCCTTCCCCCACCGGTTTTCTTTCTCACAGGAGATGTTCGTAATTAAATTCTATTACTCTGGAATCTTATTAGTGTCGTTATTGAATGCTTCTCTGAAATTACAGGCATGGTGGAGACCCCCTTACGAAGCAGTCCAGATGGCACATTTAAAAGGGATGTGCATAATTTACAAAGGGTCATTTAGTGAAGCTTTATTTTAGAGTTCTCAAGGGGCAAGCTCTAATTACAACGGTGCCAGCTTTAAAATATTTACCAGTTTTCTTCCAATAAACCTTTCATGTCACTTGGATCACATGTGAAATTTGTGGAAGTTTCCCCCCCCACCCCCACATGTCCCTTTATTTTCCTAAAATCGTGAAGAGTAAATGTGGTTCCGCACGGCTTGAAAAAGTTAACCAAGTGAGAACCAAACAACAATAAGCATATCATCTCTGTCCACTGGTGCATCGATCTCTAGCTTTCAGAGCATGCTATTGAGCCATCTAATTCTGGTCCTCGAAATCTATGAGCATAATTTTAAATTCAATAACTAGGTACATTTGTCTTAGAGATCTCGAATTCAAACTTCATCCTTTCAATGTCAACGTCCCTTCCATCATAAAGCATTGCCTAACTTCCTGAATCTCAATCAAGGACCCATATTTCAGGACGCAGGTACTCACGTCTTGATTGGACATATCCCAATAGGGTCTCTCTCCGTACGACATCACTTCCCACATAACGATTCCGTAGCTCCATACATCACTTGCTGATGTGAACTTACGATAGGCAATTGCTTCTGGCGCAGTCCACCGGATAGGAATCTTGCCGCCCTGTGACCACGCGAACCAAATGTTATTCTCTCGGGACAGCGCAGACGTGTCATTTTCATGTCTGCCTGTTGCTACTGCTTGCCAAGGAGGACAACAGCATTCCTGAGAGAGTTCTCAAAACTTATATTTATTTTAACTAAAGTTTTCCAGGTGGAGGCATTGCTCCCTGGACGTTTTCTTTCGTCACAGGAAAGTGAGCAAGTAATCTATTCAATTACTCTGAAAAAGTCTCCCGGTCATCTGACTCGGCCTTAAGGCAGTGTTGTGAGAGAGGGGGAATCTCGGGCTTTACAATACACCGATGTTATCGGTGGTGTATCAATGGATGCACACTTGACGTACATACATCTTGACTTCTCTCCCCAGCAGTGCACTCTCAATGCGTAACCCTGCCTTTGAAATCATGAACGAACTGAAAGAGGAATGTCTCGATCCTTCACACGGGCATCCTACTGTGGCACAGAACTATCCCTCTGAGACTCGAGGAAAATTTGGAAAAGTATGTCTTTTTCTGCTAGTTTTTCTTTTCTTTCAGCTTACCCAAAATGTCTCCCGTTCGTGAATTTAGGTAAAGAGTTTCAATTTTCCCATGGGTCTCCCTGGGGAAGGTGATTCAAGTTGAAGTCATTCCTTTCCACTGTTCAGGTAGAGGTGGGTTCAAGTTCCCTTTGCTTTATTGGGGCTACTGAACAGGAGCGATAGAGGCCTGATGGTTTGTGACTACACACGAAGCGCTTGCATCTAAGTTTGGAGGTTTGAACCCACTAGCCTCTCTGTGAGATGCTGTTGACAGCTTGCTCTCGCAGATACATAGCTTGACCATCTGCTCCCTCCCCCCACCCCCTGACAAAAGGTTGTCCTGTAAACAGATCCACAGGCCGCAGGTATTTATTCGCCAATCCTAGTGTTACATTCCTGTTCCTCATATACAAAAGGACACTTGTTTGACCTTCTGCCTTCCTTAAATATTTGGCTAAGGTTTATCTATGTAAATATATCATTCTAGAAGCCTCTTTTAACTTTCCTCCTGTCAACTTCTGGGAGGAAACAAAAGATCTTCCGTATCCACAGACAAAGATGTATTATTTTCTAAATGAATGGACATGACATTCAAAAGAGGATGTATATTAGGCTCAAAATTAGAGCCTCAAAGATCACATACTACCACAAAACAAAAATTGCCCAAATACAACAAAATAAAATTATCAAACACACCAAAAAACCCTCATTCTCAGATTCCAGATGTTGAACGGTGGCAGCGGCGGCTAATGGTCTGCTTTGTGTTGCTGTTAGCAATGTGCACCCCAATGGCCAATAACCGTTCCATGCCCCTTTATGCCATTGGCGTTCGGTATTCAGATTGCCAAAGCAAGATGGCAGAGCCAGTAACTGTGCAGTACTGTGCCCTCGTCCCTCGTATCACTAAGTAGTAAAACAAAGGCCATTAGACAGTGAGAAACCTTGCATATGGAGAAGGTTTACACACCCATTCTATGCAGTCTCAGATTCAGTAGTCACACTGCTTTATCTTACATAGAATAAAAAGTGCTTCTTTTTCCCCTTTCATTTTAAAAGACTTGCTTAAAAAATAGGGAGGGGTATAAAATCTCTAAAAATAAAATGTGCAGGCTGGGCTATTTTTAAGTGCATAGTCCAAACACGGTTATTACAGTCAAGACGTCATAGGGTGCCTTGCAAAACACAAGCAAAGACACTGCCGTCAAGTTGATTCTGACTCAGAGGGACCGACTACCTCTTTCCCTAGCTTCTGAGGGAAGGATTTTTTTAAAGATGGAAAAGAACCAAATAGAAAATTTCACACAAACAGGAGGAATGACAAAATGAACAAATGGAAGAAAGATTAAGTGGAGAAAACAATGATAGTAAAGGCAATTACCTTCTGATCCCCCTGCCCCAGTAAGCTAAGCATCCTCGGTTAGGTGAGTGACTCACGGAGCCTGGCTTCTCTGGACACTACATTTTAAAGACAGCTTCTTTTGCTTAGTAGCGCTTCATCTGAAAATTTCACAGGGAAAAAAAGAAGCGTACTTGCTCCTACTTTGTGCCTTTGTAATGTGACCTGTCACTCGCCTGAATTCTCTGTTTCAAAACCCCATCTTTTCTTAGGAACACAGTTGAAAAACAGATGCCAGGGATCTGAAGCGACTGAAAAATGAAGACATGCAGAAATCATGAAAGACCTGCCCAGCAAGGTGAGAGCAGAGGGAGAGTCTCACTAGGGGAAAAGCCCAGAGCTCACAACGGATCCTTACCCGGGTGGTGTACGCTGCCTCAGGATCATCCTCAAGAACTCGGGACATGCCAAAATCAGATACTTTGCAGACCAAGTTGCTGTTTACTAGAATGTTCCTTGCAGCCAGGTCCCGGTGCACATAGCTCATATCAGATAAATACTTCATCCCCGACCCAATGCCACGAAGCATGCCCACCAGCTGAATAACTGTAAATCTGCCATCATTCTTCTGCAAAGGAAAGCAATGAAGAATATCTCATTAGTATTAGCCCAGATTAATTATCGCCAAGCATTTATAACTTGGATCTCGCTTGATATCTTTCTCCGGTGTGCCATGAAACTTAACATCATTTCCGGGCCTTGCTGACCAAAGTCACTAATTCACTAGTCGACTGGAATCCTACGAGCTGGGGGTTCATCCTGTGATCGATGGAAAGTGTCCAATTGTAATGAATCTACAGCTCACACGGCTCTACTGTGACAATACCTTCATTGAAGGTGGATTATTTAAGACTGTGAAAAATCACATTCTTCTCCATTTCATCTCTTACCCCTCATCTTCCTTCAAAAGGTCCGTGACAACTCCCCAACCCGACCTTGTGCCAACAGGGGACCCCATTCCTGGGTTGAAGCTAGTAGTCACGTACCCTGAGGAAGGCATCCAAGGATCCATTCTCCATGTATTCTGTGATGATCATGACCGGTTTACCTGGAGGTTTCGGAAAGGAAAACACAAATCCTTGACGAGCGCTGCAGTTAATGAGATAAAAATGGGCTACGCACAATTTTACTGCCAAGACACCTGTCTCGTGTGATCTAATTTAATTAACACAAGCCAAGCTTATGCCTCAGCTGTGGGGAGTGAGGAATGAAATATTAAAAGGACAAAGAGGCTTAAATTCCATCTGGCAGGTTAACCCTTTGGGTGGCTTGTGACCAGGTCTTTAACTCAAGTAGTCCCTGGAGGCCGTGATTGGAAAAGCCATAGGGTCTGTTTAAACGCACAAAAACACACACGCACACGATCCTTAGGATAATTCATTTGCTTGGTCCCCAGAATAGCCACTGATGTGACATTGCAGGGCTCAAAGGACCGAGAAACTGCCGCCCTTTCTTTGCAGATGCCTCATGGTGATAGCTTCTCCATCACCATTATTCGGACACATCTTGAAGCCCCTGGTCTTGCTCAGTCCAGCACTGTATCTGTTTTGTTCCCTTTATGGCATCTAGAGATTGGCTCATTCTATTTGCCTCCTTGAGCTGCCTGCCTCAAAAAAGAAATAGATCAAAGAAAACATCCTGTCATTCAAGATGGAAATTTAAATTCAATGCAGAGACCTCCCCTCCCACCCCCATCTTTGAAGGCGGGCTATCAGAATGATTTTCATTAAGGCCTGAGGGGTACTAAGAAACAATACACTGCTTTCACATTCACTGGCTTTCTGAGCACCTTCAGAAACAAGCACCCCTATTTTTCATTTATCACTGGCGATGGCCCCAGAGGCCTGAAGTTCCTTCTTAAAGTATCTTGTCTAGGGATTTTTGATTTTATTTATCTTTAATGTTAGTAAATCATTTTATTGGGGGCTTTTACAGCTCTTATAACAATCCATACATCAATTATCTCAAGCACATTTGTATATATGTAGCCATCATCATTCTCAAGACATTTTCTTTCAACTTGAGCCCTTGGTGTCAGCTCCTCCTTTTTCTCCTCTCTCCCCCCCCCCCTCATATTTTGCACTGT
Organism: Tenrec ecaudatus; assembly: GCF_050624435.1. NCBI lineage: Eukaryota > Metazoa > Chordata > Mammalia > Afrosoricida > Tenrecidae > Tenrec > Tenrec ecaudatus. The sequence continues at coordinate 16,842,178 of NC_134542.1, read as the reverse complement.
CTGCTGTCTACCTTCATCCACATTTCTGTTATTCATCCTCCTTGTCTGGCGATTTATTTGCTTCTGCTTATTTTTTGTTAAAAGATCGTTTTATTGGGGGCTCTTACAGCTCTTGTAACAATCCACACTTCAATTCTATCAAGCATATTTGTACATATGTTGCCATCATTCTTTTCTAGACATTTACTTTCTTGTGAGCCCTGGGTATCAGCTCCTCTTTTTCTATCTGGGGAGGTTTGACTAACGAAGAGGTGAGAGGAAAATGTCCACACGAGATGCCCTTTGAGGAACAGACAATGCTAATTTGACAAAGTCAAAATTGTTCATTCTCCTACGGCTGCTTCTGCTCAGTTTGAACTTTGACTTTTAGCCATCCTAAAAATCACAGGAAAAAACCTAACTGCCACCGAGTCAGTGTTAACTCACAGTGACCCTCCAGGACAGGGTACAACTGCCCCTGTGAGTCTCTGAGCCTGTGACTGCTGGGGGTGGGGGTAGGGGTGGAGGCATAGAAAGCCCTGCCTTTCAGGAAAACAGTCCCTGTGATTTTCTTAAACAAATATGTTTTCCCCCCATAGCCGTTTTCAGCTTATAATTTCTGGGGTGGAGAAAAGGGGAAAAATCTTCATCTCAAAGGCAAAGATGGACAGAATCTTCATTTTGAGTTTTCTGTAAGTGCAATTCACACTTCTTCCACGGACCAGGCTTGGGATGTTAATCTTTGGGAAGTTAAGAAGGAAAAAGAAAAAGGATTCAAAAGCAAAATACCTGGGACATTTTATTTTTAAGTGAATAAAAAGTGGCGGGGGCGGGGCAGGGAGAAAGGATGCATGAGACACCTTCCAATCTTTCCCCTTTGCATCTGGCTCGAGGGGTGGTCCCTACACCCCTCCTTTCTGTCATCCATCAAAATAAACAGGAGCCTCTCGGCTCTCGGCATCGTTCTCACATGCATTGATGCGCTACATCTGTGGCCAGTCTTCTGACAGAATGAATGCATCTAAATGAGTTTTAATGAACTGTCTCTCTCAAAAGATACTCTGTCAACGAGTGAGAAAGGGACTCTCTCAGGGAAGCATTTAACACCCACCACTTGCATTTCTCCTGGGCCCCCTTGAGGAGGGAAGAAGAGGGTCTCACTCCAGGAAACAAAATCCACTGCCATCGAGTCGATTCCGACCCACAGCGATGGGAGATGGGGGAGTAGAGAAAATGCATGGTTCTCCCTCCGATCGAAGAAGTCACCAGTCACCAACCGCCGGTAATGAACTCACACCGCCTTCGGCACATTTTCACCCTCACACCTCCCTCCTCGCCAGCCTGTCGTGGGCACCATCCTCTCAGTCCCCTCCCAGTCCCTTTTCTGTGTGGCAGAAGCATCCATCTGCCAGCGTCTTTGTAAGCGCCACCCGAGACATGACAAGGACTGGCTGCAGGGCGGACACAAGCCGACGACCCGTGCTGGGCTCGGGGACCGTGGGCTGGCTCCTTCCTGGGATCAGGCGGGGAACGCCGTGGGGAGGGGGGCAGCTTCACCCATCGGTGGAACTTTTAAATCATTTTAATTCAGTGACAACTGCATTATGCAAATGCATGCCGTCGTTTATAACAGTTACAGCTGTAATGGCTGTGGGTTTTAGAGGCGAGGTGGGACTTTAATACAAAGACGCCCTGTTTCTTTCTCTCTTCTGCAGAGGTGCTAGGAAAATCACTGTCTGCGGCAGGAAAAACACCCCAGCCGAACAGAGCCTCCTTTTCAGAAAAGGGGACCTGCAGAAGTATTTAAAGTGAATGTTATCTTTTAATTAAAGTAGTGAAGGCCTCCAGGCAGCCCTGAAGGCCACAGAAAAATATCCTGTCTGTGAAACTAATCTTAAAAAGCAAATAGAGCTATTCTATGGTAATTACAGCCTTCACCTGGGGGGGGGGCATTGTGGAGGCGGAAATTATATATCTTTAGCACCAAGGTGCTTTTGCACCAAAAGAAGTCTACAGAGGAGAAAGATGCACTTCATAGGGCAGAGTAATAACGGTCACGAACTTCTCCTTCCTCTTAATTGGCCAGGCAGGACGCTAAGCCTGCTCGATATTTATGTCTATGATTACCAAGTCATCTTGTAGGGTGAGTCCGGCGGTTCTTTCCTTGTTGCCGATGAGCAGCCGGACGCACAAGGATGAAGCGACTCAACTCAGCAAGGTCGCAGAGCTTTGCTAGCACTTTCCATGAGGTGCTCATCACTTACCCCTAGAGCACTGGGTCACCAGGGGGGTCCCGGGACAGGTAGCTGTGGTGTCGTCTATGGGCGCGTGTGAGAGAGACACACTGGTCCCAGGCTAACTCACTGAGTCAGAACCTTTGAGGAAGCGGACAGAGCCAAACAACAGTAGCCTCTGATCCCTCCCCAAGGCCTGGCAACTCCAAATGCATTCCGGAGAACTGCCGCTGGGGGCGTTCTCAGTGGCAGTGACCTTTCAGAAACAGGTCTCCCAGCCGCCTCCTCTTCAGGCTCCTAGAAGAATGGGTCACCCTTTGGCCATCATGCGCTTTGGGGATGAGGTCGGGGAACTGGAGTTTAAGTAAGTTTTCCAGGAGATTCTAATGCTATATTTTGCATACCTACTCTTTTTCTTAACCTCATAATTTTCCCTCCTAAAGGTTTTCTGTCTTTGTCCTATTTCTCCCCTCAAAACCCACCCAGGCCCCACATCTTAATTTTATTCTGTATCTATCCCCCTGTGCAGCCATCTTTTCACCATTTGGCACACGCTGAGTGGGGATGCCCTCCTGGAGACATAGCCCCATGCTTACAAGGTCCTTGACATGTAGAAGGTACTAGATCTCCTGGAACGGGGCCACCTTAAGCAATAGCGGTTCCAGCCGCACTGTCCACGTGGCTCTTTCTAAGGGAGTCTCAGCTGACCCTCCAGATGTATTGAGTTTGCTTCACAAAGCGCATCTGTTGAGCTGTGTCTTATTTTAACTGAAGCGTGGCTCACAGGCTCAGCGAGTGCTAATGGGCTAAAGAAGGTAGGTCCCACCAGGTGTTCCTGGAAATAGGTGTTGAACGGCACCCACCATAAATCAGAAAGAGCAGACAAGCAGATCTCCCACTACACGAAGGGGTCCCGCGATCCACTCACTGCATCGCGATCCTCATGCTGGCAGCACAAGGTGTGGCCAGGACTTGCGGTGTTTTAGAGGAAAAGTACTTAAATGTATTTCACTTACCATCTGCTGGTGCCTACCCCGGTGACAGTTTGGTCTAAGCACAGATTTGAAAGATGGCCTGGCATACCAAAGACCTGCAATATTAATTCCACCCCCCAATCTCACGCAAGCTGCCTTCAGAGATAGGGGATCAGCCAAAGCCATAGTCCCATTTAGAGCTGCCTAGAAGATTAATGACTTGTCCTGGACTGATTTCCTCCTATTAGCAATCAGTGGGTCGGCTCCATCTGTCATTTCCCTGGAAAGAAAATGTGTGTTTAATTTCCCAGTAACTTCTAACTTGGCTGGGTAGGGGCAGTGACCTGCGTACATTTGGTGACGACGCCTTCCAAGTGAATGATGTTCGGGTGGTCAAACTGGCCCATGATGCTGGCCTCGCTCAGGAAGTCCCGCCTCTGTTTGTCTGTATACCCGGCTTTCAGGGTCTTGATGGCCACGCAGATCTCTCGCTTGCCAGGCACTTTGAGACGCCCACTGCATACTTCACCAAATTCACCTTGGGGGGAGGCAAACGCACCAAACAGAAATGAGCAAGGGGCAGAAGCAGTCCACGAGAGATGAAATGATAGTAGCTAGCATTTGTGGCATGCGTACTCGCTATTGGTCAGGCTCCCTTCCAGTGCGTCCAGATCCCGAGATCGAGGCTATGCTGAGCTCCACTGCACTGAAGGGAATTTAGCCTTGAGGAAATTATGCAACTGGCCCCAAGTCTGATCATTAATCACCAGTAAGTGGGAGAGGGATGATTTGAACACGAACCCCACACGCTGATTATCCGCTATGTTATAGTCTCTGAGGATCAAAATCAAAGTGTTCCCCAGAGATCTTGTGAGCACAGCACCCCAGACTCGCTAATGATGCAGTGGTGCACCCTAAGATATTTACAGATATACAGGCTTACAGTACACTCATAGGCATACATAGATTCATATAGCCCTCCTACCTATATAAACCACCCACCAAGAAAAGAGGCTAATTAGACAGACAGTCACTCACCAACTCCTATGACTTTTTCAATCTTGATGCAGGAAGCATCGATTTCTTTGGCAAATTCTCGAACTGCTTGGTTGGGATCTTCGTAGGTAAAGGGGTCCACATATGTTCTAACACCTGAGCAAAAAGCACGCACACTTGGTCAGGAACCATGAGTAAACTCTAAAGGCTGGGCTAGTCTGAAACTACGTAACATAGGCAAAGTTGGTTAGCTGTACATTCCTGATTTGAGAAGATGTTAAATTCTCACTCTGGTTTTCATCTGTGGGACTAAATAAGCACTGGCTAGCTACTTCCAACTTGAGGGTCAGTGGAGACGAGGAAGGCCCTCAGTGAGAGAGTGTAACACAGGAGCTGCATCAGTGGGTGCTCACAACTGTGAGGATGGCCCACCCAGGATCACCAGTATTTTCTTCTGTTGCACATAGGCCGGAACCAACATGAGGGTACCCGACAACTACAGCTACTTATGAGGCTACTAACTTCCTAGAATATATGCACATTTTTAAGATAATTTTTAAAAATCCCTCATCCCATGGAGATACAGTCTCCCTAAGGGAATTTGGAATGCGCTGGGCAAAATATCAATGCTCTTCTGCATCCCAGTCAGCTTCCCATGACTCCCTTCTTCTTGCCTCATGTCGTTCCAGGGGCTTCCAGCTGCCCTATGTTAAGGAACATAGTAGGAGTCTTAGGAAAGATAATATCAAGTTTCTTTTGAATGTTGTGCACACAGGGTCACTTTGGGTCAGAGCCCACATCACGGCACCTGCCAACAGACACCACCATCAAACTTGGATGAAATCAAAGTGAAAATAAAAAAGGAGACATAGGAATGATTACTAGGCATTTTCTCTGCCGTCATCTGCTTCCCACTGTAGCTTCTGGGGCTCTGGGTTCTAGAACTGTCGGGTAGGCTCGTCTTGATCTCTGTTTTTTCAGCTCTGTGTCTTGGCCCTAGCACCTCTGCCTTACCTCAGAGCTCATGTTCTGAATTTAGTTTTTAGGTAAGGGAGGTGGGTGAGTCGGTGGGGGCCAGGCTGAATGGAACCTCCTGATATTCAAACCCTTCTGTAACCAGGCTACATAATCACTAGCTGAAGTTTCCAGATGAACATCAATGCGTGCTTCCAGCATCTTCTTTCCCAAACAGAGAAAAAAAGCAGAGATCCAACACAGTCCATAATCTCAAAGCAGCTCTCTGATAGGTCGCTTTTTGCCTGTTGTAACCTATGAGCATTCTGGGTCAGAAGTTTATCTGGACACGACTTGGGTATTCAAGAAATTTTATATAAAATGTAGTAAGATGTTAACAGATGCAAAAAGAGTGCTAAGAAATTTCAAAATAAGGAAACATAAGACATGCTTTAAAAATACAATAATTTAACTCTGATTTCTCATACCTTGATTCAAATGTTTCTCTTCATCTGCCTCCTGTTTTGCTTTGCTGTATTTACTTCTTCTGTGGGGGGAAAATATATTTTCAGAAAGACGCTATTTTTTTTTTATGAAAACTGTCACTAGCTATAACACAAGCTCTTGGCTGGCATCATACAGATCAGGCAGACAGCCTGACGCACAATTCACAGAAGAGAAAACTTATCAAAGGTAAAAGAACCAGGTGAGTAGCGTGGCGCCCTGATGGTGAGTAGCCAGCTCAAAGTTGAGCCCTCAGATTTCAGAATCTGTCCTTCCCACGACATGGAACAGGAGTGGCTTTCCACGGGCAAACCAAGTATATTAAAATAGAATTAGAACTTTGAATCCCTAGAGGGCAGTTATATTCTAAAGATGGGTTATATACCTCTATTATCTAATTTTTCACATATACGCTATTTTTTCTAAAGAAAATATGCTTCCGTGGGTAGATTCCACGTGAATCAGGCAGCACGAACGCCCAGGGTGTGATTTTTCGCTTGCTTGTTTCAGCTCCCATGGAGTCCACAGAGACTCCACATGTTGGCTAGAGCAGAAGTGTTTAAGGAGCCTGTTCTCAGCTGTCGCCCTCATGAAAGCCGACTGCTAGGTCATTCATTGGTGGCCTCAAAGTGCCAACCTGGAGGACAGCAGCCAAGTGCTTCATCCTTGTGCCAGCGGGGTTCTTTCGGCGTGGGATAAGTTATAGGGAAATCTGGGAACTCCTAGGCACAATCCGCACCATCTCCACCCTAAAAACCGACCTTGTTCCTTTATACTCATAAAGCCATTGTTTTGTAAATACCGCCTTCAACTGCTGCTGGGGAAATTACTAAGCTACTCGCTAAAAAGGAAGTGCTTCTTTGCTGTGTACTGATGGCATTCCTGAGGATTTTATAGAAAAACACCAAGAGCAGAAAAGGACAAAATTGTTAGCTTTGCCTCCTTCACTCACAATAAAACAAGGTATGGTCTCTCCCAGTAGGCCTCTCCTCCTGCAGCCTATGGGACATTGTCATTGCACAGTTTATAAAGCCGTGGGAGCAGGGAATCTAGCTCTAATGTTATAAGCACATCCTTAAAGGAATGGAGGAGACAGACAGCTCAGTTGATCTTAAAGCTCTCTAAAAGCTGGGGAATGAAGCATCCGTGGGGCAGTCCCACTGCCCACAAGGGCAACTCCAGCTCAGCTGCAGCCAGTGTGCATCACAGGCAACCACCACCTTCCAGCTTTCAGTAGAACCTTGCACGTTGCTTTGATGCTCAACAGGTCTCAGTGGGGTTTCCAGACTAACATGAACTAGAAAGCAAAGCCCAGGGATGGATTTCTCTAAAACATTAACCAACGAAAACCCCATACTGTATCATGGTTTAACGAACCACAACCAATTATGAAACTGATGATACCCTTTTATTCCAATGCATGGGGGCCCCCCATCAGTCAGGCGGACTCATTGGCAGCTGACGGCATTAAGGTCTGGGCAGAAGATTACATTGGAGAACAGCACAGGTGAGCAACGCATTTGAATTACAGTGCTGGCAAAGGATATCGAAAGAACCACGGACCGCCAAAAGAACAAACAAAGCTATCTTAGAAGGAGTACAGTCAGAATGCTCCTTACAAGCAAGGATGGTGGGATAACTCATGGACAAGTTGTCAGGAGACCAGTTCCTGGAGAAGGGCCTCCTGCTTGGTAGGCGAGGCATCGAAGACCCTTGACAAGAGAGGTTGACACAGGGGCCGCAAGAGTGAGCGCAACCTTAAGAACACCTGTAAGGAAGACACAGGCCGCTGGTGTTTGTTCTGTCCTACGCAGGGTTGTTGAGTCGGAACCGACTCCACAGCACCTAACTATGACAAATGCGTGTGCTAAGATTTCGCCTCGAGATGCATCATTTACATGGGGATTGAAAATCACCTTGAGGTTTCCACCAATCTTTAAAGACATGGTACGGATAGGGAAATACGAGAAGATTCCCTCAAGGCCACAGTGTATGTCTGCCTTGTGGTCCTGTTGGAAGCCTGGGGCTCTCACAAAACAGAACCCAACAGGGAGCTCCCAGCAGCCATGTGTGCAACTGGAGAGAAAACCTGACCCAGTCACACGCTTGAAGCCTCTCACCCATGTTCCTCACCTCATTGTAAGCAAGGCAGGAACTCACTCAGGCTCCACCATCAGACCCCTGGAGCCTACAGATGTTGCTCCCTGCACAAGATTCCCTGGCAAATAATAACACCTTGCACTTCAGCTCTGCACTTAACTTTCCATACAGCCCTCATTGTGTATCATCTCCTCTCTTAACTGCTTGCAAAGCAGGAACCAGCTCAGCCAACAGGGACCCCAGTTCTTATCAATAACCACTATGTGTATAATTCAGTCCTTAAATAATAGCTTGAATTTTTTTTTAACTTGCATTTACCTTGTCAAAGGGCCTCCATCCTACGATTGAATTGCATCCTATCAACAACCCTTGGAAACCCATCAGGGGTACAAGGACACACTGAGCTCCAAGGTGCAGGTAAGACATGGAGGCCAGGTGTTCCCATCATGCAAAGGATATTTACTATCGGCCCTGAATTCACCCTCTGCCTCACAGAGCCTCTAAGCGTGGAGATGTAGTCAGGCAAGATTGCCTCATGCGATTCCGTTAAAATGAATATGTTCAATGTAAGTTAGGAGCCCTGATGGCCTTGTGGAACTGTAGCTGCTAACTGCAAGGTCAGTGGTTCAAAGCCACCAGCCACTCGGTGGGAGAAAGGAGAAACTGTCTGCCTGCTTAAAAATTAACGTGCTCCCTCAGAAAACTGAGCTGCTCCAAGTCGGCATCACCTTGACGGCATGGGTTTAAGTTTATATCATTAAAGCCACGAACACCAGGCTTAAATGCTCTTAAAATTCACTACTTTAAGTGAAAAGGTTTAAATACATTGAAAGCACTTCACTTTTTATGAAAGCTTTTATTAGCGACCATTAAGTCAGGCCCTGCCCCCCCCCCAAAAAAAAAACCCTCTTAAAAACGACAAAAACTCCCTGCTGTCAAATGGATGCAGACTCATAGTGGCCCCATAAGACGAAGCAGCACCTGCCACTGTGAGTTTCCAGGATTGTAACTGTGTAGGGGAGAAGAAAGCCTCGCCTCTCTCCTAAGCTCCACACAAAATCAAGAAGGCTTCTCCTCATCCTGCTCCACCACCATTGCTGTACGAATCGGGCAGATTTTGAGAGATGCCCAGCACACCTTTCTCCCAGAGCATCTTAGTCTGGTAGCTCCATGGAAACCTGTTCTGCTTCAAAGCAACCCACCGGCCTCCACAGACAGAGAGGAGGGCAGCGGTGCAAGGTGCGTTGACCAGGAATTGAAAGGCGTCTCCCACAGGGAAGGAGAGAATTCTACCATGGAACCCCTGCCCATCACACTCCTCCTCACCCACCACTGGTTAGGGAGAGCAGTGTCCCTGGCCTGCCCCAGGGTGAACTGTGGCCACATCCCAGGGGAGTGATGGAGCCCTGCTCGCCCCATCGGGATTGAATCTTATCAGAGCCTCTAACAACATTATCTAAAATTACAAGGATATCTCTGAAACCACTTTCAGATCAAGAAAACGGATTTGAAACTCTTTCCTTTAAAGAAGAAAGGCAAGCAGAGAGCCAGCGACCTGAGGTGTCCAATTTCAGCGGCCAGAGAATGAGTCCTGAGCTCAGCCCGCATCCTGAGCAACAAGTCTCCCCAAGCTGCCCAAACTGTGGAATTCCGTTTCCCATCAAGCAGACTTGCGAAATATGTGCAAAGCTAGAGGAAATGCAAAATGGCAGGGGTCATTAATTAGCGAGCTGGCCCGCCCATCTCCTACCCAGACCTGTGAACACAGAGGAAGGAATGAAATTAGCAGCGAAGGTGTAATTGGTTTTCAAAAAACCCCTTGGTGTGTGACTGGGAGGAGAGGACCCCAGCAAAAACCAAAGGAATCTGGAAAAAAGAAAGAAAGAAACACAGGGCTTACTGTTCACAAACTAATTGTAGCCTAGGTTCTTCTTAATAATACCTTGAGAACCCCAAATGCCAGAGTTCAGTGCTACCTTTGTCACCTGATGACCCTCGCTCCTTGGCTCAGTGGGCCACAATGTGGCCCCTCATTGTCCCAGGAGAACAGCCCACTGAGACTCATTATCCATCTGGGGCGCCCCCACAGCCTAAAGAAGCACTGGCTCTAAATTGGCTTTCAGGCAGTTCACCTGAATGACAGGAGGAAACCTTTGTGGAAGGTTGGGCTTTTCTAATTATCGAATTGTAAAGCAAGCTGATTAAAAAAGGGGGAGGACTGGAGTGGCTTGTTGTGGAAGATTCCAGAAGGGAACATGGGACTTTTCCACGGCACAACTGGAGAAAAGGGCAGACTGGGCAGATGAAACTTGGAGCAGGTTGGAGCTGAGCCCCCCATGGGCAAAGGGACACGGTTTTAAGGATATTAGCTGGCTTTGTGGGGGAACAGCATGAGCTCCCAGAGCATGGCTCTCTCCAGCCACCAATGTGTCGCTCCAGGCACCTTGAATCCTCAATAAAAAATAAAAAAAAGAAATAGGGAGGGCACACTAGCCCTGCTTTTGTTGAAAGACTAACTTCCCGGATGTGACTCTGGTTCCAAAACGAATTAGGAAAAGGTAAGTAATTTATTCAGCTAAAGTGCAGATGAAAGGAGATAAAGCGATGTAATACGTAGAATGGCTCCAGGAGGCCCTTTTGTAACATTTAACGGCATCACCCAGGGACGGCATCACCCAGGGACGGCATCACCCAGGGACGGCATCACCCAGGGACGGCATCACCCAGGGACGGGCAGAAAGGCCTGCTCCTCTCCACCCTTTCTGTCAGCTGTCCTCCTCGCACCAAGTGATGTCTAAACATTCTTCCTGGTCGACATTTTGAAATGGTTAGAACTGAACCACAGAGACTCTTTCAGAAAAGTTCCCGAGGTACCACCCGTGCCCCGATTGTGCGAATTTACAGAGCTCTAAGCAGAGCCCATGGAGAGGAATGTGTCAGCAAACATTCCTTCTTCTGGGATCATCCCGGGCCAGGGCAGTACGGCAGGGCACCGCTGAATGGACACTGTTGGAATGGCACGTGAGCCGTTGGTCCCCAAGTGGAAAATCTTAACCTCCCCTAAGAAGATGAAGTCAGCTTTCCTAGTCTGACCTTAGCTGGTGCCCTGGCCTCGCACACGCATGCACATGTTCCAGATGTGATCACATAATCACGGGGGAGGCTCCTTTGATTTGGCTTCCATAATGCTAGCAATCATTAGCCCAATAATGCTAGCAATCTATCAAGGTCATGTTTCTCCCTTTTAGGAAGACATTTGAAAAAAAACCTGTCCCCCCTATTGGGAGGTCAGGAGAGCTCGTTGGGTGGCCTTCGTGCGATGGCTTCCCTTCTTGAGCCCCTAATTTAAGAGATGCACGCCAAGGTTAAAATTCAATGGCACACTAACATCTGTGCCTCTCATGTAAGTCTCACAAAATTTGACACCGCCACGTGCTTTGTTTCCCAAAAGCCGTTTTGCTTCTTTTTTTCTTCAGTGCAGCCAAAAGTCACCTTTTGTTCAGCCGCACAGCCGTGGACACTCAGTGTTAGCGGCACTCATTGGAAGGCAGCTGGTAGGTGAAAGCAGAAACTCAAACATAGGCAGGATGGTCATGATGCTGCAGGGCTGGATTCTGCTTCCTTCTGTTGCATGTGGGATCACCATGAGCAGGATCAGGGGTCACTAGCAGCACCTAGCAGCAGCTGGGTGACCCGTTACAAGGTCACACTTGCTCCTGACCCCCAAACGTCCTTTTGAGAAGACATATATTGGTCTCATATGGGAACAATAGAGTATTGTTTGGGAACAAAGCACTAGACTGTAACATTCCAAACTCATGCTGGTTTCAGATGCCTTTAGAGGTAGCCAGTAGGAATCATTACTAAGCAAATGTGGATATCAGTGAAGCCTCGCAGGAGATTAAATCATTAGTTCCTGGAAGTTCCGACCTCCTCATGGCGTTTCTTGCTGTCATTGCTAACTCAACTCCAAACTCACTGCCGTGAAGTCAATTACAAATTAGAGTGACCCTTTAGGATGGGGTAGAATGGCCACTGTGGGTTTCCAAGACTGTAACTCTTTAAGAGAACAGAAAGCCTCATCTGTCTTCCACAGAGCTGCTGGTGGCTTTGAACTGCTGACCTTGGCAGTTAGCAGCCCAATATGTCACCCACTATATCACCAGGTCTCCTCAGTAGCTCATTGCCAACAGTTCTTTGAAACATCAGTTGAAAAAGCAATCAAGTGGCTCCAACACAGACATCACAAATAGGAAGGCTCATCAAAAAGTTCACAAAACACAGAATTTGCATTTTTTCTTCCTTCGATTTCCCATGGGCTTTTTAAAGGTTCTCTCACAGCTTCAGAGGAATGGGGAAGCAATGTCTTTCTGCTAAAAGGGTGGGCATTGGTGGCTTAGGGTGACATTTCTAGGGTGTGTATCTCACAGACACAAGAAGTTTGCACCGGTCCAAGAACCTAGACAGGATGTACAGCAACTGTTCTAGGAAATCCTGGAAGAATCCTAAGCTTCTCATCTGAGCAATGGTGAGCTCCTGCTCAGAAACACGCTGGTTAAAATAGAAATAACTTTTCAACCTTATGTGGGTACTAATGTGGGAGTAGGTCCAAATGCTTTATATCTAGAATCATTCTGACTCGCTGTGATCCTATAGGACAGGGTGGGATTCCCCCTTGTGGCTTTCCCGGACTGTAAATCTTTACAGGAGTAAAAAGCCTCGTCTTTCTCCCAAGCAGTAGCGGGTAGTTTGGAAATCCTGGCCTTGCAGTTTGCAGCCATCTGTGTAAGCCACTACACTGAAAGGGCTCTATGCGCCAGAATTGACTAGATAACAGTGAGCTTGGCTTGAGTTTAGTTTGGCTAGATAATCATATCATTGTAAACATATAAAGACTCTTCCATTGAGATTCCAAAGTGCTTATTCCTCCAACTGGGTGTCTTCTCACCAAAGAAACTGGAAATTTCGTACACTGAGCTCAGGTTTATGCCGGCCTAATAGATACAATGGAATAAGTGAAACAACTCTTATTGAAAAAAAAATCTAGCAAGATACTGACTGTGAGTCTGGGCCTGTTTCCTCTTTCTTATAAGACAAACCAGCACCCAAGAGACTGGTAAGCTAAACAAAAGGACTCAAATAGGCTTGAATGAAAAGAGTAACTTTTCTCACGGTATGTGTCCCACTCTGCCCAGTTCTTGGAAAAGAATGTCACCCACCATCAGCAGCCGGGGATTCAGTCCAAGGGGCCGCAGTCGGCCTCCAGGGGTCTGTCTCTCTAATAGCCATTCTGACATCTGTGGGTCAAAGAATCAAGAAGCAGCCCTCCCCACCAGCAAAGGACATGACTCCGATTTAGCCAGCGAGGTTGATCTGTGGATTTCCAAAGACACTGCTGGCTGAAGTCTGCAAGATTATTTCAGCGACTGCCATGACCCCCTGCCTGTCCGTTTGTCATACTGCGAGGGTATTTGAAACACCAGGAGGATCATACCTGGTAGACAGGTTTCAGTCAAGCTTCCTGATTAAGAAAGGCTAGTAAGGAAGGCATCGAGTTCTGATGGTATTTGGGTTCAGGAGCCCTGGTGGTATCGGAGGTTAACGCATGGGGCTGTGAACCTCGAGGGCAGCAGTTTGAACCTACCTGTCTCTAAAGAGTCACAGTTTACGTGAATAGTGACGAGTACAGGGAAAAGGAAAATGTACAAACATTGATTGTGGTAAAGAGTGCACAACTCTTCTTGATATGCTTCAATTATTGAATTGTATGATACGTGGATGAAGTGCCAATAGAACTGTTAAACTTTTTTTTAAATTCCAGTCTTAGGATCACCATGAGTCAGAAATGACTCAGTAGCAGTGAGTTTGCCTTTTGGAGAGAAAAAAAAGGCTATCCCTGTGGATTAGAACAGAAGTCTTGTCTGACAGACTGCTGAAAGCGGGGGAGCTATCTAGGTGGAGAGTTTTCAAATTATGCAGTGGCCACAAAAGCAGGTTCCTGCATACGACTGACGCAGAGGGTGGTGCAGAACTGGGCAAAATTCCTACCCGTCCGACACAGGGTTGTCACCAGGAGCCGGCTCGACTGGACAGTAGCTGACTGACACCATCTTCACGATTTACCACCAATCACTTGTCCTCTAGCTAAAAGCCTGGGCCAGACTCTAGTCTCCACTACTTGTCTCCTCTCTTCCTATCACCCGTTCTTATCCCCTGTAAGCGTTTGTAGTCCAAGATAATGGAGCAGACAGCACAAGTGGGGACGAGGGTTTACACCGGCTACCTCGAGGCTTGGCAGCTACCTGGTTGCAGGCAGTGTTTCCCTGACAGCTTTATGGCAGACACTAAAGCAGAATCAATATGAGGGGCAAGGGGTTGACATTTCATTTTCTAAAAAGTGATCCATGGAGGACCAATCACCAGGCAGTGTTTATCAGCCTTGGGAAGTGACATTTTTTTTTTTTAATGGGGGAGAAGGGACAGGAATCATTGCTGGGTTACGTGACAGGCTCAATTCTCTAAGGTGGGCCTCCTAATTGGAAATCCAATGCATCCTGCTATCAATCCCGCCTTTAAATAGTAAAGTGATCAATAAAAGTGGAAAGGAAATGAAGTCATCAAGCTGGATGACGCTGCTATTTTCCATAGCCAACACATTTCATACACTAGTCGCCCTGCTATATGAAGGTGTGTGTTTGCTCTTTGCTTTGTGCCAAAGCCAAATGTCTTACGCAGAATATGCCCCAGACATGCTGATCATGAGGGTATCTCATTTCTAATTCCCCTGCTCGATGGCTGGTTTAGGGCCGTTACATCACACTGGAAAACGACTAAATGAAGGAAGGCAACAACAGGAAGGCAGACAAAACCTCCCACCGGTGTTCCTGAGGGGAGCCAGAAACAAGAAGCAATCACTTTGTGTCTAGACATCTTCTCCCACCTCATTCTTTGCATCATCCATTGCTGGCTTTTCGTATAACAATTGGGGTGGTATCACTGGTGATGATGGTGGAGATACTAGTTTTTCTTCTAATTTTAGACATTTAAGGATCTTTTATTTTCTGATAACCAAAGTGGGTTTTATGTTCACTGCAAATGTCTACCTTTTCTCCCAGCCCTCACCCCACTCTCAGACTGATACACAGTGACGCATACATTTTTCTCTGTGTGCATGTGCAGGGGATGTGTGTGTACGTCAAGTCAAGTTACAACACACAAGGAAGGCAGTCATCTTGATCAAACATCAGGGGAGGAGCATGCGCTGGGTATCCATATCCTGTTCAGAACTAGTTGAAATCTCCAAAGGTTGAGATCAGCCACCATCAGCAAGAGTTAACCAACAGTTAACTCATCTGGCTGCTAACCAAGAGGTAGAAGGTTCGAGTCTACTAAGAAGAGCCTTGCCATAAAAAATCCTGATTTTCTGAAAATTTGCTCCTGGAAACCAGAGTCCACAGGTCTACTCTGACACAGAATGGAGCCTCCAGGAATGAACTTGTTGACAACTGATGATGGAAAAGCAAGTCTATCTACAGACACAGGTCTGAGGCTGTCTGTCTGTATATTCCAGCAACAGGGGTGTTATGGTCAACTAGACTCCTTCAAGATGAAGCTTGCTGTTCCTTCAACACACCTCGTTAGAGACACTACACCCAAACCAGTTAAACGTGATGCGAGAGGCAGACACCCTCACAGGATGGGGACGTGTTTCATGTGTTCCCATCAGTGACAGTAACTGATCTCTATCAATTCACGCATTTTGGATAATCAGGGGTGGGGGCATGCTAGAAAGCAATACATGTGACAACTCAGAACATCTTAAGGTGGACATACTTAGGGTGGACATCACCCTAAGTATAATATACCGACATGGGGAGAAAAGCTGTTGGCTTGCTTGCCCAGGCCTGTGGAAATAGAGGCATTGTTGTGACATATGTGAGATCACCCAAGGAGAGGGAGCGAGAGAGACAATGCCATAGGCTGGCATTAGATGGGCCGGGTGGGGGGTGGGGTGTCCAGTTAAATCACTATGGCAATGCAGTGACCCTGAACGAGTCACCGTGTCTTTTCGAGGATCACTTTCTTCTAGTACCTGGAAAGGTGAATATTTTCAAGGATCATTTTGGCATCTCCCGATTCAAGCTTCAGTTTGACCCCAAAGTCCACCTTGTAAAGCAAGTTGGGGGAGGGGGGGACAAGAAACATGGAGCTGTAGTGGCAAAGGCTGGGAGAGGGTCAGATTCTCGTACACATACGACAAAGCAGGTTTGGGTGGGGGGCCCACACTGATGAGGAGCAGACACCCCCGTGACTCCATGCAGCCTCCAGCCTCTAATCTGAAGACAATGGCGACAACACCAGGGAGATCTGGTACCCAAGGACACGCAGTCAGGTCACCTATTTGCTTCTCTCTCTCTCTCTCTCTCTCTCTCTCTCTCTCTCTCTCTCTCTCTCTCTCTCTCTCTCTCTCAGATTTACTTCCAAGAGGAATGCCATGCCCACAGTATGCTGGGTCGATATTCTCTAGACATGAAGACACTCTTTCCCGGAAGGGAGACGGGGCCCACGGCACCCAGCTACTGGGTGGGGTTCCCTTCATTGTTCTTGACGATCATTTGAAAGCACTTTCTGTGTGTCATAGCATGCACCAGTGTATCATAATTCTTCTGTCAATACTCTTTACACAAAAGAGAAAAGACGACACCACAAAGGGGCAAAAGAAGACCGCTGGCAAATGTTGACATTTTTTAGGTCCACATTCCATCCTGACGCTACTGTCTATGGGAGTTGGTCTAAGTTTTAAAGAAAGATAAGGTGACACCTTATAGGTGTGACCAAAGGACCCAGACCTCCCCCATGGCTTGCAGCTACGTGGTTTCCAGTGAAGCATCTCCAGGACAAGGCAGGAAGGACAGCAGCCAGGGGGGCAGGTACTAGGGCAGCCCCAGTGAGGACGTGGAACGATCAAAGCACCAAGGAGGGAGCTTGTAATGCAAATGAAATGTTTATGATGCTAATCAAAAGCCTCAGCTTTGTAGGAAAAGCTGCCTCATAAACAAAGAGAAGGGCGGGGGGGGGGGGGGGGGGGGGGGGGAGAGGCCTGTGAATGGCCTAAGTGCTTACCTCCTGCTGATGACAAAGGCCGCAATGAGAATGACCACCAGCACTGCGCTGCCCGAGACGGAGACCAGCAGGACTGTGGAGTTGGCCCCATCTCCAATGATCCGGGAAGGCACTAGGAACAAGTGACATGGGGTCACCTCAGAAGGTCTTGCAGGTCAACAACTCGTGATTGGGCCACCTTTCTCACTTTTGGGAGCCAATTGGAAGGTTCCCAGCTTCCTCCTCCCCTCCCCCCTGTGTCCAGTCAAAAGCATTTCCTAACTGGCACCATGAGATGAAGACAATCTATTTAATAAATGTGGGAGGAAGGTGGCTTTCTTCTCCTGTCTTTAACTCTGCAGCAGACATGGCCAAGGCTTGCTGATTCCTTCCTTCCATTTCCTGTTTCTCTCTCAGCACTTACCCCACTCTCTGATGCACTTCGTAGTGAGAGACACACTTGGAAAGCCAGGGAGGAGAAGCCGCTTTGACATGTTTGCTTCTACACAGTTTCCTTGTACTTAGGGTCCACCTAGGACTTCACAACCACCCCTGACCATAGCAACCCGTCTCTGGAAACCCTGCCTAGAGCTGCGCAGTTCAAAGTCACTTCCTCTGCGCAGCCTCCCCAGAGAGGCCGTCCCACGCTCTACTCCTTTAGGTTTCTATTTTAAGGCACTTGCTTATTGGCTGTGGAGTGTTTTATTTCCTTTCATCGATTATGGATAACATAATAAATAAATTGTGGATTAAAGTTATAAAGCCGATAACAACCCTTTTAAAAAAACCATTCGACTAGGACCTGACACCAAGGGCTCAATAGAAAGTAAATGTCTAGAAAATAATGATGGCAACATATGTACAAATATGCTTGATACAATCGATATATGGATTGTGATAAGAGCTGTAAGAGCCCTCAATAAAATGCTTAAAATAACAAACAAACAAGACCATTTCACTTTATTTAAACAGATGACTAGAAAAGAAAAATAAAATGTATCACCCAATTTTTAATCTCCTCAGGGAGAAAAAAGCCCTGTCCTTCATCGGATTGGCTAGACAACCCTCAATTAGCAGGTTTGGTAATCCCATTTTCCATGGTTTTCCTGGGGGCTCAAAACAAGGGGAAAAGAGACAGCATTTTTCATTCACAAGAAAAGCAGGTCAGACACCATTTGGGGAAAAAAAAATATCCATCCCTAAAGAATGGGTGGTTTCCTAGGCTGTAGACATGGATGTTTCCAGCGAATGTTCCTGCCAACAAACGTTTGCAAGGACAACACAGGCAGACACTACTTCCTCACGTGCCACGACCATGGGGCGGGTGCAGAAGACCTGCATTCTGGACTGCCCACTCACCTGTGTTGGTGGTGACTTCCAGAGGCTCACTGAAGTCCCCGTAGCCGGCTGCAGTCCGAGCGCGCACGTGGAAGACGTAGGAGGTCAGAGGGTTCAGGCCTTTGATATCTGTGTTCCTGGCAGCCGTCCGGACAATTCGATAGCTGCGCTCATTCTGATCCTACCGGGCAGGAAGGTAACATAGCATGGGGGTGGGGTGAGGGTGGGAGTGTAGGGGACCGATTAAACCCTGTGTTTCCTCTAGGCACGGAATGACCAGGGGACACGCTCAGTCTGCTCAGGAGTGGAAGGTAAAACAGAGATGGCACGCTCACTCTCTCTCGACCCCACATTCGCTTCAATGGTGTAAGTACTACTGTTACTTTCAAACGCCCAGAGATCTGAGAGTGAGTGTCAAGGATGATCTTGTTGACATTGACCATATCTAGATCTATACTCATAATCCTGTCTGAAAAAGAACACTTCAAGACAGCTGGTGGCTTTTCTCACTCCGCACCCAGCAACTTAGAAATAATGCCCGGGAAGCCCCTTGTCTTCTTCTCTGCTCTGTCTAGAAAATGTCAAAAATGGCATAATCTAGTTTCAATGGGGGAGAAGCCCGTCCCTTCCCTGCCTGTAATAAGGGAACCAGTGCGTGACTGGCTTTAAAAAGAAGAGAAGGCGCTTGTTCACTTACTAGACAACCTTGAATGCAAATAGCGCTCTTCAGAATTCCCTCCTTTAAGAGAGACAAGTTATTTGTAAAAAATAATGCCTCTCTACAACTTCAAGAGGCTGAAGAATGTAATTTCCTTTTCTGATTTTCTATTAAAAGTCATCAAAACCCACACCTTCATTCTGAATAGAAGTGATCTACTTAAACAGATCATTATTACAGGGGCTCTGAGTCACTCTCCATGACGTAAGGCTCAGAGATTAGAACCTCTGAGCTATTTGATTTCCATTACTAGAGAGAAAGAGAGAAAGAAAATAAATGTGTTATTTCCTATTTTTCAAAATAACTCACTTAAGGCATATGATTTATCATTGGATTTGATTGGGAGACCTAACTGTATTTGGTTGGGATTCATTGGGATTCCAGGATTTGTGACTATCAAGGCCTAAAAAGAGGAGAAAGAGGGGAGAGGAGAGGGAGTGAGGCGGAAGGGAAGATCTTGCTTGCCCAAGTCATACCTTCTCATAGTATTTGACTTCATACTCCAAGATCACTCCATTGGGCCGATCTGGTTCCAACCAAGCCAAAGCAACACTGTATCTTGTCACTTCCTTAGCCTGGACCAAAGCAATGGATGATGGTGCTGTTGGGACACACACCCACAAAATAATGTAAGAAGTTTGACTTTTAAACCCGGGGGAAAAAAGGGGGGTGGGGAGGGGATGCTGGGTTATCTGTCACAGTCTTCTCCAGGCTTTTTTCCGAGAAATGACGGGTCTTAGAGCATTTCTGAAGTAAAGGTCTGGTGACGCTCAGCCCCCCTCTCACCACACCCCCAGCCATCCCTCCCCCTGGGCTGTAGAGACGGGTGCTCTCTGCTTTCTGACTTCTTGGGAAGAGCTCGCTCTAAGTTCAAGAACGCTGCACCTCGGTCCACTTCCAGGGCAGGCTAGGTGCCATCCGATGAGTCTTCACACCTTCCACAAAGCAAGAGAACCTGCGGCTCTTTCTTGGGTAAAAAAAGAATGCTGGAAGCAAACAATTTACATACTTCCCCAAAGATCAATACTAGTAGGGTTTAATTATAGCAACCCAGCGTTTTCCGTTTAAATACAATCACGCCATGATGGAAACGCAAATTAAACAAGGGTGGTCTCTGGCCCTGGATGGCATTTGGCAACTATTTGACCACAGAGCAGAGGGGCAGGCCTCCGTGGCTTTCAGACTCCAAAGGACACAAAGGCGGCCCTGGGCCCGAAGTGCATTGGGGATGGGGAGGGGGATGAGGATCATGGTGGAGATCTATAAAGCCTCACTGCCTTCGAGTCGATGCCCACTCACAGTGATCTTACAGGGAGTAGAAGTGCCTCCTAGGCACTTGTGAGACTGCAACTCTTTATGGGAGGAGAAAGCCCTGTCTCTGTCCTGTGGAGACACTGGTGGATTGGAACTGTTGACTTTGCAATTTAGCAACCCAACTCATCACCAGTACATCATCCCTCTCTGCTGTTAGCTGTTAATAATACATGGCACAGAGGGCCTCCAGGGAGAAAGCAAAGGGTCTGCCTTCTTGACATTTTCTATCTCTTCCAGGAAAGCCAGGCTGTAGAACCAGAGATTTGGGACATCTCCCTAAATGGAATGCAAAGTTTGTTTTTCTGTCCCCACACTAGAAACCTGTGAAATGCTCTCTATATATGCAGGGATGAGAGGAAACCTTACAAGATGCCGCTGTCAGCCCTCTCGTCTCCTTCAGTGCATACGGGACCAACAATCTTCACCACGGAGGGGAACATGGGGACCACTTCAAACCCAGTAGACCAAATCTGACGGGTCTACTGGTGGCTGGAAGCCAGTCAGCACACAAAAGGGGGGTCTTGTAGCGGAAGCAAGCCACTAGAGAGCACCTCCTGAAGGGACAAATAGACACACAAACATGAACACACACACACACACACACCCCTCTCTTTCTCTCTCCCCAAGCTATTCCAGAATGGCCCTCAGACATAAACACAAGTGAACGATACAGTGGATACACATGTCCTCCATCAAAGACAACCTCAAGGTTAGTAACACCAAACTGGATGAACTAAAGTTGCAGGCAGCCACATATGGAAGCCACTGAGCATCTGAGAAACACGAAGAACGGAAATGTGTTCATTAGATGTATTAAGGTCAACCCCCACCTCCCTCCTACCCATCCCAGCTGCCCCAGCACACAGCCACACACTCTCCCATTCTTTGGCTTTACTGGTTGATACAGAGCCACCGTCCAGCAAAATGTAAGGAGAAATTGTCCTAAGTACAGAGGTGGCAATAACGCTGCCTGGCTGTGGAAAGCCATTTCCCTCTAGGCAATAAGTGGATCGGGCACAGAGCAAGTTAGCCTACACTCTCTAAACTCTCCATGTAGAAGCCATTACCGATTGTGTATGCCTGCCTGTGGCTCCTTCCCCTCCGTGAGGCACACGGCAATGGCACCTCCCCTCCATCCCCGTGCTCCCCAGCATCAGTCTTCCAATGCCATTCCTGTAACCAATACCATCGTCCCTGGTTGCTGTACTCTGCAATTATAATGCTTTGGTAAACCAACCTACTGTTCTTATTTCAATTGTTATATTTGAAAAGATACTTCCCGTTACTGGTGTAACCCAAAAACAATGAATAAAACAATGCTATCAAATGTTTGCTGGCCAAAAAGAGATGAGGCCATGTTTAACCGAGTGCCAAGTCCACGGCCACCAAGCAGATTCCTGCTCAGCCAGCATTGGGGATGGAGTACATCCAGGGACCCTCTCTGTATTCTGACCTAGGAGTCGTCAGTAGAACTGAAGATGGAGAGATGTCATCTTCCACACTGCGCAAGTTCACATTATGCTTTCTGTCATCTATGTCTTCTCTCAAAGTACCAATGGGGCCACTGCTGGCCTAGTTTCACATGTTGGTAAACACTATCCAAGCCCACTCCAGCAAGAAAGGCTTTGGATCCTGAGCCCCCAGCACCCCAGGGTCCTGCCCTTTGCTAAAAGAATGAAAAGAGATGAAAACAGACTAACAAAAACCTAACTGAGAGAACACTGCCCAGATAGCTGGCTTCACGGGAGCACGCAGACATCAGTGCCTTTGCTCAAACAAGGGCATCAAACCATAGAGGGAATGTTGGTCAACCTAGAAAGCCCAAGCCGAACAAGAGTCCTGCTGGTCTTACAAATTCTCTCATCTTCATTCCAGAGCTTGGTTCTTCCTAAAGAGTGACGTGTCCATTCGTCATACGTGACAGGCACGTACAGAACGAGGCACTGGTGGGGCGAGGAGAACAAAGCAGAGAGGAGCCTAATCCTTGGTATCAGCACCATCTTATACTGTAACCTCTTCTTACCTGTTAAGAAGGGAGGGTAAGGTTTTTGAGAATCATATTGAGATGATACTGTCTACTATTAACCCAAGGGAATCCTTTTTCTTGAATTCAAGAGGAGACAATCCCTGCTAAGTCCCTTATTATCCACGCTCTCTTGGTGATGAGGAGGATTAAGAGGAAGAGTGCTTCCTCATCACACTGCCTATCATCAGACTTAATAGAGACATGCTGCAAAGCTGGAGGAGAGGCCAGGAAGAGGGTGGAGGCACATGCACGTCTCCCCACAAAAAGAGATGTGCTACACACTCAGAAGCATGCCTTTCGGCCCACTGCCTTTCCTCATGAAAGAACTGTTTGCTTTGTGGCAAATGGCACATCCTTGAACCTAACTAGGTGTTCTAGGTACATCCCTGGACCTAACTAGGTGTTCTTCCCTGGGGAGAATTTAGACCAGTGGTTCCCAACCTTCCTAATGTCGCGATCCTTTCATACAGTTAGTTCCTCACGTTGCGGTGACCCACCCCCCCCAACCATAAAATTATTTTCGTTGCCTCTTCATCACCGTCATGTTGCTACTATTATGAATTGTAATGTAAATACCTGATATGCAGGCTGTATTTTCATTGGTACAAATTGAACGTAATTAAAGCATAGCGATTCATCACAGAAACAATATGTAATTACAGATGGTGAAATATTTATTTCTAATGATGAATAAATGAAATTTTGTCGTGAAACATGGTGTAGCATGGGTAACAATCTTCACACTAGGTACTCGTAGGTGGGCAGATCTGCATGTGGGCGGACCCTCCTGGAGACGATAGAGGAGTGGTTTCTTGGTTCCTAAGACCAGTAGAAATATGTGTTTCTCGTTTGACCCCCAAAGGAGTCGCAACCCACAGGTTGAGAACCGCCGATTTAGACAGTGCCCATCACAAGGAGAGTCAGTCATGTGTTGACAGCTACACAGCTGGGAGAAGGGGATGAATGTACGTAGCAGAACTCAGAAACCAGGATGATGGTCCAAGACGAGATTACGGTTTAATTCAACGAAGCCCCGGGTTTTCAAATATTCAAAGCTGAATGGCCAATGATCAACAGATGAACAATTTTCCCAACCGGAGATTCCTGTGCCTGAGGCCACCATTCCTTTACTTCCAAGGGCATGTCAGCTTTCGTCCCAAAGATGCCCTCGTGTTTCCTGTTTTATGCTTACGCACCATCCAATGAAGAGACATTCTTTAAACTCTTGGTTGAGCAACTTGGCGTCCAGAGTAGAGCTGAAAGTGAGCATGTGAGTCTAACACGTGAAACATTGTTGGGCTGCAGACAGGCAAGGATGGAGGCAAGACACGAGAACAGAATGGAGTTTGCCGTGCATGGGAGATGTTGGGAAACCATGGAAGGCGGAGTCAGGTTTGTGGTGTAAGGACAGCTGAGCCAAGGAACACTGCCCCAAATACAGGTGTGTGCGCATGCGTGTGTGTGCATGTGCGTGCACAAAAGATTCACTTAGGTCACATGAAATGAAATAAAGATTTAAAAAAAATAGAATTTGATCCAAATGCCTGAAGTTAAACATGCGCTTCACTTTACTGATTTGTTGGGGGGTGGGAGGGAGAGTGAATTGGTTTGTTAAAAGATTATGGATACAATTCTTAGGCTGACATTCACTCGTTGGCACTTGGGGCCAGCCATTCAACTGTTCTAGCCTATAACTGTTTCTCCAGCAGGAACATACCTGCTGCCTCGGGCATACAAACATGTAAGAGGTGAGAACACACATTTCATAAGGTAGCGCTTTACCTGGCCTACCACTGTGTCATGTACTCAGAACTAAGTCTGGTTCACAGAAGTGCTGAACAGATACCCGATGGAATATATAAACGTGAAGAAAACTAACAACGGCTGTTAAAATGGATCTGGGATGTGTGTGTGTGTCTCCGTAGACATTTAAATGGTTTCATACATACAAAATACCAGATAGAAAGCATCCCTTAAGACGACTTTCCATCTGCCTGCATGCAGGGTGACCTTTGGAGGTGTGCTTATATTATTCGGGCTACCCAAGAGATTGACAAATTAGAGATAAATGCGAACGATGCTTCTAATTCTACGTGGGGTTTGTTTCTAAAGTACATGTGACACTTCTGGACATTTGTCAAGTGCACAGGCTGTAAAATGTCACTCAAATATAAGTTAACATTAAAACTAGGCTCTCGCGGCACCTGTTTCAGATAGCATTTTGAGGGACTGACGAAGGTGTTGACAATTCCATTCATTTGACAATTCTCCTCTGCATCTGTAGGGTGTAAGCAAGTGCTTTCCCAGATACCAGAACCACAGAGGTTCGGTGGTGTTCAGATACTCCCGGTCCTAAGTCAGCATCCTAAATGCCGAGGACACACTCAGGCTTTCTGAGCTCCTCTCTCCACTGACTAGTATTATGGACAAAGTAAGCCACAGCCACAAGCCAGTTACTGCACAGGCCCCTAAGCTTCCTCCAAACACACCCAACCCACCATTGCTCAAGTGCATTCCAGCATGTCAGCCTCATGCACGGCAGAGAACTGGTGCACCGTGTCGTCAGTCATAACCTTTCAGAAGCGGATCCCCACGTCTAGCTTCTGAGTCTATTCGGGGTGGGTTTGAACTATCACGTTAGTACCTGGACCCTTAACCATTTGCCCGGTCCCAAAGAATCCAGCACACCTCCTGAGCTCCCACCACAGCACATCAACAGGGAGGTGCAAGGGGAACAGGCTAGACCTTGCCGCAGTCCAGGGAAGGGCGGTTAAGATACAGTCCGCAGAACAGACTCTCGTTCCCTGTACTCCTGCATCCTTGGGAAGCAACTTGCAGCAAAGTGCAATAAAAGAGGTCCAAAGGCATTAACCTGAGCTTCCTGGTAGAAAGTCAAGATACATTTCACTCTCAACTAAGTCTGTTTCCAAAGAGAGGTCTCTAGTCTGTGACGCTCCTACTTCCACCCGGATGTCCTTTTGGAGGGAAGGCTCAGGAGGCCCTGAGCAACTGAGCCAGTTTCATTCACAGACTCCTCACTTGCTAAGGACCTCAGGTTACATTTGGCTTGGGAGTGGGTTACCATGGAACCAGGAGGCACATGTGGGCCTTATCTCTGTGTGTGCTTTCGATAAAGAGCTGCAGCAGAGATTAGAGGGCTCCACCAGGAGTCCTTAAGCCGGCGGTGCATGTCTCCAGGAAGAATTACAGGAGATGCTTTGATAGCAAGCAGAGGTGGCTCCCTTGACGCAAATGCAACTTTCTTTGGTTCAAAGCTCAACCGTTCTCGCCCCTCCCCACGAACACCTACAGGTCCCGTCACTGCAGCAGTTTGGTAGAGCACACTGGTACTGGGGGAAGAGAAGGGGACACAGGGGAGGCGAACAGAAAGGAAGGAACCCCACATTTGCTGGAGGAGAGGCTGGTGGTTTCGAACTGCAGACCTGGAGGATCACAGCCCAAACTTGCTAACACTATACCACCAGGGCTTCCTCCAGCCTCACAAATGGTGAATTCATAACACTTTGGGGGGTTTGTTTTGGGTTCTTTTGGGGGGCTGGGGAGTGGGACCATCTGAAGCAGACAGACTATATTTCATTACTGGTTCAAATTAGGGGGACGGAGGGGTGAGGCAGGAAATAAACAGATGCACTGAATGGTCTCCAGCCAGCCTGTGGGCAATGGTGAATAAAAACAGTCTTTTATGAAGTCATCAATGGACCCTGAGCCCTTGGGGTCAGCTGCTTGCCAGGCCACTGCTGGGGGTGGCAGAGAGAAGATGCATGCTTAACCACAGCCGGAGTTGCCCCTCTCTCCTCCCCAGGACCTGCATTTAAATGGATCCTGTATACTTTGTTAGGCTTTCAGGGGTAGGAAAAATGAACCCACGGCGTATACCTACCCCTGCTTCATGCAAATAGCATATTTAAATTTAATTACTCGGAGCTTAAGGTAATTTTTGTTCCGTCTTTTCTGTCTCCATTCAACACCACCGCTCTGCTTTGCTCTTTTATCAAAGGTTTGTGCATTTTAAACTGCTGTCAAGCATCAAAATTAAATGCTTCAGAGCACAAATGATATCCTTGTGATGAAGGGTTTTGCCGGAGATGCTAAGAACTCTTGCACTAATATTAATTGCTTTCTTCCACATCCCAAGGAAGGGAGGGTAGGCTTCCTTCCCGTCGGCTCAGCAATGCCTCTGGCACCAAACGCCACCGAGGCCACCTAGCAATTGCTGGCTGTCTCCTTTCGGTGAGTCACAGCCAGTATTTACACACAGCAGTTTGTGGGAAAACAGAATGGAAAGTAGTGGGGTTTCACCAAATTCTGGAGGACGCTTGTGGTACCCAACACTTGGCAAAGTATACTCGCAGCAGCAGTGATCTTGCGTACAGGACGATGAACCAGGAGAGCTAGCTGTCTGCTAGGTTGGGCCCCGGGTCAACCGAATGGGACGGAGAGGAAACTAAGAGAGAACGGGTGACAAGGAGACACGCTCATTAAAAAACTCCTTTTCGCCCGTCCTCACTGGAGTACATCCTTGACACGGTCAGAACTCACCAGATGCCTTGTGGCGCTGCATCACAAATCCCCATTTCCCACCGTCAAAAAGTCAAACTCTTGTTTAAAACACACAACACTGACATGGAATATTTTCCCCCGTCAATGAGGAAAAAGAAAAAAAAACCCCAAAAAACCACAGGACCAAATGCTCAGCCTAAACCTTTAGAAGACGAACGCGAATGAAGTTCATGTATATTTAAATATGGAAGTATTAATATTAATTAAGCTTATACTTGAGCTATATGAGGGCTGCATATTTTGCCCCCATCAAGTGATTTCCAAGGTCAGTGCAGGGTCTATTTGAAATCATGGCCATGGAATAAAGCAGCAGGGCCTAGTTCACATTCCCTGAGGGATAACACTGAGCCCAGTCCAGTGATTTCAGCCTAAGGATCTCCTCGTCTGGGCACCGAACAGTGGGCTAGCACAGTGATACAACAGCAAGCCTTAGCACAACAGTTGATCTCTCAAGAGTCTTGCTTGATTTGGGGGTTATGATGAAAGCAACATTTTAAAAGACTTTTCTTATCCCCTGGGCTGCCTGGGTGGCACATCAAATTCCCCTTTGGCCACAGGAAGGACAGAGGGTTTGGACCAATTCTAAAGGAAGGTCACTACCCGATTTTTAAAGGCAGGAAGATGATGTCATGTGGATGTTTGTGTAGAGGATACTAAGATGCTGGGACTGGCTTCCGTCTTCAAAGATCTGAACACACTTCTCAGACACAGTGGTCTGTGGCATGGAACTGCTCTGGCAAGGACATCTCCTAGACCACATGGCATCAAGGACAGTGCATGTGACCGAATTTTGAGCAAGAGAACGTGGAATGGAGCAATTATTAGGCTTGGCCTGGTCTGGGTCAGGCTGAGTTGACTCGAGAAACAAATCCAGAGACACTCATGGGTGTGTAAGAGAGACCCTTATATCAAAGAGTAACTGTATATTAAGAAAACATCACAGCCCAGTCCAGATCAAGTCCTTAAGTTCCACCTTAGCCCATATGTCTGATACTAGTCTATAAATTCCTCTTCAGACTCATACAGCACACGCCATGATGTCGAATGCAGAAGGATCCCGGGCAAGTGGGTGAAAAGTCTGGTGGATCTAGTGGCAGCGGAAGCATCTCAGCACTGGTGAGGATTTCTACATAGTTCCTCAACAGGAAGGTGAAGCAGAGAGAGTGTGTGGCCCTCCTCCAGGGAGAAAAAGAGGAAGTTCCCAAATCCTCATGAGAAGGTCACACCCACCAGGAGGCATCATCAGGCTGTGACCTGATTGACAGGCTAAACCCCACCCCTTCACTCTCTTGATCAAGTTGACATGAAATGATGTAACTACCACAGGGTCCATAAATAGCTCCTTCAGGCAAAGTGGGCCAGTTACCCCCCCACCCCCACCCCAAAGGGCAGCTTCATTTAAATAGAGTACTTTTATGACCACAGAATTTGGGGGCTGAGGTTGGAGCCGGCCTGGATATCCTTCAGACGCCAGCTCCTGGCCCACGGTCACTGAGTTGATTCCAACGCATAGAAATCACAGATAGGGTTTGCAAGACTCTTAACTGCTCAGGGAGCAGACTACCCCTACAGCCGAGGGGCTGATGGGTGGGCGCCACCCTGCATGCGGTTAGCAGCCCAAGGCTCACCCAGCAGCACCGCCCGAGCTTACATAAGGCGAAGACTAAAGTCTGGTCCCAGAGTTCATATTCTCAAGCACGGACCTACAGAGAACATCTCGTCTCTGCACCTTCCCCTCCTTAGGAGAAATCAGGGACTCGGAGGTGACACAGACAGAGAGAGCAAGTCCTTCTGAGGTTTCCCCCACCTGCTCAAGGGTAAATCTCCGTGCTGGGGGGATGATGTGTCGTCCCATATTATACAGCTCCATATTGGAAGAGCTAAGAAAAGAATCATGCAAAACCACACATTACATTGACAGAACGCTTCCACTGAGTCGATTCCACCTCAGAATGACCTACAGAA
Source organism: Tenrec ecaudatus (assembly GCF_050624435.1). Lineage (NCBI taxonomy): Eukaryota > Metazoa > Chordata > Mammalia > Afrosoricida > Tenrecidae > Tenrec > Tenrec ecaudatus. Next base: position 16,813,393 of record NC_134542.1, on the reverse strand, counting down.
CTAAGTGCTCCCTAGAAGGTTCAAGTCTGCACAGCTTTACTGGTCAAGAAAGCCTCGGCTTTCTCCCCTAAAGAGTTAGGGTCATGGAAACCCAGAGGCAGTTCTACCCCTTGCCCTCTAGGGTCGTGATGAGTCAGGATTGACTCCATAGCAGGGAGTTTGTTTCTTTATTCATTTGTTTAGAGCACGTCTTTATGGGAGCAGACAGCCGATCTTGCTTCCATGGAGCATGGGTGGGTATGAATTGCTCCTTTGCTGTTAGCAACCTCTTGCTTAGCCCACACTGCCACCTGGCCTCCTTTTAATGACTATGTTTTGTTTGTTTGTTTGGGGGGGGGTTGCTTAAGGAATAATAATTGGGACATGGCACAAGGCAAGGTTCTGGAATGCTGAGCATGCGCAATTCCTTGGTCTGGGCAAAGACTGGCGTGGTGGCTGGCTTTGCAGGGACTGTGCACTTAGGGCTTGCCCATCTGCTTCAGTATGGCTGTGCATTTCGCAATCATAATGATAGTAATAAAAGATTATCATCAACTCAAAACAGTAGCGGAGAGCATGTTATCGATAAACTCTTAATGTTATTAAAAGGGCCCATCCAAGATCTTTCGTTAACAAACACTCTGGGTAAAGATCAGAAGGGGCCAATTAGGGTCTAGGTAATTATTTAATCATTAAGCTTACTCCTGTTCTCCAGAGCCAGGCAAGCACATGACCCAGTGTCTGCTGGAGTTGTTGAAGTGGTTACTGCCCTGAATGCAGAGCGCTGCTTGGATGCCTACAGCATTGGCTCTGGACGTAGAAGGCGTGATGGCCCTCCTGGAAACCGAGCCCCCGGCCCACTCTACTGCCTTCCAGAATTAACCAGAAATTTCTTAAGGGCCCCCAGCGTGTCTCTGCTCCAGTTCGAGTGTGCCCTCTGTTTTGTCTGAGAGCTGCTTGTTTTACTTTCTCCTTGCTTCCTAAGAGATTTGTTGGCAGGTTCTGACAAGGCTGGTCCATCCCTTGCCAACAGAAACATGGCAGGATTCTGTGCGCGTGTTTCCCGCGAAGCAAGAATACCAGTTTCAGGCAAACAGGAAAACAAGCCTCTCCACTCTGGAGAGCAACTGAGAAGCATTTGCTCAAGCAAACCACGTGTCTGAAGATAAGAAAAGGGGGCTGAAATTCATTCAGCTTCAATTTAGTTCTTTTCTCTGAACCTTCTTGTGGGGGACTCGTTCGGTAGGGGAGGCGTAGCTAGCTTAAACCCTTGGTTGACATTACTTTCTGTGAGCTCTGCTTGGACAGGATGGGAAAACCCTGGCACAGTGACTCCCTGGGATGTGGGGAGGTGGCGGGAACGGCCCTCGTCTCTGAAGCAGAAAGGGAAGGCATTTGCTGGTATGAAGTCAGGCTTGTTCCACTCATTCCTCTGGTTGTCAGCTCTACTGGTGAGCTGCAAGCCTTCCAAATCTGGGAATGAATCACAGGGTGGTGAGTTCCAGGGTCCCATTGTTTCCCAGACAACTGCTAATCGTCCTGCTGTGTTAAGAGCCAATGAGACAATACGAGAACATTTAGCTTTCTGACACGCAGAGCATCTAGCATCGTCTCCAATTAAAGATGAATTCATCACCGAGCCTGGAAAAGCCAGCATGACAGATGTACCCCCTAAATCTCTTCGGCCTTTTTCCTTCCACCCTCAGATTGCTACATTTATGAACGCTTAAAAGCTTGCTCCAGAAACTGACCAATAAAAAGCCTTCTTCATCACTTTAAGATCAGCGGCCTGATGGGTTCCTACCCCTGGGAAAGGCGTTTTAATTTTGTTTTTCTTCCAGAGAGTGGTAAGACATTGATCATTCTGCTAAAAGAACATGGCTGCTTCAATAAATAGATTGACCGTGACTGTTGTCATCTTTGGGGGGTGTTTTGTTTGTTTGTTTGTTTTTGAGTGTTTAAGGACTGGCTTTCTCACTTGCTAAAGGACACCCAGCATCACCTGCATGGTCTCAAAGAAGTATGTCAGTGGGTGAAACTTCAGGGGGCCAAATGCCAATGATACAGTACAATGAGGAGGCAGTCAAGCAGGTGATGGCATAAGCCCATTAGGGTTAGGGGCACACCTTTCAGAGAAGGAAAAGGTCCAGGATTTCCTACTAAAACAGCAAAGTAAACGTGGCAAGACCACATATTGCCAAAGGTGGGGAACTTGAGAGACCTAGATATCAAAAGGCAGTCTTGGCTCGGGCTGGGCTCTCACATTATATCACACAAGGGGGTGGTTGCTACATGTCATTGAGTCAGTTCAGATTCACAGTGACTAGAGGACAACAAAAGACTGCCCAGTCCTGCATGGCGCCCAGGCTCACCCTCCACTATTGCTATGTTTGGGTCTGTTCTTGCAGCCGCTGTGCCAGTCCATCTCACTGAGGGAGGCTTCAAAAAGTCTGTGGGGAGTTTTCACGATCCCATGAGTCCATGACGCTACACACTTTTTGAGAGTCTGGAGTGTTCGATGGCAATATGGAGAATTACTCATCTCCTCCAACTCAGGCTGAATCACCCAAGGCTCCCAACCTCCCGAGTCAAGGAGCACAACTCATTTGGGATTCAAATGTTTGTCACAACAAACAACAAACAAAAAAAGAGTGACGACTACGTTGTGGGCAATGGCTTGGGTCTCTAGCTCATCAAGCCATGAAGACCGCAGGGCTGAATTCTCCTGCCAACAGCAGGAGCAGCCATGATGTGTGGGAAACAAAAGGGAGCGCAGATCGCCTGGCTGACATAACCAGCGCTGCCCAAAGCGGATGTTCTTCTCGCTCTCTCAAGTGTATCGCTCTCGCCAGTCTAAGGCCTCCGAGGAGATTGCTCTTCAGAACAACCTCATGTGAGTTACAGGAGAATTGTGCACCATGGAACTCTGAGGGAGGTTTCTGAGAAGCACATTACCAGGATCTAGCTGTTTCTTTCTTTCTTTCTTTCTTTCTTTCTTTCTTTCTTTCTTTCTTTCTTTCTTTCTCTCTTTCTCTCTCTCTCTCTCTCTCTCTCTCTCTCTCTCTCTCTCTCTCTCTCTCTCTCTCTCTCTCTCTCTCTCGGCTTTCTTTCTGTACCTTTGGGTGGACTTGAGCCATCAACCTTTCAGGTACTAGCCAGGCACACCATCAGTTCATACTACCTGGAGACTCCAGCATGGGTATCTAATGCCTATAACATAAAACGAGGAGAAGAGTCCCAATGGTTTTCCTAACAGAAGAAAAGTAGCACCAGCCTTTCTGGGTTATTGAAAATCTTTGGAAGTTAGAGTCTGGTTTTCTCTTTCTCAGGCAAACGTAATGCAGGAGAGGCAAGTACCAGATTGGCAAGGTAGTGCCAGGTTGGTTCCCACTCAGAAGTGGAATGCCTTGGCTTTCTCTGGAGCCCGAAGACTTCTTGGAGAACTCGGTCCTCCTCACCATCACAGTGCAGAAGTGCCACTTAGGATGTGGACACCTGTCAACTCAAGGACAAGTCATGCACAGGCTGCTAGATGATCAAAAGCCGGAAAGGGCCAGAACCCCGTTGGCCATCTCCTGACCCATCCGATTCCCCATCACCTAGGTAGCTCAAAGAGGATATCTATTTTTCCTAATGGTTACTTGAAAAATGAGCCAACTCCCTCCCTTGCCTTTTAAAACGGAGTTACTCCAACGGTGAGGGGTTGGGGGGAGAATAGCGGGGGAGAGTCACCATCAAATGAGGGGCAATAACTCTTTAGCAGGAGCGTTGGTGGCATAGCACTCACACATTGAACTGTAATCCAAAAGGTCAGCAGTTCAAAACCACCAGCCACTCCTCCGAAGAAAGGCAGTGCTTTCCACTCCCACCGAGTGGCAGTCTCAGAAACACACAGGGACAGGTCTAACCCGCCCTGTAGGGTCACTAGCAGTCAGTGAAAACTCGATGGCAAGGAGCTTTGAGCTGAACTTCTTTGCACTTTTAGCAACCCCTTCTCCCTTTCAATCTTTGGTGCTATTTTGAAAATGTTTTTCTACCTGTATTATTTTCTGTATTTTTAAAAGAATTTTATTGGCATATACATCACATACCATACCATTTAATCATTAAAGCATATTAAGAAGATTCCCGCTGGCTCACCTTTCATTCAATTCTCTCTTCTTGCATTTGAAACACGCAAGTAGACTAGAGAAAATCCAATGAAATGAAAAACAAAATTTAAAACTCTGACAAAGAGAATGAACCGTGATTCGTGAAATTACAGGCATCACTGACAGGACCCCGCAAAGGAACCATTTCCATGAAGCTGTGGTTGCGAATGTGTGTGCTCTGTTGCACTGAAAGGGATTATTCAGGATCAAAACACTGCTCCGCTTACAGAGCGATGTCTGTGGCATGCCGTGGGTGAGAACATGAAATATTACGAGCGGGGCTAGACACGCATCTGGGTGAAGTTCAGAGACCTCACCTCATTCCCAATTTGCTTTTACTGCCCGGGATTCTGAGAAAGTTCTCAACACGGGAATCACCTCCATGAATCATAGACTGCTTAGGAACGGCTTGAGTGTCGTTGTGGAACCTGCTGAACTTGTTGTCTTGTTAAAGTAGAACTGTGCTCCCTCGGGTATTCCATGGCTGTGTGTTTTGTTGTTGTTTGGAAATAGGTTGTCAGGGCTTTCCTCCAAGGCACCTCTAGGTGAATTCAAACCTCCAACCACCAGCTCAGGGACTCCACCACTAGGCCCTTTGATCAGTGTCTGAATCTTGCCCCCCACACCTTTCCAACTAATGTCTTGCTTCCTATGGGGACAAGCATGAAGAAGCAACAAGTAAGGGAAACAAAGACAGAGACCTTTGTGTTAGAGTGCTACGCGGTGCAGTTGCAAGCCTGGCAAAATGCTCCACAGACAAACAGTCACCGCACGCTTTTCTCTCTCACTCTCAAACACATAGATATCCTTGTAGCCCTCGTCACTGAAACTCTATCTATCTTGGCCATTCTTTAAACAGCTATGATCTAGGTTGGACATAGGAGCATAATTTATGAAGAGGGATTTTAAGCTTGGGAATTTGTAACCTTAGAATTAACATTTTTTAGAATGTATTTATTTTATTTTGGGGTGCCAGCCAGACACTAAACTGCATGTGCCAGATAATTTAAACTCCTACAGGCATTGCAAGACTGAGGTTGTGAGTCAACTGAGCTATTAAATTTTAAAATGCTATTAAGGCTCATAGATGTCTCCAACTGGCCCCATGCTTGAGAATTCAAGAGGAGTTCTGTAGTCATAAAGGAGAACAGAGACTGGATTGGGAAAGCTATAACTGCTTTAGGACTTGGGTTTTTTCTAACTAGCGGGTCCAAAGCACTTCACCGGATTCTCATTCTAACACAAGTTGCTGAAGCGTGAGATTCAATGGAACTGGCTCACCTGGGGAGGGAGAGGGGGTGAGAGAGTGGGTGGGTGTTAGAGAAGTCAACTGTAAGCACCGGATGAGCCTCATTAGAGAGCTCTCACCTAGCAAGGGTCCCAGAGCAGGGTCTCTAAAAAATAACGTTGGATCGGACTCTGACACGCTAGGAGTGATTTGATGGAAATTATTTTATAGGTGTTCTGAAGCAGGAAGGCAGGAGAGGGTGGGCTGGAGCAAACCATCAATAGAACCCAAAGATTAACAAAGCACTCCCATGGAGAGCTACCAGTGAGATGCAAAGGGCTCCCCATCTACCACACACACACACACACACACACACACACACACGCACGCACGCACGCACACGCGCGCGCTCACTCTGAACAATACACCTCTCTATGAGGATTCCTTGAACCAGTCAGCTGCCTCATCCAGCCTCATATGACTCCCTTGCCCACTCTGCACTGTTGTGCACAAGACGACTACAAACACAATCTCTGCTTATTGTATTCCTCATTCCTCCTCAGGGACACAAGAAGATACGCTTGCTAATTTCATTGAGTGGGGTTTCATTGTACTTCTTTTAAGTGTACAGGGAAGCCTACCTAATTCTTATTTTATTCTAGGAAAACATGCACACACTCTCTTACATACACTCACACACACACAGCACTCACACAAGCCCTTATAAATATTAGCTGAAAAACATGCCCAAATCTCAAAACCCATTGACCCCAGGCGGCTTTCCTGGAGAGCCTTCCAAGGTTACATATCTGTCAGGGGCCCTAGCACAAGCTGGGTCTCTGCCACCCACTCTCAGGAAATCTTCAGAGAAAGAAGGAATTTCCTGGATGACCAGGGGGGGCGGGGTGTGGAAGGACCCCTGGAAGCCTTCTGTTAGGTGTCCCTGGTGTGTTTACATTTGTGTTCCTGTCTCTGAGAGCAACTTGGAGGGAGCCCTGAATCCACTTTCACACTTGTTATGCTAAAATAAAAGATCAATTAGATGGCCTCTCAGGCAGATTTACAGCTTGCAGTGTGTTAGCCAGGCAAACACCACCTCTCCAGGGAGCCATTGTGAGCAGGCCCCTTCTCAGTGCTGGCACCAAAGGATGGCTCTCACCCAAGCTGGCTGCACATAGAGACCCCTTTAGTGGCAGAACCCTACTCAGCATCCACTGAGAAGCTGCAGGCCCATAGTCTTCTTCATATGCGCACATCCCAGACGAATAGGCCTCTATAGACAAGAAAGTGATTTTTCTTGTTGTTTTAATTATCTAAGTAACAGCCTTTTATCTTTCTAACAGCCTCTCCAAAATCAGAACCAAGACAAGCCAAACTCCCAACTCCCATCCTTCTAACAGACTGCAAATCATAAACGACCCTCTAAGACAGTGAAGAGTGACCCCTGTGTTTCCCAGACTATAACTCTTCAAGGGAGTAGAAAATCTTGCCTTTTCCCCTCCGAGCTGCTGGTGGTTTTGATCTGCTGATCTTGAGGTTAGTAGCCCAACGGGTAGCCATTATGCCACCTTGGAAATCCCTTCTTATTTGGAAGGCAGGAGGCAAGAAGGGGCAGCCGAATCATTTCTTTTCTCCCCCTCCCTTGCCAAGAGCAATTGCGACATCAAACACGCATTTCAAATGATGGTAACTGGACAACTCCTTCCCCCCAAGCACTGCAGACACGGTGTGTTTCAGAAAGAAGTTCAGAATAAAAAGTGAGTCTTGGGAGGGCTACCACACAGTCCCCTTAGCTCAGGCCGAGCAGTTTAGCAGAAAGGGAAAGATCATGTTTCATGTTAAAGTTGCCTCTTCAGGTATACGGCGTAGGGGAAGTGCTTTAAAACGCTTATGGGAACACAGAACGAGAAGATAATTTTCCCCACAAACTTTGGGAAGTGCCGTGAGTATGTATGTGTCTACATGACAGCCATTTCCCCACGGCACTCTGGATGCTGCACCTCCATGTAAGGGACCAAGCTGCAAGGGACCCTTCTCAACCAAAGCCACCATGCTCCCTTGCCCACCAGGCAGGTGACCACGCCGGTATCTGTCCCCCCCCCTTCTGTTCTCAGGACTGGGGAGCCTGTTACCTCCTCCAGCACTTGGCTACCAACACGGGAGAGAAAGCCAAGGTGCGCGGGTTGGAGGAGGCAGTGGCCACAGCGGGGATGGTTCATGAAGAGAGCCGTGTTAATCCTGGTGGCTGGAACGAAGGCGTGTTTATCTTGACAGATTAGAAATTCAAGACCTGGAAAATCCTCACAAGCCAGCGCCTGACGACAAGGCGGAGAACCCGTTTTTGTTGGACGTGGTCTGCGGCGCTGCACACCCACAGGGAGAACAGAGCACCCACACGCCGAGGTTCAGAGACAGGAGAGCGGGCAGGCTTTTCCATGAGTGACTGCAGGTTTGAGAGCTTTCCAGGCAGGGTGAGTCCTGCAGCCTGGCTTGTGGGTTTTCGCAGTGTTTAAAAGAAGAAGGGCAAATCTCTCTCTCTCTCTCTCTCTCGTCCACACCCACACCTACGCGCGCGCCTGGCATCCATTGGGGATTCTTCTCTGGGTCTTTTTTTCCCTGGACGCTCCACTGTAGAAGGGGATCTTGAGGAGCTCCTAGGTCCTCGAAGGAGACACTACTTAAGTTCCCAAGCTGGAGCTGCCAAGACGCGACCAGGTAGAAGCCTGTCCCAACCCTCCGAGAGCTGCTCCAGTGTCCTTATCATTTCTTTCTCCTCCTGGCCAGCTGCCGATGTCTGAAAACCTTCTCGTGGTTTCACACCAAAGGATGTGTGGACTGGCAGCCGTGTTCAACGGGACCAGCCACACCAAGAAAGGCGAACCTGTTGCAGACCGCCAAGAGTGGACAGTCCATGCTGGGGACTGGGACGGGGGGGGGGGGCAATTTCCCTTCTCCCAGATCAATACCCTGTAGATTAGAGGCAGGGTGGTGAGAGACAAAGGGCTCAGGAAAGTAGTGTTCTCAAGTCAGGGCGGACACACGAAACCTTCCTTTGCCTTAAGAGGGAAGCATTGGAATGCTGCAAGAGAAGCAGAAACCCCACAAGCCAACTTTTCACGTGTAATCATTACATGGAGGCTCTTGCTTTGTCTGTGCTGCTCAGTCAGCCTTGAAGCTGGGTCATTTAGGAGATTCTCTGGGAAGGCTTTTATGTTGTCTGCTCACCAGGGCTCGGGGCTCCCACCCTGAATAAAATTCAGGGGTCCTGGTGGCACCCACATTCTCCACAGGCTTGCTTTCGTTGTAATTGGGGTCGGCATCTGTGAGTACAACCTCAATATGTAGCGTGGCAAGCCAAGCGTTCTTTAGAAAATAAACACTTTTCAGTAGAAATTTCCAATCTAGAGGCTCGTCTTTCCTGAAAGTTAAAACAAAAGAAAGCAAGTGTGTAGTCAGTGGTTCAAGCCCACCAGTTTCTCCATGAAGGAGTTGGAGAAGGGTGGGGCTGTCTGGTCCAGTAAAGACTGGCAGTCTTGGACACCCCGTGGGTCAGTATGAGTCAGAACTGACTCGATGGCAGCACGTTTGGAGTTTTGGTAGCCACTACAGATGCATGTGAAAGTTGGACACTGAATCAGGAAGACTCACGAAGAATCGATGTATTTGAATTATGGTGCTGGAGAGAAATGTTAAAAGTGCCACGAACTGCCAAAAGAACAAACAATTCTATCTTGAAAGTTTCACATCCAAAAATGCTCCTGGGAGGCAAGAACAGCAAGAATTCCTCGCACACACTCTGGACATGTTGTCAGGAGAGCCCAGTCCCTGGAGAGGGACATCCTGCTCCTCCAGTGAAGGGACGGTGGAAAACAAGAAGGTCTTCAATGAGAGGGGTTGACAAGAAGCCTGTCAATCCCTTAGGGCTCAAACCTAAGACTCATTGTGAGGATGGAGCAGGAGCGGATGGTGTTTCTTTCTGCTGTACATGTGGGTGCATCAGTCAGAATGGGCAACAACACCACAGGAAAGGAGACCCCGGGTGCAATAATTAAGCACCAAATGCTATTTACCTGAAGGCTGGTGTTGCAAACCCACCCACAACCAAAAACCAAACTCACTGCCATCGAGTTCATGTCAACTCATCGCGACCCTATCAGAGAGAAGAGAATGGTTCCTAGTGCAGTGGTTCTCAACCTGTGGGTCGTGACCCCTTTGGGGGCCAAACGACCCTTTCACAGGGGTCACCCGATCCATAAGAGTAGCAAAATGACAGTTAGGAATTAGCAAGGAAACCAGTTTTATGGTTGGGGGGGGGGTCACCACAAATGCAGAACGCCGTGGTTGAGAACCACTGCCCTAGTGGGTTTCAGAGCCTGTAACTCTTTGCAGGAGTAGAAAGCCACATCCTTCTCTCAAGGTGCTCCTGGTAATTTCTACTCCAACACACCGGGCAGCTCTGCGTTAAAACGGACTCAATGGCACCTAACAACCATCAGCAACCACCTTTAGGTAAGAGTCCCTGGCTGGTTGGTGCAAAACACTTTAAGGTTGGCAGTTCAAACCCACCCAGAGACAGCTTAAAGACAGGCCTGACCCTCTGCTTGCAAAAGCTCGAAACCTTCCCAAAGTAAGGACCCTCGAGGAGCAGTGACTTCTACTCCGCACCCAGGGCTCTCATGAGTCGCAGCAATGACCACCAGCAGTGGATTCTTGTCCCCTTTTCTCGCTGCCAATGAGTCACTGCTGGCTCACAGTGGTCCCGGTGGGTGTCTGGGACTGTCACTGTCTGCAGACTGGCCAGTGGTCTTGCATTGCCCACCACGTGGGTGGCAGCCCAACTTGGTAAGCACTGCACCCCCAGGGCTCCCTCGAGCACTATGTACGAGTCACAGAGAAGCGAATCGCTTCATGGGATGTCTTTAAAAATCGGGTCCTTGGATGGATTTTGTTGTATCATTGCCAAGAGCATTCTGAGTCTAGCTTTTTCTGAGGAGGAGGGGCAGGAGGATGCTATTCCCACGGGTAAGGAAACCTGATTTACGTGAGATCAAAGAGAAACAAGAACTCCGCTTGGTATGAAGACTGTGTGAAAGAGTGGCGAACAGATGAGTCTTTAAAAGGAAAATTGCTGCCAGCATCCAGGAACTACAGCACCGCCTGACCAACTCCCCTTTAACAAAAACCAGAGCACAGCCTCGGCAGAGTTCGGCATGCTTCACATTATACACTTAGACCCGAGAGTCATTCGGAAAAGATTTGCGATGGATGGAGAGGAAGCTGTGAGAGATGGAACCTGTGGAAGGCAGAATGCTGCCAGACAAGACACCCTCCCCCACCCCTGCCGTGCCACCACCACCCCGAACATTTCCCACTAAGGGAAAGCTGCGTGACTGCACCCAGTCAGAGGGATACTTGAAAGGCCCCTGGGGTGGCACGGTAACCTACCTATCAGGGGCCCGAGCACAGTGTCCACCAATGGGCATCACATCCCTCTGTCTCTTTGCTCGCTGGCCCCTGTCTTGATATAGCACTCCAGAGCAAGGGTTGGTAAACTTCTTCTTTAAAAACTAAGACAGTTAACACAGTCAGCTTGGGCAGGGGGCCAGGGTGGGGGTAGGATTCTGTCTGAGGCTCAGCAAACAAACACTGCCACTGCTGCGAAGGCAATCATTGGCAAGACACAAAGAAAGAACTGGCTCTTGTCCCAAAGAAACTTTCCTCATGGACACTCTACACTCCCCAGATGTCACACAACGCAAGTCTCAGTCTTTGGATTCTAGGCAAGCGCTCACTCCCCTCTCACTGCCACTCTGACGCGTAGTGACCCCCCCCCTATACGGGACAGGGTATCTGAGGCTGTAAATCTTCACATGAGTAGAAAGCCTCATCTTTCTCCCAAGGGGTGGCTGGTGGTTTCGAACTGCTGGTCTTGAGGTTAGCAGCCCAACAGGTACCCAGTACACCACCAGGGCTCCCTTCAACTATTCTTGGTTAGTTAGCAAGCTGTCTGGCTTGACTGGAGGGAAGTGGGCGGGGTGGGGGGGGAGGCACTGTTCCCCAATCTTTGCTTGAGAATGCTTCAAGAAGTCAAGCACTTTGAAATAGCAACTGTCCTTTTGTTCTTCTGCTTCAAACATTCAGAAAAGCGTTGCCCCCAATCACAATCACATGTCATCTGGAGTGGGCTTTCCACTGGCCAGTGAAGTCAGTTGCTCTGAAGTTGATTCTCATTTATGGTGATCCTGTGTGCATCAGAGTAGAACTGTGCTCCAGGGGGTGTGGGGAGAGATGAGGGGGGTTGGGTTCATTTTCATTAATTTTTTTGGAAAGTAGACTGCCAGACCTTTCTTCCATAGTGCCTTTGGGTGGACCCAAACCTGCAACCTGGTTAGCAGCCAGGTGTGATACCCACTTGCACCATGGAGGACACAACCGCATTCTAACACAATTCCCCAAGCCATAGCACTGAGCTTTGTGCCTGCTGCTTTCATTTCAAATCATGTTCATGACTGCTCATGCTGAGGACGGGATGCTTCAATGTAGGGCCAACCTGGCTTTCCCAATATCTCGCTTCTTCCTGTTCCTTTCTACTCTCAAAGATTAACAGAGTACTCCCCTTATTTAATAACTTCCTTTGTTTCAATCTAGTGAGAACCAATTTTCGTAAACATACTCCTCACTGATTGACATGGGTCGGTTCTAGAGACCAGGTTGCTAGGCAGAAACCAGACATTATGGGAAAAGGGAGAACTGCCGAAAAATAAATCACAAAACGGAGGGTGATCACCTCGTTATAATATAACCACTGAGAATCATGGCCCAGCCGAGCGACCCACACCCATCATAGCTAGCGGTACTCTCACCATACGTTTCAGCATTTGTTACTGCCAGACATATGTCACTAACGTACACAATAGTTGGACTGCAGATTTCTTTACTATTGTCTTATCGAAAAGCGAAATAGTTACTAAGGAGTAGATGTATGATGAAGCTAAAGTAGCCTGTCAGCCAAAGCTTTGTTGCGCATATATTTTGTAGGTTTTGCTGCTGTTGTTTGAAGCACAAAACATACATAAAATCTCCAAGAAATCTGGCTTCCCCCTGCCTCCAGCATGCTCCCTAACTCAATTACCCCAGATTTCCCCTTTTCTTCCACCATCTCTCTGAAGTTTGCTTCTTCCTCTCCAGAAGACAGGTAGCAATTATCCCCAGTGGGACCGAGGATTCCCACTGTTATCTATTATCCCCCTCAAAGAACATAATCTGTCTAATTAAAAGATGGCAGAGCAAGAGAGAATGGGGATTTACCAGTTGAGTAATAAAAGACAGTGTGTCCCTTGTACTTAGTTATTTTCTTTTCTCCACTCATTATTTTGGCTTTATTAAATTTACCACGACTTGACAAAGAGAGTTAACCGATTTGCTTTCATTGTAAACAACTGTGTGAATAACAAACACAGACTGAATAGCTCTGGTGTGACGTTTGCTGGCAGTGCAACAAGGTGTGATGCCACTTTATTGTCAGGGAGGTATCTTCGGAAGCTCCCTTAATTGTCTAATCTCAGAGAACAATGCCAGTCTAACAAGTAGCATGGTTCACCAGGAGGCCCCCTAAGGCCCTTGATGACTTTCTGCCCTCTGAGACCAGTGCACGGAGTCTTAGAATCCAGGCACCAGGCAGTCCAAATGCAGGAACATGAGCCCCCCCCCCCCCCCCCATATATGCAGTCCACAAGCTGGCCTAAACAAAACCAACCAAACCAAAGCCTGCCACTGAGTTGATGCCATTGATGTTCTACAGCAACCCTATAGAACAGGGTAGAACTGCCCCTGGGCAGAACAACTCACTAACAGTAAGAGCCAGTGGTTACCATTATGGAGGGCCTGGTGGTGCCAGGGTTGAGTGCTTGACTGCTAACCCGGAGGCCAGTGATTCAAGCCCATCAGAACGATGTGGACGTCTGCTTTGACAAAGAGTTTTACCCCAGGAAGTCCTACAGGGAAGTTCTAGGCTGTCCCATTGAGCCTGTCCCGGCCAGAGTCAACTGGAGAGCAATGGATTGAGTCAAGTATGTTTTTGGCTCATTGTCTTCATGGTGTTTCTAGCAAACGTATTTAACGCTCTGGGTCTTGGCCAGGGAAACACTTTCTCCTGTATGTAGCAGGTCTTTCCCATCCTGTATTCATCCGTCTGCCTGTTTGGGTCCACTTATGTAGGAGTATATGGAAAGGAAGCTACCTGGAAAATAAAGCCCATAGGCAGTTGGCTTCTCCATTGTTCATAAACATCAGAACCACCTCCTCTTCAACAAAGACCAGAACCATCGCTGGAGGGTGGGCTATGAAGGATGAGCAGGACCCCATCCCTCACTTATGGACACGGTTAGATTTCAATGCCTCGGTCACTGTGGGAAAATCAGCATCACACAAAAGTAGATTTGATTTCATCCAGTCACAAAATGAAGAATGATGACATCATCCTGCAACTGCCAGACCACTGAGAAGTGATGATGCAGCCCAGTTGGCACACAACCTTGACCATCAACAGCCAGCCCATGTTACTCTTGCCTCAAACTCATGACTGCCAGGCATAGATTTTTTTTTTAACTATTGCTGTCAATGTGAAGTGTCAGATAATGAGAGTGTCGATAAGTGAGGAATGGGTGTGCAACGAATTTAAGGAGAACTTCATTTTGTTCCTTTATGAGTCCAAGTTAACTGTGGGTGAAGCTTCACTTTTCTTGTCTCAAGTTTTACACAGGGACACCAGCTGGAGTTGACACCCCTCTCCTTCAACATCTTCTCATTTTTCCTTCACTGTTCCTGGCCTGCGGGAGGCGGGTGACATCTCACTAGGGCTATGTCCTGGAAATCCCTAGGTGGTACAAGTGATTAAGGTGCTCAGCTTATAAATGCCTCTAGGGGGTCAAGTCCCCCTAGAGGCATTTACAGTCACAAAAACTCTGCGGAGCACAGTTTTACTATAGCAGCCACATGGTGGCCATGAGTCAGACCCACTGGGTGGCAATGGGCTGCTTAGTCTCGGTCCTCAGCTCCACACTCTCTCTCCTCCTCCCCTGGGTGTGCTGACCTCAGCAGGGCATCCATTGGGACTGTTCTCAAGCATCCATGCTGGAAACCTCAGCTGGACAGGTTGTGCCTTTGGGGAGAGCCCACTGGGCTGTACGTGGAAAGTGCCCCTAAAACGTCCTTTTGGCCCCTGATAGAAAGCTCTTCCAATCAGTCCATCAGCAGTAAAGCTGACAGTGTGATTTCCCTTTATCTTGTTGAGGTGTCAGTTGGGTTTGATCTCAGGAAGGGAGGAAAAGGGTGTTAAATATTAGCCCCTTAAAGTCCAACAGGAAGATGGGGTGGGGCGGGGGCGGGGCGGGGGAATTAGCATGATTTCCATAGCAAAGGGAGGCCACCAGACTATTCACACCACATTCTACAATGAAATGAGCAAAAGGTTGGCTTCTAACTCCTGACAACCCCAGCTGTCAGAATAGAACTATGCTCCCCGACAACAAATTTAAGATAAATAAATAAATAGAGGACAGGGTTTCTGGAGCGGATGGAACCCACGGATGGAACCCACAGAAGTATGATTAACCCCATTACCCCCTGCGCAGTCAGGGTCTCACAAAACAATCAGAGCCCAGTTAAGCCCTCATCTACAGGCCCAGATCCTCACAAAAGGGGTGAATGGGAAGCCAAATAAATGAATGCCATTTGTGATCAAGTAAATGGTTGATTGAGTGGGAAAAAAACAAAAGGTTGATAGTTCGAACCTGCCAGCTGCTCTGCAGGAGAAAAGACCTGGCTTGGGAATCTCTTTCTGTGTACAAATTTGCAGCCTAGGAAGCCCTATGGGACACTTCCTGCTCAGATAGGGTGACCGCGAGTCAGAAACAACCTGGCCAGACACAACCTCCCCCCCCCCCCGCCACCAGGACACAGCATTCAGTGCCTCATCAATGGAAAGGAACATAATTCTATCCAGCTTCCAGCCATAGAGGTCCCGCTGGGATCTGGAGCTGGCCTTACCATGAACGTCAGTGAGTCACGTTACCCTTACGGAACTGCTTGCTCTTCGTCTGTTCAAGTCTCAAAAGCAGCGCTGTCAGGACCAAGCAGGACTTCTAGGCACAGTTCTGTTGCCGTTGGAGCCCTGGTGGCGCTGTGGTTACACACTGAGCCGCTGGCCTCAAGGTCAGCAGTTGGAACCCACCAGCCACCCCAAAGAAGAAAGGGGAGGCTTTCTACTTCCACAAAGTGTCACCGGCTAGGAAACCCCCAAGGGCAGTGGCAGCCGGTCTTAAGGGTTCACTGTGAGTTGGAATGGACTCACTGGCAGTGGGTTTGCTTTCTGGTTTTGATTTCAAACATAGGCTACACGGATTGAAAGGATCCAAGAAAACAGCAAACACGGAGCGACATCGCAGTCTGCGGCCCCCACGTGCTGATTGCTGGCATGCGTTCAGGCTAGGTGTTCCTTACGGAGTGAGAAATCATGGGCTACAGAGATCCTGAAGGAATTTAATTTAATGAAACGATAGGAAGAACTGCAATTAGAATATAATGGTGTGTATGTAAATAGGCTGAGGGGAGTCTTGATGAAGCCCGTGGTTGTTCCATCCACCCGCATTCTGGCCTTCATTATTAATTTGCACGGCTAGGAAGAAAGGGCTAGTTAATCAAAGATAAACCATCCCGATGCTTGGGAATGAATGAGCGCCAAGTTACGGTAGGATAATGAGGGAGCGCTGTGCGCACACACAGCTCACTGCTAAACGAGCGCTTTCTGGCTGGCCACATAGGAGGTCTCCTTATTGAAAGATTTATTTTTAATTTTGAACAGCTTCCCAGCATTACCCTTCACGAAAATTAAAATAAGGAGCTGGAATTGTGTCCTTATTCAGCAAAGCTCCAGGGCTGCGCTGCTCACCAAGGCAGAGAAAACCTCATTGCATCCGAAGAATCCCTGTCCACCTCTCTCCTAGTTCTAGTCAAACGACTTGGACTTTTCTTTCCCCCTCACCCCTCTCTAGAAATATTTTTTGTACAATTTCTCCTCTGGGAGGGTGTTTAGCTTGATTGTTTTGTGCTCTTTGGATCTTTTGGCCCCTGGAGGGGTTGACATAATCCCTTGGCTTGAATCCTGAAGTATACAGAGAGCTGTAGTCCTTTCCCCTCAGATTTGGTGGGAGCCAACCCTGTGCTCAGCAAGTCTCCCAGAGACTTTTCTCAGACAAAAGCGACTACTTTCGCTCTGTATGACTGAGGTTTCTAAGAATCCAATTCTACTTTTAATTTCGGATCATAGAGTCATGTTGTGATTGATAACAGCCAGAAAGGTGCCTGATTAGGACGGAACCCAAGAGTACTGACTGTGTCACAAGTCAGATGCTTCATGGAGGGAAGTGACAACTTTGCACACATCTGCTGCTCTCAGGGGTCATCCGGGCGGTTCCAACTCATATAGCAACCCTGTGTCCAACAGAATGAAACACCTCTGGGTCCTACACCATCCTCCCAATTGTTCAAATGTTTGAGCCCATTGTTGCAGCCACGGTACCAATCCACCTTGCCCAGGGTCTTCCTTTATTTGCTGTTCTTCCACTTTACCCAGCATGATGGCTCTCTCCTGACAACATGTCCAAAGTACGTGACACAAAGTCTCAACACCTTGCCTCGAGGGAGCATGCTGGCTATCCTTCCAAGACAGATTTGTACACGGCTCTCTCCTTTGAAGACATCCGTTGTATGTTTCCAGGACCTGTGCAATATCTCCATCATGTTTTTTTAAATTAAAAAAATTGTTTTCCATCATGTTTTTAGGAACGAAAACAAGCAACAACATCGATGATCTCAGAGCACCGGGGGCTGCTCGCAGGAAGTCCGAAGCCAGACTATTCTTTGTAGAAAAATAAAACGGATCACTACTACCTGTGCTCATACCTAAAGGACCGAGGTGTAACTGGACGACCTGTGTATGTACCTTGCGTCTCACAAAGGCAGCTTGCTCTTCTTTGGAGACCTGAAGCTACATTCCAGGAAGACTTGCCATTCTCGCTACAGTTCATAATCTTTTCCAAGTCGGAACTTGTTATTTATTCTAGAGAGTTCAGGGAAAAGGAGAAAAATAATGGCCCTGGACTGGGACACTGGACTACTCTCCATTCCAGGATCAATTAGTGCGGATATTTTACTTAACTATTGAGTGCACTTACTGAAATATTCATTTCAGCGAAAAGTACAGTGAGGGGTGCGAGAATTGCTGGCCATTTATATTCCTGTTCCAGGGATGTTTGTTCTCCTAAGGAGCCTCACAAAACAATAAACTACAGGTCCCCGCCTTCCCCTCCAGACTCCTCTTTTAACTCTGCAGAAGTAGCAGGGAGTGGACAATGAAAAACACATGGGAGAGATCCAGAAAGGGAAATTCACACAAGCATGGCCAAGAAGAGCTTGGGGTGGGGGGTGGGAATGGGGATGAGTGGGTCAGAACCTAGAAATAGAAATTTGACTTGCACTGGAAAACATCGGCTGGCCAAGAATTGGTAATAGATCTGCAATTAGCATCAGGAAAAAAATGAACAGACACTGGACAGAAGTCATCTGCAGGTGAAGGAGGAAGACATCTACGGTGTGCAGCAGGTTCACTCTGTAGGAGTGTCAACTCTACATTCTCGTATAAAAGTGGCCGAAGAATTAAAGCAAAGCTGGTCAAGCAAAAAGGTAAAGGTGTCCCCTCACTGCCATCGGGTCCATTCTGACTCACAGTGATCCCATAGGAGAGATCTGTCATTCTTTACTGAGATAGAAAGCCTCATATCGCTCTCCTATATTGCGACTGGTGGTTTCAAACTACTGACCTTGTGGTTAGCGGTCTAACACAGAACTACTACGCTACCAGGGCTCCTCACTAGGTGTCCACATAAGTAATTTATAATTTACAACTCTATGTGGCAATTGTAGTGTAAGTCTGTGTAGATGTCTTTGAAAAATTTAGAGAAGAGCAAAACTATAGCAACTAATACTTTCATTGAAAAGACAGCCGTATTAGCAAAGACACATGACTGAATGAATGACATCAAGTACTCTGCAAGTGCCCTGATGTCAATCAAGGACTTAATGGCCGAAGTGACCTGGTGAATGGGAATTGCAAGGTGGACACCTCATGGACGGTGATCTTACAACTAAACAGTCCTTATTTTCCATGATCTCTGTACCACCTAGTACAGCGCATGCTAAGAAATCAGCATCCAAAATGCATCTGAGGAATGAATCAACATCCTTCTTAATTATCTGAAGAGCAAAGATGCTACTTCGGGGACTAAGGCGCACCTAACTGAAGCCATGCTACTTTTTATCACCTCATACAGATGGGAAAGTTGAACAATGAATAAGGAAAACCAGACACGAATCGGTGCATGTGAACTATGGTGTTGGAGAAGAATGTGGGAAGTACCATGCTTGAAGAATGACAGATTTGTCTTAGCAGGACCGCAGCCAGAACGCTTTTGAGAAGTGAGCTGGTGAGACTTTGTCTCATGGACTATGAACAGGTTGTTAGGAGAGACTAATTCCCGCATAAGGACGCCAGGTTGATACAATAGCGGGTCAAGGAAAGCGTGTAAGGGTCTCAAAGAGGTGGACAGACTCAGTGGCTGGAACCATGGACACAAACACAAGTATGACTGAGGATGGCACAGGGCTGGACACTTAGGGGCCCATTAGTCAAAACTGACTCCATGGCACCTAATGACAAGTGTCTTTGCTCTCTCAGTTCAAAGATTCGCAATTAGACCCATGCGGTTCTGCGTCAGTGGTAGACCTTGGACACATCCAATTCACGCGCATCACACCATAAAGTAGTCTTGTCTCCTACCTGCTTGGTTGGTTGTCACGGTGACAGAGACCGATTGATCGGGACTAGGGTTATACTTGGACACTCCGTTCACTGCCCAGATTTCAAAGGTGTAGTTGGTATGTGCTAGGAGGTCAGTGATGGAGACTTTGGTGGTCTTGAGGCCGTTTTGCTGAGGGGTAAAATGGACCCCACTCCCACAGGGCCGGCACTTGCTGGGGTCGCCAGTTCCACATTTCTTGCAGACCACATTGTAGGAAATGTCCTGGCGGCCACCTGTGTTCTGAGGGCTGCTCCATTCCAAGTTCACCGACGTCTCGTTGACATTTGAAATCAAGTTGAGAGGAGCAGAAGGTGGACCTAGAGAAACAAAAAACAGACAGTCACACCACGAACGGGAAAAAAAAATATGTATCTATCCTTTCAGAAGCTCCACAGAGAACTTAGAGAGCTCTCTGTAGCTCCAGGAAGAAAGGTGGGCCCATTTGGCAAGGCAAATAGCAGATCATGCCAGTCGAAAGATCTTTAAAAAGAACAATATGATCGAAGCGTGTGCGTGTAAATGTCATTCTCGTTCCTGTACAAACAAATCTAGCATCAACTGCTGTTCTGAGATGTGAAGCAATCCTCCATCTCATGGGCTCCAAGCCCAGGCTTCCCTCTTTGAAGTATGAAGAAAATATCACAACTTATCCAGTCTCAATCTTATCATCGCCCAAATGGGTGGAAAAATATGATTCTTATTCCCGGGGCTGTTGTGAGACTCCAGCAAATTCATACTTACAACCACACTTTCGAAGATAAATGAGGATTTCATCAATAAGAAATAAAACTAATAGGACTGGATAGATACGCCTCTGGCGTGACAGTTGAAGGCTAAGCTGCTTATGGGGAATTAGTTAGAACTGGTTTGGCCTGGTGGCTGAGATGGTGCCGATACAGCTGCTGAGAGGCAGGGATTGTTCACGGCTCCCAGGTCCCTCCTCCCATCCTTCAACCGACCAAGGCTGCACCAGGCAGGTGCTCGCTCCCACCAGCATCAAAGTGTTTCAGAAACATGAATGCTGACAACGGATGTTTTCAGAGAGAACTGGCCATGAAGAGCCTGCTTGCTGGTTAAAAAACAATCAAAAGCAACCCTCTCTGTGCACTCCCTGCCACTGAGTCAGTGCTGACTCATGGCAATCCCTTGTGTGTACAGTTGCTGAGACTCACTGTTTACAGGAGGAGAAAGAAAGCCCGATCTTCCTCCCGTGGAGCTGCAGGTGGTTTTGAACTGCCGACCGTGGGGATCACAGCCCAACTCATAACCATGATGCCACCAGGGCTCCTCGTTAAACGCCGAGAAGTCATCACACAAATTACCTTCAAGTAGTGAGTGAAGGAGGGGAGGGGGGTATTCTTGGTCGCTGCTAATTCCGAAGGTTTAAAGACACTGGCATGTTCTAACGGAAAATAATGACTCCATTCGATGGCTGCGAAGTTTCTTCTTTCCTTCCCATTTTCATCTTTCAAGAGAAGCCAAATAACTTCTAGGTGCTATATCAGGCTTCTTACCGTATCCATACTATTGCTAACCTATTAGAATGCTTTTTGGGAAGTTCCCCAGGAAAAAAGAAATTAAAGGGAGGCCCTCATGACTGTGGGTGACGACGCAGTGCAGTTAGTTGACCAGAATGGAATGTCTCTGTTGAAAGTAACCATTGAGAGAGAAAGGAAAGAGGTGATCAGCATATAAGGATACTTAGCCCAGGATAATGGAGGGGAAGGATTCTGGTGGTACCATTGTGGAAGGGCTGACTAAATCTTCCTTTCTCCTTACAGAGCTTAAGGCTGTGCAAGTAAGATGTCTGTGGACCACCAAAGAGATTAGACACCTTGCTAAGAATGCAAATCAACTACACGGAACCCTGAAGAGGGAAGTAGTCACTTTTGCCATTCTCCTTGGCTTAAAAGGAGCCCTGGTGGCACAGTGGGGTTAGCGCCGTGCTTCTAACTGCAATGTCAGCAGTTCAAAACCACTAGCCGCTCTGCAGGAGAAGGAGGAGGCTTTCTAAAAGAAGGGCCTTTCTAAAGGAGAGCCAATCTGCTGTAGAGTGGGTACTTCACCAAGCTCACAAAGGAAGAACTACATGTGGAGTATACCTTTGGAACCCAGGGTTCTTGAACTGAGAACCTCATAGACCCAGGAAACAAAAACAGGGCTGTCATACCAGGGATCTTGCTAGATGGAGAAAAAAAAAGCAGCAGCAGTGGGATCAGGAAACAGGCACGAGACAAAGTAAGGTGGTTAGAGCGAGCAAACTCCGTGGGCACCCTGAGCCGTGGATCGTGAGAGTGGAGGGTCATTGGGCAGGAGGCCCCCTGGTGGAATGGAGAGCCTCTCGACATTTGCCCATGCAGCTCAGCTTGCCAAACCATGGAGTGAGAGGCTTCCCACCAGGTTTATAGGACATGGGGTGCCCGCGTGCACTTCTGGGCAAAACTAACAAGTGCTGTCACACTTGTGCAAGCAAGGCAGAGGGCAAGCTGAGAAGCCAAGGGCCAGAGAGGTCTGCCTATAGCATAGGCCCAACTGAGAAGAGGCAGTCCTGATCTAAGAACGAGATCGCAAGGAGTCCCTGATTTTAAGTTATCATCTGTGACCTCCCCCCAGATAATGCTATGATTGTGAGCATTCATTCAAGCCCCAAACAGAGAGTGTGGCCGGGGGAATCCCATGTGGTCACTGCAATCAATTGTTGCACCCAACAGAGAAGTTGAGTAGTGTTGTGGAAGGGAGGTGGGGTCAGAAGTGGTAAAAGGAAGCTTGGTCTTTGCCTCAGAGGAACCAGGCTTGGGCTGTTGATCTTCACCATTTATTCTTTCTCATGAAGAGGATGTCGGATGCCCACCAAACCAAAAGTCAAACTCACTTCCACCACATCAATCAACTCATAGTGACCAATAGGACAGGACAGAGCTGCCCCAATGAGATTCAAGTACTGTGACTCTTAATAGGAGTAGAAAGCCCTGGGGAGGGGCTGGTGGCCTTAAACTGCTGTCCTTGTCATTAGTCACCCCAATGAGTAACTATGACACCACCAGGGCTCCTGCTGATGCCCACTCCTGTCAGGGGACACCAGCCCCTAACAATAATCACAGGTCTGGTAGGCACAACGGTACGGCGATAATACATAAAGACTATAGTAAAGTCATAAGAGAATAAAAGAGGAGACAGTCAACTAAAGGAGTCAGACACATTGCATAGTAGCATGCTCACCTCAGCCCCTCTTGATCGTCCACATGGAGGTTCAGGAGGAGGAGAGTGAAGCCAAAGAAGGCGAAGGAAGGAGGGGAGCCCAGAGGAGAGAACGATTTATTTCTAACCAAGACTAATGTATCTTGGGGGGGGCGGGTGCAAGCCCCTTGATTACAAGTAACGACCTATGCCAAAGGAAGGGGTTGTACCATAGGCAATATAGCAATGGGAGGGGGATGATATAAGGGTGCACGTGCAATCTGGAGAGGAGGGATTAGGGGTACACATGTGACAAGATGGGCGGATCCTAGATTCGGGTTGGCAGCCTAACCTTGGTTGTCACTGAGATGGTTTGGTCTGTCTTATTCTGTGCTCTCCAGGGAAAGCAATCCACTGCTCTTAACAGCAAGAGTGAGCTCCACCAAGGGTGGACCAGACAGTAGTCTGATTGCACTGGAAGGCTGATGCCTTCTGGGAGATAACTTGACAATCATTTACCATTAGTTGCAAGCAATATCCTAGGTCTGACATGTATTTGGGGGAGACAAGCTGAGGAAAGGCCTTTTTATATCCCACACACCACACATCATTTTTAACAAGTTCATTAATCACTACTCGCCCCCAAATTTTGACTCCCATTCTAGGATTATTATCCCTATCTATCGTGGGCATCACTACAAAAGTTTCCATCAAAACTTGCTGAGGCCTTCATGGGAAATAATGTGCAGCTAGTAAAAGTTAGTGGAAATCTTCAACCCTATCCAAACTCTGCATTATGATCGCCACCACGGAGATAGCTAGTATGGGTCGGCAGCTCAAAGCTGACGGGGGTCTGTTCTGTAAACTGGGTCAGCCCTGGTCCTTGCTTTGCTGTGACTTCCAGGGTCACATTAAGAGTGACTCTCAAATCCATTAACCTCCTTGCCAAGGTTCTCGGTCCACTTTCACATGGGAAAGTGCAACACAATGAACCAAGCATTGTAGAAGCAGAAAGTCAGTAATTAGTATGGAGGACGGGGCATGACAGTGTCTAAACAGAGAAGAAATGGAGCAGAAAACTAAACGGTCACAGGACTCAGAGACAGAACACTGCCATGTGAAGGGAGTGGTGGTGGTGGGTGGAGGGGGGGGGGACAAACGTAAGATACTGCAGGCTTTCAAACTGGAGGGCTGGAATGAAAATGTTATCTTGGAAGAGGTTTCTTTCTGTGGACAGTAATGCTTCCAGAAGGTTCTGGGTTGATGCTCAAGGTTAGAAAGATAAGGTTTTCCATCCGGAGCTGCTTCCATGGAAGGGTTTGGGAGCGGTTGCATATTCTGTATGTGTTGCAGCCATCTGGGAGAGATGTTCTATGGGCAAAGAGTCACAGCCCGAAAATTGGATTATGACTGAGTCTCGAGAGAGATGGAAACAGCCACGCCGCATGATTGCTGCGTTGGCCTGGATCAACCTGGGAAAGGACTTAGTCTCGGAGCATTAAAACCACAGTGGGGGTTGCATTGAATTTGTAGGATGGCGGTTCTCCCCGGCCCCTTTTGTCCTTTCTTCCATTTAAACTATGGCCGATTAAAGATGCTACACCAAGTGTATTTCTCATTTATAAGGTAGGACTTTGCCTTCCTTAAGTTACTTCCCAAAGCAATGAGGGAAAAAAAAAGCACAGACCTTAATAAAACCCCAATCCATCTGGACCTAACCAATATACTAATTAAAGAAAAAAAAAAAAAAACACCAGACATTCAGGATCGCATGGGCTCTTTCTCAGTAATTGCAAAACACCCAAACAAAACAAGAGAGAGACAAACAAACAGAGAGGAACAAAACCCTCTTAAATGGTTTTCTCTTCTATTTCTGTAAGTATAAGGGCTGGATATTTAGAAACAATTACATTTCTGACAAGGTGACTGCCTTTCTAATCAGAAGTCTGTCCCCCTGCAAACAGATCTCCCATTACAAAATAACAAAGACAGACAGCCAGACCATGTTTTAATGTGTTAACCCTCTCTATCAGCATCACGCTCACTGAGCAGACTGACACCAGCATTGGGACACGTGAAGGTCATGGGGAATAGTATGATTTTACTCTGTTTATTCGCCTGACTGCAAGATTGGAAGCAAGCCTGACGCTGGAATGGATCCAGATCGCAGCTCCTGTAACTGTTTCTTTGATTGGGACATGCAATGCTGTCTTGTTAATCACACACACATTGCATGTGTCTGTTTTCGTCCACAGCTACGTGCTTCCTCAAGAAGAACGGATGTCTCCGTCCTCTCCCAGTGTCCCACCCTGATTCCCCATTCAGAGCCAGCTCAATGAGGAGTCACCGAGCCAGTGAATGAATGGAAAGTAGCAAGATCTTTTCATGTATCTGCTAGCCATCTACCTACCCTAAACCAACCAAACTCCCTGCCACTGACTCAATGTCAGCTCACAGTGACCCTACAGAACAGGGCAGAAGAAGCCCTGTGGGTTTCCAAGACTGTAACCCTTTGCTGAAGTAGAAACTCCCATCTTTCTCCCAGGAAGCGGCCGAGGGTTTTGAACTGCTAACCTTGTGGAAACCACTCCACCACTCGTGCTCCTACCCACCTACCCACAGTGCTGTTTAAAACGTGTCGATTAACACAGGCTCCTTCTAGCTAGAGCTGGACTAGTCACCTTTTACTGACACTCATTCACGTAAAGCTCTACGAGGAAGTATTTCCAGGTGAGTAGTTTCAGAGGCATTGGCAGTTCCATGGCAGAATCCTCCCACTCCATGACCAGAGGCGTGGTTTACTTCTTCACCAACGCATCTCATGTAGGGCCTCCACCTGTCAAGCAATGGAGCTTTGTGTGCTCCTATGAGGACAGGTTTCAGAGGAGCTTCCAGACTAAGACAGACTATGAAAATATGCCTTGGTGAACTAGTTCTGAAAAACAGCCAATGAAAACTCTCTGGATCAAAGCACTCTGAGCTCCAGCCAATCATGGGATGGCACAGAACTGGGTAACTGGGTAGAACTTCTTGTCCATTTCACCAGGTGATTGCTATTAACTGGTGGAAGACTTGACTGCTGCTAATAGCAATTTAATTCAAGGCCCTCTTTGCAGGGAATAGTGTCCAATTGAAAATGTAAAACACAAGGCTCTGCCAGTGAAAGTTCACTCTTCTTTTCCACCTTGAATGCAGGTGGTGATTCTTGTTGGTCCTGAAGTCCAGGAAAACAATATTTGAAAAATCATTTCGGAGTTTCAAACGCAGGCAGGCTGGCATTTTTCTGATCTGTCCTCACAAAATTAACACATTTAAAAACTATACATCGCTCAGATGCTTAAGGGAACTATCAATGTCCTTTTATGTTTGGGGCTTTATTCTTTCAACTTCACGAAATCCACCGCTCAGGCCAAGATGATTTCTCTGCCTCTCACAAGAAGGGGGCTGGCCTTTTAAGAACTTTCTACAGGAGATCAGAGAGAAAAGTAGTTGGAAAGACCAGAAGGGAACTTTCGTGGAGCAGTGCACGAATGTTAACAGAGGAAGACTTCCGCCAGAAAAGGAGAATGAGCAGTTTCCCAAGTGGAGGGATGCCACACTGTCGTGGTGCTGTATGCAAACAATGTGGAACTAGTGTGTGTTTTGTTGTGTGTATTGTTCACAACAGTAAATAAATAAATAAACCATCTCCTGGTTCATTGAATAGCTGACTCCAGACTTCTCTCTTGAATGGGGCCCTGGTGGCCTAGTGGGTTAAGCAGAGAGCCGCTCACTCCAAGATTAACAGTTCGGAAACACCAGCCGTGGGAGAAAGATGAAGTTCTCCTCTCCCATACAAACACACAGCCTCAAAATAAATAAATAGATAAACAAATAATTTTTTTAAATTGCAGCCTCAGAACCCACAGGGATCACTCTACCACGACCTGTAGGGCCACTATGAGTCAGAATTGACCCAATGGGGCGATTCTCTAGCTCTCCAGTGTCCCCCTGCCCGACCACTTCATGATGGAAAGTGAAAATCTCCCGGCTCCCCTCCCGGTATCCCACCCATCCTTGCTTGCTCTGTCTAAAGTTCCGCTCGTGTGATAATCTCTAACCCTCTTGTTTATTTACTTATGGCGTATACCCCTGCAAAAAACCACGCTCCCTGAGACCAGCAATCTGTTCTCTATCCTCTCTTGTTGGTGACAGCATCCCCAGCCCTTACAGGGTCGACTGACTTATAGCAGAAATCCAACACATAGTTTCTGAAACAAAGAAACGACGTAGACAAAGGAAATGAGACAGGTCCTGTGATGATTTTTGTTCACGCCGTAATGCACCCCTATCATCACGATTCCATGCACTGCAAACTCTCCCCGAAAGAGAGATCAAGTATATGCTTAAATGTTTAAAAAATTAAATAAAAAACCAAGTCAGTGTTCAAGCCATGGTGGCAAGGGACAAGCAACCAAAAGCACCGGACTCCAGTGACAGAGTGGTTTTCAGAGCTATTACAGATGTTTAATACGTAACTGATTTTTAATCGCCATTTTAAAATTCAATGTCTGAGCCATGAAATTAATTCTAGATGTGGAAAGAAACATTCCCCAGGAGCATGGGAGAAACGCAACTCTTAAATGATCCATTTCTTTCAGCGTGACTGTCATCTGACTGAAATGTCAAGGCGGCCTGCACTCGGCAGGTCTTCCTAGGAAGAAGCACCCCGGGTCCCCAAGTTCCATTTCCTAAGGCTTCATTAATCATGTACAATGTCCAGACTGTCAAGGAGGCGACAGCATCATCGCTGTTAAGCCCTTCAGATAAGCCTTTGTTGTTAATCTCTCTCCAGTTGAAAGGCAGGCTCTTCGGCAGTCAACAGTTGGGGGTGCACGTTGTGACTCTGAAATAAAGCCCGAGATGTCCCCCCTGACAGTTGTGTGCATTGCCGTCACTAATTGCTTTCTCCCAGCCCTGGCCCCAATGGGTTCGCTTACACAAAGCCTGCTGTTCAGGGACACCTCTTCGGAGCTGTTTGAGTCATCCAGTAACCTTTTATCATAGCAGCTTAAATGCTATAACAATGGGCCGAGCCAAAGCCGAGCAGAGCTGCCCATCATGAAGCATCAGAAACCAGTGGTCACCCCACTGGTGCTGTCACGGAAAATCCTTGGCTTCTTGTAGAGGTGGATTCTGGCTGGGAGTTCGCAACCACCTGCCTCGGGTCCATTTCCCCATTCTCCCCTCCTGGAATCCTGGATGTTTACAGGCTAAATTGAGGCTTGAGTTTCTTTATGATAGGATGGCAAGTATATGGGCTAGGAGCCCCGGGGGGTGGGTGTGTGGGTGTCTAATAATTACACATGGGGCTGCTAACTGCAATGTCAGCAGTTGAAACCATTAGCTGTTCTTAGGGAGAAGGTGGAACTTTCTACGCCTTTAAAGAGTTACAGTCTTGAAAATTCACAGGGCAGTTCCATCCTGTCCCACAGGGTCACGATGAGTCGGTATCAACTGGATGGCAGTGAGATTTGGGGGAGGGGGGAGGTGTTGGGGTTTTTTGATTGTATGGGTGGAGGGTGATGGTGGGTGAGGATCCTCTTCTCACCCCTTCTAGGTGGGAGCCCCAGGTTCCATTCGCTGTGGAGACCTCAAGGGGAGCCTCCACCACCCATGTGCCAGTGGAGGTGTCTGTGGGTTGCTAGGGTTCAGAACCAATGTCAATAGGGCTTTCAGACTAAGAAGAACTAGGACGAAATTTCTGAAAATTAGTCAAGGGGAAAAAAAGCGATGGATAGCCATCTCCTTGGACATGGGGCTGCCATGAGTCTGTACTCCACTCAACGGCAGCTAAGCACGACAGCCACATCTAGGGCTACACTCTTTATAAGGTGAATTCTCAGTTATCCTACAATCAAAAACAGCAAGAAGAGTAATACTGGTGTGAGTCTCTGCGTTATCTTACATTTCTTGGCAAAACGCTTTTTCAAAATTTTAATACTTTGTCTTATTCAACCTCAACAACCAAAAAAATAACCGAATGAGAACTTAAGGAACTCATCTAAATGAACCCAGCCATCAGCAACCCTGATCCCAAGGTTAACAAAAAGACCCCTTTTTATAAGGAATTCAAAGACAAAGATGCAGCTTCATTATGGATTCTTTGTGGCATGAGCTGAAAAGTTCCCACATTGTGTCCGTCAATCCCAGTGCCTGTCCGACGTGAGGAGCATTCATTTTTGGACGGTGGCCTTGCCATTCCTGAGTCTTCTTGCCTGCCTGGTTCTTATCTGCCACACAAGTAGGTAAGTTGGGGTTTCTGTCCATGGTTCTTTTCCCAGGTGGGAGGTCCTGATGGGACAGTTCTACTCAGGCCTCTGTGGTCACTTCAAGTTGGAATTGAATGGATGCCAATGACTTTGGTACTCTAACCCATTCTGTAGAACACACTTCCCTCCCCGCCCCCAGTCACTGTATCCTTGGTTGCTTACAGCTGTGAAGTGAAAAGAAACAGGCTAAGGATTGGGGGAAGGCGGTTCACTTGAAAATGAAGGCTGTCTTTTATCCTACAGTTTATACATCAAAGCCTGGTGCTGCACATCGCTCCCCAAATCCCTGAGCCAGACGGTTAAGCATGTCAATCTGTAGGGTAGAGAACCGAGCTGAACGTGCATGGCACCTTCAAGGGCTTGTTTGAAAATGGGATAGGAGATGCCCCAAGTTAAAGCACTTTAAAGAGAGAGGAAGAGAATGGGAGATCCTCTCTTCTCCTGACCTTGGAAACAAGCAAGGGCCGTGCTATTTTCATTTGCATTCAGACCTGAACGGCACAGTAGTCACCCGGCACCAGTGATTTCACATTGGGTTTCCACTGATGCCTGCTCGTCATGCCACCCTGGCTCGTTGTGCCGATCGCATTCAGGTGGCATCCGGAGGCGAGGGCTTTGAGCAGTAGAACTGGAATGGCCATTTCAAAGCAATTCACTTTCTGGAGGAACTAGGGAGGCTCACCACATTTGATTAGAAAAGAGCAACGTACAGACAATGGAAATGATGTCTGCTGTTGGGAGAAAGGCTGTGTCCCGTGCTTGATAGCCTAACCCTGCGAAAGAGAGAAAGAAACAAAGCAACGAGAGAGAGAGAGAGAGAGAGAGAGAGAGAGAGAGAGAGAGAGAGAGAGAGAGAGAGAGAGAGAAAGAGAGAGAGAGAGAGAGAAAGAAAAGATGCCAGAGCGCAGCACATTTGTCCTCATTTGCCCTCATTCGTTTTCAGCAACTCCCGTCTAACTGCTCCTAAAAGCTTCCATTTGGGAAATAGTGTAGGTCCCTTCTGTGTATCAGTCAATCGCTCCTGTCAGCTTGGCACAGCTGACTGAATTATTCAAGGCCCTTTGGCTGGGAGACAGGTTTATGCCGGCCCTTCAAGTTGGCAATTTACAATAATCATCTCTCAGTTGCTGAAAGCCCCCAATCACGGGGCTCTAATAAGTCTCATCAAACAAGTTAACTAAAGAGCTCCCCCCCAGTCCAAGGACAGGCTTCCCATAGAGAAATACTGAACGCCACTTTAGACCCGGCGCTCCCCGAGGGAAAGGTGGCAAAATAACAAATTAGCTATTTTCTTCTAGGCGACGCAGCCAATTTGCTACCTCTATCAGCCGTTATTTTCCATAGCATTTGGAAACGTAATAAGGGGTCGGAAAGTGACCTTAAATATAATATTGGTTCAGCCTCCCGGGGGGAGCAAAGGAGACCTTTCCCCCCTTATCCAATCGTTGAACAAGCATGGACATGACTGCTAAAGCACGCAAATGTCTCTCGAGGCAGGCATGCTGTCAACTTCTCCCCGCACCGTGGCTGCCTGGGGACCCACCTCCCGAAAGGGCAGAGATAAAGGCCAGGTAAGAGCAATTGGAGGGGAGAGGCTGGCTATCTGAGGAAGACCTAACGGACGTTTATATTGCTAGTAACAGTCTCATCAAAATTCCTTCTCAAAAGACAAGTCCTGAAGTCAGCAGTCCTTGGTCAGCTTGAGTGACATCCTGCAGGTGAAGGTGTCAGCTCTCCCGACTGGCGATGTCACCAGGAATCCCCGGTGCCTTTTTTGACCGATCCATAGGCTCTAAGGTGCTATTTGGGAGCCCTGGTTGTGTAGTGGTTAGATGGTGAAGGCTGCTGACCACAAGGTCAGTGGTTTGAAACCACCAACCACTTCTCGGGAAAGATAAGACTTTCTATTCCCATAAAGAATTACGGTGTCCTAAAAATGGTCATCGTAATGACTGTACAACTCTTCTTGATATGATTGAGCTATTGAATTATATGATGTGTGGAAGAAGCACCAGTTGAACTCTAAGAGAGAGCGTTGGTCCTGGAAACCCACAGGCCTAGATTTGCCCTGTCCTATAGGGTCACTATGCGTCAGCTAGGAGCGGCAGTGCGGTTGGCTTCTTGAGAAGGTGATTTAAATATCCACTCTGGGAGAGAAACCTAGGGAGACTCTGGAAGTGAACCAAACACAGACAACAACAAAAGCCCTGCACAGTGAGCATCCTCGTGGCTGCGACACCCCAGAGGAAACTGGGTTTTCTTCTTCATATGGGTGACACATGAGACATTCCATTTCCCTTAGGGGAGAATCCTTGTCCTCGTTCGCTCCGTGGAAGAGCAGCCCCGAAGGCTACAGGCATGGAAGGGAAGGGCTAGCCATCGCCTTTTCCTCGGTCACCTGACAGATTGCTCTGTAAATCCGTGTATGGGCCACACACCAGCAGCATCAGCATCACCAGGGACTGAAACTAAAACACTCGCTGGACCTGGGTCCCACCTAATCCCTACGTGAAGTGGCTGTGGCTGCTTTGTCCATTCATGGTTAAGGACACATTGTTCTCGTCTTTTTATTATAAACAGGTAAGGGTTATGTTCTGGAAAACAATCCAGATGCCGCTTCCAGGGAAACACCTTAGCATGCCTCGCTGACGGCCATTCTCATTAAACGAAGCATTTGTAGCAGCAGTGAGGTACCATCCAGTCGATCGGGACTCAAGGACACTGTGTGCGACAGCAGGAAACACTGCCCAGCCTTGCGCCATCTTCTTACCCGTTGCTATATTTGAGCTCCCTGTCGAAGTCATTGTGTCAGTCTGTCTTGTTGAGGCCCTTTCTCTCTTTCACTGTGCCTCTTGATAACCTCAATGACGGCTACCCTTGGCCAGAGACTCCATCAGTCCTCGCAGAGGTAAGGGGGACTCCCTGCTAAAAGCCCTCAGCTGGGAGCAGGGGGAAGGTGTGAACTTCGAAGGCATCGCCTTCTCAATTAGCTGGTCTACTCAGCTCCTCACCTGGTCTAATCGGCCTCCAAGAGAACAGAAAGCTGATTTTACAAGCCAGTGGAGCAGAGTCTCTTTTGGGCTAGAAGAATGAGTCTCAGATAGTGTGTTTTATTTCTTCATTAGTGTGCGGTCACAGTGAGTGATCACTAAATGCAGGGCTGCATAAGAATGCTGGCGTTAAAGACAGCCTAATGAACAAAGAGAGGGGCCTGATTACCATGGCTGTCAGCACAGAGGGATTGGGTTTGTCACCTGGCTTAACCAACTGGTAAGGACTGATTAGAGGCTGGAATCAGTTTGAAAGGATCCCTGATGTTTATGTTCCTTTCTATCCCCACATCTTGTCAAAAGAATCCCATAAACCTGCTGGTGGGGGTGGGGGTGGGGTGGAGAGTGTCACCGTTTGGAGTATTTGAACAATGGGCTTTCTGGAGTGAATCCCACTATCTTCTTTCTTAAAAAAAGTCTACTATGGCACCGCCCAATAGAACTTCCTGGGATGACAGAAACAGTCACGCTCTCTTTCTCTACTGTTCAATATGGTAACCACTAGGCACAAGTGGAGCCTGAGCCCTCGGTGTGGTCCGAAGAAGCCTCTGAAGTTAAAACTGAATGCTAACAACTTTACATTGGCGTCTCCACACCTGCCTACTGGCGACTGTATTCAAGAGTTGATCTCTAGTCAGCCAGTCAAGCAGCGGTCACCAGAGTCGGTACTGTCTCAGGGTGACTCCCGGTGTGTCAGAACAGAACTGGGCTCTACAGGGGTTTGCAATGGCTAATCAGGAAGGGGGGTGAGAGAGGGCAGAGGCGGGATGGGGACAGATCCCCAGCTCTTTCTTTTCCAGGTACCTCTTTGTGGGGAGAGGTCAGCCGCTTACAGACATCCTCCCTGAGGGCAGTCACCAGACTATATGGCAGGCCTCACTCCCTGCTACTGGGGACAATAAACTATTCCTCCCTGAGGCCTGCGACCAAGCATTCTCACCCTACCTATAATGATCTCTATCAGCTGAGTCAGGGAACAGGCCAAACGGACTCTGTGACATCCAAAATTAAGTTATCCGCCCATCTTATCACATGTATACCCCCAATCCCTCCTCTTATTATTGCATATATGTCCCTAGACCACCCCCTCTCACTACTGTATTACCCATGGCACAACCCCTCCCTGAGATGTATGTCCTCACCTGTAATTAGGGGGCTTGCACATCCCCAGAGAATATAAAAAGCCTGGGCTAACATTAAAGAAGACTCTCTCCCTGCACGTGAACCATCGAGTGGGGCTGAGGTGAGCATGCTACCATGAATCGTATCTGACTCCATTTATTTCCATACTTCACTTCTATCTCTCATGCTCTCTATAACTTTACTATGATCTTTACTTATTACCGCTGTAAAATTGCGCCTACCGGACCCATAATGATGTGTTTGGGGCTGGCATCCCCTGACACCTCTTATCAGAGTCAAGACGTCAGCCTTTCAGTGATAACTGGTTCTATCACCCAGAGGCGCAGCCATACTCTCATTTATTCAACCGAAAAAGCAAAGTCCTGAGCTCGGAAGAAATTCTGGACTCTAATTCTATTGTCTACTTTACGGGCCGGAGCCCCAGCAGTGTCAAGATCAGCAGTTGAACCCAATTGTCACAGCCCCTCCTGGGTAGAAAGACGTGGGCTGCAGAGCGGAATCAGGTGGGCAGTCTGTGCCCAGCCCGATGCCCGGGTCCTCCTCCCAGAGACCCTCGGACGCAGTATGGCCATCCCATGATGCCATAGTCCCGTCATGAGTGACAACCACTGCCAGGGAAGCAGAGAGATTCACTGGCCACCTGCTGTGGAGACAGAGTTGGGGAAGGAAGTGACCAGTGGGGAGATACAGAAAGAGAACATTTATTAGATCCTTACCGGGTGCCCAAGTTTTGCAGAAATTTTCTTAATTCTTACAATAGTCGCATGACTGATGGGGAAAAAATGGAGGCTTAGAGCATTCATCCATCTGGCACAGTCTCAGGAAGCAGGTGGCCAGACTGGTTGGTCTGTGTAGCAGTGATCAGCCCCGTGTCCACGCAGTGGGATGAAAACACGCTAAACAATGCATAGAAACCGCAGCCAGGAGAGGAGGTCACCGCGGGAAGGGACAGCGCGTGCCGCAAGCTGCCGGGGCTGTGATGCCGCAATCATGGCCTGCCGGCACCTTCCTCAGTTAGTAAGCGAGTGCTTCAGCGCTGACACCACTCAGGGACAAAAGTAACAGACACAAGCCCTTGGATCAACTGAACAGAGGACTGTCCCAGGAAAACGTATCAAAGGTAAGTACTAGAAGGAGATATTCATGAGGCTGCTTTTTTTAATATCACGGACACAGAAGTTCCCAGCCCGCCCTGACACTAACGTTTGAAACAATTTCTGAAAAACATACCATAAACATTCTTGTTTTTAAGCCTTTGGGGGCTGAAGTCAAAATCACGCCACCCCTGACCCCCCTCATTGGCACGCTTGGGATCAAGCGAGCAATTTGTTTGTACAGAAATAAAATTCCAAGAGCTCAGCTACCACAGCTTCTTAAACACACCAGAAGCTCAGGCAGGTGGCAAACTTGACTGTCTCCCCTCCACTCCCCAGAAGCACGGAGTTCCTTCAAGGAGGATAAGCAGTCAGTCATGCAGAACGCTAGCTAGCAGATCAGAGTCATGGGCCCGAGAAAGTCAGTCTTCCCCTTCTGCCTTCGAAGCTGAATTCTAGGAGGGTCGTAACAGAGTCATACCGTAACCCAGAGGGGGCTTCTCCTTTAGCTGAAGCAGGTGGTAGGTTACACGACACAAACTCTGGAAAATGATCCGAATATTTCCCCTTAGGTACGACAGATGCCGGTGGATGCCATCAGCAAGTCTCTGGCCAGTACAGTCACTGGCGAGATCCAAACCGCTGGCTTTCTTGGGTAGCAAACAGTCAAATCTTAACTGTTTAGAACACCAGGACTATACCTAAACCCAAACCCACGGCCATGAACTCAATTCTCACTCAAAGCGTGAGTTTCCAAGGCTGTAAACCTTTACAGGGACCTCACCTGTCTCCCACGGAGAGTGGTGGGTTAGAATCTCAGACCTAGTCCTTGGCTGCCCCCTGCTTACCCAATAGCACCACCAGGGCGCCTTATCAAGGCTATAAAGTCATTGCCTTGGGAGTCAGTTTGACTCCCGGTGACCCCATAGAGGGTTTATGAGGCTGTAAGTTTTTACAGGAGCCAGGAATTGCATCTTTCACTCTTGGTGTGGTTGGGGGATGAACTCCTGGCGTGGTGGCTATGGGTCCAATGCTTACTTGACTGCACCTCCAGAGAGGCTCTTAAATTCTCACAAATGAAGACTTGTTGGCTACAGCAGAGGATAGAGGAAAACAAGCCGGTCAGGTCAACCCTTTCAAACCTTTCAAGTCTAGGGTTGAGAAGAATGTATCGATGGTGCCAAAACAAGTCAGATACAAATGGCTATTCAGGCAGAGCACTTAGTCTGTGGAAAACAAACCACACCAAACCCACTGCTCCTTTAGTCTATGGATGACACAGAAAAATAAGACGACAATGAAAGGTTGGCCTATTTAAAGCTACACCTAAGGCTAGCCCTCGCACACCCTTTAATTCAGTAAGTTGATCCTTGGCCTAAAGGAGCAAATAAAAGGCCCGTGCAATAAATGTAAAAATATGTCAATCTTCTGGTTGTGTGGGTCTGTCACCCACTTGGGGTGTGATCTTGGATAGATTCCTTTGCATCTCTGAGCTCCCAGCTACCTACCTCACCCATAAAATGAAAACTGCTCCTCTCATGGACAGATGAATTGTGTCCCTCAAAGAACATGTGTGCAACTCCTATCCCCCTGTATCAGTAATTATCCTACTTGCGAATAAATAGGGGCTGTCTTTTATTATGGAAATTAGGTCATACCAAAGCAAGGTGGGTCCTATGTCTAATCACTCCTGAGCTATTAAAGGAGCAAATTAACTAGGACACAGAAACCCACACACAGGGGGAAGGCAGGAGCCAGGGAACACTGGCAGATGCCAGAAGATAAAGGAGAGGCTACCAGACAAATTCAACAGCGTTTAAAACTCTGAGAATATATATTTCCATTCTTTAATAGCCCACTATGTCTGCTCTAGAAGTGGTGGGTATCTGAGACAACGCCCTGAAGTATTCATTAAAAAACATATATGAACAGGTTTCTGGGTCCCAGGTGAAACAAGGAGTCTAGTAGGTTAAGTCTTGGGCTGCTAATTGCAAATCCACAGTTTGAAACCACCCGCCACTCCATGGGCGAAAGAGAAGGCTTTCTACTTCTGTAAAGAGTTGCAGTCTCTGAAGACTACAAGGCAATTGTAGCCCGTCCGATGGGGTTGCTGTGAGTTGACATTGACTTTATGGCAGTGAGAATGGCTTAGTGGGAGGTGATACAAGTGGTAAAGGGACCTCAGAAAACAGGATGGCGATCTGCCGTGGAGAGGCTACTGCCTGGAAACCCCACTGGAGCGGTTCTTTTCTGCACACCAGGGGCCCCCGGGAGCCAGGCTCAGGGTCAGCGGCAACTCAC
Organism: Tenrec ecaudatus; assembly: GCF_050624435.1. Lineage (NCBI taxonomy): Eukaryota > Metazoa > Chordata > Mammalia > Afrosoricida > Tenrecidae > Tenrec > Tenrec ecaudatus. Next base: position 16,777,043 of record NC_134542.1, on the reverse strand, counting down.
TGCAACAACGACAATTAGAAAATGGGATGGACAGGCCGAGCGGTGTAATTGTTGTTGCCATCTTTATTACCGCTCTCCACCCCTTTTCTAGAAGGCCCGTTTAGACAAGAGCCTTGTAGTAGCAATGACTGTGCTCAAAAACCAGGAAGAAAAAACCCCAAACTAGACCTTCTATCTGCAGTGCTGTTGGCTCCAGGCGGGACCAGATGACGTTTGTGACAGTCAGGAAACAAAATAATAAGTCTTAATACCAGTATAAGTATCATTTTACTCCTATTGCCTACTATGCACAGAGGCATACCTGCAGAAGGTGCCTATGCGAACGTCTGCTAGCCTGTCTTTTAGCTAACTTTACCCCCAAATCATGCATCCAGCTGGATAATCTCATGGTTCACCCATTATGAGAGTACCCCAAAATTAGAACTGCCTCTTCCTTATCTTCAAGGATGGAATTGGGTCTGTGATGAGCATCTCATTGCCAGTCCCGCTCCCCTCACAGCCCAGTGTCATTTATTTCTTTACTTGGCCGAGCAAGATCACAGTCTGTCTTCAGTTTTTGAAAAAAACACAATCAACCCCACTGCCCCTGAGTCCGTTCGATTCCGACGCACAGTGACCCTAGCCACGTAGGTCCCCACGGCTGCAGATCCTCATGAAGCAAATAGCGTCACCTTTCGCCAATAGAGCAGCTGGTGGGTGTGAACTAGCAACCGTGTGGTTAGTTAGCGATCCAATGCCTCTTCCTCTACGGCCCCCATCGGGGTTCTCAAATAGGGAAGCATTTGTTTTGACTGGCTGAAGGACCTTGCACAGTTGGCAATGGAAATTTCGGTAGCGATGAGAAACTTCCCTCTCCCCCCTCCAGGGGCACTCAGGACCTGAGCCAGACCTGCCGAACCACAGCTACGTCTCAGAGAAGAAAATAATCTGAAGCTGTTCCGGGACCAACGATCACGAGGGAAGTACCATTTTTCGTGCCGACGAGAAAACTGAGTCTCCAGTGGCCACGTCCGTTCGTAAGCAGTAGGACTGTGAAGCAAACCTCAGCCTGTGAAATGGCTATGCCCTTTGCCACTCTGCTGTGTCTCCTCCACACCTGTCACCCCCACCCCTGGCCTCATCAAGGCCATGTCCATCGAGGTCTGTGGAGCCCGGCATGCACGCACGGGGCAGGAATGACGGCGCCTCCGAAGGCTGTCTGGAGAGGGTCATGAGAAAGCTTTGTCTACTCCCCTGCACTCCATGCTTGCCAGCCCCATGCATTCATGAGCCCAGCAGTTATTAAGTGCCTATCATTAGGCAGGCATTTATTAGGACTCAGGCCCCAAGTGTTATGAACACAAAACTATGAGGAAAGAGGGAAGATGTGTGATGACAGCAGAAGCCATGAGCTCAGCGCACGCCACACTCCCTTGTGCAGAATTGAAGCCCCATTCCGCCGGGGCTCCCACCCACATGCACCTGCCCGAGACCAGCTGCTCCCCAGGCTGTCAAGATGCCCCAAGAGCCCTCAATGGAATAGGAAAGCTGGTTGTAAATTCTCATCCCACAGCGAGCGGCCCCATCAGACCTCCCCAGCTGGCCACTGAAGACACAGCACAGTAAAGACCAAAACGTAAAATAAAAGGTTTCTTCTCATATGCAATTCCCCACTCAGATTGAGATTTTGAAATGCTTCTTTGATCTCATTTGCTCCCTCCTGCCTGGGAGAAGGCCCAGAAGAGCATAAAAGCTGTGGACATATCAGGACCAGAAGTAGCGACTTACGGGTGCAGGGCATGGAGGCAGCATCGCTGTCCGCTCGGAAGAAGCCCCGGTCACAGGAGCAGGAAGTGGCGCCTTCCCAGACGGAGTAGCTGTGGGGTGGGCACTTGGCGCATGAGGCGTCCGTGGAGAGGGCCTTGTAGTATCCAATTTTGCAGGCTGGAGGGAAGGAAAGAAGCAAGAGCAAACATCAGTCAACCACTGCGGCTCCCACAGAGGCCACTGCAGGGCCTTACCGCGCCCCCCCCCCCCATTCAAACTACCACTGATCATTTGGATTGAGGTGTGAATAAAGCCATAAAAAACTCAATTGATGAGGAGAACTCTCGAAAAGGTGTAGGGTTCCCAGGCCTGTGAGAGGGAGCCCTATGGAAGACACGTAGAACCATAGCCCATGTCCATTCAGTGAGCTCTTCCTAGCCATCAAAGATCCTGGGGTGGTGTGCATGTTGGGTAGTCGGTGCTCGACCCCCAGCCAGTGGTTCTGCAGAAGAAAGGCCTGTGGGGTCTGCTCCCATAAACATTCCAACCAAGAAAGCAAGCCCTGCAAAGCTCAGCTGCACGTGTTACCGCAAGAGGTCTCCAGGAGCCAGCATCAACTCTAGAGCGATGCGTTCAACCCCAGAGCGATGCGTCCAACTCCTGGTTTGGTTTCTATGGACAGGGGACCTCCTTCCCCTTTACATGCACTGCTTTGTTTTAACCTTGACAGCAGCCTTTTGCCAGACAGGCTTTGAGTGGCTGCCATGGCTGGTACAAGTCCACGCATCTGATAAAAGGTGCTTGGGCATCCCCCCACCCCGCCCCTATCGCCTGACACTTCTGCTCTTAGACACCTGTGGTGGCGTCGAAGGGCACAATCTTTAATCAGCCAATTGGCAGTGTGTATCCAAGCATTATTAATTATTCATTGCTGACTGCTGCCTCCTTAAAGCTACAGACGGGGAAGAACCAGAGAAAACCAACAATGAAAGTGAGCCAGCGGCAAAAGACAAGAGTAGCTAAGACCGAGATCACACCATTTCCGGAGAAGGCAGTCTGTAGATTCTGGAGAACAACGGGGTGCGGTTCTCTGTATTGTTTGTTTGCTCTCGATAGGACACCCCCACACACCCCGTTAGCCACCCCCCACCGCCCTCCCATGTACATGCGTACCTCCAGAGACAGAGAGCACTGACCACGGCATTCTCTGTGCACCTGACTTGCTTGCCACCACCTCATCTCCACCAACATCCTTCTTCTGCTACCAGGGCTGTTTTTTGTACGAATGTGGGAACACGCTGTCATTCTGTGAGACCGCGTAATGAAACAGCTCTGCTCTGCTCCTTTCTTTTCCTGTCGTCCCCTAGGCCCTTCTCGGCCACCTCCTAAATCGGTCCCAACACAAAATCAAAGCACGGACCAGCACGAGCAGCATCAGCTCCGTGGAAGTAGAGCTGGGTCAAGTCATTTCTTCAAACCAGAGGTCCACATGTGACAGCCACCTACACTTTCACGCCAGGACCACACCCGGCTTCCTCCACTTAGCCTGACTTGGAGACTTTTCCATACTATCCAAAGGAGCACACGGAAGGCACAAAGAATTAAGCTCTGGGCAGCACACTGAAGACTGGTGGTTTTACACAGTGGCAACCTGGAAGGAAAGGCCTGGAGTCTGCCCTTTGAATGATCAGACACTTTATTCTGATGCACAAGGGCATCACTCGGACTCAGAACTGACTCCACTGTAACCTATGTCTGGTTTGCTGAACACGATAGAAGAAAACAGAGCCCCGGCATTGTAGTGGATTATGTGTTAGGCTGCTATCTGCAAGGTCAGTGGTTCAGACCCACCAACCGCTCCATGGAAGATGAGGCTTTCTGCTCTCGTAAAGAATTACAGTCTCAGAAACCCAGAGTGGCAATGAGTGAGATCAAAGACTGCTTGGGAAACTGATTGGGATAGCAATTAGACAATTCCGCTTGAAGTGATTGAACTATAGAATGATATGATATATATTATTTTTTTTAGAAAGTATGAGCTGGGAGGATTTAGCAGGCATTATTTGTCATCCAGATGATAAGAAGAGACCGACTGTGCCAGCCCTCCTGGAAACCAGTAGGTAAAACAAAGCCCACAAACTGCTTTGATTCTTGTGGCATTCTGTCCCCAGTCCCTCTGTCGTTTCTGTCACTCATCCCCCAGGCCTGTGCCTCCAGTGGACGTGTGTTCCTCTCTCTTGCACATCCTGTTGGTATTTTCTTAATCATGCCCTGGTGATGGCAAGCGGAAAGGGAGTTGAGCAGGCGGCACAGAAAGACACAGTGACTTCACCCTTATTAACCAAGGCTGTGGATGGAATTTCCTTTAGCCAGCCAAGACTTTATGACTGTGGAGCACCGACAAGCAGAGTGCTCGGAGATCAATCTCGCCCTTATTTGTTTTCGTCTCTCACTGGACCAGAGCATCTTAGAAAAACAAAGTTGCAGCAACGACTAGGATTTATGCGTCTCAAGTTTATACACATCACATCATTAGGTAAGGTTGAGCTAGCAAGGTGCTCTGTTGGCCTGCTTAAAATGGCCCCAGGGTTTCCATGAAAATCAGGAGCCCTGGCTTTGGCAGGAAGACCTACTGAGGGCCAGGCTGGGCCGGGCCTCCCCACATCAAACACCATGAGTCCTGGGATCAGGTACACAAACGCTCTGAGTTCTACCTGCCACTTGGCCACAGTCAACGGAGGCAACATGTGGACACATGGAGTCTGGTTGCTGAAGGGATAGCCAAGAAGAGCACTCTGGCCTTTTGTGTACTAGAAACATGAACTATCATGTGCCTTAGGAATCTATCTTTGAAGTATCAAAGCACGTCATAACTGGTATTAGATAAACCAGTTAGATTTTTCATTGGTTCACTTGTTGGGCTATTTAGTCTATAAGGAATGTAAGAAAATGGATGATAAAGGAAAATCTGCCACAGAGGGTCTCTGTGTTAAATATTTTGTAGGAATGTAAAAACTCCAGCCATCACTGTGGAAACAGTTAACCCTTAAGATCCCCCTACTACAGTGGGCAAGGCAAGCAGGTGGGTGAGGTGAAGGATTGGTCGAAGACAGGGATGGGCTCTCAGGTAAATGTTAAAACAGACTACTGAAACCTCTAGAGAGTAGTTACACTCTGCTCCACACGGGGTTAGCACGAGTCGGAATTGCTGCTGGACTCAGTGGTTCTGCTCTGCCCATGAATGGCAAACCATCGTCGTGCACTAGAGTATCCACACCGTCCAGAGAATCTTTGTGGCACACCTGTTAGGGGTTGAGAATGAACCAAATATCTATTGTCTGTCTGTCTGTCTATAAGTTGTCTTCTCCAACCACCCAAACCTCTGCCATCAAGTTGATTCTGATTCTAGAGGTCAGGGTAGCACTGCCCCCATGGGTTTTCAAGGCTGTGATCTTGAGAGAAGCAGACTGGCACATCTCATTCCCACACATCAGCTGGTGGGTTCCAACAGCCAACCGAGGACTTAACCAGGGCACCACCAGTGCTCGTCCTCGTCTTGCCTAGAGGTCAGCAAACATTTTCAATATCAAGGCAGATGGGGAGTGTCGCTGGCTTCAGGGGCCAAGAGGACGGGGCATTTAGACATAGTATGCTTTAACATCCTCCTCCTAAAAACAGAATTCTAGCCTTGGTTGTGCAGAAGGAGATCTGAGATTGCTTCCAATGTCTTTCTGGATGGAGTCTGACCTCCACATACACACTCACTGCTTGCATCAACCAGGAACTACTTGGTACTTACAGGAGAACCTAGGAAGCCCTCTTCCACAGATACTTTAGGCATGGAACTAAAATATATTAACACTGAATGCTTTTATTGGTAATTAAAATGTTTACTATTAATAAGAGTACAGTTATTTAGGGGGGAGTAGATAATATTTTGCCTCATTAGGAACCAAAGAGAGTGTTCTGGATTATCAAATCAACTGAAAATGTTCATTTGCAGGGAAACATTCTTGGTTCTCAGGCTGTACAAACACAGGTACCAAGTTGGATTGGGCCCCAAAGGCCACCCATGGCAGATCTCTGATCTCACCCAAGGTACTCATTTTCAACACGAATGGCCTTGCCCACAGTCAATAGCTGGTCGGAAGCCGGTTCAAGTCTGGCCTCCGAATTTCCTCATCTCTACCCCACTGCAGTGCCTCCGAGTTCTAACGGACACATTTGATGAAGAGAACTTCCTTTCCACACTATACACAAGAGTTGACTTCCCACCAAGAATCGTGTGAGAAAATAGATTTGATGCAATATTGTTATCACTGATGGGACTTTTATTCATTTCTCTTGATTAAATCACGTAGCTTGGTTTGGAAGACATGCTAACCTCATAGTCTGGGGGGTATTTCTTAGGCCTTCCAAATTTGTATAATCCTAAATTACAATTAATTTTAAATTTGCAGTGCTTCAGAGTTTTGTTTTGCTAGACAATCTTAAAATTGAACCATTTTCGCCTGTCAGATAAAAGGGTGATTCGTTATTTGTGTTGTGGTCTGAGTCATAGTGAAACTAGGATGGCAGAAGAGATGCTTTGCATTTGAACTTATTTTAAGACTGCTGCCCTATCCTTCCACTGGTGGGGATCATTACACTTCCAGTCCCAGCTCAGAGACATACACATCGACAGAGACGTGCTCCAGACCGCTGAAAGATGTAATCTAGTCTCTGAGATCATTCTTGTTGTTCTCAGTTTCTTGTTGTTGGTAAGTGCTATAGAGTCAGCTACAACTCATTGGGACCTTATATCGTTAACAGAACGGGATGTTGCCTGGTCCCGCATCCTCCTCCCCACTATCATGTTTGATTCCACTGTTGCAACCCTTGAGCCAATCAATCCATCTCCTTAAGGGCTTTGCTCCTTTCTGATGCCCCTCCACATTAGCAAGCATGACGTGCTTCTCCGGAGATTGGTCCCTAGCTCTAATCTGAGAAAGTCATTGACTAAAGAAGAACCATTAGACTGGCATTGACGTACTTCTAACTCTTATCAGGATGCCAACGTTCTGTTTCTTGAAAGCAGTGGTTCTCAGTCGTTGTATTCGATGGACATGGAGGACTTGTTAAAACTCCCATTGGTGGTCTCCAAAGCAAGTGTGATCGCTGAGTAACCCAACCCAACCCATGCCAATCAGTCAATTCTGACAGTCATTCTATAGGGCAGCCAGCCTACCTTTCTCCTACACAGAAGCCAGTGGCTGGGACCACAGACTTAACCACCCACTGCCATCGAGCTAATTCTGGCTCACAGTGACTGTGGGACAGGGTCGAACTGCCCCCCCCCCTTGGGTTTCCAAGTCTAACTCTTTACCAGAATGGAAAGCCTTGTCTTTCCTGAGTGGAGCAGCTGGTGATTTTGAGCTGCTGACTTTGGGGTTAACAGCCCATTATACCCCTATACTACCAGGTAGGGTCCGGAAGTGATGATTTCTTACAAATTCCCAGACCAGTGATGAGCTTGGTGAATTAGGTGATGATACATTGAGAGCTGCTATGCAAAAGTAACCAAATCTAAGTAAAATTAGTAGATTTTAGTTCATATCAAATTGGATAAAATCCTATTCGTTTCCTAATATCCAAATGATACCCAGGGAACTGGAGCTTGTCCAGGGTAAGAGTAATCAGTCTTACAGGTGAGAATAGGAGGGGAGATGTTATAAACTTGAAAATTTTGAAATGTAAAGAATGAATGACTTCTTTAAAAAACGTAAACTAGAGGAGCTTATACCAAGGGCTCAAGTAGAAAATGTTTTTGGCATGATGATGGTAACATATGCTTGATGCAATTGATGTAAGAAATGTTATAAAAGCTGTAAGAGCCTCCAATGAAATGATTTTAAAACAATCATAAAATAATTATTTTTTTAAAAATGCAAACTATTCTTCCAACCAATGTAATTATGTCCTTTACAAGCCCCCACAAATGCAGAACACATTTTAGAGTAGAACAGCTTTACAAAACTGGTTTAATTTAAAAGGAAAACAATGAAAATGGATAATGTCTTACATACAGAATTGTTTTGCAATATTTGCAAATATTTCTCAAAATAAGTAGCTGCCCTCCAATCCCAATGCTGCCAGAGCACTCTTCCTGACATTGAATAACCATGATGGCAGTTGTTTTCGTTTTTTAATTATTGAATAATCAATTTTAATTATTTTGAGATTTGGAGGAGGAGGGGGGGAGTCTGCTCTGGACCAAATATTGCCCAAAACACAGCAAACTGGACAATCCAGTTCCCTCCATTCATACAAAGGGTTCACTTCGTCTATTGAACCACTGAGTTAATGACTAAAAGAGAGACGTCGTTGTGTAAAAGGCTCTGGTGGACTTTGATTGGTTTTCATTCTAAGTAACTTTAGGATATTATTTTGCAGTTTCTTTGGTGGGAAATCAATAGTAGAAAGGGTAGAAATGACCCTGTCATCGTTCGTTTGCATTGCATTACTACGTGTTTGAAAGGATATGCTGTGCAGCCATTGAGAAGGGCTACCTTGTCTAGAACACAGATGTTCCTTTCTGGAAAAGAGTCCGAACCCTGTGGGTCAGCTCCAGCTCCGTGGCAACTAACAGCAGCAGCAGCAGTGGAAGCAGAATGTACACAATGGGGTTCACTGCTAGCCCGTGAGATAAAGTATCATTTCTAGCTTTCTTTGTGACAACAGGCACAATAAGGTGGTGGGCCCAAACCTTTTTGCTTTTTGAATAATTACAAGTGATTTTAAAATAATTATATTGGGTTGAATTTCTAAGATGTCCTCTTTCCACCAACAGTTTATGATCCGATCACGCCTAGCAACCCAGAGTTCTATTCTCTGCTCTCTCCTTCACGACCCTCCTTCCTTTGAAGCTAGCTGTCAGGGAATCAGATAAAGGGGAGAGAGAAGGGAAGGGGAAGAAAAAAAAACTATGCTGAAAATTGACTTGCTCTTTCAAGAACAGAATGTCGGTTAATCCCATAAGTAGGTGAACAATTTTGAAATGTCAGGTGTAGCCGGTTTCCTCCTAAGACGCAGTAAATCCTCCTAAAACAAGCTCAAAAAAAAAAAACCTGTGAAAATTTAAATGAACTCCCTAAAAAAATGGACAGAAGCAAGAAGGATGCAATGGAGGAATAAAGTGTGTTTTTCTTTTTGTCTTTAAAGGAGATAATAGACTAACTGGAGAGAGCGTTTATCCTGTCAGTAAAACTTTGGAGGGGGTGAGTGTGCATAGCAGAAGGCTCAAGGTGGGACCCTTTAGCTCATCATGGAAGAGAGAGTAGTTAGCAGGTAGACTTTGCACACTGTAGCTATGCGCTGGCAAGTGTTTTCCAATTCTTTAGATAGAGTAGGGCTGGGCTTTAGGATTTCTAGGGCTGTAGTCCTTAAAACTGCCTATTGCCAGATCTTCTTTCCACAGAGTGGCCGGTGGACTCGCACCACAGACCTTTCAGTTAGCAGCGAAGTACTTAACCATTATGCCACCAAGGATCCCTGGACCCACACATTAAATGGAAACCCATCTTACTACCATGGAATTAATTCTGACTCATAGAGCTCATTGCTGTGGTCGGCTGCCGGCAAGTCTGCTCCAACGCCCAGCGACCCTCTGCACACCACACTGCCTGGTCCTCCGCCACCCCTCCACTTTACCAAGCATGCTGTCCTTCTCCGGGGACTGGTCTCTCCTCATCACATGTCCAAGGAATGTAAAACAAAGCCTCAACATGCTTGCCTGTAAGGAGCACTCTGGCCGTACTTCTTCCAAGACAGACCTGTCTGTCCTTTCAGCAGTCCAGGGTAGTTTCACTACTCTTCTCCAGCACCACCATGCAAAGGCATCTCTTGCATTAACAAGACCTAATTCCATCGTCTGCCCTCTTAAATTTTTCCAGTCTCAGAAACCGCTGGGAGGCAGTTCTACCCTGTCCTCCACGCGAAGGTCTGAGTTTCTTTGTTTGTTTTCAATTCCATGATCAGAAATCCTGTTTTCAGTCAGCCCCCTTGGGCACCTAGGTAAAGGCACTACTGCTGGGTATGAAGATTGCAGACTCTGATCTTTGCCTGGTAAGCCTGGAATGCTGTCTCATCTGAGAAACGACAATGCCATCGTAGGTCCAAATGTAGATGTGAGGGTCAGATAAGACCAGTGATACAATCCATTCTGTCCACAGGCCTGAAGGTCGACTACTGGTTTGACAATCGGATGGTTAGAAACCTTTGCCTACTTCGATTACTGTTGTGAAATGCAAAAGAGAATTCACAATAAAGCACCGTACTAAGCTAAAAGAAATGGATGGGTCCTTTCCCTTTAATAATGAGTGACAGTCTCTAAATGAATGGCAGCTTGGTGACCTGTAAGTGAGAAGTCTTTTTAAAATATGTTGTTTGTTACACAGAGATGATGTATTTCTTCTCTAACTCTGGCTCAAATTCTCCCACGAGGCAATGAAACTTTGCAATAAGATAAACACGGACTCCAATATAACCTTGAAGAATAATTAATTAAGGGAAACAATCTAATCCCTCCTGTTGATTCTAACTCACAGCAACCATATGCCAGAGGGGAAAGACCCCCCGAGGATTTCCCTGCTGCCACGGAAAATGAGGAAGACCCTCAATGAGATAGACTGACACAGCGGCTGGAACAAAGACCCTCAATGAGAGATTGACACTGGCTGGAACAAAGACCCTCAATACGATATATTGACTTGGTGACTGGAACAATGGGCTCAGAGGATGGGGAGCATGGCACCCTATTGGGCAATATATCTTCTTGTTGGATAAAGGGAAGGGTCCCTGTGAGTCAGAACTGATTGGCTAACACCCACCAACAATCTTTGTGGAAGCTGCTTACCAGGTCTTTTGTCCTGTTAATCTGCAGAGGGAGCTAAACCTGATGATTTTTTTGTTAGCAGCCCAGCAATTAAGCATTAGAGCCACCAAGGGTCCTTAATCCAATCCCTGGAGTTCTGCATATGCCCTCTCGGGTTTTTTTGGCATACATTGGTTAAGTGCTGGGCTGCTGACCACAAGGTGGACAGTTCAAACTCACCAACCACTCCTAGGGAGAAAGATGAGGCAGTCTGCTCCCATAAAGATGTACAGCCTCATAAACTCCCTGTATTCGAAGCCCTAGTGGTGTGGCTGCTAAGTACAAGGAACAACCATTTGAAACCACCAGCTGGTCCTCAGGAGAAAGAGAAGGCTTTCTACTCTTAAAGATGAAGAGTCTCGGAAACCCACAGGGGTAGTTTTACACTTATGGATCAGCATCATTCCACGGACAGTGCGTTTGGTTTTGGGTGTTTAAACCTCAGAACTGGGTCAATGGCAGTGGGCTTGGGGTTGGTTAAGTTTCATTTATCAGTGACTTTCATTGGTAGGCTTTGAGCTTAAATTAAATGCTCACTTGATTGTTTTCAGCATATTCACCACATTGAAAGCGTCAGTCCAAGTAGGTTTAGCCGACACTGAATGTTTGTATCAGATGCTTTACAAAGATAGGCAAAGCCTCCTTTTGTTGTTGTATTAACTTGTTAAAATTTACAGCAGAATAGAAGCCCAATAGAAGGTGAATGAACAAATGACCACAGTATATAGATTTTAATGAGGAAAAGCAGATAGATACTTGACCGTCACACTCAAAACTCACTGCCATCGAGTGGATTCCAATTCCTTGTGACTGAGTTGGACAGCTCAGAACTGCCCCCGACGGCTCCCAAGATTACTACTCTCCACGGAAGCAGAGTGCCTTATCTCTCTCCCTAAGAACCACCGGTGAGTTCAAGTTGCTGACCTTGTCGTTGGCAGCCTAGCGCAGAACCCACCAAGCCACCAGAAGAGTCAAGGGCAGAAAATGATGAAGCAAATGGAGACAGTAGGAAGGGAAAAAAAGCAAACACCGAATCCCTGCCTTGAATCTGAACGTAGAACTACCAAATATGTACATACAGAGAGAGAATCTTTTGAAAGACTTAAACAAGTGTGGCCACATAAACTCTCCATCCTCCCAGCGGATGGTACATCAATCACGGCCAGCGCATGCAAATCAGAAACCATTAACACTGAACTTGATTGCCCATGACATTTCAGAGAGGGTCCAGCTTTTGATGAGTTGCTATTGTCTTCTTCCCCCTTTGATATTTGAGGTACATACAGACGAGTGCCTCGCTGCACAGCCAGTGATTACAAATAACAGGTCAGAGCCCTGAATAAAGGCAGCAGCTGTCCTTCTGTCTCCTTCTCCTCAAGCTACCCCATCAGCCTGACGCTGTCTGAATTACGCTACAGAGTCTCTGTGATTAGGATTGTTATGTAAAACGTCCATCCATTATGAGGTATGTGCATCCATTCATCGGCACAGCCATTCATGTTTTAGCAAACGCGCATTCAGCCTTCACAGGATGGCGGCAATGCTGAGCATGGCTCCTCCTGGGTCACATAGGAAGTGCTGAGGGGCAGAGGGCAGATGAAGCGAGGGGCGGGGCAGACGTGCAGCCGTCCAGGAGGACCTGTCTTGCACACCTAGCTGGGACTTTCTGCTTGGAGAAGATGGGCGGGGCAAGTGACCCCTCAGTGGAGGGCTCTCAATGACAAAGAGGAGGAGCCCATGAAGACACAGCCCTGGTAGCACAGACTGGTTGGGGACCAGGACAGGCTGAATCACACCTGGGTTAGACAACCTGGTGTCTGGGAGTCAATTCCAACTCGTGGTGATCTATCATGAGGTGTCAGAATAGCAGCCCACTGCCTAAGATCGCCTGTGGCTGACTGTTTGAATGGATTTGCTAGATCCCTCAGGGGTGCCCGAACCCCCAACGTCTCAGTTAGGCATGAATGGTGTTAGCAGTTGGCCCCACACCCACTCACTCATTGCCAGGGAGTCAGTTCCAACTTGTAGTCACCCTCCAGGACAGGGTGGCACAGCCCGGGCTGTCCCTCTTCAGGGAAGTAGAAAACCTCACCTTTCTCTCACAGAGCTGCTGGGGGTTTAGAACTTCTCACCACCGGGTTAGCAGCCTACAGCATCCTGCAAGGCTCTAATGTAGAGTTGCTCTCTCTAGACAAAAGCTCTCTGGATAGTGTGTCAAAGAGAGGAATGGGTAGCAGATACACTTGCTTTAAATTGGGGGGTTTCTTACCCTCATGAAACAGAAAATATTTGTTTCAAGAGTGGCCAATGGGTGGTCTTCTCTATTTCTCCGTCCTCCTTCTCTTTCTGAGCCTCTTTATCCCCAGCTTCTAGGCGCCATGTGCTTGCTCTGGAAATAAAATGGGCTCCCGGTATGCGTGTGGAGTAACAGCTCAGAATCAACCCCATATTCAGTCATCACTGCATTTGGGTTCCTTTGGACAATTGGGGAGAGGAGAGGGGCTCTCACTGGCTCGGAGCACACCCTCTCCTCGCTCCCTCCCTGGAAAGTAGGGCTGCAGGGGAGGCTGGGAAAGAATGAAATACGCTCCAAAGTCAGGGGCGGACAGGAGAGAGGCCTGTGTTAAATAATTATTTGATTAACTCGGGCAGTGTTGCTCGTCATTGTCATCCAAAGGACTTTGCAGTCAGAGTTGTCAGGCCTCGTGATGGATGATGCCGCTGGAGTGGCTGGAGTCACCATGGCTGCACCTCCCTTTTCCTTTCAGGGATGTTGTCTGGGCCCCCAGCAGGTCCCCTTTGAAAGTCTCTGCTCCCCGGTGTTGGGTACCAGCAGTGGGCTGCGATTCTCTGCTGAGGTTTGGATCCGATTCTCTGGAGGTTTGGATCCGTTCACTTGCTAAACACACTCACATACTGAGAGGTTGGGGAAGAGAATTTTAGCATTTGAGTCCATGTATATATATTTTTTACAGGTGACGGCTGTGACACTGCTATGGTGTTTGGGGTAGTCTGCCAGCTAGGTTAAGCAGCCCTGTGGCTACAGGGGTGGAAGGCTCAGCCAGCCACTAACAGGGAGTGCTGGCAGTTTAAATCTGACCGGGGTTACGCGGGAGGGAGGTGTGGCAATGGGTTTCCACATAGATCACAGCCTTGGAGCCCCAGTGGGGCACTTCATCTCTGTTCTACAGGGGTCGCTGTGAGTCAAAATCGACTCAACAGCAGTGAGTTTGGAGTGGCTTAGCAGGTTAGGTATTTGCTAACCATGAGGTCAGCAGTTCAAAACCACCACGCTCTCTCCAGGCGCTACATGAGCCTTTGCACTTGCACAAAGCCAGTCTGCCCTGGCTTATCAGGCCGCTAAAAGTCGGAATGGCAGTAGTGAGTGAGCGGTGTCTGAGGGGAAGAGGGCAAAATGAAAACTCGCCACCAAGGACTCCTAGAAGAGAACCCGTCTAGACCAAGGGACATTTACGGGGGAATCTGGACGGCTCATGTTGGGTGCAGGGTAGAGGCAGTGAGAACTGCCCAGGACCTGAAGACCACAGGGGTCGTCTTGCTATGATGTAGTCTATTACGAGGGGGCTTTAAATTGTTCAAGGAAACACTGCGTTCTCTTCTCATGAGCTTCTTGAATCCTGTCTTACGTGGCCTGTGGTTAGAGTCCACTCCGACTCCCAGCCCCCCTCCGTGCTACTGAGTAGAGCCACGCCACAGGGTTTTCTTGGCTGTCATCTTTACTAAAGGAACGCCAGGCCTTTCTTCCATGGTACCTCTGGGTGGGTGCAAACTTCCGGGCCAGTAATGATGACACAGACTGTTAGTGCTTCACGGGGACCTAGTTATGTTGACACTGAACCGAACTCACTGCCACTGAGTTCATTCCAACTCACAGTGACCCCATAAGATAAGCTTACCCTGTGCGTTTCTGAGGCAGGAACTCTTTCCTGGAGTAGAAGGCCTCACCTTTCTCCCGGGGAGCAGCTGATGATTTTGAACCACTGACCTTGCAGTCAGCAGCCAAGAGTATAACTATTCTGTCACCAGGGCTAGTTATGTTATGTATTATAGATGACAGGTTGTAGCAATCCAATCCTCCCACCAATTCTGTTACACTCCAGCGAGCTGGGGGACTTGAAAATTTATTGAATGCATTCTGCACTGTCCACAGATAAGATCATGATCCCCAAAATTCATTTAAATTGCTTGCAGACAGAAATCTTCACTGTAACACTGCACCCATCCAAACAAAGATAAACTAGCAACCCGTGGAAACTTGTCTTTCACTACTGTGAGTCAGCCCCTGATGACCCCACGCACCACGGCTAGTCCTGTGCCATCCCCAGAAAAGAGTCCCTGCCCAGCGCCAGCCAGCCCCATGATCGGTTTGGATCAGGTCTCTGTGGTCCATGGGATGAATTGTGCATAGATTCATTATCACCAGCTACTTTGAGCAGCAGTCAGGTGTGAAGCCTTCTTCCTAGTCCACCTTTCTCTGCAAGCTCTGCTGAAACCTGTTCAGTGTGATAAACCCAAAGTCGCTGCCGTGGACCCTCGGTGCGTTTCCAAGACTGGAGCTGTTGTCGGGAGTAGAAAGCACAGTCTTTCTCCCTCAAAGTTGCTGGTGGTTTTCAACGGCCAACCACAAGGATCATAGCTCAATGCGTAGCCACTGCACCACCAGGGCTCCTCATTCAGGGTGATAGCAGCATGCACACCTGCCCTGACAGACAGGTGTGTTCCCATAGGAGAGGTTTACTGGCCAGGAATAAAACCTGGACTTCCCCTGCATGGAGGGGGAGAACTCCCCTCTCACCCACCATGGCCCCCCTCAGGGTTCCCTGCTGAGCATTCCATGGGGTGCTTGGCCAAAAGGGAAGGAGGGTAGTGGCAAAGTCCCAGATCTGAGCTGCAAATCCCTCTGACCAGTGCTCTGGCCTCCACTGGATCCTGTTGTGCAAAGCACAGAGGGCTGGCCTCTAGGTCCTCATTACCATGCCGGCGCCCCCTCAGGGGCTCGGAGGCTCTCCTGGAAAGTTCTTTGGCAGTCTCCACATTCTCTGTCATCACTTTGAATTCATGGGAAAGGGCAGGATGCCAGGAACGCTTGCAGGTGAATTCTTTGTCCCTTTCAAGTACCTCTGACTTGCACTGATGACTTCTCAGTGTGTTTATCTTTTGTTGGGAAGGATTATCGGTTAGGTCAGTCAATCCTTGCCATGTACAAATTATAAATCACACGCAGGAATGCCAGGGGAAATGGCAAGTCATAATCTGCTCTGTTGGTCCTGGCGAAGCCTGCATCCCAAATACTCAGCACAAGCATTCGAGAGGCACATGGATCTGAATCCCAAGGAAAATAAGGCCTCGATGTGGATGGGTTCCCAAGGTGTTGGGTCATGAGGAAATGAAAAGGGGAACCGCTCCCCTTTGTAAAACATCTAGGTGACCACACTGAGCGCAGGCTCCTTCAAAGGAGCAGAACAAGCCGGGCATCCTCTCAGGACACAAGAGAAAGGGGTAGCCTGAGTAAAACCCAATGCCTATCAGATGTGCTCACTCTCCTCCAAGCCACACTTCAAGCCTTCCACAAAAAGGACTCTACAGGGGATCTGAGGCTAAAAACCTCTTCCAGAATTCATCCTGGGAATGCCGCCCAACTGAACTCAGGCCAATGCTCTACCATTCAACGAAACAGTTGAAAATCATCCTATAATCCAGAGACCCGAGGGAAGAAGACGTGTGTTTTATTTATTAGAACAGGAAACTTTTTCTTTCCTAGCCCCAAGGCAGGATCTTTCAGAAAGGGGCTGAGACTTGAAGGAGAAATATACAGTCACAGTAAAATAAAGTCCTAAAACCCGCTTCCTCTTCCCCTCCCAAAAAGAAGAAAAAGAACAACATGAAAAAAAAATGTTGGCAGGTGGAGGATCTCTGTCAAGAACGCAAAGCTGTTTTCCTCAAGGCTATGTCAAGGTTATGCTTGGTATGTCAGAAAAGCATTTGGGAAGCTAGTCCTTGCATAGGTGGGAGTACAGGAAACAAGGGCTGGCCTGCGGGGCCTGGGTAGAAGGCTGGGTCTTCTACCAATAGAATGCTTCTCTTCTGAGGCCCCTATGCGACAGAATGCACGAGTCTCTTTTTAAAACTCAAAAACTCAAGTCATAACCTGAGAGATAATAGAGACAACGATGCCAATATAGTCAAAGGTGTTTTAATAACCACTGACATCTTGTGTCTACTACCAGGTAGAATCGTAATCCAGAATGTAAAGAGCTTGGGAAGGCTGGCAGTTCAATGCCACCCAGTGTGCTTCCATAGGATGAAAGAGCCCCTGATGTGCGCCTGTAGAGAGCACAGCCTAGAAAATGCTATAGGACATTTGTCCTCTGTTGCGGGGGATCCTGGTGAGTTGGAACACCCACGGTCCAGAATGCACACCATCTCCTACTCCCAGACTTGTGCAGTCCACTCTTGACACGACAGAATCCACCTTGTGCTAATTACCAGCCATGGGGCTGCAAAAGGGACGGAATCACCTTTTTCTCCGGGAAAAAAAAAAAAATCATCACTTTGTACTGAACCCGTATGTTCCTGGGTTCTGCTCCTTGCTCAGAGGAGAGAGCAAGGAAATAAATGTCTTCCTAGGTTTTGGAAATGGTGATAGCAATATATGTCCAAATGTGCTTGATACAAGCGATAGATGGATTATTATAAGAAATGTAAGAGCCCCCACTAAAATGATTTATTGTTTTTTAATTTTAATGTATTTCTTCTAAGGTATCAGAATGCCCCCCTTCAACATGCTCATATTGTTGAGCACCCACATGCACCTGGCATGGGAGGAGATGAAAGATGGTAGACAGGTGCTAGCTAAGAGCTCAGGGAGTACACATCGAGTGTCCAGGATCCAGTTGAAGAGACTAAAGCTGGGTGAGGTAACAGAGATCCGCTGACGGCGGGCTGGTGAAAGATTTAGAGCACGTTCTTAGGAAAACCTTTCACAGATAACAACACCTAAGCAAATTTGAGATAAGAGCCCAGGAATAGAAAACCAAAGTGGGGCAGAGCATCCGAGAAAGAGAAGATGGCAAAGGTCATTCAGTGAATGCTCCTGAGGGGGAGAAAGAAGAGAGCGTCACTGGCTTCCACATAAAAAGGGCAAAGATGGATTGGGCTCCAGAGCTCAGTTTCCCTGGTCCAGGGCCTTTGTTTAGGGAGGAATCGAGATTTTATTCTAGAGACGGCAATGTGATTTGATAGAGATACTTTCAAAGGGTGATTTTGGCTGCAGGTGGACGCTGGATTGTAGCATGTACTAATAGTAGCCAGGGAAGTCGTTAGAAGGCACTGAAGTAGTCCACAGAGAGTCGATGGCTTCATGGACCAAGGTAGATGCCATGAATCTATGCTCAGTAGCTGAGTCCAAGTCAATGATAGTCACAGAAGGTTCCTTTACATGGACTGAAGATCCCAAACAAATGATGCCAAGAACAAATTTTGGTCCCCATCCCCTCCCATTGGCTTTGTCCTTCAAAATGAGTCAGGTCCAGATCTACCTGTGAAGGCCCAACACTAATTAGAGCGTACCACGAGTGAATCCCGCAGGTGCGCATGCTACAGCCTCGCTGAAGGCTCTGACCCCTGACAACAGGTGGGCTCCACCTTGAGAGCAGGTGCGTGACAGCACTCAGTGACTCAGATGGAGCGGCTGAGGGCCGGATTCCTGAGCATGAGTCAAAGCGGAACCCAGGGCACAGGTGGGAAGGAAAGATGGTGACTTGTCAGGAGCAGCAGAAGTAAATAAGAAATTATGAGGCTTCAAGTTGACATTAGGTAGTCGGTGTAGGCAGCGCTGCATTGTCTGGGAAATGAGGTCTTTCCTTTCCTGTTTGTTCACAGGTTTAATTTAACCTACTTGGGAGGCAGGAGATAGCTAGCTGGTTCCCAGGAAGGCTGGGAAACAGAAGTGGAAGAGTCAGAACTGAGAGCGTCATACCTTAACAATGTTCCTTCCAGAGAGATCAGTGCTCAGTCTCTAGTTTAAAATAGTCTTGTAAGAAAGGAGAACTCTCCCCGCGCACCTGTAGCAGTGAGGAAGCCTTTGTCTTACAAATCCTCTCATCACCCTCTTCTTCACACAACTGTACGGAGCCCTGGTGGCACTGGGGTTTGACGGTTCAAACCAACCACACTCTCCTCGGGAGAAAGAAAAGGCTGTCTGCCCCTATAAAGAGATATGGCCTCAGAAACCCTATACAGGGTCACTATGCTCAATGGCAGGGGGTTAGTTACACAGCACACAATGACAATTCAGTTATGAATGATGTGCTTACAGGGGGTTGGCTCGTCTCTCCCTGTAGAACACCTTCCTCACTCAAAAGAGCAAATGCCTATCTTGTTGATGACTTACAGAGCATCTGGCCATAGTCTTTCAACTCCCACTGGATGACTGGGTGGGAACACGGAAATCAAGTGTTTGGGACTCTGGCTTGGGGATTCGTCAGTTTTGCCATTCATCTGGATCTAAAGAGAGCCAGAAGAGTCAGCAACAGAGGGCATCCTGGGACCCTGAGATCCTTGCGTGGAGATGCAATGGTGGCAGCGGAGGCAAAAGGGCAAAAGCCAAGGGAGGCATATGACTTAGAGATCTAAGACCAGGGAGAGGTATTTGAGAGCACAGCTGAAAAGAGGCTGTCCTGGCTGGAGATGCTGAGTTGTCAACTGTTAGCGTCTCCAATAAACTCCATAATCAGGACTTCTGACTGAGCTCAATGTAGTCATTGTCATTCACTCTACGTGGTGCCAGAATGGGTGCAGAAAGTTGGAAGGTGGTGACATGCATGGCCACTACCAGGTCTCAGGCTGGGGAGTCTCTTGCATCCCCACCCCCAACCCTGCTGGTATGGAATCAGACTCGAGCCCAACACTATTTTTACACATCTACATCTGTAGCCCGCAGAGTACACCATGTTTAATGGAATCCCCGGTGGTACAAATGATTCTGTGTCCGGTTGCGATCTGAAAGGTGAGAGCAGGGGCCGGCAAACTTTTGAGACAGAAGCGCTAAGCCTGACCCTCACAAAACTTAACAACTACTAGAGAGCCCTAGGTCTACTTGTACAAACAAAGGAAATCGCTATTATCCGAATAATGTCTTTATATTTTTATACATGAAGCTATGATCATTTAATTTTCATTTTCAATTTCCCTCAGAGCCACACATACGTCTGAAAGAGCCCAATATGGCCCAAGAGCCACAATAGGTTGACCCCTGGATTAGAGTTTAGTCAATTTAGAGCAGTAGTTCTCAACCTTTGGGGGGTCGAAACGACCCTTTCACAGGGGTCACCCGATTCATAACAGTAGCAAAATGACAGTGATGAAGTAGCAATGGAAATAATTTTATGCTTGGGGGTTACCACCACATGAGGAACTGTATTCAAGGGCCGTGGTATTAGGAAGGTTGAGAACCGCTGATTTCGAGGTAATGCAGCAGAAAGACCTGAATTCCTACTGGGAAAGAGATGCCCCTGGAGACCGTATGGAGCACAGTTTCATCCTAAAACACGTGGGGTCACCGCTCGTCAGAGTTGAAGCAACAGACCTGGGAATCTTGCGGTGGTCTGCTCACTGTTGACAGTGAATTGTCTCTCTGAGCCGCCCTGGCCATCCTTGGAAATCTGGACACAGAGAGCAAATCAGTCCACCCAGTGGGTGTGACCCAAGACAGACAAAGAACATTCCAGGCCCCTTTCTGGCTCCTCTGTGTGCTTGGCCATTGTGACTGAGATTTCCCTTGCAACAGCTGCCAAACAGTTCAGGCTGGGCTGAAAGATGCCAAAAGGGAAACAGGACAATCCTAATCCGGGCAGGCAAGGAAAGTCGGCTGACAAGACTCCTAGAGCGGGCATGGGGGAGGGATAACTTCAAGGTTCTTTCTGGTGAACACCTGTCACCCAGAGGTGTTGGAAAGCCAGGTTCTGGTCGCCCAATAGGAAAATGAATCCAGAGCTTTAAAAAGTTCAAATATGTCTATTGGAATCAATTTTCTATGGAAAGAGAACCGTCAGCATTGGAGAGGGTGGGGCTGCTGGGGGAAGGAGAAGTCATCCCCAAGGCAGAGAGATCAGCGATAAGCTCCTTGCAGTTAGTCAGTCACCGCCTCCTACACACAATGCACTCGGCAGAGGCTTCTTCACTAACAAGGCAGCCACATGTTTGAACCAAAAGGCAGAGAACTAACTGTAACCACGCGGGTGCCTATGGAGATAGTCTTTAAATTGGGGGTGGTGGGAAACAGAAGGCATCAAAACATCAGGATATATGACAAACGCAAGCACGAAGAAATGAGAGATCACGAGAGCCCCGTGTCCATAAGGGAGCTCCGAAATGCATTGCTATCAAGTGGATGCAGACTCATTCCGTCCCTATAGGACAGGGTACAATTGTCCCCTCAGGTTTCTGAGACTGCAACCCCCCCCACCATTTTATTAGGGGCTCTTACAGCTTGCATAACATTCCATACCTCAATTTATCAAGCAACTTTGTGCATATGGTGCCATCATCATTTTCTAAACATTTACTTTCTATTTGAGTCCTTGGTATCAGCTCCTCTTTTTTGCCTCCCTCACACCCTTGTGATCCCTTGATAAATGAGAAATTATTATTGTTTTCATATCTTACACTGACCGCTGTCTCCCTTCACCATGTTTCTGTTGTTCATCCCCCTGGGGATGGGTGGGGTGTGCGGGGAGAGACTTCAACTCTTTGCAGAAGAGAGCCCATGTTTCTCTCTTGGGAATAACGGCTGGTTTTGAACTGCTGACCTTGCGGATGATAGCCCAAAGCACAACCCACTACACCACCAGCGGTGGTGCAAATGACTAAGGGCAGGGCTACTAACTGAAAGGTGGATGGTTTGAGCCCAAGCAGAGGCATAACAATCTGCTTCCAAACATCCATAGCTTTGAAAACCTATCGAGTCCAATCCCCATCATGGCAACGTCTTTGCTCCTTGTGGTACTTTCGGGGATGTGTATGTTCACAAAAGGAATACGTGAACCTTGGTTCCGAGGCAGGAGAGCTGACCCTACCCCAAAGCACCGTGCAGGGGGACACAGATGGCGATTCCAAAGTCAGACTCTGATGGAGGGAGCCATGGAGAGGAGGATGGGTCAACTGACTCAAGAAGAAAAACCACCGAACTGATACACACCCAAGATATTAATGCTGCTGGTTGTTCCCCTACTTGCCAACCCTCCAGGGATCTCCCCCAAGCAGAGTAAAAGAGTGAAAGAGCATTAAAGTGTTGCGCTACGTGGTAGAATGCCCAAATGAGCCTTTCAAAGTCAAGGCAAAGATAGCCTTCTGAACTCACAGCCCAAATAAACAAGAGCAGGTTGCCTGCGGCCCACATCTCACTACCTACAAAGAGTCCCAGGCACTCCCCTCCCATCTCTGAACCCACATCTTGATTGTCTTCCTTTTGTAGTGACACTGTTCTCTTTCCTGAGCCCCCCCAACCCCCACCAGCACCTATCCACAATCACCTTGACTGACCACTGTCTCCAACCAAGACCCACACCTCCAAAGACCCGGGTTCTGTAGAATAGAGAAAATAATGTTCATGCTGGTATGTGAATTTTGTGTTTCTTTCATGGTGGCCTCAAGCAAAAGAAAAACCCAGGGTCCCCAGTGTGTGTCGCATGCCCTCCAAATATTCTGCCTTCAAACCAACCACACTATACCACTGCACCTGTGGAGGCTTGTCACATCCTTCCACCCACCTATAACAGAATCTTAACTTCTCCTCAAAGCCCCAAATTCACCACCATCTCTTCTATCGAGTCTTAATACATTCAGGAATTAGAATTCAAGTTTATTTTGCAAACCCAGCACTTCTCCCTTTATGCTTAGGTGCACATCTATTTATTTCCCTTATTATCCAGCAAACCACTGGTGGATGTAGCACACCCACCACACACAGGCACACAGTATCACGGATATAACAGAGGTGTCTTTAGCAAGTGGAAGTTCTAAACTCAAATCATAAACTAACGACGTGAAGACTTCAGTTCAATTTCTCCGCCCCCATCTTATTTTGAAGAAAGGCACATGATCTCAGGTGGACATCTCCCCCCCCCCCCCGCCCCAAGGAACAAATGAAAGTCACCCATCATCCTTGAAATCCGAGCTTCATCAGATGACACGGACCATTGCACTTTTCGTTTGCATGCTTGGACAGAGACGCGTAATGACAGAACTACAAAACGCCACATTCAAGAACTCATTAAAATATACGTAATGTACGCTTTAGTTACAATAGTTGCATCTGCAGACATTTGAAAAAAAACAATGATGAGATTGGTCTGCTTCAAACTTGGGTCCATTTAGTGAAAACCCAAAGCCGTCTCTGAGAAATTCCTTCTTCCCTTGCCTGGGAATCAACCCTTCCATCCAGTGGTCTGTGACCGAAGACTCCGAAAATCAAGCAGCTGTTGTTTGACTCCATTTCAAGCAACCGAGGACGAAAAAGATGAAGGGAAAATCTTGATGAAGAAAAGAAGGGAAAATCCCTAACAGCCTCCTGCCATCCGGGCCTTTCTGACTCATTGTGGCCCTCAAGGACGGAGAAGAACTGTTTCATTGCACGTCTGAGACGATAATTCTCTAAGGGAGCAGAAAACCTCAGGGTTACACCTCTGTAGGGCTGGTGCAGTCAAATGGCTAACCTTCCTGTGAGCCACCCACCACATGACACATACCCCTCCCCCCAGGGTGCTATCCAAAGGAAGAAAGCTTTCTTCAAAACGCAGTCCACAGGAATCCACTTTCAATTGGGCATTTCAGAAGGCAGAAAAGGTGGGTTACAAACCCATCTGACTGCTTCCCCAGACCAGTGCCTGACACAAAAGAGGGAGTCTGAAGTCCAGTCCATTCAGAGAGGAAGGTCGTGAAGTCAGGCAGGCAGCCAAGGAGTCTGATGGGCTTGAGTTAAGGAGCTCAGAACAATAATAGCAAACCAGACTCACTGTTGTGGAGCCAATTCTGTGTCAGGGTTCATCCGACACAGACACCATCTACACCAGAGAGTCAGAGGAATGGACAAGCAGTAGATTTGAAAAAGGTCAGAAAGCAGCGTGTAAATTAAAGGAAATTAGAGAAAAGGGACAAAGAAAGCTGCATGGGCAGGAGGACACGGAGTAAGAAAAGAACTGGCATTTCTGGAGCACCGCCAGTCTCACACAAGCTAGGAAGAAAGGTCTGGTTTCCACTTCTACTATGGATCACCAAGGACCCTGACCATGGAGGTGATGCACGGTGCTTCTGTTAGCAGGGTGTGTTAGTCTAGGTTGATGAGAGAAACAAATTCATAGATACTACTATGTGTATAAGCGAGTTTTTTTTAACCTTTTATTAGGGGCTCATACAACTCATCACAATCCATATATATACATACATCAATTGTATAATGCACATCTGTACATTCCCTGTCCTAATCATTCTCGAAGCATCCACTCTCCACTTAAGCCCTTTGCATCAAGTCCTCTTTTTTTCCCTCCCTCCTCACTCCCCCCTCCCTCATGAGCCCCTAATAATTTATAAATTATTTTGTCATATCTTGCCCTAATCGGCATCTCCCTTCACCCCCCCCCTGCTGTCCGTCCCCCAGGGAGGTGGTCACATGTAGATCCTTGTAATCAGTTCTCCCCTTCCAACCCACTCACCCTCTACTCTCTCAGTATTGCCCTTCACACCCCTGGTTCTGGAGGTATCATCCACCCTGGATTCCCTGTGCCTCCAGCTCCTATCTGCACCAGTGTACAACCTCTGCTCTATCCAGACTTGCAAGGTAGAATTCAGATCATGGTACTGGTGGGGGGGTGGTAGGGGCTGGGAGAGAAGCATTTAGGAACTGGAGGAAAGCTGTATTCTTCATCAGTACCCTGACTCATCGCTTC
This sequence comes from Tenrec ecaudatus, assembly GCF_050624435.1. Classification (NCBI taxonomy): domain Eukaryota; kingdom Metazoa; phylum Chordata; class Mammalia; order Afrosoricida; family Tenrecidae; genus Tenrec; species Tenrec ecaudatus. The sequence continues at coordinate 16,752,422 of NC_134542.1, read as the reverse complement.
CCCTGGACCCCTCTGTGAGGGGGATCTCCAGTGGCCGATAAATGGGCTTTGGGTCTCCACTCTGTATTTCCCCCTTCATTCACTATGGTAAGATTTTTTTTTTTTTGATGATGATGCTTTATACCTGATCCCTTCGACACCTCGTGATCGCACAGGCTGGTGTGCCTCTTCCATGTGGGCTTTGTTGCTTCTGAGCTAGATGGCTGCTTGTTCACCTTTAAGCCTTTAAGATCCCAGACACTATCTCTTTTGATAGCTGGGCACCATCAGCTTTCTTCACCACATTTGCTTATGCACCCGTTTGTCCTCCATGGTCATATCATGGGGGTGTGCAGTCAATTATATGATTTTTTGTTCTTTGATGCCTGGTAACTGATCCCTTCGGAACCATGTGATCACACAGGCTGGTGTGTTCTTCCATGTGGGCTTTGTTGCTTCTGGGCTAGATGGTCGCTTGTTTATCTTCAAGCCTTTAAGACCCCAGACGCTATCCCTTTTGATAGCTGGGCACCATCAGCTTTCTTCACCACATTTACCTGTTCACCCACTTTGGTTTCAGCAGTTGTGTCAGGAGGGTGAGCATCATAGAATGCTAATTTAATAGAAGAAAGTATTCATGCATTGAGAGAGTGCTTGAGTAGAGGCCCAAGGTCCTTCAAGCGAGAACTTTGTATCAAAGAGCAATTATACATTAAGCAAACATCCCAGCCCAGTCCAGATCAAGTCCATAAGTTCAATATTAGCCCTTAAGTCTGATATTAGATCATGAATTCCTCTTGGGATTCACACAGTACATGCAATGATACGGAATGCAGAAAGATCACTGGCCAGTGGTGGATCCCGTGGCAGTGGAAGCATGTCGGGCCTGATGTGGGTCTCCATGTGGCTCCTCCAGCTCCAGAGCTCTGGCGTAGCTCCATGTGTCTTGTCATCAAGAAAATGAAGCAGAGAGTATAATGTGTCTCTTACCTCCAGGGAGGAAAAGACAACTTTCCAGAATCCCCAGAAGGCCATGCCTACACAGAGGCCTCACTGGCAATGGCTTGATTGATAGGCTAGACTCCATCCTTTTGCAAGTTGATAATTATATAACTGCTACACATGGGGTAGCAACGGATGGGGGTGGGTGGGTTAGCAGCTAACAACATAATATGTCAGGTGGTTATAGTGGGTGTTTGGAAAGAAAAGAGGGAAGAAAAAAGGATCAATTTCCACGGAGAACATGGAAGTACTCAAACAATGTGGAACACATCACCACGGCCATGGAGAAGCGGGGTAGGAGGGTCAAATACAGTGAGGATGACCAAGGCTTCTGCTCACTTTCATGTGCTGCCTCCTGCGAAATGTTAAGGCTGCTCCTCTGCATGGCTTGTCCACCTCCACCACCATGCCCAAACCAAACACACTGCCACTGAGTTCATGCCGACGCTTGGAGACCCTACAGGATGGTGCAGAACTGCCCCTGTGCGTTTCCAAGACTGGTAAAGCCACCCAATTCAGCCCGAGTGCATCTTAGTGCTTCTGGCAAAGAGGGGGACAAAATGAAAGCGGAGAAACTTGAGAAAGCAGGCCCGCCTACGCACAGTCAATAAGGCAAGTGGTCAGGGAAAGGCGTGCTATTATAATTGCCCCAGTGTTTGACTATATTTTCAGGCCCTTTTGCAAACATGAGCATGTGAATCCAGAGCAGTGGTTAGTCAGTCGGTGTTCAATCTTCTTGTATCAACAAGCAGTTACAATCCACATGTTAACCTTATACCCAATCTTGCGTTGGGGGTGAACGTCTCCCGGGAAGTAGACCTATAATTTCCTAATGACGCCTACCGCAAATGGAAAGGCAAAGTACAAGAAAAGCACAGTCCTGCTCTGTGACCTTTCGGGATTTTCCAAATGCTTTAACCACCTACACAAACCTCAAGTGTGTCTTAATGGTTTCATTTAAAAGAGAAAGCTCCACCATGGCGATGTTTGAACATGCACCTCTCAATAGTCCCCAATTCAAGTGCCACACAGGTCTCTGCAGAGCACAGGTCAGAGGTGATCTTGGGTCTGTCCAGTCGTCAATGACTAAACTCGGAAAAACCAGTCACTGAACCCCGTTTGGACCGCAGTTCTACTGCTGACACGGATGGGTCGGCTCAAGAACAACTGTTTTCGTTGGTTGGTTTTGATTCTTGTGTGGGTGGGCAGGGGTTGCTAATGAGAAACTAGGTGGTACAAGTAGATTGCCTTTCATGAATCTTGTTGCTGTCAGGTGCCATCAAGTGGATTCAAATTCATAAAAACCCTACGTACAACAGAACAACACAGTGCCCGGTCCTGTATCATCCTTACAATCTTACAATCGCCTCTACGTTATGAGCCCACAGTCGCAGCCACTGTGAATCCATCTCCTCTTTTTCACTGATGGAATGACTTTATCAAGCATGATGTCTTGGTGAAATGGGCTAAATGACTTTATCAAGCATGATGTCTTGGTGAAATGGGTTAAATGACTTTATCAAGCATGATGTCTTGGTGAAATGGGTTAAATGACTTTATCAAGCATGATGTCTTGGTGAAATGGGTTAAAAAGAGCTGGGCTGCTAACCAGAGGTCAGTGGTACCAACCCCCAAGGATGCTCCAAGGGAAGAAGATGAGGATTTCTTCCCCCATAAAGATTTACTGCCTCAGAAACTGAGAGGAGCAGAGACAGTTCTATCCTTTCCTAGGGTAACTGTGAGTTGGAATCCAGTTGATGGCAATTGTTTTTTTTTCTTTGTTTGTTTGTTATGACATAGACTAAGGTTATAAGATGAAGTCTCTTCATTCTTGCTTTTAAGGAGCATTCTGGCAATATTTTCAAGGTAGATTTTTTTTTTTTACATCACAATTCAAAGGCATCAATTCTTATTCGGGTCTTCCTTATTTATTCACCGTGCACATTTGGCATGCATGTGGGGCTATTGATAATACCATGGCTTGGGTCAGGCACACCCCAGTCCTCAAGATAACATCTTTTTAGCTCGTTAAAGACCGCTCTCAGGCAGATTTGCCTAAGGTAATCCTTCATTTGACTTCTTGACTGCCACTCCCCTGGCGTTGATTGTGAAAGCTTGTAAATGTACACCCTGACAGTGCCAACATTTCCCCCTTATGATGATGTTTGCATATTGGCCAGATTGCGAGGAGGATTCCCGGTGGTGACTGCTGTAGCCTTTGATCTTCTTCAGGTTATGCTGAAAGTTTCATCAAGGAAGATGGGAACATCTGCATAACAAGTTGTTAATGAGTCATTCTCTGTTTAGAACGTTCTTCCTCATAACCTAGAGTCTCCTCTATTTGTTCAGCATACAGTTTGAATAAATATGGTGAAAGGTACCACCCTGACAGCCACCCTTCCCTCCAGACACAGACCATAAATTCCATGAATATGGTCTTCCCATGAACTCAGAGACTCTGTTTAGAGTTTTATAAATAATGACTATAAGTTTCTAACACCCTATATTCTCAATACACTTCCATTTATTGTGTCATTTGCTTGAGACAAGGGCTGGGGCAAAATTTTTTTTAAAAAAATAGAAAGGTAACTTTCACAATTATAGAAACATATCACTCCACAACCTTCCAGAAGCACTATTTTCAACACTTACCAAATTACATGGCCAGGATAGAAATTTCGATTTCATAAATAAGTGCTCTAAGAGTTGATGATGTAAAAGAAAACCACAGGTCAAGTAGCATGGCATTTCATTTCCTGGAGAGGATGTCTATTATGCGTTATACCAGGTGACACTTTGAATTTAAGAGGGGGAAAGCTGACAGAGAGATTCTGTATACAATGTATATGTTAAACTAAAGGGTTGGTCTTCTAACCTCTGCCCTGGATATTAGAGCTCTGGGGGGTGGGGGGGGAAACTCCTCTAAGACATTCTTCAGTGAAATGCTTCCTTTATTTGGCTCCATTCATTGCCATTTGGGGACGGCATGGCCATGCCTTTCCATGCCCTGTCCATGGAAGTGGAACCACACAGAAGTTGGACACAGGACCTGCAGCTAAATCAGTTCATAAGGATGGATGGCACTGCCTCTTGAGGACAGTGAGATGCAGGAGGCAGCCTTCGGCTCTCTGAGCTGCCACTTGCTCCTTGAAACGAGATGGGATTTTGTGAGGCAACATGAAAAACTGCCCACAAAATACTTAACACAGAATGCATTCAAAATATACTGCTGCTGGGTACTCTGAGGTCCTCTTACTTTAAGAAACCAAAATGCAGCACCCATATCCTCCACAGAAAAGGAATTCTTCTGGAAATGGAAATTTCCTGGAAAAAGAAGAGGATACCAAGAGAAGAGGCTAGGAGTGGGCAAGCAAGATACACGAGTCTCTGGATGACTCTGAGCTCTGGTGTTTCCAGGGCTGGCTTTGCATGGACAGCGCATGATCCTGGTCATAATCCTCCCAGCTTAGATTCTGTTTCCTCACCATTTTATTTTCCAGGTGGGGAAACTGAAGTTCAAAAAAGCCCTGATTGAAGCAGGAGTCGGAATAGAGGTTTAATCACATTCTTAAAAAAAGGAGGCTCTCTACTGAACGAGCACGGCTCTGTACTTCACACAGATCATATTATTAAATATGCAAGGCAGCCTCGTAAAGGCACATGACCCCCATTTTACAAATAAGGAGGCAAAGGCATGTAGAGTTAAGCAATCTGATTGAAGACCCCCATAGCTGGGAAGTGACAGGGTCAAGATTTGAACCTCATACGCAATCGACCACAAAAGCCTATCTTTCCCGTCGATATTCAGGGAGTATTAGTAGGCATGAACTCCGAGGTCAAGGAAAACTGTATGCAAACAAATCTACATGGACTTACAATGAACGGAAAGACTGAAGTCCCAGCCTACTCATTTGCTTTAGAACAGCCCACGAGAAGAAACTGGAATGGTGTGTAAATGCAGTAAGTTAAATATGGCCCAATGTTCTCATGTTCCACTCCAGTTCCTCCTGGACTTGCCCTCATGCCCAGTCTCTTGCCATAGGACACAAAAGAGAGAAGCAGAAAGTCAGGGCCCTGGGAGGAACGAAGCTGAAGGAGCTGCCACATAACCTCAGAGATGCCCTGGGCAGGCCTCAGTCTCTGGTTGGATGGCAGTGAGTCAGCCTGAAGGATGGAGGGTTTCTTCACCACCAGCCAGCACTGGGCAGACCCTCCTTTCACGCCTCCCATGTGTCAAAGAACTATGCTGCTGTCAGTTTTCAATGGCTGATTTTTTCCAAAGTAAATTCCTAGATCTTTCTTGCAAGCAACACTGGTGGTCTTCACAGCTTGCTGCCAAATGCCTTTGACCATTTGCATACGCGCGCGTACACACACACACTGGGGGGGGGGGGGTTCAAAGAGCTTGGGTGCCTTAGTGGTTTATGCACTGAACCGAACCACAAGGTCAGCTCTTCCAATCCAGCAGCCATTCCGGCTGAGAAAGATGAGGCTCCCCACTCCTGTACAAATGTACAGTCTCATTTTACAGATGTGAAAACTGAGCCCCTCCCCCCACCCCCCAGTAGTAACTTAGCTGTCCACAGTTAAGTCACAAGAGGGTGGGATTTTGACTCCAGAGCCCGGGCAGCTGCTCTGTAAAACCCTGCCGTGGAAGAGTCTAAAGAGGGCAGAGAAATCCTTTCCAGCAAGAAAGGTCACTGTACACAATTCTCTGGCTCAGTCTCCTTCAGAGCCTCCTTATCTCCCTCCCCAGCCTTCTCCACACAGGACAATACAACACAGGAGAACGACCTTATCTGTTGGTTAAAACACAACTTTCTGGCGGCCCTGCTCTCCTCTGTGTAAATGCAGCCAGATTCCCGATGCCCAGGCCTGTAATCCACTGCCACAGTCTGATAAGAGTCTCTTAGGTGAGAGAGCAAACATATTAGTCTTACGGAGTAAGCAGTCCTGGAGTTAAAACTCCACTGGCCAAAGAAGAGTACCCAGGGCAAAAACGCTGAGCGCTGCTTTGGGTAGCTGTCTCCTGGCTACCAAATCTCCCCCAATACATCCCAGTTCCAAGCCGGAGAACCACCTTAACAGAAAGCACACATTAATCATTAGACATATCACACCCTGCTCCCCACCCCCAAAGAAAACTCAAAGAACCAGTTAAATATTTTACCTGCTCACCCGCCTACACTTCCCTGCTCACTGTGCCTCCCCTCTTGCCTTTGAACGGCACCCTGGCCAAGGCAGACCCTCTTTGCAGCGAAATAATACAATCAGAGCCTGGCCGTGCTGCATGGCAGTGCCTTTCCATGCACCTTATTTTATCAAATGAATCCTCAGGACAGCCCAGGAAGGGAGGGAACTTCCCAGGTGAGGAAAGGGAGCTGAGGTGGCCCAGGCAGCAGAAGCAGGAACTGGAATCTTGGCAGTGGTGTCCAGGGCCACTCCCAATCCTTTGTGTCTTCTGAAGCCATCTCCTCACCGCCCACTCCTCTGCACGCCTCCTGGTGGGCCAGCTGCCCCCTGTACCATCAGCACTGAGCCTCCATCCCCAAAGGGAAAAAGCTCCGCAAATATGCCCACACTGGGAGGCAACACCCTCAGTGCCTGTCCCATCTGCCCTTCTGGGATAACCAGAGAGCAAGTTGGCATTTGCAGTCTCCAGTCGAAACAGAGGTAGAGTTTGCTGTTGCTTTTAAATGCAAACAAATAGGTAAACAGGGTTTAAAGCAATAGCCATTAATAGTGACTTCCTCACGGAGATGGGCTCATGGGTCATTTCCTTGACTTTACAATATTTTATGCTTGCCAACTTTGCTTCAACTAATATCTATTATCACACAATCTGATGGCGGCGAAGGCTATGGGGGAAGGACGAGTAGGCCGGTGGCTACTATGAGCAGCCGGGGGGTCAAGGCAGCTGCCACTGCTGACCACACAGGGCACAGGAGCAAAGGACTTCCTCGCTCCCCCTGGACTTTGACTTCTGGGAACCGTCCCCTCCCCCGACAATGGACTGCCAACTCCTTCCACACCTGAGCATGTTACCGTGTGCCAATGGGAAATGCCTATCCTCTGAAGCAAGGGCAAAGATGGGTTTTTCAATTTAAGCTGGGCAGAGAGGAAGCTGTTTATTTTGCAGAGAGAGCTCATTAGTTTGACTATACGGAGTATCAAATCGGCCACTCCAAACACCTGCGAGCTTGTCAAAGCTTATCTGTAGCTCAGACTTAAAGACAAACTTTGCCGAAAGGCATCACCTTGAACGTTCGGTTCTTTCCTTGGTGCGATCCTGCGACACAACAAAGGTCTCCAGGGCTCCACGCTGGGGTGGGTTTGCTTCTGTGTTTAGTTTTCTTTTTTTATTTGTTTTGCTGTTTCTGATCATACAAACACATACCAAACCGCAAGGCACAACAAAATAAAACACCGTGCCTTCCCGTAATCTGTGGCAGATCAGGGCCTCCATGGAGATTTTTATCAGCTGAGTTTTAATAGGAAGCCAGCAGGCCTTCCGTCCTAATCCATCTTTGGAAACCAAACCACACTCATTGCCGTGGAGGGGAAGCTGACTCATGGTTACCCTGTAGGGCAGGGTAGAACTGCCCCTGTGAGTGTCCCAAACTCTAATTCTTAACAGGAGTAGAAAGCCTCATCTTTCTCCCTCAGAGCAGCTGGTGGTTTTGAACTGCTGACCTTGTGGTTAGCAGCCCAACTTGTAACCACGACACAACCAGGGCTTCCCTGAAAACCCCATTCAACAAGCAAGCCTCCACTGACAGATGCACACGAGGTCATTGTCCAAGAACCCACCCAGGTCTCTGGCTTGGAAGCCATGAATTCAGCCACAGAACCACCAAGACTTCTTGATGAAATTTCTAAATGCAAAGGAAAGGAACTTTTTTATTTTTGTGGTCCCATTTTAGAATAAACCCAGTAGGATATTTGCCGCAGTATGAAGACAGAACAACTCTAAAAGAAAAAAGCTTTCATGTGTGTGTTGCATGAATACCAGGACATCCAACCTACCACGGAACCACTCATGAAAAGGAAGAGAAACAAATTCTGAAAGTAAGATTAATTCAAGTGTTACGTTCACTTAACATCAAAATAATAAACAGCCAAAGCAAACAGTCCAGCAGGGGCAGGTCGTAAATCATAATACTTGTGGGAACCAGACCTCATTAGGTTTGAAACAAGAAATGCTGTTGCTCAAACGAGTTATTACCAACAGGTCGTCTTCTCCCGCCCACTTCCCTCCCCCCTCTTGAGGGGGCTAAAAAAAAAAAAAAAAGTAGGACAAAGTCCAAATCCTTTAATATGTCATTTCTTTCCTTCTTGTGCATGTCTTAGCAAGTCGCCATCAGCTGGTATTTGTTATTGCGGATCTGTGTAAACAGGGAGGTAAGGAGTCTGACTCACGTCTTAGAAGAGGACAGGAGAGTCTGGGCTCACAGTTACTTTCGACTGCAGTCCTGCTTGGCACTACCCATCGGAGAGGAGGTGGCAGCTACCATTCTCCCGCATGAGACATTTGAGGGCCAAGATAAGCCAGAATTCTTATCTGTAAAGTCAAAAGAAGGTCTCTAACCCACACACAAAATTCCGGCATCTCAACCTTTCCAAGACTCTGTGGACGCTGACTCCCAAGACTTTGACTGCAAAATTCGAAGAGTCACTTGAACTGCCTAAGGCAAGCTTCAAACACCACCTCTAGGGACCTCACTGACATCAAGTTGTTCCGGCACATTGCGACCCTATAGGACAGGGTAAGGCTGGCCCTGTGCCTTTCAGAGCCTTTCTTTCCCATGGAGCGGCTGGTGTTTTCAAACTGCTGATCTTGGTTGTGGTTAGCAGGCCTATGCATGGTCCACTATTTCATCAGGAGCAGCAGGGCTCTACTTAGAGTAAGTCTGGTGAACCGACATTCTTCCAGATAATCCTACAACGGACCCACCAATGCCCTGGGGGTTTCTCCCAGAGAAGCAGTGGGTCTTACACAACAAGGAACTACAAGATGAAAAGGAAGGAGATGCTTTCCAGTGAAAATAGATCCGCGGCAAGGACCTCTAATTGGACCGACCAACCTCTTCCCTTTCGCCAGGGGTTCTCTCCGAGGCAGGCTGATCAAGACCAAACCAAGCGCCACTCAAACCCAGGGGGATGTTTGCATGAGGAAATGACAAACCCTGTTCTCTGGTCACCAGGAGAGTCAAGTTCCTCTCACTGATGGATTGGGAGGAGCTGATCAATCTAACTCCTCTTCTTTCTGATCCCTTTAATGTGCCAAGTAGGCACGAGAAGTAACTAAACAGCTTGTGGTTATCGAGTTGCCATCACTAACTCCCAGCTCCTGCTCAAACAGCAAGCTTCCCGAGCCATCAACTTCCCTGTGGAGGCTCCCTTCCAGGCGAAGCGGGAAATCCTGTCAAGAATGCCCATTACCAGGGTTTCATGTGAGCCCCATGAGTGGCCTTGGCATGAGGGCCACGTTACAAGGAGAAACTCAGGTCCACTATGATATGCCTGCTGTCTATTTCATTGTCAGATGAGCCGGCACAGCTCCGCCCCCTTGCATTTTTCATTCTGAATACAACAAATCACAAACGAGGCCTGTCTTCTTTGGGTTAGCTTCTTTGTGTCTGTGTGGCGCTCTGTTAATACCAGTTGGTAGGAATCAATGCCCCTGCGTTGCTTCACGTGTATCTATCCATGCAGGGCACGGGCCCTCGCCTAAAGGGGCTGATGACTATGAGGCTCGTGTTCAGAGCAGAAGTTCAAAGGCGTGTCCCTGAAAGAAAAATGTTGAAATCCTGGTCTACACCCATTTGTGACACCAAAAGTCAACACAGCTTCTAGACACACAGATTATAGCCAACGGAACAGGTCTCGTTTTACGGGCTTCAAAGTGCACTTAGCAAATGCACGTACCTGGGGTGTTGCCTGCTCTGAGGAAATCAGCATGATCTCCAATATGTGCTGACCTCTTAGCCTGCACCATCCCCCAAACGCCTGTGGGTCCAAGAGAAGAAAGACCCTCTCCTTCCAGAAATAATCACGGCCCGGCTGCTCTCCTGTCTTGGTAAGTGTTCTTTGGCCACTCGGGGGCCATCTTGCAAGATCAGGCAGAGGCACAGCAAAAGAGCTCAAGGTCAAAGTCCCAGTGAGACCACTCAATGCATCTCACAGCTAACTGGATATCCCTAAAGCAAACCAAATGACTTGCTGCCTCATGGTGACTCCATTCAATGGCACTGGGATCGATCTGGCCTCCATAGGCTTTTCAGTACCAGACTTTCCCAGAAGGAGATCAGGAAGGGCTTCCTGGCAAAAAAAAAAAAAGTCCCTGGGTGGCCTCTGCCGGTCAGCCAGCAGTGGAGCATGTCTGTTAGGGTTACGTCGCAGGGACACTGGGATAGCCAGAATCTACAGCACTGGCCTCTTTCCCCAGTCTCCACCACGTGTCTACCACTTTCCATAGCTCCTTTTCGTGGAAAAGATTGTTTTTCTTCTCCAGTAGATTCCCCCCCCCCCCCCGCGCCCGCCCCTTGAGAGTCTTCGGATGTTTCAGGCTTTACTTTATAAATGTCCACAGATGAGTAGGCCTAGTTAGGCATCAGAAGCCCTGGTGGCACAGAAATTAGGCACTTGTGTGCTAATCAAAAGGTTGGCAGTTCAAACCCACCCAGCTACTGTGCCAGAGATTAGATCTGGCTATCTGCCCCCATCAAGATTACAGCCTAGGAAAGCCAATGGAGCAGTTCTACTACCATATAAGAGCTCAGGGAGTCAGAAGGGAGCCCTGGTGGTGTAATGGTTACACGTTGGGCTGCAATCCTCATGGTCAGCAGTTCAAAACCACCAGCAGTTCCACAGGAGCAAGACTGGGCCATAAAAAATTAGAGTCTCAGAAACGCACAGGAAGTCACCATGAGTCAGCATTGACTCTGGCAGTGACTCAGTCAGTCAAGTGAGCTGCAGCCACACGACAATAACAACAACGAGCATCTACGTCTATAATAGTAATTTCGATTTGATCTGTCTGAGCTTAATAAGCAAAGTCTCAATTAATTCCAAAGGCCAATCCGATTACTTTCCTGGAAGGATGCTCACTAGGATCATTTTAAATGCTCTCATTACAAGAATAACATATGGAAGAGACTCAGGTTTTTTAACTAATAGTTTTGTGCATACGTGCATCTAGCATTAATTAATAGATTTTGTGTACTATTAATAATATTAATTAATATATTAATTAATCATTGGTGGCACAGTTACCTGTTGGGGTGTTAGAAATTTTCTCGGCATTGGTTCTCATGCTTATTCTAACCTGTTTCCATTTCCTGGTCTTCTTGGCTAGTCCACATTTGCTCTCGCTCTAAACAGGTTGAGCTTTTAACCAGAATATTATGCTAACTCTTGAAATGCCTGAGACGATTGACCCTAAGTTCTAACACAGACATCTAGAAGGGATCTCCCTAGTCAAGTGAGTAAGCACAGTGTGAATGGTCTGCTCCACTGTGCTTGATTGCTATGGGATGGGTGTTGAGGGCATTCCCAAACTTTCTAGAAGAGACCAGACAATCTCCAAAACCTCACAAATAATAAAATTGTCTTTGACTCTAGTCCAACTTATGGAGACTCTATAGGACAGAGTACAACTGCAGCTGGTAGGTTTGAACAGCTGACCTTGGGGTTAGCAGTCCATTCTTAACTTACTACCCCACTACAATTCTTAGACAATTTCCAGGCTCTGAATATCCCTACAATCCACCATCAATGTACAGCTCTGTCTAAATGTCTCTATGAACCCCAATCCATAAAAAGGCCAACCCACCGCCATCGAGTGGATTCCAACTCATTAGGACCCTATAGGACAGGGTAGAACTAACTGCTCTTAGGATTTTCAGGACTGTAACCCTTTACGTCAGTAGACAGCCGCATCTCTCTCCTGCAGAGTGGCTGACGTTCTTTAAAAGAAAAAGAAAGAAAACAAAATAACCTTGCAAGTTAGCAGCCTAGTGCTTCATCCACAGCACCACCAGGGTTCCCCGTAAGGATTTCTACATGATAACAATTAGGTCAGTTTTTCTTCATTCAACTGGGGCTTCTAGACCTGACTGGTAATTTATCATTACGCCTATAACTGCAGCCTTTTACTCCTGTGTGGCAGTTGCCATTAAAAGCTAACTCACACCTCTCTAGCACACCAAACGGCTCCTCACTTGAGCCTTTACACAAAGTGCTCCCTTTTTTCCATTAACTGGGAAGAGGAGTATTCACACAATCTGATCTAAATAGATGGGGTAATGGCTATTTCAGTTGATCTAGGATTGAACACAGCTCAGGAGAGCTTCACACTTACTGGATCCATGGGCCTTTCTTTTCCTACCAGGTTAAAAGCCCAGGTCACTATCCACCCCTCTTAGATTTTATAAGCCAGGAACCTATAAATGCACTATCAGTTCTTGACCATCCAGAGTCAGTCTTAGTGGTAACTGATTCAGTGGGTTGTGTGTTAGGATGCTATCCTTAATGTCGACAGTTCAAATCCACCAGTCACTCTAGGGGAGAAAGATTAGGAATTTTTACTCCGGTAAGTATAGATTATAAGAGTTATACGAGCCCCCAATAAAATGATTTATATATATACACACATACACAGTTTGTGTGTGTGTTTTACAATCTTGGAAGCCCACAGGAATAGTTTGGCCCTATCCAATCAAGTTGCTATGAAACCAAATTGACATGATGGCAGTGAGATTATTTTTTGTTTGTTTACTTGTTTGTTTTGTTTGCCTTACCCCAAACTCCAAACTCACTGCCATTAAGTCAATGCTGAACCAAAGTGATTCCCAGTGGGTTTTGGAGGCTGTAATTTCTTTGAATTTACCTTGGCTTAAATTAATCAGAACCACCTGTACTTGTGAAAAAATCCCCATCACAAACTCCAAGCTCAAAACTCTTGGAGCGAAAAAACTAGTTTGCTAGGTAAGAAGCTAAAACAACAAACAAACTCGAGCCCGTTGAGTTAACTCGGGCTTGTAGCAATCCACCAGGAAAGGATAGAACTGCCCCCTGTGAGTTTCTGGAACTTTTTACAGGAGTAGAAAGCCCCAACTTTCTCCTATGGTGTTTCAAAGTGATGGCCGTGCGGTTTGAAACCCAATGTGGAAGCACTGTGCCACTAGGGCTCCCTAGGTACCAAGTTCCCTTCACACAATCCTACTAGAGAAGCTCATCTTTGGAACTGAGGAGATTCATTATCAGAATGAAAGAAATCCCAGGAAGCACTCACTGGCTACAAGCATACTTCAGAGCACATTCTTATACCTACAAAAAAGGAACTTTGCAGAGCAGATCCAAATTCCTCATCTCAACGAGCATCAGCACATCACGGCCTATTGTCCTCAACTGGCCATCTTCAGGGTTCCTGACAAATCATTGGGCTGCTTCTTCCATTCTCACCCAACTGATTTATTTCTCTCCTTTTTTTTAAGCCAAGCCAATCGTTCTTTAAAGATAAGCCTTCAAGTCAGCTTTCCTCTGGGACTTGCTTATCTTTCTTCTGAAGGCCTGAAGTTGGGAATAAAGATTTGGGTAAACATTAACATCTCCATACCAATGGCACGTTCCTCTAGATTGGAAAGACTATTACCATCTCAGTTCTAAGGCAGAAAGAATGAAGTTCCATGATCAATGGCTCTCAGTGGCCAGGAAGATAAGAGGCAATCAATGGTAATCAGACAAATAGGGCAAAAAAGAGGACTTATCTCCTCCCACCACCACCCCCCTTCAGCTCCCTGCAAACCAAGCACATTGTCATAGAGATGTTTTCCAATATGAGGTTTCCAAGGTTGGAAATTTTTTTTACAAGAGTAAATAAACTCACCTTCCTCCCTTTAGTGGCTGGTGGGTTTGAACCACTGACCTTGCTTTAAACAGCATAATGCTTACCAAGTCTAAGCCCAGCTCTAGGGGGCTGCTACCAGAGCCCCACCGCTTTGGCCTCCTCAGACCCAGAGCGCCATCAAACTCCCTGCTCTTGGCTCTCAAGATTCTCCCTCTTCAGCCCAGCTAGCTAATTTGGCCTGCAGTCACCTCTTCTCCCTTCCTTATCGCTCTTACTCTGAGTTCCTCTTCTCCTGGGAAGCCTTTGGAGATAACCCCAGTCCACAAAGAGTTCTTCTTTCTGATCTTCCACAGTGAGCAGGACTTATTATCATATCACACCTACTGACACTTAGAAGCTAAAGGGGAACGAATCTATTGAAGATTTCCCAGAACAACAAGAATGCAGGCAGGCAAAGGAAGGTGTCCTTAATCAGATAATAGGATGCTTGTAAAGATTTAAAAACACAGTCATTTGATCCTAGGTATTTCTCTTCCCACAAAAGGTGCAGGGTCTTTCGGGAACATGGTCTTTGGAGAAGCAAGTGACTGGTGACTCAATGTGCTGGTGTTTGCCTTTCTCTGAAAACTGATCTTCATAGCGCTGCCTTCGATGCTCGGCAGTCAAGTCCTGGCCTTCTTAAACTATCGCCCAAGCCTTCATTCATTCTCACTTTAGCAGTTCTCTCCACGGAAGGAAGGTCAAGTCCCTTGTCTCTGCAAAGGATAGTTCCTCTCCCAGGTTCCGTGGTTGAAAACATGATGTGAGGCCAAATGTCAAGTTAGAACACAAAAAAAGCACAGAAAGGTGACTATGGGTATGGGTATGGGTAAGGCCAGCGGTCAAAGTCTTAGTTTCAATCCAGGCTCCTCATGAACAACTCCAAACGTCAAGTCGATGTCAACACAGTGAGTGATCCTATAAGGCAGGGTAGAACCTCCCCATAGTATTCCCAAGGCTGTAACATACATTCACCCTTCCAGTCCATGGCTACCATCCGAGACACTGAGTTCTAGGTTCTGAGGCTTCTGCCAGGAAGAAAAGAGACTGAGGCCTGCCTGGAGATTGCACTCTGTGCTTTTGTGCCACCCGTGTGCAACACACATCTTTTGAAAGCAAGTTAAAAGCCCCTCATTCTGAACAAAAATCGCTCCGGAGTAAAGGTCCAGTCATGTTGTATTCACAAGGTTCTTAATTTTAAAAACAAAACAAAACAGCATTACTGGGCATAATTAATCTAGTTAATGAGTTACTCAGTGTCCAAAAAAATAAATCCACCCCAACAGACTAATTTCCCACCTGAAAACATGGTGCTAGACAGTTTGAAGAGATTCCCCCAAATGCCCTTAAAATCCTAGGAATCCCGAGCATGATCCAAAAGCAAACTCACTGCCCTGGAGTGGTGCTGACTCCACAGGGACTCTACAGGAGAGGGCGGAGCTGCCCGGGTGAATTTCCAAGACTGGAACTCTTTACAGGAGTAGAAAGCCCTGTCTTTCTACCAAGGAACCACTGGTCCGTACAGTTAGCAGCCCAACTCATAACCACTAACCTTCCCAGGGCTCCTGGCAGCAGGCGAGCAATCCACAAACTGTTGGGGGGCAAGGGGGAAGGAGGAAGAGTCATCTGCATAAGTCTCTGTACTTGCTCTTTAAAAAAATGAGACAAAAACCATGATGCACCTTCGAGTCGTACAGATCCGTCAGTTTGGCTGAACTTCCCAGCAAACGGACACTGCTGGGCATGTAGCCGCCACACCAGGCGTAATTTACTGAATTGCACTAGGAGCCTAAACCCTCCGGGGGTGAAATTGATGGGTGAGTCGATGATCAGTTTGCTGTTCTGAGACACAAATGAGAATCTCCTTAGGGACACAGCTCTATCTGTAATTTATTCCTACATTATTCTTGCATGCAATGTTACATTGGGCACATTAATGTATTGTCAAAGAATTCCAATCTAGTGACATGACAAAGGTTGTATTTCATTTCGGAATGGAAAAAAAAATAGCACGTGAAAATCAATAGAATTAAATATCGATGACAGACAATAAGGCTAACAGGTATATTCTGGGCAATGTCACTTCTCTGGCACGATTAGCAGCCTTGAGTCTTCCGATGAATTATGACAGCGTTATCCAAACTCTTATAATCAGCTGGCTTTGCTGGGGGAAGATCAAAACTCGAAAGCTCATTTTCACCCCTCCACAAGAGGGTGATTTGCCAGAATCCACACAATTGAGATGATGAATTCCTTTTCTTGGCACTTGTGAAGCCCGTGAGTTTGCGCTGGCAAAGAAAGTGCTGAGAGTCCAAGTCACTCTTGGATCTCGTCAATCCACCCGGAGAAAAGTCCGCCTCGATGACGCTCGTGAAATTGAAGGCCTGGCCAGCACTGTAGCAAGATGGTGACACACACGGCTTTCTTACTGAAAATACACGACACGTTCTCTGAGGATGCGCCACCAATCAAGGGGTGCACGTACACAAAGCTCTCACGGCAATTCTCTAATTTTCCATTGTTCCCTCCTGTGTTCTTCCAGGTTAATGCTTACAGCTGGAGAGGCAGCACCGAATGGGATGCGGTGTTCTCTAACCTCTAAGGGTTGATTCCCTAATGATCAGAATCTAGCCCTGGTGGGGGTAGTGGGTGATACCTTGGACTGCTGGCCGGAAGGGCAGTAGTTCAAAGGTGAAATAACTGGAATCTGGGGGTACTGGATCTCACCCCGTTGGCATAGATTGGTCTCCAAAGAGGTCCATTTGGGTCCAAAGAATTAATGAAAATGACTCTTGTGTTGCAACGCTGCCAAGTTCTCCAGGCTTCTAGTCGTGGCATACAGTCTGAGAAGGTGCCACACAAGCCAGGTAAGTGAGCCACATCCGAGGCCCTGATGATTCAGAACAAGAGTCTTTGGGATGGAGAAATAAGGTGCAGCAGCCTAGGGGGAGGGATGGAAAGACTCGCAAGGTGAGTTCAGGGCTGCAGACAGAGGGGTTTGGTCCCAGGGGGGAAGGGCAATGCTGAACCAGAAATGGAGACAGGAGTAGTTTCTGGGCCAGTCAAGTGTGTGGAGAGCGAGATAACATGCAGATGCCAACGTTCACGGCAAAGAAAGCAGAAACCCAAATGAATTCCCAACCCAGTGAGTAGGTGGTTCTTCAACTGCACTACACCGTCTCCCCTTGGTCCAGACTGGCAAGTAACGAGGACAAGGCAAGGGTCACTGAGAAAACAAGAGAAAAGGTGACCCCGTGCATGTGCACGGACAGGAAGAAGACAGGAACAGGTAGCTGCGTTTATACCCAAAGTTACATTAGCTAAGGGCCGTGTAGGTTACTTGAATTTGGGTGTGTGAATCTTTTCCTAATTTAGAAATATTCTGAAATGAGTGGCCTTACGTTTCAAAAATGAATTCAGAAAGCCGAGTGCCATCAAGTAGATTCCAATCCAGTTTCGGAGGAGACCTGCTGGCTAGCCTTGTTGGGGCTTGGGGAGACAGAGATGGTCCGGTCTTCTTCCAAGGTGCCTTGAGGTAGAAGTGTGCTGCCCACTTTGGGGGTGCTAGTGAAATACTTCATCAGTTTTGCCACACAAGGACTCTCCTACTTTCATAAGGAAGCGATCACAATCCAATGAACCATTATAAGGTTTTATTTATTCCTTAATCTATAGGTTGAGGATGCTTGGGGCTCCGCAAAATGGAGCAATCACTTCACCTTCTTCGGCCACTGCCCCCTGTTTCCGAGTGGCAGGTTGAGCCACCACGCAGATGGCTGCTAACCTCACTGAGAGGGGAGGCATGAGAAGTAGGACAAAGGGCAAATGAAATAAAATGCTAAGTATTTTTCCATAGTCTGTCTCAGCAATCAGAAAAAGAACCCACGAGGTGTTTAATTTGTTTTCAATCAGAAAAGGTACCCCCGAAATGCACAACTGGATCATTAACACACCACAGTGAGTAGGCTTGTCCCAGGGAGCCAGGTGCACGGAACGGGAACACAGCCATGACGTGTCTGCTTATAGGGGGTGCTGCTCCGAGAATTGATTGCATTTCAAGGCCTCAGAAATGATGGTTTACCCATCGATCAATGTATTTCACTGGTGAAGGAGTATTACGCCACCCTATAAGGATTTGAACTTGAACTCCTGCTTTCTGGAGGTGGAGGTATTTTAAAAGGCCATGAAGCCACTTTCCCCCCCTCTCCTTTTCTTTCCCTGAAGGCATTTTATAAGTTGTAAGGCAACAGGGTCCAAACAATTATACAAACTCCTCTCCACAATGTCTTTTGGGAAAATCACCTTTTTCCTTTGGACTTCCAGAACAATGATGCCCCTTAGGGAGTGGGAGGGGAAGTTTCCCATAGCATCAGGAACCATCATTTGCATCAGGCCACCAACAAGCATAAACCTTTCAATGAACATGTGACAGCCAACAAGCAGATACCACACATGACAGAAAACCCACGCGTGTGGCTACAGCATTCCAGAAAGAAAGGAAAAGCAGGAAGCTTGAAACGAAGGGGATTTTGGAAAGAAAAAGGGGGTTGTGCACCAACTCCAGGGGAAGGTCAATGCTTTAAGGGTCTTTCCTCTCATGGTAGTGCACCTTCACTTGGGAGTCACTTTCTTAGTAAACTTGGCATGCACCCCAGTGGCATACATTAGGACACAACGGCACCAAAGTTGTGCTATTTCCCTGACTTTGCTTTCCAGCTCATGTAAACAGTATCTTAAAACGGAGCCTTTTCCAATACCCATCTAAACTTTTTTTATTGTTGTATTCATTGATATGTAATATCTTCTTAAAGAATATAACTTGCTGGCTTATATATCTCAGCTCTTATATACTTTATCATAGGCCGATTTCTCAGTCATTCAACACTAGCTTTATTGTATCGGCAACTGCTAAAGATAGCATGCAAACCCCTACTTTACAGTCCTGCTCCGGGGCACTGGGGAAGCCCAAGGATCTATCAGGTATGTTTCCAAAGAAATATGTCTGCGATTGTCTTCTATTTTCCTGGAAAGGCCCTAAACTCGGAGGTTATGTGATTTGGTTTGTTTGTTGTTTTTATTTTCTTCTTCTAGTTTACTTAATTCACTTTAAGTTGCTTGTATAAAAACTACTACCCACTGGACACAAGGAAAGCCTGGGTCCACTGTACCATGGAGCCTCTGCCTGCCAGTGAATTCTTGGGAGGGAGACTTGGATCTTTGCCTCCATTGTCTAGGCACAATAAACAACGCAAAACATGTTTATCATCAAAGCAAACTACTTTCATTAAAAATCAAGCTCACTGCCAACAGGTTCCTTCTAACTGCCAGTGATCTTTCAGCACAGAGTAGAAGGGAGCCCTCTGGGTCTCAGCACTAAGCCTAAGGTGGTAGAAAGCCTCATCTTCCACCTATGGAGGGGCTAGTGCTTCGAACCACTGACTTTGCACTTAACAGCCCAATGCAGAACCCTCTACAATGCCAGGACTCTATTATATTTTCCAATAATCTTGCTTCACACCTTAATCTGAATAAAACAGCATTTCTCTCTGCAGGTCCTCCTCCTTTGAGCTAACTGCATCAAACATGTGTGGACTGCTAACTGCAAGGTCAGCAGTTTGAAACTACCAGTTGCTCTAAGGGAAAAAGATGGGATTGAAAGTTAGTCTTGGAACCACACAGGGGCCTTTCTACTGAAGGGTTGCTATGAGGTGAAATCCACCGGATGTCCCATACTGCCTTAGAATGAACTCTTTGGCAAGGGAGAAAAGAACCTGGCAAGGCCTGGAGCCCTCAAAAGGTACTGATGTGAACAGAAAGGCAGTATAACCAGGCACGTCAATCCTACGCAAGGTGAAAACATGGGTTTGCTGTAACTCCAATGATTGAGACCAAGAAACAAATATGATCTCAATCTAAAAGCCTTAAATCAATGCACTGTCATTTCTGTGGGCCTTTGGAGTTGATTCCAACTCAAAGTGATCCCATATGATAGAGTAGAACTTCCCCATGGGGTTTCCTAGACTGTAATCTTATTGGGAACAGACCTCCACGCTGTCCTTGTTTGTTTGTTTGCTTTTTGCCTCATAGAACAGATGGCGGGCTTGAACCACTGACCTTTCTGTGAGCAGCTGAGTGCTTCAGGACAGCAGTGATAGACTGGGGTATGTGAGACTGATTCCTCAAGGGCTCATTCAGATACACAGCAAGGATATTCATATTTTCTGCTCTCTTTTCTAGGCTGTTACCCCAGTCCCCCGAGATTTCATTTTCCATGAATTCCTGGTGCTAATATTTAAAGGCCCTGGTTAGGTGCTGTAGTTATGCATTGGGCTTCTTAGCACCATGTCAACAGTTCAAAACTACCAGTCTCTCTGTGGAAAAAAGACAGGGCTTTCTACTCCTAAAAAGAGTTACAGTCTCCAAAATTCACAGGCCTACCCTCTTATTCTACAGGATCCCCCGAAGTTGGCATCAACTTGATGACAGTGAGTTTTGGGGTGCTGTTGTTGCGCTAACTCCCAAGGTAGTGGTTCGAATCCACCAACTCGCTCCTCCGGATAACGATGAGGATGTGGATCAGCTCTCATGAAGGTTTAAGGCCCCGGAAACTCTACGTAGGGCCTCTCTGGATGAGAATCTACCCAGAGGCTGTTCGGGGAAGCAAAATAAGAAGCACAGGCTAAAAGTTCCTGAAGGTCCCTTCCAGTCCGAGTGTTCTCCCACTCCATAAGGAGTGTGTCCCTCTGCCTGAAACTGCCTTGCGGAACAGGGTGGCTCTCTGCCTCTGGCAGCCTCAGTGCCCAGAATATTCCCTCTTGCCATCAGGCAGAGGGAGGACAAACAACCATCCAAGATGTTTACACGACTCTAAAGTGACTGTTTTTGGATGGATCTGCTCAGTTTGGGTAAACATTTGGTTTCATATGTGAAGCATTTGTGTAGAGACAAAAAAAACCCAACAAAACTAGTTTGCAGGCTAAAAGAATGTCACTGACTGCCTTCTGAAATGAGTTGGGTTGCAAAGAACAGAGCACACCTGACCTTTTGTAGCTAATATAACTCAATAATTCAGGAAGATAAACTTTCCGAGCTGAGAATCCAGTTAAAACCGGTTGCTGTTACCTCCCACTGGAAAACTGAAAGATGAGACCATTTCCACCCAAGCCACAAGGTTGCAACACCACCACCGGGAAGACAGAGGTGGGTGTAAGAATGCCTGGGACTATGTGACAAGAGCCTTCATCTGCAGTTGCCCCGGCATCTTCCTCTTTCCCTTCATGGATTAAATGAACTCCATAGCAAATGGTTCTTTGCAACACACACACCTCCCCCTCCACCTTCTGCACATGTGATGTATTTGAAAATCGTCTAGTTGAATCACTTTAAAAGCCAACCCACTGCCACCAAGTCGATTCAAGTCATAAGGGACAGAGCAGAACTGCCCTGAGGGGTTTGCCAAAGCTGCAATTTTTCTAGAAGCGGGCAACCACATTCTTTCTCCTGGGGAACGGTCAGTGGGTTCCAACAGCCACACTTTCAGTGAGCATCCATTCCAGCGACCCACTGGGACAGCAGTGCTGCTAGTGAAATGAACGTGCCCCAAAGAGAAATTACTAGAAGTTCACACACCTCTTCAGGTAGGGGTTCTTTCTTAATTCCCCAAGTGGATTGTCCAGCAATGGTGAGTTCCCCTGCAGATAGGCCGTCCTGGGACGGGCAGCTCTTGCTGGGTCTGTCGATGTAACCGCCCAACGATTTAAGCAAATCTCAGAAAACCAGGCCACTCCCTCCCACTGTGGTACAACGTTAGAATAATTGGTGCACCAATATCCTCTACATATGGTGAGGGCTTCCACTCTGACAATTGCAAAAATCACATTCTGTTCCTTTAGAGACCAGTTTAAATTATACAAGGTCCCCCTACTGGGCAAGGAGTGGCTGGCCGAACTTGGACTCAATACGAAACACTGTTTATAACAGGATACCACTTAGGCAACTCTAAATACGTCTCTTACCTTGTAAACATACACAGCAATGGAGTTGGGAGAAAGTTTCTAACTGTTCTCATAAGGAAAGTATATGACACACAGAGCGCAAAGTGTAGGGTGGGATAGATTCCTAGAGTATAAAACTGGATCCAGTCTCTCTGCCACGTAAGTTATCTTGAGTAGTCTCCTTGGCGGTAGGCATCGTTCAGTGGTTCAGCTTCCCCACCTGTAAAATGGGGATTAAAAAGAGTACCTGCTTTCCTTCTAAGGCTGCTGGGGAACTAACTAAATCAGAACCAGGAGATGACTTGGTCAACTGCCACCAGTACAGCTGCTTTTGTAAAAGAAAAAGTTTATAATTTCTTCCCAAAAAACATTCCCCATCTCCTTCACTGCATGCCTATTGGAGAAACATCTGACATGGATTTTGAAGATGGCATGGTGTATACACTCGAATTTAAGAAGAATAAGAAGTGAAAAAAGAAAGGTGGCTAGCTGGGATTGGCTGAAGCGCGTCTTCATTTTTTTTCTGTACACCAAGATTCTGGACCCCGATTACTAACCTCATATAAAATATTTAAAAGAAAGTATCAAATAGCCTTAGAAGAAGTGCAAGCCTTCTTGGCGTTTGCCTGGGTCTGGAAGGAAGTTTACAACTAAGAATAAATAGCATCCCTCCCCGGGGAAGTTTGGAAACGTGAGAAGATAAAAGTGGTTCTTGGCTGGAAGGTGCATTGGCATCTAGAACCAAAAAACTATGGTTTTTATTTGTTCATCCAATCAATTCAACTCCGGACGACCTCGCGTGTGCTGTGTAGAAGGCCGCCCAAAGGTTTCCAAGACATGGACCTTTCAGAAGCAGATGGCCAGGCCTGTCTTTTGAGATCTCTCTCCCCAAACCAAACCTAACGCACCGCCATCGAGCCAAGCCGAGAGTATAGGAGAGGGTAGAACTGCCCTTGGGAATTTCAAACTGTCGCTCTTGATGGGAGTACAAAGTACCGTCTTTGTCCCAAGAGTCAGCTGGTGGTTTCGAAGGGCTGACCAGTTAGCAGTCCAGTGCATCACCACTATGCCATCAGGGCTCCGTGACGGTACCTCCAGGTGAGTTAAAACTCCTTTCAGGTAGGGTCAAGTGCTGGACAATTAGCACCACCCAGAACCCCCTTAGAAACGATTGTTACTGAGGAGCTGATGCCAGGGGCTTAGGTGGAGGGCAAATGTTTTGAGAATGATGAGGGCAATGAATGTACAAATGTGCTTTGCACAATGGATGGATGGAAGGATTGTGAGAAGAGTTGTATGAGCCCCCAATACAACGATTAAAAAAATTTTTTTTGAAGAAAAGAAAACTATCGTTGCGTGAGTTCCTGTTCATCCGGACGCACAGCCACCTTATTGGTTTTCCAAGGCTGTATTCCTTATTGTAGCAGGTGACTGTATTGTTCTCCCAGGGAGAGCCCGGTAGGTAGATTTGAATGACTAGTCCTTATGGCGCCCACTAGCTTTAGGTTAGTTAGCATTGGGCTGCTAACTGCAGGGTCAGCAGTTCGACACTACCAGCTGTACCATGGGGAAAAGACAGGGTCTTCTACGCCCATCAAAGCATCGGTTCTCAACCTGTGGGTCACGACCCCTTTGGGGGTTGAAGGACCCTTTCACAACAGTAGCAAAAGCACCGTTGCAAAGTAGCAACAAAAATAATTTTATGGTCACCACAACACGAGGAACTGTATTAAAGGGTCGTGTAATTAGGAAGGTTGAGAACCATTGTTTTAAAGAGCTAGTCTCAGAAACCAACAGGGCCAGTTCCACCCTGCCTGATGGGGCGCTGTGACTCAGTCAGCCAGGTGGCCGCGAGTTTTGAGAGCCAGCAAGCACTTAACCCCTTCGCCACCAGAGTGCCTCTGGGAAACTATTCAAGATGTTAACTGGCCTGCGGGGGCGGCACACGTGTCCCCAAACACAGCACAGACCCACCCGGCCCAGTAGAGTCTGCTCAAGAGCAGCCCACCCGCCCAAATGCTAGTGGGGGTCCAGTTTGAGAAACACACACCTGAGATCCCTTGTTGCAAACAGGCTGTTGGCCATCGGGGGGTCACCCACCCAAGGCGGGCGTGTGCAGCATCGGGCGGCACACTCCCTTCGGGGCTAGCTCAGCTCCCTTAGCTAGGTAGTCCCTCCTTTCCAGGTATTATCTGTCCCGTGGTCTCCGCTGTGGTTTCTGTGGCACCGTGGCTTATGTGTCTGTCCACGTAAATAAAAGGCAACCAATCAAGCCACTTACAAATTATTTTCCCCTTGAGGCCCTAGCAAATATAAAATATTTCTCTACACCGCAGATGATCTGTTTCGCAATTTTTCTCGGTCCGTTTATCTAGCTGTCGCTCACGATTTCTCTGAATAAGGAAGGACTGCATACCCCATCTCAGCAGGGCTGCACCCACTCTCGCTGGCCTCAGTGATGGGCAGCTTTCCCTAATGGGATGTCAAATATTTTCTCAGCTAGATTCTCATTAACAGCCAGGTTCCTGATTAACGGGCAGCTCAGCCAGGCCTATGAACTCACTCTCGGTTTAATGATCCCATTCGTTTTAACTTGTGATGTGTAAGATCTACACCGGGGATGAGAAATCCCAATCACATAATTAGGGATGAGAGCGTAGTTTCACCAGAAGGCAGCAGAGGCTGGGAGCAGAACAACTGCGAACCAGTGCCCAGGTCTACTCGCGTAGGTTGGCAAAGCGGTTTAATGGGATTTTCAAGGCAGCTGAGCAAAGTCTGGCACGTCTCTCGCTGCTTGTGGTCGTCTTGCTTGATGCTTGGCAAACGTGCACCAAACCTAAGAGCCCACAGCTCGTTTTAAGGGGTACTTTGTTCAAACTTGAATGATGACAAGGAAGTCTCATGTGCATGCACTTTCTGGAATACGAATTTTACAACGGATGGATACCAACCCCACGGCTGTCAACGCAATTCCTTTTCCTAGCCTCGCGACAGGACAGGGGTTGCACTGGCCCACTGGTGCCCAAGACGGTGCATTCTGACTCCGCTGCAGCAGGCTGCAACCTCTTTCTCCCTCAGAGCAGCCAGCAGGTTTGCACCACTACTTGGTGGTCTGCAGCCAAGTGTTTAATTCATTTTATTAAAAACTACAGTTCAGGATGGTGTGCTGGTAGCACAGTGGTTACACGTTGGGCTGTGAACCACAAGGTCGGCAGTTTGAAAACACCATCTGCTCCATGGGAGAAAGCTAAGGATTTTTGACTCCCATAGAGAGTTACCATCTCAGAAACGGACGGGGCCGTTTCTACCTTGTCCTATAGAGTCGCCATGAGTCAGAACCAACTGGATAGCAGTGAATTACTAGACAGTGATAAGAGAAAGATGAGGCTTTCTACTCCAATAGAGTACAGTCTCAGAGACCCACAGGGTGGTTCTGCCCTGACCTATATGGTCGGTCACTATCAACCAGAATCCATTTGTTGGCTGTGGGTTTATAGGGAAATGGCAAGGAGGCCTGGTGGGACAAGCAGTTAAGCACCCTGCTGCTCGAAAAAGATCTGGTAAATATTGCTGCCAAGAAACCCCTAGGACGCAGCCCCACTGCAGCATATGGCACCTCACAGTCACACCACAATAGCAAAACACTGGGGGTTAGGAGGAAGGGGTGGGGGATGCTAATATGACTTGGTTGCTTATAAAAATCTACATGTTCTACTGTTTGCTGAGCACTTACTAAGTGACACCTATTAAGGGAGAGTTACATAGGAATGCTTATGTAATTCTGAACACACCAGTGGAACAGATATCAATTATTCACACATTCCACCGGCAACCATGAGGCACTCAAGTAAAGCCAGTAGCTCATGTTCACATCCCAGTCTCAGCCTTGTGCGGGCAAAGCTGAGATTCAAATGCTGTTCTTAATGCAAAGCTCCAGCTCCTCATTACTGTGTGTGATTATATTGAATTCAAAAGACTAATTTGGAAAATGTACAGCTACTACTAGGGTGTAGTCTAGAAATAAATGAGAATCTAAGGGATATCAACACCAAAACCTAACATAACCACAGTTACGCAACCAGAGATGACACTGGGTTACTAACAATATTAAATTTCCATTCTTTCCGAGAAATAGTTAAAAGCTAGAACTAGAATCTTCAATAAAGAAATTAGATCCAACATCAAACTTAAATTATGCCAACTTAGACCAAGCATAAAACAAAGTGTTCACAGTCAACATTTTCATTTATTATTGACCTGGAAATTCTGACCAATCGTGTAAGATTAAAAAGAAAATTGCCATAGCTCTACTTTGGGATGGGGGTGGCACATATGAACTAGCTTACACTCAAACTCATTTGCTCTCTAGAAAATCCTCAAGAATTACGTAGAAACCTATTAGTATTCGCAAGACAATTCAATAAAGAGATCGGATACAAGTAAAGATACAAAATCAATAACTTTCCTGCAGGTCGGTGACGACCAGTTATAAGATAAAATGGAAATTATTGGGAAAGCTCAGTAGGTTTGTGTTTTTTTTTCCAATTATTATCTGTCCTAGAAGTCAAGAATCCTTTGGAAGAAGGGGCAGTTTTTAGATCTCTGTAAAAGGCCACTTATTATTAAAGAAGTCACTTTTGAGGACTAAGTGTGTCTGACTCAAGTCATGACTACTTTCAATCACTTCATACACATGCAAAGGCTACGTATGAGATAAGGAAATACGAAGAATTGATGCACCTGAATGATGGTGTTGGGGAAGACTATTGAAGTTGCCACATAACGTCAGATGAATGATGGTGTTGGGGAGACTATTGAAGTTGCCAGGTAACGTCAGAGTAACAATTACAACAGCAAAACTCTATCTTGGAAGAAGTACAGCCAGAATGCTTCCTAGAAGCACCGAAAGTGGGTGGGGATTCATCACAAGTATGTGGAGCCTGACATCAGAGGCCCAGTCCCTGGAGAAAGCCATCATGCTTGGCAAAGTAGGGGGAGGGGGTCCAGTAAAAACCCCTCAAGGAGATGGAATGACCCCGTGGCTGCAGCAGCAGGCTCAGACACAGCAAAGACCCCGAGGATGGTGCGGGACCAGCCCGTATTTCATTCTGCTTTACACAGGGTGGTGACGGAGGCGTGACGGAACCCACTATGACAGATGTGATTTTTCTAAGATCAAGTGTTACTTTCCTCTGAAAAGGAAAGACCTAAGAAAAGGTTAGTGCAATTGTTCAAATCACCGTGTCGGGATGCCGGCTCCATCCAGGGTCCATTTAGTGAAGTACTGACAATAGTTCTCGGGGCCACGTTCTGTGAATCTTTTGTGAAGGCTACAGTAAGTTCCCTACCCAGATTTATTTTAGCGACCAATCGTAATTACAGACGGGAATCTCCTACAAACAAGACCGATCCAACACCATCCCATGATCTCTTTCGAACTGCTTCTGGATGCCCTCATTTTCACCCAATGCGAGGCAATGCTCGTGTTCCCCAGCACTGCGAGTTCTCTTACACACACACACACACACACACACACACACACACACACACACACACACACACGGCACTGTTAGGTTGCTGCACGGCGCCCTGCATCCGTGCTCAAGTTCAGAGGCAGAGTGGCAATTCCCAAAGAAAGCACCTTAGGAAGGAAACAATGCTTGAATATTATTTTGCGCCGCACTTCCTTGCTGGCACCTGTTAGAGAACACGGAGTAATGAAATCTCAATTTCTCTCATTAGTTAATTAGCCCCTTTGCACTGGAAGCATTAGACTGTTAATTCCCTACAAGTCCACTCTCCAAAAAAAAAAAAATCACTGACCGCTTGATACACTTTTCTCCTTTTCATGCATGGGCTCACACACCCTTAAAAAAGTGTGTGTTGCGGGTGGGGGGGACACTACAATATTTTCTCTACACACAGGCCAGCCGCTTGAAAAGCATGGGCTCTAACAACTAAAGGTGAGTTCAGTCGACTAGTGGCCTGTATTGATCTCTGATTTCTCCCAACACTCTCCTTCTAATCCTCTCCATAATTACATGAACTCCAAGAGCTTTCCTGAAGCGGTCAATTTCTCGTGCCTGCGCTTTCAAATGGTCACCACCAGAGAAGCAGCCTGGGCACTAGATCAAGCTGTCAATGTCCCCCACTCCGCTGTAGACAGTCCTCTTGAAACCTCCTGGCACATCAGTCAAGGGCTTCCTAGGGCGCCTCAAAGCTTGGGCCCTCAGAAGAGAGCAAGAAGGGGTGGAGGAGCCAGAAAGATATTGATCCTCCCCTTTAACATGCTAATTTGCCCAGAGCTGTTTCAGTCTCTGCCAGGCTGGATACTTCAAAACTAGAAACTGGTTTTTGTTTTGTTTTTTTTAAAGTGAGGATGTCTTTTCCAAACACTTAAAATGGAAACAAGAATCAAGTTCACAGGGCAACGGTGAAAGGGGTACCTGGTGGGGAGAGGTGGGCCAACAGCAGGAGCTAGCTTGATAGAATGATGGCTGACATTTAATTGAGGATAACAAGAAGTTTCAAAGTTCAAAATAGATTCTTCCAACTTCTAAAACTTGTGTGTGCCTCATAACCCAATTAGGATGTAACCTATTGAGTTACATTCATCTCTGGGAGAAAAATTAAGGCTGATTATAATTAAACCGAAGTAAAACATTAATAACATTGATTTTGACGAATGCTTGAAGATCCGCTTTAAACGATGAAAATGAAAAACAAAACAGAGTTTAATTATAGCTCGAGCTGACGACACACCATGCAGACTAGGCAAAAAAAAAAGAGGCGGCTAGGGGAGGGGAGGGAGTAGCAAATTAGCCCCCTAGCATTATGAAAGTATCTTTGTCTCCTGCCTTTGTTATTAGCTTATTATTTCATCAATGGAACATTCAGTACAGATAAGACTACATGACATAATTAAGTGTCTACAGATTGCCAAGTATTACCATATTCCGTTTGCAAAATTAAATCATCAAGAGCAACGATTTGCTGGTACTTTTTCAGGTTGTGTATTTCTGGGCATATATTGTTAGCAGGGAACGGTCATTAAGGGAAGAAGTTACATAAAAGAGAGAGCGGAGCTCATAATGAACACCCCCGCCCCCCCACCCCCCACCCGCCCAAGCTTGAGCTGAGAAACTTGGCGTCTGAAATCAGGGGAAGTCCTGCAGGACAAAAGGTCCAGAGGGAAAAAGCATTCCTAACTTGAGCTGTGTCTTAACTGGTCAGGAGGTTGGCCCACATTTACCTGCCATGGTATTATGGGAGGAAATCAGTATTCTGTTAACCTCTGACCCCTGGGATCTGAAGCAGACAAAGGACCAATCTGGAGCCCTGGGTGAGCACAGCCAAATGTCAGACAGCAGGGAAGCGATTGTTCAGGGGACACCGGCTTCGGCTCAGCCAGCTTCATTCGGACAAACTGCTATTCACAGAAGCAAGCCATGAAGAGCTAAGGCCATAAAATATGAACCAAACGGAAGCTTCTCGCCCAGCTTCTAAATTGTTGGCTTTATGGGACATCATGCTGAACAGTATGAAGAAAAAAAACAGAAAAGAAAAGAAAAATCCAATTTGCTTTGAAGCGTATTAGTCTGTCTAACATCCTAATTATTGTTTACATTGCCATTTGCCTTCTATTAAGAATTGAATAATTACCTAGCACTCCATAGTTTAAAAATACAAGCAAACAGGATTATCTGGGTAATTAAGAAACTGTACCGTGGCTTTGTACTGGTCCGGAAATTATCAGTACACGTCAGGGAGATGATAATTATCCATCAAACTTAGTTCAAATGGCATTTTCAGGATTTGGAGCAATTTGAGTTCTGTAACTTATTAAGAAGAGGGTAAGTCAGATCACCTTTGAGCAGCACGGGTCTGCTTAAGTCCATCTTTAGAAACAAGAACCAGAGAAGCAGCTGAATTTTCTCAGCCGCTAATGACACCAGCGAACACACGGCGCACAGACCCTTCTGTTGTTCGTTAATCCCAATAATCCGTCCCAAATGGACTTTGAACAGCATCCTCACACGTAGTCCATGCGCAGCTCAACCCGCGCTCTTTCCACACAGGCTCTCTTCTCACTGACCTGGCCTCTGCTGAATACCATCGGCTGTGTCCGCTTGGCAGCCCTGTGAAATACAGTTTGAACGCAAGACTTAACTTCAAAAGACAGCTCAGGCCCATCGCTCCCATCTTTCAGTTTATGGGATGCAGATGGACGTGGCTGTCTGGGCGGAAGACGGTGCATTTGCCCAGCTAAGGGAGAGAAGCTCGTGGAACAAGTAGTACAGTCGCTGGCACTCACAGCACAAGGGCAAGCAAACCAACAGCGAGCTTCGGGCAGTGTGCCAGGGTCTGCAGTAAGAACGCGGGGGCCAGGATGAGTGCAAAAGGCAGTGGTGGACCTCCAGACAGGTAAGGAGAAGGTTCCCAAATAGGATGCTCTCTCTGCAACGTTCATCGGAGAAAAGATGAAGCAGGGGCCTTTCACGTCCATTCAAGGCCCTTCAAGTTGATCTCCGTGAGATCACCCCTGTAGATGTTTCCATGTGATTCAGCAACAACTCACGGCTCTTGGGTTTGGTGCTGCTGTTGGTTTCTGACCTACTTTGCCCCAGCCTACGGGTTGTCATGAGTCAGAACTGACTCCATGACAATGAATTTGGAGTTTGGTGTCCATTAACAGGGGAGCCCCCGTGATGCCGTGGGTTACTCCTTGGGCTGTGAACGGCAAGGTGCGCAGTTCGAAACCACGAGCTGCTCCCCGGGAGAACGGTCAGGCATTCTCCTCTCGTAAAGGAACTCACAGGGGGCGTTCTACCTGTCCTGCACAGTCGCTAGGAGCCGGAATCGACTCCATGGCAATCGGTGTGGCGTGTGGTTCTTTGAGCGGCTTTTCACGAAAAGCAAGGGCTTCGCATTGCCAATAGGAGACCTCCAGGTTGCTGGGTTTCTTCAGAGTCGCAGTAAGGCAGATGAAGATACCATGGGGGGACCGGGGAGCTTCACCCTTTCAGTAGCTGTTTGCGAAAGGAATGAATGAATTACAGTCTGTGAGTGACTCAGAGTGGATTTCAGGAACTTCCTGGACCTGACACTACTTTTTTCAAAGAATTGTATCTTCTTACTTGACTCTTTTTCTTTCTTTCTTTCTTTCTTTCTTTCTTTCTTTCTTTCTTTCTTTCTTTCTTTCTTTCTTTCAACGTTCTTTGTTGAGACACTTCTGAAAACATTCCGCGCATAATCGTAATAGTGCCATCTCCCCCCCCCCCCAGAAACCCCCCATTCCAGCTGAAGTTGTCACTGAACCGACAAACCCAGAGATTCACCAGGGCTGGCTTCCTTTCCAAAGGTCAAAACCAAATGAGCAGCAGGGGCTGGAGCTGTTCTGCATGGGGCCTGGGGCCCAGGAGTGACAGCCAGCCACTGGGGGGTGGGGGGCAGGCATTGCACAAAAGGAGCCCTGTGCAAACAGTTGCTTCTAGGCCGCCTTCCACCCCCAATCTCTGGAAGCATTCAAAGCCGAATTAATTTGCATGGTGTCTAAATCATTGGGTTCTGCATAAACAGAAGGAGATTTGGGCTGCAGTTTCCAGAGGAAGCCCTGGCTGCCATTGTGAGAGGGGGAAATGGGTGTGCTGTTTTGCATGTGAGTGCCTACAAAATATGCAAATGAAGAATCTGCCGCCACAGTACAGCGACCCTAGGCAGACAGCAGAGGGCCTGGGTCAACGACTCGGCTCCCTGTCTCCACAGACAGCTGGAAGCAGGATGCACTGCCATGCTCACTTCCCAAAAAGGCAAGGTGAACCCCAAAACATGGTCAACTCACAGCAACCCTACAGGACAGAGTGGAACTGCCCCTTGGGGCTTCCAAGACTCTGAACCTTTACAGATGCCGATGGGCCCCACCTTTCTCCCACAGAGCTGTTGGTGGGTTTGAACAGCAGGCCTTGGGGTTTGCAGCTGAGCACTGTAACCACTGCACCAGCAGGGCTCCAAGAAAGACAAATCCAAAATCCCAAACCAACCTAACGCCATCGAGGGGGTCGGAACTGCTGCCTTGGTGGTTAACCGTTCAGTGTAAACCACGTGCTGCCACCAGGACTCTGCAGGTGTCCTTTGACCCTGAACTCTGCCTGGTGGTGTGGTGGTTATGCATTGGGTTGCTTACTTCCAGGGGAGCAGTTCAAACCCACCAGCC
The DNA here is from genome assembly GCF_050624435.1 of Tenrec ecaudatus. NCBI lineage: Eukaryota > Metazoa > Chordata > Mammalia > Afrosoricida > Tenrecidae > Tenrec > Tenrec ecaudatus. The sequence goes on along the minus strand of NC_134542.1, from coordinate 16,720,345 downwards.
ACTTCCCAAGAGAAAGATGAGGCTATCTATGCTCATAAAGAGCCACTCTAGGACACCCACAAGGGCAGTTCTACCCTGTCCTATTAGGTCGCTCTAAGTGGTAAGTGACTCAATGGCAGTGAATTTTTCTTTTGACCCCGAAGACTCATAAGAAGTTCATTTAGTCATGGCACCGTGAGTGAGTGCCCAGTGACTCACCAACTCTCTCTCCCCACACTGCTCTCAACTGCCAGCTGTGCCCAGGTGCAAGGAGAAAGGCGGAATGCTCTAAGCAAGAGTCCCCGAGCCCAGGGGACAGAGAGGCCTTCTGTAATCATTTCGCCCCACAAGCACAGTGAAACTCAAGCAAGCACTGAGCCATGTTATTGGACACAGATAAACAGTTTTTTAAAAGCCAAGAGCTATAAATTGCTGCCTAATTTTATAGAAACAGCTAAGGGGTTGGATAAATAAAACTCCATTCTTCTCTGCTAAAATCACCCAGATTCAGAAACTGTCTGCTACATTTTCATTTTCAAAGCGGCTAACTGGGCTGTGGCCATCCCAATGCCAGAGAAACACAGCAGGGTTCCTGGATTGGGGGGCTCAGAACCTTCCCCTATACTCCTAAAAGTTACTGAGGATACTACAGAGAGTTTGGTCCATGTGCATAATAGGGTTATCTACTTCTTATCATCTTAGAAATGGGCACTGATATGCATTTTATATGTAGTTACTACTCCATTTTTAGATGTCCTTAAAAACAAATTAGTGACACAGTGGCATTGTTTTTCCTTTTGGAAGGTTATTTTGCTTGCCTGGCTTTCTAGAGATCATCTTGATTCTGTGCTTGGCTTCAGTGTTTCATCAAATCAGGTGGCCTCTGGGTACTCAGGAGCCAAGAAGGAGAAATTAACATCTTAGTGTTATAAAGAAAATAGTTTTGACCTTGCAGACGTCATGTCATGGAAAGTTCACAGGGAACCCCAAGGATCACACTTTGTAGCTAATGAAAAGGAGGGCTGGTGATATTTTGGTTTAGGCATGAGGTCTGTGGGTTCAAACCCACCAGCCACTCCTCAGGTGAGAGAGGAAGCTGCCTGCTCCCATAACCTTATATATTGGGCTACTATGAGTCAAAATCGATTTGAAGGCAGGGAGTTAGGGGCTGAGGATGGGTTCTTACTCAACAACTTACTTCCAGGGACTAAAGAAAGAACGACTGAACCAAAGTAGACAAGACCCCACCTTGCAACGTTTGCCCGCCATCCCTTCACGGTCCACCTCATGTGTCCCCACTACACGCAGTTCCTCCCCCAGGGAGGGGGAAAATATCTCTATTCTAAACTCAACCAACTGCCTTTGTTGATCAGACATTAATCAAAGAGCTACACATATTACATTTCTCCCCTAAATAATACCAAGAATCCCAGGAACCATCACTCTGGTGGTGTAGTGATTTACACAACAGGCCGCTAACCAGAAAGCCACCAGTTCCAATCCTCCAGTCACTGCAGGGTAGGGAAGAGGAGGCTTTCGGCTCTCCTAAAGAGTGGCAGTCAAGGGGCAGTTCTACCTTCGGGCAGTTGTTACTGTGAGGCTGAATTGACTCAATGGCAGGGAGCTTGGTGTTTTGGGGGACTACCACTACATAAGAGCTTCAAGCATTCTAGGCAACGTGCTGAGCCCTTTACACAGACTTGCTTATCTGTCTATAGGGCGGTGGGGAGGGGGCGCCCTCAGAAAGTTTATGGAAAAAATGGAATTAAAAGATAATGGAATTTTCCCAAGAGCTCTTCAAAGTCACGACTGCTACCAATTTGCAAATATGCAGCCCAAAGTTCAGGGAGCGTAAGTCAAGGTCTGCAATCAAAGAAGTGGCATAACTGGAGATTACACCAAATTCCCAAACTCCAGGTCTTCCCGAGGTTGGCCATTTAATATTAAACTCTTTATGTGCTGTAGAGACATTTGAACATTAGGTATCTAGATGAATTAGTTCAGAATGGCATCTATTGGGGATGTAAGCAAGGGCCTTGTCAATATACTAGTCAGAAACAAAGATTTGGCCATACCATGTTGATTACATGAAATATGATTCTACCAAATATATTTCCAATCTAGCACTGACTGTAATTCCCTATGCATTTATTCATTCATTCCTTTAATACACATTTAATGAGATTTCTCCATGTTCCATAATCTTTAAAGGTGTTAGTAGTGTTTTTTATCATTCCTGACTGCACACCTACCCTTAAATTCAAATGATAAAAGGTATTTTTCACTACGTTCATTTTATTTTCTAGTAACCATTCACCTTCCTGGCATAAATTAAAGTGTTGGTTGAAGGTCAAGAAAATAATCAAGTGTCAAAAAGCAGGATGACAACTAAAAGGATCTCTCCCTTCCTGTTCTTACTGAGAAAAACAACAACAAAAAATGATAAATGCAGATGCATTTATTCGGAAAACTAGGAAATTATAAAGAATGGTGAGTCCTGAAAAATTGAAGTGGAATTTGAGAACTCTGTGTTTGTGAGTGTGTTTTGGTAGGGTGGAAGACAGACATTTTAATTTATACACAATTTTGCATTTATAATTGTCTAGGCCAGTGTACATGTCACTGGGAATGTTAAATTGGTCAATAACATGCATTTGTGCATTTTGCAGCAGGAACTGGAAAGCCATTTCTTCACTCTTCTGTCTTAAGGTCTCATTCTTAACAGAAAAAGCATGTCTTGCTCCATCTTTGAAAGATGTGAGGCTCCCTCAATACAATAGCACCTTGCTCAGCTAAACGGTTATTCCATGATACCCACCTTCCCGACATGATCGCTGAAGACAGACCTGTGCATAAGCAAATATGGTGAAGAAAGTTGATGGTGCCCGGCTATCAAAAAGATACAGCATCTGGGGTCTTAAAGGCTTGAGGGCAAACAAGCGGCCATCTAGCCCGGAAGCAACAAAGCCCACATGGAAGCAGCACACCAACATGTATGATCATTAAGGGCTGAGGGGACCAGGTTTCAAATAACAAAGGCGGGGGGGGGGGGCGGGAATCACATCACCATGAATGAGGGGAGTGCGTGATGGGGACCCAGTGCCCATCTGTAGACAGCTGGACATCCCTTGCAGAGGGGTAGTGGGGAGAAGATGAGTCACTTAGGGTTCAGTGTAGCAACAATGAAACTCAAAACCTTCCCCTAGTTCTTGAACGCTTCCTTCCACCCCCCACCCCCCAATTATCATGATCCCAATTCTACCTTGCGTACCTGGTTATACCAGAGGATACACAGCGGTGCAGTAGGGATCTGGAAACACAGGGAAGCTAAGACAGATGAACCCCTCAGGACCAATGGTGAGAGTGGCAACACCAGGAGGGAAGGGGGTGTAGAAAGGAGGGAAAGGGGTGTAAAAAGGAGGTAACGGATCTCGGGGATCTATGTGTAACCTCCTCTCTGGCGGATGGGCAACGGGAAAGTGGGTGAGGGGAGACTCCGGGCAGTGTAAGATAGGATGGAGTAATCATTTATAAGTTATTAAGGGTTCATGAGGGAGGGGGTAGTGGGGAGAGAAGGGAAGGGAAAAAAGGATAATGAGCTGATTCCAGGAACCCAAGTGGAAGGCGAATTTTGAGAATGATGAGGGCAACGAATAAGTGTGCTTTACTCAATTGATGTATGTATGGATTGTGATAAGAGTTGTATGAGCCCCAATAAAATGATTTATTTTTTAAAAAGGTGTAAGGAAGGCATCTAGTCTTCAATACCAAACTCAAAAGTCTCCTCTATAATTTCAAGGAGGTGCTTTAGTGAACTCAACATAGAGACCCCGGCATGAATCTTCCTCACAAAAGATACTCGTTCACACGAAGAAGGGGGAAATTTTTTTTCAGTAGAAAAAGGACATAATTAAGCCTTGCTCTTCTTGTATATAAAGAATTACATCTTTCAATGATCACAGGCAGGCTTCAAAGCCAGAGATAAAAGCAGCCATGTGATTCAAGCAATTGCTTCTTAAAGACGTGATTCAAAGGTAGGAGAACATTTTCAAAAGTGGAAAGGATATAAAACAGCATCTCTCTGAACTCGGTTTTAAATGCTTCCTTTCTATTACTTCTTCCGAGGTCCTTCTATGATGAATTAGGAAAACAAAGCCCTTTTGACTCTTTTAAGAGCAAAAATTTGAAATAGGTCTATTTCTCTATTTTAAAGTTATCAAAGCATTTCTATCTCCTTCCTTCTTAAAAAAAGGTTTTGATAAGACATCTTCCTCCCCCCCCCCCCACCCCAGTGTGAAGGCATTACATAGGTAAGTCCTATGTAAGGTAAGTCCTAGACAGGATACCTCAAAGAAGTCAGAGTAAAATTGTGCTTCTAAGCAAGGCTTGATGTCTTACATAGCTTAATTTGGTTATTCTTATTATTTGGTCTTAGCTTGTCATTTTATGAGCATGATTTTTTGTCTGGGAAAACATCACTTATCAATATTCCCCCAAAATTGAGTGCAAATCTTGAGCAGACACCTTCATATTTCAATCTTAAAAGGGCCCTATTTCTGTCTACAGAGACAACACGCACACGATGCTCTTTTCCACCAGTACAGCCCCAGTTCATCTCCTGATCCTGCAATGTGAGTTTGTAGCAAACAGGTGGTGGGAGGGGTGGAAAGCTAATGAAGAATCTTTTTTCGATCTTCCTTCTGCTTAATATTTCTGTAGCAATGAAAATAACCCTGCCCCACACTTCCAGGACCATTTCCTCCGGGTGGGTTAAGGCAAGGCATTTGAGGTAGTAAACACACACACACACACACACACAAGTCTGGCAAGGCTTCCCTGGAACTGTTTCCTTATCCTCTGCAACCAATCACTAGGCAAGTTCAAACAGCTGCTACCTCCAGCCACATACCCTCCTAAGCAAGGGCAGATGAGTGTGGGACCCTCTTTGTCAACCTGCTGAGACAGACAAAACGACTTCACTAAATGTTATTCAAGAGCAGAAGTTGGAATGAACTTGCAGCTGCTTCAGGGCAAGCCCCCATCTCCTCTCCCCCCTCCGCCCCTTCACCCTCTTGACACTTCTTAAAGGCTCTTCATCCTTCCTCTCCATTAGCATGTACTGCATGGAGGCCAGAACTACAAGAGGAAGTGTCCTTCTGTCCCCAAGGTCCCGGGAGGACTCAGGCAGATGACCAGGGTTGAAGTCAAACAACAGCACACCCCAGGGCCCCACCCGCCCTGGCCATTTTTACCCAAGGTTTCTTTGTCCCACATTTAAGATCTTAATCAATCTTCCCTCTGACCTCCCAGACCTCAAGGAAGATGGATGAGGAAGTAGGTGACCTTTCACCTGTCCTTCTATTTATCCTGCCACAGTGGGCCCATTGAGAAGACAATCCAATGGAGCCTGCTGCCTGGGTTCTGAAGACTCTGCCCGATTCTCTTTTATGCCCCTTCCTAAGCTCTCTTTACACCCTGCCCTTTCTGGCTCCACCCCCAATGGCTTTTCTCTCACTGGAAGGAGGGGGGAAATGGCACTTGCCCAATATCATTTTGGAGATGAAGTGTGAGAATGGGCATTATTCTCAAGCAGGGCTTCCTTTCTGTAGTGGGGGCTGCAGAGAGTGTCTGGGAGTTGGAATTCTGTTTTCCTCTTTCAATTCAGCCCCTTCAAAGTGAGCCGCTCTGGCCTTGGGAAGCACAGGGGGGTAAAAGAAAAAGTAGCATGCGCACTGGGTTAATAAGCTCTGATTCGCAAAGTGCCCTTTCCCAGTCCCACAGGAAGCAGTATTGTTACGATCCCATTTTATAGATGCATAAGGCCAGGTGGGACGGGCTAAGGAAGGAAGGAAATGAATTAGGTGAGCAGACGGAGATAGTGTCCCTGGCTCTAGGCCTCCATCCTTTTCTGGCCAGTCTGTAATGACGACTTCCACCGTGTTCATAGCTGCTCAGGTTTTCACAGGCGTGGCCACCTGCGAGGAGCCGCACTCAGTTTAGAACGAAAAGAATCCTTCGGTTGTCACTACCGTCCTCCTGGCCTCGGTCCACCAGGTTCTGTTCCACAGAGAGAGGGCAAGGGCCTTCGGCAAAGACGGGATCATTTCCTGAGCAGCAGCAGGAGCAAAAAAAAGCAGCCTGGTTCACATGCCTGAAAACATTATTGAACATACTCCAAAATGGCCCCATCAGCCTTCCCTTCCTTGAAGGGAATGTTCTCTCGAATTAGGGTTAATTTGCCCAGAAATGGCTTGGGTCTAAAACTTGGACCTAACCCTCATCCCGCAGCCCCTTCACCATCCACATAAGTAACTGGATTCTCAAGATGAGTTCCACAAAGCAACCCACTAAAATGTTCAACTGCCTTTATATTCACTCCCTGACCCCACCCCACTCCAACTTCGTTTCTTTTCCTCCTAATTTGGGTTGTAAAAATATGTTAAGGAATGTCACAATAGAGCCATGTATGAGTTACTGGGTCCAGTGACAATTGAAAAAGCAATGGCATTAGATACACCAAGATGCAATCCTGCTGGAAAAGTGGATGTTGGAGGAGGAAATGGAAGTCAATGGGGTTTGGGAGGGAGATGTTTAATATATAAAAAAATCTTGGCCTGCAAAGATGCCTGACACACCCTGCCGGACACACATCGAAAAGGCAGAATCGTGAGCCTTCTCCAGGGTGATGCAGTGTCCCTGTACTCGAAGCACTCACCACAACTGTCCAATACCAATACCAGAAGAGACGAGGCTTTCAATTCAACACAGCTCAGGGACCTGTTTCTAAGTCATGCACAAACTAAGAGAAAGGCAAGGAATTCCTATTTTTTAAGATAAAATCAAGCAAAACCCCTGTCAGCGCCCCCCCCCCCACCTTTTTATCCCCCTTCCAATTCGCAAGTAAACAAGATGACATTGTCGTTCCAGGCTAGTCGGAAAGACAGCCAGCCTTTTTCTATTGCACCCAGAACTCAATGAAAGGACGTCCCATTGTTGGTTCCTCATAGAAAGCGCTACGGCAGAGCAGCAGTGACCCGTTACACAGCGACACGCTCAGAAGGCTGCCACGCCTACAGCTCCATGACACCAAACGACCAAAAAACGCAATTTTCTCCAGGTTATAAATGTTGATTTCCAGTCAATCAAGCAGATTGCCCCACAGTTAATCCCACCCTGTCATTAACATGGTTGAAATACCAGACAAATTGTTTGGCAGTCAGTTATTTCAGGCTCTTTAATCACCCAATCAGATGGACCATGTGGCAGCACCCGTCGTCGATGGCTCACAGCAATCACCCTGAAAAAGAAGATCCTCCCTCTGACCTGCGCCCTATAAACGGACCAAGGCATACACTGCAACCATTTATTAGTAACAATACCAACAATCAGGTTCTCCGCAGCCCACTGTGGAGAGGCACTCACCAGAAACACCAAGCCAAGTCAAATCTTAGGATAACTGATTTTGTTAAAAAAAAGTAAAAAGCAAACAACTCTGAACCTACACATGGTACTGTCCCTTAGGCGACTACGAAGAGCACTCATCTCTGACCCAGACACAAAGGCCCAGGAGGCGCAGCAGAAGGGCACATAAGAGTGTGGGGCAGGACCTGAACTTTTCATGAGGTGAAAAATCATATGAGCCATCGATAAATAGTCATTAACATCATCAAAAATCCGGAGATTTCATCAAAGACTCAAGTCACCCAAACGGACAACAATTCACTACTGTCCCTGGCAGCAGATCAAATAAGAGGGTTAGCCCTAGAGCGCTCCATCACCTCCTCGGGGAAATGACGGCCTTCCGTCAAGACTAATTTTACTTAAAGACTTTATCGCCATGCTCAGTGAACGGATGTCCTGGGAGCCTTTCGTCCCTGGGCCAGGTCTGCACTCATCCACAAGAGGTGGTGGTGGAAATGTGTGTGTGTGTGTACATACATTTGTACATAAACACATATCTATATATCTGACTTTCTTTCTTCACATTGCTCAAGCTTCATCAGCAGGAGGGAACTGGAACAAGCTGACTTGGATTTCACTTTTGAGTCACACACACACACACACACACACAGATAAGAGCAGAGATATTTACCCTCGTCATTTTTACCAAGTCTTTCCACAGGAAAACCATGCCTCAGAAATGTGTCCGCCTTCTTTAAGTAGGGATCAATCAAGCCCGTTTCTTCCGCTTGTTCATTTACATTTCAGAGGGGCACATGAAGCGGGTTTGGATCTAAGTGCCTGTTAGCGAACGTGTTTGGCCTTCTGCTGATTACAGCAGCATCATTTATTTTGTCAGTCTTCGCCTTGCCACCTGGAGCTATAGCACTTACTCATTAGACCCCTCTGTCCCACCACATCCCACAGGGGCTGCTAATTACTGGCTTGACTCCACGCAGCCTCATCTCTGATTTAATTACGGGCACTAAGCCCTAATGAAAAGTACAATATGGCCCTTCTTACCTTGGCATTCTCCACTGCGCTCTTCGTGCCCAGCGTTGCATAGGCAATTGCCAATGGGTACCAGCCACTCGCCATCTGCCCCACAGTACATTTTTGGCACATCCTTCTCTTCGGAGTTGTTGACACAAGAACCTCGAACTTCCACCAGGGAAGAAGTATCAGCCCCTGTGATGGTGTCAGGAAACTGCGCCAGGTTGCGGACGGTAAGGGGACACTTCTTGTAGAAGACGCGGACCGAAACCAGGGCGATGCAAGCCCCCACATCCTGAAAAGCCAAGTAAAACCCCTTTTTGCTCAGCGGGCCCACATCCCGGATCTCAGTGTTCAGCTTCATGATTCTGTCACCAATGTCCACTTGGGTGAAGCTCTCGTCGGCAGCAATGGTGTCGATCTTGGCAAACTGGCTCTCTCTGATGAAACGCTCCTTGTCGTTGTCCGACTCGTAGTAGTAGAGGTTAAAGGTCTCCTTACAAGTCCCCATGACACCCGGGAGGCTATTACAGTCCCTCAGCGTGAACTTGATTTCGATGTAGACCCTCTGAGCCCCCTCGCGGGTGATCCAATCAGTTCGCAGCCAGTTGTTCTGGCTGGGCTCCATCACGTTGCACACTTGGTAGGTTCGGATAGGTGTGTTTTTCTCATCCATAATGCTCACTTCCTCCCACTGCAAAGAAGCAAAGGAAACGCACCCATTACGACACCCCATTTTACAACGACACGCCCAGCCTGTTTCACGCTCAAGGGACATTCATTATGTTTGCTTCAAGACCAAGAAAAGAACTGAGCACCAAATCTCCCTAAGGAAGCAACTCAGAGGAGATGAGAGAGTACTGGACTGGGGGTATATATGCTGGTGTGTGTGTGTGTGTGTGTGTGTGTGTGTGTGTGTGAGACTGTTTCATTGTCTTGCCTACAAGTTGGGGACTATGACGGATTGGTGGCTTCTGAGTTCTCAGCAGTTCCCTGTGGTTCAACAACCTCCAAATGACCTGTTACAGCAGCTACAGCTTGAAGTGGCAACAGTTCAAATTTACTCTGAAGTACACACACACACACACACACCCTCCATATGCGTATTGTTTCAACGACAGAGACCTAAAAGTGAAGATGATGATGATGATCATCATCAGTTAATCAGTGATGCGCCCTTCAGAACTCTGCTTCCTAATACCGGCTCCACCCCCCACCCCCACCCCCACCCCCAATGTCAGTCCATTTGTTTTGGCACCATCACTGCCTTTAAAAGGGAAAAGAAGCCCCCACCTTTCAGTTACTGCCCAGGAAGCAGAGGGCATTTTATGGCCGGTCATTGCCCTGGTAGGACACCTTCAAGCCTGAGGATCGCATTAGGAAGCACGCTCATTTGCTGAGTTGGAAAACGCAAGCACCCACCAGCCGCTCTGCCTTGATGCGCTCAGTGCCCGGAAACCCAAATCTTGAGAGGCCCCCTAGACCCAAGAAAGTTCAACTAGTGTGTCCTTTGCAATCTACTTCTCGAGGTAAAAGATCCAAACGGCGGGGCACGTGGAATGGTTTGTGACGACAGGAGTGGCCTGACACACGAGACCGCTTTTAAAACTCATCCTACAAGCGGCAAGATGCTTGGGAGAGAGTCCCACCAGGTTGTAAGGTGTTCGGTCTCCACGTGTCCATGCACTTAGAGATCTAGCCTAAATCAGCCGAAGTACCTAACACATGAATGTCATTAAAAGAAAGGGGGGGGGAGAATTGGGGTTGTTTTTAAAATTTGTCCTCTCTAATAGCTCCACAAAAAAAGCTCTCTTCAGTCCGATGAAGCACAGAGAATCATATTGCATCTTTTAACGGGCTTTCCATCTGGGCCTTGGAAAACAATTATTGGCTAGAAATGTTACTATGTGGAGGGCCCTAGTGTAGTAAATTCCGTGTCCTTTTCATCTGCCACCATTATAAAAGTTGGAACTGGGAAGGATAAGTGCCCTGTGGTGATGAAAATTTCGTTTTATCCAGTCAGCAATAAATCACCAGGCATTTACTTACTTGGAGAAACTCATGCAAATCCCAAAATAGTCACCGTCATCCCCTCTCCCAAACCTGGATCCCCTCCCCTGCCCAACGGGTGTGTGTGTGTGTGTGTGTGTGTGTGTGTGTGTGTGTGTGTGTGTGTGTGTGTGTAAAGATTCAGCATGTTTCTCCTCTCAGAACAATGAGAATGGGGAGAAGTGCATGTGTCAGGACAGAGGAAAGCACGTAGGGAAAGCCTTACAGAGTCCACACAGCCCAATTCCGGTCTCACTAATGGGATGGCTGCCACCTGAATTTAATGACGTAACCACATTGATCAGAACAATGACATATCACTTCTTGGCTTTGTATTTTCCAATCAGCACGTCAGCAACGCACTAGACATCTTTAAATGAACACTGGCAGAGTAGTGAAAGCGTTTCTTTTGCTACAAAGTTGTCATCCAGAGCCATCACTGCATGATTTCTACACTCTGCTTACTTGTTCTTCGGGGCAAAGGAACAAACAGGGCAAGTTGCCTCCGACAATATCATCAAATCCCGCTGCTATTTTCCCTCTTTTTTAATGACAGCTACAACGACAATAAAAATGTCTTTATCAGATAAAACTGCTCTCCCAGTATCTAGTCAACTAAGGCCTAAAAATGTCTTAACTCAAGGATCGATTCCTGAATGCCAGAATAAAAAACCTCAATAGGCTTTTACCCTCAACAGAAAAGAACTTTTTTTAAAAGTCAGCTTACGCCTATACCTGGTAAATAACCAATTCATCCCTTCATGCCAAGTCCCAAATAAAAGTTCTCTTGGGATGAAAAAAGTTAGAGATTAATTACTCTTTCTAATGTAGCACGTCTTTTCTTAAGTGGGTTCCATTTGTCTTGGATTGGCCCCTTCTACTACCCACAAATGAAATTTCATTTAGAATCTCTTACATTACTGAAAAAGTTGCACACATAATATTCAAAAACAAAAAACTGCCTTATTTATTCAGGGGTATACTCTTTACAAACATGTTTGCTTGCTGTTGTTATTTTTAATAGGCTTCCAGACATCCAAAAGAAGGTGTGTGTCTAGAAAATGTGGCCAGGGGCTCTCTCAGCAGTTTGGGGGTGCCAGGTGACAAGGGGTGTGAAGAGGATGTCTGCAACCTATTAAATTGCAATAAAACTTTTCCAGGCACTAGATGGACCATTGGCTGTCCTCTCTAAAATGTGGCTCTCCTTCTTTTAAACAGGCCGCATGTATGTTTAGTGAAACAAGTCATGTGTAAAGTAATTCTGGATATGTTCTCTCTTCCAACCAGGAAGAAAAATAAAGTTCATTAAATGTATTCATCCAAGCCCTGATACCCTCTACCCTCAATGCGGCTACCAGGTCTAATGCCTTTTAACCTCCCGTGCAGCCTGGGAAAGCACTGCCTGAATCAGTGACCTTTCCAAGGTGTAGGATTAACCAGGAGCCTGCCTCTCTGCAAGATAGAGCCATACCTTTCTTCACATTCAAAGAATGAGGGCAAGCGCATGCAATCAGTAGTGAATACAGCCTGTCTACACTGCCAGAGGCCTGCCAATCACTCTCTTCCCTTTAAAAAAAAAAGGCTTTGAATGCAGGCTAGAATTTTTTTTTTTTTCAGCAGAGACCAAGCCAACTGTAGTCAAGTGCAGGCAGAAAAGAAGAAGAAGCATCTCCAATTTAGTTCACACAGACAAAAAGATTGGCTTTGGGGGGTTAGGGGTTGGTTATATGCCCTGGCCTGGTCTCAATTTTAAAACATGTCTTCGATCACAGTGTCTAGGTCTCTTCATTTCTGAATCGTGTATTGGATATTCAACAGCGGCGTATGGGACATTATCATGGGGTGGGGGTGGGGGGGCGGAGGCCTGACCCATCAGGGTGCTTGCATCTCAGAACTCCAAATCCTTTGCCCCCATGGTTCTCCATCATTTGACACAGCCACAGAATAGCAAGCATGTGAAAACAGGATAATTTGCTTAATTTTTTCAAGGCTGGGGAGATTAGTATTGCAATTTGGCAGAAGTGTGAGCGACAAGCCAGAATGATTTTGTTCCCTAGCTGATTCATTCAGACCTGTTGCTGGGGGTGTGTGACCAGGGCCCAAGTTCTATTCTGATGCTTCCTGGGAAGGCCGTGACAAGTGACAGCAGACATGAGCAGCACAAGAAGAAAGGAACAGAGACTGGGCCCTCTCATCCCTGATCAGTCAGCCTCCCAGGTCCCTAGAACCAAGATTCAAAACAGCAAAACTGTTCACCTTTGATACAAACAATACCAATGCACTCCGTCTCCCTCTGTCTTTATCATGAGCCTGGCACAGGTCTATCCGGCTTTCTCCCAGCGGCTGATTTAGGGTTGTGACAGCGAGAAAAGTCACCCCCCCCCCACTGATTCTGCGCAGAACGGATCCTGCACCTGGTACAATGAGAAATACGTTCTTTCTCTCTCTCTCTCTCTCTCTCTCTCTCTCTCTCTCTCTCTCTCTCTCTCTCTCTCTCTCTCTCTCTCTCTCTCTTTCTCTCTCTCTCTCTCCCTCTCTCTCATATCCTTATTTATTCATTTCCCTCATCTGGAAACAGAACAATTGCTCTAAAATTAACCCTGTCAGGACTTCACGGCCATCACAGTAATAGTATACATTCTAATTTGGTCCCCAGATCGGATTTCTGGTGGGTATTTTAGCTTTAAATAGGCATCTGATTCTAGGCCTCCGCCAATCTCCTAATTCTGAAACCCCTTTCTGCCCTTTTGGTTTCTAGTTCGTCCATGACAGAGCTAGCCAGAGGGAGTATAGGGTTTCCCCAACAAAGCGTAATTCACTTCATAGGCCAGGGCGAAATCTAACCCCCTTCACCACAATCAAACATCAAGCCATTAGGGTGCCCAGATAGTTACTAGTTACTCCTTTCCACCCCCAGGACCAGGGTGCAACTCAGAACTTACCCCTCCTTCTAAGGGACTTGCTATCCATCCAAGTTCTCCCTGAACGGATCTGGAATCTAACAAGGTAACTGCAAGAAAACAAAGACAAATTGATTAATTTTCAATCACACACACACAAGCACAACAAAATACTACAAAAACCATTTGCCTGAGCATTTCCATATGTGCCCAGGGTATATATATCCAACTCTGATCAAAACCTAAACTTGCTCTCACTTATGTAAATAATCATTACTCACTTGATCTTCTCTCCTCTTTAAATCTGCAGGTTTGTATTTATTTAACTTGCTTAGCATTTAAAACCCTCTACAAGGCCTCAGTTTGATTTCTTTCTCTCTCTCTCTCTCTCTCTCTAAGAGAATGAATAGAGAATCTCAAATACAATTCACCAAAAAATAAATAAATCTCTCTTCTGGAGGGCGTACACTCCAGAGCAAAATTTTGCATTCATCTCTGTCTAGTGTCTAGCAGGATTATTTGTTTTTGCAAGTTTCAGGGGACCACATAACTCATCATCATGGGGACAAAGCCACAAGTGAGCTTTAGCCTAGAGTCTCCAAGGGGTCATGAGGCACTGGCTCTCTGCGCTACTATTTCTCCCTCCCTCCATCGCTAAGTAAAGAGACCCGGATGGGGTACCCATTGCTTTTTTAAATATCAAAGTTGCCCCGGGGTGGGGGGGATGGTAGCGTTGTAGCATTGAAATGCAAATAGACTAAAGTTTTCCCCCCCCCCCCTCTCTTCCTTTTGAGGACAATCATGGCTCATCCTCTGTTCCACAGGAAGCCATGGGATTTGAACTAAGGACTGCTGTCTGATGCATTCTGGGTGCATGTGCAACACCTAAGCGCTGGGGCTGGGGGACAGTCTAGAGAGCGGCGGCGCTCCTACTTGGCTGGTACAGTCCTAGGCATGAACGACATTGAAAGGACACTCGGATTCCCAATTCCCAGCCTCTCCACATTCGCTTTCCCACCCAGATCCTGCAGGCCCGGGGGTCGAAAGGCCCATTTTAAAGGAACCACTCGGTTATTAATTTGGGCAGCGAGGCTCGGGGAAGGGTGGGAATTTCAATTCTTCGTCCTTGCTCGCGGGCACCCCGACTCTCCCCGCCTCATGCCAGGCCCCTGGATTCTGCCCACTTTCCCTCTCAGTTCACCCCGAAATCCATGGGTGGATTAAAATTTTACCCCTTTCTGCTGACTCCCACCCCATCCCACTCTCCAAGACTGAATTCCTGAGATCTGTTAATTATTTAAAAATGGGGAGCCTTCCAGGTCGCTCCCGCCCGGAGTCTTGCCCCCTCCTCATCTCCCTCCCTAGTCCCTAGAGAAAAGGCGGCTTGGAGCATTTGGATTTATGTAAGGTGGATTAGGGACACAAAGGGAACAATGCGACCCAATTTACAAAAAGGGAGGGAGTGGATTGGGAGGGTAAAAGGGAGAAAGGGAAACGTGATGGGAATAAAAAGCAACAACATGAATTAATTTTAAGGGGGAGGAGGGGGTGAAGGGGGGTAGAACCCCCCTTCTTTCGACATCAGCCTATGGCTCCATCAGCGTCTTTTTGTCCAGAGCTCCAAAGTTTTGCTTCCCAAAGGGAAAAAAAGGATAAATAACAGAAAATAACGTTCTGGGGCGAGAAGGCTCTCTCTGGGGACGTCGTAACAAGTGTCCCAAGTGGCCAGGAGGACGCGGGGGCCACAATGCCGCTCAGGGGGATGGCCCTGGGGTAAAGGCGGCGGCCGAGGTAGCTGCCGGGACCGGGCTAAGAGCGCTTCCCTAGGCCGGCGCACGGTCCGCGGGCAGGTGTGTGAGTTTCCAAGGCTCCGTCTGACCGGCTCTGGGTACCGGCCGAGGCTAAGTTGGGTTTTGGCTCCCTCCTTCGGAACAGGGGAGAGACGAGATTGCACAGGGACTGTAGTACCGGTGTCGGCAGAGGGGGGTGGATGGGAAGGGAGAAGAGGGCTTGGCGAGACAGATGCCAGCCTGGGCGCTCTCCGGCGCAAGCAGGAGCAAAGCCGGGGCACACGCGCGCACTCGGGCCAACCGTGCACGGGCACTCCGCGTCCACAACCCGCACGCGGGCACCCGCGCACCCACAGACACGCATTTGCGCGCGCGCGCATACACACGCACACAGGGTCTCCGGTGGGGTCAGTAGACACCAAATGCAATGATCCTCTCGACCGTCCCCTATCTCCCGGAACCAGACACACTCGGTTCTCCGTTCTCTCCGCGCTCTCCGTTCTCTCCCCGCGTTTGGTCCGGAGCAGACCCGCAAAACAAACGGAGCACCGGGACGGCCCGGTCGCTTCCGCAGGCCCCCTCCGAAGGAGCCCTGCGCACAGGGCGCAAACTCGACGGCGATAACTTGCCAGCGGGTTCTTCGGGATGGCAGGGGGACCTGGAGGGGTTTCGGGGTGTCCCAGGCAAGTGATAGCACCCCCAGGCGGGGAGAAAAGTGTCTGACGTCAGGCGCTAGAAATCAGGTCAGTGGCGCCCAGTCTATGGCGCCAGAACCGCTGCGCCACGGTGGCTTGGCGGCCGGGTCCCGGAGCGCGGGGCTCGGGAACTTTGCGCAAAGGGGCGCTGCGGCAGCCTTCGGCTGGAGCCCGTGGGCCGCCAGGCCGTGCCGTGCTCCAGGATCCAGCTCTCTCCGTGCCGGGGGCTCGGGGAAGGGGGTGAGGGCGAGAACTTGCGCTACAGAATGCTTTTCTCCCCCCACCCCCCCTTTTTATTTTCGTTGTTGCATTTTAATCTTAGCCTCGCCGCTCCGCGCATCCCCTCGCAGCGGCTCTGGTTGCTCCGCCAGCGGTAGAACATGAACTTTGGCCTTTCGCTGCAAACTTGGGCAGCCAGGCCGCAGGCTCTGGCCGCCCCCGGTCCAAGCTGCCCGCCTCCGCGCCGCGCCTTCACCGAGCCCCGAGCCCCAGCCCCCTACTCCGAAGTCGGGGCGCACGGCGCACGCCGGGCTCCACTCGCCCCCGCCGGCCCGCGCACCGGGACCATTCCCCGCCGATCGCCCCCGGTCCGTTTTCAACGACCGAAAGGCTACCCCCGGCCTCTTACCTTCATTTGCCGGGTACACTCTGGAACCAGTGACAGCGTCGCAAATCCCAAAAAGCAACGAAAAGAGGACGCAATAGAAAATCCCAGCCATGGCTCGCCGGTGCCAGCGCTGCTCCTGCCGCTTCTATCCCAGTGGAATAAATGCTTAAGTTAGGAGTGCAGCAGGCTGAAGACATTGCCAAGGGGCGGGCCGGCCCGTGACGCGCGCCGCCAGTCCCGGCTCGGCGGCCAATAGCGGCGCAGACGGGGCGGCCCGGCCCCGTCCCACCCGCAGAGCCCGCCCTCCAAGCCCCGCCCCCTGTCTCCGCGGGGCTCCGGACTCGCGGTCCCCCAGGTCCGTGGCAGCGAGCACCGCCGGCTCCCCTAGCCGGAGGAACGCGACGGGATCTGAGGACGCCACCTCGAGGATCGGGACCCTGAGTCTCAGAGGGATCTTCGAAAGACTCTGAATTGATTGGGGCGCCGAGGGGTGACGAAGAGGAGCCCTCCCCAGCCCCCCAGCTCACGGGCGATCTGAGATGTAGGATAAAGCGCTTTTTTTGCAATAAAACAATGATTCTCTTGCGCTGTCCTTTTGCTCTTGCTATTCTAGGGGGAGGGGAGAGTCAACACGCTCGCGTCCAGTGCGCCTGGGTAGGGGCCGGACACACGTGCGTAGGAGCGCCCCCACCGCCCCCCACTGTCACCTTGCCCTGGTTTGAGTCTTTATGGCGTTCTTCCGCCTGAAAGGTTCTTTGGGGGACTTTGGTGACTTGGCTGCGTATGTCTTTCAGGCAGTTTCCCAGATTCCGGAGAGCGGTGACCTCGTCAGTGGCCAATGTCGAGTGCTTTGCCTGGCCAGCAACGGGGCGCTCCCGCGTCCCCGGAGCCAGCACGAGTGACTACAGCAGCGGGGAGGGTCCCGGGGCTACCGTTCCACCTGCCCCCCTTGGGGCGCATCCCTGCCGCGGGATCTGGCTCTCTATGGCGCAGAGGGCACGCCGAAGCCCAGGCGGAAGCGAGCCACTGGGTTTTCGAAGGGAAGGCTCTGGATCTGGGCCTAGCCTTTCTGGGGCGCCAGGGGTGGAAGCGAAGGACGTGAATGGGTGTGCGGGGATCCGCAGGTGCACAGGCAGAGGACACACCTGGCAGCCCCTGTAACGACGCGCGCCCACCGCCTCCCTGCGCCAGTGCAGACAGCCCGCGCCTCCCGGGCCTCGCTGGACCCTAGCGCCTGCCCCAGGCCCGTCGTCGCGGTGTCACTCCCCTCCGCACCCTGCTGAGCCTCTCCCCAGATGCCCTGGCCGCGGTGAGTGCAGACCGGATTCGGCTGCTCAACCCGGAATCGGGGTCTGCTCCCAACGCGCCTTGGAGCTGCTCCCGGGCATCCGAAGGGGGCCGGGTTCCCAGCGAAGAGCCTCCCTTCCAGACTCGGAGTAACCAATCAGCAAGGTAAGCACGGTCTGACTTGTGCTTACTTACTAATCTGCAATGAACGAATTACCGTGTTGTTGCCCCCCACCCCCCACCCCAGTCAAAGATTTTGCTTCTTGGCTGGCACCTGTACCCCTCCCACCTTCAGGCAAAATCAAAGCCTCTTTTCAAAATGACCAGGGACCAAATGCCCAGTCAGTGAGCAAGGTAAGCACGGTTTACCTGTGCTTACTTACTATTCTGCTCATTGGGTAATGCTCCCCTGCTCTCTTTCCTCCGCCCGACCGCCCCCAGAGCGGGGCTGGGATTTCCTCCGGAGCGGGAGGGCAGCGGCGGGGATCTGGTCGCGCCTCCGGAGCCGGCTAGACCCAGCATGAACCAACGGTGCCACCTGCCGGCCTATGGCGGGGGTGCGCGGCCCTGCGGTAGGATGCGCGGGGAAACGTGCGAACAAAGACTGCAGCCCACCACCACTCCACTGAGAGGTGGGGGACGAGGTGCCCAGGGAGCATCTTTTTTTTTTTTCTTTGGACCCCATGCCTGGTGGTTTAAACCATTCCTGCAATGTGATGGTGGGCACCGGTCAAGCTGGATGAAGGAAGGTACAATCAGAAAGCGTTTCAAGTAGAAACTCAGTAACAGCCAAGACGCCATTGGTTGCAAGAGGAGCTGTTCTGCTTAAAAAACAACAACAACAACAAAGCGAAGCAAGCAAACAAACAAACAAACAAAGCGGGCCTGAATAAAATGGACAGGGTGTGTGGGGCCTGAAGATGAGAGCAGGTCAGGTTCGGAGCCCTCCACCTGGGCATTGACCTGGTTTCCGGTCCTCAGAGATAGGTGCTTCCCTGGGTCTGGGGAGCTACCTGCTCCAGTAAATTCAGATCCCCACACTAAGGAAATGCGCAACTTTTTCTGCCTTGTGCTGGGCTGCTCGCCCATTGCGAGTCAGTGACCCAGACTGACAGCTGGCATGCCTCCTAAGATGTTGGCTTCTTGCTCAAAGGCTTGCTGGATCTTCATTGTTAGAATTATTGGCTTTATCCATGTTTTATTTTTTTTTAATGAAGAAGAGAGAGGCAGAAGGAGAAAAAAAAGCATGCTGAACATGTAGGGAGATTTAAGAGGGGGCTTCAAAATGTTCACACAAAAAATGGAATTGAAAGATCATGGATTTTTTTTCCAGGAACTTCTTGAAGTCCCCTGGCAGGTATGTGTCTATAAAGAATATTTAAAATGACGGTAACAACTCCCTGGAAGGAAAGCATGTCTAGATCTTTGCATGGACCTTCTAGAATTTTATACGTTATATTGGTGCGGGGGGGGGGGAGCAGAATATTTGTTCCTGTCATTTGGCACACAGATTCAAAAGACAAAAGATGAGCAATCAGAAGTCTCTGTAACAGGTTTTAAGCAATAGTCGCTGTTTGCCAATCTGCAGGCGCTTCAAGTGTTCAGGCCCTTGGTTGAGATGGAAAACGGATTTCCCCTGTGTTGACAGTGTACCATTTCCTGCTGCCAACTGTTTGGGAGCGGAAGAGACCAAACCAGGTCTTTCCAGGCACTGCTGCTGCTTGCGAACAAGCATTGGTTCGCCGAGGTGCATTCAGAGATGTCCCCTGGGTTTCTTCTTAGTTTTCAGGTGTGGGCCCCACTTCTGGGAAACCAAGAGGCAGGAAATGCCAATTTGGAAACGTGAAGCCTAACTCTTAGTTGAAAGTCTCTCTGGGCTCCAGGGAGAAAAGGAGCTAGTGAAATGTTCTTGTGTCCATCTAGAGAAAGGTGTCCTCACCTTACCGGAAGGGCAGAAAAATGGACAAAATGACAAGGATGGTGGTGGCCCTCCCTGGTCCAGCACCATCGACGTAGAATCTAGATGTCACGGGAAACCCACCTCTTCAAATGTCTGGGAAGAGATGGTGCTTGGAGTCTTGGGTCTGCAGTGTAAGAGCAACTTTGAATAAAGTCCCTCCAAATCACTGAGTTCATGTCATACATTTTCTCTGACTTTCGAGCGATCATTTAGGGGTCCTTCCTTTGGTCAGAGGCGGAAACAGTCCTGTCCCCAGATGGAGTGCCCAGGAAAGTAGGTCACTGCAGAAATAGTTAGCTTAACATTCAACATCTTACCATTTGGCGTCCTTTTTGACCCATTTTCAACTTGTTCTAGTTTTTAGTAGTTTTTGCTTTCTTTTGGAGTGAGGTTTTTCTGTGTTTTATTTTGCTGTTATGGTTGGGGTTGGGGAGGGCATGCTTTTCTTTGTATGAAACTCGATTACTAGCCCCTTAGTGTTCAGATGGCAGAAAAATGAAGCTTTCTACTCTCATAAAGAGTCACAATCTTGGAAATCCACAGGAGCAGCTCTACCCTGTCTGGCAGGCTACATGACAGTTAAGTTGGGGATGTTTGTTTGTTTGGGTTCAAGGTTATAACAAGGAAAGTTGTGGGTGAGGGAGCTAATAATAATGGATACAAAAATGAAGAAAATCATCTAAAATTGATTGTGGTACTGATTGCATGACTTTGGGATTACAGTTAAGCCACGGAATTTCAGGATATGTGAATTATATGTCAAAATGGTTACATTAAAAAATGTGGGGTCCTCTGAATCCTTTTAAGAGAAAAGCTGAAAGATAAATACTTATCAATTTAGGGAAGAGAGTAATTAAATTCATTTTTGAATCTAAATACTCCCACCCCACCCATCCCCTTCTTGTATAATGCCTTCCACAAAGATGTGCACTACAACGTATATTTCCAATGCTAAGTTGAATTGAGGTTGGATTTCAAAGGCCTTTCTAGTCTGCAAAAGACATTTTTAAAAGAGCACCAAGCACCTCCTGGTTTTCTGCTTCGAAGTGGAGCGCCCATCCTGCCAAGGGCACACATGTGCAGAGCGTTTTCCCCCCATGCACAATTAAGCCAGGATAAAGAGAGGAGGGCATGGAAGATGGGAGGAAAGTGTGGACTGAGAAGGCAGAGCCACTCTGCTCTCTCCAGCAGTTGGCCAGATTTTCTAGCTCCTGTCCTTTGATCAATAAACTGGTGCCCTTAACAACTGGTGCCTTGCTATTGTAAGAACCTGGGCTGATGTCCTGCCTCCCTGGCTTAATGTTCTAACTGGGCCTTGTACTTGCCAAGTATCTTTGACTGAGTTCTTGAACTTCTCTGAGATCTGTATTCCTCATCTACTTTTGGAAGACTTTTTTGAACAATGGTTGATAATTAGGGCGTATGATCATTCTAAAAATGGAACAAAATTTATAGAGTATGCAGTGTCTGGCAAGTGACAGGCAACTATCAGTATTCTCAAATTATGATATTAATAACTGAGTGTCATTAACTGGAAAATCATTGGTGAAGCTTGAATCTTCCCTTCCACGATGAAACCGGGAACCGTTGTTTCCCCATGAGAAGAGAAGGCTTTATTCCACCCACTCCCACAGTCAGGAGGGGAAACGAATTCTAAATTCTCTCTCCCCTTAATTTGTTAACTCATAGCATCTTCTACCCACCTCCCAAAGGATGATGTTTCCTAACGTGGGCACTGCAAGGATCCAAGTGGGCCGCCAAAGCTGTTTCCAACATTTTATCTGGGATTATGGATTATAGTCCAACAGTTTCTCATTGCCAGTGGGTGGCTAGTAATTTTTGTTCTGAAAAGGGGGCAGTGGGCCAAATAAGTTTGAATCACATCTGACATGATTTGGCTGGTTTCCAGAGTTTACAGGGGGCATGCCAGTCTTCAAATGCAATAGTTTAAAAGACAATGACATGGAACAATGTGTGAAAATAAAAAATCCCACACCAGCTCAGGAGATTGGTGATAAAGGCTAGCCCAAATTCAACTTTGGTCAGAAAATGTTTCTGACCATAAGCCAGCATTTATATAGTCACCGGACACAATACTTGGTGGGCTTCCCAAAGGACACTCTTTGGGAGATTTCATTCTTTGATGTCAAGACTTTGATGCTGTCTTTTAAGCAGCATTCTTATTAGCCATTTACACCTGAGTGAGAAAGCTGGTCACACAGCTCAGCTCTCCATGGGGCAGAATGCTGAAAGACCAAGACAAAGCAGGAGGCCTTCCAAGCCACTGGGAGGGAGTGCAGAATAACAGGAAGGCGGGTATTCTCAAGGAGTTCACAACTAGGTTTAGGGCACAATAGTGCAATTCTCACAAATCTTGTTGCACGAGTTTCACAGGCCCAAGATTCCTTCTCAGCCTTGGTCTCACTTTCTTCCATCCATCCATCCATTTATTCACTCGTTCATTTAATTCATTCTCAGAACTATCCACCACATGGTTGTGTGGGAGCCACAAAAATCTCTATCAGGAAACATTTACTCTTTGGGGGGCTCCAAAGGAAAGTGGAGGGAGGGAGAGAGCACAGACCAAGATACGCAGTCCAGTCCTGTGACAATTCTAACAATGGAATTGACTCGATGGCTGGGAGTGAGTTTAAGTAGTGCAAACCCCTAACATGCTAGACGGCTACCCAAAGTTTGGTAGTTTGAGTCCTTCTAGAGGTATCTTGAATTTCCTAGCTGGTGATCTTCTGATGAATTAGCCTTTGAAAATTGGTACGGAGCTTAGTTCCATTCTGCCACACATGGAGACGGTTGCCGTTGAATCCAGGTCAACTCAATGTCAACTGGTTATAACTGCAAAATATTTTGCAGAGACCAGGGGCCTTTCTTGAGAACTTCCACGAGATTATTTGCAACTAGGTTTAGGGCCAAACTAAGAACAGGAGGTAAGTGCGGAAACGATGTTTTTGCTTGTTTGGTTAAGGCAGGAAAGCTAGGGCTCCAAAGAACTCTAGACAGTGTTTCACTCGGAAACCTTCAAAGACAACACCTGCAAGAGGGTGTTGACCATGGGAGCAGAATATAGTCACTCATTCTAATTCAAAATGCCAGTGCAGAGCAGAAAAAAGTCACAGCTAGGAAACATTAAACACATAATTCTGCTGATTTATGATTATTGAGAGAGCTTTCGGAATTAAGGATTGCTTTATAGTGAGAAACCGATGATAATATAGATATGCAGAACATGAAGTCAGCCCCATCCTCTCTCCCCCTTTTTCTAAATGATTTTTGAGAGAGAAATAATAATCTGGTCAGAACACCAACTTACAAAAGCATTGCCACAGCCTGTTTTCTTTCTAAGAAACAATAGAATTGCATTGATGGGTTGTAGGGGGAAAAATAGGACAATGGTTGGTTTTACTACATAATTGAGCAGATACATTTAGAAACCCAACTTTCCCTTCTGGCATCGAAGGCAAAAGTATTTTCAGAGCACTTACATGCCAAACCTATGTTTTATCATCTCAAAAAACCTCCACGTGTTCTGGAGATGTCCAAAATGAGAAGCCGAGTTATTGGCTGATGCCAGAAATACTTTAAACGCTTGCTTAGCTCGTTGGACATGGGTAGAACAGTCACTTCGGAAATGTTTTCTTTGCTTTTCTTCAGTCATCGATGCCCATTAGCAAATAGGAAAAAAGGCATTTTCAAGGAAGACAAAAGATGATGCCTTTTGACCATTTAGTCAAAGGACCACAAAAAACACTCAAATCTCCAAAAACCGTTGACTAGCCTTTTTCCTAAGTCTATTTTTAATGGGGGTGGGGGGGTGTCCCACTGTCAATTAATGAAGCCTCATTAAAATCAACCGAGCATCTATCAACTCTCTAGCTGAAGAAATGCAACATGGAGACCCATAAACAGGACTTGGTTCCTTCCCATCGGCGCTATTTTCAGGCCTTTTGACAAGTCAAGGAGGGGGAGGAGGGGTAGATGAAAAGTCATGCAAAATAAGTCTTCTCTGGAGAGCCCAGGGACAAACGTGGGCCATGCAACTTTAAGATGCCCACACCGTCTGTGTATGCGCAGTTCTCTGTGAAATCACGTTTTCTCAGCTATAGGCAACTTTAGCTGCACAAATGAACTGGCTTCCATTCAGGCAAACAATGAGTTATTTGAAGTGGGACGGTTAAAAGAACTTCAGTTCGTAATGGATCATTTGACTCCAACTGACATTTAAACCGTCCAGTCAACCATTTGTTTTGCTTCTTATTCAATTCTGCAGGTATAACCCCCAGGTTCTCCCCGACAAGACCAAGAGAGGAGTTGAAAATGAGGCACTACGATGCAGAGTGCTATATCTATGCCATTTCTGAATGGAAGGCAATTCTCTGAAAATTGCCCTTTTCAGAAGCAGCCCTTTCGCCAGCTGTTCTTGAGATTGAGTTGTCTCTGCTTGGGGTGACGCTTTCATCTCTAGAACATAGCGGTACATTATGGATATCATGGGATCTCTTTCCTGAGCTACACGAGGACACTCTGACATTCAGGTTTACCCTTCTGGATAACAGACCTATGCTCGATTTCAAGTCCCTATCTCCTTCATCACCGAATGAAAACCAACTTGAAGCAAAACATAAACCCGTGATTAGGGGAGGGACCCCAACAAACATTAGCTTTCAAGAGTCAGGATCCATCGCTGTGGCTTCCATCTGCCTATGGCTATTCCATTAGACACCGATCGGAGGTCAATGAAGAGCAGCAGGAAATGAATCCAGGCTGTGCCAGTGCCCTGCAGCTGAGTGAAGCGGGTCACATTTCCTCTGCCTGCCGCCGTAGGTTCTCATCCGAAACTGTTGCGACTTTCCACTCGAATCCACAGGAGTTCGAATCCTTTGATAAATGGCTAGTGTGTTCATCCCACTGAATAAGCTACCCCAGTGAAGTGATTCAGCGAATTAGATTTGCCAGGTAGCAATCACAGCAAATTCAAAGGGAATGCGAAAAGTCATGGGGTTTGTCTTCCAGGTTAACCCTCTTCCTTAGCAACACATATGACCCTGTGTTGTATCGCCAGCCTCTCAACCTGAGATAGCTATCTGCTTAGTTACCTGGGTACATGCGGAAGCAGTTAAAATAACCTGGCTGCCATTTAAGCGTACAGACTTCACAGGCTTGGTTAACAAGCATTGTGGTTTAAGATTGGAAAGATCTGTGCGATAGGACCTTCCCCTTGCTGTACTCTGATTGAATCTGCATGGCCCCCTGCTTCTCCCACGTCCACCTACACACAGCCGTCCATCTCCCTGAAAGTGACAGCTTGGATGGGAGCTTTGTATGTGCCAGGGCCTCCTGAGGTCAGGATGGAAAGGAAGCCAGTGCTAGCCGGTTCTTGGAAAGCCGGGGGTGCCGGAGTCCTGGTGGGATGCTTTTGGTACACAGCTCTTTTAGAAATTGCTTTCCCGTACACACTAAAAAAAAAAAAAAATGCGGCAGAGATCTCAAACTTCCCCCATCTGCAGCTCAGCCAAGCCCACTCCGAGTTCCATCGCTCTGGGCGTCCCACACTATAAGGCTTATGGATACGAAGAGTAAACGTCGCTGGCAACACTACCCAAGGATAGGTGTCAACCCTCTCTGGGAGGAAGTGACCTGATCTCTAGTTTTCCCTTTCTTGGACTGAACCGATTCCTTAGCTACCCCGTAAGTACAAGCATCTCTCGGTAAAATTCCTAGGTGACCTTTGTTTCTGCTGGCGGGGCTGTCTTTAGAAGGAACACACTCGCTGGTTTAGTACCCGCTTCTCCCGCTATCGTTTCGTGTCTTTGCATCCGAAGAAGGTTGCACATTGTAGCATGAAGGTACAGGACCGGGGAGGTTCCCCTGCCCCCCCCCCACCTAATTTCTTTCTATTTCTGCAATAGATTCCAGCCTTGGGTGTCAGCTAGGTCCTTAGCACAAATTCGAAGGCTGATCTCTCAGGAAAAGAACCTGAAGACCCCGCATCGGGGTGGGGTGGGGGAGGCCTTATTTTAATGACTGCTTTTTTGTTGTTTCTGTTGTTTGTTTTTTAAACTTAGTGCCCCTCTGCACGCTGATTGTAAGGGCCTCTTTCCACTTTCACTTCATCTTTCTGCTCCACAAAAGTCACAGGCTCTTTGGACCAAATGTTACAAGTTGGCATGAACAGCGTTAGAAGCCCAGCTAGTCTCTCCAAATAAACAGACTCGTTTTCACCTTGTCGCGGGAAATGATCAGACTTGCTTCTGCTTGCGCGGAGAAACGCATCTCCTGCATCATTGACTAGGCGACAGTGCGGCGAGGCCGTATCATTGCTGTTCTTTTTAGTTTGGACATGGGATGGACTCCAGTTTTACCTGGATGGTGAGTCTGCTGTGCCTTTGTGTTCCTGGAGAGGAGAAGGTAGAGCAGTGGAGAGGGCCGATGATATAAGCGGGTGAAGATGATAGTTTATCCTCCTCAGGGGACCCGTTACTTCACATGATAATTGTATCAGTTAGGTCTCTCTCCCCTCCAGCCAGGCAAAAGGCAAGGTTGTTCAGTGTAACTAATAAACCTGTGCAAATAATTCCCTAGCCCGAGAGTTTATGTGGGATATTAGCACAGATGCTTACCAAACCA
Organism: Tenrec ecaudatus; assembly: GCF_050624435.1. Taxonomy (NCBI): domain Eukaryota; kingdom Metazoa; phylum Chordata; class Mammalia; order Afrosoricida; family Tenrecidae; genus Tenrec; species Tenrec ecaudatus. The sequence continues at coordinate 16,694,003 of NC_134542.1, read as the reverse complement.
TGGGAAATGTTCGACAAATGTTTGATCCATCAGCCCCTTAAACCTGTTGTGTGCTAAGCTCATATTTACCATGAAAATAATTTGGCATCTTCCCATTCTTTTTATTTATTTTTTTTCCCCGAACACAGTTCATCTTCAAATGTAGTTTTTCTTCTGGGAACTTAGTTTAACAATAGAACAAATCAAAAAATTGTGTCGCTTCTCAGGTAACCCGATGCCTCCAGTATACATCATGTGAAGTTGGGACGGGGCTTTCCCCTGTCATCCACAGGCCATTATGAGTCGACAGCGCCTCGCACCAACACTGAACACATGAGCAGATGCCCAAGAACAAGGTGACTCTCACTTTCCAAGTTAAGACGCTTCACTCCCTTTGCACTTTTCCGAACAAACTAAAACGATTCCAAAAACATATATATGCGTTTTAGCAAAACCAGAGGGAAAAAACTTTTGCGATTTTAATTTTTAAAAATGATACTTTGGTTATGATCTAAACAGTTAAATACGTAGGGCCGTGAAAAGTTGGTGGCAACAACGGAATTTTCCAGTGAACTTTTTAGGTCTCCTTGTACAGATGCACACACTAAGTTCATACAATTTTTTCAGATATAAATCATTTTATTGGGGGCTCTTACGGCACTTATAACAATCCACAAATCAATTGTATCAAGCGCATTTGTACATAGATTGCCATCATGATCAACGTTTAAAAAACATTTTCTTTCTGCTTGAGTCCTTGGTATCCAAATCCTCTTTTTGCACTCCTTCCCCTCCCGCCCTCTTGTAAGTTCATACAATTTTAATAGTTGCTGAAGCAAGGTGAAACAAATGCATGCACACACCAAACAAAGTGCTTGTTTTAGTACTAACCCATCTGGGTCATAATCAAGGTATCACAGAACAGAACAATTAAACTCACAGAAAGTCTTTAGGTCTTTGTTTTGTTAAAAAAAGTATTTGGAGAAATATGGAACAGCCTCATGGAATTATCCTGACCAGTGTTGCCAAGAGAGTAAAGCTTTTAACTTTTAAAATGAGAAGCCATATTATTGATTATTCTCAGTTTCCATAGATTCTTCTTCAAGGATAATTTACCTCGGCACAATTCTGTAATATGTCTTGCTATTCGTGTCCTGATTAAAAAAAAAACACATGCATAATTTAAACCTAATATCACTTAGAGCTCAACTTTTCTGACAGTTGATTTAATTTCTGAAATGATGAAATTGGTGAGAACGAACACAGGAGTGCTCAGAATTAATATTTTAAAGCTCTGGAAACTCCCAATAAATGACTCTTGGTCTTGGGTTCACATTGGCTTTTCATCAATGCTTTTCGTCAATTGTCTTCATAGTAAGTTAATGCCAAGAAAGTTATTGGTCTCGAGACTTCAAGCTTTGGGCCGGTTTTCTGTAGGTCCCTACAGTGGGCGCCCGATGAAGATCTGCACAAACAGCACACGAGCACTTACGCACAGATGCAAAGTCCCAGAATTCCCGAAGTCCTTTGGACCCACAGCTGAGTTCTGTTCCTTCCAAGGAATTCTTGCTTCTGGGTCAGAGGAATAGCGATTTATCTGGGGGAGAAGTAGCAGATAACTGATTTCTTGAGAAAAATTCGGTATTTGCATAAAAAAAGACCTCTTTAAATCTCAGAAGAAATTACTGGTTTCCTCTCTGAATTTCACAGCTTTTATGTTCTCTGCAATTCCTTCCTCTCCATAGGAAGCCTCCACTTTCACATGTAGGCTCTGTGTTTCGAACTGGGGAACACAGTTCCCCCATACATGCTCAGAGGTAGTTCATCGGGTCTTTCTTTATGTAAGTATTTAGCAGTTACCAGGTTAAAATTAACCTGTGCTGAAAAATAAAACTCTCCGATGCTGAAAATGGTCCCCAGATTTTGGGAGTGATCCTTCTTCTCTGGGACCCTGCAGGGATCCCCTCAATGTAGCCATTTGGGGAAGAAATGTCGACATTCACACTACCCCGTGCTTGCTGCCTGACCAAAATGTGTGGCCTTGTGCTGTGCCATGTTGGACAAACGTGCCAACTTCTGTAAACAGATCGGCTGAGTACAGCTCCCATGGTCTCGGCAGCCGTCTTTTGATTTCAGGAGTTTGGAGGTTGGCCCTGAAAGCCACAGCCATTTGCTTCTTCTCGCTCCTCGTTTGGCTGCCCCCAACCCAGAGAGCAAGAATAAACTAAAACCCCAAACAAATGCAGAGGCTGCCTGAGAGGTTTGCCACTGTGCTTAGGAGGTGGGTGGTTCTGGAGAGTGTTAGCTGGTGAGTTTGAATGAGGTTCCCGGGGATTCCTGCTTTGAAAGGCTCTCCCTTGCCCTCCCCCTTTTCCAGAAATCAAAGCTCATTTTAAATGAGCTGACTTAAAAAAATGTTGTAGGAATTAAGCATTGCATAAAACTAGCCTTTCAAAGGCAAGGTATGTGCATTACCTGGATTTTCCTGTGCCGGTCATTCAAACCAGAGTTTGAATGATGTCCCAGTCTTAAGGTTAAAACCCAGGAAGCAGTCAAGGGTCCCTCACTGGTCATCCAGTACGCAATGTCAGCTCACCTCTCAAGTTATTTCCAGGACTTACTCCTTCACATACAATGACTTTCCTTGGGTGTAGCAGATTGTACAAGGGCGAGCAATGCCCTTACCAAATACCTCAGTTTCCTCATCTGTGACATGGGGCTAAATAGAGCACTTGGCTTAGGGTTGTGATAAGAATTCAATGAGATCATTTGTGCACAGTCTTAAAGAGAGAGCCCGCATCAGACAAGATGATGGCAACAATGCTGTTGATATACTGACTCAATTTGGATGTTGCTGTTAGGTGCTGGCCAGTTGGTTCTGACTCAGAGCGATTCTATGTCCAATATTTCTGTATCAGGCTTCATCTGGTGCAGTGTGTGTGTGTGTGTGTGTGTTTGTTTGTGTATGTGTGTGGCACAAACACATAATTTGTTTCTTTGCTGGCCTTCCACAAGGTGTGATACAGTATCTTTCTTATACCTGAAATTGACATTGATCTATCACTCAGAGTTGCTCTCCCTCTGAAGCACAGAGGGTACCAATCTAATTATGAAAATACATCCTATTTATAGTATAACAGAACAGAGTGTGCTCTTTAACCCAACGAAACAGAACAGCATCAACACCTTCAAACCCATTGCTGGGAAGTAATTCAGACTCACCACCACCCTGCAGGGCAGAGAGGAACTGGCCCAGGTGTTTGCAAGGCTGTAGATCTTCAGGGAAGCAGACTACCGCATCTTTCTCCTGCAGAGCATTGGTGGGTGGGAGGTTGAACCGCCCACATCCTGGTGTGAAGACGAGCATAGTGCCACTGTACCACAAGCCAGCTCTGTCACTCAGGGGACCACAGACACACCTGAGGTCATGAAAAGTCTAGCACACTGGATCTTTGGACACTGAACAAAGACCTGCAACGCTTATGCAGTGGTTCCCAAGCTGAATCTTACTAGTCTCTTTCCACTCAAAAAATGCTAAAATTCTACTTCTAGAAATTTCCACATGCCTCCCCCTCCTTGGGGAAGAATTAAACTTTGTACTCAGTACCTCCAAAGTGATGAAGGGCTGTTGATAGACAAAGCCAATCTCCAATGGTTCTGTGTAACTCCACCAGTTCCACATAAGCCCCTTTCACCTTCCCGAAAATTCTATAAACCAAAGAGTTGAAGCGATTTTGCTATTCATGCAAAAATGTCAGTTTTCCAAAACGGCACCTTTGGAAGCTCAACCCTATTAAAGAGATATAGAAACCACTCTACATATTTAACTTTTGCTATAATGTTAACCTTTATTGTGTTTGTGAATGCTAGCTTATAAATTCATAACTCTCGCAGTCAGAGAGTCTTCATAAATAAAACAATCCTCTTAGATCGCTGTGTCAAACAGCCAGGCAACAAATGAACTAACAGATGGATGCATTTTTAATTAGTCAATCCATCGCTAGCTTTGGGTTAGAAAATTATCTTGCAGGTTGTAGCAAAATCTTTCACTGGGTAGAATAAGAAGGACAATCTCAGAACCGCAGGTTTCCTAAAAGAATTATGAATTTCAATACTTTGATAACCTATTCAGGTATTGCATAGTGATAAATTAACTAAATTCTTGGTGGAAAAACAAATCAAGCAAAATAATTTGAGGTTATTGTAAATCTGAGACATGAAGAAAATTACCTTCGATGCATCGTTTCTTTTATGTTTACAGATATTTGCTTAGTTAGGTGAACCAGCATAACTCAATTCAATTCAAAACTGGGAGCCTTTTATTCTGCTGCTTCTTCTTTTCCCTGCAATCTTGTAAGGGAAGAATCTACGATGATATTATGCTTCAATTTTTAATTTGCATTATGCCAGCAAGTAAATTTGGAGGAAGATTTTCTTTGTTTTGGGAAAAATGCTATAGATTAAGAAGGTAATATTTCTCAAAAGAAGCCAGATGCTAAATTGTGAAAGGTTTTCAGAGATTATGTTGGGAGGTTCCCAGTTTTAAATGACTGTCGTTTACTGAAAGGGGGGGGGATGAGTCTATCAGATTATCTCTTCATATGCACAGAGTAAAGGGAATGGAGAAATGAAGTAATTATTTAGATAATTCAGGCACTTAAAACTTTCCTCTGAAATATCTAAATGATTGATATGATAATTTTGACTGAATTAGTCAAATTACTCTTTCACAGTTTGCCTTCTCATTACAGGAGTAGAGACAATCTAAGTGTGGATGTAACATTCATAAATGCCGAACTCTAAACTCATAGCTTACAGTACCTTTCAAGATTCATCCAATTAGATATAATCACTCACCTTTTGGCAACATCGCCAGGGACAATTTATCAGCCACGACCTGAAAAGCACATGTTTAAACTCTGCCCCCGGGATGCTTTCCTGGAATTAGACAGAAGAGTTCCGTGGGTGACCCTGGATCCTCACAGCCACATGATCATTGGCAACCCCGGTGGAATGACCTATGTCTGAAATGTATCTGCACTGTAGGTAGCAATCAATGCCACCAGTGGCTGAAGGATTAACTGAATTAGGAGTTTACTGGACCGTATGCCCTGGAGTGAACTTAAATTCATATATGACTGTGTGAAGTAGTCTGCCAGATAAGGAGCCCTGGTGGTGTTGTGATGACATACATGTTGGGTGGCTAACCGAGAGATCAGCAGTTCGAAACCACCAGCTGCTCCAAGGGTGAAAGTTGAGGCTTTCTACTCTTGTAAGAGTTACAGTCTCAGAATCCACAGGGGCCGTTTCTGCTCTGTTTGCTGGGGTTGCCAACATCAGTGGATCCTCTTAAGGCACATCTGGGCAGGCTCAGACTACCTTTGGGTTAACACCACCCCGATCCACTGAAGAATGCTTTGAATAATATACTATGAGTACATTTCATAAAATAGGTCAATGCCGTCAGGCAGTGTAAGATATGACAAAATACCAATAATTTATAAATCATCAAGGGTTCATGAGGGAGA